>NC_059112.1:89293300-90512050 GCF_020740685.1 Jaculus jaculus | reverse complement strand
AAGCACCAGTGGACACCACCCCAAAGAGCTCCTAGTGTAACCCACCCCACAAAGGCCCCACATTCGGGAAATGGTATTTCCAAGTGCCTTGTGGAGACCAGGATGGAATGGAGGTGCGGGTGGTCTCTTTGAATAGAACAATAGGCTGAGTATTAAATATAACCATTTTGCTACACTCTTAGCTGAATCTTTTTAATAGGTGGAAAACTAAGTAACTGACAAATTAACTAAATGTTATGTCAAAATACCATTGGGCATAGCATAAAAGAAAAGCCAAGTGTCACAGATAGGATAATTCTGGAACTCTAACGTATAACACACACACGCCCTACAGAACTACCCAAAATCAACCTACAAGATAACAAAGGAAACTTTGGAATAGCTGCATCTCTTTTGGGGTCCCCCCTTCCCCCTCAACCACACTCTAAGAACATGTGTTGGCTTAGTGTTGAGACCCTCCTCCTTTCCCTCCGACCCATGCACCTCTCAGCGTGCAGAGATCTGCCCGGGTGACATACGAGATCTGAAGTGGAAGATAAAAATAACCCGGCCCTCAAAAAAAGACATGATAAACGCCAGACAGCTGAGTCACTTCGAAGCCCATTTGACTCCTGAAAGGGGCATTCACTCTGCCTTGGCTTCACACATGTTCACAGGGAACGGGGCGGGGGGGGGGGGGAGACACCTGCCTCCCGGCTGCCTTGGGTGCAAAGCGAGGATGTGTCTCGTTCGTAACTTCCCCCTTCTCCCGGAGGTCTCACTCTGGAGTGAACTTTTAATAATTCATCCTGGCGCACATCAGCTCAAGTGTGGCTCACTTAGATAGAAGGGAAGGGGAGAAAGACTTCACGAGCTTCCATAATCCAGCAGATCCGCCCCCCCTAATTTTGCGGTCCGAGTGGGGCCTCCAAGAGGTTCCCTTCCTGACATTCAAATGGCAAAAAAAAAAGAGAGTGGGGGAGCATGGGAAGTGGAGGGCGGACAGCTCCGAGCCCATCGGCTTTGCTCTGGCGTGGGAAGCGCCGGGCAGAGCAAAGGTTTCCAGGAGGAGCAAGGCGGTGCGCAGACCAGGGCTTGGAGAGCTGATCCCTACCCACGTCCCTCCCTGGGCCCTCACCGGGGTGGCCACGGCGACCCGCGGGAGAGCCGCAGGGAACCGGGACCTAACTCTTCTTCTTCCTGATGGCACCGATCTCCCGAGGGCCGGCTCTTGGGGACGCGGGCCCTGGCAGGCTAGCGAGGCCGGCAGGAACAAACCATCCTTTGGCGACCTCGTCGTGGGCCACCGCGGCTCAGCGAACTGCAGAACCCCTCCAACTCACGCCGGGGGTCGCGGGGGGGTGGGGTGGGGCGGGAAAGCCCACTTGGGCTCGAGGGGGGAGGAGGAGGGTGGTGGGCGGCCAAGGAGGAAGAGGAGCCGGGCTGCGCATCTTTTCTCCCCCGCCTGCCCCGCGCGCCACCACCGCCCGCCCACCCCGGGCCCCGAGCCCCGGGCCCCGCTCGCTTCCCTCCCGCCCCCCCAACCACACACGCGCGCGCACACACACACACACACACACACACACACACACACACACACACACACACACACACACACACACACCCGCGGCTCCTGGCTTACCGGGGAGTCGTAGGAGAAGGCGCACTCGTTCTTGTACACGCGGTCGCCCGACCTGGGCACGCGGATCGTGGGCATGTGCGGCACGAGCAGCTCGCCCAGGTCTCCTGCAGCCATCTTCCTGGCGCTGGCGCTGGCGCCGCCGCCCGCGACGCTGAACAGGGCGCCCCGGCGCTGCATGGCGCCGCGGGGCCGAGCCGGGGCCTGCCGAGCGGGGCTCCTCCGGGCTCCGCGCGCGGTTGGCGGCGCTGCTATTTTTACTCCCGAGGCCGCCGAGTCGCCCGGTCCAGCTGCAGAGCTCGCGAGGCGAGGCGAGGCGGGGCGCGGGGAGCTCCAGCCGCAGCGCCCCGGGGCGGGGGACGCGGGGACAGCCCCGAGCTTGGCGGGAACCCCCGCCCCCCAACCCCCACCCCCGCCAGCGGCTGCCGCGGGATGCACCTCGGGGGTGGGGGGGAGGGAAGCGATCCCGACTCCGCAGGAAGCGGCCACAAAGAGCGGGATCCCCGATGGGGGGGTGGGGTGCGGTGGGACTGGGTGCGCAAAACCTGAAGCACCGTGAGGTGAGGGGGGTGTCAGGATTTGCGCCACGTACTTCTGTGGCGCCGCACGCACTGAGCCTGGGGTTTTTGATTTTGGCTCTCTACTTTTTTTATTTTTTCTTTTTTAAACATCCATTCCTCCATAAAAGAGAAACCAGCCCAGTAAGGGCACAAGTGAATTTTCCTACGAACTGCAAGGGGGGAAAAGGGGAGACTGTCAAGGTTGTTGGATGGATGGATGATGGATGGACTGATTTTCAGAGCCATAACATCTTCCTGTTTTTTCCTTGCCTTTGCTGTATCTTCTGTGTGAGTTAAGATCCCCCTGTCCATTCAATGGCCTGATTTGAGAATCCTTACCCACGTATATATAGTTCTCCATCCGATTCTTCAAAATAAAATAATAAATGGGGTGGGGCTGAGTGCTTGGTGATTTGGGAATACAGCGTGTCTTGTGGCATATTCTCATTCCTTATCATTAACAACAACAACAACAAAAATTGGGCTGGGCGTGATAACCCACATCTTTTAATCCCAGCACTTGGGAGGCAAAGGTAGGAGGATCACTGTTAAGTTCGGGCTGTCCTGAGACCACATAGTGAATTCCAGGTCAGCCTAAACTATACAGTGAAACTCCACCTGCAAAAAAAAAAAAAAAAAAAATCCAGTACTTGGGAGGAGAAGGAAGGAGGACCAGGAGTTCAAGGCTAGTCTCGGCTACGTAGCTAGTTTGAGGTCGGCCTAGGATACATCTGACCCTCTCCAAAGAAAACCCCGCCTCCCACTTCAAACAACACGGGTTTCATGAGCCACAGGAGATCACTGTGTGCTTTGTCCTCAGCGTGCCCCGTGAACTTCGAGAACCCTTGTGTTGCTGGCATGAAACTCCTGACCAAAAGCAGCCGATGGAAGGAAAGTTGTTGATTTTGGCTTACAGTCTCAAGAGAAAGCTCCATGATGGCAGGGGGAAGGCGTGGCATGAGCATCACCTGTGCCACAGCAGGTAGAACAGGACAGCATGAGAGTGTGCAAACACCGTCGGGGGAAGCTGGCTGTAACACCCGTAAACTCACCCCCAACAACACACCTCCCCCAGCAAGGCTCCAATTCCCAAATTACTGCCAGCTGTGAGCCAAACATTAGGTACGCATGCTCAAATCACCACAGTTGTTTTGTTTTGCTTTTTTGAGGTGCTATAATTGAGCCCAGAAACCTGCTAATACTGGCCAAGTAATCTACCACTAGCTACATCCTCAGCCCTTTCTAAATTTTATATTGAGCCAAAAATCTAGCGAAGTCACCCAGGCTGACCTCAAACTTGCCGTTTTTGTTGTTGTTGGTGGTGGTGGTGGTGTCTGGTTTTTTGAGGCAGGGTCTCATTCTAGCCCAAGCTGACCTGACCTGGAATTCACTATGGAGTCGCAGGGTGGCCTCAAACTCACGGCAATCCTCCTACCTCTGCTTCCCGAGTGCTGGGATTAAAGGCCTGCACCACCACACCCGGCTTAAACATGCCATTTTTTTGTTTGTTTGTTTGTTTCAGACTTTGCAGTAGCTGGGATGTCAGGTTGTATATGCCCCATGCCTAGCTTCAAACTTCAAATTTTTCCATGTAAGGTATTACTTTAAAAATTAACTCAAATTCCATTTAGTTATTATAAAAATACTCCAAGTTTAAGAACCAGTAAACAAAAGTTGAAGACTATTGCTGCATAACTCCAACAATGCACACCAGGTTTGCTCATATCACAGCACAGTGGACAGTTATGGAAAAAGCCAAGACTGGTGGTTCATGCCTGTAACCGCAGAACACAGGGACAGAAGCAGGAGGATCGTGAATTCAAGGCGGGCAAGAACTACACAGTGAATTTCAGGCCAGCCTAAGCTACACAGTAAGACCCTGTCTCAAAAAACAAATTATGGAAAATGCCACAACAAAGCAATCAGTTAGGGGTGCTTTTTACAGCAGACATGACTTGTCTGGGGCTTTAGGCAGCACAGGCTCCACTTGTGGCCTTTTGTTGTTGTTCATTTTTTTTTTTTTTTAGAGTGACAGAGAGAGAGAGAGAGGGAAAGAGGTAGATAGGTAGAGAGAGAGAGAGAGAGAGAGAGAGAGAGAGAGAATGGGTGCGCCAGGGCCTCCAGCCACTGCAAACAAACTCCAGACGCGTGCTCCCCCTTGTGCATCTGGCTAACATGGGTCCTGGGGAATCGAGCCTCGAACCGGGGTCCTTAGGCTTCACAGGCAAACGCTTAACCACTAAGCCATCTCTCCAGCCCACTTGTGGCCTTCTGAAAGGTTAAGGAAGAAGTGGATACCAAATAAGCCATGAGCCCAGACATATACATGTATATTTACATGTCCATATGCATTCACATATCCATTTACATATTTATATGTGACATATATTTACATATGTCTATGCATTTACATACACATATACATTTAGATATCAAAATATTTACATACAATTTACATATGCATAAATACATACAGATATACCTAAGCTGTCTACATAGTCGAATACCCATGGCATGCCAGATGGAAAGTTTAATTACAGCAGGAAAAAAAAAAAGGAAAGCATCAAAAAATAGTGGAGTAATTAACTGGGATACTTGTGCTCAAAGACACCTATGGAAATCTTTAAATGATCATAATGAACTTTGTCTTAACATTTTTGAGATATCATGCTTAACATAAAATGCTTATGTAATATTATTACAATTGTATCCAATAAAAATGGTGTTTTTTTTTTTTCAGGTTTTCGAGGATCTCACTCTAGCTCAGGCTGACCTGGAATTCACTATGTAGTCTCAGGGTGGCCTCAAACTCACAGCAATCCTCCTACCTCTGCCTCCCAGTGCTGGGATTAAAGGCATAAACCACCACGCCCAGCAAAAATGGCTTTTTTGCATGACTAAAAAGGCATAAAACTTAAATCACTATGTTCAGGAGTTGGGTATAAGATTTTGTTTCTAATTTCAAAGTGTTTCCAATAATGTTGCATATGTTTCATAATATAAAACCTTAGCAAGGGCTGGAGAAGTGGCTTAGTACTTAAGGTGCTTGCCTGTGAAACCTAAAGACCCAGGTTTAATTCACCAGGGCCCACATAAGCCAGATGTAAAAAGTGGCACATGTGTCTGGAGTTTGTTTGAAGTGGCTGCAGGCCCTAGAATGCCCATTCTCTCTCTTTCTGTCTCTCAAAATAAATAAACAAATTTTTTTTTAAAAAAAAATTTGTTTTTTTGAGGTAGGGTCTCACTCTAGTCCAGGCTGACCTGAAATTTGCTATGTAGTCTCAGGGTGGCCTTGAACTCATGGCAATCCACCTACCTCTGGCTTCCAAGTGCTGGAATTAAAGGTGTGAACCACCACACCTGGCTTAAAAAAAATTATTTTAAAAAACCTGTAGAGACAAAGCTCTTAGTTAATTGATGCCATTGAATTAAAACAGTGCCATAAAACATCTTGGAACAGGGCATAGTGGATACACTGGTAGGGCTAGCTATTTAGGAGGCTGAGGTGGGAAGATGAGTGAATCCAGGAGTTTAAGACCTGCCTGGACAACAGCACAAGCCCATCTGAAATCATACAAACAAGCCAACAAAAAGATATTTGAGGGGAAGTATCTGCTTCAATTACTGCACCCTTTAAATTTGACAACTGGGCTATTTTAGTTCCAGTTTCTGCATATGAATCTCAGTCTATAAACAAGGAGGAAAAAGGAATGAGGAATAAGTACTTTTAACTTCCAACATGAAGCTAAAGTCTTAACACAGAAACTGCAGAAGATGTAACGACTAAGGACTGATGTATGTCACATCAAAGTAGTAAGGCAGCTGTGGGGGTTCAATGACTGCCCCCCCATAGACTCACGTGTTTTGGATAGTTGGTCCCCACCTGGCTGCAATTTGGGAGAGTTGTGGACTCTCTGGGAGGTTGGAGCCTTCCTGGAGAAGTTGTGTTGCTGGTGGGGGCGGGGTTGGCTTTCGGATTATAAAGACCAACTCAAGCCCAGTAGATAAACTACTTCCTTCTGCTGATGTGGACATGTGACCCAATCGTGCTTTTACTGCCAGGATGAAATTTCCCCCTTGAAACCCTGTCCTCCCACAGGCTGCTCTTGGTTGGATGTTTCGTCCCAGCAACGAGAAAGTAAGTACCATAGCCACCACGTCACTCTTCCTCAAAAGCTCCCGCCAGCAATGTGGAGGTGTCACCTGGCTATAATGGCCTGGCATTCTGGGGCCACTCACATATAGCTGCCCTTCATACTTTACCTCACTCTGGCACTTCTGGAGACATCAACTTACTGTCGCCTAAGGAGAAAGAAATCTGCATCCTGGTCTCGTCTCCCCTCTTGTCCCTATCCTATCGATCCTTTCAAAATGTTGCAATTTTTCCTGGACCCCTTTTGACTGCTCCAACCCTCAGAGATGTATTCTAATGTATATATACAGTGCCATACTGAGGGTGCAACTAAGTGGTAGAAAATGTGCGCCTGGCATCTGTACAGCCCTGAGTTTGATCTTCAGCACCAAAAAGGGACAAAACAACACTGGCAAAGATTATAGGCCCTGTCTTGCCTATATGTATCACAGGGAACTGCTGGCATCTATTTTACTGCTGTTTAGTTATTTGGATTCCATGTCTTACGACTCTCCATAAGTAGAAAGCCTATCTGAAAGAAGAAGAATTTTTTAATGTTCGTGCACACTACAGAAAGTCAGTGTAGCGGTCACTCTGTCATTGCCTTATGAAAGGACAGGGTGTGTTGGAGCTTGTAGTTTTGAAGGGACACTTCATCGTGGTGGGGAAAGCATGGCAAGAGGAAGAAACTGGCTCCTGGCCACATAGCAGCCGGAAGGAGGCAGCAAGAATGAGTTCCCTGACCCTGGCAAGGGGGCTGGAGAGTAAAATCCCAAGGCCCACCCCAGGGACACATTTCCTCCAACAAGGCCCCATCTTTTAGGAGTCAAGTCTGAGGCTTAATCACAAACACTTGAGGCTACTGGGTGTGTTTTATATTCAAACCCCCACACTGGGATGGTTTTATCTGGGGCATTCAATAAGTGCCTGCCAAGTGAATGACTCACCTCAATGACACTGTAACCAATACGTTCTGCAGTCAAGTCTGTGTCTTTTTGGTGAAATTCATTGCTGTTCAAATGTCATTCTGAGAACCAACAGAGGTCACGTTAAAATGTGATGTGAATTTTATAATGGCTAATATAATGACTAATGTCAAGAGGGAGTATTGAGGAATCTACAGAGGGGGGAAAAAAAAGTTATCATAGTTGTTTCAGTTAATAGAACAACTCTTGACCCTAGAGGCCTCCTAATAATGTTGGCAATCCCACAAAGATACCTTTGGTGAGGCTTGTAAGGGACACACAGCCATAAGATTTACTGTCATGGTGGCTGACCTTTATAAGAAACAGTTCTCACTAAGTGTAAAATGATAAGACACTAAGAAGAAAACATGGTCCTTTCTGAGACAATTCTATGAAGACATGAAAATCACACAGTATAAGAATATTGGAGCTGGGGAGATTGCTCAGTGGTTAAAGGTGCTTGCCTGCAAAGCCTGACAGAGAGACAGAGACAGACAGACAGACAGACAGGGAGAGAGAGAAAGAAAGAAGAGAAAGAAAGGAAGGAGAGAAAGAAAGAGAGAGTTCAATTCCCCTGTAGCCATGTAAAGCTAGATGCACAAGGTGGTGCACGGGTCTGGAGTTTGTATGCCCACTCTCTCTCTCTTGCTCTCACTCTGAGTCTTTCTCTCTCTCTCTCTCTCTGTCCTCTCTCTTTCACAGATAAATGCATAAGCATATATTTTTAAAATATTATTTATTTATTTGCAAGCAGAGAGCAAGCAAGAGAGAGAGAGGGGCTGGAGAGATGGCTTAACGGTTAAGCACTTGCCTATGAAGTCTAAGGATCCTGGTTCAAGGCTCGATTCCCCAGGACCCACGTTAGCCAGATGCACAAGGGGGCACATACGCCTGGAGTTCGCAGTGGCTGGAAGCCCTGGCATGCCCATTCTCTCTCTCTACCTCTTTCTCTCTCTGTCTGTTGCTCTCAAATAAAAGAGAGAGAGAGAGAGAGGCAGATAGAACGGACATGCCAGGGCCTCCATCCACTGCTCATGAACTCCAGACACATGTGCCACTTTGTGCATCTGGGTGCAGAAATCCAAAGCTGCTGAGGACACAACACTGAAGTAGACTTAAAACACGCCCACCGTGGCCCAGAGAACTTTGTGGAAGAGGGGGTGGAAAGATTGTAAGAGTCACGGAGTAGAAGGGAATGTCCAGAGGCACTTGCCCCATCCCCCCCAATGACTGAGTGATGCTTTCACATCTCATAACCTGCAATGGGGGGGGGGGGTACCAGCAGTCCCACTGAGGAGGGGCCTCAGCGGAATGGGGACAAGAAGGGGGAAAGTAGCTGGGCATGGTGGTGCACACCTTCAATCCCAGCACCTGGAAGGCAGAGGTAGGAGGATTGCTGTGAGTGTGAGGCCGCCCTGAGACTCCATAGTGGATTCCAGGGCAGCCTGGGCTAGAGTGAGACCCTGCCTCAAAAAACAAAAAAACTAAATAAATAAGAAGAAGGAGAAGGAGGAGGAGGGAAATGACGGTACTGACACATGATGTGCCCATACAGGTTTCTACTTAGTAAAAAAATAAGGAATATTTACTGGGCCTGAGGATATATTTTAAATATATATTTGTTTTTCGAGGTAGGGTCTCACTCTAGCTCAGACTGAACTGGAATTCACTATGTAGTCTCAGGGTGGCCTCAAACTCATGATGATCCTCCTACCTCTGCCTCCCAAGTGCTGGGATGAAAGGCGTGCACCACCACGCCTAGATTAAATATATATATATATATATATATATATATATATATATATATATATATACACACACACACACATATATATGCTTTAAAAAGAATATTTACTGGCTCAGTGATTAAAGGCCCTTGTTTGCAAAGCCAACTTATCCTGGGTTCACTTCCCCAGTAGCCATGTAAAGGCAGATACACAAGGTGGCACATGCATCTGGAGTTTGTTTGCAGAAGCAAGAGGCCTACCCCTCATGCTCTCTCTTCCTCTGTCTATCATCTATCTATCTATCATCTATCTCTATGTCTGTCTTTGCAAATAAATTAAAAATATATTTCAAAAAGAATATTTATTGACATGAAAAGATGGACACAATGATGCAAATTTCAAAAGCGGGCTAAAGGGCTAAGGAGATGGCTCATATGCAAATGTGAGTACGTGAGTTCAGATCCCCAGAGCCGACACAGAACTGTGTAGTGTTAGCATCTGTCAGCCCAGCACACCCACACTGTGAAAGGAGGAAGAGACAGGAGAAGCCGCCCGGAAGCTCACAGGGCACCTAACTCCGTGAATGCGGCCTTGGGCCACCAGAGAGCCTGCCTCAAATGACGTAGAAGATGAAGAGTGCCTGGACACCCGGAGATGTTCTCTGACCTCCACACGCACACCATGGCACCCGCACGCCCACACTTGCACACCCATGCACACACACTAGAAAAAGCAAGCTACAAAAGAGCATACACATTACTATTCCTTTAAATGCATATGCATTACCCAGGTGGAGTGGCTCATGCCTCTAATCCCAGCACTCAGGGGGCTGAGAGAGGAGGATTACCTGAGTAATAGAGAGTTCTAGATCAGCCTGGGCTATACAGTGAGGCTGCCTCAAGAAATAACATCAACACAGGCTGGAGAGATGGCTTAGTGGTTAAAGCATTTGCCTACAAAGCCAAAGGACCCAGGTTTGATTCCCCAGTACCCATAGTAGCAAGATGCACAAGGGGCCGTGTGTATCTGGAGTTCGTTTGCAGTGGCTGGAGGCCCTGGCGTGCCCATTCTCTCCCTCTCTTTCTCTCTCTCCCTCTTTCTCTGTCAAATAAATAAATAAAAATAAAATATTTTTTAAAATAACTTAAAAATAACAACAAAAAATACATACCCATAAACACATATAAACCATTCATAGTATAGAAAAGGTCTAGCTCGGAATGGGTCATAAGCTAGCAGAAGCTGTTGTCTCTGGGAGATGACATTCTTTTTTCCTTTGTGATTTTTACTGGGTCATCTAAATATTTTGTGCTAAGCATATATTTTTTTGCAGACAGAATAAATGTTAACTTTTTTTTTTTTTTTTTACATCACCAACCACATCAACTTTCCTTTTCATGGGCTCTTTCTTCCATGGCCCCTTCACCATCCATAGAAAAGTAGAGACGTTTCTGCGGAGTTCAGACAATCTGCCTAATGAGAACGTGGGCTCACGCGGGCATGACGAGCCTCCCGGGGCCGCTGTTGGCATCCAGGTGTGGTAAGCTGCTATTTCTCTTACCAGGAATCCGATGCCTGCTCGCCTTTTCATGGTGTGTGCTATTCCGCACAGTCCTTCAGGATCCTGACTCAGAAGATACAGAGGTGGACAGGTCATCTTTCAGACCAATCTGACAAGCCCACCACCATTTCCGGGCACACATGAGGAGACATAGGGAACACAGTAATAAATTCCAACCATGGGGCCAATGCTGTGCTTCAGGGTTTCCAGGAGATGGGTCAAAGCAAGTTACCTGAATGTGATGTACACTGCCTCCAAGATCCAAGGACGCTCACTCAGGATTGTGCCTTTCAGTGGGCAGGAAGCTCAAGGTAAAAAAAAAAAAAACAAAAAACCTCACCTTTACACTCTTGGTTACTGTGATACTTAATCTCCATTATTAACTTGACTGGATTTTTAAAATTATTACTTAATGAGTGCGTATGAAGACCCGTGTGTCACTGTGGCCATGTGGGGTCTGAGGACAGCCTCAGTGTCCATCCTCCCCTTCCACCTTGCTTGAGACAGAGGTCGCCTTATTGTTTTGCCACTGTGTGTGCACCAGTCTAGCTGGCCTGGGAACTCCAAGACTCTCTGGGCTCTGCCTCCCATGGGCCCTTTGGGACCACAGATATATGTGCTACTTCATATCTGGCTCAATGTGGGTGCTGAGGAATTGACTTCGGACCAGGAGGCTTGCAAACAAATGCCTTTAACCATTGAGCCATCTCCCCAGCCTCCCCCTTTATAATATTTTATTTATTTATTCATTTGACAAAGAGAACAGGGGAGAGAGAGAGAGAATGGGCTTACCCGGACCTCCAGCCACTGCAAACAAACTCCAGACAAATGTGCCCCCTTGTGCATCTGGCTAATGTAGGTCCTAGGGGATCAAACCTGGGTCCTTTGGCTTTGCAGGTAAACGCCTTAACCGCTAAGTCATCCCTCCAGCCCTAGCCTCCCCCCCCCCACCTTTTTGAGACAAGGTACTGTACTTGCAGCTAATCTCCAACTCAAAGCAATCCTTCTGCCTTAGTGTCCTGAGTCCAGATCACCTGCCTTCTGCCACAGGGTACCTGCCACGTCCTGTTCCTCTGTTCCTATCTGCCATTGTCATCACAACGGGGATTAGCCTCATGCCTTGTGCGAGTCAAGATCAGGAGTGGGCCAGCCAGCACTTGGGCCACACTGCATCCTGCAGCATGCTTTGTTGGTGCTCTGCTTGGCTTCATGCTGCAATGGTGATGCCAACTCCCATTTCTGTACAACAGAAACAGTATGATCTAAAGAAAAACAATAAATACATGGACTGTCTTTCCATTTACAGAAAAAGTTAGCCAGCCCTGGTCTAGCTCTCTGAAAGCTTCACCTGTGACACAGAACCAGAGACTTGGTATGGGTTTGAGTAAGGGAGAACAGCCATGTTTTTTGGAGAGTGGGGGGTTGAGGTAGGTTCTCACTCTAGCTCAGGCTGACCTGGAATTCACTATGTAGTCTCAGGGTGGCCTCGAACTCATGGCGATCCTCCTACCTCTGCCTCCCGAGTACTGGGATTAAAGGCGTGCGCCACCACTCCTGGTAAGATTATCTTTCAAATACCCATCAAATGAAGCTACTGTCTTATTCACCAATGCATGGTAGGTCACTGTCACCGTCCTACAGTCTGTCCGAAGCTGAGGAACAGAGTGGAGCACACAGGGAGTCATTGAGTCCACTGCTTGGTCTTTGGCAATGCACAGATCTCTGCTGCTCTGTCAGGATGGCAGTCTCATCCCTCGGTTCTTTTGTGTTCCAGAGGGGAACAGTTCGTCCTCCTTGTCCTTTCTACTATGGTAACTACAGCTCCACAGGTCAGCAAGCCAATGCAGAACCCAGAGCTGTGGATTCCAGTCATGCTATCTGCAGATGAGCTAAGGGTCCTACTGCACCCACCAAAAGATGAACTAGGGTCAACACCTTATGTGTTTCCCAACCTCCAATAGGCCTGCCATCTGATAAATAGGATACCAAGATAGACTCCACTTTGTATATGTGTCTATGTGTACATGCATGAGTGTGTGCATTTTTATGTGCAGAGACACATGTGTATGCATGCATATAGAGGCCAGAGATCAGTGTTAGATGTTTTCCTCAATTGCTCTCCACCTTGTTTTTATGAGATAGGATTTCTCATTGAACCTGAAGCTCACTGATTCAGATAGACTTGTTGGCCAGCAAGCTTCGGGGATCTTCTCTCTCATCCTCCCAGCGTTGGAATTATAGGGTCACTGAGATCATGGGCTCACACTGCCACACTTGGCTTTTGACATGAGTTCTGGGGATCCAAACTCAAGTCCTCATCCTTGCACAGCAAGCACTTCGCCAACTCAGCTTTAGTTTTTCTCAAAGCCAGTTTCCAGGTCTCCAAAAAGTACACAGCTTTGGCTGGAGAGATGGCTTAGCAGTCAAGGCATTTGCCTGCAAAGTCAAAGGATCCCAGTTCGACTCCCCAGGACCCACGTAAGCCAGATGCACGAGGGGGCGCATGCATCTGGTGTTCATTTGCAGTGGCTGGTGGCCCTGGCACGCCCATTCTCTCTTTCTCTCTCTCTCAAATAAATAATAAGATATATATATATATATATATATATATATATATATATATATATATTTTTTTTTTTTAAGTACACAGCTCCTAGCAGAGTAGCTGAGAGGAAGATGGAGGAAAGTCCACAGCGTCTATATTTGATGATCCTGCATCATCATTCCTCAAGGAGCCCCACCTCCCCTTCCACCATGGACTTTCCAACTATCATCTGGCTGTGACCACTACTGTTGAGTGTGTCAGCTTGACTCGGCCTCTGCTTGCTAAACTTGCAGTGGGTGAGGGTACAACATGGCATCCTGGTGGACTGCCCACCACTTATACTCCCAGAAACCCATGAAGTACCACAGCCAGTGTCATGTGAATTAAACATCTCTGAGATCCATCACTCACGTTTGGACTGTTGCCTAATGTCCTAAGCATTACTGGCTTTGCTCCTGACAGTAGGTCAATACCACCAAGGATGGCCTTCTGCTTTCACCCCAGGAATCAGAACGCCCACTTCACCTGCAACTTCTGCCATCAGCATTCTGAGCCAGTGAGAGCAATTAGTAAACTGCCTTTAAAAGGTTCTAGGTGGGCTGGAGAGATGGCTTAGCGGTTAAGCTCTTGCCTGTGAAGCCTAAGGACCCCGGTTCAAGGCTCGGTTCCCCAGGTCCCACGTTAGCCAGATGCACAAGGGGGCGCACGCATCTGGAGTTCGTTTGCAGAGGCTGGAAGCCCTGGCGCGCCCATTCTGTCTCTCTCTCTCTATCTGTCTTTCTCTCTGTGTCTGTCACTCTCAAATAAATAAATTAAAAAAATTAAAAAAAAAAAGAGGTTCTAGGTGCCACTGGAAACATATATTGCCTAGATTAAATTCAGCAGTTTGGTTTCTTGGATCCCGACCTCTCTGCTATGCCAAGGGACTGCCAACCTCTGCCATCATCTAGCACAAGCCTGCATTTAGTCCCAGCTTGCTGGAGGATCCTAGCCCGCAGCGCGCCATCTGTACAGAATGTCTGCCCAGTGGATCTGTGTCAACGAAACTGCCTGATCCAAATTCATGGTTTGCCCTCCTACTCCTACATCCTCAAAGTCTGTCCCCTATAAACATGGCCTGTTTTGTACAATCTGTTGGTTCCTGCAATTCCTTTTAGGATAACTGCTAGACATTTTCCACTTTTTCTAAGCAAGTCCAAAAGACTGGTCTTTTTATGCAAGAGTAAGAGAGAGAGAGAGAGAGAATTGGCATGCCAGGGCCTTCAGCAACTGCAATCAAACTCCAGATGCGTGCACTCCCTTGTGAACATATGCAACATTGTGCACTTGTGTTACTGTGCGTCCAGCTTACATGGGACCTGGAGACTTGAACATGAGTCCTTAGGCTTCACAGGCAAGTGTCTTAATTGCTAATCCATCTCTCCAGTTCAGACCTTTTCCATTTTGATTCTGCACTGTACCTTTGGAAACCACACTGAGTTATCAGAGGAAACAGTTATCAGTAGAAAACACAGAAGAGTTGAACAATGGGAAAAATGCTGACTTGATCCTGGGAGTTGTGGATTTATTCCTGAAGGAAATGTGGGGACATGTTCAAAGGAATTTCAGAATATGAGATTCTTCTAGTCCCCAGCATGTTACTAGTTTTCTTTCTGTTAATTATAAGGAGTCCACTCTGTTCTCATCCATGTTATAAGTTGGACATGAAGGTGAGTGAATAGCACTTTTAGAAATAGCATTAATTTTCAAGGATCCCACTCTATAGCTACAAGCAAGAATCCCCTTCCTTCCTTCCTTCCTTCCTTCCTTCCTTCCTTCCTTCCTTCCTTCCTTCCTTCCTTCCTTCTCAGGTATCTTTCTGAGCACTCAGGAGGCTGAGATAAGAGGATAACCATGAGTTTGCAGCCAGCTTGGGCTAAAGAGTGAGTTCCAGGCCAGCCTAGGCTAGAGTGAAAGCTTGCCTCAAAAAAAAAAAAAAAAAAAAGAAAGAAAGAAAGAAAGAAAGAGAGAGAGAGAGAGAGAAAGAAAGTCTCACTATGTAAAACAGGCTGGCTTTGAACTTTTGCCTTCTGAGTAGTGGGATTACAGGTGCCTGCCCCCATATCTGACTGGAACTTTCACGTAACTATTGAGGCTCACATTATCTTTGAAGAATTTAATGGTTTGAGCATATATATTCTTTGCATCAAATTACCTCATGTGTTTTAGGAGAGCCTACTTCCTCTCCATACCCTCTATTTCAACTTTAGGATAGTGGGCTCACAAAGGTTTGTGGCTCTGGGCACGTAGCCCTAGACAACACAGGTACTAACTTGAGTGGTTGATTTCACACCTGAGTACCATGGTGTGCCTTCTATTCCTTTTGAACTGAAAAGCATTGTAAACACCCTCATATCTTCAAGGATCCACTACTTGCAACACATTTCTGTAAAACTAAAAGGTTAGCGTTCTTTGGTGGTAAATGCTAGAAGCAAGCTTCAGCCATGACAAGGATGCACTATGGTCAGACACCAAGCGTCACAGCCAGGTCCACATGCAGACTTTCCTTCTGGGCACTGTCATCAGATGACCCAACAATTTCCTGCCATCCATAGATTGCTTACTTAAGACCTAGATTTCTAGAACAGTCCTAGGCAGCAGAGCCTCAAAATATGCCCAGCCAAGCTTGTGATGGGGAAGCAAAAAGGAATAATTCTGCTGAGAAAGAGACAGTAACAAATAAACAAGACAATAAATATACATACATATATACATACATACACTGTATCCACTGTGAAGAATAGAAAATATTTATAAAGTACATGGGAGCTAGTCTGGAATTTGCTAGAATGAATAAGTGTCCAATTGCATCAGTATCCTGAAATATAGACACACTGATCCTTGGAGCTATTTACCTAAGAGTGGGTCTGCTGCTTCCTGGAGCAGAGCCTGAAATAAAGAAAGTAACTCTTGGTGTTGTTTAAACCTTCTGCTGCTGCTGCCACTTGTGTTCCTGATGCTGCTGCTGCTTTTGGCAGGCACACACACATCTGGTGTTTTTATGGAACAGCAAAAATAGCAATACATGAGCGAGGAATAGCAATGTGTGAGTGAGGGACAAGGAACTTTGATCAAAAAATTCCTTAAACATTTGTACAAAAGAAGGGACTTAAGGGCAAGACTGGACAAACTTTACTGATTCAGAACACACACACACACTCTCTCACACACACACATACACACACACCATTATTCACTCTAAGCCTACCTTTTGCTTTCAACATTCTTCTGGGCAATTTGTTACTTTTGACTTCTGTTGCTTTCAACAGTAGTCAACATGTCTCATGCATTCACACATGGCTCTGGGCCAAGAATGCAACCAGGTCACTGAGAAGATAAAACCAAGGGTAAAGCTTAAGGTCATGTCAGCATGTTCAACATTCCTCATCAATATTGATGACCTGTGCTGTTCAGGACAAAGGCCATCTAATGCATAGTAAATCTGGTCACATTACTCTACTCAGGCTGGTTCATGGTTGTAGATTAACTTCAGAACTGAGTTATAGGATAGGATGAAAATTTAACAGAAAAAGACATCTCACAGCAATATTCTTAGCAAAGTTATTTGTGAGGCCCATGAGAAGTACTAGTACAGTTCTTTCCCACAAATAAGAAGAGCCAGCATATCCAGGCAAGCTGCTAGTTGCTTTTTACAAGTGTTTACTTCCCTGGTGTACTAGACAGTTTTAGGTTCACTGAGATGAACTTTCATACCAGACACAGTTATAGAAAAAGGGATACTTATTAAAGCTTACAGATTCATGAAAAGTTCCACAATGACAAAAAAGAAAGAAAGAAAGAAAGAAAGAAAGAAAGAAAGAAAGAAAGAAAGAAAGAAAGAAAAATTGGCACACTTTCACAGGTCCAAACTGAGAGAAAAAAAGCCTCAAGCCAAAATCCACAAGATGCTTCAAAAACTCCAGTTACACATTTTTTTTTTTAAATTTCTTTAGATTGGAATTTCAAACCCACCACCATACTTTAGGATCCACCCAATGACACCTCCTCTAGCCAAGTGACTACAGATCCAAACTACAAACTAAAAAACATTAAATACATTGGGGACTATTTATTCAAACTACCACACCTGGTAATACCCCTGAAAAATTACCCCCTCCCAAAAAAACTGGGGATACAAAGATACATAAAAATGGTCTCTGCCCTCAAGCGACTTGAAATCCAGTTAGAGGGACAAAGAGTATTAAATAAAAATATTTACCAAAATGTGCTTTAGCCTCAAGAGTAATACAGATAGTCATGTGAGAGTTTCTGAAAAATATATGGAAAGTAAAATTGGGAAAATATTACTAAAAATGAGGGAGAATATTCCAACTGCAAAAGCATGGAAGCAAGACAGCTCATGGCAGAGGCGATCAATGAGGATACAATAGGCCAATTTTCCCAGAGGTACATTCAGAGAAAAGCAGTCCCCCAAAATAACCTCCCACTAGGCCTCTGGAGAAAGGAATGATGACCCCTTCCCCTGCCAAGGGCTAACTATACCCTGATGCCTAGAACCTGTGAAAATTCCTTTATGTGCAAAAATGATCATCAGTAAAGGACCCCCAGGTGGAGGAACTAGCCTACATTTTCTGAGTGGGCTCCAAATATCATCAGAGCTGTCCTTGGAAGGCAGAGTCACGGTTGACATGCATAGAAGAGAGACTGATCGTGGCAGTGGAAGTGTGTGGGGGATAAACATCTTCACCTCATAGTAGACAGGAAGCAAGGGAGTGGGGACCAGGAAAACCCTTAAAGGCTCCAAGTGACCTACTTCCTCCAACTAGGTCCTACCTTCTAAAGCTTTCATAACCTTCCAAAATAGCATCTCTCGTGGGTACTTGAGCATTCCACACGAGTCTATGAGGGGCATTTCTTATTCAAATGGTATCAGTAGGTAATCAAGGCCCTTGTGGAATAGTCTAGTATTTGCTTGAACTTACTCATTCCTCACCTGGTCTTTTTCATGTGAGCAGAGTCCTTTCATGTGGGCAGAGAGTGTATTTTCCCTTCCCAATGTTACCAGACAGCTCCATTAGTCTGGATCATTGGTTACCATGGCAAAAGCTGACCCCAATCCATGCTAAAATGTGCAATCCTGTGACAGGCAGTGCAGACTTCCTGCTCAACTTTCATCCTCTTCTCCTTATTTTCCTGACTGAAAGCACTCTCTTTTGTTTTAGGTTATTTTTTGAAGAACACAGGTAAAATTGTTTCTATGAACTTCAGTAGACATGTATCTCAAAATTTTCCATTTTTGTCATCATAACAAACAGTATGGAAGTGTTCAGACAAAACAGTTACAAGGAGAAAAGTAAAGCACACTAATTACACAAAATTCTTCCATACAGACATAACAGTGTAATCTAGATAACTTCATTCCGTGTGTGTGTGTGTGTGTATGTGTGTGTGTATGTGTGTGTGTGTGCACGCACGTGCACGCTGTGGGGAATGTTGAGAAGAACACTGTTTATGGGACATTGCAGATGTTAAAAGAAACTGTCGTGGGGCGTGGTGGTGCATGCCTCTAATCCCAGTACTCAGGAGGCAGAGGTAGGAGGATTGCTGTGAGTTCAAGGCCACCCTGAGACTCCATAGTGAATTCCAGGTCAGCCTGGGCTAGAGTCCCTATCTCAAAAAAAAAAAAAAAAAAAAAGAAAGAAACTGTCACACAATCCTACCATGCAGCTGACAAGAGACTTAAGTCTTTAACACCTTCATGCTTGAGGAAGTCAATGTCTTCCTTTTATTTACTTTGGGGTATGTCTGTGTGTACACATGCACGTGTGGTACATGTGTGGATATGGGCACACGAGTGTGACGGCCATAGGCTGTCTTCTTCTATTGCCTCATGACCTTATTTACAGAGTATCTCATTAAGTCTGGAGCTCACTGACTCATGACTTGCTGTCCAGAGATCTTCCTGTCTTAGCCTCCCCACGCACACTATGCTGCGCTCGGGCTTTTACATGGGTGCTGAGGATCTGAACTCAGGTCCTCATGCTGTGTCACGAGCACTGTAACTTTAGAGCCACCTCCCCAGCCCCCAAAACCGATGCGTTCTTATGCTGTTAATAATGGGAGTGTGACGGCACTTGGGGGTCAGAGGTAGGACTGCCGTGAGTTTGAGGTCAGCCTGGACTATAGTGAGACCCTACCTTGAAAAGCCAAAATAATAATAACAGAGTGTGAATAGGTACAGCCTTCCAGAATGGCAACTTAGAAACACACATGTAAAGTCACGCTAAAAGCATGTTCTTTGAACAAATGTTTTTCTCTAGGAATTTATCCTAAGGCACCTATTAAGAATAAATGTGGGGGGCTGGAGAGATGGCTTAGCGGTTAAGCGCTCGCCTGTGAAGCCTAAGGACCCCGGTTCGAGGCTCGGTTCCCCAGGTCCCACGTTAGCCAGATGCACAAGGGGGCGTACGCGTCTGGAGTTCGTTTGCAGTGGCTGGAAGCCCTGGCGCGCCCATTCTCTCTCTCTCCCTCTATCTGTCTTTCTCTCTGTGTCTGTCGCTCTCAAATAAATAAATAAAAAATTTTAAAAAAATAAATAAAAGATAAATGTGGCAGAACAGCTCCAAACATCTGCAGCTCCCAGAAAGCCAGTGTGGGGGCTGGGACTGTGTAGCTCAGTGGATACATGAAGTCCTGGGTTTGGTCCCCAAAGCCACCACCAGAAAGCTCTGCACAGGGTACAATTCTTTTTTTATTTTCTTCCAATTTTTTTTAACAACTTCCATGATTTAAAAAATATCCCATGGTAATACCCTCCCTCCTACCACTTTCCCCTTTGAAACTCCATTCTCCATCATATCCCCTCCCCATCTCAATCAGTCTCTCTTTTATTTTGATGTCATGATCTTTTGCTCCTCTTATGATGGTCTTGTGTAGGTAGTGTCAGGCACTGTGAGGTCATGGATATCCAGGCCATTTTGTGTCTGCGGGGAGCACATTGTAAGGAGTGCTACCCTTCCTTTGGCTCTTACATTCTTTCCGCCACCTCTTCTGCAATAGACCCTGAGCCTTGGAAGGTGTGATCGAGATATTGCAGTCCTGGGCACTGTGGTCATTTCCTTCTGTCACCATGATACCTTCTGAGTCGTCCCAAGGTCACTGCTATCTGAAAAGAGAAGATTCTCTACAGGGTACAATTCTTTATCAGGTGTAACTTTATGTGACTTTACACCTCATTTTTTTTCATTTGAGGATGGTGGTATCTGAACAGAAGCACTGTTGTAGAAAATGGGATAAAAATATGGTTTACTATGTATTAGACTTAATAGTAGCAACTTTTTAAACAAAAATTGTTAACTTTTTTTTATAGTCACAGTAGAAACCAAAAATAAAGCCTACTATTTTCGAACACCTTGCAGTACAAAAAGTGACTGTTTTGACTAGACTGGCACCACTGACACCGCGCACAGGGCCTGCTTCTGCCTTTCTTGTCACTCTCCCCAAACGGGCTTGCAACTGCAGAGATGGCTCACTGGATAAAGCGCTTGCCTTGCAAGCATGAGGAGTGCCACTGGCGTTCAATCCCCAACCCCCATGTAAAAAAGCTAGGGTGGGGCTGGAGGGATGGCTTCATGGTTAAGTCATTTGCCTGCAAAACCAAAAGGACCCAGGTTCAATTCCCCAGGACCCACGTTAGCCAGATGCACAAGGGGGCGCACGCATCTGGAGTTCGTCTGCAGTGGCTGGAGGCCCTGGCATGCCCATTCTCTCTCTCCCTCTTTCTCTGTCAAATAAAATTTAAATCTTTAAATTAAACCAAAAAAAGCTAGGGTGCTTGCAATGCCAGCACTGAGGAGAAAACAGGTTGACTCCCGGGATTCACTGGTTAGTCTTTCTAGTCTAGTGGGTGAGCTCCAGGCCAGTAAGAGACCCTCTGTCAGGAAAGGTGGACAGCATTGCTGAGGTCATCACCCAAAGTTGTCCTTTGGCCTCCACACACACACATGCATGCAAACCCACACTCACATTACAGCAGAAAGGGGTCTGACAGTCTGCATAACCCGGGGCTTTGGAGCATGTGTGTCCTCCCAACCCTCTAGAATTGTGAGGTGGTACTTGGACCGCCTAAGGAATCCTCAGGTGAGGTAGCTGGGGGTGCTGCCCTCTTCTGGGGAAGTAAGACACTACAAGCAACCCGAAGACCACTGCAGTGTCAGTGGAAATGTGTGCTGGAGGCAGAGGGCTTCTTGTTTGTTCATTTTGCTATCCAAGTTAATTTCTCCATTTGAAGATAATAATGGACACCTAGTGGCTTGAATTTTAGTCATTTGTGGTTCAGTTTTATGTTCAGAAAGAATTTTGAGAAAATCCTTCCAAAAAAGCAGCAACAACTAAAACTCACAGGCAAAATGCTTTTATATATTGTCTCTGAGCCATGAGTTCCTCATCTGTAAAATCCAAAATAACCGAACCTGATCAAGTGACTTTGGAAAGAACGTGAGAAAGGGCAGTTTGTTGTTTGGCACCATGCTCAGCAGTCACTGCTTAATAAACGAGGGCCGCTAGTTTTAGCTTTTATTCACTTCATAATCTCTGCAATAATCATTTTACCTTATATAACCACTCCTCTGGAGTTTACAAAAAGAGACTCTATAGAATCTTAGCAACTGCACTTGAGGAAAGAGTATGGGCATGTATACGGTTTTAAATAATCATATACGGCCAAAAAAGGAAACAAGACATTATAAATTTTAAGACTTGTTCATGGAAAACTTGTTTATTAAGATGCTAACTTTTTATATAGTTGTTTCGGTATTTCTTGTGCCCCTGGATATCCCACTGTCTACATTACAATGCTCAAATGACTTAGTTCCTCACTGAATACACGGACCTGTTTCCACAGCCTCCATCCGCCAGATCCACACGGCACTAGCCGGTTGAAGCCACCGCAATTTTAGCAAGTCGCAGAGTCCTGCGTCTCCAGCTTGTGCTACTACACGGCAAATCTTCTTGAAGATGAAGCCAAATGGCCCCAATTCAAAACCTCCATCTGAACCACACTGAGAAACAGAGCAACAGACGAAGCTCTTTTATTCACACAGAGCAAAAATACAGAAATGTTTATTAATTAGTTGTCCACTAGAGAGAGCACACTTTGCTCTTAGAGAAATACTCAGTTGTCAGGAGTTGCTTTTGGAGAATGATCAATAAGCTCCTTATCAGGAGTTGGGTACTGATACCAGGGCCCGTCTCCCCTCTCACGCATCAGCCTTCGAACTTGCTGCTCCTTTAACCTGTAAGAAATGTAATAACAATACTGTGATTCTAGGGATGGAAACTGGGGCAGCCACACTAGGGTCAGTGTGGAAGGTCCTCAAAAAAAAAAAAAAAAATAAAAAATAAATAAATAAATAAAAAGAGAGAGCAGGGATGGTGGTGCATGCCTTTCATCCCAGCACTCAGGAGGCAGAGGTAGGAATTGCCGTGAGTTCAAGGCCACCCTGAGACTACATAGTGAATTCCAGGTCAGCCTGGGCTAGAGTGAAACCCTACCTTGACAAACAAAAACAAAGAAACAAAAATAGAACCACCATATGACCCAGCTATACCATTCTGAGTAAAAATTATATTTTATTATTTTTTTTTCTTTTTTATAGACAGACACACACACACACATGCAAAGAGAAAGAGGGAATGGGAGGCCTTTCAGCCACTGTGAACAAACTCCAGATACGTTCACTTCTTTGTGGGCATGTGTAACACTGCACACTGTGTCACTGTTGCATCTGGCTACGTTGGATTTGGAGGATTCAAACAGGAGTCCTTAGGCTTCGATGGCAAGCGCCTAACTGCTAGGCCATCTCTCCAGCCCTATTTTAAATTTTATTGACAACTTTCACTCATCTACATAACGCACCTTGATTGTAATCTCCTCCCTCAACTCTCTTTTGTTCCCATAAAGTGTATTTTAACATAAAATTTTCTCTAGAAACAGATCTAAGAAATTATTAAATAAGGATGAGACTAGGTGTGGGATGGAAGGAAATGAAGCAGGCTTTCTCATTGAGGGTCTTGACCATGTTGAAACTATTTTGTTTATTTATTTATTTTGGTTTTTGAGGTAGGGTCTCACTGTAGCCCAGGCTGACCTGGAATTCACTCTGTAGCCTCAGGGTAACCTTGAACTCATGGCGATCCTCCTACCTCTGCCTCCGGAGTGCACCACCACACCTGGATGAAACTGTTTTATTAACCCTTCTTGTAATTTACAACCCAAGGAAACCATTTTATCCCCAACCCTTTTCTTACCATAGATCAGCCTTTTCAGCCTCAATTTCAAGAATAGCCATTCCTTTCTCATAATTCTTCTCAGGACTGTCATAGAAAGTACGGGCAATCCATCTTGAGATTGGGTGCTACAAGAGATGGGTTGTTGGAAACAAGTTACTTTCTGGGTATTGCCGGCTTTCCTAGCTGACTACAGCTTAAAATGTCCATTTTAGTCACATAGAACCAGGCCTTTACTGTGCCAACTATTTTATATGTTTTAAATCTTTTTAACCCATTAAATAGATACTATTTTTACTCTCATTTAAAAGATTACATGAAGGACTGCAGAGATGGCTTAACAGTTAAGGTGCTTGCCTGCAAGGCCCAAGGATCTTGCTTTTATTCCCCAGGAACCATGTAAGCCAGATGCACAAGGTGGTGCATGCATCTGGAGTTCGTTTACAGTGGCTAGAAGCCCTGGTACGCCAATTCTCTCTCATTCTCTCTCTCTTTCAAATAAATAAATTAATTTAATTAAATTTTAAAAAAAAGATTACATGGAGCTGGAGAGATAGCTCAGTAGTTAAAGGCACTTGCTTTGTAAAGACTGTCAGCCTGAGTTCAATTTCTCAGCCACTCACATAAAGCCAAACAATTTTGGTGCACCCAAACTGACACATGTGCATACACACATGCAAATAATTTTTTAGCATTTATTTTTACTTATGTATTTGAGAGAGAGACAGGCAGATAGAAAATGGAAGCATCAGGGCCTCCAGCTGCTACAAACAAATTCCAGGCATTCCAGGCACAAGTGCCATCTTGTGCATCTGTCTTACATGGTTCCTGGAGAATTGAACCTGGGTCCTTGGGCTTTGCAGGCAAGCACCTTAACTGATAAATCAGCCCTCAGAATGTTCTACACACGCACATGTGCACACACTGCACGCCTGCCTACACGCATACCCTACACACGCACGTGCGCATGCTGCACGCCTCCCTACACACATACCCTACACAGGCACGTGCACACGCTACACGCCTCCCTATGCACATACCCTACACACGCACGTGTGCACGCTGCACGCCTCCCTACACACATACCCTACACACGCACGTGCACACGCTACACGCCTCCCTACGCACATACCCTACACACGCACGTGTGCACGCTGCACGCCTCCCTACACACATACCCTACACACACGTGTGCATGCTGCACGCCTCCCTACACACATACCCTACACATGCACGTGTGCACGCTGCACGCCTCCCTACACGCATATCCTACACATGCACATGCACATGCACCACGCCTCCCTACGCACATACCCTACACACGCACGTGTGCACGCTGCACGCCTCCCTACACACATACTCTACACACACGTGTGCACGCTGCACGCCTCCCTACACACATACCCTACACACGCACGTGTGCACGCTGCACGCCTCCCTACATGCATACCCTGCACACGCACGTGTGCACGCTGCACGCCTCCCTACGCACATACCCTACACACACGTGTGCACGCTGCATGCCTCCCTACACACATACCCTACACACACGTGTGCACGCTGCATGCCTCCCTACGCACATACCCTACACACACGTGTGCACGCTGCACGCCTCCCTACACGCATACCCACACACGCACGTGCGCACGCTGCACGCCTCCCTACGCACATACCCTACACACGCACGTGCGCACGCTGCACACCTCCCTACGCACATACCCTACACACACGTGTGCACGCTGCACGCCTCCCTACACACATACCCTACACACGTGTGCACGCTGCACGCCTCCCTACGCACATACCCTACACACGCACGTGCACACGCTACACGCCTCCCTACACGCATACCCTGCACACACATGTGCGCACTGCACGCCTCCCACATACATACTCTACACACTACATGCTTCCCTACACACATACATGCGTATGTGCACACACTGCATCCTCCCCACCTGTATGCTCTACACACACATATGTACACATACTGTACACCTCCCTACATGCATAGTCTACACACGCACACATGCCCACACTGCAGTCTTGAGATGCATTCTCTACACATGCAAAAATGCACAAATTTCACGCCTCCCTACATGCATACTCTACAAATGCATACATGTACACACTTCAGCCAGCCTACACTCATTCTCTACACACATATATACGTGTACACATCGCATGCCTCCTACACATATATCTACACACACACATGTGCACACGCTGTATGTCTCTCTACACATATTCTCTATACATGCACATGCAGAAACTCTCAAGAGTACTTGTTTAAATGTCAGAAATCTATCAGTCTACTTGATATAAAAAACTGAATATAAAACTATATCCTAACTGTCTAAAAGGAGGATGATGAAAAGAGATTATGATCATGGCATATCGTCTACATTTATACGTTCTCAATAATTTTTTTTTTAAAGAGAGAGACTAGTTGGGAAAACAGGGATTCACTGAGGGGAGGAATTGAGAGGGGAAGGCTGGGTGGTGGGAGGGGATTATGATCGTGGTATATTGCCTATATGTATGCAAGTTGTCAATAAAATTTTTAAAAAACTGAATGATCTACCTCATGTAAAGGTGATGCATGAACATATGTAATAAAATACTTTTAAAATAAATTTAAAAGAAAAGATTCACATTAACTAGTACAACTAGCAGAAGGTAATTTTCAGTGAACTATACAGACCTTGTAGTATTCCCAGTGCTCTGGGATATAGCCTTCTGGGATTTCTGCTAACTCAGCTTCACCTAGTAAGAGAAAATGGTAATGTTCAACCTCAGCATTAAGTGTTTATAATATTAGGGCTGGAGAGATGGCTTAGAGGTTAAAACGTTTGCATGCGAAACCAAAGGACCCAGGTTCAATTCCCCAGGACCCATGTAAGCCAGATGCACAAAGGACACATGTGTCTGGAGTTCGTTTGCAGTGGCTAGAGGCCCTGGCGTGCCCATTCTATCTCTGTCTGTCTCTCTTCTCTCTATCTCTCTCTGTGCTTGCAAATAAACAAATTAAAATTTAAAAAGGATTTGTTTTATTTAAAAAAGAGTTTATAATATTAGCCAGTATGGTGGCACACACCTGTAATCCCAGCTGAGGTAGAACTGCCATGAGTTTGAGGACAGCTTGGGCTAGAGTGGGCAGGGAGGGAGGAAGGGGAAGTTTAGAATATTAATTCCTCAGCAACAAAGTAGGAAACCTACTTTATGCAGTCAAGGATTTGTTTGTTTGTTTATTTTCAAGGTAGAGTCTCGCTCTGTAGTTCCAGGCTGGCCGTGAACTCCCAGCAAACCTCCTACCTCAGCCTCCTGAGTGCTGGGATTTAAGGTATGCACCACCACACCCAACAGTATTAAAGGATTTTTACTTCTTTTATGTGTACCGATGATCCAATTTTCTAAATTCCATAGTTGAAACTCTATACAATCAGGAGGTATTTTTAGCCATCTTCCAAGAGTAGGTCATAATCTCCAATATCAATCAATGAGTTTCCCATATTGTTTTTATACAAAGTATAATAAGACACATTAGAGAAACAAAATTGAAGGTTCAAGAAGAAAAGCTAGCATTTAATACTGTTCAGAAGGTCTTCTGTGGAAATCTGAGGCTTGCAGTTAGTTCAGTTTCTAAAGCCATAGGCTCACATACTCTAGGAAGAATTTTTTAAACGGCTTTTGGCCTCTTTTCTCACCGTTTACTTTTCCTTATTCTACCTGCCAGAGCCGGTTTGGGGGAGGCAGGAAAAGGAAGGTGAGGCTTCCGGGAGCCTCCCACACGGCCTCTGTACTGATGTCCCCAGCAGCTCGCCTGCTACACGTCCAGTCCCCAGCACGCGCTGCCATTCTAAAAGCCATGAAGCCTTTAGAAGGTGAACGTAGCTGGCAGTAGGTCACTAGGGACAGACCTTTACGGGCTAAGCCTGCTTCCTCTGCTTACTGGTGCTCCTTCTGCTACAGGAGAGCTCCCCCTCTACGATGAACTAAAATCGCTCTGGAGTTGTGAGCCCAGATAAACCTTTCCTCCCTGTTTAGGTCAAGCAATGCAAATACGATGCCCTTTTAAACATTAGAACATGTTATACAAGTTTACCAGTTTGATGACGCATGGACTAAATGTGAGGACTTACCAATAAATATGTTCACCCATGTTATGCCAATCAACACTGGAACCCCAGTCAGTAAAAGGTAGAATTTCTGTTAGGATAAAGAAATAAAAAGTTGTTCTCATGGCCATTTCCTATGTCTCTTCACCTGAATCATCCTTAGAGGACTTTCTTAAACTTTGTGCTAAATAAATGGGAACAAGGGTCAAATGATTGATTTCTGTGGCATTCTTTTGACCTAGATTGTATTTATCACCAAAAATGAAAATTAAAAATCAGGATTAATTGCATAAATACAACATAATAAAGATGAAGTAACTCCTATTTTTTTAAATTAAAGCAGTAAAAGAAGTGCTTGTATTAAGAACACAGGGCCGGGTCAGGCGCTGTGGCGCACACCTTTAATCCCAGCACTTGGGAGGCAGAGGTAGGAGGACTGCCATGAACTGGAGGCTACCCACAGACTACATAGTGAATTCTGGGTCAGCCTGGGCTAGAGTGAGACCCTACCTCAAAAAAAAAAGAGCGCGCGCGAGAGAGAGAGCGGGGGGGGGGGGGGGGGGGGGGGGAGGGGGGGAGGGGGGAGGGAGGGAGAACACAGGGTAAACATATTAGAACAACTCTATCTACTGAACAGTCTTTGGAATGGTTGTGAAAAGAGAAGCTGGCCAGGTGTGGTGGTCCATGCTTGGGATTCTAGCACTGGGGAGGTGGAGGCAGGAAGAATCCAAAGGTTAAGGTCATCCTCAGCTACATATGGAGTTCCAAGGGCCATCCATATCAAAACCCTGACCTGGCATTTTTCAGCCCTGAGCTACAGGCAAACAGTCCTGTACAGCGAGGGTCTATGCACTCAGTCAGTATTTCCAAATAACAGAAATTTAAAAATCACATACCAAAATAGAGCTCCTTAATTAAAGATCTCTTTCAATGAGTTCTTTGGTAATTAAACAAAAATACTTTAGTAATACATGGAGTAGGGAGATGGCTCAGCAGTTCAAGGCATGTTTGCAAAGTCTGATGGCCCAGTTCAATTCCCCAGTACCCACATAAAGCCAGATGCACACAATGGCACATGCATCTGGAGTTCTTTTGCAGTAGCAAAAGGCCCCAACTCTCTCAAATAAATAAATATTTAAAGATATATTTTAATAATACAAAAAACCTCACATAATTTTACTTTCTTAAGTTTCATAAATCTGCACTCCCCCACCCCGGATAGTGGGCGGAGGCTGGACTCTTAAGGGCTGATACAGACATGCTACAGTTACACCGGCCCCATCCTGCAGATACATCTTTTCACCCTTATACCAGAGAACGCACAATAGACTTCAAAACACCATGACCCTGAGAAGAATGGCTCAAGTCCTACCTCCAGTCAGTCTGAAACTTCTCTTGACAAAAAGGTTCTCTAACTTAAAAGAAGATTCAGTAACAAATCAGATATTACTATACACTCTGAATCCCTTCTAAGAAACATGAATTTTAAAATGAACAATGTCTCCTAAACAGGCAGACAAGTGATACTTTGTGCAAAGATTTCAGTTCAATAAGATGTTTTAACTCACCAGCAACTTTAAAAACCGATTGTCGTAGAATGAAGATGTTTTGATGATGAATAGTTTGCTGTGGTCTCCACTGTGTCGAACAGGAGCTACAAGGATGAAAGTGAAAGGGGGCTGTTTCACACAAGGATCAAGTAGGAATATCATCAATGCATTGTGGGGTGAGATTAGATTATAAGAAAATACAGATATATAACTTTTTTAAATGAAATAAGACTTTTAAATACTAATTTTTATTTGAGTACTAAGGCCAGGGTGGGCAGGACATCTTCTGTTCTAAAACAGAGCTCTCTTCATTATTTTATTATTGTTATTTTTGGCAGTAATAGATGAATTCCAGGGTCTTATGTGTGCTGGAAAGTGTTCTACAACTCTTCAGTTCTCTTCATACTAATTCATTGTCAAAGAAACATCTACGGCTGGGGAAATAGCTTAGTGGTTAAGGCCTTTGCCTGTGAAGCCTAAGGACCCAGGTTCAATTTCCCAGTACCCACAAAAGCTAGATGCTAGATGTGGTGGTTGGAAGCCCTGACACCCATTCTCTCTCTCTGCCTTTCCCTCTCTCTCTCAAATAACTAGGTAAATAAATAAAAAAGAAACAACTAATAATTAGGGGCTGGAAAGATGGCTCAGCATTAAAAGTGCTTGCTCGCAAAGACTGCTGGGCGTGGTTCGATTTTCCAGTACCCATGGAAAACTGAATGCACAAAATGGTACATATATCTGGTGTTTGTATGCAGTGGCAAGCAAGAAGCTCTGGCACCCCACACTCTCTCTCAAGTAAATAAATAAATTAATTAATGAAAAATGAAACACCTGGGGCTGGAGAGATGGCTTAGTGGTTAAGCGCTTGCCTGTGAAGCCTAAGGACCCCAGTTCAAGGCTCGATTCCCCAGGATCCACGTTAGCCAGATGCATAAGGGGGCGCACGCATCTGGAGTTTGTTTGCAGTGGCTGGAGGCCCTGGTGCTCCCATTCTCTCTATCTGCCTCTTTCTCTGTCTGTCACTGTCAAATAAATAAAAAAAAATTTTAAATAAAAAATTAAAATTAAAATGAAACACCTGGCAACCATTCCCACAGTTTCAAAAGCAAGCAGGAAGGGCGGATACCCTTGACAAGCTGCTCACTTTGTGTCCTCTGCACAACTGTGCTAAAGCGGTAAAGAACTTCAGGTTATGCCAATTCTTTTTTTTTTTCATAGAAAGAGCAAGAGTGAGAGCAACAGCAAGAGAGAGAAGGGGGGGAGGGGGGAGAAAGAGAGAGAGAGGGAGGGAGGGAGGGAGGGAGGGAGGGAGGGAGGGAGGGAGAGAGAGAGAGAGAGAGAGAGAGAGAGAGAGAGAGAGAGAGAGAGAGAGAGAGAATGAATCCGCGCACCAGGGCCACAGCTACATCAATGGAACTCCAGATGCTTGCGCCACCGAGTGTGCATGTTCAACAACTAAACGCTTGTGTCACCTCTGTGCATCTGGCTTACGTGGGATCCAGAGAGAGACTGAACCCGGGTCCCTAGGCTTCATAGGCAAGTGCCAAGTGCCTTAACTGCTAAGCCATCTCTCCAGCCCCAATTCTTTTTATAAAAATATATATTTTTATTTATTTGAGAAAGAGACAGAGAGAGAGGGAGAGAGAGAAGGAGGGAGGGAGGGAGAGAGGGAGGGAGAGAAAGAGAGAGGGAAGGAGGGAGGGAGTAAGAGAGGAAGGGAATGAGAACGGGTGTGCCAAGGCCTCCAGCAACTGCAAACAAACTCCCGATAGGTCCTGGGGAATCGAACCTGGGTCCTTTGGCTTTGTAGGCAAGCGCCTTAACCACTAAGCCATCCCTCCAGCCCAAGTTATGTCAATTCTTATAAGGGAATATAAATTAGGAGGCCACTGCCAAATAAATAGAAAGAACCTGCAGTATTTATCAACAAATATCCAGCAGGAATTTGACTTGGAGGAGAGAGAGAGAAAAATAGAGAGAGAGAGAGACAGAGAGAAGGAAAGTTTTGTGTTGTTTCAACCACAATAATCAAAACTGGCCACTGACTTTCCCTACTTCCTAATAATTGTATGGGCTAAACAATGTTAGTGCTCTTCCTGGTTATCATTTATCAATGACAAGTAAAAAAAAAAATACACTCACAAAAAAAAAAAAACATTCAACAGCACTCATCACTAAGGAAACACATATGAACACTAATGAGATCCCCCTGTATACCCATTAGGATGTTACTATTTTTAAAAGCCAGATGAGAACTTGGAAAAACTAAACCACATGTACACTGCTGGTGAGGACGCAAAATGGTGTAGCAGCTGTGGAAAACAGTATGATGGTTCCTTGAAAAGAGATTTATGATGTGGTAGCAATACTCCTCTTCTGGGAACACACCCCGAAGAACGGAAGGCAGGACCTCAGAGACATGCTCTGATGTCATGTGCACATTATTCACAATAGCTGGCACCCAGAAGAAACCCAAGTTTCCACTGACAAATGACCAGATAAGGACTCAGTGACACAGTGGGTTCCACACACTTACGCTCCACCAACACAAGTATTTGAAACAGCACTGCACCTGGACTGAACACACATTGTCCCCCGAACAGCACAGCAACTATTCACTAGTACTGCACGGCATTACCATCAAGAATCTAGAGAAGATATAAAATGCATAGCAGGAGTGCACTGGCTACATGCATACACTAAGACACTGTGCAAGAGATGAGCAACAAGGACCTTGGTATCTGAGTGGCCTGGAGCGAATCCCTGTAGATCCTGAGGCACAAATGTACATCCCTGCCAATGGTTGTTATTTAGATTTGAAAAACCTGGGAGCTGGAGAGATTGCTCAGTGGTTAAAGCTGCTTGCTTTCAAAGCCTGCTGGCCCTGGTTCGATTCCCCGGTACCCACATAAAACCAGATGCACAAAGTGGTGTATTTGCAGTTTATCTGCAGTGGCAAGAGGTCCTGGCATGACCATTCTCGACCCCCCACCTTTGAGGATGTTATATTAACTGATATAAGCCAGACACAAAATAATGATTCCACATTTATGAGGTAAAAAAGTCAAAACTATACAGTCAGGTAGTAGAATGGTTGTCAGAGGCTAATGGGGAGTCATTATTGAGCAGGAAAAGTTAGTTTGCAAAATGCAAAGAGTTATGAAGCTGGATGACAGAGACGGTAGTACAACACTACGAATACATTCAATAACAAGCTCACACTTACAGATGGATAAGATGGTCAATTATGCTGGGTCTGATGACACAAGCCTATAGTTCTAGCTACTTAGAAGGCTGAGGTAGGAGGATCATAAGTTCAAATCCAGCCTATGTTAACACAGTGAGTTCAAGACTAGGCTGCACAATTTGGTGAGACATGGTCTCAAAATAATAATAATAATAATAATGCAAAAAAATAGGGCTGGAGAGATGGTTTCAGTGGTGAAGGCACTTGCCTGCAAAGCCAAAGAACCCAGGTTCAATTCCCTAGTACCCACATAAAAGCCAGATGCACATAGTGGCACATGCATCTGGAGTTTGTTTGCAGTGGCTAGAGGCCCTGGTTCATCCAATCTCTCTCTCACACTTTTTATTTGTTAGAGAGAAGAGTGGGAGAGAGAGAGAGTGTGTGTGAGTGTGAGAGAGAATGAGAATGGGCACAACAGGGCCCCTAGCCACTGCAAATGAACTCCAGACACATGTGCCACCATATGCATATGGTTTATGTGGGTTCTGGGGAAATGAACCTGGGTCCTTACATTTCACAGGCAAGCACCTTAACTGCTAAGCCATCTCTCCAGCCCCACTCTCTTTATCTGCCTCTTTCTCTCTGTCATAAATGAATAAATAAATAAATACAGGGAAAAGGGCTGGCAGGGGGTATACAGGTTAGTGACAAAGTACTTACCTAGCACATGCAAGGTCTTAAATTTAATCACCAGTACAAAAAGAAAAAAAAAAATGAAATAAATGGCATATTTCACCAACCATGTGAGGGTTGGTGCAATGACTGTAACTTAGAAAACAGCTCACAGTCCACAGAGCTCCCAATCAATGCTCACACGTCTGTGCTCTGGCTGTCCTTAGACTTCAGTACCACCCTCTCAGGATCCTTTCTAAGACAGTAAAAATGCTATGCTACGACTGGATTAATGTAGAATACCATCTGAACTGAAAGATTATGTATTCAGAAACATTAGCCTTTAAAAAAGAAAGTTATAGAGCCAGAGGGATGGCTTAGCAGCTAAGGCGTTTGCCTACAAAGCCAAAGGACCCAGGTTTGATTCTCCAGGACCCACGTTAGCCAGATGCACAAGGGGGTGCACATGTCTGGAATTCATTTGCAGTGGCGGGAGGCCCTGGCATACCCATTTCTTCTCTCTCTCTTTCCCTCCCTCCCTCCTCTTTCTCTGTCAAATAAATAAAAATAAAATAAAATAAAAAGAAAGTTATAGCCAGATGTGCTGATGCACACCCTTAATCCCAGCACTTGGGAGACAGAGATAGGCAGATTGCCATGAACTCGAGGCAAACCTGAGATTACATAGCAAATGCTAGGTCAGCCTGGACTAGACAGCCTACCTCAAAAAATCTTACAGGCTAGAGAGATTGTTCAGTGGTTAAGGTGCTTGCCTGCAAAGCCTAATGACTCAAGTTTGATTCCCCAGGACCCACATAAAGCCAGACGCACACAGTAGTTCATGTGTCTGGAGTTTGTTTGCGCTGACTAGAGGCCCTGGCACGCCCATTCTCATATTCATTCATTCTCTCTCTTTGCAAATAAATAAATAAAAATTTTAAAAAAGCAAAAACATTTTTGTAGACTCCTAAAACCATCATGAACTCTATGGGCAGAGTAACTACTGTGCCTAATGAATATGCAGGCCTGTTTTGTATTAGGACAGCCTCAGCAATCATGGGCTTCTATCAACCCTACTTCTTATCTGTGGGGCTAGAAGCTGTGTCAGGTGGAATCTGTCAAGAACATGGTGACTTCAAGGTTCTTGGTTGCCCACCAGAACTAATGGTATGACCCTATTGGTAAAGACTCCACATGCTTGGGCTGCAGGTCACTAAAAGTCAAGCTAGAGCTGAGCTGGAAACCTCCCTGTTGACTACCTGTCAGGATGCTGGAAAGAGCTATGCAGCCTGTTGGGAGAGAAGGCATCAATGGTCTTACTATCAATGGACCCTGGAAGCCTTAAGATTGGCCAGATAGGCCAAATGTACCAACTGATGCAGTCGTGGCGTGTCTGTTTGGGGGAAAACCAAAGGTTCTCTGGTTGCACTGGAGGCCTGCTCCATAGGAGGGAATTCATACCTTGTACTAAAAATCTTGTGAAGGGCTGGAGAGCTGGCTTACCGGTTAAGGCACTTGCTCTCAAAGCCAAAACACCCTGGTTCCATTCCCCACGACCCACATATGCCAGACACACAAGATGCCTCATGCATCTAGAGTTTGTTTGCAGTGGCTGAAAGCCCTGGTGTGCCCATTTACCTCTCTCAAATAAATAAAAAATTAAAAAGGGCTGGAGGGATGGCTTAGTGGTTAAGGTGCTTTCCTGCAAAGCCAAAGGACCCAGGTTCAATTCCCCAGGACCCATGTTAGCCAGATGCACAAGGGGCGCATGCATTTGGAGTTCGTTTGCAGTGCCTGGAAGCCCTATTGCGCCCATTCTCTTTCTCTTTTTCTAATAAATTATTTTTAAAAATTTTAAATATAAAAACCAACTCAAAAGCCTACAGCTGGGGAGGTCATAAGCCCTACGGGGTAAAACTACTTCTGTTATCTACCTAAATGCATATATTATACCCTCCAAACTGCCCTCTAAACACTTATGTTTATGCCCATAGGTTAATGTTATGCTCACGTTTGGTCTTATCTTGTCAGATGGTGGTGACCACTGGGGTGACTCAAAACTCTGCATAGTGCTGGGAAGAAGTAACAGTGGAATGTTCAGCACTGAGACATTTCTATCACACCGTCCAAGGCTCAGAGAACATTGGTGAAGAGGTGGCAGAAAGAGCCAAAGGAAAGACAGGACAGCTTACAATGCTGTTTTACAGACACAAAGTGGCCTCACAGTGACTGAGGCTAACTACACAAGACCTGCACGATAGGAGGAAAAACAATGATGACATCAAAAGAGAAGAGAGACTAATTGTAAACAAGAAAAGATTCAGTGGAGGGGGATTTGGGAGGACCTGGGAGGGGATTATGATCATGCATATTGTTTATACTCGTGGAAGTTTTTAATAAAAAGTCAAAAAAAAAAAAAAAAGAATGCGGTGCCTTGAGTGTGGTGACTCACGTCTGTAATCCTTGCAACTCGGGGCCTGAGGCAGGATGGCGGCAAGTTGGGGAGCCTGTCTCAAAAACAAGGCGCCCAGGGCCGTTACAGACAGGTCGCAGCTCTGCGCCTGGCTGGCGTGGAGAACGGCCAAGCGCGTTACCAGTGCTGCCTAGCGGGACACGCCTGCGGGGTTACTCGTGCAGGGCGCCAGCCCTTCCGAACGCCCCGGGCCCACAACCCGCCCGAGCCGCCCGCGGATCCGTCCAAGGTCACCCGGGAGCCGTCCTCCCGTCTCTCCTGCCGCCCCTCGGTCCGCGGAGTCGCCCAAGGCCAGCACTCACCAACAGCCTTCGGAAAGCTCCGCGTGAGAAAGCCTCCGACTGCGAGTCGGCTGCCTACCCGGCGGGCACACACAGCTGTCAGCGCGGTGGCCGAAGCCCGCCGCAACAAGCTCATGCCCACCATGGCTAGGCCGGGCACGGGAGGAAGCGGGCAGAGTAACGGGAGCCGCGAAGGTCAATCTTCCAGGGAGGGCGAAGGCGGGGCGTGTCCATATTGAGTGAGGGCGAAGGCGAAATGTGGCCATATTGAGTGAGGGCAAGGATCTGTGACTGTTCTCTTTACCGGTCGGCCCCAGAAAACGGAAGTGACGTATAGGCCGAGGTGGGAGGGGGGAAAGAGTAACGGAAAGTGAAAGTGGCACTCTTACCAATGAGGACGAAGGTGAGAGGTGGCCATATTGAGTGAGGGCAGAGGCCCATTCATGCTCTCTTCACCCGCCGCGCGAACAACGGAAGTGACGATGTGTTAGCGGAAACACGCTATGCTCCGTTTGGAAAGATGGCTGCGTCCAGTTTGACGGGTCTTTGCAGAAGAGCCTCAGCGGTCCTGAAAGCTACCAAGTTGCTAATATGTCCCAAGGCCGCTGCCAGCCCAGGGTAAGCGATGTGAGGAGTAGGTCTGTCCACCTTTTCTAGCTCCCGGAACGGCCCAGAGCAGCTCCGAGGGAACGGCCTAGATGGCCGAGCCCACCGCTGTGGGTTTGTGACCTTGCAGAAGGAGCCCTTGTTAAATTAAACCTAGCAGCACAGCAACAGACCACTGGGCTGGGTGACCTTTGGGTGGGGGGGACACGTTTCTGAAGAGTGTTTGATTATGCACTGTACGCTGTGTCTGGTTTGTGTGGTGAAAAGGAAGGGGTCTTCGTACTTCTAGGTTCTGTCACAAAGAGAATGCCCATAAAGGGTTCGGTAATGAAACTAGCCAAGTCCACTGAAAATTTTATGCAAGTTTGAGAAAGGAACATCCTACAAATGCACATTATTTTTTTAAAAAAATTTTATTAACAACTTCCATGATTATAAAAAAATACCCTATGGTGATATCCTCCCTCCCCCCCCCCCCACTTACCCCTTTGAAACTCCATTTTCCATCATACCCCTTCCCCATCTTAATAAGTCTCTCTTTTACTTTTGATGTCTTGATCTTTTCCTCCTCTTATGGTGGTCTTATGCAGGTAGTATCAGGCACTGTGAGGCCATGGATATCCAGGCCATTTTATGTCAGGAGGGAATATGTTGTAAGGAGTCCTACCCTTCCTTTGGCTCTTACATTCTTTCTGCCACCTCTTCCTCATTAGACCCTGAGCCTTGGAAGGCAAATGCACATTATTTTTAAATGAAAGGTAACTTGTCTTTTGGATTGACCAGTGAGTTTTTATGCTAGGGTGTGTTTTCCTACCCTTTGTTGACATTTGCCTGCAACGAGCTGAGTTTTATAAGAGTACCTCTGCCTTTTTACATCGTTGGAGGCACACTGATTGACATTTGTGTTCTATTGTATTATTGCACAAATAACTTAAGAGATAAGCCTTTGGCTTTTTCCCCCCCCATTTTGTTTAAGTTCAGAGATTATAAGTTGAACAAGGTGACAGACTTGAATCAATTTTTTCTTCTCTCTCTTGCTTAAAATGGAAATAGTTACTGTAAAATGAATACCTGTTTGCTGAGAAAAAGGAATAAAATATTTAGAAGAAAATAAAGAAAATAAAAATCAATTGTATACCCGGGAAAACACGTTTCATTTCTATCCATTGTTTTGTTTATTTTTTATTTTTTTTGTTCATTTTTATTTATTTATTTACTTGAGAGTGACAGAGAGAGAAAGAGGCAGATAGATGGAGAGAGAGAGAATGGGCGATCCAGGGCTTCCAGCCACTGCAAACAAACTCCAGATGCATGCTCCCCCTTGTGCATCTGGCTAACGTGGGTCCTGGAGAATCCAGCTTCGGACCTGGGTCCTTAGGCTTCACAGGCAAGCGCTTAACTGCTGAGCCATCTCTCCAGCCCTCTATCCATTGTTTTTTAACTTTGTAGGTGCACATATATTTTTTGTTTACTGTTGTTTATCCATTTTTTTTAATAAAAACTGTCAAATCAGGGCTAGAGAGGTGGCTTAGCAGTTAAGGTATTTGTCTGCGAAGCCTAAGGACCCAAGTTCAATTCCCCAGTACCCACATAAGACAGATGCACAAGGTGATGCATGCATCTGGAGTTCGTTTGCAATGGCTGGAGGTCCTGGCATGCCCATTCTGTCCATCTGTCTGTCTCTCTGTCTGTCTGTCTGTCTGTCTCTCTCTCTCTCTGCTTTGCAGGTAAATAAAATATTTTTTAAAAATCCTGTCAAACCAATAGAAAAGTTGTTAGAGTAAGACAGAGTAGCCATATAGTCTTCATTTCTATTAACCACTCATTAGTTTTTTGTCACATTTCTGTGTATGTCTATATTTATGAACCTTTTATTAGGCACTGTGTATCAAATACCAAATTTCAAACATCATGTCACATGCATAAATCGTATTAACCACAACACAAAGATTGTTTGAAGAAATATACCATTATGTAGCATGGAGTACAAATTAAAATTGTCCTGGTTCTTTCTTCTCTCTTTTTTTTGAAGTGTTCAGAATTCATTGAAGCATCATTTACTACATTTGTTACCATTAATTCAAAACATTTACTCCCCCACCTTTTCAGGATACTGGTATTTGTGGTAGTATTAGTTTAGAATAACCCTCTTATTGGACTCCTCTGATTATGTCATCATGATTAGATTCAAGTTAAGTATTCTTGGTAGGAAAATAACACCTGTGATACATTTCCCATTTTATTTTAGGTCACTTTACTGGCCATTCTAAAAAATACTTAAATCATAGGCTTACTGCTGTAGTGGATGAAGGGCCTAAAAATGTTACATTAAACTAAAAGTGTGTTAATGTACTATGTCTAAAATTATAGCAGTCTTTATGGTACAATATTAAGTATACTTTCTTAAGCATTTTAAAGCTTGCTATTTCTGGTACAAAAATATCTTGAGTGGGTTTTTAAAATATTATAGTGAGAAAATGATTCAACTTAATGCTTATAAAATCCAGATATTGTAAAACTGTAATCACTTGATGTATATTCATTTGCAGATATTCTCTTAGTTTGTTGCCTAAGAATGCACCAGATATCACATCCCTTCAGCAACGTAAGTCACTTCACACCACATTGCCAAGGAAAGGACTCGAAGAATTTTTTGATGACCCAAAGAATTGGGGGGAAGAAAAAGTAAAATCTGGTGAGATATATAGAGTGGCAATACAAAATATATTTATTGAATGTGCCATCATTCTAGGATTATCCAGTTTAGTAATTATTTGGGTATTTACTTTTTTAGGATTTCCTTTGAACTAGTTTGTAACATACGCCTTTAATCCCAGGAGGATTGCTGTGAGTTTGAGGCCAGCCTGGGCTACAAAATGAATTCCAGATCAGTAGTGTGAAGTAGAGCAAGGCCTTCCCTCAAACGATAAAATCAATTTTGGGGGAGGGTGGGGGCTCTTCACTAGAAAAACTTTAAAGGTCATTATAACAATAGAGTTAGCAGTCCCTTGACAGGTTGACAGAATGTTTAGAAAAAGAATAGATTCAAATTATCAACTAAAGTGAGGTTAGGGATTACTTTAGGTTATTTTTTTTAGTGATAATTGAACATTAATTTATAATGACAGGATAATGTTAAGGTATGAAAATTCATTTGATATTAATGTTAACAGTTTTTGCATGCTATTGCCAGTCATGTTACTAATATTTTCATAGTGTTGTTTAATTGAATTATATAATGGTGCTATTATATATTTTACCAATAAGAACATAGATTTAGAGAGGATAAGTAATTTGTGAAGGACAGAGAGCTAGAAGCATTATTTCATGCTGTGAATTTCTCGATTAAATAGGAGCTGCATGGACCTGTCAACAGTTACGGAATAAAAGTAACGAAGATTTACATAAACTTTGGTAAGTATCCTAAATAGGGCAGTAGCCCAGTGGTTGGAGCAGCTGTAGTATAGTATAACGCTGTGTGATGAAGGAACTGGGCACAGTCACTTGCTCCATAGTACTGTGGGTGGTTATATGATTGGTGAGAGCATGAGAGAATTTATAAATAGGGTAGATTAGATTACATTAAGGCACATAGATCAGTTCTAAAGCAGTTGGGGGTTTAGAGACTTTAAGAGCTACATGTCAAACCAATACTGTCACATTAACAATTTGACCAATTTTATTTTACTTTTTTTCGAGGTAGGGTCTCACTCTATCCCAGGCTGACCTGGAATTCACTATGCAGTCTCAGGGTGGCCTCGAACTCATGGCAATCCTCCTACCTCTGCCTCCCAAGTGCTGGGATTAAAGGCGTGCGTCACCACACCCGCTTTGAGCGATTTTTATTCAGTTTTTAATTTAATTCTCATAAACTTTTGAAGTTGGTACCATTTGATTTCCTCTTCCTACATGAAGAAACTAAGGCTGAGAGAATGAAGGTATTCTGGGTCACACAGCCAATCTTGGATTCCTAAATTAGCTCAGAAAATGATGTGGAAAATGGCTAGTAAAATTAGGCTTTCTTTTCCTTACCTGTTTCATACCTTTGTTCTTTAGATTGGGGATTCATGTTGAAGGTTCCTTTAATTGGGAACTTAGGGTTTTCTGGCAGATTTCCCTGAAGAACTTGAGAAGATTTATGATAGGGTTGCATTTTTAAAATATATTTTTGTTTATTTTTTATATATTTGAGAGTGATAAATGGAGAGAGAAAGAGGCAGATAGAGAGAGAATGGGCATACCAGGGCCTCCAGCCACTGCAAAACGAACTCCAGGTGCCTGTGCCACCTTGTGCCATCTCTCCAGCCCAGGGTTGCATTTTTAATTGAATATATTTAGCCCATACTTGTTTTTGAAATTGCATGTGAAATATGTAGACTCCTGGCTTCTCGTGAATGGTCAGACCTATGGTCTGGCAGCACTGTCCCTGTATCCCTGCATGAAAGCAATTAGCTGGTCTGTGTCCCCACCAGTTCTTTGACTCAACCCACTTCACTGATAATTCTTGTAGTAGACAGTTCAACAATGCTGAGATGAACAGCCAACCAAACCCTGTTTATGGGAGGAACAGAATTGATTTCAGTTAACGGATCCAAGGGAACTTCCATTAGTGGAGGAAGAAGATGGCTGCTGTTCATCAATCCAAGCAAAGAGAGACACCACTGCCAGCGAGCAAACACCGAAAAGCAGCCAGTACAAACCCACCAGTGCCCAGACCTCTCTGCATACCTTTAGTCTGGAATTCAAATCAACCCCAAACACATCTTGGGCTGGGCCCTAGGATCCACCCACAGTGATACCTCTCCAGCCAGGCAGCTGGAGACAAGCTTTAAGAAACCACCTGAGTCTATGGGGGACATACATTCAAACTATCACAATTGTTATTTGTCTAGGCACTCTAGTAGGCATTACATTTTCTAACTTGAAGGATTAATTACATTTCTTAGCAGATTAAAAAATTGAAAAGTGCTTACAAAACTCACTGATATTGTATGTTTATTTGTTATAAGAAAATAAGATACCAAAACATTACCATTATAAATTGCCAGTAAAGGGAAACTTGGGACTTTTTCATTCATTGTGGCTAAAATCAAACTGCCTTTGACCTCTCCTTTCCCCAGTTGTCTTTTTTCCATAGCATACATTCCTTTGTCTCATTTACAGTGCACTCCAGTTGTTCCATTTCTTCCAGTTATAATTGTAAAACGTATACACAAAACCTCCCTCACTCAACTCTGCTGGGCTGGGTCAGTACCTCTGCATAGGCTGGTGTGGTCTCCCTTCCATCTGGACAAATCTCAGCTCTAGAAAGCTTTCCCTGGTCATCTTGGCTCAAGAAAAGAGACCTCATCTTTCTACTTCATTATTCCAGTATGTTCGTTTGTTTTCTCTCTCTCTCTCTTTCTCTCTCCCCCAATAAGTCACTCCAGAAATAGCATGGTAGAGTAAGAATAGGATGTTTTTATACAGCAAGCCAGAGATTTTAATCCAGAATTGGCTGTGTGACTGAGAACACCCTACTTCTCTCAGCCTTAGTTTCTTCTTGCAGGAAGAGGAAATAAGCAGTGCTCACCTCAAAAGGTTGCTGTGATAGGAAATCAGAACTGAATATAAGGTGCTCCAGTGTAACCTGGCATGGAGCAGGTACTTAGTAAATGTCATTCATCACACGTCTTCCTCTTCTTTCCACTTGGAATGCAGAGACTGTGACTTGGCTCTGTTAGGACTCTCCTAACACTTCATTCATGGCACTCACTTACTGAGCAGATGAAGCAGCTAAGTGCAGCACCATCGAAAGGATTGTTCTTGGCAGTGGTTTCTGAAGGGCTTTCAAGTACAGAACATGAAATTTGATGTGACAAATCACAGCTTTACTAACATCACTCAGAGTAGCGTTGTCTTTGTGTTCTTTAATCCAGGTATGTCCTGCTGAAAGAAAGGAACATGCTTCTCACTCTGGAACAGGAGGCCAAGCGGCAGAGTTTGCCAATGCCAAGTCCAGAGCGGTTAGAAAAGGTAAAGCTGTGGGAGGCTAGAAACTTCTGTGGGGTAAAAGTGAAAAAGAAAGAGCATATGGTTCCTTTTTTTTTTTTTTAAAGCAGATTTGAAGAGTTGTGCACCCATTAAAACTCTCTCATTATAGAACATTTCTGACACCTAAAAACCAAAGTTCATGCTCCTCTGCTGTGACCTTATCCGACCTTGAGTAGATACCTAGGAATAAGGTTGTTGGGTCATCCATGGTGAGTCTGTTTGACATGTAAGAAACAATTAGTAGTTTGCTAAAACATGCATAGCTGTAATGGCTACAGACATGATGTCTCAAGAAATTCAAGGAATGTGTGGAGTGAAAGCTCAGGTGTTTCCACAAATCATGGAGAAGGTGACCCTGGCTTAATGAAGTCTGAACTACATACTTGGTTCTTTGCAAACTTTACTTTACATGTTACTAGAGATGCCGAAAAGCCTAAAGGAATAGTACCAAGTGTTCTCTTAGAGTCTTCACCCAGACTCCATGAATAAACATTTTATCATACTTGTGTTACCATCTTCTCTTTCCCAATTCCACATACACATGTTTTTCCTAGACTTGAGACCAAGGTGGATGTATCATGTCCTTTTATATAAAAAACATTTCCACACAACAGAATTTGCTTCCATAACCACCATATAATTTTTTTAAAAAATTTTTTATCCGTTTCAGAAAGAGAAAGAAAGGGAATATGGGCCTGCCAGGGCCTTCTGCCACTGCAGATGAACTCCAGATACATGTGCCACTTTGTGCATCTGGCTTTATGTGGGTACTAGGAAATTGAACCCAGACTGTCAGGCATTGCAAACAAGCACTTTTGACCATTGAGCCATCTCTGCAGCCCAACTCTATAATTTGTAAATTAGGAAATTAACATTGGTGTAATCTATATATGTTAGATTGTATCAAATATCTTAACAATATTCTTTTTAGCAAAAGAAAATTCTAAGCTGGGTATGATGGCACATGCATTTAATCCCAGCACTTTTGTGGCAGAGGTAGGAGGATCGCCGTGAGTTCGAGGCCACCCTGAGACTACAGAGTGAATTCCAGGTCAGCTTGGACTAAAGCAAGACCCTACCTCAAAAAAAATGAAAGAAAAAAAGAAAATTCTGGATCATGCATTTTCAGTTTTTCTGTAGTCCCCTAATCCATAGATTCAGTCTTTGTTACATGAGTTGTGTTGAAGATTATGAGCTTGTCCCTCAGTTTGAATCTGATGTTTTTCGTGTTCAGATAGACAGGGTAACTGGATATGGTAGTGCATGCTTATAACCCCCACTCTGGAGCCTGAAGCCAGAAGATGATGAATTCCAGGCCAGCCTAGGCTACCTTTGCTAATTAGCCTATCTCAAAAAGCAAAACAATCCCTGGCATGCCCATTCTTTCTCTCTCACTTTCTTGCTCTCTCTCTAATAAGTAAATACAAATTTAAAAATCTTTACTTTTTAAAAAAATACTTAAGGGATGAGCGTGGCGGCACATGCCCTTAATCCCAGTACTCAGGAGGCAGAGGTGGGAGGATCACCATGAGTTCAAGGCCACCCTGAGAATACAGAGTGAATTTCAGGTTAGCCTGAGCTATAGTGAGACCCCACCTCGAATAACCAAAAAAAAATGTGTGTGTGTGTGTTTAAAAATAAAGCTGGGCATAGTGGCGCACGCCTTTAATCCCAGCACTCAGGAGGCAGAGGTGGGAGGATTGCTGTGAGTTCAAGGCCACCCTGAGACTCCATAGTGAATTCCAGGTCAGCCTGAGCTAGAGTGATTAAAAAAAAAAAAAAAAAGAATGATGGGAGTATCAGCAATGACATATGCATTTCCTCGGGAACTACAGAGTGAATTCCAGGTCAGCTTGGACTAAAGCGAGACCCTACCTCAAAAAAAAAAAAAAAGAAAGAAAGAAAGAAAGAAAATTCTGCATCATGCAGCATGTAGGTATGCTCTACTGAGCCTGTTGCAGTAGCAGTGTGGTTAAGTACCTTCGGTCAGGTTTTCCTGCTATGCACATACATTCTTCCTATCTAAATAAGCATCTTGTTAGGGTGGACTTTGAGATCTTATACTTAACTTTCACTCACAGGGCTTAGCGTGCCCTGATGATTCTTACCTGAGCCTCTTGTGTTTGGTGAGATCTTCTAATCCCATCATCATTCATTCTGTACTTATTAGTTGGCTTTCTGCTGAAAGGAAAGGCTTTCTTGTTCTTTCTCTCCTTCGTCCTGTAACCGGTCGTCACGCATTTGGCCAGTGTAAGTCTCTTCAGGCTGGACCCTGCTTCCTTAATGCTCTTGTTTTCTTTTGCAAATTTGTATCATTTTCAAATACAAATGACTCCTATCCTTCCTCCCTTTCTTCCTCCCATTCTTCCCCCTGTATTTTCTTCCTTCTGTTTACAGTCACAAGTATCCTTTTGCCAGCCTCCTCTTCCAGCGCATCTCTAGAGTGTTGTGCTTGGTAGTCAAGCACTCATCCACTGAGCTAAATCCCCAACCCCATCCAGCTCACCAACTCTTACAGTTGTCTTACAGTTGTCTGGAGGTTCTCTCCACATTTGCCCCTTCCCCATTTTTCTGGGATATGCAGAGCAACACTTTCTTCTAAAGAGGTTCGCCAAGATGTCCAAGACCCATTTAGTCCTTTCTCTGCCCCCACATTGGGACCAGCCACTTTAGAGAAAGAAATCTGATACTTAAGGAATATGTATTTCAGGGGCTGAAGAGATGGCTTAGTGATTAAGGCACTTTCCTGTGAAGCCCAAGGACCCAGGTGTGATTCCCTAGTACCTGCATAAGCCAGATGCACAAAGGAGAGCATGCATCTGGAGTTCATTTGCACTGGCTAGAGGCCCCAGTGTACCATTCCCTCTCTCTCTCAAATAACTAAGTCTGTAGAAAATGATGTATTGGAGACTAGGATCTCATGGTCATTATCCTCATTGCTGTGTGACGTAAATTAAAATATATATATATTTTTTTCACACAAGCACACATACACACATAGTGTATTTTCAGGTGTATATTAAGGAAATTTATATTATTTGGACTCTTAAGTACGTCAGCAAGCAAGGCACTTGATAAACATTCTTCACTGATGAATGCATTTCCTATAATGATAGTATCTAGTAATACTTCTGAGTTTAATTAATCACCCCTCCCTGCTAATGTATTTCAGAAATAAATTCCCCAGTAGGTCATATACACACTAGTTTTTTGGGGTTTGTTAGGTTTTTATTTTCATTTGAGAGTGGGGAGGGGGAGAGAGAGGGAAGGCGGGCGGGAGGGTGGGCATGCCAGGGTCTCCAGCCACTGCAAATGAACTCCAGATGCATGCACCACCTTGTGCATCTGGCTTATGTGGGTCCTGGGGAATAGAACCTGGGTTCTTTGGCTTTGGCAGCAAGTGCCTTAACCACTAAGCCATCTCTCCAGCCCCACACTCTAGCTTTTTAATTAATAGATTTAAAAACTTCCTTCAGGTAAACTAATCATAATTTTTTATTGCTGTGTGTGTGTTTTAGCAAAGTCTCATTATATGTACCCAACTGGCCATGATTAGAAACATGTATTACCACACCCAGCTACTCATAATTCTTTTAAAGCTCAAATATGTCTAATGTTCCTAACATTTTATTGGCATACTACTAAGGAAATTCTCAAGCAATAATAAAAAGATTATTCTAAACATAAGATACAAACTAAAGATTTGAGTTTTTTTTCCAGGTGGTTGACTCCATGGATGCATTAGATAAAGTTGTCCAGGAGAGAGAAGATGCTTTACGGCTTCTTCAGACCGGTCAAGAAAAAGCAAGGCCTGGTGCCTGGAGGAGGGACATCTTTGGAAGAATCATCTGGTACATAGTTGCATTGTGCCTCGTTGACAGTGGAGATCTGTTCCCAGGCTTTATGTTTTAAGAAGTCTAAACAGAGGGCCAGGCGTGGTGGTGCACACCTTTGGTCACAGCACTTGGGAGGCAGTGGTAGGAAGAGTTAGAGGCCAGTCTAGAATTAAAGTGTGAGTTCCAGGTCATCCTGGGCTAGAGTGAGACCCTACCTCAAAAAAAAAAAAAAAAAAGAAAAAGAAAAATCAGCTAGGCATAGTGTCGCACACCTTTAATCCCAGCACTTGGGAGGCAGAAGTAGGAGGATCTCTGAGGGTTAGAGGCCACTCTGGTACTACATAGTGAATTTCAAGTCAGCCTGAGCTACAGCAAGACCCTACATCAAAAAACAACAACAACAACAACAAATTAAAGATGTGAATTATGTAACGAGAGTTCTCCAACCCCCTCAGAGCACCAAGAATATGAATGAAGGTCACTTTATTGGGTAAAGCTAGTACCATCCCAGCCATCTCATCCTTATCCCATTCCTGTGACTGTTATATATGCAGTTAATTATAACAGAGGTTCTTGTCTTATGTAAATCATAGGACATTGCAAGAATCTCATGACTTATTTGCATGTGTGTACTAGTGTGCAGGAACACATGGGCATCTGTGTGGAGGCCCGAGGTTGATGTCAGTTCCTCACTACCTTGTTCTGAGTCAGGGTCAGTCTGACTACACAAGCTTATTGAGCCCTACCTCCCCAGTGCTGGGATTACAGGCATGCACCTCCATTCCTGTTGTTTTGTGTGATGGGCTTGGGGGATCTAAACTCAGGTCCTCATGCTTGTGCAGCTTGTTCACCCACTAAGCCATCTCCCCAGATGCACAAAAATAAAGACATATACATGTAACTTCAGGTTATAAAACCCATGAAGCAAACTTGAAGATATACCTCTGCTCTTTGTCCATTAAAAATCTACAACTAGGGCTGGAGAGATGGCTTAGCAGTTAAGCGCTTGCTTGTGAAGCCTAAGGACCCTGGTTCAAGGCTCGATTCCCCAGGACCCACATTAGCCAGATGCACAAGGGGGCACATGCGTCTGGAGTTCGTTTGCAGTGGCTAAGCAGCCCTGGCATGCTCACTCTCCTCTCTCTCTCTGTGTCGCTCTCAAAAAAAAAAAAAAAATCTAGAACTAGTCCGGGCATGGTGGCGCACGCCTTTAATCCTAACACTCGAGAGGCAGAGGTAGGAGGATTGCTGTGAATTCAAGGCCACCCTGAGACTAGTGAATTCCAGGTCAGCCTGAACTAGAGACCCCCACCTCGAAAAAAAAAAATCTGTAGCTACGGGCTAGGGAGATGGCTCAGCAGTTAAAATGCTTGGTTGCAAAGCCTGCCAGCCTGGGCTCAGCTCCCCTATACTCAAGTAAAGCCAGGTACACAACAAAGTAGTTATATGTGTGGAGTTCACTTATAGCGACAAGAGGCCCTGGTGTCCCATACTCCCCGCTCCCTCTCTCATTGTATTCACAAATAAATCAAAACATACACACACACAAAAACTAGAACTATTAAAAGTTCTTAGGCTAAGGTGGCTTAGTGGATAAAGTGATTGCCCTGCAAAGATTAATTCACTTGAAGCCAGTTAGGAAGAAAGATGGAAGTACAAAATATACAAAGTGTTTTTCTCTAAAGTAGTGATGCTTTGCTTTCTTGGTAGGCACAAGTTCAAGCAATGGCCTATTCCTTGGTACCTAAATAAAAGATACAACAGGAAACGGTTCTTTGCAATGCCTTATGTGGAGCGTTTTGTCAGGTGAGCACAAATCCCCTTACTGTATTACAGCCTGTTTACGTCAGATGACATAGTAAACCTTTTTATATTTTAATTTCTATTACATAAACAATACATGGTCGTTATAGAAAAACAGGAAGATTGAATTACAGAAGAGAGAAAATTGAAGTCATATTTCACCTCCAGCCAGTTAACAGGTGTTATCCTTTCAGAATTATCAAAAATGGCTTTTTGTATATGTGTGTAAATAGGTGAGGAAATGCTGTCACACGAAAGTGAAGGTCCAAAGCATTTATCAAGTGTGAGCTTGTGTTATTCCAAGACTAATGATGAAAAGGGGCGATGGAGAGAAGGGTCTCTGAGTTATGAGTCTCTGAATTCATAGTGTCCTACAGGGTCTTCATCTCCGCAGTCTCCACTGGATAGAGAATATACTGCATTTATTGGTAGAGGAGTGTAGTTGTCCCAAGAATCACCAACTAGAAACTAAAGTTTTTTAAAACTGGTTAATTTGGGCATGGTGACACACCTTTAATCCCAGCACTTAGGAAATAGAGGTAGGAGGATCGTTGTGAGTTAGAGGCCAACCTGGGGACTGCACAGTGAGTTCCAGCTTAGTCTGGGCTAGAGTGGACCCCTACCTTGAATCTTTCCCTACTCTCCCCCAAAACAAAACTGGTTAAAACACTGATTCCATATCCAAAAGCAAACATAAAATAGTTCACCCCCCAAAACTTGAAATCCCATAGAAACTTTGGTGCTTCTGAATTTATCATGTCCCAATATTAATGCTTCCTGTTAGCAGAGTCTGGGGTGCTGTGGTAGAGAGCAGTAAAACCAGATAGTGCCTACTCACCACCTTTAATCCCAGCACTGGGGAGACTGGAGTACAATAGCTTTGAGCTCAAGGCTACACTGAGCTAGAGTGAGAGACCCTGCCTCACAAAGAACAAAAAGCCCAGCATACTCAGTGAAATCCTAGCTTCTCTCAAATAAGACAGGAAAATGCCTTGGTCGCTTCAGCACTGAACTTCTGCAGTCTTGCTGATTTGCAAGGACTGTGGACTCAGCTGTCTCTTGCAGCGGCGCACCATGGTGATCGAAGTTGCAGAGACAAACTGGCATGGTTGAGGGTTTGATGCAATTGATTCGGCCACATTTAGAGAAATAAGAAAATCTTTTTTTTATAAATTGCTTGTTATGCGTTTATTATTTTAGACTAAGACTTGAGAAACAAGCCCGCACAACAGCAAGAAAGAAAAGCTTACAGAAGAAGAAAGAAAAAATTCTTCAGGAAAAATTTCCACATCGTTTTGAAGCTCAGAAGTCAAGACTTATTTAATATGAACTCTTAAAGCTCTGTTTTGTTTTTCTTCACGGTGGTCTGTATACTACGTATATGTTAAGTGGTTTATAAAGCAATCATGTTTCTGAACAAATGACCTCCCAGTTATTTCTGGAAGTTGTGTACTGCAGAATTAATCCCCACTCTGTAGGGCTTTCTCAGTGTGACAGTTAGCTGAGCTGTCAGAGCAAAAGGCAGTAAGGTTGCTTTTGAAATTCAGGTAATTTTACTACTTCTGCTAGTAGGATGAAAATGGGATTTTATAATGCTAATAAAACAAAATAATAGTAAAAAGTTAGTGTTTAAAGAGGCAAATCACAATACACAAGTCCAAAACATGTTTCTGGAATGGCTAGTAATTTTTATTTAATTTTGTAAGCCTAAGATAAAAGGCATAGGCAGTAACTCTTACTAGTCAATAAAAGGCAATCCTACCAACCCACTGGTAATTAATATACTAAAAAGAGTTGTAAAGAATTTTACTGAAAGCAAAATATTTAGAGAAAATAGACATTTATACAAAATTATAAAATGCGCTTGTAATAAGAATAAGTGTATTTCAAGGAAAGCACAAACTCATTTTAATTTATAGCAGTTAAAGCCTTAAAAAATTTAAGTGGAAATTGAAATATGCAAACATGTATAAACATTCTACAAAAAATGGTCGTTTTTCCTGAGTGTACTAAAGCTATGAAACACAAGGTGACACGGGAGGTCAGGGCTTGGGAACTCTCAAGGGCATTTCCTTTCTACACACTGCTTCCCTCCTTCTTCGTACTCTTGCTTGGAGATCCACATCTGTTGAAAAGTACCCTGTAGAATGGAAAGAAATATATCATGTCTCACTTTTTATCAAGTGCTTTTTATTCTTAAATGCTGACCAATTCCTAAAGGCCTAGGAACTATTAAACCCTTCCCCCAAAATAGCCCTCCCCACTCTCTTCTCGTTTCCCTCCTCCAGAACCAGCTGAGGACTGGATAGAGCCTTGCCTTTCAGGTGTTCAAAAGGACTGCAACTTTCTGTGCCTGTTACACAGTCCAGGATGTGGCAGAGAAAATGAAGGCAGTAACAGAAATTGTTGGAAAACCTCAGTATGTTTCCTTCAACCCTTCTGAGGGAAGAAGGCTCCAAGCCTAGGATCGAGAGATGTACAAGTACTGTTCAAAGAACCAGCACCATGATTTCACTTGCCCCAAGACTGTCTCACCAACAGTCCAGGGAACTTTGAAATGGAATGATTTAATTTTAAATGCACTGCAGACAAAAGCCAGCACTTGCCAGCAGAAGTATGACAAGACACATGACTTAACTTTTCTACCCCTGTATGGAAGGGAACTTCAACCAGGCTGACAAGTGTTCACTAATAAGACAAAAGGACATTTTGTATACCAGAACATTCAGCCAGCTGAATGTGGGACTGAGGCAGGAAAACTGCTTAAGGCCAGATTCTCTCAGGAAAAAAAAATTAAAATATGCATGTGCATCTGTATGTAGATAGCTATAAAACGTAAGGATGAATATTGTTAGTAAATTTAGTATTTCAACAGTATACCAAATCTGAGTAAGAATCCTTTTGAAAAGTAACTGCTCAACTAACCAGAGAAGCTAGAATGGAACCACCAATCCAGGAGCTAAACCTCCGTTCCACCGTAGTATTATTTGCAATCAGTTTCAGCCGCATGCTCTACAAAGGAGGGAAGAAGCATTAGGACAACCAAGACAGCTGGCTCAGCTTAGAAATTCAAGTGTGACATTTTTTCAATTACCAAACTTGGTGACTTTTGAAACAGCTTAAGTTCCTTATTTACAGTTCATATTCTGTCATAGCAAGCATACACATAACACAGGTAAGGTGCTGTCTTACACTGCTTCCATTTCATGCAACCCCAACTGTAATCATCCCAGCCTGCCTCCCCTCTCAGATCTCCCTTCTGGGCTTCATGCTGTCCCACCCTTCCACCTCAGTGGTTCTCACACTACTCGCCTACCAAACTAGGACTTCTTTTTGAATTCACATTTTCTTTTCAGAATGATTTTGGGTTTGTTTGTTTATTTATTTATTTGAGAGACAGAGTAAGTGCAGCAGAGCCTCCTGCCGCTGCAAAGAACTTCAGATACATGTGCCACTTTGTACATCTGAGTGTACATGGATACTGGGAATTGAACCCAAGCAGTCAGGCCTTGCAAGCAAGTGCTTTTAACAGCTGAGCCACAGGTTTTTCTTATAGAGACAGGGCCTCACTATGTAGCCAAGAATGCCCTTGAACTTGTGATTCCCTGCCCCAGCCTTCCAAGAACACCATCATTTTGAATTCACACTTTCTATTTCCCACACTGGGGATGGAACTTGGAGCCTTGCACATGCTAGCCAAGTGCTCTACCACTTAGCTATCTTCCCAGTTCTCTTACTTTTTAAAAAAAATTTACTTGAGAGAAAGAGAGAGAGAGAGTGATAAGAGAACGGGCACGTGCAAACGAGCTCCAGACGCATGTGCCGCCTTGCATCTGGCTTACGTGGGTGTGGGTCCTAGGGAATCGAGCCAAGGTCCTTTGGCTTTGCAGACAAGCACCTTAACCACTAAGCCATTTCTCCAGCCCCTCTTTACTTTTTGGGATACAGTCTCACTAAGTTGTCCAGTGACCTTGATGTCATTGTGTAGCCCAAACTAGCCTTGAACTTGTTTTGTAATTCTAACTCAGATGGGATTACAGGCCTGCCTAACAAGTTTGGCCACACTTCCCATAACAGATTTTCCCCATTCTTGGGAACCTGCCCCTAGGGACAGCTCTCAAACTGGTGATAGTAACCTGTACACAGACATAAGCCTGAGTTTTGTCACTAAACTGGCAGGGGTAGAGCACAGGGCAAGGGAAAGGTGCTGGAGATATGAAGGATAAGCACGTAAAGGAAAGCTATCAATACAAATGGAATCTCCCCACCACCCCTTTGACCTTTACCTCCTGAAGGGCAAAACTATGCTTGAGCAGCCCTTGGACCACCAGTGCCTGTACTTGTCATGCAAGGACTTTCTAAGATCAGTACTGCTTTGGGGATGCCCTGGGTCAGATTCTTTTTTTTTAATTTTTTTTATTTTTGAGGTAGGGTCTCACTCTAGCCCAGGCTGACCTGGAATTCACTATGTAGTCTCAGGGTGGCCTCGAACTCACAGCAATCCTCCTACCTCTGCCTCCCGAGTGCTGGGATTAAAGGTGTGCACCACCATGCCCGGCTGGATCAGATTCTTACATCCAAGAATGCAGTACCTCTAAACCATGCATCAGTCTTGTAGCTGCATCAATACTCAGTAGGGGTGTGTGTGTGTGTGTGTGTGTGTGTGTGTGTGTGTGAATGAGATGCCTTAAGACTAGTAAAGGTACAAATTCTACAAACATTATTAGGGCTTAAAGTTTTAAGTTAATATTAATGAAGAATACCTTATTTAAACACAAACACACACCTGATATTGGTTTAAAAAATTTAAAGGTTAAGCCTATTCTTGCTACCATGTAAATCACCTCCTCTCTGAACCCCAAGTTTGTCTAGTCCTTTTAAAATTACCACAATCACCAGGCATGGTGGCACACTCCTTTAATCCCAGCACTCAGAGGCAGAGGTAGGAGGATCACTGTGAGTTTGAGGCCACCCTGAGACTACATAGTGAATTCCAGGTCACTCTGGATTAGAGTGAGACCCTATCTTGAAAAACCAAACATAATAAACATAATAGAATTAGCACAATGCTCCTGTGATTTTTTTTTTTTAATATATGAGGGTCAATGGTCTTCTGTCAAACTTTATCCTATAAATTTGCTACTATGATTAAAAAAAATCCAAACAGCTCATTAATGAAACATGGCCTGCTACACATCTGTTGTGGGTTGGATTATATCTCTTAAAAGGCTATGCTGAAGTCTTAATCACTGGTGCTAGAAGTATGCCCAATGTGGAACACTGAATCAGCTCAGAAGAAATCAGTGGAGGAGGTATTCCTGTCACGCCATCACGACAGGTGTCCTGTGCAAGGGAGCAGAAGCAGATGCGAGTTGAGCACTGCTGCTAAAGCGCAGGGTTTGGAAGCAGGAAGCAAAGGTTGTCCCCCAGCATCAAGGAGGGAGTGTGGCCCAACAGCACCTTGACTGCACACTGGATCTCCATAACTGACAATTTTCCACTGCATTAGCCACTGATCTGTGATGACATCTGTAACTGTAGTGAATGACATTCATTCTTTCCAGGCACACTGTTCACCTATACAACTGTACACCAACTACACTCAACCACATGCACAGGCCGTCCTCTACCATACTTCTTACACACGGCCTTCCCTTCACCTACATGCAACTTGACAGTGTCCATTCACGCAGCGGCTCCACGAAGCCCTCCTCTTGACACTCCTAGAGAGGTAAGTCTCGTTCCCCAGTGTAGTGAGCATCTGGCTCATGGCATACTGAACCACTTAGCACATTACAAGTGTTTTTTGCATGCCTAACCTTCCTGGTAGGATGAGCCCTTGTGGGGGAGTAATTATACTTGTCTTCCCCGTGCCTACCAGAATAGAAGCACTTAAATATAAAATGAGTAGATAAGGGCTGCAGTTACGGCACTTGCCTGCAAAGTCAAAGGACCGAGATTCAATTGCCCAGTACCCATGTAAAGCCAGATGCACAAGGTGGTACATGTGTCTGGAGTTTGTTTGCAGTGGCTAGAGGCCATGGCATACCCATTCTGTCTCTCAAAAATTTTTCTTTCAAGTTAAAAAAATAAATTTTTAAGAAGATGACAATCAGGCCAGGCATGGTGGCACTTGCCTTTAATCCCAGCACTCGGGAGGCAGAGGTAGGAGGATCGCCATGAGTTCGAGGCTACCCTGAGATACATAGTGAATTCCAGGTCAGTCTGGGTTACAGTGAGACCCTACCTTGAAAAACAAAACAAAAGACAAATAATACCAATAGGTAACATTGAGAAATTATGGTTAATAAGCCAAAGGACCCAGGTTCGATTCCCCAGGACCCATGTTAGCCAGATGCACAAGGGGGCATAAAATATGGAGTTCATTTGCAGTGGCTGGAGGCCCTGGCATGCCCATTCTCTCTCTCCCCATCTTTCTCTATCAAATAAATACATAGTAAAAAGTAAAGACATATTAAGTAAAAATGTGCAAGGCACACACAAAACATCTCCTGAAAAGCACACCATTCTACACCATCAGTGAGGATACACAAGACTAAACAACAATGAGAACTCACTGGAGGAGTTTTCTGAGATAACTCTCTGTTCAATCTGTCAGTGAAACTCTGGATCAGCGTGTTCCCTCCTGCTACAATCACACTGCCGTAGAGGCCCTAGGGTAAAAACAGAAACAAGTTAGCTCCTGATGCTTCCAGCTAATCAGGGTAGCATATGCCTTTAATTATATAGCACTCCACAGGCTGCAGCAGAAGGATTACAAAGAAGCTAGACTGAGTTATATAGTGAGAACCTAGCTTTTAGGAAAAAAGAAACCAAGAAAACTAAAGCCCTCCTCTACAGTTCTGCCATCCTGCTACACTGCCTGTAGGCAAGAACTAGCCTCAGAAGACTCTGATGGACACCGAGCTTGAGGAGCCACCAACTTCAAACTGCTATTCTAAAAATCGTAATTGCCCAGGCATGGTGGCACATGCCTTTAATCCCAGCACTCGGGAGGCAGAGGATCGCCGTGAGTTCGAGGTCACCCTGAGACTACATAGTGAATTCCAGATCTGCCTGAGCCAGAGTGAGACCCTACCTCAAAAAAAAAAAAAACAAAAAAACCCCAAAACAAACAAACAAACAAAAATTCGTAATTGCTTGGCAGAACAGCTGCTAATATTAAAGGTATAGTTTATTAATGACTTCATCTTCAAGTACTCATCCAGACATGATTATATCAATATTTACATGAGATCTTTTCTCATCAGGACAGGTAATTGTTTAGTAAATTATAATCAACACAGTAGAGTTAAAATGACAAGAGCACAATATAAAAATCATAGCCTGCTGGACATGGTGACACATGCCTTTAATCTCAGCATTCAGGAAGCAGAGGTAGGAGGATCACCGTGATTTCGAGGCCACCCTCAGATTACATAGTGAATTCCAGGTCAGCCTGGGCTACAGTGAGAACCTACCTCAAAAAATGAAAAACAAAACAAAACAAAAATTATAAGAATCATAGCCAAACAACGTTACCATTTAAAATTTTTTTATTTATGTTAAGACAAAAGCTGGGCGTGGTGGCACACACCCTGAATCCCAGCACTTGTATGGGTAGGAGGACCACCGTGAGTTTAAGGCCACCCTGAGACTATGTAGTCAATTCCAGGTCAGCTTGGGCTAAAGTGAAACCCTACCTCGAATGGGCACACCGGGGCCTCTTGCACTGCAAATGAACTCTAGATGCATGTGCCACTTTGTGAATCTGACTTTATGTGAGTACTTAGGAACTAAACCTGGGCTGACAGGCTTTGCAAGCAAGCACCTTTAACTGCTGAGCCATCTTCCCAGCCACAAAATGCTTTCTTTTTCACACAGGTATGCGGGAGCTTCAAGATACACACACTGAGGCCTCCCAAATAAAAACTAATTCCTTCTTATAAGAGTCTATGTACATCTACTTTCCATGTATACACTAAAAAGTTAATGTTAATGGTTTTAAAATAGCTAAACTCTTAAAAACTTATTCTAGGAATCTAAATCATCTAAATATTTGAAACAAAATGGAACAAAAAAGTTATCTCATCTGCAATCATCATTAATTTGAAAGTGAAATCTCAATAAAAATGGAAGTCATCATTATTGTAAATGTATTTCAATTGCCTGCTCTGAAGTGGCCTTCAAATAACACTAAAAAAAACCTCCAAACCTTCCTGTCCTAGAGACAGTACAGGTCTGTTCAGGAAATAAACGTCTTTCATGGTCACTCAAAGGCCTTTACAACCAACCTAAGTAAATACTCAACCAACACAGTACACAGAGTCAAGCAATAGCACAATGTAAAAATCATCTAAATCAACTCCATGTAAATGTTACACACTTTAAACCACGCCTTCCTGAAACACAAGAGGGAGGAATAAAGCTGTACTATATCAAGAAAAACACCAGTTTCATGTATTTTGGTTTGCTGCATTTTAGGAAATCAAGCATCCCTACTCAAAGAAGCTTCCTGTAAGAATACCAATATTCTCATGATCTGCAATGCCCAGCAGAGTAACCATGAGCCACGTTTACAGTGGGGCTGGCACAGCAACACAGCTGAGTTCAAGTCTCATTCCATCATTTAAATCATACACATGTTCCAGAAGTGCACGCTGCATGGATCCCACAGCTCTAGAGTTCTGCACTTCGCCTTTCCTGGTGTTTCATCCTTTACACATACTACAAATTACTTCAAAGTGGCCGAAGTTGTCAACTGAGCAATGATTTGGGGCATTTTACTGCCCTAAAAGAAGAGACTGGCACTTACTGGTCTGATATCAATATCACACATTCCAACACTTGTGGTGACAACATGACTGACCCCCAACATTGTATTTCCAGACAAGCCCTAGAGCAAAAGAAAATAAGTGTTGATGCAGAGGCGCTGCAAGTAAAGCACCCACCCCCAACAAATTAACCTCATTAAAATTAAAATTAAATTAAATTAAATTAAACCTTTAGGTTTTATAATCCAATACACATGCTACACATAAAAAAAAGCCAAGATATTTGTGAAGTAAGCTATCATACCTTCACATTGGAGGGATCAAACAATCCTTCAGGGATTTTTAGCCGCTCTGCACCAAAATCACAGTTGTAACCATTGGGGAATTCATAATGAACAGTCGGCATCTGTGCGGCTACTCTGAAAACACACAAAGCATAAACACTCCCTCAAAACCCCAAAGCACTACAGGGACGATGGCACTGTGACACGCGGAGCACACTCTCCTTCACAATCACCACGGGGACGACACTGTGACACGCGGAGCACACTCTCCTTCACAATCACCACGGGGACAACGACATTGTGACACGCGGAGCACACTCTCCTTCACAATCACCACGGGGACGACGACCCTGTGACACGCGGAGCACACTCTCCTTCACAATCAACACGGGGACGACACTGTGACACGCGGAGCACACTCTCCTTCACAATCACCACGGGGACGACGACCCTGTGACACGCGGAGCACACTCTCCTTCACAATCACCACGGGGACGACGACACTGTGACACACGGAGCACACTCTCCTTCACAATCACCACGGGGACGACCCTGTGACACTCGGAGCACACTCTCCTTCACAATCACCACGGGGACGACGACAGTGTGACACGCGGAGCACACTCTCCTTCACAATCACCACGGGGACGATGACACTGTGACACGCGGAGCACACTCTCCTTCACAATCACCACGGGGACGACACTGTGACACGCAGAGCACACTCTCCTTCACAATCACCACGGGGACGACACTGTGACACTCGGAGCACACTCTCCTTCACAATCACCACGGGGACGACACTGTGACACGCGGAGCACACTCTCCTTCACAATCACCACGGGGACGACCCTGTGACACTCGGAGCACACTCTCCTTCACAATCACCACGGGGACGACGACAGTGTGACACGCGGAGCACACTCTCCTTCACAATCACCACGGGGACGATGACACTGTGACACGCGGAGCACACTCTCCTTCACAATCACCACGGGGACGATGACACTGTGACACGCGGAGCACACTCTCCTTCACAATCACCACGGGGACGACACTGTGACACGCAGAGCACACTCTCCTTCACAATCACCACGGGGACAACACTGTGACACTCGGAGCACACTCTCCTTCACAATCAACACGGGGACGACACTGTGACACGCGGAGCACACTCTCCTTCACAATCACCACGGGGACGACCCTGTGACACTCGGAGCACACTCTCCTTCACAATCACCACGGGGACGACGACACTGTGACACGCGGAGCACACTCTCCTTCACAATCACCACGGGGACGACGACCCTGTGACACGCGGAGCACACTCTCCTTCACAATCACCACGGGGACGACGACAGTGTGACACGCGGAGCACACTCTCCTTCACAATCACCACGGGGACGACGACCCTGTGACACGCGGAGCACACTCTCCTTCACAATCACCACGGGGACGACGACCCTGTGACACGCGGAGCACACTCTCCTTCACAATCACCACAGGGACGACGACCCTGTGACACGCGGAGCACACTCTCCTTCACAATCACCACGGGGACGACGACAGTGTGACACGCGGAGCACACTCTCCTTCACAATCACCACGGGGACGACCCTATGACACGCGGAGCACACTCTCCTTCACAATCACCACGGGGACGACGACACTGTGACACGCGGAGCACACTCTCCTTCACAATCACCACGGGGACGACCCTGTGACACGCGGAGCACACTCTCCTTCACAATCACCACGGGGACGACGACATTGTGACACACGGAGCACACTCTCCTTCACAATCACCACGGGGACGACGACCCTGTGACACGTGGAGCACACTCTCCTTCACAACTACAGAGCACCAATTTGTAAGAAATTAAAACATATTTACAAACAGTATTCAGTATCTACCATAGCTTTATATACTGGACTGAACACATTCTAGCATTTTTAATATTAAAACAGTATACCATTAAATTAGGAAAACATACTGTTCATCGTAAGTTGAATCTGACACTTGAAGAACAGAAGCTTGAAAATCCTGGATGACACACTAAGGATGAGCAAACAAGTGTAAGAAACAAGGTTGGACTCTGCTTGTCATCTACATTTAACAAGTAAAACTCCCTCCTGAGTGGGAGATTTGACAACAGCTGTGGATGGTAAACCTTTTACAAACCACAAAGCTGTAGCATGCATTCGTAAGGATCAAGAAACCCAATTCTGAACGTTTACATGAAAATTTATAAAATATGGTTCAGGGCTGGAAAGACGGCTTAGTGGTTAGGTGCTTGCCTGTGAAGCCTAAGGACCCTGGTTCGAGGCTCAATTCTCCAGGACCCACGTTAGCCAGAAGCACAAGGGGGCGCACGCGTCTGGAGTTCGTTTGCAGTGGCTGTAGGCCCTGGCGCGCCCATTCTCTCTTTCGCTCTCTGCCTGCCTGCCCGTCCCTCCCCCCCCCCATCACTCTCAAATAAATAAAAAGAAACAAAAAAATTTATAAATAAATAAGTACATAAAATATGGTTCAGAGAGAACATAACCAAAGTACATTTATAGGAATTGTAACTTATATACAATAGAGTTATGTAAATTATAATATGTGCATTACAACATATATACAAAACAATGAGATACAAATATTAAGGAACCTGTGCCATGGTACTACATAGCTAAACCAGTCTCAGAACATCATTTTTTCCTTAAAAATAATTTGGATTTAAAAGCCAGATTTTATACCTGAATATACACACATACACATCTTCAGTATAAATTTGGAATTGCTGCACATAACATAAAAGTTAACACTTTTTGCTGTTAAATAGGCAGGACCTGTAGGCTGATAAGGGAAAATAATTTCTAATTATCTAGGTAAAATTACTAATCCTTTCCAATTTTCCATTTTCCAACATATACAACTTTAGTTATGTAACCTAAAATATACTGTCACATATATACTCTCTTAGTAAATAATATATACTCTCTTAGGAAATTACGACTTATTCTTTTACAAAAAACAAATACGTATCTACGGATTGACAGATTGTTATACTAACCTCTCACCCATACAGGTCTACACATTCAGATTTTTAGGAGAGAGCCTGTCACTGGCTGGTTGCTGAGAGCGGTCACAAGTATTTTAGATATGGCTGGTTAATGCTGGGAAAGGAAATGTATACCATGCTAGCAGGCTCTGTAGGAGCTAGAATCAATTTCTTAGTCAAAAGAAAACAAAAAAAGAAAAAGGAAAGAGAAACAGAATAGCATAACCCTTGTTTCTACCCTAAAACTAAAATTCCTTCCAGGGCTTAGCACAATAATCCAACTGAAAATACAATAGTCTGGAGAACATTTCACCGATATACAAAGTGCCACACACACCCCACTGAGCTATTAATATTTTAAACATTTCTTTAAATATTTTATTCATTTGCATGGAAAGAGACAGAAAGACAGACAGAATGGGCACACCAGGGCCTCATGCTGCTGCAAATGAACTTCAGATGCATGCACCATTTTGTGCATCTGGCTTTACTTGGGTCCTGGGGAATCAAACCTGGTCCATCAGGTTTTGCAAGCATCTACCTTAACTACTCAGCCATCTCTCCAGCCCTGAGCTATTAAATTTATTTGTAAAGTATCATTAAAACTACAGAGATATGAGCCAGGCGTGGTGGCACACACCTTTAATCCCAGCACTCAGGAGGCAGAGGTAGGAGGATCACTGTGAGTTCAAGGCCACCTTGAGACCAGGTCAGCCTGGCTAGAGCAAGATCCTACCTAGAAAAAAGCAAAACAAAAAACTACAGAGCTTGGTGCTGGAGAGATGGCTTAGTGGTTAAGACAGTTGCCTGCAAAGCCAAAGGACCTAGGTTCAATTCCCCAGGACCCACATAAGCCAGATGCACAAGGTGGCACATGTGCCTGGAATTCATTTACAGTGGCTGGAGGTTCTGGTGTGCCCATTCTCTGTCTCTCTCTGCTTCTCTCTCAAATAAATATAAATAAGTAAAGATTTTTTAAATACTACAGAGCTTAAAGTACAATGTGTTCACATTCTTTTACAAAGAGAGTAAAGAAAACTTACATTACACATGTAGTTGTGCCAGGACCTTGTGACTTGTGGCAGTTTCTCTTTTCTTTTCCAGTTGGCTGGAGATCCTTCACGTACAGCCTCCTGAGAGTACCAAGAGCATGTGCTTAATTAACAGCCTTCACAGCACATGAGCAGGGAGCTAAAGATCAACTTCACAAAGAAAATCCAGTCATTACTTACTTTTGAAGCAATCATATACGGAGGGATCAATTCTATATTCATTTCTTGGAAGAGTTCTCTGCATTGCATGGTAATAAAATCTCCAGCGAGAGGGGATTTCACAATGCCTGTGCACCAAGGTAAACAAGGCTAAAAGAACAGTAAGTCTAAATTCCCGGGGATAAATATGCTCTGTGAATTAAACTGTCTTTCAAAAGCACAAAGCCATGCACCAGTTTTATGGTACCATAAAGAATAAAGGTTTAAAAATACTCTTAATGGAAAACATGACTTGAAAACCAATATGCGTTAGTAGTCCAGTTCATTGTCTTGCTTCATTATGTCTCCATGAAATTAAAGTAATCTCTGGTCCCAGGTAAGCAGTTACCTTGCTGAAGGACATAGCCGTCATGGACTGGAATTGCAGTGGTATGAGTGGCTCCACTGTCCAAAATCAGCCCAGTAGAACGACCATTAGCAAATCTGGGTTAAAGCGTTAAGGAAAAGAAAGTAACAAGGTTCCTTAAATAATACCTATTTTGAAAGGCAGGCTCTTTCAATGTTTAAACCATTTTTAAAACATATCATTAAGGTTGAAAATGTGTTAAAGTAAGTATAGGCATGAAAACAAACTTCCCAGGCAGAACTTCTAGATGGTTGCAAGAAGAACATTTCCTTAATGAAGCTGGCTAAAATGAGCACAATTGCTCAAAGTCTCCAGCGTCTGATCAAGAAGCTTTCAACAAACGCAGATGTAACAAAATTACAAAACCTTAGCAAAGACAGTGGAAGGTTGTAACATTTGAGGCAGGAAACACCACCACTCTCACAAAACACCGAGGAGGCTGGGAATATGGCTCAACATTTAAAGGCACTTGCTTGCAAAGCCTACCAGTCTAGATTCAATTCCCAAACCATCCACATAAGCCAGCCTGCCTGCCTATCTATTATCTATCATCCATCTACCTACCTACCTACCTACCTACCTACCTACCTACCTACCTAATCTATCGATTTATATACACTGAAGGGATGGGCAGGTGGTTCAAGCAGTTAAAGAGCTTACTTTCAAAGCCTGCCAGACAGGGTTCAGTCCCCCAGTTGCCATGTAAGTTCAGATGTACAAAGTGGTGCGTTCATCTGGAGTTCACTTGCAGCAGCAAAAGGCTCAGGTGCTGCTATACTTCCCATATGCCCTATGCCTGTAAATAAAGAAACAAATAGAACTTGTAGCTGACCCAGCTATTCTGTTTGCAAGAATCAACCCAAAAGACTCCAAGTCAGCACATCACAGGTGATACCTACATATCCATAGTTTCTGTTTTGTTTTATTTACTTATGTATTTTTGACGCAGAGTCTTACTGTAGGTTAGGCTGACCTGAAACTTACTCTGTAGCCAAAGCTGGCTTTGAGCTCACTGTGATCCTTCTACATCAGCCTCCAGAGAGCTGGGATTAAACGAGTGCTCCCCCACACCCAGCTACAGCCGTGGTTTTTGCAGCACTACTCCCCACAGCTAAATTATGACATCAGCCTAGATGTCAACAGATGGAATCATAAAGAAAATGTGGGGCTGGAGAGATGGCTTAGCGGTTAAGCGCTTGCCTGTGAAGCCTAAGGACCCTGGTTCGAGGCTCAATTCCCCAGGACCCACGTTAGCCAGATGCACAAGGGGGTGCATGCGTCTGGAGTTCGTTCGCAGTGGCTAGAGGCCCTGGCGCGCCCATTCTCGCTCTATCTCTATCTGCCTCTTTCTCTCTCTGTTGCTCTCAAATAAATAAATAAATAAAATAAACAAAAAAAAAAATTAAAAAAAAAAGAAAATGTGGTATGTGTACATAATGGGAGTTTAACTGAGACATGAAGAGTAAAATTTGTCATTTGCTGGAAAATGGATGTAACTGGAAACCATCATATTAAGATCCAAGAGTTCACAGAATTTAAAAACATATACATAGGGCACAAAAGCAAAAGGGAGATGGATGGAAGACAGGGAGGAGGAACTAAGGAGGGGAACTACTAAGACTGGGGCAAATATGGACAAAGTACATGACACAGTTGAAAGAAACTGTCTATGACATGCAACACTATGTACGACAAATAAATGCCATTAAAAAAAAAAGGTTAGAAAAATACTGGAAAATAGCCAGGCATGGTAATGCACGCCTTTAATCCCACCACTCAGGAGGCAGAGGTAGGAGGATTGCCCTGAGTTCAAGATGACATAGTAAGTTCCACGTCAGCCTGAGCTAGAGTGAGACCCTACCTCGGGGAAAAAAAAAAAAAATTGAAAAATGGATAGCTGTCTACGGCCATACCAACCTGAACACACCTGAACTTGTTTGGAAGATGGATAGCTAAAAAAGCAAGAAAAGCCAGTATCTGCCATAGGTATAGCTGGGAACATCTTATATACTGTAGATAAAAACTGAGTGTTTTCCTTTCAAGGATACGCTGTCAAAACTGCAGTTTTGCAAAGGAAGAATGCTGGAATGTTGTAATGTTCAAACATCAGCTCCGTCAGTTTCTCTCTCTTTGCTCTAGTATTCCACTGAGAAAGGAGAGAAAAGGCTCATTGTTCATTTTACCTTAAAAGCTACATTACAGAACCATATTAGCAAAAATACAAAACATTCAAAATAAAATACTATGGTAGATTTTCATAATATCTCTATTTTTGTTTCCTCTTTATAATGAAACTTAGTAAATTTTAAATTTTCTTATTTATTATTATTAGGTAAAACTGTCAGCTGCTATGAAGTGTAGAAATTACAGATTTCCCCCAAAGCACAGGAAAATTAAGATTCTTAACATAAAGTATTAATATGAATTTTAAAATACCAAATTGTCCCACTGATAGTTGGTATTCATAAAAGAAACTGCAACAAGACACTGCTAATTTAGTCATTACATTCATGTTCTGGTCTTTACATTCTAAGTATATTTCACAAAAGACATCAGTCTAGAAATTTCTAGCCCTAGTTCATCATTAGCCTTTTTCAGAAATCTGAGTATGAGGGCTGGGGAGATGGTTCAGTGGTTAAAGTGCTTGCTTGCAAACACCCACATAAAGTCAGACACACACAGAAGGAGGGAGGGAGGGAGGGAGGGAGAGAGAAGATAGATAGAAAGACACACTGTGCCCTGAGGCACAGGGAACAGTGACACATGGACAGAATGGAAAGCAGTCCAAGGAAACCAAGGTTAAACAAGTCTCTGGAAAAACCAATGGGCATTCTGCTGTTCTGTGAATATTTTATTTGTGGAAATACTGAAAGCGATAACCATATTTAAAATTAATCCTTTCAAATTCAAAATGTGAACTTCTATGCTTATTCAAAAGAAAAACAATGAACTCTTCAAATGCAAATAGCACTAAAGAACAAAACAAAACCTAGAGAACTTAGAAGCCTAAGTAAGTCTGCTCACCGGTGCCTCTGACATAAGAACAGGGTGCAGGCTGGCTTCTGACTTGACGTGCATTTTATAGGTGTGATCCAGAATTGCCTGGAAGCTATCCCAGTCTTCAACTAGAAGAGAAGATTGAAAAAAAGTTGAGTTGAAGACAGAGATTGTTCCTAGGGATACAAATCACTACTTTAATATACCCACTTACTTTACAGAGCACTTAGTAGCATGGCACTTTATATGAGGTCACTATAGCTTTCTTGGTCACTTGAGCCCCCAGAACTGTGCCAAATATAATTATGGTATTTAACAGACCCAAAATATCGATAATTGTTACTCAGTAAGCTTTTATTAGAGGCCCAATACGTGATCAGATTCCAAGAGAAAAATGCTAAAGTAGTGCATGATCCAGGCTCGACACTCAAAAAGCTTGTGGTCTACTTGGAAAACAATGATCTAAAGGCTTCATTTAAAATTCAGAGACTACCATCTTCAACTTGACATATTATACAGTCCTCTATGGCTCACATAAGCTACTAATGAATTAAATAAGCAATTCTAGTGAATACCTCATATTTTCTGACTGAATCTTTTGAAATTACTTGGCAATATTGATTCCAAGTATTTATGGAGTTTTTCAGGCACAGCTCAAAAAAGAAATGTCATTATTTCTCAATATACATCCAGAGACTTTTCTGAGGTTTTCTTTTTACGTCATAGCCTTGAAAAGCAGCAGTGCAGACGTCAATGTCACACCTGACAGCATAGATCAGTGGACTTTCATCCTTCCTGAAACTTTCTTCTCTGCCTTGAGTTTTCCCTACATTCCCAATTCCAGGGCGGCCTGCTCCTTCCTCTACCACTTTCTCTAGTGGTTAAGACGGAGCATGTCTTCTTGAGAATCTGCATTCTTCACCCTCTTCTCAGATTCCAAATCCTTTGAGTAATACAATGCAACTCCACTTCATCACTTCTTCTCATGACCTTTATTGACCTGCTACTGGATTATGACTGATGCCCCCAACTGCACTGAAGTCCATGAACTTGCTGTGCATAAAGTTCTAGCACAGCTCGCCCAGTGTCTGGGCGCTGCATTAGTAACCACGCCTTATGCTGGTGTAAAGCCTCCCCACTGCTCACTGTTCTCACCTGCTTGAGCATAGTGCTTCCCTCCTGTGAGTCTAGAGTTTTGGCACATGCTAGGCATAGGCAGTACATGACCATCTCCGGTTAACTGAATGATTCTCTAATGAGTTTCTTTGGCATCTAATACAATGTCATTACAACTAGTTATCGAAGCATGAAGCATATACACAACTCCCTTGAGACTTTTAGAAGCTTATCCCTGGTTTCCTCGGGATTCACCCCTGCCCTGTGTGGTAGTTTAAATAGATGATACCCAATATATTCAGGATTTTATTAAAGTTTGTAATTTACAGTCACCTGGCTGGAGGAGGTATCACTGGGCAGAGCCAAAGGTTCCAGTCCTAAGGTATGGAGGTAGATTTGGAATTCCAGTCTAAAGACATGCAGAGTACCTGAAATTCCTAATTGTGCACCCTGGTCTGGCTTTTGGCTTGTAGCTCTTCTCTCTCTCTGGTTAGCCCTGTGAAAACAGGCTAGCTTCTTCTGCCATTACTGAATTTCCCCTAGATCTGTAAGCTTCAAATAAATATCCCTTCCTCAGTAACTGTGCCTGATCTGGAAGTTCTTCTCAGCAAACTGAAGCTGATTGCTACAAAATTGGTACCAAGAGTGGGGTACAGCTAAAATTAATGTAGATTTTGGTCTTTTGGAACTTTTGTTTTAGAGGAATGGACATGGACTTAGTACTTGTAACTGAAGATGCCTTCTGAAGTGAAAAGCCAAGTATTATGGACTATTCTGATGAAAGTTTGAAAGGGCTAAGTGCAGAGAGAAGTGTATTTGGAGAGTTGGCTTAGGAACTTTCTAAGGGGAAGGAAAAACTGCAGAGAACTATCTTAGAACTGGGCTACTGGCATAAGGGCTGACTGCATTTTGCTGCCCTGGCCCAGAGAACTTAAAGGTTAAATCTGTAATGGACTGATGTGTTTGGCTAATGATAGGGGACTGAGAGATCAAAGACTGTAAGTTGGAAAAATTCAAGCGAGTTTAAAATTATTGGCACAGAAACTGGTTGCTAAAGCTGCTATTGTCAAATATTTGATTTGCAAGGAAGATGGTTCAACTACTTTACACTGAAACAATGGAAAGGATGCCTGAGGAAAGACTATGATAGAAATGCAAATTCTTTTCGAAAGATTAGACTTGAGAAGGAACCTGTCCTTCAAGGTTATGATTTATTTCATTAATTCAAGGTTATGATGTATTTTATTATTTCAAGGTTATGAATTAAGGATATGGCTGTGACCTGCACACCTGGTATTGGTCTTGGAAACATAAAAAATGCATGAAATGGGTCATGAAGTGCACACATGGTTCCAGGAGCTGCTGCTGAGATGCAGCACAAGGCGGGGCACGATGACCCTGACATGCGGCAAAGCCATTAGAAGATGGGCTGCACTCTGCACAGAGACCCAAAGGTGTTTTGGATATATTAGGACTGTACAAGGGCTACCATGGAGGCTGGTGGCTAGGGATGCCAGTTTTCCCTGGCTACCCTACCCAGCTGGAGGGGTGGAATTGAAAAATCCAGAGACTGTCAGTCAGTGGTTATATTGGACTTGAACTGCAGAAGTTTGATGTTTGCTTGATGGCTGTTGAGTCTGCATTGTTTCACTCTCTCCCTATTATGCCTTACAGCAATTGAAAATGTTTACCTTGCAGAGAGAGGCCAGTAAGCTAGAAAAGGGCTCTAAGGGAGGGAGGAGAGCAGTAGACTTAAGGGGACGGTACTGTATATATGAAAGTAGATGGACAGATTACTGCAGGTGGAATGGCCTAAGCGAGGTCAGGGGAAGAGATTGAGTAAAAGGAGTGTGGGGGGAAGGTTAATCAAAACTCAGGTTACTATGAATGAGCCACATGATAACCTACTTTTTCTGGATAACAGCACACCCACAAGCCATAGACTGTTACTAGAAAAATTTCAGTGCCAAGAGTGGGATACCTTCCAGTGAGTTGTTAGCCAAGGAAGTCTCTGATAACCCCAAAACATTACAGCCTGTTGCCAAAGTTCTTGGTTTCCCACCAGGAATAGATGATAAGACCCTATTGCTGAAGACTCCACATGCCCAGGCTACAAGGTCACCAAGAAATCAAACTGGTGCTGAGCTGAAAACCTCCTCCCTGTAGACCAGCTAACAGATAGCTGGAAAAAGCTGCACTGCATGCAGCCTTAAGGGAAACAGAAACCATTAGTGGTGAAAGCAGTGGTCACTACAAGTATCAAGTTTGGCCAGCCAGACCAAATGAGCCAGCGGGTACAATAGTGGCATGTCTGTTATGGGAGAGACCAACTGCTTTCTAACTGGACTGGAGACCCACTCTATGGGAGGGAATACATGCCTGTTACTGAAAACTTAATCAAAAGCCTATGATGGGAGAGGTCATGAGCATTAGGAGTATAATACCTGCTCTTATCTGGCTAAATGTATATATTATGCTCACCAAACTGCTCTGTAAGCACTTTACTTAATGTTCATATCCATGTATTAATGCTACTCTCATTTTTGGTGAGAGAAACTTCTCTTTTCAAATGGCAGTGACCACTGGGATGACCCAAAAGGCACCATAGTGCTGAGAAAATGTGATAGAGGAATGTTCAGCACTGAAACATCTCTATAACACCTTCTAAAGCTCGGGGTCCATTGCAGAAGAGGCGGCAGAAAGAATGTAAGAGCTGAAGGAAGGGTAGGATTGCTTACAATGCAAGTGACCAGGCAGAAATTGGACTGGATATCCATGACCTCGCAGTACCTAGCACTATCTTAATAAGACCCTCATAATAGGAGGAAAAGATGATAACATCAAAATAAAAGAGACTAATGGAGAGAGGGAGGGGATATGATGGAGTGTGGATGTGAGAGAGGGGAGGGAATTATGGTTTATGGTCTACAAGTATGGAAACTATCAATAAAAAGGAAAAAAAAAAAAGAGGTGTGGTGGTGTACGCCTTTAATCCCAGGGGAGGCAGAGATAGGAGGATTACCATGAGTTCGAGGTCACCCTGAGACTCCATAGTGAATTCCAGGTCAGCCTGCGCTAGAGTGAGACCCTACCTTGAAAACCAAAAAAAAAAAAACAAAAAAAAAAAAAACCCGGGCGTGGTGGCGCATGACTTTAATCCCAGCACTTGGGAGGCAGAGGTAGGAGGACTGCCGTGTGTTTGAGGCCACCCTGAGACTACATACTGCATACGTAATTCCAGGTCAGCCTGGACCAGAGTGAGACCCTACCTTGAAAAACAAAAAAAGCAAAGCAAAAAAAAGAAAAAGTGTTTACCTTGTGCCTTTATATGTTGAAAGTAAAAATCTTGTTTGATTTTATGGAACTCACAGCTAAGAGATGATCTTAAATCTAAGGAGACTTGGGACTTTGGTACGATCTTAAGTTGATAAAGAACTGTGGGGACCTTTGAGTTTGACAATATACAATGTGAGATGATTATGAATCTACTGGGGCCAGGGGTAGAATGTGGTAGTTGAAATAGATGGCCCCTACTATATTCAGAATTTTATTAAAGTGTATAATTTACATCTACGGCTACCTAGATGGAGAAGGCATCACTGGGTGGATTCTAGGTTCCAGCCCTAAGGTATAAAGGTAGATTTGGAATTCTAAAGAAAATGCAAAGTGCCTGAGCTCTGCCTGGAATTCCTAAGTGTGCTGTGTGACGTGGCTTTTGGGTTTTGGCTTATGGTTTTTCTCTCTCTCTGCTTGGACCTGTGAAAACAGGCCAGCTTCTTCTGTCATTATGGAACTTCCCCTGGATCTGTAAGCTTCAAATGAACATCCCTTCTTCCTTAACTGTGCCTGATTTGGAAGTTCATCTCTGCAAACTGAAGTTGACTATACTGTCAATTTCCCTGTGTGTCTTTCCAGTGCAATAAACCTAATCTTTGAGGACAACTGCACACTGTGTCCTGTGAGTCGTTGTAGTAAATAGCTATACCTGAGAGTGATTTACGTTTCACGACCATAACCTTCTCCACCACCAGTCCTTATCTGAGCACATTGTTCCCTTTACTCAGCCACCCAGCCAAACTCTGGGAACTCTCCAATCCCTCAGTACTGTTCGTCTCCTGGAAACCTGAAATCCCCCTTCAGGATCTCTGCCATCGGTATTACAGTTCAAAACTTCTTCACTCCTTAGCTAAACTCCCATCTCTTTCTTCCTGCCTCCAGTACTTCCCTCCAATAGAACCTACACACTGCAGTCAGAGAATCTTTCAATCTGACAAATATGAACACATTCCATCTCAATGTAAAACCCTGGGAGTTACTCTTTAGTTACTAGCTTAGTGTGCTCCTTGGGATGCTTTCTACCTTTTGGTGGTTGGTTGTTCTCCATCTCTTTCTCTTGCTACTGATCCTAACACACTCAAAGCTACAGCCATGTGTACTTGAGATGTTTCTTTCACAAACCCACCCCTTCACACAGCTGATCCCTGTGTCAGCTGGACAAATTTTTATTCACTGGCCAGGATTCCCTCCACATGTTCCCTCCTTTGTGAAAACCATCCTGACCTCAAAAACCTCTCCTCTGTAAACCCACTGTTTACTGAACGCATTATAGACAACCCACCCCATGATACACCCTTCCAACTGAGTTTAACAATGTTTCTTGGGCTAGAGGGATGGACCCACGTAAGCCAGATGCACAAGATGTCACATGTGTCCAAGGATTTTTTTTTTTTACAGCAGCTTGAAGGCCCTGGTATGCCTATCTATTTGTGTGTGTCTCTCTCTAATAAATAAAATAAAACATAAATAAATAAATAAATAAATAAATATATACATACACACACATACAGGGCTGGAGAGATGGCTTAGTAGTTAGGGCACTTGCCTGCAAAGCCAAAGGACCCGGTTCAATTCCCCAGGACCCATGTAAGCCAGATGCACAAGGGGGCACACACATCTGGAGTTCATTTGTAGCAGCTGGAGGCCCTGGCACGCCCATTCTCTCTCTCAAATAAATAAATCAATGAATATTTTTTTTTAAGTTTCTCATGCACCTTTGTATTCTTGGTTCCTGGAATTTCAGGCAGCGAAATCAAATAAAAACAAAGCAAAGCTGGGCATGGTGGCACACATCTTTAATGCCAATACTCAGGAGGTAGGAGAATCGCCAGGAGCTTGAGGCTAGCCAGGTAATTCAGAGTGAGTTCCAGATCAGCCTGGGCTAAAGTGAAACCCTGCCTAGAAAAGACAAAAACACAACACAACACAACACACATGCACACCAAAAGCAAACAAACAAAAAACCTGACATCCAATTTATAAGACGCTGAGTGGTGGCACACAACTTTAATCCCAGCACTCGGGAGGCAGAGGTCGGAAGATCACCATGAGTTCAAGGCCACCCTGAGACTACATAGTGTATTGCAGGTCAGCCTGGGCTAGAGAGAGACCCTAACTTGGAAAAAAGAAGTTCCCTGCATCGAGAAGTTTCATACATTACTGATAATCAAGTCCACGGGAAAACACCGTACCCATCCCATTTTTCAGCGGTGAGATGGCCTCCATGCTCTCCCTGGGAACGCGCAGAGCATTGGTGTCTATGTAGTAGGTGGGGCCGCCTTGCTTGCCCTTGTCTCCGTCTATCTCCATCAGCGTGCTGCCGTCATCTCTTTCCACCACCATACCTATGGCTGTTGGGAAATCCACCTGCAAGGGTCAAAGACAGTGTGGGAAGTCTCACCTGCTCTTACAAGGAAGTTTGTTGTTTTTTTTTTGGGGGGGGGGACGGGTTTCCTGATAGCTATTGCCAAATTTGAGTCAGATTTCTTTTTGAATTTATTTATTTACTTTTGGTCATATGTTTCTGAGGTAGGGCCTTGCTCTAGCCTAGGCTGACCTGGAATTCACTATGTAGTCTCAGGGTGTCCTTGAACCCATGGCAATCCTCCTACCTCTGCTTTCCAAGTGCTGGGATGAAAGGCATGTGCCAGTGCACCCAGCTTGAGTCAGTATTTTTATAAGAACTTAATTTTACATACAAAGCACTTACAGGGCTGGAAAGATGGCTTAGCGGTTAAAGCACTTGCCTACAAAGCCCTAAGGATCCAGGTTTGACTGCCCAGAACCAACATAAGCCATTTGCATATGGTGGCACATTCATCTGTAATTTATTTGTACTGGGTGCAGGACCTGGCAGACCCATTCTTTATGCCTCTTTGTCTCTCTCCAATAATAAATTCTATTTTTTTTGTAAACAAAGGCACTTACAGGGCTGGAGAGATGGTTTAGTGGTTAAGGCATGTGGTGGTTTGATTCAGGTGTCCCCCATAAACTTAGGTGTTCTGAATGCTAGGTTCCCAGCTGATGGATATTTGGGAATTAATGCCTCCTGGAGGGAGTGTATTGTTGGGGGTGGGCTTATGGGCTTTATAGCCAGTTTCCCCATCCCAGTGTTTGGCACACCCTCCTGTTGCTGTGTTCCACCTTACGTTGGCCAGGGGGTGATGTCCACCCTCTGCTCATGCCATCGTTTTTCCCTGCCATCGTGGAGCTTCCCCTCGAGCCTGTAAGCCAAAATAAATCTCTTTTTCCCAGAAGATGCTTTTGGTTGGGTGATTTCTACCAGCAATGCAAACCGGACTGCAACAAGGCACTTGCCTGCAAAGCCTAAGGACCCAGTTTCGATTCCCCAGTACTCACATAAGCCAGATGCCCATGGTGGCTCATGCGTCTGGAGTTCGTCTGCAGTGACTAGAGGCCCTGACACACCCATTCTCTCTCTCTCTCATAAGTAAGTAAATAAAAAAAAAAATTAAAGGCATTTATATCCAATTATCTCCAGCATTACACCTACCTTGGGGCAGTCCTCACCAGCATAACCAGCTCTCACAGTGTAGGAACCAATGTCAAAAACAAGGGCACCAACCTCATCTGAAAAGAGAAAAAGGTAATTACCATAACGTCTTCCAAGTAGCACTGTATGGAAATTAAGGACATATTTAATGAGCTTAAAATGAGATTATGTGAAAACCATAAAAAAATACATTCGTATTACTATGAGATTGAATCTAATTTTAAATACACCTTAAAGATTCACTTAATTAAACAAAGTCAGTCATACACTGCATCAGTAGAGTGGGTGGTGAATTTCCTTATTGAAGGCACTATTTACAAATATCTATAGCCAAGGTATAAGAGGACAAAAGGGACAGTTCAGTATCTTAGGGCTAATGCAAACAGGGTTTCATTCTTGGAACTGAGGCAGCAAGAAGTATTATCCCTGGAGAGAGACAGGAGCTGGGACCTTCAGCAGTCAGCCATGGCTGTCAGAGGCGGGACCCCAGCTGAGAAGCACAGACCTCTTCTGCACCAACAACCAGGGTGATTCTGCAATTAGCATGCAAACTGGGACAATTCTAAATGTGAAAATCCAAAGCTGAAGTTAGATGCTGAGAGAACCCACCATGGCAGTTGTGGTGGTTTGATTCAGGTGTCCCCCATAAACTTAGGTGTTGTGAATGCTAGGTTCCCAGCTGATGGAGCTTTGGGAATCAATGCCTCCCGAAGGCAGAGTATTTTGGGGGACAGGCTTATGGGTGTTAAAGCTAGCTCGCCCTTGCTAGTGTTTGGCACACTCTCCTATTGCTACTGTCCATCTTATGTTGGCCAAGGGGTGATGTCCACCTTCTGCTCATGCCATTGTTTTCCCCTGACATTGTGGAGCTTCCTCTCAAGCCTATATGCCAAAATAAACCTTTTTCACATAAGCTGCTCTTGGTTGGGTGATTTCTGCCAGCAATGCAAACCTGACTGCAACAATAAAGTGGCACCAAGGAGTGGGATTGCTGCTAGACACCTGACTGTGTAGCTATCATCTTTCAGAGCTGATTTTCAAGAGGAATGTGGAAGGATTTCAAACTTTGGCCTCAGAGATACCTTGCAGATATATGTAAGTACAGCTTGATGGACTATTCTGGTCAGAGTTGAAAGACCTGAATGCAGTAAGAACTATGGAATGTTGAGGTTTGGCTTATGTGGGTAGGAAAGAGCTGTGCTTGGGACTGGCCTAGCAGCTTGTGTGAGGCTTACTGTTATGCCCATGTCCAGAGAAATTCTGCAGGGCTGCTTTGCATAGAAATGAACTGGTGTGAGCAGAGGGATATGGCACAGGAAAACGAAAATCTTTGGGTGAACTGCTGCCTGTTCAGATGCAATTGAGATAGCACGAAATCCTAACCAGTAGACCACCAGGGAAGAGATCCATTCAGCTGCAATTGAGAAATTACAACCTTTCAGATTGGGCCAGCTGACCTGCCCAGGGTTAAAAAGGAAGAATGTAGACTCTTTTGAAGGGGCCTGAGTGCTCTAGGAGTGTCCTGTTCTTCAAAGTCTGCTTTATTCCCCCCTGATTAACAAACTGGCACCCTACCTGGTACTGTGGTGTATAAGAAATGCAGGAAAGAGAGGGTCATTGAGTTTGCAATGTGGTCTTTGTTTTGGAAATGGCCATGGGCAGTGTGAAGCAGGTTTGCTGGATGCCTGCATGGAGACTCCATGGGGCCATGAAGATGAACCATGCATTGCAGTGGAGACCCAGTGAAGATGTTGGGACCACGAGATGGCTAAGGAAAGCTGCCGGCCTTGATGAAGTTTTCCAGGACTGTGAGTAGCTTAGGAGGGGCAGAACTGGAATTCCAGAGACTTGCTGCTGGTTAGAATTATCACACTTAAGAGATTTGTCACTAACTAGAGTTGTTGGACTTGGAGCTACAGAGTTTGACGTTTGCCCTGGTTGTTTTAAATCTTTTTTTTTTTTTAATTTTTTATTTATTTATTTGAGAGCAACAGACACCGAGAGAAAGACAGGTAGAGGGAGAGAGAGAGAATGGGCGCGCCAGGGCTTCCAGCCTCTGCAAACGAACTCCAGACGCGTGCGCCCCCTTGTGCATCTGGCTAACGTGGGACCTGGGGAATCGAGCCTCGAACCGGGGTCCTTAGGCTTCACAGGCAAGCGCTTAACCGCTACGCCATCTCTCCAGCCCTGTTTTAAATCTTGTGTTGGTTGAATATTTCTTTGCTATGCCCAATGCCATCTTTTGCAGTGTGAATGATTACTGTGTCATTATGGGTTTGGGGGCGAATTTTTGGTTATTATGGCTCAGGTAAAAGACCTTGGATTATGGGGATGTATGAACATCATTGGAATTGGTAAAAACTATGGGGACTTTTAAAGTCAGGTGAATGTATTGCATTTTATATCATGGATGGTTATCAGTTTTTGGGGGCCAGGGGTGGAATGTGGTGGTTTGATTCAGGTGTCTCCCATAAACTTAGGTGTTCTGAATGCTGGATTCCCCACTGATAGAGATTTGGGAATTAATGCCTCCTGGAGGGGGTATATTGTTGGGGATAGGCTTATGGGTATTAAAACCAGCTCCCCCTATCTAGTGTTTGGCACACTCTCCTATTGCTACTGTCCACCTTATGTTGGCCAGGGGGTGATGTTCACCCTGTGCTCATGCCATCATTTCCTCCTGCCATTGTGGAGCTTCCCCTCCAGCCTGTAAGACAAAATAAACCTCTTTTTCCCACAAGCTGCTCTTGGTTGGGTGATTTCCACCATCAATGAGAACCTGACCGCAACAACAGTCTGTAAAGGCACACAGTACAAGTGGCAATGGTGGCAAAAGACACCTAGACCACGTGAGTGCAGTTCATTTATTCATATTTATTATACCTCAAGCAGCCAAAAAGGCAACACATCAATAAAAATAAATATGAGGGCTGGAGAGATGGCTGAGCAGTTAAGCGCTTGCCTGTGAAGCCTAAGGACCCCGGTTCAAGGCTGGATTCCCCAGGACCCATGTTGGCCAGATGCATAAGGGGACGCATGCATCTGGAGTTCGCCAGCAGTGGTTGGAAGCCCTGGCGCACCCATTCTCCCTCCCTCCCTCTCTCTCTCTCTCTCTCTCTCTCTCTCTCTCTCTCTCTCTCTCTGTCACACTCAAATAAGTAAATAAAACTGAACAAAAAATTTAAAATAAATAAAATAAATAAATATGATGGAGAACCAATTTTTGAACTATACAGGCCAAGCAAACAGTAAAAGGAAGATGTCATTAAATTTTACACATCTCAGATCCTGGGAGATTAACGTTTAATGCTGAAGGAGAAATTCAATGAAAAGCCTCTGGTTAGACTTTTAAATACCTCATACGAAACGGTAGACATCATGAACAAAGCACTTTGGTTTTCAGGTATTGATTTATTAAAATATTTTTCCAATTATTATTAAATCTTATCTACCTTTATTAAACTGGCAAGGATATAGAGTATTTGCTAGTAAAATCTGTAAATCATGGCAACCACTAAAGCAAGTCAGTCCTACTAAGTCCTACAGAAGTGAAGATGTATCTACATAGTAGTACGTCATCTATCTAGTCAAGATGCATCCAGCTCAGAGACGCACAAACTGTTCACAAGCTATGTGAACTTCTCTACCTCAGTGTCCTATTTGGCCAAATGTGCATAACAACTTCCTTCTCATAGAATACTATGCTGATTAAATAACACATGCAAGCACTGCGAACAGTAGCTGACATAGCAAGGATTGGCTGTTACAATTACTGTCACATTTCTTGCCAGAGGAAACACAGAAATAACTTAATGGTTCTCATTAGGAAAAACAGCTACAGTTCATTCTTAGCAGTTATATGAATGCTATCAAACTCCAGGAATCAATATAGATACACAACAAAAGAATGCTTAGACTAAAGTCTAGGCACAAATTACACACAAACACACACGTGTCCATGCCACTGATACTATTTAACTCACTATGAAGGTACATTTGCATAGTAAAGTATAAGCATATGCATGGAGTCAGAGAACGTTACATTCAGTTAAGTGGATATGCTAAGGAGAGGAGGAGTCTACCAGGAACCTCTTTCTTCCTAAGCTATTGGAGACAAGCATGGTAAAACATAGTATCTACTTATTCTCAGTACTAAGTACAGAAGTATCACATGCAAGCTTCCTACAATTCCTTTGTAAATATTGAGCTGAAAGGCTGTACCTTTGCAGAATCATCCTATCTTACTTAAATAAAATGAAGAGCACCTATTTTTATCTCTAGTTTGATTTGCTATATTGTCCCAAGACATCAATCCTTTGTCTTCTGGTTCAAATTATTTTGTCTGAAATCGGGGATCCTTAAAGATACACATAAGCATCCACACACGTGCACACACATCAAAAACATAAATTTAAAAAGAATAACAATGAATATGAGCTGTTGACACACACATACATAAAAGATCTCAAAAATAAAAATACCAGGCACAGTGGCACATGCCTTCAATCCCAGCACTCAGGAGGCAGAGAAAGGAAGATTACTGTGAGTTTGAGGCCAGCCTGGAGCTACAGAGAGTCTCAGGTCAACCTGGGCTAAAGTGAGATACTATCTTGGGGGGAAAAAATCATTCAGTAACTAAGTCCAGGCATATCCAACAGCAGTCTCACACTGTCTCCCAACACACCACTTACTCTCCTTCAGCTAGCCGTCCCTCTCTCCTCCTCCATCCTCTCCACCAACTCTTTTGTAAAGTCTGACTGCCCCCTCCACTGTGCTAATTTGCCCCTTTTATGTTTTTTCACTAGTGACCACCTGTCACCCATACAAAATGTACAACATACACCCTTATTTCATATACAATTAAAATGTTGCCATTAAACTCGGCTACACAACTGATATTCTAGAGCTAACATTCTAGAGCTGGGCATGGTGGCACACACCTTTAATCTAGCACTTGGGAGGCAGAGGTAGGAGTACTGCTGTGAGTTCAAGGCCACCATGAGACTACAGAGTGAATTTCAGGTCAGCCTGGGCTAAAGCGAGACCTCAAAAAACCAAAAAAAAAAAAAAAAATTAACATTCTACCTTCATCTGCTTAATAATAGAAAAAAATGTATAGCAATGAAGTATCTAGGGTACACATCTACTTTTAAATTTTATTTATTTATCTGCAAGCAGAGAAGAGAGGAGAGAGACAAGGCAGAATGGGAGTGCCAGGGCCTGCAGCTGCTGCAAACAAACTCCAGATGCATGTGCCACTTTGTGCATCTGGCTTTATGTGGATACTGAGAAATCAAACCTGGGTCGTTAGGATTGGAGGCAAGCGCCTTAACCACTGAGCCATCTCTCCAGCCCAGGAGTACACATTTATTTAATAATTCACTCACCTACTAGACTGTGAACTCCTTAAAATCAGAGCCTAAACATGGCACCCAGAAAACACTAAGGAAAAAGAAAGAATTGTGTGTAAAATGAACCAAATAAGCAGTTTATCTTCTGGACTTGATTACGGTAATCTGCACATAGTAGAATCTTAACTGAAATCTTTCCATTTTCCTTTTCAAGAATGGGGATGTATCTATTTCCTGTAACTTGATGTTAAAGCCAAGCACCAATAAATCCGAAGGAAAGTGGCAACAAGACAGGAGGCTTCATGTTGTAACTGCACCACTCTGGAGGTTTAGAACCTAGCAAGCAATTTCTGATGGATAAAAACCCGTTTCTACTAAAACCTGCATGATTTCACTGTTGAAAGCTTTGCCAACCCTGCTCCCAAAGAAAACGGCTTCCAAGCTTGTGGGTGATGTAATTTTCTAAGGAAACAATAACTCGGCCTTCAAGCATCCTGTATAGAGACAGCTAAAGGCTGAAACGGCTGAAGGCAATTTGGGAGGCGGCAGGTGGTTCCACTTGGACCAGGTGCCCCAGGACAGGCGAGGGACTTCAGCAGAAGCTGATTTTGAGGTACTGTTAAAGTCAACCTTAAAGGAGAAGAAGGATAAAGGGATGAAGCTAACGATGGAGCAAAGGTGACTTGGTGGTACACTGGCTCACACTTATCATGTAAAGGTGTGCTAAGTGCAGATGAAAGAAGACTGTACGGGTGATCACCCCACCACCACCTTGGGAAACCATTGTCACAGTGCGGAATGTCAGATGAGTTAGGTACTCAAGTTGATGTGAGACTCGGTCGGAAATAAGCTTTAGCATATGACAGCCATTAACTTCTACAACTTACAAAGACCTTTTTAATATACAGGCAAGTTTAAGGTAAGTACTCAATATTTAAGTGGAAGATGTTGCGCTTTATAGTAAACTCTTTAGGAAATGTACTATTATAAACACTACCTACATTGGTAGCTCAAAACAAAATCATATGTTTATGCTTCAAGTTGTAAATGCTTTGTATGTAAACTAGCCTTTAAGATGCACCCCTCTATGTAAGCCAGTAAGAAGCAGGGTGTTGGTTCTCAGACCTAAACCATATGTTGTTATATGCTTGAAAAGTAGCTAATAAAGAAACAACCACAAAACTTTTTTCTTTGTTTTTTTTTTTTTGAGGTAGGGTCTCGCTATATAGCCCAGGCTGACCTGGAATTCACTATGTAGTCTCAGGGTGGCCTATAAATCACAATGATCGGGCTGGAGAGATGGCTTAGCGGTTAAGCGCTTGCCTGTGAAGCCTAAGGACCCCGGTTCGAGGCTCGGTTCCCCAGGTCCCACGTTAGCCAGATGCACAAGGGGGCGCACGCGTCTGGAGTTCGTTTGCAGAGGCTGGAAGCCCTGGCGCGCCCATTCTCTCTCTCTCCCTCTATCTGTCTTACTCTCTGTGTCTGTCGCTCTCAAATAAATAAATAAAAAATTTTAAAAAAAAAAAGGTGTGCGCCATCACGCCCGGCTTACATCTGAAAAAAAAAAAAAAAAATCACAATGATCCTCCTACCTGTTTCTCCCGCTGGGATTAAAAGTGTGCACCACCAAGTCCCACCGACATAGGGAAGTCATTTAACTTTGGGCTCGTTACTTGATACTTGTTGATACCTAGTTTCCTAACATATACAGGTTGTTATATGTTAATGTAGATTAAATAAATACACAGGTTAAATGCAATGTGTAGAAAGTCTTTGGGACTGCACGCATTAAGTACATGCCAGCTGCTAGCATGAATACTAGCTCTTCCTTAGCCATCCTGAGCGATGCTATGTAAGGATGGACAGCCTCCAGCTCTTTGGATCAGTGAACCTGAAAGTCATAACCTGCGGAGTTCTAAGAGACCCACTCACATAGGCACATGTTTTTATGTCAGGACTGGACGGTCAGATGAGAGAGGGGAAGGGAAAGGGGAAGAAAGGAAGTGGAAGGAGGGGAGAAAAAAGAGAAAGGATAGGAATGAAGGGGAAAAGAGAGGGAAGATAAGGAGAAATGAAGGGGAAAGGGAGATGGAAAGGAAGGAAAGGGGGAGAGGAGGAAAGAAGCGGTAAGAAAGGAGGAGAAAGGGAGAGAAAAGAGGGAATGACTGAGAGGATGGAAAGGAGGGAGGTAAGAAGGAAAGGGACGAGGAAGTAAATTGAAGGTAAAGGGAGGACGAAAAGAGGGAGGAAAGGAGAAACCAAAAAAGGAGGAGGGGGAAGGGAAGGAAGGAGGGGAAAAGAAGGGAGAAAGTAGAAGGGATAGGATAGGGAAAGAAACCAAAGAGGAAAGGAAGAGACAAGCTACTCACGCCGGGGAGGCAAAGCCAAGGACAGAAGAGGAGGAGGAAGGAAGCGGAGGTCGGCATCCACCTCCAAGAGACTCTAAACCGCGCGTCAAAATCCGAGAACGTGGGACACCCACGCCGCAGGGCTTGCCCCGCCGGTCCCTTCTAGGGGTCCCTCCTGCAAACAGTGACCAGTGACCGTGCATCCGCCCTGGGCAAGTTGCAGCGAGGCGGGACGCCGCGCGCTGGGCATCCGCGAACGACCGCCGCCGCCGCCGCCGCCCGGGAACTTCGCTCCCAGCCGCGGCTGCCCTGGCCGGCACGCCGCGGAGCGCCCGGGACCGCACGTCAGTCTTCCCTCGCACCGTCCCCGTGTCATCCCACACGTTCCCCGCCATCCCCCGGCCGCCGCACGCAGCGCTCCCTGTTCCCCAGACGCCGAGCCAGGCAGGCGCGCTCGTGCAAGCGGGCTCCGGAGCCAAGTGGGCGGGGAGGCCGCGATCCAGCCGGAGAACCGGAAGGGCCGGCGGTGCACCGGAAGGGCCCGCCAGGGACCGGAGGGGAAACGGGAGGGGGTTAGGGGAAACGGGGCCGGCCGTTTACCGAGCCGCACACGGCCGCCGGGGGCGCGCGCTTGCCTGGCCACGCTCACTCACTCACCTCCGCCGTACACGCCTCCGCTCATGGCTGCGGTCCGGTGAATGCTCAGCTGAAGGGAACCGGGTGCAGGGACGGCGGCAGCGGCGGCGACTCCGGGTCCACGCAACGCGCTAGTCACCCCCCAAGCCCTCAACTTCCACCGCCGCCCCCCTCAGGCAACAAAGCGGCGTCCACACACCCGGGCAGCACAGCCACTCTTGCTGGGCTTTCATGTCAGCCAATCACGAGGGAGCCCGTCTCACGTTCCAGCCAATAAGAGCGAGGCTCCTGTCGCGGCACGGACAGCTTGTCCAATGGGAGGCAGCCGTGGGGGTGGGGAGAGAGGGGAGCGTAGGCAGAAGGGAACTGAATTCCGGGGCTGGAAGGGGCGGGGCTTCACAAGCTTGGCCTCTCGGAGGGTGTGTGTGCGTGCGCGCGCCTGCGTGTGATGGGCGGGGCTTGGTGCTGGAGGGTGGGCGGGGCTTCGGAGCTGAGCGGGAGAGTGGGCGGAGGAGCAAGGCTCCGTGAGAAACCTCTGCTCAGTCTGGTTACTTGGGGTGTAGCTGATCGCCCTGGGAAGGTGGGAACTGTGACTGAGGAAGGTAGACGTCCAGGAAAAAAAAAGCATGGAGGTCGACGTGGTGTGAGATTTGTGATGAATGGAAAAAAAAAAAAAGACTTTACAACTAACTGTTATGTTTGAGAAGTGAAAATGCAACCAGGCGTGGTGGAGCACTCACTCGGGAGGTAGAGATAGGAGGATCGCTGTGAGCTCGAGGCCACCCCGGAACTACAGAGTGAGTGCCAGGTCACCCTGGGGTAGAGAGAGACCCTACCTCAGGGGAAAAAAATATATATATATATATATAATATAAATATAATATATATATGTATATATATTATATTTTTTTTTCTTCAATTTCATCCTGTGAGGCAGGCATTAAACAAGCTAATAGGTTGCCATTCAAGTCCACACCCTGTCCTAAATACATCTCCAATCTCCACACTGACTGTTGTGCCTGGATTACTGAAACGAGTTGTACTTCGGTCCTTCAGGTTTGACAAACAGGTTGATCTGTAAAAATGTTGTCCAAACCAGGCTGGAGAGATGGCTTAGCAGTTAAGCGCTTGCCTGTGAAGCCTAAGGACCCTGGTTCGAGGCTTGATTCTCCAGGACCCACGTTAGCCAAATGCACAAGGGGGCGCACGCGTCTGAAGTTCATTTGCAGTGGCTGGAAGCCCTGGCGCGCCCATTCTCTCTCTCTCTGTCACTCTCAAATAAAAAAAAGAACAACAACAAAAAAATTTCTTTTAATATCCAAACCTCGTTTGATTAAAGCCCCATCCCTCCATCTCAACGCCAGCGAGGAAGCAGAGAGTGACATGAGTAGTTGGGGAACAAAGCAAGTATGAACATGCCTTCCCACTCGCAAGACCACCACAGTACATCTGGTCATCTAGGAAAAAGTCAACAATGTAGAATTCAGCAAACTATAGTCTTTTGGCCAAATCCCACCTACCATCTGTTTTTTTTGTGTTTTTTTTTTTATGTTCTGAGATAAGAATGATTATTTGGGATTGTGTTTTTTGAGATGAGCCATAAATAGGGTGGCACATGCATCTGGAGTTCCTTTGCAGCCTCTAGATAACCTGGCCTGCCCATTCGCTCTCTCTATCTGCCTCTCTCTCCTCTGTCTCTCAAATAAATAAATTTAAAAAACATTTAAAAATTTTTTAACAACGGACCAGATATACATTCATTCATTCATTTGTCTGTCTGTTTGTTTGTTTGTTTGTTTATTTATTTATTTATTTATTTATAGAGAGGAGGGAGAAAGACAGAGAGAATTGGCACACCAGGGCCTCAGCCACTGCAATCCAACCCCAGACGCTTGCGCCACCTAGTGGGCGTGTGTGACCTTGTGCTTGCCTCAATTTTGCATATCTGGGTAACATGGGACCTGGAGAGTTGAACATTGCTTCTTAGGCTTCGCAGGCAAGCACCTTAACTGCTAAGCCATCTCTCCAGCCCTAAAAAAAAAAATTAAATGACATGAAAACCAAGTAAAAATAAATATGCTGTGGAAACATCTGTTGCCCAGTCTCGGGGGCAGAAATGCCTGCCCTGGTCAGAGAGAGGAGCCCATGATCACCCAGCCACAGATGCTTCTATAAGCCAGGCACATGTCCCAGGCCTAGGGGCATCCTGAGAAAAGAAAGCAGAAAACTAAAGCCAGGTGGCAGGGCCCTGGCACCATCCCATCCCACACCCCAACTCCTCTGGTTATTCATTGTGACCCCCTCAAGTTCCCTGGACTCTGATCGCACTGAAGAGGATACAAGGAAAAAAACTATCTTGGTCAGACTGGGAGGATTTCTCAGGTGAGGCCCCATCCTACCCTGAGTAACATAACCAGATAGCAGTCATTTTACAACAGTGCACATGAGCATGTGTGTGTGTGGACACACACACACGCACACACACACACACGTGGACATGCCCATGCCAGTCACTTACTGAAACACAGCTAGGCTGAGCTGTCCACCAGGGAGGGTCCTGGGTCAGGTTCAAAATGATTTTTAAGCTAGGTATGGTGTCACACATGCAATCCTAGCACTGGGGAGGTGGGGACATGGAGTTTCTGGGGTTCACTGGCTGGCTGAATTGGTTCATCACTCTGCCTCGGGCTGGAGAGATGGCTTAGTGGTTAAGGTGCTTGTCAGCGAAGACTAAGGACCCAGGTTCTATTCTCCAGGTCCCACGTAAGCCAGATGCACAAGGTGGTGCATGAGTCTGGAGTTCATTTGCAGTGTCTGGAGGCTTTGGCGCACCCATTCTCTCTCTCTCTATCTCTTTCTCCCTCCCTGTCTCTGTATCTAATAAATAAATAAAATTAAAAGAAGAGAGACCCTGTCTCCAAGAATAAGGTGGAGAGTGACTGAGGAAGATCCCAGACATCTATTTGTGGCCTCCACATGTGTACACATCTGTACACACATGTGTGCCCCCACACGTGCCCACACATATGAACATATGCACATGCACAGTATACACACAGACATACAAAAAGAGTATTTCGAGATGTGTGAAAGTAACATGATATTCACATGTCAAGAACCTTAAACTAAATTTTATTGGGACCTTACCAAGTTTATTCGCTGACCTCATAAAGGCAGAGCTGAGTGTGACAGAGAGCAACTGGCGGGAAAACAGGAGAGCCTGCCTACTGCCATGGGGCCATGGAGAGGGTTTGCTGGCCTGTCAGCTGTGCCACTATCTGCTCGAGTGCTGAGTCCCCATGCGGTAACACTGTCTGCCCAAGTGCTGCATGCTAAGTGCCCGTGCTGTACACTGTATGCCCCAGTACTGTGTGCTGAGTCCCCATGCCCAACACCTAGCGCTGAGTCTGAGTGCTGCATACTATGTTCCTCATGACCAGGACTCACTGTAGATGCACATCAGCCCTTCAAATGTTTCTACTTCCAATCCATATTTGATCTGTTTGAATTAAGCCATTGAATTATAAGGTAATAGGCTTAGCTGTTAAGGCACTTCCTTGCTTTCCCCAGGACCCACGTAAGACAGATGTACAAAGTGGTGAATGTATCTGGAGTTCATTTGCAGTGCCTGGAGGCCCTGGCATGCCCATTCTCTCTCTATCTGCCTCCTCTTATCTCTCTCAAATAAATAAATAAAAAGTCCTTAAAAAACAAACCATAAACTGGGCATGGTGGTGCACGCCTTTAATCCCAGCACTCAAGATGCAGAGGTAGGAGGATTGCTGTTTGAGGCCACCCTGAGACTACATAGTGAATTCCAGGTCAGCCTGGGGTACAATGAGGTCCTACCTCGAAAAAAAAAATTATATGGTAATGAACTTCTAATAAAATATTGAAGAGAGGGCTGGGGAGATGGCTTAGCGGTTAAACGCTTGCCTGTGAAGCCTAAGGACATCAGTTCGAGGCTCAATTCCCCAGGACCCACGTTAGCCAGATGCACCAGGGGGCGCATGCATCTGGAATTCGATTGCAGTGGCTGGAAGTCCTGGCGCACCCATTCTCTCTCTATCTGTCTCTCTCTCCCTCTCTCTCTGTCACTCTCAAATAAGTAAATTTAAAAAAATGAAAAAAAATATTGAAGAGAGATTGTTTTTGAGTTTATAGCACAGTAATCCATTGAAATCAGCTTAACATTTAAATGCCTACCTATTCATATGCAACAAGTTAAACAGGTTGATCTACTGATAGCCCTCACCAATACATCTACCATGCACTGAAATACTGATTACTTGTCCCAGCAGTCCAGAATTCTTCAGACAGTGGAACAGTTCAGCAGAGCTGATGAGGACCACACCTTCAGCCACAGTGAAGCCTGAGGCGCTATGACTCTTTTCTCCCACTGCACGAGGCATAGAGGAACACGAAGCTTGGACAGCCAAAAGGACAGCTGACAGAGTGCTGGAAAGTCGTGTGTATCAGTTACCTTCTCATTGCTGGGGGAAAAAAAAGATACCCAACCGGAAGCATCTTATGGAAGGAAAGGGTTGATTTGAGCTTGCAGGGTTTTGTTTTGTTTTGTATTTTTAAAAAAATTCTTCATTTTTATTTATTTATTTATTTATTTATTTATTTGAGAGTGACAGACAGACAGAGAGAGAAAGAGGCAGAGAGAGAGAGAGAGAGAATGGGTGCATCAGGGCCTCCAGCCACTGCAAACAAGCTCCCGTTGTATGCGCCACCTTGTGCATCTGGCTTACGTGGGTCCTGGGGAATCAAGCCTTGAACTGAGGTCCTTAGGCTTCACAGGCAAGTGCTTAACCAGTAAGCCATCTCTCCAGCCCTGGGCTTACAGTTTTAAGGGGAAGTTTCATCGTGATGGAGAAATCATGGCATAAACAGATAGTAGGGTGTCATATCTTGTCACATTAGCTGGAAGGAAGCAGCATGAGTAAGCCAGCCAGCTATAGCAAGCAGGACTAGATTATAAAATCCAAAAGCCTGCCCCTAGTGACACACCTCCTCTAGCAAGGGTTCCCCAGCTGGGGATCAAGTACGAGGCTTACTCACAAATACATGAGGCTATGGGGGACATCATTTTTCACTCAAACCACCGCATTGTGCTTAGACAGTTTAGACAAAACAAGAGATTTATTGAATTTGGTAGTTCAGAGAGACACCAGAAGAGACCATTGGTTCACTCATGATTTGGGGGCAGTGTGGTTCTCTTGATACTTTGCTGAAATTATGGCATTATTTAACAATGAACTGTTATAATGAACCTCAGAGGAAATGGACTTCTCCATAGGGCACTTGAGTGTCAGGACTAATCTCTCTATCTCTCCTTGCAAATAAATAAATTAATTAAAATTTTAAATTCAGCCAGGCATAGTGGTGTATCCCTTTAATTCCAGTGCTTGGGAGGCAGAGGTAGGAGGATGGCTGTGAGTTCAAGGAGTTCACTACATAGTGAATTCCAGGTCAGCCTGGGTTAGAGTAAGACCCTACCCCAAAAAGGGAAAAAAAAATTTTTTTTTTTACACTGGGCATGATGGTACATACCTTTAATCCCAGCACTCAGGAGGCACTCACTGTGAGTTCAAGGCCACCCTGAGACTATGTAGTGAATTCCAGGTTAGCGTGATGTAGAGTGATACCATACTTCAAAAGATAAATTAATTCAAAAAATGACAAAAGGGCTGGAGAGATGGCTTGCCTGCAAAGCCTGAGGACCCATGTTCAACTCTCCAGATCCCACATAAGCCAGACACCCAAGAAGTGAGGCAAACACAAGATCACACTTGGCCACTAGGTGGTGCAAGTCTGGAGTTCAATTTCAGTGGCTGAGGCCCTGGTGCACCAATTCTCTCTCTCTCTTTCTTAAAAAATTACAAAAAGCTAATACAAAAAAATACATTAAGATTAGAACCATACCTTGGGGCTGGAGAGATGGTTTAGCAGGTAAGGTGTTTGCCTGCAAAGCCAAAGGATCCTGGTTTGACTCTCCAGGCCCCACGTAAACCAGGTGCACAAGGGACCGCATGCATCATTTGTAGTGGCTGGAGGCCCTGGCACACCCATTCTCCCTTTCCCTCTCTGTCTTCCTCTGCCTCTTTCTCTCAAAGAATAAAATATATTAAATTAAAAAATTAATTAAAAAAGAGTAAAGCCATACCTCAAAAAACAAACAAAAACTGGAAAATACACTAAAAGAGTAAAAAAAAAAAAAAAAAAAACTGAACTCAATCTCTGGTACTCCTTACCTCCATGCAATACTAACCTAGCAGAATCTATTTGATGCTACATAAAGTATTAGACTCGCTGCAGTTTGTTTGCATTAATATTTCTCCTCTATAGCCTATTTTGCAGTTACCTTATTGCAGGGACTGAACGCTCAACCAGAAGCGGCATGTGGAAGGAAGGTTTCGTTCTGGCTTGGTCTCAAGGGGGAGGTTCACCACAGCATGGCAGAGCCGAGGCTGGGTATCGCATCTTGGCACAGTGGCAGGTGGGTAGCAGGAAGAGTAACTTGGCTCTGGAAAGGGGAGCTGGCTATAACACCCTAAAGCCGCCCCCAGCAACACATTTTCTCCAGAAAGCCTCCACCTCCCAAGTTGCCACAGGGGACTGAGTGTGAGGCTTAAAAACACAATCACATGAGGCCGTGGGGGACACTTTACACATTCAAACTATCACACCCGTTTTCTCTAAAGTTTTGGCTTGGCCTACATTAGTGTTACTGATAATTAGTCATATTAAAGAACAATTCTATTTCCTCATTTCTCAAGGCTACATCATATCAAAACTAAAAGCACTTGAACTATCTGCCTCTCTCTCCCTCTCTCTCTCTCTCTCTCTCTCTCTCAAATTAATAAATAAAATATATTTTTAAAATAAGTTAAAGTGCCACAAACTTATCTGGACCACAGCAAATAGTCACAAGGTGACTGTAAGTCCAAATCTATGCCGACAAGTGCTCTTCAAAAAGCTTTTGTAGCCTAGCGTGGTGGAACAGGCCTTTAATCCCAGCACTCAAGAGGCACGGGTAAGAGGATTGTTGTGAGTTCAAGGCCACCCTGAGACAATACAGTGAATTCCAGGTCAGCCTGGGCTGAGAGTAAGACCTTACCTAAAAAAAAAAAAAAAAAATAAATAAATAAATAAATAAATAAATAAATAAAAAGCTGGAGAGATGGCTGTTGGTGAAGGCACTTGCCTTTGAAGCCTAAGAACCCAGGTTCGATTCTCCAGGTCCCACATAAGCCAGATGCACATGGTGGTGCATGCATGTGGAGTTCATTTGCTGTATCTAGAGGCCCTGGTGGGCCCATTCTCTCTCACTCCATCTATAAATAAATAAATAAATAAATAAATAAATAAATAAAAACTTTAAAATAAATAAATAAAGCATTTGTAGCTGGGTGTGCTGGCGCACACCTTTAATCCCAGCACTTGGGAGGTAGAGGTGGGAGAATCACCGTGAGTTCAAGGCCAGACTGAGAGTACATAATGAAATCTAGGTCAGCATGGGCTAGAGCGAGACCCTACCTCAAAAAAACAAAACAAAACAAAACAAAAATGGAGAGTTAAAAAAAAAAAAAGACTTTGTAATAAACATAAAGGATGGCCTGTAACAAGATGCAATACCTATCTTTGCCTCTTGGCGTCGCTCGTTCTCTGTTCTTATTGCACAGCCAGATGGGATGCTCAGGTCAGCGCTCCTACGAAAGGGATCTATCTGGTCCCTCCCTCAGCTTTGATTAAATTCACTGTTGGGAAAAAAAAAAAAAAAGTTTCAGCCGGGTGTGGTGGCACACACCTTTAATCCCAGCACTCGGGAGGCAGAGGTAGGAGGATCTCCTTGAGTTCAAGGCCACCCTGGGGCTACATAGTGAATTTCAGGTTAGCCTGGGCTAGAGCGAAACCCTATCTTGAAAAACGAAAAAAAAAAAAAAAAAAAGAAAGAAAGAAACAAGTTCGGAGTGTTATCATGTTAATCAACAACACAAACAATTATATATATCTAGAATTGTTTTATTTCACACTGCAAAGTACAAGAAGTAAGCAAGTATGAAAAGCAAATTTGGGTGGGGGGGAAGGAAATTTTTGTTTGTTTGGTTGGTTGGTTTTATTGAGGCAGGGTCTCACCCTGGCTGATCTGGAATTCACTATATAGTCTCAAGGTGGCCTCAAACTCACGATGATCCTTCTTTCTCTGCCTTTGGAGGGCTGGGATTAAAGGCGTGCCCCACCATGCTCAGTTCAAAAATCACATTTTAATAAGGGCATTTCTGAATGTATATAGACAGAGTCAGAGAAAGATCAACCTCTGTTTACTGAGGTTCAAAAAATGTAATACTCATGCAAGCATCCTGAGTAAGAGACGGCCGTCTGGAGTCAGTTTGGTTTTGTTGTTTTTTCCTCTCCATGCATTTGCTGTGGCTCCGTGGGAAGTCTCAAGATGAGTGAGGCATGCCAGTACTTCACCAGTTGGTGCTGTAAAGTGACACCATGACACCTTGAGTCACTCTAGGGTAAGTCGGGCTTTTCACAGTGGTCCAGTTTAGGGACAACACGGAATGATGGGGCTGTCTGTCACACAGCCCAAGGAGCCAGTTAGGACATCTTTTCTGTTCCTCCATTTTTTTCATCGTTCCAGGACCACATTGTTAACATGGAAACACACCTACTGACGTAGTATGAAGGTACCCGCTGAGATCAAACACACTTCTGCTCACTTCTTTGTAAATCTAATTATTGCAATGGCTACCAGATGCTTACCATCCTAATGGCAAACACAGGTGTAAGTCTGACCCTCTTCCTGTGGTTGCTCCATAAGTTTTCTTCAAGAACTCTAAAAACATTTTAGAATGAGGAAGATTTCACCTGCCTTCATAAGGCTTCATAATAGTTATATATTACTGACCGTGAAAATATACTAGCCCAGAAAAGGTTGCGTGTATGTAAGATCACAACATCATCCTATGAGAGTTTGTTCACTTTGTTCACTCAATTTTGATTTTGAGGATGGGGATGTGGCTGTCAGTAAAGTGCCTTATATTGCAAGGCTGAGGACCTGAGTTCAGTCCCCAGTACCTAAGTAACAATGCCAGGCATAGTGGTATGCATTTATAATTTCAGTACTGGGGAGGTGGAGACCCAAGAGTCCCTGGGACTCAATGGCCAGCTAGTCTAGCCAAATCAGTAATCTCCAGGTTCAATGAGAGATCCGGTGTTGAAAACTAAGACGGAGAGTGAGGACAACATCTAACATAGACCTCTAGCCTCCATGTGCACACACAGAAGCGTGCATACACACATACACACACACACACACACACACACACACAAAGAGACTCATCAGTGTTCCCAATATCACACAGCTAGTGAAAGGATAAGGATTTGAAGCGGTCAGAACATATCCTTTCTATTTCAAGATCCCTTTTCCTGTCTGTGTCTATGGTCCTAGTAAACTTCAAAACAAAGTGCATGGTGGTGCACCAAGGAGACAGGAACAATTGGATTCCTGGGATCACCAGCCAGCCAGTCTAGGCTAATTTGTGAGCTGCAGGTAAAAGACCATCTCAATGGGTGAAAGCATTCCCGAGGAGGATGATTCCCGTGGTTGTCCTCCGGCCTCCACGTGAGCACACTCAGCTGCACATGCATATGCACCCACCTACACACACAAATACACACACGTAAAAAGATTATACACAAGAGCCATGCCATCAAATTGCAAAAATATTGCAAAAATGTAAGCAAGATGCACAAGGTGGCACATTTGTCTGGAGTTAATTTGCAGTGGCTAGAGGCCCTGGTATGCCCATTCTCTACCCGCTTCTCTTTCTGCCTCTCAAATAAATAAATTAATAAGAACAAAGAAAAAAATTATCGCAAAAGTAGAAAACATCTCAGTATCTTAAGTAAGCTCATGAGTTCATGTTGGGCTACATTCATAGCTTTCCTGGACAGCATGCAACCCATGGATCATGGGTTGAACATGCCTGATGGCTTTCATAGCTTTAACCCTATTCCTGTTTGTATTTTTTGGCACATGTTTGTGTGCATGCATGTTCATATGTATGTAGGTAAACATGTATGTCTAAGCACACATGTGTATGCCTGTATGTGGAGGGCGGAGGTCAGTGTATCTTCTCAAACACACTCCATCTTATATTGTTAAGGATATCTTTAATATTTTACTTATTTATTTGCAAGCAGAGAGATACAGACAGAGAGAAGGTATGGGTGTGCCAGGGCCTCTAGCCACTGCAAACACCCTCCAGATGCATGCGCCACTTTGTGTATCTGGCTTATGTGGGCACTGGGGAATCAAACCCAGGTCATTAGGGTTGGCTGACCATCGCCTTAACCAGTGAGTAGTCTCCCCAGCCCCCCGTCTTATTTTTTGAGACAGAGTCTCACACTGAACCCGGAGCTCATCAGTTCAGCTACACCAGCTGGACACTGAGCCCCAAGGAGCCCCTGTTTCTGCCTCAGCAATGTAGGGGTGCAGGCTCCTGGCACCATGCCTGGCTTCCTTGCACCTGAGTGGTGGGATCCAAACTCAGGTTCTTTGCCCACTGAGCCGTCTCCCCAGCCCTCCCCTCATAGTATTTTTATTTATTTCTTAATTTATTTATTCTTAGTATCAATTATTAATTATTATTATTTTGGTTTTTCGAGGCAGGGTTTCATACTAGCCCAGGCTGACCTAGAACTCACTATGAAGTCTCAGGACCTCATAGAATTTTTTTTTTTTTTAGTATTTTTATATATTAATTTTCACTCAAAAAATTGAACCACATCCCTTGTTCCTTGGCTTGACCCCCTCTGGACGGCTTTGTGTCCTGGTTGTCCTATCTGGTTATGACCACTCCTCCGCCTCTCCTTTCTTGTACCTGAGCCTGGGACTTCGTGGTCTGTACCCTCTTCTTCCAATGCCGACGCATGGATGTGTCCTTCACTCCTTTGACCTTGACTAGCACCTCCACGCAAATCACTGTCGTGTCTCTGTATTCCCATCTTGGCCCATTCAGTGTTTGTAAAGTGCAGCTCACCTCACTGAAAATACCCAAAAGTGAACTTATTTTTCTCTTCGACAATTCAAACTCTGGGTTGGGTGTGCCTGTAATCCCAGCACTGGGAAGGCAAAAACAGGAGGATGGTGAGCTCAAGTCAGTTTAGGACTGCAATGGCAGGACTGTATTAATCACTCTCAGGTATGACAAAATACCTGAGAAAGCAACTTAGAAAAGGAAATGTTTATATGAGTCACAGCTCGAGGGTTCAGTCCATCATGGTGGCACAAGAGTGAGGCACCTGGTCACAGTGTATCCATAGTCAGGAAGCAGACGGAGAGAAGAATTCTCGTGCGCAGCTTTCTCTCTCGTTTTTGTTTAGTCCAGTCCCCAGCCCATGGAGTGGAGCTGCCCGCATTCAAGCTACCTCATAGACACGCCCAGGGGCTATTTCCATGGTGATTGTAAATCCAGTTAAACTGATAATGAAGATTAAGGATAACAAAGAAGACCCTGTCTCAATAAAATAAAATAAAAATGCAATCCGGGCTGGAGAGATGGCTCAATGGTTAAAGATGGTTGCTTGCAAAACCTGACAGCCTGGATTCAAGTTCCCAGTGCACACTGACACATGTGTCTGGAGTTTGTTCGCAATGTCAGGAGACCCTGGTAGCATGCCTATTCCCCCCCCCCCGCCCTTTTCTTTTCCTATCTCAAAATAAATAAATGAGGGCTGGAGAGATAGCTTAGTGGTTAAGTGCTTGCCTGGGGAAGCCTAAGGACCCCGGTTCGAGGCTCGATTCCCCAGGACCCACGTTAGCCAGATGCACAAGGGGGCGCACGCGTCTGGAGTTCCTTTGCAGTGGCTAGAGGCCCTGGCGCGCCCGTTCTCTCTCTCTCTCTCTCTCTCTCTCTCTCTCTGTAATTCTCAAATAAATAAAAATGAACAAAATAAATAAATGAATGTAAAAAAAAAATAAAAGACAAAATCCAGGCCCTGAGCATTTCAACTTCTGAGCTGGCTACTCCCAGTTACCCCCTCCGGTGTCCTCACCCCCCAACTGGTTGCTCTTCTCTATGAATATCACTCCGCCTCGCCTCCACCTCTGTCCCCCCAACCACGTGCCCAGCTCCTCGGCTAGCTTCTATTACCCAGTGCGTGAAGTCCTGTTCCTCACGTTCCTTGGATATCAGACTCCAGAAGACCATAAACAAAATGAAGTGAAAAGAACACATCAAATCACGTCTGGAGTTTTTACGTCTTTTCTAGGCAAGTCTACTAGCTTAAGAGACAAGTTATTTACAAGGTTGGGTCTCACTGTTTTCTATCCCTTGCAATATCCTCAGCATGTGGGGAAATAGGACATATTTTGTCCTTGATGGTCACTGCTGCAAAATCGTTTGGTGGTCCTCATGGCCTCATTGAAAATAAAAAATAAAAATAAAAAAATAAAATAAAAAAAGCTTTTTACTGGGCATGGTAGCACACACCTTTCATCCCAGCACTCCAGAGGCAGAGTTAGGAGGACCACCACGAGTTTGAGGCCACCCTGAGGCTAGATAGTGAGTTCCAGGTCAGCCTGGCCCAGAGTGAGACCCTATCTCAAAAAAGGGGGGGGGGATGAGGGAGGGCATTACCAAGGGTTACTGTTTATAATCATGGAAAATGTTAATTAAAAAAAAAAAAAAAGCTCTTAAAGATTCCCAGAGTTCATTCAACTGAAACTGTCAAAAGAATGTTTTTTGTCTTTTTTTTTTTTCCTTACCTGCCCCAGACCATTTGATCTTCTTATCCTGGAAAGGCTGTTGTGTCTGGGCTCATGCCAAAAAACACATAAGTCTTGAGCTCCAGGTATAGACACCAAGAAGAATCAGCCTTGACAGCAATAATCCTCTTGCCCTCTGCCTCTCCCTCCATCCTGCCCTTCTGCCTCTCCCCATTCTAGAGCAGGGCCTTCAGAGGATGGTTCTTGTTCCCTTCTTCAAGCACAGCATGGATCGCATTAGCCTCCAAGTCCTGCTGCAGAGACCCCTGTACACCCTTGTTTATTGCCGCTTTATTCACAGTAGCCAAAAAATGGAATCAACCTATGTGAATGAAGAGAATGTGACATATGTTTATATATATTGTGTAATTTGTTCCACTGTAAAGAAAAATTAAATCTTGACATTTTCAGAAAAATGGATGCAACCGGAAATCATTATGTTAAACAAAATAAGCAAGGAAGGAAGACAAAAGCCACCGCCCACATTCTTTTTTTCTTTTGTTTCTCGAGATAGGATCTCACTCTAGCCCAAGTTGATCTGGAATTCACTATGTAGTCTCAGGGTGGCCTTGAACTCATGAGTGCTGGGATTAAAGACATGTATCACCATGCCTGGCAAATACCATGCTTTCTATCATACACAGAGACTAGATGTGTGTGTGTGTGTTTGTGTTGAAACTAGAAAGGAGACCATAGAGAGAAAGAAGAGCTGAGGGTAATAGAATACAGGTGACATGAAAAAGAGGGGATATGACATTGGGGGAAAGAAAGGGAATCTGCAGGAAGGGAAAGAGGACCAGCAGAGTGGCAGAGATGGACCAATAAGAGCAAAGTATGAAAATGTCATGATACGGGCTGGAGATTTGGCTCAGCAGTTAAAGGCACTTGCTTACAAAGCCTGATGGCCTGGGTTTAATTCTCCAGTACCCATATAAGGCCAAATGCACAAAGTGGCACATGCATCTGGAGTTCTTTTGCATTGGCAAGAGGTTCCGGTGTGCTCATACTCTCTCTCCTTCCAAATAAATCAATAAATACATAACTTTTTTAAAAATGCTCCAGGTGTGGTGGCACACACCTTTAATCCCAGCATTTGGGAGGCAGAGTTAGAGGATCACTGAATTTGAGGCCAGCCTAGGACCACAGAATGAGCTCCATGTCAGCCTGGACTAAAGTGAGACCCTACCTCAAAAAAAAAAAAAAAAAATCATGGGCTGGAGAGATGGCTTAGCAACTAGGGAGCTTGCCTGCAAAGCCAAAGGACTCAGGCTCAATTCCCCAGAACCTAAGTAAGCCCGAAGAACAAGGTGGCACATGCATCTGGAGTTCATCTGCAGTGGCTGAAGGCCCTGGTGTACCCATATTCTCTCTCTCCCTACCCATCTCTCAAATGAATAACAATATTTAAAAAGACAAGAAAAGAAAAAGAAAATACCATGATGAAACCCAATTACATTGTATTCTAATTTGAACAAGTGAAAAAGGCTGGAAAAATGGATTAGCAATTAAGGTGCTTGCCTTCAAAGCCTAAGAATGAATGTTCGAATCCCCAGGAACCACGTAGCCAGAAGCAGTGACACAAACATGCAACGTTACACATGTGCACAAGGGGGCGCATGTGTCTGGAGTTCTTTCACAGCAACTGAAAGGCCCTGGTGCACATGTTCTCTCCCTGTCTCCCTCTCTCTCTCCCTCTCTCTCTCTCTCTCTCTCTCTCTCTGCCTCTCTCAAAAACAAAATAAAGCCGGGCATGGTGGCGCACACCTTTAATCTCAGCACTTGGGAGGGAGAGGTAGGAGGATCACCATGAGTTCGAGGCCACCCTGAGACTACATAGTGAATTCCAGGTCAGCCTGGGCTAGAGTGAGACCTTACCTCGAAAAGCCAAAAAATAAATAAAGAAAAATTAAAAAAGCCGCTGACAGGCTTCATGTCATCTGAGGCCTCTTGGGCTCATTCTTACCCAACTTCTCCCTGTGTCTTCTTGAGGGATTTCTGAGTGCACACACACCTGCGCCCAAATTCCCTCTTCTCACAAAGGTTGTAAGTCATATTGGATTAGGGTCTGCTCTAAAGACCCATCATGGCTTAGTTGAAAGACATTATCTGCGAATATGGTTTCACTCTGAGGCACTGGGCTTACGACTTGAACATATGACTAAAAAGGCAGCATTCAGCCCATAACACCACCTACGTACCTGTCCTCACCACCACTCCTGATTCTGTCGTCACCCACACCAGCCACTGGCCAGCCTCTGAGGCGTCCTTGCCCATGGGTTCTACTCATAACATTGTATTCTTTGAGCATCCTTGCTGTGCCCATGTCTGAGTCAAGTCTTCCTTCCAAAAACCAGCTCAGTGGAAACCCCCTCTCTGTTGACCAGCTGTCGGAAAAGCTTGAAGGAAATGAAGCCGGGCGTGGTGGGGCTCGCCTTTAATCCCAGCACTTGGAAGGCAAAGGTAGGAGGATTGCAGTGAGTTTGAGGCCACTGAGAATACAGAGTGAAGTCCAGGTCAGCCTAGGAGAGAGAAGTCACCAGTGGTGTTAACCAGCAGTGGACCCTGAAAGCCAGGCCAACCTGTGCTAACTCCTGCAATAGTGAACATGTGTTATGGGGGAAACCAACTGCTCTCTGATTGGACTAGAGACCACTCCAAGGGAGGGACTTCATGGCTGGTACTGAAAACCTAGTCTAAAGCCTAATGCTGGAGAGGTCATAAGGCCCAGGGGAGTAATGACAACTATTGTCTGGCTAAATCCATATATTATGCCCACCAACTGCCCTCTAAACACTTTCTGTGCCCATATGTTAATGCTACTCTCACGTTTAATTAGAAGGGCTTCTCTCTTCAGACGGCAGTGACCACTTGGGTGACTTGGGACTCACTGTAGTGCTGGGAAGAAGTGACAATGTAGGGTTCCGCGCTGAGGCATCTCTATCACACCCTCCAAGGCTCAGGGTCTGTTGCAGAAGAGGTGGTGGAAAGAAGGTAAGAACCAAAGAAAGGGTAGGGCTGCTGTCTTCCAGACACAAAATAGCCTTAATGTTCGTGACCTCACAGTGCCTGACACTGCCTGCACAAGACCTTCATGAGAGGAGAAAACGATGATGACATCAAAATAGAAGAGAGACTCGTTGGAAAGAAGCAGCTACGCAATGGCGGGAAGGTTTGGGAGGGAAATAGGAATAGCGGGAGGGAATACCATGGCGTATTGTCGATACTCATGGAAGTAGTCAATAAAAAATAAAATTAAGGGCTGGAGAGATGGCTTAGCAGTTAAGCGCTTGCCTGTGAAGCCTAAGGACCCCGGTTCGAGGCTCAGTTCCCCAGGTCCCACGTTAGCCAGATGCACAAGGGGGCGCATGCGTCTGGACTTCATTTGCAGAGGCTGGAAGCCCTGGCGCATCCATTCTCTCTCTCTCCTTCTATCTGTCTTTCTCTCTGTGTCTGTCACTCTCAAATAAATAAATAAATTTAAAAAAAATAAAAAATAAATAAATAAAAATAAAATTAAAAAAAAACACAGCTCAAGCCCTACTTCCTCCTCTGACCCAAATGGATAGAACTGAGCTCAAAAAACCCCTTCAAATTTCCCTATGATCCCCCTTGTGCATGCTACTTCTATGCGTATTTGATGTCTTATACCAAACTATAAGTTCTTAGAGGACATTACCTGTCTATTGCTTCTGTGTGAGCCCTAACACCACCTCCCACATACATGTGCACACACACACACACACACACACACACACACACACACATACACACACACACACACACGGGCTCGGGGTCTAGCAAAGTATCATGCCCAGTACAAGTACTCAGCAGATGCTTGCAATTTCCTATTTTCTTGTTTTTCATATTGTATGTATTTGAGAGAGAGAGAGAGAGAGAGAGAGAGAGAGAGAATGGGCACACCATGGCCTCCAGCCACTGCAAACCAGCTCCAGATGCATGTGCGCCTTGTGCACCTGGCCCACGTGGGACCTGGAGAATCAAACCCGAGACCCTTTGGCTTTGCAGGCATGTGCCTTAGCAGCTAAGCCATCAGTCCAGCCCCGATTTCCTATTTTCAAATGCAATACAAAAACGCTCTCTTTTTGGGTACCTGAAATAGTAATAATATTGCTGTTTCATGTTCTGAAAAACATTTCACATGGCAGAAATGATATTTTATGTCCTATGCGTAACTCCAACATCATGTTACTTACTTCAGATGTGAGATATGGCCTATTTTCTTTGGATATTTGAATTTTTGTTTTGGGGTTTTTGTTGTTTGTTTTGGCTCTCTTCTCCTCCTCCTCCTCCTCTTCCTCCTCCTCCTCCTTCTTCTTTTTGAGATAGGGTCTGATGTAGCCCAGCTAGCCTCAAACTTGCTATGTAGCTAAGCATGGCCTTGAACTCCTGATCCTCCTGCCATCACATCCCAAATACTGGGATTATAGGCATTTGCCACCATGCCCGGATTACATAGTGCATCTTCTTGAAGATTCTCATTTTTTTTTTCTCAAAAATCAGAAGGGAGGGCCATGGGGAGAAAGGGACTTAAGTGACCTATGGGGTAAGGAAATGAAAATAACATTTTCTGTTGAAACAAATGCTGATGTAGCACCCCCTAGAATACAGAATTCAAATGAGATGAGACCTGGGAAATGAAACCCAAGCTTTTGCCTGAATGCAAATGTTACCAACGGACAGTGACTGCCCATCAGGCTCTGCGAGATGTTTCTCTTGCCTTGCTTTTCTCAGGCTCTCCTCTCACTCACCGCAGCCCCCTCCACTTCCACAGAAGATCCTTTCCCTCCCTGGCCCCCTTCTTGTCTGAAGTTCTCTTAGTAAATAAAAGATTTTCTATCTAGAGTCCTCAAAACCTTATGGTCCTTAGGGGAGCGTGTGCATGTGTGTGTGCGGAGTTCATGGGACATCCCTAGAACCACGCCTCACCATCACCTTGTTTGAAGAGGTTTCTCCTTTAGCGCTGTGTTTGCCAGGCTAGCTTCCAGGGGGTTCTGCTGTCTTCACCTCCTATCACACTGAAGATGTTTGCCCTAAACGCATCCAGTTTTTATGGGGGGGCTGGGGACAGGAACTCAGGGAGTCCTACTTGTGAGGCAAGCACTTAATCCACTGAACCATCTCCTCAGTCCCAAACTTTATATTATTTAAACCAGGGGTCAAGCATAGCCTAATAACTGAAACAGAAAATATAACAAACAGATTAACATAAAAAATTAAGTAGGACTATTCCTAGAAATATTACCTAGAGAATGTTAAAATAATGGTCAATTAACCAGACTCTGTACTCCAGGCCATCCTAAAAAAGAAATTTAGAGTCCCCCTGGTTCTGTTATCTGTTGAGTATTCGAAGTACTTTGACTAGCTATTTGCAGAACACCCTTAAATATAGACTATTCCAATAAACTTTCAAGGGATGTTTGCATTTTAAAACAGATGCCTACAAACTGAAATAAATGAATCCCTGCTTGGTTAAAAATGTAGGGGAGTGGGCTGGAGAGATGGCTTAGCAGTTAAGGCACTTGCCTGCGAAGCCTAAGAACTCATGACCCGAATCTCCAGGTCCCAAGTAAGACAGAAACACAGTGACGCAAGTGTGCAATGTTGCACATGCGCACAAGTGTCCCCTCCCCTCCCCCCCACGCTCTCGTCTGGAGTTCGTTCACAGCAGCTGAAAGCCCTGGTGTGCCTTTTCTCTCTCTCTCTCTCTCAATTTTTTTTTTTTTTTTCGAGGTAGGGTCTCACTCTGGTCCAGGCTGACCTGGAATTAACTATGGAGTCTCAGGGTGGCCTCGAACTCTCAGTGATCCTCCTTCCTCTGCCTCCCGAGTGCTAGAATTAAAGGCATGCGCCACCACGTCCGGACCGCAAAAAAAAAAAAAAAATTAATTTTTTTTTGTTTATTTTTATTTATTTATTTGAGAGCGACAGACAGAAAGAGGCAGAAAGAGAGAGAGAGAGAGAGAATGGGCGCGCCAGGGCTTCCAGCCTCTGCAAATGAACTCCAGACGCATGTGCCCCCTTGTGCATCTGGCTAACGTGGGACCTGGGGAATCGAGCCTCCAACTGGGATCCTTAGGCTTCACAGGCAAGTGTTTAACCACTAAGTCACATTTTTTAAAATCTCTCCAGCCCACATTTTTTAAAATTAGATATGTAGGGCTGGAGAGATGGCTTAGCAGTTAGGGCACTTGTCTGAAAAGCCAAAGGATCCAGGTTTGCACCCATTCTTTCTGTATTTGCCTCTTCCTCCCACACAAATAAATAAATAAAAATCAAATATTTTTTAAAAATGTAAGGGAGAGGACAGGGCATGCCTTGGTTGGTAGAACACTTGCCTAGTATACACAAAGTCCTGGGTTAGGTCCCCAGAACTGCATACGCCAGGCGGTAATGGTGGTACGCACCCATCATCCCAGCACCCAGCAGGAGGATCAACGTGAGATGCTTTCTCAAAAAAAGAAAAGAAAAGAAAAAAAGTGGGAGAGGTATTCTTTTTAACTTTCTCTCTTTAATTTGCATGTTTTTTCATGCACATACTTACACAATCTAAACAGATAAATGCTATCACATCATACGTATTGGAGCTTCTCACTTGTTCATTTTGGCTCCCTAAGTCCCACTTCACCATTGGAGTCAGTTTTCTGGTGTTGCCCAATAAAGCACCACAAACTCAGCGACTTGAAACACCAGATTTCATTGTTTTGCGGGTCTAGTCGAGGGTGTTGAAAGAACCATTCCCCGGAAAGCCACTAGGGGGCATCTTTCCCACTGTCCTCCAGCTTCTGCTGGTCTCCAGGCTTCCTTAGCTTCTGACAGTCCCCGCAGGGCCGTTCTTTCCCTTTGTGCCCTGCGCTGACTTTCCCCTGTGAGAATCCGTGTCTGCGTCCAAATTTCCTCTTCTTATCAGGACTTCAGTCATACTGGGATAAAGTCCACTCTTTCCCCCCACCTTTAAAAAAAATTTTTTTTTGTTTTATGTTTATTTGAAAGTGATGGACAGAGAAAGAGGCAGAGAGAAAGAGAGAGAGAATGGGCGCGCCAGGGCCTCCAGCCACTGCAAACGAACTCCAGATGCGCGCACCCCCTTGTGCATCTGCCTTACTTGGGTCCTGGGGAATCGAGCCTAAAACCAGGGTCCTTAGGCTTCACAGGCAAGCGCTTAACCGCTAAGCCATCTCTCCAGCCCTTCCCCCCCTTTAAGTATTTTATTTATTTGAGAGAGAGAGAGAGAGAATAAGTGGACTTGGGCCTGTAGCCACTGTGAGCGAACTCCAGACCCATGAGCTATCTTGTGCATTTGGCTTACATGGGTCCTGGGGAGTCAAACCTGGATCCTTAGGCTTTGCAGGCAAACGCCTTAACTGCTAAGCCAACTCTCCAGCCCCAAGTCCACTGTTTTAAAAAAGGTTTTTGTTTTTAATTTAACTAATTGAGAGGGGTGGAGGGAAGGAGGCTTGGGAACACAGGGCCTGCTGCCACTGCAAACAAATTCCAGACACAGTGCGGTTTTGTGTACCTGGCTTTACCTGAGTACTGGGGAAATCAAACCTAGGCCATCAGGCTTTGCCAGCAAGCACCTTTACCTGCTAAGCCATCTCTCCAGCCCCAGAATCCATTTTTAATTCCGTCTACATAAACCCTGTTTCTCTCACAGGGCCACATTCATGGGTGGCAGGGATTGGCTCTTCAGGATAACTCTTTCTGAAGGGGTTAGGAGATCACAGTTCAGCCACTACACCTCCCAAACTCAAGCTACTCACCCCGTTTGTATCTTTCAGGCCCCTGGCTTATCATACCTGCAGAGAGCCTTTTCATTCCCCTGCTTTTTTAATTTTTAAATTTTAAAAACATATTTATTATTATTTCTTTATTTGAGAGAGAGGCAGAGAGAGAGAGAGAGAGAGAGAGAGAGAGGGAATGAATGGGTGCATGAGGGCTTGTAGCTACTGCAAACAAACTCCAGACACATGCATTTCCTTGTGCATCTGGCTTACGTGGGTCCTGGATAATCGAACCTGGGTCCTTTGACGTTGCAGATAAGCACCTTGCCCACTAAGCGATCTCTCCAGCCCCTATTTTTTTATTTTTGGAGAGAGCAAGATATCTATATCTATATCTATATCTATATCTATATCTATATCTATATCTATATCTATATCTATATCTATATCTATATCTATATCTATATCTATATCTATATCTATATCTATCTATCTCTATCTATCTCTATCTATCTATCTATCTATCTATCTATCTAGAGAGAGAGAGAAAGAGAATTGACACTCCAGGGCCTCAGCCACTGCAATTGAACTCCAGACGCTTGCGCCACCTAGTGGGCACGTGCAACCTTGCACTTGTTCATCTTTGTGCGTTTGGCATACGTGGGATCTGGAGAATCGAACATGGGTCCTTATGCTTCACATGCAAGTGCCTTAACTGCTAAGCCATCTTTCTAGCTCTCCCCTGACTTTCCCATCCATTTCTTCCACACCAAAATAATGGGTGAGCACCTATAAGCCCACTTCTTAAATGGTGTTCATCTTTGCTACACTATCAGTAAGGCTGGCAAGAGCGTCCACCACGGCTTTGGAATGAGTTTCCACATTCACCAAGTGCTCCGAAAACTCTGGTGGGGTCGGATCAACTTGTCTGAATCAGGAGCACCTTGACTCAGGAGGTTGGAACCCATTACACCAGAGTCCAGTTCAGTTCTGAATCTGAGCAATTATGTTCACGCCTGTCTGCCCAGAACGCCTTCCTCCTCCTAAGGAGAACTGCTAGGAGTGACACATGTTTACCTCAGCACTGGGCAAGTAACTGACCAGGCAAGACCCATCAGAATCATTCAGGATGTTCCAAAGTGGAACAAAAGAATCACTGTCTCCTCTGAGCCGGGCATGGTAGCGCACTCCTTTAATCCCAGCACTTGGGAGGCAGAGGTAGGAGGATCGCTGTGAGTTTGAGGCCAGCCTAAGTCTGCATAGGGAATTCCAGGTCAGCCTGGGCTAGAGCAAGACCTACCTCGAAAAACAAAACAAAAGAAAAAGAAAGAAAGAAAGAAAGGAAGGAAGGAAGGAAGGAAGGAAGGAAGGAAGGAAGGAAGGAAGGAAGGAAGGAAGGAAGGAAGGGAGGGAAGGAAAAGAAGAGAAAAGAAAACCTAAGTGTCTCCTCTGAGAGTTCCCAGAGGGAGGCCCAACACAGGGAATCCTACCAGCACTGATTTCCTACATCTCGCATCCCACAATCCCAATTGTGCCCCTGCTCCATCCTCAGTGGATAAGAGCAAAAAGTTCCCTCTTTTGGTTTGTTGTGTTTTGGGTTAGACTGCTACCACCAGTAACCAAAGGTCCTGATTAATACAGCAGTTTATATCTACATGGAGTGTTTGATCACTTGATCCCCTCACTCAGATCCTAATGAGGCCTGTATTTCCTCCATCTGAGTATTAAGTTACGGTCTCTCTACTCACGCCTCTCTTCTATGTCTATCTCTGTGATACCAGGGCTGAGACTCGGTAACATAATCAAATGCAGATAGCGACAGCTGCTTAAATGGACTACATACTTTTCTTTTTTTTTTTTTAATTTTTTGAGGTAGGGCTTCATTCTAGTCCAGGCTGAGCTGGAATTCACTATGTACTTTCAGGGTGGCCTCAAACTCACAGCGATCCTCCTCCCTCTGCCTCCCGAGTGCTGGGATTAAAGGCCTGCGCCACCACGCCTGGCGGAATACATACTTTTTCTGTCTTCCCCCATCCCCTTGAAAATTCAGTGAGGTACTGAACGAAATTCAAATATCCATATTTACGGTTTTTAAATGCCTATTAGTTCTAAAACACTGGGCAGAAGGAGCTTTCTTAGAGACCATCTTAGGCGAGCAAGAATTGAAGAATCAGTCGAACTCGCTGCACAAAGGCTGCAGATAATAAAGTGGCCACTGTGAAAACGTGCTGGTTCCGCAGCGTGCATTCTGAGAATGGTACCAGACATTAGTGAGCAGCAGTGCCACACTTTTAAACAAAGAGACTTTTTGTTGGGAAGACAGTACTAATACATTTACCCAATGCTTCCAAGAACCCAAGTGACCTGAATCTACAGGCTTTGTTTCTGCAGTTTATGTTGTCAGTTTCTCAGTTCTATTCTGGCTTTTTTTTTTTTTTTTTTCCTTTTTGTGGTAGGGTCTCACTCTAGCTCAGGCTGACCTAGAATTCACTATGTAGTCTCAGAGTGGCCTTGAACTCATGGTGATCCTCCTACCTCTGTCTCCAGAGTGCTGGGATAGGAGATGAGCACCACCATGCCCGACTAATTATTCTGTTTTTTAAAAAGTATATTCAAAGCCGGGCATGGTGGCACACGCCTTTAATTCCAGCACTTGGGAGGCAGAGGTAGGAGGATCTCAGTGAGTTCGAGTCCACGCTGAGACTCCATACTCCATAGTGAATTCCAGGTCAGCCTGGGCTAGAGTGAGACCCTACCTCAAAAAAAATAAAAATTAAAAAAAGTCTTACTTAAACCCCAAACCACAACACACTCCTCACCCAAGAAACTACACAGGCCGAGAAGCGCATGCAAAGATTGTCATTATCTTACCTCATAAGGGACATAAAACAAATTGAAATAAAAAGCTACCATCACATACTATTAGAGTGCCCCAGATCCCAAACAGTGAAGGCACAAGTGCTGACAAGGAAGAGAAGCAGGGGTCTCTGTTTGTTTTTTTTTGGGGGGGGCAGCCACTTTTGAGTTTGGTGGTTTCTGACAAAACTAAACACATTTTTGCCAAAAAACAATCCAGTGGTTAAACGTCTTACTATTTACACAAACATGCTGAAACCTTATGTCCAAAAACCTGCACATGGATGTTTCCAGCAGCCTTATTCACAGTTTCCCAAACTGGAAACAATTAGATGCCCTTCAGTAATGAATGGATGGTTAAATCAGACAATGGAATATGCACACCACAAATGAGAAATGAGCTATCAAACTGGGGGGTTGGGAGGCAAAGACAGGAAGGAACTTTAGATGCAAATTACTAAAAGAAGAAGCGATGTGCGAACTCTGCATGATGCACGCCTGCAACCACATGACATGGAACGGGAAAACAGCAGTAAGATCAGTGTTTGGGCTGGGAAGAAGTCTTGGTGGTTAAAGCCACTTGCTTGCAGAGCCTGCTGGCCCAGCTTTTATTTCCCAGTACCCACGGAAATCCAGGCGCACGGAGTGGTGCATGTGTCTCGAGTTCGTTTGCAGCGAGCCCTGGCACTTCCATTCATTCTCTCTCTCTCTCTCTCTCTCTCTCTCTCTCTCTCTCTCTCTCTCTCTCTCTCTCACACACACACACACACACACACACACAAAGAAATAAAGCATGAAAATAAAAACTGATCAGGGCTGGAGAGATTAAGGCTTTTGCCTGCCAAAGCCAAAGGATCCCAGTTCAATTCTCCAGGACCCACGTAAGCCAGATGCACAAGGTGGCACATGCATCTGGAGTTCATTTGCAGTGGTTGGTGGCCCTGGCATGCCCATTATCTCTCTCTCTCTTTTAAATAAATATAAACCTGATCAGTGTTTGCCAGGGGTTGTAAAGAAAGAGGGATGGACCAGTGAAACATGGAAAAGTTTTAGGGTGGTGAAACTGTTCTGAGAGACACTACAGTGGTAAATATAGGTGTGACAATACAGTTCAAATCCATAGAATGTATAACCCCATGAGCCGGCACTGATGTGAACTTGAGGTAATGATGATGTTCAGTGTAGATTCACTGAACCACTGGATGCTAAGATGGGGAATTCTGAGGTGACAGACTGTGCATGGGGTGGGGATGGGGTGGGGGACAGGAAGCATATGGGAACTCTTGGTGCTTTCCACTGTACTTTGCCATCAAACTAGGACTGAGTTAAAAGTAGTCTGTTGGCTGAGCATAGTGGTGCATGCCTTTCATCCCAGCACTTGGGAGGCAGACGTAGGAGGATCACCACGAGTTCGAGGCCACCCCCTGAGACTACATATGAATTCCAGATCAGCCTGAGCTACAATGAAACCCTACCTCAAAAAATAAAACAAACAAACAAAAAAAAGTAGTCTGTTGGGCTGGGAATGAAGCTCAGTTGGCATCGTGCTTGCCTAGCATGTACAAAGATCCCCATCTCTGCATAAACTGGATATGGCGGCCACGCCCGTAACCCTAGCACTCGGGAGGTAGAAGCAGAGGATCAGGAGCTCAAGGTCATCCTCTGCTACATAGTGAATTCATGGCCACCCTTGACTACATGAGACACTGTCTCAAAAACAAAACGCATTAACCAAACAAACTAAAAGCAAATAGCAGCAATTTAAGACTATTGTTAAAAATGTGTAGCTGGACGTGGTGGTGCACGCCTTTAATCCCAGCACTCAGGAGGCAGAGGTAGGAGTGCCATGAGTTCGAGGCCACCCTGAGACTCCATAGTGAATTCCAGGTCAGCCTGGGCTAGAGTGAGACCCTACCTCGAAAAACCAAGAAAAAAAAAAGTGTGAAGAGTGCTGAAGAGATGGCCCAATGGTCAAAGTGCTTGCCTGTGAAGCCTAAGGGACTTGAGTTCAATTCCCAGTGCTGTGTTAAGGCAGATGTATAAGGTGGCACATGTTTCTGGGGTTCATTTTCAGTGGCTGAAGACCCTAGCATACCTATTCATCCTCTCTCTCTCCTTGCCTCTCTCTCTCTCTTTGGCTCTCTCTCTCTCTCTCTCTGTCTCAAATAAACTATTTTTAAAAATGCATGAAGAGGACTGGAGGGATGGTTTAGCAGTTAAGGTGCTTGCCTGAAAAGCTAAAAGGACCCAGGTTCGATTCCCCAGGACCCACATTAGCCAGCTGCACAAGGGGCTGCATGCATCTGGAGTTTGTGTGCAGAGGCTGGAGGCCCTGGTACACCCATTCTCTCTGTGTGTCAAATAAATAAATAAATTAAATTAAATATTTTTTAAAATGTGTGAAGAAAAACTGGGCTTGGTGGTACATGCCTTTAATCCCAGCACTTGGGAGGCAGAGGTAGGAGGATTGCCATGAGTTCAAGGCCACCCTGAGACTACATAGTGAATTTCAGGTCACCCTGGGCTAGAGAGAGACCCTACCTTGAAAACAAAACAAAACAACAACAACAAAAAAACGTGTGAAGAAAATAGGGGAGAAAAAAATTCATAAATGTTGAAAACCTAATTCACTAAACTGAAACTTACCAAATCCCTAAAACTTCCTGATTCATTTCTCATCTAAGAAGGCGCAAATCTCACGGGGGAGATTGGTCTAGCTTGAGCTATGAACACACTTCCCCACTTTCTAAAGAGAATGAACTACTACGTAGGCACGTCCTGATTCAAGCACCTGAGCTGGAGTTGGTCCCTTCTTAGTCGACTTCAATTTCACTATATGCAAGGCTAAGATAGCGCCACACCTCTATGTATCTTCCAACAGATCTCCGCTGAAATTCTCCCTAAAACGTTAGGGCCAGGGGCTGGAGAGGTGGCGTAGCGGTTAAACGCTTGCCTGTGAAGCCTAAGGACCCCGGTTCAAGGCTCAATTCCCCAGGACCCACGTTAGCCAGATGCACAAGGGGGGTGCACTCCTCTGGAGCTCATTTGCAGTGGCTGGAGGCCCTGGCGCGCCCATTCTCTCTCTGTCTGCCTGTCGCTCTCAAATAAAAAATAAAATAAAATAGTTAGGGCCAAGGTAGCCTTAGCCCTCTACCGAATCCTTTTGGGCTCCTTGTCCCTTCAATGGCCAAGGAAGTAACGTGTGGCATACATAGCAAGGGGCCTCACACCTGGCTTGGCGTCCATGGCTGATGCGTGATTCGCTCATCGAGTCACAGTGGACATTTACTGAGCTCACACAGGCCCATGCTGAGCCAAATTCTTGTCTGCCACCGTCTGGAATCGTTCAGTACATTTCAAAAACAAACTTGGCAGTTTTAGTTTGTACAGGATCCCACAAATTAGGTGGCCTGCTCTGATGTTGCCCTGGAGGTGGGAGCTGAGTTTCCATGGCTGACCTCGAGGAAGAGCTACAGTGAATGCCCGACATGAAGTGCATCTATGCATTTGGACTTTGTGTTTCGAAAGGCTTTGGGGGCGGTTCACGAGAAGAGGCTCTTACAAGTAATAAGCCTTAATACGAGGCTCTTAAAAATGCTTTCGTCCTATCAAAGGAGTGGTTGTCTAAGGAGCGTGGATGTAGCGAGGGTCATCTGAATAGTAATAAGGTTCTGTATCGCAGCAACCACGTCATGTCCAACAACCGTTCCACCACACTGCTCCCCATCTTCTGCCTCTTACATTCTTTCCACCCACTCTTCTCTAAGGCTTCCTGAGACTTGAAGGGGGTGATATGATTTTATATCTTGTTGTAGGTGGCAGATGTGTGCATTTATCAAAACTCAGTATCGCCTAAAGGCTATAAAAAGAAAAAAAAAAAAGAAAGCAAAAGATTTGGAGGAAAACATGGAAATAAAGGCTTTAAAAAAAAAAAAAGAAAAAGGGCTGGAGAGATGGCTTAGCGGTTAAGCGCTTGCCTATGAAGCTTAAGAAGCTCGGTTCGAGGCTCGGTTCCCCAGGTCCCACGTTAGCCAGATGCACAAGGGGGCGCACGCGTCTGGAGTTCGTTTGCAGAGGCTGGAAGCCCTGGCGCGCCCATTCTCTCTCTCTCCCTCTATCTGTCTTTCTCTCTGTGTCTGTCGCTCTCAAATAAAAAAATAAAATAAAAATTAAAAAAAAAAACCTCAGCATATCCGGGTGTGCTTGTGCGTGCCTTTAATCCCAGCACTTGGGAGGCAGAGGTAGGAGGATCACCATGAGTTAGAGACCACCCTGAGAATAAAGTGAATTCCAGGTCAGCCTGGGCTAGAGTGAGACCCTAGCTCAAAAAATAAAAAATAAAACAACCCCACAAAACTCAGCATTTACAGTTGCTATTTTTGCATTTATTTTACTATATTTGCAGGATGAGAGAAGAAGGAGAGAGAGAGAGGAGAGGAGAGAGAGAAAGAGAGAGAGAGAGAGAGAGAGAGAGAGAAGTGATCAGGGCCTTTTGCCACTGCAAATAAACTCCAGATGTAACCGTCACTTTGTGCATCTGGTTTTATGTAGGTACTGGGGAATTAAACCTGGGAAAGCAGGCTTTGCAAGCAAGTGTCCTTAACTGCTGAGCTATCTCTCCAGCCCAGAGAGGGAGACATTTTCTTCACTTGGGGTAACCCCTGGTAAGTTACATAAATAACACCCCACCCATGCTCACCTACACAACCCCAATTAACTCATTGAACCACTAAAAGTTTTAAAAACAGACACAAGCGTGAAGGGAGATTTGTTGGGAAGAAGGGGATCAGCATGGATGAGTGGGGGGTCAGGGAGGGTAATGGGGTGAATATGATCCAGCCACGTTATACATAAGCACATAAAATAATACGGGTCTGTTTTGTTTATGCTATGTATATTTTTGTACATATGCAAAAATAATTTGTATATGTTATGCATAGGTTTATGACATTGTCAAAAAAATCAAGTGATAATCAAAAAGTTCAGGAAGAATGTCCATGAGAGGGAATATTGCTTGCACTCATGTGACAGCCACCTGGTGTCTGCATGAGCCCAGGCTCTGGAATGCTCTATGATGCGTGTGGGGTGTGCGCTCAGCAGTGCTTCTCCTTCCTTGATGTCGCTTGCCATTTGTGAGGGTTGCCAAGGCAATGACCAAACACATCTAAAGACAAGACTTCAAAAAGGGACAACATCCTCACCTTCTCCCTCCCAGCATCAAATATATGGCATTTAAAATTCATGACACATTCAGTTTGATGAAATTCTATTTCACAGAGAACTTGACTTCACAGTAGAGAAAAGAATTCCCCGTCTTTGTCTCTGAAGCTCTAATTTTAATGACTGGCATTGTTCTAAGAACAGTATATAGTTTTTTTTCTCTCTATACACACCGATTTCTTTCATCTGTGGAAAAATGTGAGAGGGAATTGAATGTAGTTCATAAAATAGTCTTGGTAAAGTCACTAGATAAACCCACTTTACTTCAAAGGGAAACATGATGGATCTGTTCCAAAAAGGAAATCCAGTTGTTCCTGGATATCCATGAGGCATTGGTTCTAGGACTCGGTGAAATCACCAAAATCAAGAATCGTCAGGCCTCTTTTATAGAATAGCATAGGATTCTCACATAACATCCCCCCTCCATACTTTAAACCATCCCTGTGTTGAATAAAATATTTAATATAATGTAATTGTTATGTAAATTATTGTTATAGTTAGTATTTAGGGAATGATGACAATAAAAAAAAAAAAACCTTACATATGGGACTGGAGAGATGGCTTAGTGGTTAAGCTGCTTGCCTGTGAAGCCTAAGGACCCAGGTTTGATTCCCTAGGGCCACATAAGCCAGATGTATAAGGTGATACATGCAGCTGGAGTTCATTTGCAGTGGCTAGAGGCCCTGGTGTGCCCATTCTCTCTCCCTATATATCTGCTTGTTTCTCTCTCTTTCTCTAGTAAGTAAATAAATATTTTTTAAAAATCTATACATGTTGGGCTGGAGAGATGGCTTAGCAGTTAAGCGCTTGCCTGTGAAGCCTAAGGACCCCGGTTCGAGGCTCGGTTCCCCAGGTCCCACATTAGCCAGATGCACAAGGGGGTGCACGCGTCTGGAGTTTGTTTGCAGTGGCTGGAAGCCCTGGTGCGCCCATTCTCTCTCTCTCCCTCTATCTGTCTTTCTCTCTATGTCTGTCTCTCTCAAATAAATAAATAAAAAATGAACAAAAAAAAATCTATACATGTTTAGTTCAGGTGTAATTTGGGGAGGATTATTTTGTATAAGCATAGTGGCCTGAACTCATGGGTGAGAAACCAATAGATGTAGATAGAGGGATATTTCATGTTCATTGGAAATGAAATGATTTAAAACAAATATTGAAAAATAAGACTTGGGGTTTCAATCAGCATGAATAGTTCATATGTTTTTATCAGGAAAAAAAATCAATAAAGTCACATCAGTTCTATATTTCTCATCAGTAAAAGGAATTCTAACTTTGAACATTTAACAAATATATTTTTATGTGTGATCAATAAATAAACCACTGTGTGTTGAGGAGGTAGTCTATCACATTTCAAGTAATGTCAATATGAGCTCACTGTAGTCTTAGAAATTAGAAAATCTGGAGCAGGAGAGATGGATTAGCCGTTAAGGAGGATCCTGGTTCAATTCTCTAGGACCCACGTTAGCCAGATATACAAGAGGGAGCATGCATCTGGAGTTTGTTTGCAGTAGCTGGAGGCCCTGGCATGCCCGTTCTCTCTCTCTCTCTCTCTACCTCTTTCTCTCTCAAATAAATAAAATATATTTTAAAAAATCAGAAATTTTGGGGCTAGAAAGATTGCTCAGTGGCTAAGGTGCTTGCCTGCAAAGCCTATAGACTCAGGTTTGATTCCCTAGTACCCACATAAAGCCAGATGCACTAGGTAGTTCATGCATCTGGAGTCCATTTGAAGTGGCTAGAGGCCCTGGCGTGCCCATTCTCTCCCTTTCTCTCTCTCTGCCCTTCTCCTTCTCTCTCTCTCTCTCTCAAATAAATAAATGAATAAATAAAAGAAAAAAAGAAAGAGAAAATTGGAAAATTTTAGTCCTGGCACACAGTTATTTTTCAAACCTAGGCAAGCACTCTACCACTGAGCTTCCCTCAGCTCCAGATACTCCAGATACTGCTGGCATCTCTAATTTTGAAGTAAGCTCTTACTATCGTATACTCTTTTTTAATCTTTGTGTGTATATGATGCGTGTGTACTTTCATGCGTGTGTGGTGTATGTGTGAGTGCGGGCTCACATGTGCCACAGCCTGGATGTGGAGGTCAGAGGTCAACCTCAGGTATCTGTCCTTGTTACCCAGTTTGTTTGAATCAGGGTTTCCTGTTACCAAGCCAGCTGGCCCGGGAGTCGGTTCCTGCCTCCAGCTCCCACCTCACTGTAGTCATTTTGGGATTCCAAACATGCCACCACATCCCGCTTCATGTCTGTCCTGGGGAGATGCAGAAGCTGGCACACCCCAATAGTTGTGGCCTCACCACACTTGTGTGGCACGCACTTTATCCACTGAACCATCCCCCTGTATCCACGATTGTATACTCTTGGTCATGCATTCTTTTTTTGGGGGGGGGTCTTATCAAAGTCATATTTAACTCCTCCAATGACCCAGCAAGGTGAACATTATCATCTCTGTTTTCCTATGGAGAGAAAGTTCAGAATCATCAAGTAATTTGCCCAAGGATGCATAACTCTATATTGCCTCACAAGCTCTCTCGACTAGCTAGCTGTGCTCAAAGTTTCTGCCTGGGTGGGAAAAGGTCCTGTGAGGAGGCTGCGATTGGAGGCTCATGGAAATTCTCTTCGTGCCAACAGCGGACCTGAATCAAGCCAACACGGTGGGTGAGTGAAGTGATCTGTACAAGTGCAGAGCTGGTATTGAAGCCACACGGGGGACCTGAGCAGAGTATCACCAGGACCCAAGGCATGACTACCAAGCCCATGTGTCTTATTGTGCCTGTATGCAAGGGTCACATTTGTTTTTATTTATTTATTTATTGGTTTTTTGAGGTAGGGTCTTACTGTAGCTCAGGCTGACTATGTATTCTCAGGGTGGCCTTGAACTCATGTCGATCCTCCTACCTCTGCCTCCTGAGTATTGGGATTAAAGGTGTGTGCCACCATGCCCATCACATTTGTTTTTTGACAAAGTCTCTAAAGACTTGTCACCTGAGAGAGTCATAGGAATTCCCAGGGCCATCCCAGGCACCAAAGCAAGGTCTAAAGTGATATTTAATGACTTACTAATTGTCATAACTGGCAAATAAGGGGTTCATAAATAGGTGTCTCCTACCTTCAAAATTCATCTAGAGAGGTTCAGAGAATTTGCAAAAGCTAACACAACCCAGTGGTCATTTCAAAGTGGAATTCTCTTCTCCTCTGTCATTTCCTACCCCAGCAGTTCTATACCTCAGGAAGATGGTATCATTCAAGATTAAAGATCAAGCCAGGCGTGGTGGCACATGCCTTTAATCCCAGCACTCGGGAGACAGAGGTAGGAAGATTGCCGTGAGTTCAAGGCCACCCTGAGACTCCATAGTGAATTCCAGGTCAGCCTGGGCTAGAGTGAGACCCTACCTCGAAAAATTAAAAAAATAAAATAAAAAAATAAAGATCAAAGATCAAATTAAAACCTACTTGCAAAAAATAATAATAAAACCCACTTGCAACGCTAATTACTGTCAAAGAAGACATAATGGAGATGAAGAAATTTCAAAGTGGAAAATAATGGCAGGGAGAAAATGCACCACACTGGTATGTTACTTGGCTTTTTCAAGGCTGTGACAAAATGCTTCATGTAAACAACTCTAAGGACAAAGATTTCTGGAAGCTCTTAAGAGGTTTCAGTTATTGGTTAATTGGAGTTCGTGGCTCTGTTGCTTCTGGGTCCAGGAGACACAGAACATCGTGGTGGTGGAAGCATATGGCAGAGGAATGTTTACCTCGAGGCAGATGCAAACCCCAAAGTCACATCCCAGTGACCTACTGCTCTGAGCCAGGCCTCACCTCCTAAAGCTTCCATCCCCTCAGAAAAGAGTGCCAAGAGAGGGGCTGGAGAGATGGCTTAGCGGTTAAGGCACTTGCCTGCAAAGCCAAAGGACCCAGGGTCAATTCCCCAGTACCTAAGCTAGATGCATAAGGTGGTGCATACATCTGGGGTTTGTTTGCAGTGGTTGTAGGCCCTGGCGCACCCATTCTTTTTCTCTCTTTCTGCCTCTCTCTCTCTGCCTCTTTCTCCATCTCTCTCAAATAAATAAATAAAATTAAAAAAAAAAGAGTGCTAAGAGAGTTCTCTAGCATTCAACTCATGAGCCTGTGGGAGCTGGTGTCACCCTGAAACCATTAGGCATGCCCATTCTCTCTCTGTCTCTCCCTCTCTCTCTAATCTGCCTCTTTCTCCATCTCTCTCAAGTAAATAAATAACATTTTAAAATTTTTTTTTTTTATTTGAGAGCGACAGACACAGAGAGAAAGACAGATAGAGGGAGAGAGAGAGAATGGGCGAGCCAGGGCTTCCAGCCTCTGCAAACGAACTCCAGACGCGTGCGCCCCTTGTGCATCTGGCTAACGTGGGTCCTGGGGAACCGAGCCTCGAACCGGGGTCCTTAGGCTTCACAGGCAAGCGCTTAACCGCTAAGCCATCTCTCCAGCCCTCAATAACATTTTTAAAAAAAGAGTGCTAAGAGAGTTCTCTAGCGTTCAACTCATGAGCCTGTGGGAGCTTGCACCACACTGAAACCATTATGAGTGGTTTTGATGGACTGTAAACCTCGAGACAACTGTCTCACTAAGGTTGGAGAAGAGCATGGGTCAGAGGCACACATGTGGTAGAGAAACCACCCATGTCACTATCACCTACAACAGTGTGTCTGTGGCCCACTGGGCGTGCCGTCCACTGCACTCCCCCAAAGCCGCAGGGCTGTGTCATGCAAAACCCTGGTCACTGGTCAATCACAGTTCACATGCCAAACAGCCACATGTGGCCTGTAGTTGCCTCACTAGACTGAGAAAGGGCAGTACACAACATTGTCTTAGGCAATTCCAGCTGCCACAAAATACCATAGACTGTGTGACTAGGCTAAGAAGTCCAAGATCGATCTAGGTGCTGGCAGATCCAGTATCGGGCCCACGTTCTGCTACATAAGGGGTACTTTCTCAGTGTGTGCTCTCATAGCATAAAGAGAAACTCACCTCTTTGGGGCTTCTTTTAAAAGGGAACTACCTATGGATATGATGACTGTATCAGTTACTTTCTCCTTGCAGTGACCAAATATCTGACAAAAGGAATGTAAGGGGGCTAGAGGGATGGCTTAGCAGTTAAGGTGTTTGCCTGCAAAGTCAAAGGACCCGGGTTCAATTCCCTAGTGCCCACATAAGTCAGATGCACAAGGGGGCACATGTGTCTGGAGTTCATTTACAGTGGCTGGAGGCCCTGGTACACCCATTCTCTCTCTCTCTCTCTCTCTGTCAAATAAGTAAATAAATAAAAGGAATGTAAGGAAGGAAGTGTTTATTTCCACTTACAGTTCAAGGTTACAGTGCATCATGCCAGGCTAAGGAATGGCAATGAGGGCTTGAAGCCAAGCTGCTCACATTCAGCTGGTCACATGTCACATTCAACAGTGAGGAAGAAGAGAGTGATGAATTCTGCCACTCAGCCAGCTCTCTCTCTCTCTCTCTCTCTTTTGAGGTAGGATCTCACTCTGGCTCAAGCTGACCTGGAATTCATTATATAGTCTCAGGGTGGCCTCAACTTCATGGTGATCCTCCTACCTCTGCCTCCCAAGTGCTAGGATTAATGGCATGTGCCACCATGCCCGGCTGGCTCTCTTCTTTTATATCACCCAGGACCCCAGCCCATGGAATAGTGCCACTCTCCTCAACTAACCTAATGAAGATAATTCACAGGAAAGCCTAGAGGCTGATCTCACCCTCATAATCCCTCACAGGTAAGTCTAAATTCTAAATTAATAATCAATATAAACGATCACAGAGCCATACACCTGTAATCCCAGCACTTGGAAGGTGGAGGCAGGGGAATCAGGAGTCAAAGGCCAGTCTCAGTTTTGTAATAAATTCAAAGTCAGCCTGGTCTACATTAGACCATCTCTCAAAACATACAAACAAGCTGGGCATGGTAGCGCATGCCTTTAATCCCAGCACTCGGGAGGCAGAGGTAGGAAGATCACCGTGAGTTCGAGGCCACCCTGAGAATACATAGTTAATTCCAGGTCAGCCTGGACCAGAGTGAAAACTAAAACAAGAAAACCATACAAACAAAGGCACCAATCCCATCCATCCCATTCCTTTAGGATTCTGTCTTTATGACTGAATCATGCTCTTTGAATCATGCTTGACCCTTCAATCCCTCTTTATTACCATTACATTATAAACAAGATTTCAATCCATGAATTTAGGGTGGACACAAACAATCAGACTATAGCAGATACTGTATACTAAGTCCACCTCAGAGCACTTGGTTACTTGGGGATATAATTTTGTTTGATCTATTATGTTTCATTGATTGGATTTTAAGTCCTTAAAATTAGATACGAACCTCTATTGCACTGAGCAGCTGAAACTTTTGTCTTATAGGAAAGCAGATATTTTAAATCCAAATGAAAAAGAACCCCAGGACTGGAGAACTGGCTCAAGAGTTAAAGATGTTTACTTGCAAAGTCTGTTGACCAGGTTCGATTCCCTAGTACCCATGTAAAGCCAGATGCACAAGGTGGCTCATGCATCTGAAGTTTGTTTTGCAATGGCTAGAGGTCCTGCATGCCCATTTTCTCTCTCATTCTTCCCCTCTCTCTCAAATAAATAGAAAATATTTTTAAAAGCCATGTTTGGTGGCGCACGCCTTTAAACCCAGCACTTGGGAAGCAGAGGTAGGAGGATCACCATGAATTTGATGTCACCCTGAGACTGTATAGTGAATTCCAGGTCAACCTGGGCTAGAGTGAGACCCTACCTCAAAAAACCACACACAAAAAAATATTTTTAAAGAATATAACCTTTAAAAAGAAAGAAAAAAGCTGGGTGTGGTGGCACATGCCTTTAATCCCAGCACTCTGGGAGGCAGAGGTAGGAGGATTGCTGAGAGTTCGAGGCCACCCTGAGCCTACATAGTGAATTCCAGGTCAGCCTGAGCTAGAATGGGACCCTACCTCAAAAAGCCAAAAACAAAAACAAAAAAGAAAAAGAGCCCCAAAGTTTGTGGGTTTAAGTTCATATCAGTTCATTTTCTTTATTGTTATTGTTATTATTATTATTATTATTATTTGTATTTTTTTCTAGGCAAGGTCTGACCTGGAACTCACTTTTTAGCCCCAGGCTAGCCTTTAAATCAGAGCAGTCTTCCTACCTCAGACTCCCAAGTGCTGGCACTGAAGGTGTGCACCACCACGCTCAGCAGTATCAGACCATTTTTCTCTAACTTTGTGACATTATCCAGCATTCTTTTCTCCTGCTGGTGAGATACAATGCACGCACGCAAGCACACACACTTCTGTCTTCCTCTTTGAATCAGCTGGGGCTCTCTTATAAATGAATTACATTTTAGGCATTTTTTTCACTGTGGTATTTTTACCAATATCATATTTTCAACTGTTTGAAATTTATACTTTGGCACGAGAAAACTATTTAAATTTCTACTTTGGGCAAGCTATTTAGTCTGCAAAACCTCATGTGTTTATTTAGGAAGAGAGAAATAATTCCTACCATGTATACTTTCCTGGCATGGTCTTGACAATTAAATGAGATAATGGCTAGAAAGTATTTGATACAGTTCTTGGCATGCAAAAATTGTCAAGCGAATGTTAAGTATGTTTTTTTTTTGATCACTTTATGCGAGAAAGCTTTATCTACTACGTTTCTAGATGTCTGAGCATCTCAGTTCCTCCCTCCATTGAGATGCTGAAGTTAGTTCCAACTGGGTCTGGGCGTGACGCCTGCGCCTCTCAACTGGCTCAACTCTCTCCTCTCAGCTCATTGTCAATCTTCCTGGTGCAATGGGAGAAGTTTGCCAACCAATGCCTGGCTTCAACTTGGGAGAGAAAGATTTCCAAGCCGAGGACAACTGAGAATCTTCCCTGGGACACCCTGTTTTCCTTCTCCCTCCCTCTTCCCTGGACCCCTTCCTGTCAGCAGAAGTCATTGACTCCACGCTTCCTGTCTCCTGTGTCAGCACCCCCTCAGCTGCCAGCAGCTTTCACTGAGGCTTAACTATTTAATTACTAAACACCCCTTTCCCAGGGCAAGACATACACTTAAAACTTTTTTACCCCGTGGGTTAGAGACCTGTTCATAGAATATTCCATTTTCTTTAAACCTCCTTATGCCTTCTTTATTGTCTTTTAATATAAGTCCCTTATTTAAAAAAAATATTTTATTTATTTATTTGAGAGAGTGAAAGACGGGGAGAGAGAGAGAGGGAGGGAGAGAATGGTTATGCCAGGGCCTCCAGCCACTGCAAATGAACTCCAGACGCATGCACCCTCTTGTGCATCTGGCTTACATGGGTCCTGGAGAGTCCAGCTGGGATCCTTTGGCTTTGCAGGCAAACCCCTTAACAGCTAAGCCATCTCTCCAGACCCCTCCTTATGCCTTCTATAAATTCCCATCTGTACTGTTCATATATGAAGCAATTTTTTCTTCTTGTTAATTCTAGGAATGTTCTCCATTTCTTCTTTCCTATGGCTCAAAACTGTTTAATATGGAGCTTCTGTGCCCAAAACACTGGAGTGATTTGTCACGGAAGCAGCTAGCCGATGAGAAAAGGAGAGGAAAATTTTGATCTGTCTTCAAGAGTTTATATAACTAGATGAAGAAAACTGATGCCAGAGGACAACTTCACAGTCTTGGTAAGGAAGCACAGTTCTGACCTTTGCAATAAAGATGACAAAGATGTGAGAACAAAATATAGAAATGTCTGACAGGGTGGTGAACCAACCATTCACGCAGCACTGCACAGGATGGCCCCTGGTCCTCTCAGCCCACAGTTATATTTTTTTGCCATCAGAACAAGTCAGGCTGCAATACGCAGTGTTTTCAGCAATGACAGTGAAGACACAGACAGTTCCTGAAGTCCAAATGAAGCTGGAAGGCACAATTTTCTTTTACTTATTTGGTAATTTGCAAGGAAAGAGATATAGAGAGAGGGAGAGGGAGAGAATGGGGGCACCAGGGCCTCCAGCTGCTGCAAACAAACTCCAGATGCATGTGTCATCTTGTGCATATGGTTTACGTGGGTCCTGGGGAATTGAACCTGGGTCCTTAGGCTTATAGGCAAATGCCTTTACTGCTAAGCCATCTTTTCTTCTTTTAAAAATATATTTTATTTATTTACTTATTTATTTATTTGAGAGAGAGAGAGAGAGGCAGAAAGAGAAAATGGGTGCACCAGGACCTCTAGCTACTGTAAACAAACTCTAGACGTATGCGTTCCCTTGAGCATCTGTCTTACATGGATCCTGGAGAATTGAACTTTGACTTTGCAGGCAAATGCCTTAACTGCTAAGCCATCTCTTCAGCCCTTCTTTTGTAAAAATATATTTTATTTATTTATTTGATAGAGAGAAAGAGGCAGAGAGAGAGAAAGAGAGAGGGGGAGAGTGGGCACTCCAGGGCTTCTAGCCACTGCAAACAAACTCCAGATGCATGTGACCCCTTGTGTATCTGGCTTATGTGGGTCCTGGAGAATCAAACCAGGATCCTTTGGCTTTGCAGGCAAATGCCTTAACCACTAAGCCATCTCTCCAGCCCAGCCCTTCTTTTTTTTTTCTTAAATATTTTAAAATTTTTATTTATTTATTAGAGACAGACAGTGAGGAAGAGAAAGAGACAGAGAGAGAGAGAATGGGCATGCCAGGGCCTCTAGCCACTGCAAATGAACTCCAGATGCATGCGCCACCACGTGCATCTGGCTTTCATGGAACCTGAAGAATTGAACATGGGTCCTTAGGCTTCACAAGCATGCACCTTAACTGCTAAGCCATCTCTGCAGCCCTCTTCTGTCTTTGACTCACATCCCAGGTAGCCCAGTGTTATCACAGAATTCATTTTCTTAAAACTTTGAGTCATATCTAAAAATAGAATATCTTCCACACATGGTCATGCATTTTCTTCCTATTAGTGTTTTAATAATAAGGTCAGATGTCCAAGGAAATTAGGTCAGTTTCCAATTTAGTTCTGCATTTTCTGTGTGGGACAAGTTACTTCACCTGTTGGCTGTGAACTTGGGATAATAATAGTAACCAGTGACTCAAAACTCTAGAACCTGGGGTAGTGTGTGCTCTGCTCTCTGCAAACACACAGTATTAGCAGCCATGTTAATTTTTAAATTTTATTTTATTTATTTATTTGAGAGAGAGAAAGAGAATGGGCACGCCAGGGCCTCCAGCCACTGCATACGCTCCAGATGGATGTGCCACCTTGTGTATCTGGCTTACGAGGGTCTTGGGGTATCAAACTTAGGTTCTTTGGCTTTGCAGGCAAGCGCCTTAACCAATAAGCCATCTCCCCAGCCCCCCAGCCATGTTAATTTTATTGCTACTATTCTTTTTAAAAAATTTTCTTTATTTTTATTTGTTTATTTGAGAGCAACAGACAGAGAGAAAGAGGGAGAGAGAGAGAATGGGCGCGCCAGGGCCTCCAGCCACTGCAAATGAACTCCAGATGCGTGCGCCCCCTTGTGCATCTGGTGAAGGTGGGTCCTGGGGAATCGAACCTCCAACGGGGGTTCTTAGGCTTCACAGGCAAGCGCTTAACCACTAAGCCATCTCTCCAGCCCTATTGCTACTAGTCTTGTGGCTCCTTTTTATTGAAATTGTCAGGGTATGTTAGGACTATGACTTTGGAATGTCTGTATAGAGAGGACTGTTCTGTAGCATGAATGAATATCTGAATGCTATCAGGTAATTAAATATTTTTATTTAATTTAGTTATTTGAGAGATAGAGAGAGAATGGGCATGCCAGGGCATCCAGCCACTGCAAATGAATTCCAGACACATGTGTCACCTTGTGCATCTGACTTACATGGGTCCTGGGGAATCGAACCTGGGTCCTTTGATTTTGCAGGCAAGCACCTTAACTGCTAAGCCATCTCTCTAGCCCCCTATCAGATAATTAAATAATGAAACAAAAAGTTAGGTCAGTACCACTTGTATTGATGGGGAAACAAAGAGCCCAACAGATAAGAATAATTCTGTGGTGTTAAGATGCCACTAAAAAACCTAGCTTCTGGTCAGAGCAAAGAATGTTCTACATATGCAAAACAATGAGCTCTGTGGAACAGAATGCCATAGATCAAGTGACTTAAACAACAGAAACCATTTCTAGGCTGAAACGATGGCTCAGTGGTTAAAGGTGCTTGCTTGCAAACCCTGCCCATGCGAGTTGAATTCCCCAGTACCCATGTAAAAAGCCAGGTGCACAAAGTGGTACATGTGTCTGGAGTTTGTTTGTGGTGTCAAGAAGTCCTAGTGTGTCCATTCTCTCTGTGTTTCTGTTTCTCTCTTTCTCCTTGCAAACAAATAAATTAATTAAATATTTATATATATTTATTTGGTTTTTCAAGGCAGGGTCTCGCTCTAACCCAGGCTGACCTGGAATTCACTATGTAGCCTCAGGGTGGCCTCGAACTCACAGCGCTCCTCCTACCTCTGCCTCTTGAGTGCTGGGATCAAAGGCGTGCGCCGCCACGGCTGGTTTTAGAATATGTTTTATGTGTTTGCAAGCAGAGAGAGAGAGAAAGCACTGGGTGCACCAGGACCTAGTGCCACTGCTAATGAACTCCAGACATATGTTTCACACCCTGTGCGCCTGGCCCTACATGGGTACCAGGAAATAGAACTCAGGTGATCAGGCTTTGTAAGCAAATGCCTTGAAGTGCGAGCCATCTTTCGAGCAACCCTATTTTTTGTTTATAAATTATGTTCACTGGCTGAATGTCCAAGATGACAAAGCTGGCCCGGGCTCGGTCCACACTCTGACCTCACATGGCCTTTGCTTACTTAGGACCTCATTTAACCTTACTCACTTCCCCAAAGGCTAGATCTCCAAATCCGCTGGTATCAGAGGTGAGGGCTTCTTCAGAACGGGGATTTTGAGAGGCGTGTTTCTGCTCATAACACTTGTCTCAGGCCTTTGCCTTGGCAGTTTTAAACAAGTTATTTTGTTATTGAGCTGCATAAGGACAGGTCCCTGCAAATATAAAATGTCTTTTTTTAAAAATTTATTTATTTATTTATTTGAGAGTGACAGACACAGAGAGAAAGACAGATAGAGGGAGAGAGAGAGAATGGGCGCGCCAGGGCTTCCAGCCTCTGCAAACGAACTCCAGACGCGTGCGCCCCCTTGTGCATCTGTCTAACGTGGGACCTGGGGAACCGAGCCTCGAACCGGGGTCCTTAGGCTTCACAGGCAAGCGCTTAACCTCTAAGCCATCTCTCCAGCCCTAAAATGTCTTTTGAGCCCATTCCCCCTCACTAAACCCTGTTGCCCTCTGGGTTCATGTGTCTGCATGTATGAGTGAGTGGGTGCATGCATGTTTGTGTGTGTGTGTGTGTGTGTATGTGTGTGTGTGTGTGCACCTGAGTGAGTCAGAGGACAACCTTGGGCGTGGCTCCTTAGGCGCTATCCCTCTTTTCTGAGACAGGGTCTCTCACTGTCCTGGAACTCACCAAGCAGGCGAGACTGGCTGGCCAATGAACCCCAGAGATCCTTCTGTCTCTGCCTCCCCAGTGCTGGGATGACAGGTGCTTTGTCACATGGGTTCTGGGGATTGAACTGAAGTCCTCATGTTATCTCTCCAGTCCCCCTCTTATGTCTTAAACAAAATCCAACCTACATGTTTTAGGGGTGTCTTCTTTAGGTCAAAAAAATTGACTTTGGGGGCTGAAGAGATGGCTCAGTGGTTAAGGTGCTTACCTGCAAAGCCTAAGGACTCTGCTTGTTTCCCTCTCTCAAATAAATAAATAAATAAAATATTAAAAAAGAAAAATCTGGGCTGGAGAGATGGCGTAGCGGTTAAGCGCTTGCCTGTGAAGCCTAAGGACCCCGGTTTGAGGCTCGGTTCCCCAGGTCCCATGTTAACCAGCACGTGTCTGGAGTTCGTTTGCAGAGGCTGGAAGCCCTGGCGCGCCCATTCTCTCTCTCTCCATCTGTCTTTCTGTCTGTGTCTGTCACTCTCAAATAAATAAATAAATAATTAAAAAAAAAGAAAAATCTACTTTTTAAAAAAATATATTTTATTTATCTATTTGAGAGAGAGAGAACATACCAGGGCCTCCAGCCACTGTAAACAAACTCCAGACTCATGGGCCACCTTGTGCATCTGGCTTTATATGGGTCCTAGGGAATTGAACCTGGATCCTTTGGCTTTGCAGTCAAGCTCCTTAACCACTAAACCATTTCTCCAGCCCGGGTGGGGGGGGGGAATCTATTTTTACTGGGCAGTATTTTATGTCTTGGCAAGGTAGGAAGTGTTGGATAAACAGGGAATCAGAATATCTCTGAAAAGTATAATGTAAGACTTAATGCATTGTCTTGCAACTGTAGGATTGTGTTGATAAATTATCTTCCTCCTACATGGTTTTCCTGGGTGTGTCCCCTTTTCACTCATTCTGCTGTCTGCTCCAATACTGCCTTTTCTGACCTTACATGTCAGCCTCACACCTGAACTTGACCTCTATGCTCCCTTCTTTTCATAGGAGTGCCTACATTTTTCTCTTTCCTTCCTTCCTTCCTTCCTTTTTTCCTTCCTTGTTTCTCTTTCTCTCTCTTTTTTTCTTTCTGTGTGTGCACACATACACGCATGCATACCTGGGTCTCTTGTTGCAAATGCCCACCCAGCTTTATATGGGTGGTTGGGGAATTGAACCCAGTCCTGCAGATTTGGCAAACAAGTACCTTTGACCACTGAGCAATCTCCCCAGCCTCTAATTTAATTTATTTTTTTCTTTTATTTTTTCTTTTTTTTTTTTTTTTTTTTTTTTTGGTTTTTCGAGTTAGGGTCTCACTCTGGCTCAGGCTGACCTGGAATTCACTATGTAGTCTCAGGGTGGCCTCGAACTCTCGGCGATCCTCCTACCTCTGCCTCCCGAGTGCTGGGATTAAAGGCGTGCGCCACCACGCCCGGCTTAATTTATTTTTAAGAGAAAGGATCTCCCTATATTGCCCAGGCTGGTTCCAAACTCCTGAGTTCAAGTGATTCTCCTGCCTTAGCCTCCCGACAAGCTGGAACTATAGACACAAACCACTCCACAGTTGCATACATTTTTTAAACAAGAAAGCATATTAGGAGTTGGGATGTAGCATGCACGAAGCCCTGGATCAATCCCTAACATAGCAGAAGCTGGACATGGTGGCACACGCTTGTAATCCTGGCACTTGGAAGGTGGAGACAAAAGGATTAGAAACTGAAGATCATCCTTGGCTATATAAGGAGCTTGAGGCCATCCTGGGACATATGAGACTCTGTTTCCAAAAAGAAAAAGAGAAAATAAAAAACAGATTATTAAAGACCTCAATATTGATAAGAGAGAAGGTTCAAGTTAGGAAGTGTGGCTGCTAACACTGACATGCACTGTCCATGTGGACCAGAAGGTGAAGTTAGTGGCTTTGGGGGAACTGCAGAGACAGAGACAAACACGAAAGTTCTTGTCCCAAAAAATAGCAATAAGGTTAGTACACTTACTTGATCATTCAAACCACATGTGTATATAACTGATAAAAAAGAAGAACTTGTAGGGCTGGAGAGATGGCTTAGCGGTTAAGCGCTTGCCTGTGAAGCTTAAGGAAGGACCCGCGTTTGAGGCTCTATTCCTCAGGACCCAGATGCACAGGGGGGCGCATGCGTCTGGAGTTCCTTTGCAGTGGCTGGAGGCCCTGGTGCACCCGTTGTCTCTCTCTATATATATCTGCCTCTATCTCTCTGTGTCTGTCATTTTCAAATAAATAAATAAATAAATAAACAAAAAAATTTTTAAGAGAACTTGCATAAGATCTTGTACTTGATGATTCCTTATACTTTGGTGTTGAAAACCTTCATGAATGTTTATTACAGTCCACTTTATTTTACTTATTTATTAGTTTTTCTTTTCTAAATTTTTTTGTTTATTTTTATTTATTTATTTGACAGCAGCAGAGAGAGAGACAGAGATGGGGGTAGAGAGCGAGAGAGAGCATAGGTGCACCAGGGCTTCCAGCCACTGCAAACGAACTCCAGATGCATGCACCCCTTGTGCACCTGGCTAGCATGGGTCCTGGGCAATCAAGCCTCGAACTGGGTCCTTAGGCTTCACAGGCAAGCGCTTAACCACTAAGCCATCTCTCCAGCCCTATGTTTTGGTTTTTCAAGGTAAGGTCTCACTGTAGCCCAGGCTGACCTGGAATTCACTATGGAGTCTCAGGGTGGCCTCGAACTCACCGCGATCCTCCTACCTCTGCCTCCCAAGTGCTGGGATTAAAGGCATGCGCCACCATGCCTGGCTTACAGTCCATTTTAGAACATAATTTTTACCACATATTCAGCCTGTGACTTGCCAGCTCTTATTTTACTCTTCTGGTCTTTACCACTAGATAAAAAGTCATCGCAGAATTCCAAGAGATGTCAGGAAAGAATAGGAGTTGTTTTTGAAATTTAAAAAAGTGTAAAATCTTTCTGTAACAAATTGAAGATAAAATTTACCAGAGTAAATGTTAACATGGTTGAAAAAAAAAAGGTAACTATTTCTGAACATATTTTCAGTCTTTTTATGGTTGCAAATAGGAGTATCCACACAACACTGAATTCATACACTTCAAACACACACAGACTGTCCCATGCACCACAGGCACACACACTACAAATACACACATATATTCACACATATCCCTGCTACATATTTCTGCTAAAAAGGCTACAAATATTTAAACTCTTTACACTTAATACATACATATGGAGCCTAAAATTATTCCTTTTACTTTTTTAGTCTGCCTTGAACACAGACTAGCAAGGAGTCCCAGAGAAAGGACAATGTCTGCTTCCAGAGTCTATCCTGGCCACAGAACACAGCTAGTTTTGTCCTCTGGGAGAGAAGGAAGCCATTTAAATTCAGGAAACAGATTCCTCACACTAGCAAGCTATTTTTAGCTCAAGCTGTGGCTTAATTTGGAAACCAAGCAGTTGAGGTCTTGCCTTTTTCTCAGATTGACTTTTCTTTAATGGCAGTAGGCAGCTATACATACGAAAAAAGTCATTCTCCAGATGTAGCATTTTGAAACCTTCTCCAAGAATATATAAGTTGAAGGCTGGTTGAAAAAGAAGTGCGTGTGGCAGCTTTGAAAGTTTTGTCTGTACACCATTGCTGTTTATTTAAAAAATAAATAAAAGGAAGATGCTCTTAATGGATTGACCCAGCCATAGTTCTGCTAACCTGCCCAGCTACCTGATGCAATAGCCAAATTGCCTAGATGGCTAGTGGCTGGCCTGGAAGGCCCAACCAAAACAAAGGCCAGGAGGGTGTTTTGGTTTTCAGGGCCCTGCGATGCTGACACGGAGCAACATTGCCTAGGGTGTTAGGCAATGAGACCTTTCAACTGCAGTGACTCAAGCGCTACCGTGATTCACGCACCTATCTGACTGTCCATCCATTGGGACAGCTGCAATTCAAATTCAACTCATACAAAAGCCTCGGTGCTTGCACATTTAATCCCAGCACTCAGGAAGCCCAGGCCGGAGGATCACCGTGAGTCTGGGCTACAGGGAATTCCAGGCCAGCTTGGGTTGGAGTGGGACTATCCCAACAAAACAAAAATATGATGAGCGCTTCATTTCAAGTGCTCAGCTGAATGTGGTTAGTGTCGGCTATGTTGGGCAGGATAGGGTCTTCTCAGCCTCACGGGACTTCTGATAGGCAGCACTGATCTGTATTAATGAGAAATAATGCTGGAGGGGATCAAAGGACACAGACTTCGGGGTCCCTCAGTTCTCTTCACTTGAGTGGGCCACTGCCCCTTTCATCATGGTATTCAAATCTTTACCATGGCCTTGTTCTTAATAAGGTTCTTTGTCCTTTGCTGCAGAGAGAAACAGAGAGCATGAATTTGGTCCTGTCCTCACTTCTACTTTTTTTTTTTAATTAATTTATTTATTTGAGAGCAACAGACACAGAGAGAAAGACAGATAGAGGGAGAGAGAGAGAGTGGGCGCGCCAGGGCTTCCAGCCTCTGCAAATGAACTCCAGACGCGTGCATCTGGTGCATCTGGCTAACGTGGGACCTGGGGAACCGAGCCTCGAACCGGGGTCCTTAGGCTTCACAGGCAAGCGCTTAACCGCTAAGCCATCTCTCCAGCCTTCACTTCTACTTTTTGTTTGTTTTGTTAAAAGAAACAAATAGTGTTTAGTACTTACTCAGCACTTCTGTAAACACACCACATGACACCAACTACCTCAGCTCAGATTCCAGACAATGGTATGTTATGAACTATAATGTTTTCTGCTTTCAGTATTGAACAGTCAGGCAAAATTTAATTCTTTGTTTGTTTGTTTTCTAGAGAAGGTCTCACTCTATCTAGCCCAGGCTGACCTGAAACTTACTCTAGAATCCTGGGCTGGTCTCAAATTCATGGTGATCCTCCTACCTCAGCTTCTGTATGCTGGGACTAAAAGTCATGTACCACCTTGACTGGCCAAAATTTAATTCTTTTTCTAAAAGAAAAGAAAAATCCATTTCCTTATTTGAAAGACAGAATGGGCATGCCAGGGCCTCCTGCCGCTGCAAATGAGCTCCAGAAACATGGGCCACTTTGTGTATCTGACTTTATGTGGGTTCTGGAGAAATGAATCCTGGCCAGTAGGTTTGCAAGTAAGTGCCTTTAACCACTGAGCCATCTCTCCAGCCCTCAAATTTCATTCTTTTTTTTTTTTTTTTTTTGAGGTAAGGGTCTCACTGTAGCCCAGACTGGCCTCAAACTCACAGTGATCCTCCTACCTCTGTCGCCTGAGCGCTGATATTAAAGCCATGAGCCACCACACCCAGCCCATATTTAAGTCTTTTGGTAAAAATTAAGCATTTCCATCAGATTAGTGTATAAACTTGCTTTCATGTTTAAGAAATAATAAAGTTATACATATACCAGTTATTTTAAAAAACATTTCTTCATAATTTATTATCAGTAAATGTTAGGTATATACCTAGTCTAAAAACCTATATATGTAGAGTTACATTAAAATTTCTTAAACAAGCCGGGCGTTGTGGTGCACGCCTTTAATCCCAGCACTCGGGAGGCAGAGGTAGGAGGATCGCCATGAGTTCGAGGCCACCCTGAGACTCCATAGTGAATTCCAGGTCAGCCTGGGCTAGAGTGAGACCCTACCTCAAAAAACCAAAAAAAAAAAAAAAAAAATTTCTTAAACAAAAAAAGGTCATGGAGAAAGATGGCACAGTGGTTAAGGTGTTTGTCTGCAAAGCCAAAGGACCCAGGTTTGATTCCCCAGGACCCGTGTAAAGCCAGATGCACAAAGAGGCGCATCCATCTAGAGGTTGTTTGCAGTGGCTGGAGGCCCATGTGCACCCATTCTTTCTGTCTTTCTCTCTTCTCTCTATCGCCTTTGCTTGCAAAAAAAAAAAAAAAAAAAAAAAAAAAGTCACTAGTGGATAAAGTTTAAGTATCCTTGGCCTAAGATGTTTTCTATTGCTGGTACTCCAGGTTACATTCTCAAATACAATGGTATTTGGTGCTATATTATTTATTTTATTTTATTTTTTTGTATGGCTGTTGGGGAGGGGGGAGGCTTCCAGAAGAACTTTAAGGAGGAATTATTTGGGTTTTTTGCTTGTTTGTTTGTTTTTGTTTTTGTTTTTCGAGATAGGGTTTCACTCTAGCCCAGGCTGACCTGGAATTCACTATGTAGTCTCAGGGTGGCCTTGAACTCATGGTGATCCTCCTACCTCTGCCACCCGAGAGCTAGGATTAAAGGTGTGTGCCACCGCGCCCTGCAGAAATTATTTTTCCTCATGGTTTCAGGGGTGTCCATCCATCATGGGGAGAAAGTGTGGCAGCCGCTCACATCACAGCATCCAGGAAGCAAGGAGAGAAGTACAGGCTGGGGACCCAGGGCAACCTTCACAAGCTTGATCTGCCCAGGGACCCACTTCCTCCAGCTGGGCCTCCCCTCCCAAAGTTTCCTCAACCACCCACAGTTGCACCACCATCTAGAGACAAACCATTCAGAACATGAGCCTATTGGGGCCATTCCATATCCAAACCATCACAAGTACGTCCTCTGGATAGGGAAGTGTATTGTTCTTGATGTGATAACCATGTGACATAGGGGAATAAGGCTGATCTTGACTCACAGTTTGAGGGGATACAGTCAGGGAAGGCATGGCTGCAGGGGCAGGAGTTAGCTGGTCACATAGTGCCTGCCTGTAGTCAGGAAGCAGAAAGCAGACAGGAAGTGAGGCTGGAAGAGGTATCCCAAAAGCCCAATTGCAATGACCCATTTCCTCCAGTGAGGCCTCACCTCCTAAAAGGCTCCACCACTTCCTCAGACAGAGCCTATGGAGGACGGTTTACATTTAAATCACAACAGGATTATAATAGATGCTGGATCTAAAACCAAGCAATCACGGTTCCTCCTCTCATACAGAGAGACAGAAGCATTAATTGCACATGTAAGTACTTGGAAGATTGCCGATAGGGAACAGTGTGATGGAGGATGGGCTGAGAATGTTCACTGGGAGTTGACCCAGTCAGGGAAACCAGCCTGGCATACAGTCCTAAAGGAGAGGTCACCAGAGCTGCTGCCACCCACCAAGGAGTCGACTGTACGCCCCTCATGACACTATAGCTGCCCTGACTCTGTGTGGACTGGAAGTGACTGAACAACACAGAATAACAAGAGTACGCCACCCCTCAGGTTACCCTTCCAGGGTTTGCCCAGACGCATATCTCCCAGGTAACCAGTGCTGTGCCCACGGTCAGAGTTAAAAATGGAATATGGGCTAACATCTGTAACGGAGATCAAAAAGAATTCAGGTTTCAACCTGTACATAGCTTACAGATGTGCTAAATGTGCCAGGTCTATGCCAGTGACATCAATGTGTGGCAAGGAAAATGTGTGCAAGACTCAGCTAATGAAACATGGGGAGGGGGATTTGTTTTTTGTTTTTGGGGGGGCTTGTTTTTTCAAGATAGGGTCTCACTGTAGCCCAGGCTAACCTAGCACTCACTCTGTAGTCCCAGGCTCCCCTCGAACTCACGGCGATCCTCCTTCCACTGCCTCCTGAGTGCTGAGATTAAAGGTGTGGGCCGCCACGTATCAGGGATTTGCTTCATGGCTCTAGTTACAGAGACTTTGCCCTTCTGGAAGTTAACTGCTGAGCAAACACAGTGGTTCAGGGGAAGGATCCAGTTAACAAATGTAACGTCCAGCCGGGGCGGCCAGATCGGTACCTACAAAAGGGCTACACAGGCGACAGGGCCGAGGGCAGCTGCTGGGCAGGACCTGTGTAAGCTGCAGTTGTGGGCTCTGCTTTTTCCCTCACCTAATGGTTGTCTCATGCAGTTTTCTATTTTTGTTTTCTTTCTTTTAAATATTTACTTACTTAGTTGCAAGCAGAGAGAGAGAGAGAGTGAGTACATGACCACACTAGGGCCTCTTGGTATTGCAAACAAACTCCAGATACACGCACTACTTTGGGCATCTGGCTTTACATGGGTACTGGGGAATCGGGAATTGAACCTCTGGTTGACAGGCTCTGCAAGCAAGTGGCTTTAATCACTGAACCATCTCGCAAGCCTTCCTTTAAAAAAAAAAATTAGAGCTGAGCATTGTGGTGCACGCCTTTAATAGCAGCACTCAAGAGGCAGAGGTCAGAGGATCGCCATGAGTTCGAGGCCACCCTGAGACGACATAGTGAATTCTAGGTCAGCCTGGGCTAGAGTGAGACCCTACCTTGAAAAAAATATTAGGACTGGAGGGATGGCTTAGTGGTTAAGGCACTAGCCTGCAAAGCTAAAGGACCCAGGCTCAATTCCCTAGGACCCACGTAAGCCAGGTGCACAAGGTGGCACATGCTTCTGGAATTTGTTTGCAGCAGCTGAAGCCTCTGGCATTCCCATTCTCCCATTCTCTCTCTCTCTCTCTCTTTCTCTATCAAATATAAATTAAAATATTAAAAATCAAAAGAAAGAAATTTAATTTAATTTATTTATTTGAGAGAGAGAGGTAGGGGAGGAGGGGGCATGGGCATGCCAAGACTTCCCCCCACTACAGAGCTACTCTAGACACACGTGCTACCCTGTGCATCTGGCTTACATAGGTACCGGCAACTGAACCTGGGTCCTTAGGGTTCGCAGGCAAGTGCCTTAACCACTAAGCCATCACTGGCCTAGCCCTCTTTTTAAATTTTTTTTTGTTTATTTTTATTTATTTATTTGAGAGCGACAAAGAGAGAAAGAGGCAGATAGAGAGAGAGAGAATGGGTGCGCCAGGGCCTCCAGCCACTGCAAACAAACTCCAGACGCGTGCGCCCCCTTGTGCATCTGGCTAAAGTGGGTCCTGGGGAGTTGAGCCTCGAACCGGGGTCCTTAGGCTTCACAGGCAAGCGCTTAACCGCTAAGCCATCTCTCCAGCCCTAGCCCTCCTTTTTTTAAAAAGAGAACTCAGAGAGCTAAAAATACGGCTCAATGGATGAAGAGCTTGCCCAAGCAAGCGTACATACCTGAGTGTGGCTCCCCAGAGCTCATGTCAGGCTGGATGTCGTACGGCTAGTGTGTATAATCCCCGTGCGCCTGGGACCAGAAGGGAGGTGGAGACAGGAGGAGAATCTCCCAGAAGCTGGAAGGCCGGCTTGCCTGGCAAACACAGCGGTGAACCTTGAAGACGGAGAGAACTGGCCTAAGTGGAAGGTGAGGATGACATGGAAAGTTGTCCTCTCACATCCAAGAGCACACTGTAGCACGCGGGCGCCTCCCTCCACGTCCCCGTCATAGGCCCATGCGTGCACAGACACCCCAAAAATAAATCACTTAGCGATCCCATATTTCCTTGTGAAATATGGCTAACCAACACTGTGGGCTAACGCATCTGAGAGGACAGATCTGATCTTTTGCTTGCTAAGATGTGCTAGTCTCATCAGAGCTAAAGAAAATCTCATCCTAAAAAAAGGAGGATGGCCCGAAGAAAGCACCTGCACGTGACCAGAGGCCGTGGGTCCCAGGTAGCTCAGGAGTCCTGGGTGAGCTACAGGGGTCACCCACCGACTCCCCTCACCTGTGCTTGGTACCCACCAAGCTACTTGTGACTTTAAGTTGGCTTCTCGGTGTGTATTCATAAGCAAGGGATCCAAATGCGCACATCTAATTTATTTTGTGCTTACATGTCACTTGCTGGATTGAAAATCGGGCGTTCTGATTTCATAAGTTAATAGCTTTTGATTAAACCACATGTGTCCCCTGGGCCCTTATCACCGAAGACATGATGATTTCATTTTAGTGTGATGATCTTTCCAGCATTGCTGGGGGAAGCACAGTGCCATCTTTTTTATATTCTTAGACCTAAAACTGTTCATTTCTCCAAGGAGCCTTCGTTTCTTGAGTGGGATATGGTATTTAAAGGCCACAGTCTGTGCTGTCTAGGCCTTTTTGGTGGACAGAGATGGGAAATACAGATTTCTGGATTTTTTTAAAAAATCACAGGCTCATACTGATATTTCCAATTCAAATTTAACATTAAAGAAGATATCTTCACACAGGCACACACACATACACACATACAGAGAGAAAGAGAGAATTTGATCTCTAACTTTAACATAATGATTGGCTTTCTCCTGCGCTACATAAAATAATTTGAAAGTGATACTGGGATTGGAGAGATGGGTTAGCAATTAAGGCGCTTGCCTGTGAAGCCTAAGGACCTCGCGTGTGCACGTGCGTGTGCACACACACACGTATACACACACACATTTTAAGAATTCTCACAGTCTCGCCTTCGAGACTTAGAAAGGATAAAACCAACATTTTTTTTTTAATTTTATTTATTTATTTATTTGAGAGCGACAGACACAGAGAGAAAGACAGATAGAGGGAGAGAGAGAGAGAATGGGCGCGCCAGGGCTTCCAGCCTCTGCAAATGAACTCCAGACGCGTGCGCCCCCTTGTGCATCTGGCTAACGTGGGACCTGGGGAACCGAGCCTCGAACCGGGGTCCTTAGGCTTCACAGGCAAGCGCTTAACTGCTAAGCCATCTCTCCAGCCCAAAACCAACATTTTTAATCTCTTAGCTTAAAGCTCCTTCTGTTGTCTCTGCTGAGTTCTCAGGAAGGTCCGGCTCACGCTGCCACAGTGGATGCGTTTCTTCTCTGGCTCTGCCTCGTTCCCTAATTGTTCCAGCTAGAGGATGCCATGCTGGTACAGGCCACCTGTCTAACAGGTCCAAAGCCACTGACTCCCTCTCCTAAGGGGTGTTTCCGCGGACTGTCTAAAGATCCCCTGCCTGGCCCTCTTCCTCTCTGATGTGGGCAGCATCCTGCAGCTGCTCCTGGCTTTATACCCCAAGACCACGCTGTCATTCAGATAGACCTCCAGAATGAAGCCATCGTGAACCAAACTCACACTGGCCACATGCTGCAGTGGCCACTCTGGTCTCCTGGAAATGTCACACTTACACGCCACCAAAGTCTGCAAACGCTGACTTTCCCCACTACAGCCTTCACACCTCTCTCTGTCCTCAAGGGAGCTCTAGTCAGCTTTGTCACAGACTCTGAGTCCCCCAGTCACTAGGAGAGAATAGGCAAGCTCTCTGCCATGCACTCTCTTGACTCCTCAGTTTTTGTAGAATGAAAATGGATAGGAAGGTTTTGATGCATAGCTCTCCAAACACCTGCTTCCAGAGTGACTTTCGTCATCTCTCCAGCCCCCCATCTTTATTTTTCTAAATTATTTATTTATTTGAGAGAGAGGAAGACATAGAGAGAATGTGGGTGTGTCAGGGCCTCTTATTGCTGCAAACAAACTCCAATTGCTTGTGTCACTTTGTGCGTCTGGCTTTATGTGGGTACTGAGGAACTGAACCCAGGCCAGCAGTCTTTGCAAGCAAGTGCCTTTAACAATTGAGCCATCTCCCCAACCCCTCTATCCAGTTTTAAATTTAATTTAATCTAAGTTTGTTTTATTATTAATTTTTTTATTATTTAAACAATTTTTTTTGTTTTTTGAGGTAGGGCCTCACTCTGGTCCAGGCTGACCTGGAATTCACTATGTAGTCTCAGGGTGGCCTCGAACTCATGGCAATCCTCCTACCTCTGCCTCCAGAGTGCTGGGATTAAAAGTGTGTGCCACAACACCTGGCTATTTTTATTTATTTACTTGAGAGCAACAGAAAGAGAGAGAAAAAGGGAGAGAGAGAGAGAATGGGTGCATCAGGGCCTCTAGCCACTGCAAACGAACTCCAGATGCATGTGCCAACTTGTGCATCTGACTTATGTGGGTCCTGGGGAATCGACCCTTGAACCAGGTTCCTTAGGGTTTACAGGAAAGTGCTTAATGGCTGAGCCATCTCTCTAGCTCCTATTAATTTATTTTGATCTCATTTTATTATGATACAGTCTCATGTATCCCAGACTGATTTCAAATTCCTTATGTAGTTGAGAATTATTTTGAGTGTCTGATCTTCTCCTGCCTAACTTCCCAGATCTGGGCTCACAAACACTGCACCACCATGCCTAGTTTATGTGATATTGGAGATCAAGCCCAGGACTTCACACAGGCCAGTAAAGCCCTCCACCAACTGAGCTACATTCCCAGCCTCATTTTATTTTATTTATTTATCTACTATTTATTTATTGTTTTCTTCTTTCTTTCTTTCTTTCTTTCTTTCTTTCTTTCTTTCTTTCTTTCTTTCTTTCTTTCTTTCTTTTCTTTTACAGCAGTGAGGATTGAAGCCAGGGCCTCTGTGTTATTTTTATGTACTTCAAAGTAAGTTGCAAACATCAGCACATTTCACTCCTAAACACCTCAGCCTGTCTATCAATAACAAGGATTCAATACTGCTTGAGGTTTTTCCAGGTAGAATTTGCATATAATGAAACGCACAAATCTTAAATGCACCATTTTACAAATATTAACAAGTGTGCACGCTTAGAACACTGAGCTTTTAACCCATGACTAAAAGGACTAGCCAATTATCCACTCCACTCACTAAGTAAATGTGTTTGTAAGCCCGTGTGCTAGTGTGGACATGTAACCCAGCACTCAAGGGTGAGGCGAGAAGACCAGCAGTTCAAGAGCAGCCTGGGCTAATACGGAGACTCTATCTCAAAGCAGAACTAAAGGTGGGAGGGAGGAAAAAGAGTTAAAGAGGGAGAAAAAAAAAAAGGAGAAAGAGAAGAAGGGATGGAAGAGTGGAGGGCTGGAGAGAGGGAAGAAAGGAAGATAGAGGAAGGAAGGGAGGAAAAGAGTGCTGGAGGGCTGGAGAGATGGCTTAGTGGTTAAGGCATTTGCCTGCAAAGCCAAAGGACCCTGGTTCAATCCCCCAGGACCCATGAAGGCCAGATGCTCAAGGGGGCGCACACGTCTGGAGTTCATTTGCAGTGACTAGAGGCCGTGACATGCCCATTCTCTCTGTCTGTCTCTCTCTCTCAAATAAACAAAATATTTTTTTAAAAAAGAGTGCTGGAGGGTTGGAGAGATGGCTTAGTGTTAGCGGTTAAGCGCTTGCCTATGAAGCCTAAGGACCTGGTTCGAGGCTCGATTACCCAGGACCCACGTTAGCCAGCTGCACAAGGGGGCGCAAGCATCTGGAATTCGTCTGCAGTGGCTGGAAGCCCTGGCGCGCCCATTCTCTCTCTCTCTCTGTTGCTCTCAAATAAATAAATAAAAATAAACCCCCAAAAAATAAAAATTTTAAAAAATGAGTGCTGGAGGGAGGGAAGAAGGAAGGAAATATACTAGCAATAGACAATGCTGAGGACAATTTATTCATAACGGCAGAGTATGAAAATACCTGGTCAGAAAAAGTTACAAGATAAACATTTGACATAATAAAGGACAGTAGAAATTTCTACTGAAAGATGAAAGGTTTTTTATTTTTTTTTTCTTTTGAGGTAGGGTCTCACTCTAGCCCAGGCTGACCTGGAATTCACTATGGAGTCTCAGGGTGGCCTCGAACTCACAGCGATCCTCCTACCTCTGCCTCCTGAGTGCTGGGATTAAAGGCACGTGCCACTACACCTGGCTAGATGAAAGGTATTTTTTAAACAATACAAAATACCATATTGCTCAGGTGAAATATGAAATGTATAAAATAGGAAATATGAAATGCGTTTCCCTCAATTTGGTCTGCCACTTTAAATCCATTTCAGTATTAATAAAGGTTATGCCAATGGTGTTTCCCTCTAAAATATGACCTTAATAAAACTTATGACAGAAAAGTATAATATAAAATAGTAAGGACTATAGGGATGGCTTTGTGGTTAAGGTGCTTGCCTGTAAAGCCAAAGGACCCAGGTTCAATTCTCCAGAACCCACATACGCCAGATGCATAATATGGTACACTAATCTAGTTTTAGTTTGCAGTGGCTGGAGGCCCCAACATGCCCATTCTCTCCCTCCCTCCCTCCCTCTCTCTATCTCTTTCTGTCTCAAATAAATAAATAAATGTGTGTGTGTGTGTGTGTGTGTGTGTAATATATATAAGCCGGGTGTGGTGGTGCGTGCCTTTAATCCCAGCACTCGGGAGGCAGAGGTAAGAGGATCACCGTGAATTCAAAGCTACCCTGAAACTATATAGTGAATTCCACGTCAGTCTGGACTAGAGTAAAAGCCTACCTTGAAAAAAGAAAAAAGTAAGAGGGCACTAAACCCTAATAAATAAGTGCATGTGTTATATCACACAGAAGGAGAGAGTGCTTGAAATAGAGAGACGATGATGTGAAAAGTGGCCAGGTTCTAGACATCTTCAAGACAGACATGATGTGGTGATGGTTTGACTACCAGTCTGAGAATAAGAACCTGTGGAGAAACCAAGCTCTTGACCTGGGCTGTATATGGGGAAGAGAGCCATGAGTTTCATTTCGTCCTTGTTTTAATTGTTCCCGAAATTAAATATCCAAGATAATACATGAAGTAGGTAATTGAACTAAAATTTTTCAGTTATATTCAGATAAATGTGGGGTTTTTTTTTTTGTTTTGTTTTGTTTTTTTGGTTTTAGAGGTAAGATCTCTCTCTGGTCCAGGCTGACCTGGAATTCATTATGGAGTCTCAGGGTGGCCTCGAACTCTCGGCAATCCTCCTACCTTTGCCTGCCAAGTGCTGGGATTAAAGGCGTGCGCCACCACCCCCGGCTACATAAATGTTTTTAAATTAAAACATAGACAGTTGTTTCCTAACCATTGGCAGGGGATCCCACAATAGCTAGTTATATCTTGCCATTGACATTCATAGCCTACACTTAGAGCTGACAATTTAGATCTGAACTATTCTAAAAAATATTAGGTGTTTATGATACTTGGACATTTTTCTGGACCATGGAGATGGCTCAGAGGTTAAATGTACTTGTAGGTTCAATTCCCTGGGACTCACATAAAGCCAGATGCACAAACTGGCACATGCATCTGGAGTTAGTTTGCAGTGGCAAGAGGCCCTGGTGTGCCCATTCATTCTCTGTCTTCACAAATAAGCAAATTTCATACATGCATACACACACACACACACATATATATATACATATATATATGTACATATATATAATGTAACAGATTAAGATGATATGGCAAAAATGTTGTATAATCTTCCTTCTTTCAAATGCATAATCATCTCAGTTAACAGCCTTTCTTTGTTAAACACTGTGGAAATTGGCTAATTAAATATTCTGTATTTTGCTTTCCAAGTCTAAAGACATTCATAGTAGACACATGTTGCATTAAGTGACTTATTTTAAAAGGGTTTTGGTTAGAGTTTGGAATAATGAACTATCTTATGTCTTATGCTTTGCATGAAAGCTTTTTCTGTCTTTCAATTTTTCCTTAGAAAGAGCCATTTTTTAAAACAGAACTGTTTTCTAACTACAGGTCCAATTGCTTCAGCTTGATCTGTGCCAACATGCCTTAAAAAGAGTTTATAATTATTTTGAGAGACCAAATGTTTAAAGTTTTTTTTTTCTTAATTTGGAGGCACAAGTTCACCTTTCACGGGGTGAGACGCCTTCCTAATTATGGATTGAAAACTGTGGGTAAGCCTGAGATTTTTTGTTTTTTTTCCTATGCTCATGCACTCAGCTTCTTGAAGTAGAGGCAAAACTTGAGGCTTTAAAATGGGATCGCCCTGGCAGCTGCTCAGATCGGCTCTTCTGGGTCTCCGTATTATTGTCCTTGGTCACATCAAATGAAATAGGGTCAGAATCTGCTCCAGATCACCAAGAACTCCAGAAAACTCCACTGGAGGCTTTCATTGGCTGACTTGCTAGAGGCATCAGGCGGAGTCTTGCTTTCTCTTGTTTTGCTTTTTAGAGGCTTCACGGGCTGGAGCGATGGCTCAGCAGTTAAGTGTGTTTCTTGTACAAGCACGAGGGCCTGCTATGGCCCCTGAATTTGAATTTCCAGGAGCCCCATAAATAGCTGAGCATCGCCACGCACAGCTGTAACCCTAGTCCCTTAAGGGAACGGAGACCGGGGAGTCATCAGAGGTCCTGAACTCCAACAGCCAGAAGATAGAAAAGCTAGATTAAGAGTCCTTCAAATTACTATCGCTATAGCAGGATGGAATTCAGCATCACAGATGCAAATGCCCCCGCAAAGAGGATGTCCTAAGTCAATAAATGTAGTAACTTGAATGTTGACAGTTAGAGAAGAGAACGGATCCTGTATGCAGCCCAATCCATCCTGCCCATCAGCTCCCCCTCCTCCCCCATTACACTGGTCGAGCTGGTTCTCTGGTTTGAACACCCATCTTGCAGACGACTTGGTCCACAAGCTTTCTCTTCTCTTTCTGTCAAGCAATAAGATCACTTCTTTTTTAAAAAGTATATGTATATTTTAATATTTTATTTCTATTTATTAGACAGAGAAAGAGGGAGGGGGAGAGAATGGGCGCGCCAGGGCCTCCAGCCACTGCAAACGAACTCCAGACACGTGCGCCCCCTTGTGCATCTGGCTAACGTGGGTCCTGGGGAATTGAACCTGGGTCGTTTGGCTTTGTAGGCAAACGCCTTAACCACTAAGCCATCCCTCCAGCCCTAATGTTTAATTTTTTTTTATTGACAACTTCTATACTTACAGACAATAAGCCATGACCATTCCCTCCCCTCCCCCACCTTCCTCTTCACAGCTCCACTCTCCATTTACATCTCCTCCCTCTCTGCATCTGATGTCAACATCTTTTCCTCCTACTATGAGGGTATTGTGAAGGCATTTCTAGGCACTGCCAGGTCATGGACATCGAGGCCCATTTCTGCCTGGGCAGTTGCATTGTAAGGAGTGGTATCCTTCCTTTGGCTCTTAAGTTCTTTCCCCCACCTCTTCCGCAATGGACCCTGAGCCTTGGAAGGTGTGATAGAGATGCTTCAGTGCTGGACACGCCTGTGTGCCTTTGGGGTCATCCCAGTGGTCACTGCCACCTGAAAAGAGAAGCTTCTCTAACCAAAGCAGCACTTTTTGATCTCTGGGCTGGGTTAGACCTTGTTTGCCTTGGCGGACTTCTAGTTTATTCCTAGCATGGTAAAGGAGAAGGGAGATAAGCAAGCCAGGCAGTTAGTTATCATCAACCTCACGCTTGGGATGCAAGTTAGAGAAGGAACAGGCTGCTAGAAATGAGTCTACGGTTCCAGGATGATCACACAACCCAAAATTTATTGGCAAGGTAATGTTTGCTTCCGTCCAAGGGTGCATAGCTTTTTTAAGCGCTCCAGCAAGAGATCTGTGGCATTTTTGTATTCCATAATGCAGGCAGGGTCCCTAGTGATACTCTGAGTCAAGAGTTTGGCCTCACAGTCTCCAGCAGTTGTCAAATATATATATATAACATATATATGTATATATACAGTTTCTAGGGTAAAAGTAAAGGAAGGGAAGATTTAGGGACCTTTCACCAGTTGTAGAAATAGAAGTTTTTCTTTCAAGGATTGTTGAATTTTGGTCTCAAGGACTGTTATCTCTTCTGGTCTCAGGGACTGCAGATTTTTGGGGGTGTGAAGGATGGCTGGCTCAGGAAGTGGAGTTCCTACAGAGTGGCATCCTTCCAGAATTGAGTTCATCTTTTTCTAATTTTTATTTATTTATTTTTTGTTTTTGTGTTTGTTTTTGTTTTTCCAAGGTAGGGTCTTGCCCTGGCCCAGGCTGACCTGGAATTCACTATGTAGTCTCAGGGTGACCTTGAACTCATGGCGATCCTCCTACCTCTGCCTCCCAAGTGCTGGGATTAAAGGTGTGCGACACCACAGCTGACTAACTTTTTATTTGTTTTAAAGGGACATTTTATTTTATTTTGAGAAAGAGAAAGAGGCAGATAGAAAGAGAGAGAATGGGTGTGCCAGGTCCTTTGGGCAGCACAAGCGAAGTCCAGATGCTTGCACTACCTTATGTATCTGGCTTATGTGGGTCCTGGGAATTGAACCTGTATGCTTTGACTTTACAGGCAAGTGCCTTAACTGCTAAGCCATCTGTCCAACCTGAGTTGTTTTCTTTTAACATTTATTTATACATTTGCGAGAGAGAGGGACAGACAGTGAGCATGGGCATACCAGGGCCTCCTGTGACTGCAAATGCACTCTAGAAGCATGCTCCACTTTGTGCTTCTGGCTTTACATGGGTCCTGGAGAATCGAGCCTGGCCTCCAGGCTTAGCAAGCAAGCCCTTTAACTGCTGAGTCATATCTCCAGCCCAGGTTAATCTTATCAACCCTTTGATAGAAATGACATCATGTCTCTCTATTTCTCATACAGGCACATAGTACTTCATTCATTTACCAAAGGTTCGAGAACCAGTAAATGACAAGAAGGTGGGGCAGCATCTTCTCATACAACTGTAACAAGTCTAGTAAATTAGCCACGTGGGGATAGAGAGATGGCTTAGCGGTTAGGGCGCTTGCCTGCAAAGCCAAACAACCCAGGTTTGATTCCCCAGGACCCACATAAGCCAGATGCACAAGGTGGTGCATGTGTCTGGAGTTCATCTGCAATGGCTGAAGGCCCTGGCATGCCCATTCTCTTTCTTTCTCTCTCTCTCTCACACACACACTTGCTCTTGCTCTTTTTCTTTTTCTTTTTAAATTTTTATTAGCATTTTCCATGATTATAAAAAAAATCCCATGGTAATTCCCTCCATTCCCCCCCCACACACTTTCCCCTTTGAAATTCCATTCTCCATCATACTACCTCCGCATCTTGCTCTTTTTCTTTCCCTCTCTCAAATAAAATACATTAGCCAAATGGCTTAACAATCCTTAACCCTTCCTTAATAAAGTCCTTTAATGGTCCCAAAATAAACAAATCTAATGGGATTACAAGAGTTTAATCCATTGCTAAACATTTGGGTTAGAGGGAGATGTATATTGAAGCACATTTTCTTTTTATCCTTTCTACTTTTTTTTTTTTTTTCGAGGTAGGGTTTTGCTCTAGCCCAGGCTGACCTGGAATTCACTCTCAGGATTGGAGAGTTAAGGAGTGCACAGTGACGCTCACATGTCAAAGGGGACAGCAGTGAAGAGCAGGCCAGTTCAATGAAGGGGACTGAGACGAAATGCCCTTTTAAAACTGAGACTCATTAGGAGGGTTATCACATTCCAAAGCAGCATATGGGATCCAAATCCAGAGAAGGACAGAAAGAGAGAGAGGCTAAAGGAAGGAGGGAAGGAGGAAGAGAGGGAGAGAAGAAGGAAGGGAAGGGGTGGGAGAGAGAAGCAATCTGGAGGACAAAGGAAACTGCGTACTTTTCAGGATTTCCGGGGGAGATGGGGAAAGTTCCACACCATGTGACTCGGCCTACGCTAGGAGCCACTGAGGCTTCGGGAGACTGGGAGATAAAGAAAGCCTGTGTCCCTCAAGGTCTCTGGAGGGGAGGGGCTGTTCTGCTTGTGGCAGGGCTGGGGGCTGGGGTGAGGCAGGAAAGCACACAGATAAGAGAGTTAAGTCATTATTCAAGGTTGCCTCAGACCAGGCAGCAACAGAGCCCTTTAAAGTGACCATGTCTACATTCAAACACATGCGAATCCACACAAATGCCAAGAGGAAATGTGTTCATAATGGACAGTATTAAGTGTCATTTGAATCGAGAAATTGCAGCCACAGTGCTCCAAGGCCTTGGAGGGGAAGGAAGACTGTGACAAGATTGAGTGGAAGAAGCATGATTCAGGCTGGGGACGTCGGTCAATGGTTAAAGTCGCTTGCTTGTAAAGCCTTGTCAGCCTGGGGTTCAATACTCCGGTACCCACATAAAGCCAAACACCAAAAGTGACACATGTCTTTGCTTTGGGTGGCAAGTGACCCTGGTTCCCATATCCCCCAGCCCCCACATGTGCAAATAAATAATTATAAGTTTTTTTTAAAGAAGAATTAATATTTTAATTATTTATTTGACAGAGAGAAAAGGAGGCAGATAGAGAGAATGGGCGCAGCAGGGCCTCCAGCCACTGCAAATGAATTCCACATGCATGCGCCACCTTGTGCTTCTGGCTTACATGGGTCCTAGGGAATTGAATTTGCAGACAAGTGCCTTAACCACTGAGCCATCTCTCCATCCCTGAAAGAATTCTTTTAAAATGTTGTTTAGCATTTTATATTGCACAAGACTGCATTGAGACTTCTCTCATTTTTCTTGGCTGTCAGAGTCCATCCAGGCCGGAGGAGATTTGGAGAACACCAGCCCAGTGGGCCTTGATGGAGACAAGCAAACTTTGGAAGCATCCAGGAAGCCAGTGGCCCACGGCAACGCAGGCCCAGCCTCACCAATGTCATCCGGGTTACTTTGGGAATGCTGGTGTGAGGCATGACCACACAATGGAGAACCAGGATGTCTGTCCAGCTAGCAACCTTGATAAATGGTGCACCTTCTTAGGGGTCGGGGAGCAGATGGGTTGAAAATGCTGCTGAGAGCCAGGCTTGCGTTGCGCTCCTCGCTGGTGTGGCCCATGCAGCCACCACAAAGTTCTGGAAGGGGACGCTTTCCTAAAGCAACGGTCAACACGTGTTGATGAGGCAGCCAAGTACCTCAGCACAAGAACTGGGGTGCTGCTGTAGGGGGGCTGGTGCCTTCAAGCCTCATGGAGAGAGATACATGAAATACAAACAAGTTTATCAATAAATAAATGGTTTCTGGGGCTGGAGAGATGGCTTAGTGGTTAAGGTGCTTGCCTGCAAAGCGCAAGGATCCAGGTTCAATACCAGGACCCACATAAGCCACGTGCACAAGGGGGCGCATGCATCTGGAGTTTGTTTGCAGTGACTGGAGGCCCTGGTGCTCCCATTCTCTCTCTGTCTATCTCCTCTCTCTCTCTCTCTCTCTGCTTACAAATAAATAAAAAGAAAAAAAAATATGAAAATAAATAAATAAATGGTTTCCAATTACAACAAGCAGGGCTGGGGTTATAGGCGCGCACAGACAGCCCTTGACATGGGTGCTACGGATTGGAGTCAGCGTCTTCTGCCTGTGTGGCAAACGCTCTGACCGCTGAGTTCTCTCTCCAGTCCCTCCTTTCTGGAAGCTGTTAGAGAAGGTCACAGAGGACACTCGCAATCATATGCCACCACTAAAGAGACGACCCATGCGGACCTGCCATATTATGCACCCATGGCTCCAGTCCTTCTACTCTCTGCTTTTCTGCTCGTGTCTTAGATCCTTACGTTTTGAAGATTCTGTACTTCTGTGATTTGAGACTACATTAAGAGTTCTAAGGGAGGTGGAATGCTTAAGAACACTTGAAAAGGGCTGGAGAGGTGGTTTAGCGGTTAAGGCGCTTGCCTGAAAAGCCTAAGGACCCAGGTCCAACTCTCTAGATCCCATGTGAGCCAGACATACAAAGGTGAGTCAGCTGCAAGGTCGTACATGCCCACTAGGTGGCGAAAGCATCTGGAGTGTAATTACAGTGGCTGAGGCCCTAGCCTGTCAATTCTCTCTCTTTCTCTGTCAAAAAAAAAAAAAAAATAGTAAAAACTATTCTGACCCTGGTATCTGTGATCTGAGAAGAGCTTTTAGCTGAGTACTTTTCCCATATGTATGCATTTTGTACTTAAATGTTTCTTTGAATTTAATTTAACTAGTCAGCTCATGGCACACCTTCCTGTGAATTAGAAAACAAAAAATTCCTTCATTTGCTTGGGACAGTGATAGTAGTTTTATTTATTTATTTGTCTTTTCCACTTAAGGCACTCCTTTCCATTGGATGGTGTGCTCATTCTTTCTTATTTCTGGGATAAAATAAAATCCCAGGTGAAAATCAGTTGAAGGAAGGGAGGATGTATTTCAGTTGACAGTTCCAGATTACAGTCCATCAGGACAGGCGAAGACATGATGGTAAGGACTCGAAGCAGAGCTGTTCACAGTCACTCCCCAGTGAGGAAGCAGAAAGTGATGAAAACTGCTGCTTCTCCACGCCACCCCTTTTTAAACAGTCTGGCTCCCTGGACCACGAAATGGTGCCATGTACAGTTTCCACCTTAACCAACCCTAATCAAAATCATCCCTCAGGATTATCCCACCCAGTGGCGAACCTAATCTAGATCTCTCTCATAGGTGATTCTAGGTCCTGTTAAATTGACAATCCACATAAACCAACCCAGATGGACAAGGCCAAATTCTTTGATCCCTATTCTGGGTTCTTAGCCTGATGATTCAACAGTCTCATCTGATGTTCTCACAACTAATTTTCAGTTTCTACATTTAAAAAACAGAAACTGGGGCGGGGGGGCTGGAGAGATGGCTTAGCGGTTAAGCGCTTGCCTGTGAAGCCTGAGGACCCTGGTTCGAGGCTTGATTCCCCAGGACCCACGTTAGCCAGATGCACAAGGGGGCGCATGTGTCTCGAGTTTGTTTGCAGAGGCTGGAGGCCCTGGTGCGCCCCATTCTCTCTCTCTCTCTCTCTCTCTCTCTCTCTCTCTCCATATATATATATATATATATATATATATATATGCCTCTTTCTCTGTCACTGTCAAATAAATAAATTAAAAGTAACAAAAAGTTTTTAAAAAACATAACCTGTTCAATTGGCCAAATATCTATAGAATACAAACACAAAGTTGATGAAAAGGAAGTTTAAGGGAAAGATAGGAAATTAGATGAGGTTCTGGAGCTCTGTGTTAGGAGAAGTGCTACCACTTAAAAGACGAGTGAGCACCCGAGCTTGTGGAGAGTCCCTTGAGAGAGGCATGCTGCCTATGGGCGTTGCGGTGCTCGCTTTAATGATGTTTGAATGAGGTGGGTGGGAATGAACTCTTTATCACAGTGGTGACAGGATTGAGAATTTATGTTTCTCAGTATTTATCACGAGCTGTGAATATGAAGAAATGTGGCAATACAAGGCTGCTGCGGGGCACACAGCTCATTAAGTGGCAGAGCCGTGATTTACACGGAGCAGAGTGACTTCACCTCACGGGACCTCTAAAGTCCCGGGTAGCCACGCGGACGCTCCGCCTCTGTACAGCGGTGTTGTACCTTTGGCAACCTGGCAAGAGGAGCTGGGTTTTTAATCTCTTTAAGTCATGGTGTCTACTTCTTTAAAAGTCTCACCAACAAGCTCATGTCATTTAAGAGTATCATTTCTTGGGCTGGAAGATGCTTAGCAGTTAAGGCACTTTGCCTGCAAAGCCAAAGGACCCAAGTTCGATTCCCAGGACCCATGTAAGCCAGATGCATGAGGTGGCACATGTGTCTGAAGTTCTCTTGCAGCAGCTAGGGACCCTGGCATGTCCATTCCCCCCCCCCCTTTTTCCCTGTTTATTTGTCTCTCTCCCTCTTTCTCAAATAAATAAAAATAAAATACTAAAAAAAGAAAGTCATTTCTTTCAATTCTCAGTCTTTTAAACGGAGGAGGCCCCCACGTATCAAAGGTGATAGGAAGCCAGGTGTGGTGGCACACACCTTTAATCCGGGCACTTGGAAGAAGAGGAGAATCGCCACACTGAGACTACATTGTGAATTCCAAGTCAGCCTGGGCTAGAGCAAGACCATACCTCAAAAACAACAAACAAACAAAAAAGCGTGGGGGGGGGTGACAGGAAAGAAGTGTTTGCATTAGTCAAGACTGTCATTTCCATCTTTATTCTTCTCATGAGACAGAATTGGAGGATCCAACTCCCCGCCCCAAGGGGTTTAGCTGGAGTTTAGGCATTGTTACACAAAGATTGAAAAAGAGTCATGGGCTGGAGAGATGGCTTAGAGGTTAAGCGCTTGCCTGTGAAGCCTAAGGACCCCGGTTCGAGACTCGATTCCCCAGAACCCACGTTAGCCAGATGCACAAGGGGGGGGACTCATGCGTCTGGAGTTCATTTGCAGTGGCTGGTGGCCCTGGCGTGCCCATTCTCTCTCTGCCTTTTTCTCTTTGTCTGTCGCTCTCAAATAAATAAATAAATAAAAATAAATATTTTTTAAAGAGAAAGAAAAAGAGTCATGAGGGAGGGAAGAAAGGGGAGGGCTTAAGGGAAGGGTATAGTAGATTTGTAGGTAAAGGGACAGCATACTGGGGGTGCAATGGTTTGAGTGGGGTCAAGGGTAGGGATAGAGGAGAAGAAGGGATAGGAGGAGGGTAAATCAAAATTTAAAGAAGCTATGAATGAACCATATGGAAACCTACTTCTTCACTAGATAAATCATACATACGTTAAGAAAGGGAATTTGGAGCCAGGTGTGGTGGCGCACGCCTTTAATCCCAGCACTTGGAAGGTAAAGGTAGGAGGATCACTATGAGTTTGAGGCCAGCCTGAGACTACATAATAAATTCCAGGTCAGCCTGGGCTAGAGTGAGACCCTACCCCCACACACACACACAAAGGGGGGGGGGTAGTTTGGGCAGAATAAGTATTCTGTGGGCATGGATAAGCCATAGATAGTTAGTTACAAGACAATTTCAGTGCCACTGGTAGGATACCATCCAGTGAATTGTTGCTCAGGGAGGCCCCTTATGCTCCCAAACGCTACAGGCTATTGCCAAGGTTCTTGATTGCCCACCAGAACTAGATGGTTAAGACCCAACTGCTAAGGACACTATGTGCTTGGGCTATGGGACACTGAGAAACCAAGCTGGAACTGAAATGGACGCCTCCTCCCTGGTGACTAGCGGTCAGGATGCTAGAAAGAGCTAAGCAGCCCATTGGAGACAACTCATCCATGGTTTTAACCAGCAGTGGACCCTGCAAGTTTTGTGGCCAGCTATACAGGCAATATGTGCCAATTGGAGCAATGGTAGCATGTCTGATATGGAGGAAGCCAACAGCTATCTGATTGGATTCGAGGCATGCTCCTAAAGACAGAATTCATGCCTGGTACTGAAAACCTAATTAAAAGCCTATGGCTGGGGACGTCATAGACCCTGGGGGAAACTACTATTGTTGTTGGGCTAACTGGATATATTATGCCCATGAAGCTGCTCTCTAAATACTTACGTTAATGCCCATATAGTAATACTACTCTCTCTTTTGGTTAGAGAATCTTCTTCAGATGGCAGTGACCACTGGGGTGACTCAAAACTCATCAAAGTGCTGAGAAGTGAGAGTGGAGTGTTCAGCACTAAGTGAGACATCTCTACCGCACCCTCCAAGGCTCAGGGATCACCGTAGAAGAGGTGGCAGAAAGAGCGCAAGAACCAAAGGAAGGGGAGGAGTGTTTTGCAATACTGTCGTCTGCGATGTTATATTCCTGACCTCACAGTGGCTGATGCTACCCTCATAAAACCTGCATAATGGGAGGAAACAATGATGACATTAAAATAGAAGAGAGACTAATGGGAAGGGGAGATTCGATGGAGGGTGGATTTGAGAGGGAGAGAGAGCATGAGAGTAGAAGGAGGCAATTATCATGGTTTATTGTTTATACTTATGAAAGCTATTAAATGTGAATTTTGTTGGTTTTTTTGGGGGGGGGGAATACAAGGTCTTGTTCCATACTCAGGCTGGCCCAGAACCCACTAGGTAGCCCATGCTGGCCTTGAATTTATAGCAATCCTTCTGCCTCAGCCTCCTGAGTGCTGGGATTACAGGTATGAGCCACTATGCCTGGCTCTCATGTTAGATCTTTATAACAAGCACCACTTTGTGTGTGTGTGTGTATTTAATTTTTTAAAAAAATTTTATTTATCTATTTATTTGAGAGAGAAAGAGGCAGAGAGAGAGAGAGAGAGAGAGAGACAGTGTGTGTGTGTGTGTGTGTGTAGATGAATGGACACCAGGCCCTCTAGCTGCTGCAAACAAAGTCCAGATGCATGTGCCCCCTTGTACATCTGGCTTACATGGGTCCTGGGGAATCGAACCTGGGTCCCTTGGCTATGTAGACAAGTGCCTTAACCACTAAGCAATCCCTCCAGCCGGAGTTTAATTTTTATGTGTTAGAAGCGGACATGTGAGGGCAGTTTGGCCACTGGATTGACAACTGTCAGACTCCCTCCAACCCCCACATACACACACTGGCAGCAATAGCAGCCGCCTGGGAATACAACCAGATAACTCTCCCAGGCCCAGCAGGGAAGGAGGCCTGATGGAGCAGTGGCAATCTTGACTTCCATCCAGTCATGTTCCTGGAGACCAGGGGAGCTGTCAATCAAGCTGCCATTTCTCTCCTAGCAACAACTGGGGGCTTTTTTAAACATCTCACAGCAGCTCAGGAGACTTCAATCCAGCTGCTGAGGCCAAGAGAAAACTTCATCCCAGCCACGGACACACTAGCGAGACTTTATTCCAGCACAAGAAACACCACAACTGTTTTGGGCCGTGCCTCTAATGCCTGAAATGGCTCCAACTGACAGCTTCAACAGACCCTGCCAACAGCCACTTCAGACCTCCTCATGGCCATCCTAAATGTGGTTCAGGAGGGTCAACCCTGAAATGACCGTACTGCAACGTGTGTCTGGCTATATAAGCAGTGTTCCTCTCACTTACTTACCTGTGGTCTTTATTACCAGCAGGGAGGGCTGCGCTGGTAACCCAGAGAACAGACAGACAACTCCCAGGTCCGCCAGAGCCGGGCATGAACCCAGCAGCAGCAGCTGTAAGATGACTGAAAAACTCCAAAAAACAGGCTGCTGGGTCTGGGAAGGACTTTAGAAATGCTGAGGGGGAAATGGGATGGCAAAAAGCCAAGAATGCATGAGAGACACAGGACCTGACCACCAGAGAGTTCTAGAACGCTGACGAACAATACCAGCTGTAGCTACCAAGGAGCCGTAACAAGAAGGACCAAGGGGCCCATTAGCAATGGCTTCTGGGTGTTGGGCCACTGGCACTTAAAGCTTGGAGCTGTGACCCTGACAATAGAGGTTCCCAAAACACAAACTGTGGAGTTAGTGGCACTAAACCTAATTGATGACACCCATGTCATCTAAAGCAAAGAGTGTGATTGCTAGTGATACATAATTCCTTAGTCTTGTTTTTCTTCTCTTCTTCCCTCTTCTCTATTCTTTCTTTCCCTTCTACTCCTTTCCCTCTCCTCCTCCTCCTTCCCTCCCTTCCTCTCATTGATGACAGGACCTTATATATCCCAGGCTGGCCTTGAACTTGCTATGTAGCAGAAGATAACCTGAATTTAAAAAAAAAAAATCTATCATCTATGTAGCCATCTAACCTATTTATTTATTTTTGCACACTTGTGTGAGTATGGGTTTGCCAGAGATGCTTCCCACTGCAAACGAACACTGCGTTTTTGCATCTGGCTTACCTTGGTGGCTTGGGAATGGAACCTTGGACCTACAGGTTTTGTAATCGCGTGCTTTTGACTGTTTAACCATCTTCCCAGCCTCAGGACCTTGAATCTCCGACCCTACTGCTCCCACTTCTGGAGTACTATGATTATACACGTTAAGCCACCGTGCCCAGTTTATGCAGTGCTGGGGAACTAACCCAGGGGAATTCATCCTACTGGGAAAAGTCCAACAGACATGCAACGTCGAACGGAAACTGCACCTTTGAGGTTATACGCAGAGCACTCACACGGCAAAGCAAGACCGGGCTTTCTTTTCAGTATCTGTGAGCCAGGGTGAACCATGGGGTGTTAGAAAAAAAGTTATTTCCATGTTTTCGGAATAGAAAAAGAGAAGGAACTGCGGAAATGCTGTCAGAACCAACTGCCTCCCACTACTGGTCTCATAAGAATTAAGGAATTATCTAGGATATAATTCATTCTGAAAAGTTGCTTCAAGAGGAAACTGGGTGAAACATACAAAGGACTTGTTTGTATTATCTCTGTAACTTCCTGTGACGCTATGGTTATTCCAGAATCAAAGTGGTTTTTTTTTTTTTTAATGTTTCTTCAGTAGGGAAATGGACTTTTGACCTTGGAAAAAATTCCTGCTGTATTCTAGAATTGGACAAGAATCAATGCCTGTGGTCAGACTTCATCCTTTTCAGAGTGTGTAGTTGCTCAGCAGTAGTCAGTAGGGGAAAAAAAAAAAAAGTGAGAGAGCCAGGCATGGTAGCACACACTTTTAATCCCAGCACTCGGGAGGCTGAGGTAGGAAGATTGCCATGAGTTGAGTCCAACTACAGAGTGAGTTCTAGGTCAGTCTGGGCTGCAGTGAAACCCTGCCTCAAAAACAAAGAAGAAAAGAATAAAGTGAGAGAAAGCACCCTCAAAAGTATGAGTCCAGTCGGGCGTGGTGGCGCACGCCTTTAATCCCAGCACTTGGGAGGCAGAGGTAGGAGAATCGCCGTGAGTTCGAGGCCATCCTGAGACTCCATAGTGAATTCCTGGGCTAGAGTGAAAGCCTGCCTCGAAAAACAAACAAACAAACAAAATTATGAGTCCAGTGCTAGAGGTGTGGCTTGGTGGTGGAGTGCGTGTCTGGTAGTTGTGAGGTCCTGGGTTTGGTCTCCAGCGTCAAAGGGGGAAAAATCATCTAGCAGCACACCTACAATCTCAGCCACTTGAGAGGCTGAGATGAAAGGATCGTGAGTTCAAAGTTGGCCTGGATCACAGAGTGAGTTCAGGGTGAACCAAAGCCAGATAGGGTGACTGTTTAAAAAAATAAAAAAGGGGCTGGGGAGATGGCTCAAGGGTTAAGGAGCTTGCCTGCAAAGCCTAACAACCCAGGTTTGACTCCCCAGTACCCACTTGAAGCCAAATATACAAGGGGGTGCACGTATCGAGAGTTCATTTACAATGGCTAGAGCTCCGGGTGTGTCCATTCTCTGTTTCTTTGTCTTTCGGTTTGTCTCTGTCTGTTCTTGCAAATAAATGAACAAAATATGTTAAAAAAATATAAATTAAACAAATTAAAAAGAAGGATGTGGCCCTTTTCCAACTCAAGAGTTGAAATAAGATTCAGTTATCAGGAGTACCAATTATGCATTTTGATGTTTTTAAATGTTTTTCCTCCTAATAGAAGTAATATATGTTTATTATTTAAAAACTGGTGAATATTGGAAATCATGAACAAATAAATTTTCTCACAACATATAACTAAGCAATCACTACATTTAATATCTTTTCAGTTGTTTCCTATGATAAGTATTTTTGTATATAATTCAGGTCATACTTCACTTTTCTTTAGTGAATTTAGCTTTATATTCATCATGTTGTAAGCTTTTCCCAAATTAATACAAAAGTTTAAGTGGCTAAATATGATTCAATTATGTAGTTATGCCATAATCTAGTTGTTCCATTGCTGCGCTTATAGATTTTCTTTCTCTATTTAACCTTTTTCTTCTTCTTTTTTTTTTTTTTTTTTTTTTTTTTTTTTTTTTTTTTGGTTTTTTGAGGTAGAGCCTCACTTTGGCTCAGTCCGACCTGGAATTCACTGTGTAGTCTCAGGGTGGCCTTGAACTCACGAGGATCCTCCTACCTCTGCCTCCCAAGTGCTGGAATTAAAGGCGTGCATCACCACACCCAGCTTGTTTGTTTTTTGAGGTAGGGTTTTACTCTAGCCCAGGCTGACCTGGAATTTACTCTACTCTCAGGGTGGCCTCAAACTCACGACCATCCTCGTACCTCTGCCTCATGGGTGCTGGGATTAAAGGTGGGCGCCACCACACCTGGCTTATTTAAACTTTTTTATACAGAATCCAATGTAGCCCAAACTGGTCTTACACTCACTATGTAGCCAAGGATGACCTTGAACTTCTGATCTTCCTGCCACCAGCTCTTGAGTACTGGGATTACAGGCATGCACCACTATGCTCAGTATATTTAAAAGAGTTTTTATTTATTTATTTGAAAGCTGGAAGAAAGAGAGAGAGAGAATGGTTCTTGCCACTGCCAAGAAACTCCAGATGCAAGCACCACTTTGCGATCTGGTTTTACATACTTACTGGGGAATTGGACCTCAGGCCATCAGGCTTTGCAAGCAAGGGCCTTTAACTGGTAACCCATCTCTCCACAGCCCCCTCTATGCTGTTTTATGCAGAGTTTAGAATCTAACCCAGGGCCTTTGTTTGTTTGTTTTTTGAGGTAAGGTCTCACTCTAACCCAGGCTGACCTGGAATTCACTATGTAGTCTCAGGGTGGCCTCGAACTCTCAGCGATCCTTCTGCCTCTGCCTTCCTAGTACTGGGATTAAAGGCGTGCGCCACCACGCCCAGCCAACAGAGGGCTTTTTAAAAAATAATTTTTTGGGGCTGGAGAGATGGCTTAGCGGTTAAGCGCTTGCCTGTGAAGCCTAAGGACCCCGGTTCGAGGCTCGGTTCCCCAGGTCCCACGTTAGCCAGATGCACAAGGGGGCGCACGCGTCTGGAGTTCGTTTGCAGAGGCTGGAAGCCCTGGCGCGCCCATTCTCTCTCTCTCCCTCTATCTGTCTTTCTCTCTGTGTCTATTGCTCTCAAATAAAAATAAATTAAAAAAAATTAAAAAAAAAATAATAATTTTTTTTTTTGTTTTTTCAAAATAGGGTCTCATACTGGTCCAGGCTGACCTGGAATTCACTATGTAGTTTCAGGGTGGCCTTGAACTCTTGGCTATCCTCCCACCTCTGCCTTTCAAGTGCTGGGATTAAAGGCGTGCGCCACCACGCCCGGCCATCCCAGGGTTTTTTGAATGCTGGGCATATACTCCGCAGTTGCACTGCATACCCAGCCCTGTGTTTATCAATTTTTTTTTTTTTACTAAAATTCACATGTATTCATTGTGTGCATCTTTAGTTATTTAAAATGGCTTTACTAAGAGTTCTAATGTTCTTAATATACATTGCCAATTTGTTCATGAAAATTTAAAATTCAGCTAGTCTATATTAGTCATTTTTTTCTCACGGCTATGACAAAATACCTGACAAGGGGTAACTTAAGAAAGGAAGAGTTGGTTTTGGCTCACAGCTTGAGAGCATGGTCCAGCCTGGCGGGGAAGGTGTGGCGGGTAAGCTGCTGCCATTGCATCCGCAGTCGGGGAGGAGAGGGAGGGAAAGAGAGAGAAGCTGACGATGATGAGTGCACATGCGCAGCTCGCTTCGCCTTCCTGTAACAGCGTCAGCCCAAGCCATTGCTAGACATCCTGAAATGGCAAACACCTTGGACAAAGGTGGAAAAGGAGGGGAATGGATGGGTAAGGGTCTTGAGAGTCTCATGAAAAGGACCTTGTTCCTAAGTGCTTCTCAAACTTTAATGTGCTTATAAAGTATCTGGGGGGGGTCCTCTTTATTTTTTGTTATTTTTATTTTATGTGCTCATGTTTTTTGTTTTTTTTTTTTTTTTGCAGTATTGGGGATTGAACCCACTGCCTTGTACATTCTAGGTAAGTGCTCATCTACCTCCTCAGTCCGTTTTATTTTTTCAGTATTGATGTGTGTTTAACATGTTTGTACTGAACTTACACTATAAGTTTTTTTTTTCTCATTTAACAACATGCCTTGTAGAACTTAACACAGTTATTTCAACGTCAACACAATCCTAGCCTTGAATATGGTTCTGTAACTGGTGGTGTAGGCCTTTGATTTTTTTTTTTTTTTTTTTTTTTTGAGGCGAGATCATTTTAGCCCAGGCTGACCTGGAACACTCTCTCTGCAGCCCAGGCTGGCCTTGAACTCTCTGTAATCCTCCTACCTCAGCCTTTTGAGTGCTGGGATTAAAGGTGTGTGCCACCAATTCTGGCCATCTTTCCTATTTTTGTTCAGTTAAAAGTTCTTTGGAGGGCTGGAGGGATGGCTTAGTGGTTAAGACATTTGCCTGCAAAGCCAAGGAACCCAGGTTCAATTCCCCAGGACCCATGTTAAGCCAGATGCACAAGGTGCATCTGGAATTTATTTACAGTCCTGGAGGCCCTGGAGCACTCATCCTCTCTCTTTCTCTCTCCTTCTTTCTCTCTGTCAAATAAATAAATTAAATTAAATTAAATTAATATATTTTTAAAAGTTCTTTGTTTATCTGACCTTATTTCTACTTGTATTCTTTTAAAATTAAAAAAAAATATTTGCAAGAAGAGAGAGATACAGAGAAGAAAGACAGAGAATGGGTGCACTAGGGCCTCCAGCCACTGCAGACAAACTCCAGATGCATGTGCCACTTTGTGTATCTGATTTTATATGGGTACCAGGGAATAAAACCTGGGCCATTAGGTTTGGCAAGCAAGTGCCTTAACCACCGAGTCGTCTCTCCAGCCTTCACTATTATTATTAATGCACATATAATTTTTTCCTCTTCTGCAGGAGCAAAGGAAAATTTATTTCAGAAAGTTATCCTTGGGCTGGAGAGATGGCTTAGTGGTTAAGCACATGCCTGTGAAGCCTAAGGACCCCGGTTCGAGGCTCAGTTCCCCAGGACCCACATTAGCCAGATGCACAAGGGGGCGCATGTGTCTGGAGTTCATTTGCAGTGGCTGGAAGCCCTGGTGCACCCATTCTCTCTCTCTCTCTGCCTCTTTCTCTCTCTCTGTCTGTTGCTGTCAAATAAATAAATTAAAAAAAAAATTAAAAAAAAAAAAGAAAGCTATCCTTGAACAGTGTGAGAAATTTCCGTTTTGGGGAGATGGGATAGTTTTGTGGTAACTTGAATGTGCGATACTCCTCATGCATTTGAGATTAGGTCTTATACTCGATCCCCAGCTGGTGGCAATTTGGGAGGTCATGTCTTGCTGGAGGAAGAGTGTCACTGGGGGCAAGCCTTGAGATTTACACAGTCCGGGATCCTCTTTCTGCTACCTTCCAGATGCCGTGGCAAGATAAGGTGCCTGGCCTCTGCTCTGGCGTGCTACCTCTTACCCTGATGAAACTTCCCTTGGTGACTGTCAGCCAAAATAAATGCTTTCCTCTCAGAAGCTGCTTCTGGCCAGGTGTTCTGAAGCAGCAACGGGAAAGTAACCTTTACAGCTCATCTCTCAGCATCTGCAGGGTGGCGCTGGTCCTCCTCCATATTTTACTTCTGAAAGACCCATCAGAGGCTGAACACGTTCAAAAGGAAGTGAGCAGAATTCTGATTTACTGCCAAGGGATTTGTCGTTTTGGGGTGACTAGAGATATCACTTCCTGACAGTTAATGTACACGTCACTGATAGAGTTTCTTCAAGAAACTGAAAACAAGTCAGGCATGGTGTCTCATGCCTATAGTTCCAGCACTTGGGAAACTGAGGCAGGAGGATTGCTTCAAGTTCAAAGTCAGCCTTGGCAACTTAGCTCCAGGCCGGCTGGGGCCCCTGAGTGTGATACCCTGCCAGAAAGAAAAAAGGAAGGAGGAAAGAAAGAAAGAAGAAAGGAAGAGGAAAAAGATAAAAACAAGACTATTCTATTTTCTTTCTTTTCTTTTGTGTTGTGAAAGAGGGTCTCACTCTGTAGGCCAGGCTGAACTTGAATTTATAGAAATCCACCTGCCCCAGCCTCCAAAGTGCTAACGTTACAAGCATGAGCCACAATGTCTGCCCTCCTGCCTTCGTTTTTAATTCACGGTGATCCTCCTGCCTCTGCCTGGGATTAAAAGTGTGCACCACCACGCCTGGCTTGGCCTTCATTTTATACTTAGCCATCTTCAACACATATGATTCTCCAGACCTTCTAGACTCTCGGTTCAAGCTTTTTACCCCTGTCCACTTGTTTAACCCTTGTTTGTGCTTCCAAGGGTGTCTGTAATTGGGGTTACGTTGGACAGACAAAAGCTTCCTGCTTGCAGTGATTTTGTGGTAGCTAGACACGGAGAAGGGAAGTGATTCCTCAGTTCTGTGGAGGAAATAAAAGAAGTTCAGAAAGGTGGGTTATTTGTTCCACCTCATACTGCTCCTAAGTAACAGAGGCGGGATGGGAGCTTCCCTTTTTCCCCAGCCCACTGTTGGGCTCTTTTCACCAAGCCTATTCACAAAGCTGGGACCTCAAACAGGCACAGAGGTGATTAGAATCTCTGCTAAGGTGCAATCGTTAGCTAAGCCCTCTGTCGGGGAGGGACAGGATAGCCTAGAGACTCCTGAGCTGTCAGGTTATTGAAACAATGGACCCCAAGAGTCCACTGCTGGAGGAAGGAACCCTAAAATCTTCATACCAGCCAAGAGGAACTTGTCTCCCAGGAAGAGGCTCTGACAACCTACTGGAAACCCCTTGGAGACCAGAGCCCAGACAATGATGGGGCGGGGGGGGGGGGGTGATCGGCAGAACCACACCTTGACCTCTGTTACACTTCACGTCAGCACCCTGAGGATGGATGTCTGTGATCACTAGTTCCCTTTCTTTATTCCTTTTCTCAATGTGGCCACATCGACTAAATCTCCTTTCTCTGCTTTTCACTATACTAATCTCTTTAATTGATGAGTAATCGATGGGGATGGATGCCCAATACACCAGTCTTAGCATGTTAGGGCTGCCAAGGCACAGGCTTGGCCCCTAACAACCGGATACCAGTGACAGCACTGTACAAGAGCAACTGTGAGTTTGAGGCCAGTTTTGGACTACAGTGGGATTTCTAGGTCAGCCTGGGCTAGAGTGAGACTCTACTTGAGAAATGCAAAATATAAAAATTTTCAAAAAGGGCTGGAGAGATGGCTTGGCGGTGAAGTGCTTGCCTGTGAAGTCTAAGGACCCCCGTTCAAGGCTCGATTCCCCAGGACCCACGTTAGCCAGATGCACAAAGGGGTGCATGCATCTGGAGTTCGTTTGCAGTGGCTGGAGGCCCTGATGCACCCATTCTCTCTCTCTCTCTCTCTCTCTCTCTCTCTCTCTCTCTCTCTCTGCCTCTTCCTGTCTATCACTCTCAAATAAATAAATAAAAATATTTTTAAAAAATTTCCAAAAAATAGCCAAGAGCTGGGCATTGTGGCATATACCTTTAATTCCAGTACTCCCAGCACTCTGGAGGCAGAGGTAAGAGAATCACTGTGAGTTTGAGACCAGCCAGGGACGACTCCAGTGTAGACTACAGGGTAGAATGCCCAGGGTGACCTGGATTTCACTATGTAGTGTCAGGCTAGCCTCGAACTCATAGTGATCCTCCTACTTCAGCCTCCCAAGTGCTGGGATTAAAGGTGTGTACCACTGTGCCAGCTCCCTCGCTCTCTTTCTCTCTCTTTCATAAATAAAAACAAACAAACAAATAAACATATTTTGGGGCTGGAATATTTTTAGTTATAAGGAGAAAGAGCAAGTGAGAGAGGGAGAGAGAGAAAAAATATATATACAAGAGCAAAATAGACCAAGTTCTGCAAGAATCAGAAACAAGATGCACTTAGCAGGCAGATCAGACATGGCTTTGAAGACTTGATTTCTGACAGATCTCCTTAGGAGGCACTTTTGTGGAAACAGTACCAGATAAATGGGAAACCCCAGCACTATTTCTCAGAAGTAGGAAGAAACAAGTTTCACCAGAAAATACCATAGAACTAAAGCCAGAAAGGACAGCTTGAGGCCACATTATAGAAGACTCCCTGTGCCAGGCGGTAAAGGAATATAAACAGGAAACAACTAAAACTTAAAGTTCTTGGCCCACCAATGACTTACTCAAAGCCGAATTTTAGGAATATAAGCTTGATAGAATATGGACCAGGGCAGAGAAAGTCGGAAAGTTTTGCTGGTTCCAGGAGAGACAGAGGTGCGCCGATGTGGCTCATATCTTTCCATCTGTTGTTATACTTACATGGAATAGCTTCAGTGACAGAAAGAAATACACACGTCATTGAAAGGTAGAGAATGCTGAGGTCACTGAAGATTCGGGTAGCAAAGATCAGCGTTTTTGCTGGCAAAGGACAGAATTGTTAAGCAATCATTGTTGACGTGAAAAAAAAGATTGAACGCCAAGTCTGAGTTCATGGGAAAGAACTCAATCTAGGGCATTTTAATTTCCTTGAGATTTATCTGTTTGCACATGTGTGAACCCAAAAAACCGGCTCACTGTCTTCCATCCAAGAAGCTCCTCACAAACACTAGTCCCCGAAGACAATTTTTAAAATTATGCATTGTTTAGGAATGCAAAAGGGCAAGTTTAGAAGTTAGGATTTAGGGGGCAGGAGAGATGGCTCAGCAGTTGAAGGCATATCCTGTGTAAGAATAAGGGCCTTGGAAGGCCTGAAAGAGTGCATGAATTCTATCCTCAGGACCCACATAAATAGCTAGACATGGCCCATACACGTATGTAACCCCCATAGGGGAGCAGAGACCTGAGAACTGCCAGAGTGGTGTGCGCGGGTATGTACACACACACACACACACACACACACACACACACACACACAGCAATCATCAAGCTCTGGGATAACTAAGAGATTCCAGCTCAAATACGAATGGGTGGAAGAGGGCTGGAGAGATGGCTTAGCAGATAAGGTGCTTGCCCATGAAGCCTAAGGACCCAGGTTCAATTCTCCAGATCCCATGTAAGCCTGATGCACAAGTGGCACATGCATCTGGAGTTTATTTGCAGTGGCTAGAGGTCGCGGCACGCCCATTCTCTCTCTTTCTTCCTCTCTCTCTGTCTCAAATAAATAGCAAGAAAGAATGGATGGAAGAGGGCTGGAAAGATTGCTTAGTGGTTAAGGTGCTGCCTTGCAAAGCCTGACAGCTTGGGTTCAGTTTCCCAGTGCCCATGTAAGGCCAGATGCACAAAGTGGCATATGGGTCTGGAGTTTGTTTGCAGTGGCAAGAGGCCCTGGCATTGCCATGGTTCTATTTTTTTTTTTCCTCTCTCCTTGCAAATAGTAAATAAGTAAATTTTTTTTAAAAAAGAATGGGTAGAGGGTGAGCACACCCTGCTTTAGGTGAACATGTGGGCGCTGCATGGGTATATATGTGTTCATATAACACACACGTATTATTACAATCACAAAGAGTGATTTTTTGTGTGTGTTATTTTGTTTTTCAAGGTAGGGTCTCACTCTAGCTCAGGCTGACCTGGAATTCACTATGTAGTATCAGGGTGGCCTTGAACTCATGGCATCCTCTTACCTCTGCCTCCTGAGTGCTGGATTAAAGGAGTGCACCACCACACCTAGCTGAAGAGGGAGAGAGAGAGAGAGAGAGAGAGAGAGAGAGAATGGGCATGCCAAGGCCTTCAGACACTGCAAATGAACTCCAGAAGCATGCACCATGTTGTACCTCTGGCTTACAAGAGTTCTGGGGAATCGAACCTGTATCCTTTGGCTTTATAGCCAAATGTCTTAACTGCTAAGCCATTCATACATGCACAAGCAATAATAATAATATGAGAGCCAGGCATGGTAGTGCATGCCTTTAATCCCAGCACTCAGGAGGCAGAGATAGGAGGATCACCATGAGTTCAAGACCACGCTGAGACTACATAGCTAATTCCAGGTCAGCCTGGACCAGAGTGAGACCCTACCTCAAAAAGCCAAAAAATAATAAAATAAATAACTAAATACATAATATGAGGTGAGGGGCTAGGGGGGTGGCTCAGTGGATAAGAGTGCCTGCCTTGCATACTTAAAGACCTGAACTCAACTTCCAGCATCCACATAAAATGCCAGGCATGGCCATGCATGCCTATAACCCCAGTCCTCATCAGGCAATAAACAGGAGAATCACTGTGACCTGGTGGCCAGCCAGCCTGACCCCAAGTGGCAGCTCAGGTTCACTTGAAAAACTCCATCTCAAGGAAACAAAGCAGAGTGACAGAGACAGTGGACACCTGATTTAATCTGGCCTCTGCACACAACGTGCACATGGAGTGCACATCCATATGCACGTGCACACCAGTAGACATATACCAAAAAGATAAAAGGAAAAAAGTGAGGTAAACTACTTGTGACTTGACAAATGGCTAATTCAGGCTGGGGAGATAGCTTAGCAGTTAAGCGCTTGCCTGTGAAGCCTAAGGACCCCTTTTCGAGGCTCGATTCCCCAGGACCCACGTAAGCCAGATGCATAAGATGGCGCACATATTTGGAGTTCATTTGCATTGTCTGGAGGTCCTAGTGGGCCCATTCGTTCTCTGTCTCTGCCTGTTGTTCTCAAATAAATATTTTTTTAATGGGCTGAGGGATGGCTTAGTGGTTAAGGCGTTTGCCTGCAAAGCCAAAGGACAGAGGTTCAATTCCCCAGGACCCATGCTAGCCAGATGCACAAGAGGGCACACACGTCTGGATTTTGTCTGCAGTGGCTGGAGACCCTGGTGTGCCCACTCTCTCTCCCTCTCTCTCTCTTTATTTTTCTCCCTCTCTCTGTCAACTAACTAACTAACTAAATTTTTTTAAAAAAATGGCTCATTCTAGAACATGAATTCATTGCCGTGAGAAAGTCCATAGCATTCTCTGTAATAAGCACACAAGGCAGAGAAAGGAGGATTAGCAGCATGCTAATTCAAAGCATTTCTCTTGCATTTGTGCGCTTGTGTGGTGTGTGAGAGTGCATATATTTGTTTGCGTGTACATGTGTATAAGGAGGTGAGATGTTGGCATCCAGTATCTTCCTCAATTGCTCTCCATCCTTTTTTTTTAGTTTTTATTTATTTGTGTGTGTGTGTGCACATGCTTGTGCAAACTGGAGCCTCTTGCCACTGCAAACAAACAGCACACGTTGGTACCACTTTCTGTGACTGGTTTATGTAGGTGACTTGGGACTCAAACCCAGTCAGCAGACTTTGCTGGCAAGTGCCTTTAATCACTGAGTCATCTTTCTAGCCCTCTGCCTTATCTTCTGAGTCAGGGTCTCTCAGTGAACGTGGAGCTCACCTGTGCAGGTAGACTGTATCTAGCCAGCAACCTCAGGGATCTTCCTGCCTCCACCTCCCAGACTCCAGGATTATAGGCACCTGCTGCCACACCCTGCTTTTTACACAAGTACTGAGGACCTGAAGTCGCTGTGTGGCAAACGCTTTACTCGCCGTAGGTCAACTCCTCAGTCCAGTAAATTCAAAGCTCCTAAGTTACGAGATCCATGAGACAGAAGGGAAAAGTACCCAAGTTCATCCAACTGAAACTAAACAGGAAGAACAGGAAGTGGCTAATGGGAGGGAGGAGGAAGAAGAGGATGGGGAGAGAGTGGGGGAGAGGGAGATTTTGGAAGTCTTTGTGAAGCTTCTGGGTTTGGATCCTGTTCAAGCACACTGGGTGAGGGTAAGCTGGGTGGCCCGCTTCAATTTTCCACTTACCTGACTTGTATTTATGAGCCCAGCTGGGAAGGCAAACGCTTCTGAGGTATTTTTTAAGCTGAGGTTCTGCTCTGTTTTATTTATTTATTTACTTATTGTTAGTGTTTATTTATTTATTTATTTATTTATTTATTTATTTATTTATTTATTTTGCAAGGAGTGAGAGAGAGAGAGAGAGAGAGAGAGAGAGAAAATATAAATGAGGGCTGGAGAGATGGCTTAGTGGTTAAGTGCTTGCCTATGAAGCCTAAGGACCCCGGTTCGAGGCTCGGTTCCCCAGGTCCCACGTTAGCCAGATGCACAAGGGGGCACACGCGTCTGGAGTTCGTTTGCAGAGGCTGGAAGCCCTGGTGTGCCCATTCTCTCTCTCCCTCTATCTGTCTTTCTCTCTGTGTCTGTTGCTCTCAAATAAATAAATAAAAAATTTAAAAAAAAAAGAATATAAATGAGAGCAGGTGCGCCAGGGCCTCTAATCACTGCAAACGAACTTCAGATGCTTGTACCCTTTTATGTATCTGGTTTTATGTGGGTACTGGAGAATCGAACCTGGGTCAGTAAGAGGCTTTGCAGGCAAGTGCCTTAACCTCTGATCCATCTCTCCAGCCATTTAAAAACTTTATATTGACAACTACCATTAACATAAATAAGACATCATGCTACACTTGCTGTTTGTTAGTTTGTTTGTTTGAGGTAGGGTCTAGCACAGGCTGACCTGGAATTCACTATAGAGTTTCAGGGTGGCCTCGAACTCACAGTGATCCTCCTATCTCTGCCTCCTGAGTGCTGGGATTAAATGTGTGTGCCACCACACCCAGCTGCACTTGCATTTTTGGTCCAGCCCAATCAACAGGGAGTCCTGCTCTTTGCTTACAGCCCACTCTCTCCACCTTGTCTGTATGAATTTGTACTTCTCTCCACTAGCTACGACTCTCAGATCTAACTTGAAGCTCCACACCTAATTGGACTGAAGATGCCTAATGTATGCAGAACAGTGAAGCCACACATTCCCAGCCTCTGACCACAGTGCTGCTCTGTTCTCATTTATTTAGAAGGAAAACCAACTCAACCTGGTGGCCCAGGTCTGTAATCCTAGCTACTTTGGAGTCTGAGGCAAGAACATGGCAAGTTCTGGGCCTGCATCTACTACAGAGTGAACTAAAGGCCTAAAAAAACTAAAGAAAGATCCTGTGTCAAAAAAATAAATAATTAAAAAGTAGGCTGAGGAAATGGCTTAGTGGTTAAGGCATTTGCTTGCAAAGCCTAAGGACCCTGGTTTACTCAAGTAAGCCAGATACGTAAGGGACACACGCATCTGGAGTTCGTTTGCAATGGCTGGAGACCCTGATGCATCCATTATCTTTTTCTCTCTATCTGTCTCATCCTCTCTCTCTCAAATAAATAAATAAATAATAAAATATATTTAAAAAATAAAACAAAAATAAAAAGTAAGGCTGGAGAGATGACTCAGCAGTTAAGACACTTGACTGTAAAGCCTTATGACCAGAGTTCGATTCCCCCATACCCACATAAAACCAGATGCACAAAGTGGCGCATGCATCTGGAGTTCATTTGCAGTGGCGCTAGGCTTTGGTGCTCCCATTCTCTTCCTCTCTCTCTCCCCACACCTTTCTCTGTCAGGCGTGGTGGTATACACCTTTAATTCTAGGACATGGGAGGCAGAGGTATGAGGATCACTGTGAGTTCCAGGCCAGCCTGGGCTAGAGTGAGACTCTGCCTTGAAAAACCAAAATAGAGCTGGGCGTGGTGGCGCACGCCTTTAATCCCAGCACTTGGGAGGCAGAGGTAGGAGGATCTCCGAGAGTTCGAGGCCACCCTGAGACTACATAGTGAATTCCAGGTCAGCCTGAGCCAGAGTGAGACCCTACCTCGAAAAACCAAAAAAAAAAAAAAAAAAAAAGAAAGAAAAACCCAAATAAATAAATAAATGATTAAATAAAAAAATGAAAAAAGACCTGTGGTTGTAACTTGGTGGTAGAGTGCTTGCCTTGCATGCACAAGACCCTGAGTTTAACGACCAGTATGCCAAAATAATAATAATAATAATAATAGTAATAATAATGAAAGCAATTGTGGTTATACCTAAATATAAGTCAGAGTCCTGGTTCCACTTGTCAATTCAACCCCTTATTATCCTGTTCACACATACAGGAAGGTCTCGAGCTGCAGTGTCACTGAGGGCATTGGCCTAACAAGCACTCACTTTTTCTTAGGCTGTGTAGATAGCTTGAAGGGTTGAATATAGGGTTTTGGGAAGGGATAAAGAGAGTGGAGACCCCGGCACTGCCTCAGGACCTTGAACAAGGTACTCAATTCCCCGAGCTTGAACTTGCTGTTCTGCACACTAGGAGTAAGGAAATCTCCTTATAAATCCAGTACGTCTGTAAATGAAGTAAGTAACGTGAGCTGTCCTCCATGCCCCATAAGTATATGAAAGGCAAAAGGTACCAAAGGGGGAATTCTAAAATCAGAACTTAGCCCAAGATTGTTTCTGTGAGGTAAAGTCTTAATCTTGCTCTGCCCTGGAGCATTTTAGACATTTATTTTCCGATATTTGGCCTCATTGCTGATCTGTTTTCCCTTTTAGAGAAGAGGAAAGAACATTGTGTTTAAACCATCATTACTAATACTGTGGGCAGGGCTTCTTGACACTTAAAACTGATGACACCCATTAGACTACTCAGGGTGCTCTGAGAAAGAGGCTGGAGGCTTCTTCCCTTCCTGGTTCCTGAGCAGAGAGAATGGCTCCAGGCCCTTGTTAGAAGCTGTCATTAGACGAAGTGACAGAGAAGCCTTCCAGGCCCTCCTCACTGGTCACTGCAAAGGTAGCTCAGGGCTGGATGCCACCTCAGAGTGACGTGAAGGTGTCAAAGCCAACCCAAGTATTCGTCCTTGTGCCCCCCTTTCACTCCTTCTTGACTGCCTCGCCTCCCAGGGTGAGATCTGGCTTCTAGAAGCCTTCATACAAAGTCAAGTGGTTTTGTTAGTCTAAGTTTACTATTCTTCAATAGCTATGAAGATATTTCATTGTCTGAAAGCACCTTGATGAATGAAATGTGTTCCTGGAGACTTCCCTTTAGAGACTTCACTAATTCACTCACTGAAAAACCTTGATGGATATCCGTGATGTGCAGATGCTGTGGTAAAAGTGGACATAATGTGATAAGACAGGAAAGAGCCCCCAGGATTGAGATTTTGGCATCAAACAGTCACACAACCATACACTTCTAAGGGGCCTGAGAGCATAGCTCAATTGGTAAAGTGCTTGCCTCAAAAGCTTTGGGAACTGAATTCAATTCCAAGAACCCACATCAAAATGCTGGGTGTGGTGGAGCATGCTTGCAAATCCAGTGCCCAGGGAGTAGACACAGAAGATCCCTAGGGCACAATAGCCAGCCAATATAAATGAATCCATGAAAGACCCTATTTCAAAAAAAGGTGGATAGGCTGGGTGTGGTGGCGCACGCCTCTAATCCCAGCACTAGGGAGGCAGAGGGAGGAGGATCACAGTGAGTTCGAGGCCACCCTGAGAAGGCAGAGTGAATTCCAGGTCAGCCTGAAAAAAAAAAAAAAGGTGGACAATGTTTCTGAGGGATGACATACAACGTTACCATCCGACCTGTACACACATGTGTACATTTGCATGTGCACATATACTTTCACACACATGCACCCCCACATTCAGGTATGCCCATGCACACAGACAGGTATTGAAGAATTCAGGGCTGGAGAGGATGTTCAGTGGTTAAAGCGCTTGCCTGCAAAACCTAACGACCTGCGTTTGATTGCCCAGTCCCCATGTGAGCCAGATGCACAAGGTGGCTCATGCAACTGGAGTTCATTTGCAGTAGCTGGAGGCTCTGGTGCACTCATCCTCTCTCCTCCCACCACCCCATGTCTATATCTGTCTGCTTGCAAATATATATATTTATATGTATATGTATATGTATATGTATATGTATATGTATATGTATATATATATGACTAAATATATAATATATATATATAATATTTTTAAAATTAAACATCTTGGTCAAACAAAAATATTATGCCCTAGGTATTGCTAACTGGGTATAATTATGCGGTGGGAAAGCTATACAGAGTGTAACGATAATGCAACATATACCTGACCTGCATGGAACTTACTATCATTAATACTTTCAGGGGCTGAAGAGATGGCTTAGTGGTTAAGGCACATGCCTGTGAAGCCTAAGGACCCAGGCTTGATTCTCCAGGTCCCACATAAGCCAGATGCTCAAGGTGGCACATGTGTCTGGAGTTCATTTGCAGTGGTTGGAGGCCCTGGCACACCCATTCTCACTCTATTTCTATCTCTCTCTCTATCTCAAATAAATAAATAAATAATATGCTTAAAATTTTTAAAAATAATAATAATTTTGGGCTGAAGAGATGGCTTAGCAGTTAAGGCCTTTGCCTGCAAAGCCAGAATATGCTGGTTTGACTCTCCAGGACCCACATAAGTCAGATGCATAAGGGGGTGCATGCATCTGGAGTTCGTTTGCAGTGCTGGAAGCCCTGGCATGCCCATTCTCTCTTTGTCTGTCTCTCCCTCTCTCTTTCTCTCTCTGCCTCTTCCCTCTCTCAAATAAATAAAAAAAAATTAAAAAATAATAATTTCACCTTTTTTTGTTTTACAAATTAGTTGGGCTTTTGGAAACATGATTTGGATGCCCTAGTCCATCTAGAGAAGATGGATAAGAAGTTTGACCTTTTGACTCATGTTTCTGTTAAATGTCCTTGGTCCTTTGTTTTCCAGAGAGCAGGTTTGCAGTCTCTGATACTAAGAATGATAATTCTACCAACAGATAAGAGTGTATGTACAGTAATAGTTCATCCATCCACAGAGCTCTCTCTCTCTCTCTCTCTCTCTCTCTCTCTCTCTCTCTCTTTTAATCTGTCCTTACCTCTTAGGTACCAGTCTGAAGTCCGGGCTGAAAGCAGCTCGATATTCCACACCAAAGCAGTTGTTACCATTCAGAAACTATTCATGTGACTAAATTATTCCTTCTCAGCTTTCATCGCTGATGGGGGTGTGACATGTTGTTGACAGCTATCAGCGCTCTTCATGCTTTATTGGAAAGTCATTTGAAAAATTACCATGTCATTAAATTCAATTCTTAAACAGGTTCAACACCCTCTCAGAGAGCTGCCAAGGCAGGCATACAAGAGTATTTTCACTCTGTCTTCTCCCTGTCCTCCTGTGTTCAGTTACTGGCTGGAATGGATAGATATGGGAGAGAAATCCCTTAAGGGGAATGTGCTGCTCATGAGGAAAAGCTGGCCCCTCCTTTGGATCCTCTCCCTTCCAAGAGGAAGGCATGCCCAAGGGGATCACTTGGAAAGCTGTTGGTCTCTGCTAGTTAAAAAAAAAAAGACTCCTTTCTCTGCTGGCTGCTGTGTGGGATAGGCTTCATGCCCTGCCTATGAGGGTCTGCTCTCACTGAGGGATAGACTACATGGCCATGCATGGTGGCCTTCTGAACACAGAAGGCAAAGAAAATCTTAAGTTCTTCATTATTTTTTGTTTCTTTGTTTGTTTTGGTTTTTCAAGGTAGGGTTTCAGCCCAGGCTGACCTGGAATTTACTATGTAGCCTCGAGCTCTCAGCGGTCCTCCTACTTCTGCCTCCCGAGCGCTGGGATTAAAGGCATGAGCCACCACGCCTGGCTCTCCACAGTGGATTTCATCCCCTCAAACTATAAGGCAAAATAAACTCCTAAATTGCTTTTTGTTGTTGCTGTTGTTTTGTTTCTCGAGGTAGGGTCTCACTCTAGCCCAGGCTGACCTGGAATTCACTATGTACTCTCAGGGTGGCCTTCAACATATGGTGATCCTCCTACTTCTGCCTCCTGAGTGCTGGGATTAAAGGCGTGCGCCAACACACCCGGCTTAATTGTCACCTTTTGCTCCTTAAAAAAATATACTTTTTATTTACTTATTTATTTGAGAGAAAGATGCGTATAGAGAAGAAGAGAGGACGAATGCACTAAGGCCTCCAGCCACTGCAAACAAACTCCAGACGCTTGTGCGGCCTTTTGCATCTGGCTTTGTAGGCAAGTGCCTTAACCACTAAACCATCTCTCCAGCCCTTAAGTTGCTTTTGGTCAGGTATTTGGTCACAGCAACAAGTAACTAATACACACAACCATTAAAGGCCTTAGCGTCTGTGGCTGGCTGAATCTGTCAGGGCAGAACCCACAGTCAAGGAAGGCTGCCTGCACAAATGTTCTCAGCAACTATGTTCATAACAACCCTAAAGAGGAAAGTTCTCGAGTGTTCTTCGGTTTAATCATTTGGTAAGTGAAATAGATTATTACTCAGCAATATGAAGGAACCAGTGCTAAGTGAATGAAGCCACTCTCAAGCTTATATGCCACATAGATCCATTTATAGAATATTTTCAAAACTATTGGGGCTAGAGAGCTGGAGAGATGGCTTAGTGGTTAAGGCGCATGCCTGTGAAGCCTAAGGATCCCGGTTCGATTCTCCAAGTTCCAAGTAAACCAGATGTGGTACGTGCATCTGGAGTTCATTTGCAGTGGCTGGAGGCGCTGGTGTGCCCGTTTTCCCTCTTTCTCTTTCTCTCTCCCTCTCTCTGTCTCTAATAAATAAATTTTAAAAATCTAAAAAACAATATACTGGGGCTAGCAAGATGACCCAGCAGTTAAAGGCATTTACCTGCAAAGCCTGCTGACCTGGGTTTCATTTCTCAAGCTACCCATATAGGCCAGAGCCCCCAAATGATGCAAATGTCTGGTTTTTGTTTATAGTAGCAAGAGGCCTTGGCATGCCCCACCACACACACACACACACACACACACACACACACACACACACACGCACATTTTTAATATATTTATTTATTTATGAGAGAGAATGGGGGCACCAGGCCCTCTTGCCTCTGCAAGTGAACTCCAGATGTGTGGGCCATTTTGTGCTCCTGGCTTTACATGGGGAATCAAATCCAGGCCACCAGGTTTTGTATGTAAGTGCCTGTAGCTGCTGAGCCATCTCCCCAGCCCTAAATATATATTTTTTTCCGAGATAGGGTTTCACTCTAATCCAGGATGACCTGGAATTCACTGTGAAGCCTCAGGGTAGCCTTGAACTCATGGCAATCCTCCCGAGTGCTGAGATTAAAGACGTGCACTACCACACCTGGCTTTAAACATACACACACACACATACACACACACACACACACACACACAGAACTTCATTGGGTAGCACATTCTTATAACCGCAACTTAGTAGGCTGAGGCAGGTGAGTCGTGAGTTCCAGGTCAGGCTGAGCTACATAGTGAGCTGCTGTCCCAGAAATGAGCAAAACAAGAAAAAATGGCAAAACCACAGGAATGGAAGATATATCAGTGATAGCTAGGTGCTTGGAGTAGCAGGAATAACACTGAGGACGCTACTTGGAGTGATGGGCTGTACTTATCCCAGTTGTAATGGAAGCTCCAGGAGACGGTGCATGTATTTAAAAACCATAGTATTGCACAACAAATTTTATGGTATAAGTTTAAAAACATAAATTAAGACAATAGTTAAAAAGTCCAAGTTAGACCAAAAAAAGACTGGAGAGATGGCACAGCAATCAAAGGTGCTTACTTGCAAAGTCTGATGACCTGGGTTCAATTCCTGAGTAAAGCCAGACTCACAAAGTGGCTTATATGACTGGAATTCAGTTGCAGTGGTAAGAGTTCCTGGCATGGTCTTTTTCTTCCTCTACCTCCTCTCTCTCCCTCCTTCTCTCAAATAAATAAATATTTTTTTAAAAAGCAAGAAAAAGCTAGGCATGGTGGCACATGCCTTTAATCTCAACACTTGGGAGACAGAAGTAGGAGGACTGCCATGAGTTTGAGGCCATCCTGAAACTACAGAGTGAATTGCAGATCAGCTTGAGCTAGAGTGAGACCCTACCTCAAAAAACAAAACAGAAACAAAAACAAAAAGCAAGAAAAATGGCAAATTAAGAGCTAAGCTTATAATTCCAGCACTTGGGAAGCTGAGGCAGGAGGATTGCTATGCTTTCAGGCCCAACTTGTCTCAAAAAAGGTCAAGTTAGTAAGAAAAGGCAGGCCTTTTCCATTGTTTGAAGTGTCTGAGAGAACATGTTAGTTAATAAGTCTGCTATGTATAAGGAAGGAAAATAAGGAAAGAGAACAATCTTAGATTGTTAGATTAATCCAGAGTTAGTGGCTTATGGCAGCCTGTAATTTTGTTGTTTGGGGTTTGGTGTTTTTGAGACAGTGTCTTTGCTAACCTCAAATTCACAATCCTCCTGCCTCAGCCTGTCAAATACTAGGATTACAAGCATGCATCAACATGCTCGGCCTGGTAGATTGCATTTCTGACGATTCCTGCAACAAAACATACCAGCCTTTCTGTTCTTCTGGGAAGCTGGCTATTTTATCAAGAGGTGTGTGCTCCTGTCGATTGAGTCTGAGACCGCTAGACCCAGCGTGTGTGGGGAATCACTGTGTGATCGCAGGGGCTCCGTCACAAAAGTGCCATGCGCTTCCTCCCTGCTCCCTCAGAGCAGTTGCTCTTAGTGCTGAGCCACAGCAATGTGAAGCGTTCACAGTGGGAAGGCTTAGGAGACAGGAACTGAGGTGTCGCCCACATACCTGGATGATCTTCCAGCCAACAGGCAGCACCATTTTTCCAGCCCAGGTTGAATGCAACGTAACTGGCAGTGCTAAGGAGCAGAGAAGGATGGGTCTGCCAAGCCGCCTATCACAAGGATGCTTGTGAGCAAAATAAGTGACTGCCATTATGCCTTGAATGTTTTGTAGGAGGCCCTGGGTTTCATTTCTTAACACACACACACACACACACACACACACACACACACACACGCTGTTGCTCTAATCCATTAAATTTTGGCATGACTTGTATTAAACAAGAGAGGTAAACTGATCTTTTCACTCACTTATCAATACCAACAGATCGGAGTCCATTCTTAAAATGTGGTGTCTCAGAAGTCTTCTAGACGAGGATGAGGCTTGGTGGGGGAAGTATGTAGTTAATAAGTGAATTCATCCCTTGGGCATTTCCTGAACTATGGAACCAGGACTGTTTGGTAACTGAGTTAGAACGCAGCACCCTCGCTTCATATAATGGGATAAACCTCAATGCAGAGAGTACCTGAGCACCACAGCATGCTCCCGCGCCAGGTCTTCAACGTGCAGCTTGAATTCTGTCCATTTTGTGATGACCCTTCCCAACAAGACTCCAAGGACTGGGCTGGAGAGAGTGCTCAGCAGTTAAGGTGCTTGCCTGCAAAGCCTAAAGACCAGGGTTTACTTCCCTAGTACCCACATAAGGCCAGATGTACAAGGTGGCGCATGTGTCTGGAGCTTGTTTGCAGTGGCTAGAGGCCCTGGCATGCCCATTCTCTCTGTCTCCTCTTCTCCTCTCTTCTCTCTCTGCAAATAAATAAATAAATATTTTTAAAAATTCTAGCCAGGCGTGGTGGCACACACCTTTAATCCCAGCATTTGGGAGGCAGAGGTAGGAGGATTGCCGTGAGTGCAAGGCCACCCTGAGACTCCATAGTGAATTCCAGGTCAGCCTGGGCTGGAGTGAGATTCAGGGACAGGAAGTTACAGGATGCCCAGCAAGAAACACATGGCTGGATGCTTGAACTTCCACCCATGCTGTGACAGACGTGGTTAGCCAAGCACAGCATTTGCCTCTGATCTCTGTGATGGCAATGAGGGAGACAGAATCCAAATTGTTCTGGTTGAGAATCTGAATGAAATGTCACTGACTGTGTCAGGAGTGTCAAAGGAGTGCTGTAAAGATGTGCTCAAAACACAGGCCATAAAAAGTTTTGATTTGGGGCTGGAGAGATGGCTTAGTGGTTTAGGCGCTTGCCTGCAAAGCCAAAGGATCCCGGTTCGACTCTCTAGGCCCCACGTAAGCCAGATGCACAAGGGGGCGCACACATCTGGAGTTCTTTTGCAATTGCTGGAGGCCCTAGCACGCCCATTCTCTCTCTCTCTCTCTCTCTCTCTCTCTCTCTCAAATAAATAAAATCTATAAAAAGAGTTTTGATTTTTAAAAAATAGGGAAAAATACAGAGGGTTGGAAAGATTGCTCCAGGGTTAGTGTTTGCCTGCAAAGCCTAACAACCTAGGTTCGATTCCCCAGTACCATGTAAAGCCAGATGCACAAAGTGATGCATGCATCTGGAAAATAAGCAACCACATCATAAGGAGTAAGGGTGAGCAGCAGGGAACACTTCCTGCAAGACCACTCTGTGTGAAGGACGTCTGACTTCTAAAAGCATCTAAGGAATTGCTTCTTGCTTCCCTGAGGAACTCAGCCACGGACCCTGTTAGGGCAATTTCTATTTAATATTTTTGAATTGTTTTCATTGCAGTTGAAAGGAAACATGTTTCTTTAGTTGCAGTGTTACATTATACACTGGGTCCTCAAAATGTGAATGCACAGGGCAGTACTGGAAAACTGTCCATCCTGATGGTTGGTTCCATGCTTCATAGTGAGTGCACTTAGCACCTTCTGAAAGCAAAAGAGAAGCGGGAAAACTAGAGCGTGTCTAGGGTACAGCTTAAAAACCAGGGCTGGAGAGATGGCTTAGCGGTTGAGCGCTTGCCTGTGAAGCCTAAGGACCCTGGTTCAAGGCTCGATTCTCCAGGACCCACGTTAGCCAGACGCACAAGGGGGCGCAAGTGTCTGGAGTTCTTTGCAGTGGCTGGAAGCCCTGTTGTGCCCATTCTCTCTCTGTCTGCCTTTGTCTCTCTCAAATAAATAAATAAAAATGAACAAAAAAATTAAAAAAAAAAAAACCAGGATGTGGAAAAAAAAGGAACCCTTCTTCACTGCTGGTGGGAATGCAATCTGGTCCAGCCATTGTGGAAAACAGTGTGGAGGTTCCTAAAACAGCTAGAGATTGATTTACCATATGACCCAGCTATAGCGCTCCTAGGCATATATCCAAAGGACTCATCTCATTTCCTTAGAAGTACATGCTCAACCATGTTTATTGCTGCTCAATTTATAATAGCTGGGAAATGGAACCAGCCTAGATGTCCCTCAACAGATGAGTGGATAATGAAGATGTGGTACATTTATACAATGGAGTTCTACTCAGCGGTAAGGAAAAATGAAGTTATGAAATTTGCAGAAAAATGGATGGACCTGGAAAGTATTATACTAAGTCAGGTAACCCAGGCCCAGAAAGCCAAGCGCCACATGTTCTCTCTCATATGTGGATCCTAGCTACAGATGACTGGGCTTCTGCGTGAGAATGAAAATACTTAGTAGCAGAGGCCAGTAAGTTGAAAAGGAGACATAAAGGGTGGAGAAAGGAAGGGAGGAGGATACTTAATAGGTTGATATTGTATATATGTAATTACAATGATTGTAATGGGGAGGTAATATGATGGAGAATGGAATTTCAAACGGGAAAGTGTGGGGGAGGGGAGGGAGGGAATTACCATGGGATATATTTTATAATCATGAAAAATGTTAATAAAAATTTAAAAAAAAAAAAAAACCCAGTGGCACTGTGTCTGGATGACAGAGTAGTTCACAAGAACAGGTTTCAGATTCGCCCACCAGGACCAAGGGTGAGGCAGACACTCTGCATGAGAATCTGTCCCTAAACCCCTAGCAGTGCCATGAGTGCTTTCCTCTTATCAAGCCTCAGAAGGGTTTGCAGTGAGTCAGGAGTGAAGAATAAAGCAAGCAGACAGGGCTGGAAAGATGGCTTATCAGTTAAAGCACTTGCCTGTAAAGCCTAACGACTGGAGTTTGATTCCCCAGTACCCATGTAAAGCCAGATGCACAGAGGCACATGCATCTGGAGTTCATTTGGAGCTGTTAGAGGCCCTGGCACACCCTTTCTGTCTGTCTCTCTTCTTTCTCTTTCTGCTTGCAAATAAATAAATAAAAATATTTTAAAAAGAAAACAACCAGTGCTGGAGGGATGGCTTAACAGTTAAGGCACTTGCCTGCAAAGCCAAAGGACCCAAGTTTGATTTCCCCAGAACCCACATAAGCTAGATGCACAAGGTGGCACATGCATCTGGAGTTCATTTGTAGTGGTTGAAGGCCCTGTTGTACCTATTCTCGCTCTCTCTATCTTGCCTCTCTTTCTCAAATAAATAAATAAAAAGAAAATATTAAAAGCAAAAACAAGCAGACGAGTGTCTTCATGCATTCCTTTGTTCATTGAGAACCTGGTGAGTGTAAGCTATTCTGTTTGATACCATGGGGGATACAAGGATCAAAAAGGCAGGATTTTTTTTTTTTTTTGACTGAGAAAGAGGGAGAGAGAGAGAGAATGGGCACGCCAGGGCCTCCAGCCCCTGCAAGCAAACTCCAGATGAGTGCACCCACTTGTGCATCTGGCTAACATGTGTCCTGGGGAATCAAACCTGGGTCCTTTGGTTTTACAGGCAAATGCCTTAGCCGCTAAGCCATCCCTCCAGCCCCAAGGCAGGGATTTTTGTCTTCCAAGATTCTCTAGCATGGCTCCCATCCTCTGTTAATAGAGTAGGATTTGAGATCTCTGGCCCAGTGAACCAATGAGTCAGCAATCTAAATACTTCCTACTGGTACCCTCAAAAAATGACTGGGAGCTGGGTATGGTGGCACACGCCTTTAATCCCAGCACTTGGGAGGCAGAGGTAGGAGGATTGCTGTAAATTTGAGGCCACCCTGAGAATATGTAGTGAATTCCAGGCAAGCCTGAGCTAGAGAAAGACTCTACCTTGAAAAACAAACAAACAAACAAAAAAAATCACTGGGCTCAGCCCTGAGAGGTGGAGAAACCCCAGTTGTCCCTCCACTCCACGCCATGGCTTCCTTATCACCGGAAAAATCGTGAGTTCAAGATCCCCGGGAGGCACGTGGTGCTGTGGTCTTGGGAAGTTACGCAGGTACTGACATTTCTTTGCATCAGCCTCCCTTTCCTGGTGCAGTCCAGGCTGGGCTTGAACAAACAAGCATTCTTTTCAGAGAAACACACACACACACACACAAAGCAAAGCAGACATCTAATGTTCTTAAAGAATGGATTTTTTTGGATAATAATTAAACAGCTTCTCTGTCCACATCAAGTCTTCAAAAAGGCTGGGTGATGATTTGTTCAGAAACCCTCACACTTCTTGCTCGGGCTCTCCAGACCCAGCATGTCTGTATTTTGCAGCTGCTGACTTGTTTGCCTCCTATCTCCGTGATTTCCAGTAGGCTTCCCCAAACACTTGGTTTTTTTCAACATGTAGGCTTAAACCAAACACCTCTCAAAGTCCTATAATCTCTGATAAGTGCCAATGCACAGGAAACAAGACAGAAAACTCACTACAAAGAAAATGGGCTGTGGAATTAGTCCAATCAGAGTCCACTACCTCTGGGACTCCAGGTCAACTTCCAAATCTATTGTAGTCAGCTTCACGTCATTGGGATCAACTTCCAAACCAGGGACAAGTTATGAGAGGAATGGATTTATTGAAGCTTATAGATGGGGGCAAGTTCCATAATGGCAGAAGAAACTGGTCCTTTTTTACAGGTCCATGCAAAGAGAAAATTAACACCAGCAGTATCATAAGCAAGCACACTCCAGGAACCCCAGGCCGAGCTCAAACACTCCGCATACCTTAGGCTGGAATTCTAGATATGCCCCCAAACACACCTTAAGGCTGGACCACAGTGACACCTCCTCCAGCCAGGCTGTTCCTCCCCTAAACTGTGCTTGGTTTGGAAGGTCATTGCAGCAATGTGAAGCTAAGACAAAATATCAGTGAGCATGTGTTTGCTTATCTGTGAACTGGGGATAAAATGCACACAGCCATGGACATAGACATCAAGGACATTCTTACCCACTAACTTCCCTTTGCTTCCTCCTAAAAATAGTGATAAAGCGCAGGACTTAATCATTACAACACATCACCGGGCTGGAGAGATGGCTTAGCGGTTAAGGCGATTGCCTGCAAAGCAAAAAGAAAGGATGTTGGTTCAATTCCCCAGGACCTACTAAGCCAGGTGCACAAGGTGGCACAAGCATCTGGAGTTCGTTTGCAATGGCTGGAGGCCCTGGTGTGCCCATTCTCTCTCTTGGCCTATTTCTCTCTCTTAAATAGATAAATGAAAATTAAAAATATTTTTAAAGAGTATTGAAAAAAAAAACAAAGCACTTTTCTTTAAAAAAAAAAAATCACCACTGGCTGGGGTTTGAATCCCCAGACCCCACTTAAAGCCAGAAGAAGTGGTGGGTTTCATTAATCTCAGTGTACCTACTCCAAGAGAAGAAGAGTCAAGAGAATTTCCCAAAAGCTCCAGAATGGAGTAGAACAGCAAGAGACCCTGCCCTGCCTCCAACGAGTTGGAAGGGAAGGACTGACCAGAAAGTTACACACACACTCACACACACACACACACACACACACTCACACTCACACAACTAAAACACCACCTCATCAGTTAAAGATGCACACTGCTGCTGCTCACGTCCTAACCAACTTCTCTGACACTTCGGTAATTAAAACAAAAAGTCTTGACATTTCTTCACTTTCTTTTAAAAAATATTTTATTTTTATTTATTTGAGAGAAAGAGAGAAGGAAATAGGCAGGGGGAGGGAGAGAGAGAGAGAAAGAGAGAATGGGCATGCCAGGGCTTCCAGCCTCTGCTGACGAACTTCAGATGTGTGTGTCCCCTTGTGCATCTGGCTTATGTGGGTGCTGGGGAATTGAACTGGGTCCTTTGGGTTTCCAGGCAAGCACCTTACCACTAAGCAATTTCTCCAGCCATTCTTTTTTTTTTCCTTAATGTACACTTTATTTGTATATCTGGCTTTATGTGGGTACTGGGGAATCGAACGTGGGTCCTTAGGCAGTGCGGGCAAGCGTCTTAACCACTGAGCAATCTCTCCAGCCCGATTTCTCCATTTTCTTATTCAGGGTCCGGTGGGGAGGAAAGCACCCAGTGTTTAGCATCCATCATTTCTCCATCCTCGTGCCCTCGGTGGTGGGCTGGCTGTTTCTACAGAACACGGTGCCACTTTCCCATTGTGTGACAGGATGCTTAATGTCGGCCTCCTGGCCTGTTAGGTGGGGACAGCTTCGTTGCAGGTAAGGAAGAGGAAATGCCTCGGGTGCCAAAGTGCTCTTTTGAGATTGTTCAAACCTTTTTCTAGCACCGAAATCCACAAAGAACTCCTCTATGGGTTTCTGTTACCCAGGGCTGTTTCTTTAAATTGTTTGACGTCAGAGAAAGAATGCTATAGCAACAGTCTGTCAAAGTGGAATTAACTCAAAAGAAAGATGGGGGTGGGGAAAGGAAAAGTACTCCCAGGCGGCACTGGCTTCAGAGGAAGCAAATTGGAGAGATGCATTTATTTTGTTTTTTTTTTTTAAACATGAGACACTCAGACAAATGTGGAGGGGGAGAAAGAGACGCCTAAGGTGCACGTGGTGTTTAACTCATGCAGAAAAGGGCGACTTGGTTGGGGGAGACGGAAGGCCTGCGGGTTTCGTCAGTGATGAGTCCCAGTTACTTCCAAGAACTGATCATTTACAAGCAGGTTCTAAGCACGCGTTACCTCGCTTACTAATATTTGCATCGCCTTTGTGAGGCAGGCATCGCTATCCCTAGTTGGGCATTCATGAAACTTGGGCCTCCACACCAGCTACCGATGGTGATGGTGGGAGTTTTGCAGGACTAGGCTTCTGCTTACTCTCCTTCATCTAGAATTCCAACTGGAACCCTCAACAGGACCTCGGGGGTCCCATCACCTTGTCCACACGAGCAAAATCGCTCGGATAGGCTCACGACACTTCACTTCGACGGCGCTACTCTTCTGCGCGCTCCCGAGGCCGGGCTCCTCACCAAGAAATCGAAACTGCCCTGGAATTCGTGCTTTTCGTCGCCATCTGGCCAGAGACCAGAGGCAGCCTGGGAAGCAAAACTGCACCCGATGCCGCGCCCCCGGTTGGTCCCCAACCCAGGCCATGCGCGCTCCAGGCTCTGCGCGCCCCCGTCAGGCCCCCAACCCAGGCCATACGCGCTCCAGACTCTGCACGTCCCCGTCAGCCCCAAAACCCATGCCATGCGCGCTCCAGGCTCTGCGCGCCCCCGTCAGCTCCCCCCCCTCAACCCAGGCCCTGCGCGCTCCAGGCCCTGGCGCGCCCCCGTGAGCCGCGCCCCCGTCCCCGCCCCGGTCCCGCGCGCCGCGGAGTTGGCTGCTGGGTGTGGCCGGGGCCGGGTCTCTGCGCTCCTCGCCGCCCTGCTCCGCTCCGCCGGCGCCGCGCTCCCCGCAGCCGAGCGCCCAGCCTGAGCCCCGGGCAGCGCGCGGTCCACGCAGCCCGGTTCCCTCCAGGTAGGTGGCGAGCGCGGGAGCGGCGGCTCGTCGGGGCGCGGCGCACCGGGGTCCCCGGGCTCCTCGCAGGGGGCGTGGGGATCCGAGCGTGGGACGGGACCCGAGTGGCGGCGCCGGCGGGCCGGGGTTCCTCTTTGGCGCGGGTGGTGCGCCCTGGTAGAGGGACCCCGGGGCGGTGGAAGCAGACAGGCAGTGGCCTCCGGGAGGCCCCCCCTCCCTCCGAACACCCGCGGGCAACTCAGCGCCACGAGAGGCCCCGGAGAACCGTCCTGGAGGCCGTGGTGATCCCGCACTGCCCTGGACGGGCGCTGGGGTGGAGAGCGCGCGGAGAGCCCACGGAAGTTCTCACTCCGACTGCCTGCCTGCCCGGTTTGTTTTGGAAATTTATGTGTATATATATACCCGGCGGCGGTTCTGAGGACGAGTGATGGGGTTTTGAATCTTGATGCGTTTCTACGTGAGAAGGTGTGCTTTCTCTTCCCTCCGCATCTCTCTGCGTCGGGACGCAAGCGGTCGCTTTTGGCTTAGGCTTGGACTGCTCTTTGGTAAGGGGGTGGGAGGAGGGAGTTTTCAGAAGTTTTACCACCGGCTTGCCTTTGTTCGTGGCTTTAGGAATTTGCATCTTCCCGTCTACGCTTTTCTTCCTCTCCTTCCCCTTCTCCTTCAGTAAAGGATGTGGATGTGTTTTTTCTGCCTAGCCACCGACAAACAGCCTGGGGGTATAGACTCTCCCCTACCAGGAAGTTTTCCTCAGACATTTGAAATTTAATTGCTTTGGATCCCTTTAGTGTCGCAACTGAGCCGGGATTCTAGAGCGCATCTTCCAGGAAGGAGAGAGGGGACGACATGTCCAGAGGGTGGACCATATGCGTGGTCTCTGCCATGGCACACACACCCTGGCCTCTGAACGTGGACTGTGTGTGCTCCAGTATTTGGTCAGACATCGTTTTCATATCTCGTTTGGGTTTGTAGATGAATTTAACACTGAAATAAAGACTTGAAAATACCATTGTATTGAATATTGCCAACCCCTGTTGTGCATAAGATCATGAAATCAATTAGCATACTTACCTTCGTGTCTTTGAAAGCCCACAGATGTTACAGAGGAAGTGATTTTTGAGTTGTTGATCCTGGTCAGCCTGTAATATGGATCACTTTGAATCATTCACGCTTCAATATATCGCCACTTAAGTTAACACTCTAAAAGTAGGCTCGTGATGGGCATTTTCTGCTTTTACCAAATGGTGCCGGAGATGGTGTGATGTCTTTTTTTCTGGCATGTTACTGAAGTTGGATAGCCGGGTTATTAGTTTCTTTATTTACCCTGCTGACGAATTTAGTCTGCATTTATTCTAGGAGTTATGTACGAAACCTCTGCCTTGTGTTAGAGGCAGTCCTGTGTTATAATCTTATTTATGTCTTAACTTAGCAAAGGAAACATCATCAACTTCCACAGGTAAGGAAACTGCCTCTGAGATGTTAGGTGACTTGTTAGTGGTCTTGTAGTGGCTGGGTAACTCAAGGCCTCAGTCGGTGAAGTTCATGTTCCTTCCTCTGGGCCACATTCACTTAGTCCCTGGGCATGAGAAGCGATGCCATTTTCTCAGCGTATGCATAGCAGAGCGTTCCCCAGACGTCAGCGCCGCGTGCAGGGCTCCCCAGTATGACCTGTATGCTCATCCTTGTTTCTGTGTGGCCTTCTCCCGTCACTCCTGTCCTAGGATAATTGTCGACTTAGCTAGGGCACAGTTATCCTATTGACAATTAATAGGTAGTGAATGGGTTCTCTGGAGACATCGATATAATTATTTGGGGACCGGGGACATAGCTCAGTGGGCAAAGTGCTTGCCGTGCAAACACGAGGACCCGAGTTCGTGTCCCCAGTACCCATGTAAAGACATGTTCTGTCGTACACATGTGTAACTTCAGTGCTGAGGAGATGAAGAGAGGCAGATCCCTGTGACTTAATAGCTAGCTAGCTAGTCTAGCAGAATCGGTTAGCTTTAGATTCGGGGAGAGACCTTGTCTTAAAAGATGAGGTGCAGAGTAACTGAGGAAGACGCTTGACACCAACCTCGGGCTCCACTTGCACATGCTCACATATGTGTGCACACATACGCCCACACGCACATGAACACACACACACATGTGCAAAAGAAAAAGACATAACTAATTTGGAAGGTTGCAAACAGGATACCAACCTGTGTGTGTGTGGAGGGGTGTACGCCTGGAACCCCAGCACTAGGAGCAGGAGGGCGAGTTGGAGACCAGCCTGGCTATGTTGTTAGCCAGACGGTGTCTCGTAATAAGAGAAGAGAATGGCAGTCTATTCTGTGATGTGGGAACCCACGGATATTCCTTCCATCCAGCCAGGAGATTTCTCCTTGTGATCATCCTTTCTTTCCCCCGCCCCACGTCTACAGTTTGCCTGTTTCTATGGGATCATGCGTGTTGTCAGGCAAACACTCTGTTGTATCTCCTGCCTTAAGGTAAATTTATTTTTCTTCACCCAGTGCTCTGCTTCAGTGGCTGCCTCATTTCTGAGCTTCATCTTGAGAAAACCTAGTGGGTTTTTTTTAAATTATTTTTTTGAGAGAACAAAAATAAATGCGAAAGAGATAACCAGAAACTAGTTGCCTCTAGGAGGCAGGTAGAAACTGGATAGACCGGGGGAGAGAGGCGTGGCGCTGATTTGAACGCACCTCTTTTTGTAGTTTTGAGTCTCAGAAACTTGTTAATCTTGAGTATGTTCAATTGAAATTAACAAGCAACAAATGAGCAATCTGTGTTGCAGTGAATAAGCCAAGTTAACAAAAGAAAAAACAGAATTCAAGTAAGTTTTCAACACAAGACTGACTGTTTGCCCTTAACTTAGGTACAAAAAAAAAAAAAAGTGTGGGGGAGTTGGGGGTGGGGGGAGGATTGAACTCTGGTATAGGCTGTTACTTGTATGAAAGAGGTACAGCAATTCTAAAACTCTGTGTCTTTGTCAGATTAAATAGGTGAGTAAATTCACTAGCACTTTGCAAGCTAGAGTTTCCACTCAGAGAACAAATACAAAAACAAGGGATGAGACCTGGAGACTTAGAGCATTTATCTCCAGCATGCATGAAGCATTGTGTTCAATCTCCAGCACGTCATCAAACGGGGCGTGGTGACATGTGCCCCTTAGCACAAAGGAATGGAAGCAGGAAGATCAGAATTTAAGGTTACCCTCAGCTGCATATCCAGTTCAAGGGCAGCCTGGACTAAATAAGACCCTGTCCTGTAAAACAAACAACAACAAAAACAGGGGACTGGGGAGAAGCTTCCGTTAGTAAAGTGCTTGCTGTGCAAGCCCGAAGACCTGAGTTCAGATTCCCAGAATCCAGGCGACTGCAGGGTGTGACAGCCGCGATCCAGTGATGGCTGCGCACTGGAGTTGGTGGCCAGGGATCCCTGGGGTTCCCGGGCTAGCTAAAGTGGAGAATAAGAGAGGAAACGCCTGAAATCAACCTCTGGTCTCCTACACACACGCACTCATGCTGACACACTTATAATTCACATGCATGCACACCACACATACATATGCAAAGAAAAGAAAGAAAAAGAAATAATAGGAAAAGGTAATGACGAATTCTCTGGCATTGGATTGGAACTAGTGGCATCAAAATAAACCCATGATGGATAAATATATATATACACACACACGTCTGCACACATACGTACACTTCCTAGCTCTGGCTAGTGAAAGGGCCTAGGAGGCTTGACACTAAAATAGCCGTGAATTTGGCCAGTGCCTTATGCAAATGTGGGCCACTTAAGTTGGGAAGCTGTAAGGTGAGCCTTGAATTTTGTGCCACAGAGAGAGTGCTACAGAGATGGCTTAGTGGTAAAGGGGCTTGCCTGCAAAACCCAAGGACACCCATGTTTGATTTCTCAGTACCGACGTAAAGCCAGATATACAAGGTGGCACATGTGTCTAGAGTTTGTGGTGGCTAGAGTATTTATTTATTTAAAAGAAGAAGCTGGGCATGGTGGCTCACACTTTTAATCCCAGCACTTGGGAGGCAGAGGTAGGAGGATTGCTGTGAGTTCGAGGCCACCCTGGGGCTACATAGTGAATTACAGGTCAGCCTGGACTAGAGTGAGACCCTACCTGGAAAAAAAAAACAAAAATAAGTAAATTAATTAATTAATGAAAGAAAAAGAGTTTTTAAAAATAAAAACCTAATAATGGGTGTATGTCAAAAGGACATAGGAAAGATCTTTTTTTTTTTTTTTTTTTGGAAAGATCTTGAAAGTACTCTCAATGAACACATCTGGGAAGTGTGGAAATGAAACATAATGGAAATATCTTCAGATGTCTGGAAAATCTGGAAGGCCATGAGAGGTCTTCGTGTCCCATGTTGAGATTCCTGCCTGCTTCCCCCTTACCTTCTACTTCTCTGACCACAGGCGGGAGCAGCACTGGTTAATGGGCATAAGTATAAATATCTAGCAGGAAATTTGATGAGTACAACATACCCATTTGGTTAAAAAAAAAAAGTATTGGTTTCAACTCTAGGGTGCATGACCTCCCCAGCATAGGCTTTTGACTAAGTTATCAGTTACCAGGGATGAGTTCCTTCCCATGGAGTGGGCCTTCAATCCAATCAGAAAACAGTTGGTTACCCCCAAAACAGTCATGCCACTGTTGCACCAGCGGGCATGTCTTGCATAACTCACAGAATCTTACTGCTTAAGACTGCTGATGAGGGCTGGAGAGATGGCTTAGCGGTTAAGCACTTGCCTGTGAGTCCTAAGGACCCCGGTTCAAGGCTCGCTTCCCCAGGACCCACGTTAGCCAGAAGCAAGGGGGCACACTCATCTGGAGTTTGTAGTGGCTGGAGGCCCTGGCGCACCCATTCTCTATCTGCCTCATTCTCTGTCTGTCGCTCTCAAATAAATAAATAAAAATAAACAAAAAATTAAGCCGGGCATGGTGGCGCACTCCTTTAATCCCAGCACTCGGGAGGCAGAGGTAGGAGGATCACCATGAGTTCAAGGCCGCCCTGCGACTACATAGTGAATTCCAAGTCAGCCTGGAGTAGAGTGAAACCCTACCTCAAAAAACCAAAAAAAAAGAGACTGTTGATGACTTTTCTTCCCCAGCACTATGACAGCTAGCCCATCGAGAGGAGCTTTACAGTTTACCTCCAGCTTGATTTCTCAGTGTCCTGCAACCAGAGCATGTGAGAACCAAACACTCTCCTGGGAACCGAACCGGGCCAGCACTGTTGAAGGTGTTTTAAACCCTGGAGTTTCCAGCCTTGATATCGTCACCTTTACTCTTGGCTGCCCTCTGGTGAAGGCAGTGGTAACAAGCAGCAAGTGAGAGAACTAGATCAGCTGGAAGAAACGGAAATGGAAAAACCTGGATCACAAACTGTATAATCAACTTTAAAATTTTAACAGGAAGCTGGGGAGGTAGGTAGCTCAGCTGGTAGATTGCTTACCTAGCATGCACAAAGCCGTGGGTTCAATCACCAGCAGTACATAAACCAGGCATGGTGGCACAAGCTATAAAAACAAGGATGGGGCTGGATAGATGGTTAAGGCATTTGCCTGCAAAGCCAGAGGACCTAAGTTCGATTCTCCAGGACCCACATAATCCAGATGTACAAGGTCATCTGGAGTTTGTTTGCAGTGGCTGAAGACCCTGGTGTGCTGACTCTCTTTCTCTCTCTGCCTCTTTCCCTCTCCCTCTCAAATAAATTAAAAAGAAAAATAAAAAAACGGAGGCAGAAGGATCATGGTAAATTCAAGGTCAGTCTGGGATACACAAGACCCTAAGACATATACACACACAGAAATCAAATTGAAAAATTGTAATTTATTTATGTGCCTGTGTGTGTGCATATATATGTATGTAAGGGGTGGAGGTGAGCCAGGGTCTCTTGCCATTGTGAACAAACACCAGACGCGTGCAGCACTTTTTGTTTCTGACTTACATGGGGAATAAACCCAGGCCTGCAGGCTTTGCAAGCAAACACTTTTAACTGGGGAGCATCTTTTAAGCCCCAAATTTAAAATTAATCCCAACACTTGGGGGCAGAGGTAAGAGGCAGATTTAAGAGAGGGAGAAAGGCAGACAGAGAATGGGCATTGTAGAGCCTCTGCTACTGCTAAGGAACTCCAGATGTGTGCCATTTTGTACATCTGGCTTTATGTGGGTCCTAGGGCCATCGGGTTTTCCCAGCAAGTGCCTTTGACCGCTGAGCCATCACTCCAGCCCTGAAATGTTTTTTAGAAAGGTATTATTATAGAATATTACAGAGTTTAAGAAAAGGAGAGAGGGCACAGCTCCTTTAAAATAGAGTCCTGAACAAGTCATCCACCAATTTGAAGATTTTAATATTATGTAAGCCTCCTTATAAATTTCTCATATGATCAAAAAGAGTGCAAAGGAAATGGCCAGTAGTTAAATTTGAAGAGACGTGTGTCTTCGTGTGAGAACTCAAGTGTGCAAGCTAGGTACAGGAGGCCACTGCTTCATTGGAGTGTCTCCCTACACCTACCTGCCTGCGGGATGGGGCGGGGGCGTTGGGATAGGGCACTGGTTCTAGAGAATTTCTTTTGGTGCAACAGTTAGGAGCATCACAGCATGTGTTCTCCATTGAGTATTATGGAGAGCTTTTTCTCCAAGAGATGGATGCCATTTGATCTACCTTGAAAGACATCACATGAAATAATTTTTCTCCTCTTGCTGGGGATTGAACCCAGGGCTTAGTACACACTAGGGCCATATTTTCAGCTATAGACAAGCTAACAGAATTTCATCTTTTTTTATTTGTTTGTTTTGAGGTAAGGTCTCACTGTAGCTCAGGCTGACCTGGAATTCACTATGTAGTCTCAGGCTGGCCTTGAACTCGCGGCAATCTTCCAACCTCTGCCTCCCAAGTGCTGGGGTTAAAGGCATGTGCCACCACACCTTGCTTCATTTATATATATATATTTTTTCATCTATTTTATGTATGAGGAGGATGGTCCTTCTATCAAGTTCCTTCTTATTGCCAGGACTCAATACCTGACTAAGTCAGTTTAAGGGAGGAAGGATTAATTTATTTATTCCATCATGGTGGGGAAGGCGTGGCTGCAGGCCTTGAGGTCCCTGTTCATATTCAGTCCACAGTTGGGAAGCAGAGAGGATAAATACTGCTGCTCAGCCAGCTCTCTCCTTTCTCTTCAATCCAGGACCCCATCCCGTGGGGTAGTGCCACCCACAGTTAAGGTGGGTCTCCCCACTTCTATGAACACAATCTAGATAATCCCTCACAGGCAATTCAGGTCCTGTCACAGTCCTTATGATGATAGCACAAATAATTTCAGTGCTAGGATTTTTTGGCATGTGTGTATGTGGTGGGTCTGTGTGGTGTATTCATATGTCTGTGGACAGGTGTGCATTATCATGCATGGGAAGGCAGGATATTGATGTTTAACGTCTTCCTCATTTATTGTCCAGATTATTTGATGAGATGGGGTGTTCTTCAAAAATATCTTCTGTTCCTTTAATTTTTTTTGGCTTTTCAAGGTAGGGTCTCACTTTAGCTCAGGCTGACCTGGAGGCGTAGTCTCAGGGTGGCCTCGAACTCACAGTGATCCTACCTCTGCCTCCCAAGTGTTGGGATTAAAGGCGTGCGCCACCATGCCCGCCTTAATTTTTTTAAAAAAATTATTTGTGCGTGTGCATACATGTGTGCACTTGTGTTCCTGTGAATGTGGGTGCAGGTGTGCCATGGCACATGTGGAGGTTAGAGGACAACTTTTGGGTCCTTGATGGTCCACCTCATTTGAGGCAGAGTTTGCTTGATACTGTTCTTCTTTTTTAGTTTTTTGTTGTTGTTGTTTTTGGTTTTGGTTTTTCTTCTGGAGGTTGGGTCTCGCTGCAGCCCAGGCTGACCTGGGATGAAAGGCATGCATCATGATTCCCAGCTGCTGCTGTTCTTTTCTCTGTACTCCTCAAGGGCTGCTGGGAAATTCTCCTGTCTCCACCTCCCATGTGTCTGGCAGAGTGCTGGGATTACAGAGCCTGTCACAGCCTCGGGCTTTCTATGTGGGGTCTGAGCATCAAAGGGGCACACTCAGACTTGAGTGTGAACACTTTCTTCACTGAGCCGGCTCCCCAGTTGCGCTTTTGCTTCTGTTTTGGGACAGGTCCTCTCTTTGGTCTGGAGCTCACCACTCAGGCTAGACTGGTTGGCCCATGAGCTCCAATGATCCGCCTGTCTCCACCTCCCTAGTGCTGGCGTTGGACACCACCCGGCCTGACTTTTACGTGGCTGCTAGGAATCTGAACTCAGGTCGCCATTTACCTCTGAGCCATCTCCCCAGTCCGGTTTTTAATATTTTCAATTGGCAACATTTAGCGATGGCTTCGCTTAGGTTTTTATTTTTATTGTTATTATTATTTTTTTATTTTTTTGAGGTAGGGTCTCACTCTAGCTCAGGCTGACCTGGAATTCACTATGGAGTCTCAGGGTGGCCTCAAACTCACGGCGATCCTCCTACCTCTGCCTCCTAGGTGCTGGGATTAAAGGCGTGCGCCACCATGACTGGCTTATTTTTTCAAGTTTTTGAGGTAGAGTCTTGCTCTAGCCCAGGCTGACCTGGAATTCACTACACAGTCTCAGAGTGGCCTCGAACTCACAATGATCCTCCTACCTCTGCCTCCTGAGTGCTGGGATTAAAGGCATGCGCCACCATGCCTGGCTTCAGTTAGGTTTTATTTCCCCTTGATTTTTACATAATGAGTTCTTCACCCAAACACCTTTACCTAGGAATTGATTAACTCTTTGGCCAGGTGAAAGTAAAACCCATAAAGCAGCTGAAACTGACTGAAACAGAGTGCAGTTAGGGTAGTGGATGAGATTTTCATGACTAGATTTTTAAATTTACATTTATTTGAGAGAGAGGGAGATAATGGGCATGCAAAGGCCTCTAGCCACTGCAAACGAACTCCAGATGTGTGTGCCACCTTGTGCAGCTGGCTTATGTGGCTACTGGGGAATCGAACTCAGGTCCCTAGGCTTTGCAGGCAAACACCTTAACTGCTGAGCCATCTCTCAAGCCCTGTGACTAGTTTCGATAAGGAAATAAGACAGTTGTGAGTTACATATATTTCAGTAGAATGTGGGTAAGTATGGTGGCGCACACTGTTGTATGGCAAATTTCCTCCACATTAAAAGGTGTAAACAACTATTGCCAACTTTATTAAAAGCAGCTGGGTCAACTGGAAAGTGATCAGATTGCCACCTGAGATTCAGGTGCCCCTGTGCGGCTGTATACGATAAGGCATGAGGTCTCGTGGCCTCAGGGGGAGATAGAATATATAGAGGGCAAAAGAGCAAGTAATAATGAGCGCCGTTGAAGTGGTATCCCTGGAGTCTCCATACTCTGTAAGTTAAGCCCTCACCCTGAGACTGAGGAGCATCCGTGGGGGGATCCCAGTATAGAGAGCCCTGCTAAAGTGCTGCTCTGGACAGGTACAAGGAGCTTCTAGAACTGGCCACAGGGAAGTTGTCATTCAGGGTGGAATGAGACTTCTGTGGTTCTGAGGTCCCTAAGTAAGCCCTCACCCCTGTGGCTGAGGGAGATGCATCCAAGGAGTAGTTTTTTAATATTTATTTTTATTTATGTATTTGAGAGCGACAGACAGAGAGAGAAAGAGGCAGATAGAGAGAGAGAGAATGGGCGCTAGGGCCTCTAGCCACTGCAAATGAACTCCAGACGCGTGCGCCCCTTTGTGTATCTGGCTAACGTGGGTCTTGGGGAATTGAGCCTCAAACCAGGGTCCTTAGGCTTCACAGGCAAGCGCTTAACCGCTAAGCCATCTCTCCAGCCCAAGGAGTAGTTTTTGCAAGGTAGAGTCTCACTCTAGCTCAGGCTGACCTGGAATTCACTATATAGTCTTCAGGGTGTCCATGAACTCAGGTGATCCTCCTACCTCTGCCTCCCCAGGGCTGGGATTAAAGGCGTGTGCCACCACGCCCGGCCCCAGGAGTAATTTTGACACAGGAATCTCCATCAAAGTGGCTGCTTTGGGGGCCTCCCGTCCCTATAAGTAACCCAGCAATAAACTCATGGGTTCACCAAATTGATATTGGTCTGCCATCTGAGCTCTACTTGGGGTGAAGACATGTGTCTGTGTCTCGCCAGGAGAAAAATTTCCTGTGCCACATGCCTGTAATCTCGGCAATCAAGGAGACTGAGACAAGAGGATGATAAATTTGAGGCCAGCCTGGGCTACATTCTAAGACCCTGTGTTAAATAAGTAAAAACATACATATGTACGTGCATGAATGAAACATGCTAGGCAGTTAACTATTTAAAGAGGAAATTTGTCCTAAGAACCTTTTTTAAAAAAAAAATTATTTATTTGCAAGCAGAGAGAGATGGAGAGAAGAGAGACGGATGGAGAGAGAATGGGCGTACCAGAGCCTCCAGCCACTGCAAACAAACTCAAGACGCATGGGTCCCTTGTGCATCTGGCTTACATGCGTGGGTCCTGGGAAATTGAACCTGGGTCCTTTGGCTTCATAGGCAAATACCTTAACTGCTAAGCCATCTTTCCAGCCCCCCAAGCACCTTTAATGTGCATTAAGTTATGTGTAGTGGCCTGCACTTGGCTGCAGAAATGGTAATTCTTCATTGTGTGGGTTACTGCCCCAGGGTCCACTGGAGGGGGTATGTTATCATATATGATGAACGTTGAAAAAAAAAAAAAACTGAGATTGGGCATGGTGGCACATGTCTTTAATCCCAGCATTTGGGAGGCAGAGGTAGGAGGATCGTCATGAGTTTGAGGCCACCCTGAGACCTAAATTCCAGGTCAGCCTGGGCTAGAGCAAGACCCTACCTCAAAAAAAAAAAAAATAAAAAAACAACAACAAAGCAAAACCCTGAAATTCTGAAAGCTTATCTGGCCCTAAGGCTGAGGGTGATAACTGATGGGTCCATGTGGGCGTGGATTTGTACATGTCCCTTTCTTTTTAGACTGCAAACTCCAGTGTCCTGTACCTAAGTGGTGTTCATGGATCGCCAGGGTTCCCTCAGTACGTTCACCCCATATTTATTGAGAGACTAGAGAAACAACCTGGAGGGCAGGGCTTTCTTTATCTCCTGGAACACCAAGCCCGTGGTAGAGTTGATCCACGTGGTGATTTGAATGCGTCTGTCCCCTATAGCCTCAAGTGTTTGTGATTTAGCCTCCTTCTTAGCCCCCAGCTGAGGAGCCTTGGGGAGGCGGGGCCTTGCTGGAGATGATTGTCCCTGAAGGTGGACCTTGAGGTTTATTAGCCCAGCCCCACTGGGTGTTCAAAGCTAGCCCAGCTTGCTCTTGCTCTTCCCTCCCTGCTGCTGATGCATGAAGATAGGAGCTGGCTGTCTGCTCTACTATGCTTTCTTCGCCATGGTGAAACTTCCCCTTAGAACCTCACGTAAACCCCCTGCTTCCAGAAGCTGCTTCGGGTTGAGTGTTTGGTCCTAGCAATGAGAAGGTGACTGCTCTGGTACGTTCCGGAGGCACTTAAATCTGTTCAAAATAAGGAGTCACAGCCGAGTGTGATGGCACACCCCTTTAATCCCAGCACTCGGGAGGCAGAGGTAGGAGGATCGCCATGAGTTCAAGGCCACCCTGAGAGTACATAGTGAATTCCAGGTCAGCCTGGGCCAGAGTGAGACCCTACCTCAAAAAAACAAAATAAATAAATAAATAAAGGAGTCACATTGCAAAGCAAAAGCAGACACAGACCTCAGTACTTTGTGCTCCAGGTTCAGCATTTCCAAAGTCTCCTTTCCTCCTGAACCTGCTTGCCCCACACAGTTCAAGGTCTGGGCTGACTTGCGAAAGCCCTATGGATGTATCTGCATGTAGAATCCCTTGGGGGTGAGGTAGGAAAATGTGGTTTTAAATTCCTAGGTCAAGCCGGGCATAGTGGTGCACGCCTTTAATCCCAGCACTCGGGACGCAGAGGGAGGAGGATTGCTATGAGTTCGAGGCCACCCTGAGACTACATAGTGAAATCCAGGTCAGCCTGGGCCAGATTGAGACCCTCACTTGAAAAACAAAAACAAAACAAAAGTTCTTAGGTCAGAATAATCTTAAAAAAAAAAAAAAAGGCTGGAGGGATGGGTTAGTGGTTAGGGCCTTTGCCTGCAGAGCCAAAGGACCCAGGTTCAACTCCCCAGGAGCCACGTTAGCCAGCTGCACAAGGGGTCGCACACATCTGCAATTTGTTTGCAGTAGCTGGCGGCTCTGGTGTGCCCGTTCTCTCTCCCTCTCTTTCTGTGTCATATAAATATAAAATATTTAAAAAAAACAAAATTTCAGGCACTGGGAGAGAGCTCAGTTTAAAGGAACTTGTTCTGCAAGCCTGGAGACCTGAATGTGATTCTTCAGCACCCATACAAGGCCAGATGCAAAGTGGCGCGTGCTCTGAGGCCCCAATGTGCCTGCAGCAACGGGAGGCAGAGCCAGGAGAGGACATGGACCAGCTAGACTGGGCTTCCCAGCAGCAAAAGCCAGAGAGGCCCTGTCTCAGAAGAAGGTGGAAGGTGGGCTGGAGAGATGGCTTAGCGGTTAAGCGCTTGCCTGTGAAGCCTAAGGACCCCGGTTCGAGGCTCGGTTCCCCAGGTCCCACATTAGCCAGATGCACAAGGGGGCGCACGCGTTTGGAGTTTGTTTGCAGTGGCTGGAGGCCCTGGCACGCCCATTCTCTCTCTCTCTCTCTCTCTCTCTCTTCCTCTTTCTCTCTGTCTGTCACTCTCAAATAAATAAATAAATAAATAAATTTTTTTAAAAAAAGGTGGAAGGTGAGGGTGACCTGACCTCCACATGGGTGCCATCACGTGTGTGTACTCAAACTCCTCACACACACTTTAAGAAGCCTTGGAATACTGTACCTGATTTATTACGGTGTGTAAAGATTATAAAAGTATGAGACATAACACTGCAAAGAGAAAAGTAGAATCTTAGAAAATCTAATTAGAATAGCAAACCTTGATCTTAACTTTCCTGGGCTGAGAAGATGGCTCAGTGTTTAAAGGCACTTCCTTGCAAAGCTTGTCAGCTTGGGTTCAATCTCTCAGTACCCAGGTAAGGCTAGATAGAGTGGTATGCTAATGTGTCTGGAGGTTCTGCACAATGGCTCTAGTGCCCATTTTCTCTCTCTTTTCATCCCTCTCAATTTTTTTTTTTTTTTTTGGTTTGTTTTTTTGAGGTAGGGTCTCGCTCTGGCCCTGGCTGACCTGGAATTCACTATGTAGTATCAGGCTGGCCTCAAACTCACAGTAATCCTTCTGGCCTCCTGAGTGATGGGATTAAAGGCATGTGCCACCACGCCCAGCTCAAATAAATATTTTTTAAAAAACCGGGCTGGAGGAATGGTTTAGTGGTTAAGGTGTTTGCTTGCAAAGCCGTAGGAGCCAGGTTCAATTCCCCAGGACCCACGTTAGCCAGATGCACAAGGGGGTGCACACATCTGGAGTTCGTTTGCAGTGGTTGGAGGCCCTGACACACTCATTCTCTTAATCTCTCCTTCTTTCTCTGTCCAATAAGTAAATAAAAATAAAATGTTTTTGAAAAAAGAGGGCTGGAGAAATGGTTTAGTGCCTGCAAAGTCTAAGAACCCAGGTTCGATTCCCCAGCACCCACATAAGCCAGGTGCATAAGGTGGTACCTGCTTCTGCAGTTGTTTTGCAGTGGCTGGAGGCCCTGGCATGCCCATTTTTTCTCTTTCTCTCTCGCTCTCTGCTTGTAAATAAATAAAAAGACATAAAAACAGAAATTAGTTTTCCAGATGAATGCACTTTTAGGAAGTAAAATTTGCTATGTTTACATCTTAAAGTACAATTTAAAGTATTCTTTCATGCTTTCTATGAGTTCTCATGATCAGAATGAAAACTACGAGTGACCAAGAAGTTCTTGTAATTCTTTGTCTCGAATGAATTGAAATAGCTGTTTGCTAACACAGCAGAGTGGTTTCACAGGCTGCATAATGCCTGACTTCAGTACAAGTCCTGTGCGCATGCCGAGACATGCGGAGAGAAGACCATTTGAAATAATGCAGCTGTACTTTTTTCATTTTATTTAGCACATTGGCTTGAATATAATGGTTCATTGGTATCTTTTGATATTTGTTACTTGTACAGATGAACTTTGAAAAGGTAACTGACATGCGACTTGCTGCTTAGCTTGACAAGGCCTTCACTGTATGACCATTGTTCAAAACCTACTGGATGAATCAGATATTCATGTTGAAAAAGAACTTAGTCAACAAGTTCGAAATGAAACCACTGTTCTTACCAAATAATTTCTGTTAAAGTGTTAATTAAAGTTGCCTGAACAATTTCAACAGCATGTCAGTTACTGTGATAAACAGCTCCAACTTGACCGTGAGCAGAAATCACCACAGGGGAGATCATCGCCTAATATAGTATAACCTTACTTTTTTTTTTATTGTTTTGGTTATTTGAGGTAGGTTTTCACTCTAGCTCAAGCTGACCTGGACTTCACTGTGTAGTCTCAGGGTAGCCTTGAACTCATGGTGATCCTCCTACTTCTGCCTCCCAAGTGCTGGGATTAAAGGTTGTGTGCACCATGCCTGGCCTGATTTTTTTTTTTTTTTTGGTTTTTCGAGGTAGAGTCTCACTCTAGCCCAGGCCAACCTGGAAATCATTCTGCCTCAGGGTGGCCTCGAACTCACAGCAATCCTCCTACCTCTGCCTCCCACGTGCAGGGATTAAAGGTGTGTGCCACCATGCCCAGCTTGATTTTTTTTTTTTTTAAAGAAGTATGAGCAGTTGTACCTCACATTCCGTTTGAGTATTTTCCTTCCTTTCACTCTCTTAATCAAGTGGCTGATATAGAACCCTGGGAAACATAAATATTTAAAGAATGAGGGCTAAGGACATGGCTCAGTGGCAAAATTAACTCAAAGTAAGGCACTTGCTTGCAAAGCCTGCCAACCCCAGTTAAATTCCCTAGTACCCACATAAAGCCAGGAGTACAAAGTGGCACCTGTGTCATTTGTCGAGGGAAGAGGCCCTGGTATACCCATTCTCTCCCTCCCTTGGTCCCTCTTCCCTTCTTCTCTTCCCCTCCCCCTCTCTCATAAACATATATATGTATGCATACACACACATTGGGTTTTTCAAGGTAGGGGCTTGCTGTAGCCCAGGCTGACCTGAAATTCACTGTAGTCCCAGGGTAGCCTTGAACTCTCGGCAATCCTCCCACTTCTGCCTCCTGAGTGTTGGGATTAAAGGCATTCACCACCATGCCTGGCATAAAAAAAAATTTTTTTTTAAAGAAAGGAGGGGCTGGAGAGATGGCTTAGCAGTTAAGGCATTTGCCTGCAAAGCCAAAGGACCTTGGCTTGATTCCCCAGGACCCATGTAAGCAAGACAAACAAGGTGGCCCATGCGTCTGGGGTTCGTTTGCAGTGGCTTGAGGCCTTGGTGTGCCCATTCTCTCTCTTCCTGTCAAGTAAATAAGTTAAAATTAAAAAAAAAACCCATGGGATATTTTTTATAATCATGGAAAATGTTAATAAAAATTTAAAAATTAAAAAAATAAAAATAAATAAAAAAAAGAAATTACAGCAATGAAAAAAAAATTTAAAAAAAAAAGACCCGGGTGTGGTGGCACATGCCTTTTATCCCAGCATTTGGGAGGCAGAGGTAGGAGGAGTGCCGTGAGTTTGAGGATACCCTGAGACTACATAGTGAATTCCAGATTAGCCTGTGCTTGAGTGAGACCCTGCCTTGAAAAACCAAACAAACAAACAAAAAGAAACAAAGAAAGAAAGAAATTGGTAATTAATCCCCACTCATGCTCATGCAAGCATCCTGGATTAATAAACCCAATTGATTAAAAAAAAAAGGGCACTAAAGTTTAAGAGTGACTGGTTGGGAAGCAGGGTTTCAGCATGAGAGGAAGACAAGAGAGGGTAATAGGAAGTTAATATGATCAAAATGCGTTGTTACATGCACAAAATTAATGAATTACCTTCTAAATGATGAGATGGATGTAGTGAAGGCCCACGCAGATACAGAGAAGGAATAGTTAAATAAGGAAGTCTAGTAAGAGGATCCTGACTGATTCAGCAGGTTGCAGGAGATGGACAAGAGGCTGCTTGGCTAACTGAGCCATTTTCCTGGCCCTTATGAGTATATTAACACCTCTAAAACATGTACCCAACTGGAGAATTAGAAAGTAAAAAATTACTTGCAGATATTTGTATTTTCTTCACTTATATTGTTTTATGTTCTTCCTTTAGAAAAAAATTTTTTTTAATTTTTTTTTGTTCATTTTTTATTTATTTATTTGAGAGCGACAGACACAGAAAGACAGAGGGAGAGAGAGAGAATGGGCGCGCCAGGGCTTCCAGCCTCTGCAAACGAACTCCAGATGTGTGCGCCCCCTTGTGCATCTGGCTAACGTGGGACCTGGGGAACCGAGCCTCGAACCGGGGTCCTTAGGCTTCACAGGCAAGCGCTTAACCACTAAGCCATCTCTCCAGCCCTTTTTTTTTTTTTTTTTTGAGATAGGGTCTCACTCTTTTAGCTCAGGGTGACCTGGAATTCACTATGTAGTCCCAGGGTGGCCTTGAACTCACGGCGATCCTCCTACCTCTGCCTCCTGAGTGCTGGGATTAAAGGCGTGCGCCACCACCCCTGGTTTAGATAAGTTGTTTTATGTTCATACTTTTAAATTTTATTATTCTTTTTTCTTCTCAAGACCAGGTCTGGTATAGCTGCCCTGGAATTCTATGAGGCTGAGGATAACCTTGAACCTCTGATTCTCCTGCCTCTACCTCCCACGTGCTGGGGTTACAGGTATGCCCGGCAATATGAATCCATCTTGGAACAATATGTTAATTAGTTAAAAATGTTAATTAGTCTTAGTGGGCTTTTGGATTGTGCAAAAGGGATATATATTTTTTTTTCTCTTCAGGATTTTTACCATTTGCTTATGTTGTACACAACCACAATCCGTTTGTTTAGTTGCTGTGTCTTCATACACTGCAATCAACGCCACAACCTCCCAGTTGTGTCCTGCTTGATTGTCATCTTTTATTTTTAATATATTTTTTTATTTTTACTTTTTATTTATTTGAGAGTGACAGGCAGAGAAAGAGAGAGAGAAATTGAGAGAGAATGGGCGCGCCAGGGCCTCCAGCCACTGCAAGCAAACTCCAGACGCGTGCGCCCCCTTGTGCATCCGGCTAACGTGGGTCCTGGGGAACCAAGCCTCGAACCGGGGTCCTTAGGCTTCACAGGCAAGCACTTAACCGCCAAGCCATCTCTCCAGCCCTTGATTGTCATCTTCAGTCTTGCTGCGTGAACAGCTATCCCCGCCCTGGAGGGCACGTGCCAGAACTTCTCAGTTTAGGCTTTTGTGTCCAGAAGTGGAATTGAATTGGATTATCAAGTTGAAAGGTGCATATACCTGGACTGGGGAGATAGTTCAGTCAGTAAAGCGCTTGCCTTGCAGGCGTATAATCCCAGCCCTGGAAGCAGAGACATGTGGGTCCCTGGGGCTCACTAGCCAAACACTTGAGACTACTTGGTGAGCTCCAGGCCAATGAGAGCCCCTGTCTCACAGGAGGTGGTTGGCTTCAGAGGAACACATACAGCATCACGCGCGCGCGCGCGCGCACACACACACACACACACACACACACACACACACTTATTTGAGAAAGAGGCAGAGAGAAAGAAAGAATGGGTACACCAGGTCCTCCGGCCACTGCAAATGAACTCCAGATGCATGTGCCCCCTTGTGCATCTGGCTAACGTGGATCCTGGGGAATTGAACCGGGGTCCTTAGGCTTCTTAGGCAAATGCCTTAACCACTAAGCCATTTCCCCAGCCTACAGCATCACTTTTGTTTGGTGTTGCCAAAGTGTTCCTTGAAGAGCTATCCACCAAACCCTGAGTTCTTATTATTGTTATTATTATTTTGGCTTTTCGAGGTAGGGTTTCACTCTAATCCAGCTAACCTGGAATTCACTATGTAGTCTCAGGGTGGCCTGGAACTCAAGGTGATCCTCCTACCTCTGCCTCCCGAGTCTGGAATTAAAGGTGTGCGCCACCATGCCCGGCTTATTTTTTAAATTTTTATTTTTTTATTTTTTTATTTATTTGAGAGCGACAGATACAGAGAGAAAGACAGGTAGAGGGAGAGAGAGAATGGGCGCGCCAGGGCTTCCAGCCTCTGCAAACGAACTCCAGACGCGTGCGCCCCCTTGTGCATCTGGCTAACGTGGGACCTGGGGAACCGAGCCTTGAACCGGGGTCCTTAGGCTTCACAGGCAAGCGCTTAACCACTAAGCCATCTCTCCAGCCCCCGGCTTATTTTTAAGACAAAACCAAATTATTTTTGAATGATGAGCATGAATTCAAAGTTATCCTCGGCTACATACTGAGTTCAAGGCCAGTCATGGCCACATGAGACCCCGTCTCAAACAAAATTACAAAATTAGCATGTAGTCCAGGACAGCCTTGAACTTACATTACGTCTTTCTGCCTCAGCCTTCTGAGGGCTGGGGTTGCAAGTATGTGCCAAAATATCTGACTCCTTAGATGATTCTGATCCTTTCTTTGAATTAGTCAGAGGTCTTTTGTTTTGTTTTTTGGTGTTTGTTTTATTTTTCGAGGTGCGGTCTTGCTCTATCTAGCCCAGGCTGACCTGGAATTCCCCAGTGACAGGTTCTATTTTTTTCTCATCATAAATCACTGCGGTGCCCTGTAAGTTGTTGTACCTCTGCTTGGGCTTCCTCCCCTCCCACATCTTTTGTTTAGGCACAGCTATAAAAGCCTACTTCAGGGCTGGAGAGATGGCTTAGTGGTTAAGCGCTTGCCTGTGAAGCCTAAGGACCCCTGTTCAAGGCTCGATTCCCCAGGACCCACGTTAGCCAGATGCACAAGGGGGCGCACACGTCTGGAGTTCGTTTGCAGTGGCTGGAGGCCCTGGAGTGCCCATTCTCTCCCTTTTTCTCTCTCTCTCAGCCTCTTTCTCTCTCTGTCTGTCACTTTCAAATAAATTAATTGGAAAAAAAAAAAAAAAACCTACTTCAGGGCTGGAGAGATGGCTTAACAGTTAAGGCACTAGCCTGCAAAGCCAAAGGAGCCAGGTTTGATTCCCCAGAGCCCATGTAAGCCAGGTGAACAAGATGGCACATGCATCTGGAGTGCACCTCCAGTGAGAGGCTGGAGGCCCTGGCACGTCCATTCTCTCCCCATAACTGCCCCTCTCTATATATAAAATAAATGAAAATAAAATATTTTTTAAAACCCGCTTCAGCAGCACTAGATTGTTGGTGAGCCTTTACTAGACATTTTTCTCTCATGTTGGAAACAGAAACTACTGCTACTTTTCCTCCATCTTCCTTTTTTTCTTCCTTCCCTCCTCCTTTCCTTCCCTTCCCTTCTCTCTGTAGCAGTCACCTTCTCATCACTGGGACAAAGCACCTGACCAGAAGCAGCCTGTGGAAGGAAAGGCTTATTTCGGCTCATAGTCTCCATAGTAACAGGAAAAACAGAACCAGAGCAGAAAGCTGGGTTTCATATCCTGTCACTTCAGCAGGGACGATGCAGCAAGAGTGAGCTGAACTGCGAACACCCAGTGAGCTAGACTAATAAACTTCAAGGTCTGCCCCAGTGACACACCTCCTCCAGCCAGGCTCCCCTGCCAAAGGTCCCACCAGCTGGGGAGTGCCGTGAGACTTAATTACAAACACATGAAGCTATGGGGGACATTTTACATTTGAAGTTCGACAAGTCTCCCTCCCTCCTTCCCTTTCATTCCTTCTGCCTCTCTTTCCCTTTCCTTCCTTCTCTTCCTTCCTTCCTTTCTCTTTCCTTTCCCCTCCCTCCTCTCCCCTCCCCTTCCCTCTCGTCCTTCAAAGCAGCATGCCCCATGTCTCTTTGTCTTCAGTGCTGGGTTCCAGGCACTGGGTGTATGTGTGCCCAAGACATCCCACCCCCATTTCAGTTACACATATAACCAGTGTGGATGGCAAATTTTGATTTCTATCTCTAATTTCCTACTTCATCATTAATTCAGGGGCATCCTGACCAGTGAAGATTGTTTTTGGTTTACTACCATCTCTGATGGGTATCTTGATGATTTTAAGCTTTTTTAAAAAAATACTTTATTTATTTGAGAGAGAGAATGGGCACTCCAGGGCCTCTAGCCACTGCAAACAAACTCCAGATGCATGCGCCACCTTGTGCATGTAGCTTATGTGGGTATGGGCAATTTAACCTTGTTCCTTAGGCTTCATAGGCAAGTGCCGTAACCACTAAACCATCTTTCCAGCCTTTTTCCAGCTTTTTTTTTTTTTTTTTTTTTTGGTTTTTCGAGGTAGGGTCTCACTCTGGTCCAGGCTGACCTGGAGTTAACTCTGTAGTCTCAGGGTGGCCTTGAACTCACGGTGATCCTCCTACCTCTGCCTCCCGAGTGCTGGGATTAAAGGCGTGCGCCACCACGCCCGGCTTTTCCAGCTTTTGATGAGGATGTTTTGATGTTGCAATTGGCCCACCTAGTTAGGCAGTGGAGGTCTCTCCAGGAATGAATGACAGTTCCTTTTAGTCTTCTCTCCACTTCCACCAAATTGCTTCCCCCCCCCCACCCAGGTAGGGTCTCATTCTAGTCCAGGCTGACCTGGAATCACTATGTAGCCTCAGGGTGGCCTCAAACTCACGGTGATCCTCCTACCTTTGCCTCCCTTGTGCTGGGATTAAAGGTGTGTGCCGCCATGCCTGGATCACCATCACCAAGTTGCTTTCTGGGCCCCCCCCCCCATACACATTGGGTTCACATAGTTGTAGAAGATACTCTGCCACTTCCCAATTTTTGTCTTTCATTGAACTGTAGACATGAAAAAAACTAGAGGAGGGCAAGGAGTGGCTGATGGGAATTTCTACTGGTCAAAACCAGGGCTGCCGGGCGTGGTGGCGCATGCCTTTAATCCCAGCATTGGGAGGCAGAGGTAGGAGGATCACCATGAGTTTGAGGCCACCCTGAGACTACATAGTTAATTTCAGGTCAGCCTGGGCCAGAGTGAGACCCTACCTCGAAAAAAAAAAACAAAACAAACAAACACAAAAAACCAGGGCTGTCGAGGACCTCACCTTTCCAAGCTGAGCATGCCTTGGGTGTATAGTCTGAAGGCTACTTCGTAAACCATACCTAACGTAGAAGGATGTTCCCCAAGATTTTTAAACTTCCATAGTCATGTGTGTATATGCCAGTGAACATCTTTGGATTATTACCTTCAAAACATTTTTAAAATTTTTGTGAGACAGGTCTCATGTAGCCCAGGCTGGCCTTGAACTCATTACATAGCTGAGGATGGCATTGAACTCATACCTCCACCTCCCAAGTGCAGAGATCACAGGCATGCACCACCATACCCAGCTGAAAACATAATTTATGAGGACTTATACCAGCTATCACCTAGGATATTTTCTGTCTTCATTTTACCCTGTTTAGACTTAGAGTTGTCTGGCTGTTGTTTATAATCTAAAAGTTTATACTATGGTCTGGCTCTATAGACATTGTCAAGAATCCATAATTGGAGCAGGAGAGATGGCTTAGTGGTTAAGCGCTTGCCTGTGAAGCCTAAGAACCCTGGTTCGAGGCTTGATTTCCTCAGGACCCACATTAGCCAGATGCACAAGGGGTCGCACACGTCTGGAGTTCATTTGCAGTAGCTGGAGGTCCTGTTAGCCCATTCTCTCTCTATCTGCCTTTTTCTCTGTCACTCTCAAATAAAAATGAACAAAAAATTTTTTTAAAGAATCTATAATTGTTGGGCTAGAGAGATAACTTAGCGGTTGCCTACAAAGCCTAAGGACTCATGTTTGACTCTCCAGGTCCCACATAAGCCAGATACACAAGGTGGTACATATGTCTGGAGTTCAGTTGCAGTGCATAGATGCCCTGGCATGCCAGTTGTCTGTCTGTGTATCCCCCTCCCCCCCCACACACACACATAGTTGCTGAATAAGAAGAAAAGATTAACATGCAAAATGTGTCCTTTCTCCTCAGTAACAAGAGGAAAGTTTTTTTACAAGTAAAAGGTCAGTTCTTTTTAAGAGTAATTTTAGCCAGGTGTGGTGGTGCACACCTTTAATCCCAGCACTCGGGAGGCCAAGGTAGGAGGATCGCTGTGAGTTCGAGGCCAGCTTGAGACTGCATAGTGAATTCCAGGTCAGCCTGGGCTACAATGAAATACAACTTCGAAAAACCAAAACAAACAAACAAACAAACAAAACCTTAATAAGTTAAAAAGGAGACATAAAGGGAAGAAAAAGGAAGGGAGGAGGGTACTTAATAGGTTGGTATTATATATATGTAAGTACAATGATTGAGATGTGGAGGTAATATGATGGAGAATGGAATGTCAAAGGGGAAAGTGGAGGGGGGAGGGTATTACCATGGGATTTTTTTTTATAATCATGGAAAATGTTAATAAAAATTAAATTTTAAAAAAAACTTATTTTAGAGCTTGGGTTCCTTATATAAAAGTTGCTCATGTATAGTCATCTCTTTGACCTCTTTTTCATTTTTTTAAAATTTATACAGATATATTAAATTATTTTTATCTATTTGAGAGAGTAAGAGAGGGAGGAGAGAGAGAGAGAGAGAGAATGGGTGTGCCAGGGCCTCCAGCTACTGCAAACGAGTTTCAGATATGTGCGCCTCCTTGTACATCTGGCTTACGTGGGTCCTAGGGAATCGAACCGGTATCCTCTGGCTTTGTAGGCAGATGCCTTAACTGCTGAGCCATCCCTCCAGCCCTAGATATTTATATTTTTAAATATTTTTATTTATTTGAGAGGCAGAAAAAGATAGGGGGAGAGAGAGAGAGGGAAAGGGAAAGAGTGTGCCAGTGAGTGAGTACGGGCACACTAGTGCCTCCGGATGGCACGGGCCACTTTGTGCATCTGGCTTTACAAGGGTACCGGGAAATTGGTTCCAGACCGTTGTCTTTAACCCCACTCCGCCATCTCTCCAGCACCCTAAATTTATACTTTAATTGGCTTACCAAGTAGTCGATTTCCGTGTGGCTTATTCATATGTCCTTAGTTGTGATTCATTCTCCCAAAAGGTCTTTTTATGTGTTGTGTGCATATATGTCTGTACATGCACGTGTATGTGTCCACGTGTGTGTGCATGTATGTGGAGGCCGCAGGACAACCTCACATGCCATACTTGGGCACTGACCACCTCCTTGAGACAGTCTTTCTCACTGGAGCTTTCCAAGCAGGCAGCTCTCGGGGTCCTCCTGTCTTGCCTCCCCAGTGCTGGGGTTACAGGGGCATGCCTCCTCTCCCAGCATTTTCATGTAGACACTGAAGTTCTGGATTAGATCCTCATGCTGATAAGCACGAGGCAAGCACTTTATCTGATAAGCTGACTCTCCAGGTCCCCTAAACGTGCTTAATGAAGGTAAGAAGAGGGATAGTAATTGGGAGTGAGATATACAGTCAAGAAATGTGGGCTGCAAACCCCCTCCCAAAATAAATAAAATTAAATCAATCAATAAATAACTGTCATGACCACACAGTGATTACCAATAACCCCATTGAAAGAAGCCCTCAGGGGCTGGAGAGATGGCTTAGCGGTTAAGCGCTTGCCTGTGAAGCCCGGTTCGAGGCTCGATTCCCCAGGACCCACGTTAGCCAGATGCACAAGGGGGCGCACGTGTCTGGAGTTCGTTTGCAGAAGCTGGAGGCCCTGCTGTGCCCTTTCTCTCCTTCCCTCCCTCCCTCCTTCCTCCTGTCCTCTCTCTCTCTCACACACACACACACACACCGTATCTCAAATAAATACATTTAAAAATATTAAGAAATATGTGTGTGTGCATGCACAGGCACACAGTGCTTCATGTATGTGTGAGAGCACAAGCCATGTTGCAGCATGTGCATGGAGGGCAGAGGGTGACTTTCAGATTAGCCCTCACCTTTCCACCTTCCTTTGAGGCAAGGTTTTTCTGTGGATCTCACTTTGGAGCAACTATAAAATATCTTTTCCAAACCGAAGTGGTGACTCGCACCTTTAACCCCAGCACTTAAGAGGCTGAGGTAGGAGGATTGCCATGGATTCCAGGTCTGCCTGAGCTACAGTGAGGCCCTGCCTCAAAAGACAATCAAATCATATATATATTATGTGTATATGTATGTGTGTATAATAAAATTTACATATTTATAAATATATGTATTTATATGTATAATAAAATTTATCTTCCTAGAGTCTTATTTGTTATGAATTCCCTGGGGTTCAGTCTTTTTGGCCTTAACTACTAAAGTTCAAGATTTCGCCATCTTCTGACCACTGTCCACACAAAATGAGCCACAGAAAGATCAACTTTCCAAAACCAAGGGTTTTTTTCTTTTTTTTTCTTCCTAAAATAACAAGGAACTGCTATCTGGGATATATGTATGCTGTGGGGAACCTTATGTACATTTGAGGAGGCTGAGAAAAGAAAGGAGGCTAGAAGTGGTGGTTCAAGTGCCATGTGTAAGCAGCTTATCTGGGAAGTTCCTGAATGTTCCTTCATGAGCATTTCCTGTGTGCAGGCCCTTTGTTTGGCAGAGGTGACTCCATTCTGGTAAGGACAATTTTTGTACCATGTTCCTCCATAAAACCCTTTAGGAGCGCAGAGCAGAGCCATTTGGCTGGTTGGTGGAGAAGTGTCCTCATTTTGCTAGACCACTGTGGACTTTTTCTGGACTCCAGCAGCCAGGCAGAGAAGATGCATAAGACTTCAGCTTTGGGTGAAAGAAAATGGCTCAATCAAGCAGATGCTCTTAAGTCCACTGGTGGGGAACCCCCTGCAAACAGTTGGTTACTAAAGGCTGCCAGGAAAAGCACCGCCTTTCCTGGTGGGGTAAGGAGAGATGGCTTAGCTATTAAGCGCTTGCCTGTGAAGCCTAAGGACCCCGGTTCGAGGCTTGATTTCCTCAGGACCCATGTTAGCCAGATGCACAGGGGCGCCCATGCATCTGGAGTTCGTTTGCAGAGGCTGGAGGCCCTGGTGCACCCATTCTCTCTCTCTCTCCCTCCCTCCTCCTCTCTGTCTGTTGCTCTGAAATAAATACAAAATATACAAAATTAAAAAAAAAAAAAAAAGAAACCTCATCGTTATGGGTTGGGACAGGTAGTGGTTTGCAGAGATCAGTCCTTACCAGAAATCAACCAGCTGCTCATCCTGAAGCTGCCCGTGCGGAGGTTGGTGAGGGAGATCGCCCAGGACAGCAAAGCCAACTCGAGGCTTCAGAGTGGAGGCCAGTGAGGCTACCTGTGGGCTTGTTTGAAGACACTAATCTGTGCGCCGTCCACGCCAAGAGAGTCACCAACACACGCAAAGATATCCAACCGGCTTGCCCAGTATGGGGAGAGAGCTTAAGTGAAGGCAGTTTTCATGGTGTAAAATACTTTGGTTTAATTTGTGATTTTTTTTTTTTTTTGGTAAGAGTTTATAATATGTTACATATGTACTTAAGCCATTCCATGTCTCACTGAGGATGAATACGCAAAGTGGTTGTTCACAGACCTCGGTGATGTGAGCCCTGTGGCTCAGGAGTGACAGGTTGCCAGTGTGCAGAGGGATGGGTGATATTTTCTGCTTCTGATAATACATGCTTCTGTATTTTTTAAACGTTTATTTTTTATTAGCATTTTCCATGATTATAAAAAATATCCCATGTTAATTCCCCCCTGCCCTCATACTTTCCCCTTTGAAATTCCATTCTCCATCATATTACCTCCCCATCACAATCATTGTACTTACATATATACAATATTTAAAAAAAATATTTATTTAAGAGAAAGGAAGAGGCAGAAAGAGTGGGCACGCCAGGGCCTCCATCCACTGCAAACGAACTCCAGACTATGCGCCCCCCCTTGCGCCTCTGGCTTATGTGGGTACTGGGGAATCAAACCCATTTCCCCAGCCCATCTTTCTGTATGTTTACGACTTACTGGGTAGCTATTAAGGTAATGGAATTGCTAAATGTGCATAGGGTTCTTTTGCACTAGAGCTGGTTATGATTTGATCCAGGTGTTTAATAGTTGGGGCTGTTAAGTCTGACCATACCTCACTGAGCTAGAATATGGGCTTTTTCAAGGGTTAAGTCTTAACTATAGTGTAGCTTACAGTTTTCTGAAAAGAAGAAAGTAAGTAAACCTGGCAGCTATAGAAGTTACTATGCATTTATAATAGCTATTTTATATATTGTAATGTCAACTTTTTTTCTTTTCTTTTGGCTTTTCGAGGTCTTGGGATGGCCTCAAACTCATGGCAATCCTCCTACCTGTGCCTCTTGAGTGCTGGGGTTAAAGGCATGTGCCACCACACCTGGCTGTACGTCTGTGTTTTAAAAGTAGATTAAATTCCAAACAAAAGGGCTAGGGAGATGGCTCTGTGCTTAAGAGCAATTGTCACTGAAGCATCAGGGCTTTTTGGGCAAGAGACTCCCTAGAAGCCATGTAAAAAGCTGGTGTGGCCACCCACAACTCTAATACCAGTAAGGGGGTGCTGCAGACCCAAGAATCACTGGGGCTTACTGAGAAACTCCTGGTTGAGGGAGAGACTTAATAACCATCTCCTCTGACCTCTCTGTGCACAAACGTGGGATGTGCCCATGTGCACACATCACACAGACTACTACATACTCTACGCATACAAAAAATACAAAGAATTGAAAAACAACCTCTCTCCCTCTTTCTCCTCTTTTTCTCCTCGATCTTCTGTTGTTACAGTCTTTCTCACCTGGTCACTCCCGAAGACACAGATTTACAGAATGAGTGAACTGGAACAGTTGAGGCAGGAGGCCGAACAGCTGCGCAACCAGATCCAGGTAAGAACTTGTATGTTTTGAAACCTTAATGGTTTTATTTACTGTCAACAATGGATGAAATTTGTTCAGGGGTTGGGAAGTGGTTAAAGGCTCTTGCCTGCAAGCCTGCCAACGCAAGCTCACACCCCCTCAGTGCCCATAGGGAGGCATGTGTCTGTAATCCCAGCCCTTTTGTGACAATGGAAGGTGGAGCCAGGGGAATATGGAAGCCTGAAAGCAGCAGTGTCAAAACAAGGAACAGGGCTGGAGAGATGGCTTAGCGGTTAAGCGCTTGCCTGTGAAGCCTAAGGACCCCGGTTCGAGGCTCGGTTCCCCAGGTCCCACGTTAGCCAGATGCACAAGGGGGCGCACGCGTCTGGAGTTCGTTTGCAGAGGCTGGAAGCCCTGGCGCGCCCATTCTCTCTCTCTCCCTCTATCTGTCTTTCTCTCTGTGTCTGTTGCTCTCAAATAAATAAATAAGAAATTTAAAAAAATAAAATAAAATAAAAAATAAAAACAAGGAACAGAACCTTGTCTCATAGAGGAGAAACACCCGTAGGTTGTCCAGTGATCTCCACATACACACTCTGGTACACTTACACACAAAATACGCATGAACACAAAGCATATCAAAAATTGTTCATCTGGCCAGATACGGTGGTGCACGGCCGGCCTCGAACTCTTGGTGATCCTCCTACCTCTGCCTCCCGAGTGCTGGGATTAAAGGCATGCGCCACCATGCTCGGCAAAGGCTATTTCTGTTGTTTTGTTTGAGACAGGCTCTTGCTTAGTCCAGACTGGCCTCTAACTCACTCTGGTGCTGAGGATGACCTTGAACTTCTGATCTTCCTTTCTCTTGGTTTATGCTGGGATTACAGGTATGTGCTTTCAGGCCTGGTTTATGCAGTTCTGGAGACAGAAGCCAAGCCTTTGTGCATGCCAGGCAAGCACTCTACCAGCTGAGTGGCATCCCCAGCCCGTGATTTTCAACAAGAATAATAAGTCTTCTGGGGCAGCTGGAGAAATGTGTGCTTCCTGCCTCCCACGATATACGATTAACTCGACATGGAACCATCACTTAATATTTAAACATGTACATTTTGGCTGGGCACGTTGGCACATGTCTTTGATCCCAGCACTTGGTAGGAGGAGCGCCATGAGTTCAAGATCAGCCTGAGACTACAGAGTGAGTTCCAGATCAGGTTGGGCTAGCGTGAGATCCTATCTTGGCGGGGGAGGGGGTTGTTGGGGAAAGCTAAAATTCTTGGGAGTAAGTAAATCTTCATGGCCTTAGATGAGGCATCAGTTAAATATGACATCAAAAGTACAACAAAAATAGGGCTGGGTGTGGTGGCGCAGCCTTTAATCTCAGCACTCGGGAGGCAGAGATGGCAGGATTGCTGTGAAGTTTGAGGCCTGCCTGAGACTAGAGTGAATTCCAGGTCAGCCTGGGCTAGAGTGAGAGCCTACCTCGAAAAACAAACAATAACAAAAATGGGTTTCATCAAATAAAAATTTATATATCAAAAGACTGTCAATAAAAGAAAGTAGGAAGCTGGGCATGCTTGGCGTACACCTTTAATCCCAGCACTTGGAAGGCAGAGGTAGGAGGATTGCAGTGAGTTCAAGGCCACCCTGAGACTACATTGTGAATTCCAGCTCAGCCTGGGCTAGAGCGAGACCCTACCTCGAAAAACCAAAAAGAAAGTAGGGGTTGGAGAGACAGCTCAATGACTGAGGTGCTTGCTTGTAAAGAATTATGGCCTGGGTTCAGATGCTTAGGACCCACATAAAGCCAGCTCCACAAATTGGCACTTGTATCTGGAGTACATTTGCAGCAGCTAGAGGCCCTGGCATGCCCATTGTCTCTCTCCTTGCAAATAAATAAATACATAAAAATATTTTTTTAACTCCTTTGCTTATTTTTATTTATTTGAGAGCAACAGAGAAAGAGGCAGAGAGAGAGAGAGAGAGAATGGGCGCACCAGGGCCTCCAGCCATTGCAAATGAACTCCAGATGTGTGCGCCCCCTTGTGCATCTGGCTAACATGGATCCTGGGGAATCAAGCCTCAAACCAAGGTCCTTAGGCTTCACAGGCAAGCATTTAACCGCTAAGCCATCTCTCCAACCCCAAAAATATTTTTTTAAAAAAGAAAAAGAGAGCCAGGTGTGGTGGCACATGCCTTTAATCCCAGCACTTGGGAGGCAGAGGTAGGAGGTTTGCAGTGAGTTCAAGGCCAGCCTGAGACTATATGGTGAATTCCAGGTCAGCCTGGACTAGAGTGAGACCCTACTTCAAAAAACCAAAAGCAAAATAAAACAGGTAAGAATTGATGATGGCATGAACTGAGAGACCAGAACTCTTTCATATATTCCTGGTAGGGACATAAAATAGTGTAGTTGCTTTGAAATGCAAGTTGACAGATAAAACTACCATATCAGGGCTGGAGAGATGGCTTAGTGGTTAAGCGCTTGCCTGTGAAGCCTAAGGACCCCGGTTCGAGGCTCGGTTCCCCAGGTCCCACGTTAGCCAGATGCACAAGGGGGCGCACGCGTCTGGAGTTCGTTTGCAGAGGCTGGAAGCCCTGGCGCGCCCATTCTCTCTCTCTCCCTCTATCTGTCTTTCTCCCTGTGTCTGTCGCTCTCAAATAAATAAATAAATAATTTAAAAAAAAAAAAACTACCATATCATCCACTAGTTCCATTCTTCGGTAATATCCCTGTAGCAGTTACCTATATGTTGCTGAGACAAAACACCTGACCAGGAGCAGCTTATGAAAAGAAAGGGTTTATTTCAGCTTACATTTTCAAGGGTAAGCATGGCAGAGCAGGGAGCTAGCTCACGTCTTCATATCACCATCAAGGAAGAAGTAGCAAGGGTGAGTTCACTAGCACTGACAAGGAGGGCTGGCGGTATCATGAAATCCCAGGGCCCTCCCCCAGTGACACACCCATCCAGCAAGACTATCTCCCAAAGGCTCCACCAGCTGGGGATCACATATGTGGCTTAATCGTAAACACACGAGGCAGTTGGGGAGACATTTACATTCAAACTACCACAACCCCAAGAATTAGAAATGTAAGTACACACAAAAACACATAGATGGATGTTCTTAGCATCATTAGTTAATCATAAGCAAAAAGCAGAAACAACTCCTGTCCATCAGTTTTAATTAATGGATAAACAAAATGTTGTATATTCATATGACAGAATATTAATCATCCCTAACAAGGAAGCCCACACTGCTTTTGCTATGCCATGCTAAACCTTCACAGCATACTAAAGAGGAGCCAGGCACAAATGACCACAGAGTACATGATTCAACAAATACGAAATGCCTCAGACCAGGCAAGTCCATACAGAAAGTCAGTTACTGATTACTGAAGGATAGAAAGAAAGGGAATCAGGATGGGTTGAATTTTTTTTTTTGTGGGGGTGAACATGTTCTAGCATTGGATAGCAGTGATATTTTTAAAACAATATTTTGTTTTTTTGTTTTTGTTTTTGTTTTCCGAGGTAGGGTCTCAGTCTAGTTCAGACTAACCTGGAATTCACTATGGAGTCTCAAGGAAGCCTTAAACTCACGGTGATCCTCCTACCTCTGCCTCCCGAGTTATTTTTTTTGTTGTTCTGTTTTGGTTTTTTCGAGGTAGGGTCTCGCTGTAGCTCAGGCTGACCTGGAATTCACTATGTAATCTCAGGGTGGCCTCGAACTCATGGTGATCCTCCTACTTCTGCCTCTCAAGTGCTGGGATTAAAGACATACACCACCACACCCAGCTAATATTTTATTTTTACATAATAATATAATAAATAGAGAGAGAGAGAGAGAATGAATGGGTGTGCTAGGGCATCCAGCTACTGCAAACAACTCCAGACACATGTGTTACCTTGTACATCTGGCTTATTTAGGTCTTGGGGAATCAGACTTGGGTCCTTTGGCTTTGCAGGCAAGTGCTTTAACCTCTAAGTCATCTCTCCAGTCCAATAGGGATTTAAAAAAATTATTTATTTGAGAGAGAGAGTAAGGAAGAGGTAGATAGAGAGAGAGAATGGGCACACCAGGGCCTCCAGCCACTGCAGACAAACTCCAGACACGTGTGCCACCTTGTGCATCTGGGTCACATGGGTACTGGTGAATCAAACCTGGGTCTTTAGGCTTTGCAGGTTAAGTCCCTTAGTCACTGAACCATCTCTCCAGCCCAGTAGTGACTTTTGTACAACTCATCTGAATATACTGAAAAATCACTGAATTTTACAACTAAAATGATTAATTTTATGCTATATGAACTTTATTTCAAAATATTTGTAAAATAAAGATTATGTAAACCGGGTGTGGTAGTATATGCCTTTAATCTCAGTATTTGAGAGGCAGAGGTAGGAGAATTGTGTGAGTTTGAGGCCACCCTGACTACATAGTGAATTCCAGGTCAGCCTGGGCTAGAGCAAAACCCTACCTTGAAAAATAAAAAATAGGGCTGGAGAGATGGCTTAGTGGTTAAGCGCTTGCCTGTGAAGCCTAAGGACCCCGGTTCGAGGCACAGTTCCCCAGGTCCCACGTTAGCCAGATGCACAAGGGGGCGCACGCGTCTGGAGTTCATTTGCAGTGGCTGGAGGCCGTGGCGCGCCCATTCTCTCTCTCTCCCTCTATGTGTCTTTCTATGTCTGTCGCTCTCAAATAAATTAAAAATAAATAAGTAAAATAAAAAAAATAAAGATTATGTGATAAAGGATTATTTGTAGAACTATCTTTTCAACATAAAAATTTTTTTCAATGTATCTGTAGTTTTCCACACCTAAATGTATGTAATCGTCTTTCTTTTCTTCAGGATGCTAGGAAAGCCTGTAATGATACAACGCTTGTTCAGGTAAAATATTTTTTTCCGCCCAATTCATTTTAGCAGTTCACAAGAACTAATCTGATAGAATTGATGTTCACACTATTTTTATTACTGCTTAATTGAAAATAAGTAAAATCTGTACATAAAGTGCTACCTAACTTGTCAATGCCACATAGACAGTGAGAGTACTTTTTAAAAATAAACTGTTAAGGACCGGTAACCCAGTCTTTTAATCCCAGCACTTGGGAGGCAGAGGTAGGAGGATCACTGTGAGATTGAGGCCAGCCTGAGACTACATAGTAAATTCCAGGTCAGCCTTGGCTAGAGTGAGACCCTACCTTGAAAAACCAAAAAAAAAAAAAAAAGCTGATAAGATACAAGTATTTGGGGAAGTAAATACCACAAAAATACATAATGATTGGCTGCTGGAGAGATGGCTTAGCGGTTAAGGTGTTTGCCTGCCAAAGGACCCAGGTTTAATTTCCTAGGACCCACATAAGCCAGATGCACAAAGTGGCACATGCATCTGGAGTTCATTTGCAGTGTCTGAAGGCCCTGGTATGCCCATTCTCTCTCTCTATCTGCCTCTTTAGATATCAAATAAATAAAATAAATTTTAAAAAATACATGTGATTGTTTAGCTTAAGCTTATTTTACATAGTTGCTCATTCTTTCTAGTATGCTCTGATTAAGCTGCTTTTTTTCTGAAAATTCTTAGGAAAGTTTCACTGATTTAATTAATACTACTTTTATGAAGGAAATATGTTTTGTGCTATATACATATGAAACTGGGTTTCTTGTAGACAAGTGTACGTTTCATTCTTTGGTCATGTACGTTTAGATTTTTCCTTATGGCTGCTGTAGTTTTTCTTCTTGACATAGTGTGCGCGTGCGTGTGGCTATAGTGTGGAGACTGGTTGTGTGTGCATTGTGCAGATCAAGTTGGAGTGGTGCTCATTTCCTTCAGACACTTGCCCCTGCTTTGCCCTGAGAGCCCTGAGCACCTCTCTTCTAGTTCTTTATAAAATACATGACGGGCTGTATAAATTATAGTCACTTTTCCAATGACTGTAACCCAGTTCCCTTTAATGCCTATCTTTTCTGTTTTCTAGAACGGCTGATTTTTGTTTTTGTTTTTGTTTTTGTTTTTGTTTTTTTGAGGTAGGGTCTCACTCTGGCCCAGGCTGTTCTGAATTTCACTATGTAGTCTCAGGGTGGCCTTGAACTCACGGCGATCCTTCTACCTCTGCTTTCCAAGTGCTAGGATTAAAGACATGTAGCCACCATGCCCGGCTCTGAATTTTTCTTAGCATTTAGAAGTGTATCTGGTCTTTTCAGGTCATAGTCTGAAAAAGCATTATTGCATGTAATACAGCACATAGGATGACTTTAATTTGATTGTAGTTTTCAGGAACAGTATTTTTATCTTAACGATGATTCTTGTGGAGTTATACTTAACTACCTTCGGGTGCTGTAAATTTCATGTCTGCTCTTTTGTCTGTCTACTAACTCTTGCTAGTTTTACTTCTTGAAGAACTTCCTAAGGCAAAGAGTAACATGCTTGCCACTTTCCCAAGATTACTTCGAACATGGACTCCGTGGGACGGATACAGATGCGAACGAGACGCACACTGCGAGGCCACCTCGCTAAGATCTACGCCATGCACTGGGGCCGGGACTCAAGGTGAGCGCCTGTCTTTCCAGACTGTCCACAGTCAATAAGAATCATCGCTGGGCTGGAGGGATGGCTTAGCGCTTATAAGGCATTTGCCTGCAAAGCCAGAGGAGCCAGGTTCGAGTCCCCAGGACCCACGTTAGCTAGATGCATAAGGGGCACACACATCTGGAATTTGTTTGTAGTGGCAGGAGGCCCTGGTGTGCCCATTTTCTCCCTCTTTCACCCCCTCTTTCTCTGTCAAATAAAAATAAAATATTAAAAACAGAATATCATTAGCATGTTCTTTGCTCAAAATCAAACCTCACTCATGACGTGCTTGTAGAGAATGCATCCAGCATAGGCACTTGTCTTACACTTAGAATACTCATTGATGCTGTGAGTTCAAGGCCAGCCTGAGACAACATAGAAGACTCAGTGACACTTCAGAAGTTTAGAAAGAGTTTCTTTCAATTTGAGGATCACAAGTACTTGACCACTGAGTTACCCCCTAGCCTTTATAGAAGCTTGAAATGGAAAATAATTTGCATCTCAAAAAAAAAATCTTGGGCTGGAGAGAAGGCTCAGTAGTTAAGGCACTTTCCTGCAAAGCCTAAAGACCTAGGTTCATTCCCCAGTACCCACGTAAAGCCAGATGCACAAAGTGGCACATGCATCAGGAGTTTGTTTGCAGTGGCATTCTACCTCTTTCCTATCTCCCTGCTTGCAAATAAGTAAATCATTTAAAAAAAAAAGATTAAAAATAACAAATTTTGGGGCTGGAGAGATGGCTTAGCGGTTAAGCGCTTGCCTGTGAAGCCTAAGGACCCCGGTTCGAGGCTCGGTTCCCCAGGTCCCACGTTAGCCAGATGCACAAGGGGGCGCACGCATCTGGAGTTCGTTTGCAGAGGCTGGTAGCCCTGGCGCGCCCATTCTCTCTGTCCCTCTATCTGTCTTTCTCTCTGTGTCTGTCACTCTCAAATAAATAAATAAATAAAATTAATAAAAAAAAAATAACAAGTTTTGGAGATGGCTTTAGCGGTGAAGGTGTTTGCCTGTGAAGCCTAAGGATCCCAGTTCAATTCTGCAGGACCCACATAAGCTAGCTGCACAAGGGGGTGCATGCATCTGGAGTTGGTTTGCAGTGGCTAGAGGCCCTGGCGCCTCCATTCTCTCCCTCTCTCTCTACCTCTTTCTGTCTCAAATAAATAAATAAATAAAAATATATTTTAAAAAATCTTTATTGCCAGGCATGGTGATGCACGCCTTTAATCCCAGCATTCAGGAGTCAGAGGTAGGAGGATTACTGTGAGTTCGAGGCCAGCTCACATAGTGAATTCCAGGTCAGCAGCCTGGGCTAGAGGGAGACCCTACTTCAAAAAAACAAAACAAAACAGTAAATCATTAATTATCAAGTGACCTGGAGAAACAATTTAGGAGAGGATTCTTTTGTGCTTGTCAAGCAGCAGTGTACTGTATTTTTATTTATTTGCAAGGAGAAAGAGGAAAAAAAATGGGTGCAAGGGGCCTCCAAGCCCCTGTAAACAAACTCCAGATACACGTGCCACTTTGTGCATCTGACTTTACATGGGTACTGGGGAATTGAACTTGTGTTGTTAAGCTTTGTAAGCAAGTGCCTTAACCTCTGAGTCATCCCTCTAGCCTATACTATTTTTTTGTTTGTTTTTCCAAGGCAGGATCTCACTCTAGTCCAGTCTGACCTAGAATTATATATATATAGAATATTATTAATATATAATATATATAATATTATATTATATAATATATAATATAATATTATATATATTATATTATATTTATTATATAATATATAATTATATATATATACACACACACACATATATATATACATATATATATATATATATATATATATATATACACACACAATATTATATATTATATATAGTCTCAGAGTGGCCTTGAATCCACGGCAATCCTCCTACCTCTGCATCCTCGATGCTGGGATTAAAGATGTGCGCACCATGCCTGGTTATGTACTGTGTTTTAAAATATTTTTTTTATGGCCAGGCGTGGTGGTACATGCCTTGAGAGGTAGAAGGATCACCAAGAGTTCGAGGCCACCCTGAGACTACTTAGTGAATTCCAGGTCAGCCTGAGCTAGAGAGAGGCCCTACCTTGAAAAAAAAAAAAATTATGTACTTATTTGTGTTGTGGGGGGGGGGCACACCAGGGTTTCTTGCCACTGCCAACAAATGCCAGGTGGTTGCACTACTTTTTGTGTCTGGATTTATGCACATGGCAGTTGAACCTGGGCCAGCAGGCTTTACTAGCATGTACCTTTTCTGCTGAGCTAGATCTCAAGCCTGAAAGAGAGGGGGAGAGAGAGAGAGAGAGAGAGAGGGTGGGGGGTATGTAGTGTAGTGTAGTATTTTGTTTTTGATGTGCCAAAAACAGTTTAATTTTTTTTGTTGGGGGAATGGGAAGGTTATTTCTTTATCTTGAGACAGTGTCTTGCTAAGTACCCCCTGATTGTCCTCAACTTAAAATCATCCTGCCTCAACCCTTTGAGTGCTGGAATTACAGGTGTGTGACACTATACCTGGCCCCAAGGTGCGTTTATTATATATTTACCTAGAAAAATCAGTTAAGAAGCAGATACGTGTTAGGAACTTCTAGTGGATATTGCTGTAATTTATTACTTAACTTTACAAGGGATAGAAGTACACAAGACAAAAATAGTTTGATCGAATAGCTATTTTCCTTCCCCAGCCCAACACAAACAGCAGCTTGTGTGGGTGTCTGCTTAGGACACAGGCCACACCTGGCACACTCCCGCCTGAGTTGCAGAGGGTTGGGGCACAGCATTCACTGTGTTCCGCCCTGGCAGGGCAGCCTGCATTTTCCAGTGGGTGGCAGCAGCCTGCCTGCCTGCCAGCCAGCACAGAGGCTGTCTGTTCCTTTAGTAATTTATCCTATTCGGTGATGTTCGCACATTTTTAATAGAAATATTCTGTTCTTCCAGGAGACACCAGTATTGTAAGTAGAGAGAGTCTCCTCCATTTCTTACTCTCAGACATAAATCAGGTTACTTGAGCCCAATAACATAGGATATATGTGTCTTAAGAGGGAATATATAAAATCACATAACTGACAACTGACATAAAGCTAGGGCCAATGTTTTATTTAAAAATATTTTTAGGGCTGGAGAGATGGCTTAGCGGTTAAGCACTTGCCTGTGAAGCCTAAGGACCCCGGTTCGAGGCTCGATTCCCCAGGACCCACGTTAGCCAGATGCACAAGGGGGCGCGTGCGTCTGGAGTTCGTTTGCAGTGGCTGGAAGCCAGGGCGCGCCCATATTCATTCTCTCCCTCTCTCTTAGTCACTCTCAATATAAATAAATAAAAATGAATAAAAAATTTTAAAAAATGTTTTTAGCCGGACGTGGTGGCTCACACCTTTAATCCCAGCACTCACTTGGGAGGCAGAGTTAGGATCACTGTGAGTGTGAGGCCACCCTGAGACTACATAATGAATTCCAGGTCAGCCTTAGCTACAGTGAGATCCTACCTCAAAAAACAAAAAACAAAAAAACAAAAAAAAAGAGAGAGAGAGAGAAAAGTTTTTAGGGACTGGGGAGGCAACTCAATGGTTAAAGGCACTTGCTTGCAAAGCTTGCCAGCCTGGGTTTGATTCACCAGCATACACATAAAGCTAGATTTTTTAAAAAGTGGCTCAAGGGCTGGAGAGATGAGATGGCTTAACAGTTGAGACACTTGCCTGTAAGGCCTAAGGACCCAGGTTCAATTCCCCAGTGCCCATGTAAGCCAGCACATATATCTGAAGTTCATTTGCTGTGGCTAGAGGCCAGAATTCACTATGGAGTCTCAGGGTGGCCTTGAACTCACAGTGATCCTCCTATATTTGCCACCCAAGTGCTGGGCTTAAAGACGTGCACCACCATGCCAGGCCCAGTCCATTTTTTCCTCCCTCCCTCCCTCCCTCCCCCCCTTTTTTTTTTTAATTTGAGAGAGAGAGAAAGAGGCAGAGAGAGAGAGAGAATGGGAATGCCAGAGCTTCCAGCTACTGCAGACAAACTCCAGAAGCATGTGCCACCTTGTGCATCTGGTTTACATGGGTCTTGGGAAATTGAACCTGGGTCCCTTGGCTTTTCAGGCAAGTGCCTTAACCAGTGAGCATTTCTCCAGCCCCCTACTTCCTTTTAATAAGGGCTCATGAAGCTTAAGATAATGTTAAACTTACTATCTAACTGAGGATTACCTTGAACTTCTAATCCTCCTGCCTCTACCTTCCAAGGGCTGAGATTACAGGTGTGTATCACTATACCTGGTTTACATGGCACTGGGGACAGAACTTGGTTTTGAGCATCGTGGGCAAGCACTCTACCCACTGGGCAACACTCCCAGCCCCCAGTCTCTTTCTCAAATTAATTTACCCATTTCTCACAATCTGAACACTTAATGGGCTTAAGTTCTTGCAACCCCCTGAATCCTTGGGTCTGTCAGGGGTCCTGGTTAGCCTCCTAAGATGCACTTTATTTTCAGCTGTCAGTTCTCTCTCTCTCTCTTTTTTTTTTTCTGGTTTTTCGAGGTAGAGTTTCACTCTAGCTCAGGCTGACCTGGAATTCACTATGTAGTCTTAGGGCGGCCTTGAACTCACAGCCATCCTCCTACCTCTGCTTCCCGGAGTGCTGGGATTAAAGGCGTGCCCCACCACGCCCAGCTTCAAAGTTCATTTTTTCAGGGTATTTACCTTTAATGCATTACTTTTTTACCCATTGTGATATTGTCATACCATTCTTATCCTGACACCTTGCATGCTTATTATAAGCATATGCAAATGTCCATCTCACCAGACAGCAGAGCAGGGGCTGTGTACCCACGGTACCCGCAGCAGTGGCTTGGATTGAATGCAAGTGGGTATTAGGCATGAATGTACTCTAGTTAAAGTGAATTGGTCAACACAAAACCACTCTGGTAATACTTCCCAAAACCTTTAGTAATAACTAAAATGCTTTCACCAGGAAAAATAATTAAATCACAGAGAAACTTTCAGTCACTTGCTAAATTCTATGATTTATATTCAGAGATTTTGGCATAAAGCATGTCTTAAAAAATCTGGAAGATCATTTTTGGTATCAAAGTTTTATTTGAAAAGCTGTATTTTATATTTTTCTCTTTTGAAGTGTCATGCATTAAAGCAGTGCTTAACTAATTTAAGCTCCTTTTTTTTTCTCTCTGTCAAATTATTTTTGTATTTTCTCCTCCAGGCTACTAGTCAGTGCTTCACAAGATGGAAAGTTAATCATTTGGGATAGCTATACGACCAATAAGGTAGAGTTATTTTTTATCATTCTGTAAATAATCTTGCTAACTACTTTCTTGTATTCTTTTCTATTCATGTGTCTGTGTGTGAGTGTGTCTGTGTGTTTGTGTCTATGTATGTGTGTCTGAATCTGCGTATGTGTAGTTCCATGCATGCCATGGCATGTATATGTGTTGGGCTGTGAAAGGCCCAGGCGTGAGGCCTCGTGGAACTTCCTGAGTCTAGGTAAAGTTTGGCGACCTGTCTCTGGCCAGCTGGGACTCAGCAAGACGCCTAATGGCTTCTGGCCTGCCACTTCCATTTCAATAGTTAAAGTTTACTATTGGCCCTTACCTCTTCCCGCATCCTAAAGTCCCCGCCTTTGTCCCCAACATGATATAGACAACTGCTCAGAGTAATAAAGCGAGTTTTTTTCTGCAAGGTTTTTTCTGCGAGTTTCTGCATCGAAAAGACTCCTGACTCAGTGTGTTTTTTCTCCGGTGGTCAGGAGACCCGGTTCACCAGGAAAACAGCACCCTTGCTTATTTCGCCAATTTTTCTTAGTTTCAGCCGGGGCCCTTTTGAGGTATGATGGGGTGGCTCTCTCCTTAGGCTCTACATCTATCTGAAAAAGAGAAACAGATTCTCCAATGGAGAGTAAGTTAGCACCAGGACAAATGAGATAACCCTTACTTTTTTTTATAGAGAATTTAATAGGTGTAGGCCCTCTTGTAGCCCATGATTGATGGTAGCTTGATAATGGAGAGTGGGCTTATGTTTGGATGTGGTTCTGACTTGTTTCCCAGCTCCAGCTATGGGTCCCCTACCACTGAGGGGATCAGTTAGCCGAATCAAGAGCAGTTGGTTCCCCACCCTGGCTGTGAGCCACTATTGTACTTGTGTGCTCAGACTTTGCCTGACCTCTGAGATGAATTTAGTCCCCTCAGTCCAGGCCATTTCTTTGGATTTAGGGCCTGCTTTTAATATTTTGCCCTTTTCTTTTTTTTTTTTTTTTTTTCACTGTATCCCAGGCTGACCTGGAATTCACTCTGGAGTCTCAGGGTGGCCTCGAACTCACGGCAGCCCTCCTACCTCTGCCTCCCGAGTGCTGAGATTAAAGGCATGCGCCACCACGCCCGGCTCTACTTAGCCCTTTTCTATTTCTAGGTACAAACCACAGGAATATTGTTTACTGTGTTCATAGGAATCTCATATTATTTGAATTTTAGAAGAGGATTGTGTGCATGCATGCAAATTTAAAATTTTCCTGTTTCCTAATGTGAAATAACTCTGCGAAGTTGATTCTAGTGGTAGTAGGCTGAATATGACACTGCTTTTAAGGCATTTCCATAGTCCAGTCTCTGAAGGACTTTGAAAATAATATAGATTGGCCTTGTTGAGAGCTCCCAGGGTGAAAGACTAGATTCTCTCTGAACAGCTAAAATTGTTGAGGCTGGACACAGTGGTGCATGCCTTAAATCTCAGCATTCTGCAGGTAGAGGTAGGAGAATCCTTGTGAGTTCAAGGCCTTCCTGGGACTATAGAGTGAGTACCAGGTCAGCTTGGGCTAGAGTGAGACCCTACCTTGGAAACATAAAATAATAAATAAATATACAATAAAACAATAAATTGTTGAGTCATAGTAGAAAGTACTTTAGGGATACTTTCACAAGTCAAATATTTTTATCCTGACATTACAAATATTTTGGTTAAATATTTGAAGGTAGAATTTTGTAAAATAAGTAATATTTTCTATCTTTATTTTTTTCCTGCATTGCAGGGGCTCAAACCTAGGGTTATGCTCATAGTAGACAAGGGCTCAACCACTGAACCACACTGATTGAAACTAAAGCTACCTAAGATCAGTTTGTAATACAACAGTTTCTGTTTATCAATTGGGATTGGGCACATCTTTTTCAAACTTAGTTTCCTTAAAATAAAAATACTCCAAAATTGTGCTTTTAAAATATTAGTAAAGGGCTGGAGAGATGGCTTAGTGGCTAAGGCACTTGCCTGCAAAGCCTAAGGACCCAGGTTTGATTCTCCAGGTCCCGTGTAAGCCAGATGCACATGGTGGCACATGCACCTGGAGTTCATTTACAGTGGCTGGAGGCCCAGGTGCACCCATTCTCTCACTCTTTCTTCCCTCTCACTCTAATGAATGAATAAATAAATAAAAATAAATCTTTAAAATACTAGTAGTAACCACAGGATATATTGATACTCTGTCTAGATATATCAGTACCCTGAATAGATAGATCAGTTTGCCTTGGTGTTCTCAAGCACTGTCCATCTTTCCAGCTGATCTGCCCAGCCCTGGTGCTTGGTCAGAGGGTGCCAGACAGTTGTGACTGGACCAGTGAGACTCTCATCACTGTCCCAGTGAGATTCCAGAATTGTGCCTGATAATAGGATGGTACCGCCAACTCTTCTTGGAAGCGCCATCCTAATAGGCTCTAGCACTTGGCAGCTACTTGGTGGTGGTTGAGCACTATGTTGGAGGAAATAGTGTTCTTCTACTGAACACTATTGCACAAATAAAGAATTTTACCAGTAAGGTGCCAGAGAGATGGCTCAGTGGCTACAAAAAAAAAAAAGAATTTTACCAAAGGGCTGGAGAGATGGCTTAGTCAAGGAACTTGCCTGCAAAGCCAAAGTACCTTGGTTCAATTCCCCAAGACCCACATAAGCCAGATGCACAAGGGGGCACATGCATCTGGAGTTCATTTGCAGTGGCTGGAAGTCCTGGTGCACCCATTCTCTCTGTCTCTCAGCCTCTTTCCCTCTCTCAAATAAATAACTAAATAAATAACCTTTCCTCCCATCAGCTACTTAAAAAAAAAAAAAGAATTTTACTAAAATTCTTATTCTTACACCCAATTTTTCAAATGTGTATCCTAGCACTAAAGCAGCCTAATAGCCTAGCTTCCCTTAAAAGAATCATTCCTAAAAACAAGTACTTGGAGCTGAGGAGATGGCTCAGTGGTTGAAGCTGCTGTTTGGAAAGTGTACTGGCCCCGGTTCAACTCTCCAGCCACCCACATAAAGTCAGACAGACATTCACTTGCAGTGGCAAGAGACACTGTCACGTGCACGTGCACATGCAAGTAGATAATTATGTTTGTTTGTTTTTCGAGGTAGGGTCTCACTCTAACTCTAGCTTAGGCTGACCTGGAATTCACTATGTCATCTCAGGGTGGCCTTGAACTCACGGCGATCCTCCTACCTCTGCCTTCCTAGTGCTGGGATTAAAGGCATGCGCCACCACACCTGGTTGCAAATAGAATAATTTTAAAATAAGAAATAAACACTTCTTCAATCCAAGTGTCTTGGTAATACAGAGAAAGGTGTTACCTGTGCATATCATATTTTCATTTTTAATTATTCCAATGGGAACAACGGATGCTGCAAGCATTCAGCCTTTCACCTGGCTCCTTTTCCTTTGACGTGCTTGATTTGGGGTAATACTTGCTTCGTTATAGATAGGTTCAGAAGCCCAGCAGCCATATCTGCAGCTTTCCCTCAGTAACGAGTGCCTCTGTGCCATTGATGTGATAGATGCATGCCATCCCGCTGAGATCCTCCTGGGTGATGACTTGTGCGTACGCTCCCTCCGGGAACTACGTCGCCTGCGGGGGCTTAGACAACATCTGCTCAATATACAACCTGAAGACCAGAGAGGGCAACGTGCGGGTGAGCCGGGAGCTGCCGGGCCACACAGGTGAGCCGCGCCTCTACCCCCCAACCTCCCTCCTGCCCGCGACGAACCGCTCTGCTAGCTAGAGCAAGAGGGCTAACTGGAGGAGAGTGCAGACTGCTGTGACTTACAAGATGGTCACTTTCTGAACTGGCACCCAGTGATCACCATGTCATTCCTTTACCATTGGATTCTGGTGCTGGGGACTGAGCCTGGACTGCCATCATGCTAGCCATTTCTTCAGCGTATGGAACCATATTCCAGGCCCCTCAGGTCCTTTTCTTTTTAATATTTTGTTTTCATTTATTTATTTGACAGAGAAAGAGAGAGAGAGAATGGGCTTGCCTGCCAGGGCCTTTAGCCACACTGCAAATGAACTCCAGATGCATGTGCCCCCTTGTGTATCTGGCTAACATGGGTCCTAGGGAATCAAACCTGGGTCCTTTGGCTTTGCAGGCAAACACCTTAACTGCTAAGCCATCCCTCCAGCCCCCTCATATCCTTTGCTTTTGAAAGTTGGGAATGTGTAGATAGCCTGGCCATTAAAAGCACTTGCCTAGAAAGCCTGTCAGTCTGGGTTTTAGTCCCCAGCAACCCACCTACAACTGGATGGGCATTCCTTTTGCAGGGCCAAGAGACCCTGACATGCACACACACACAACTGTTCAATCAAGTTACAAACCAAACCTCTCAGTGTTTGCAGTAAATCACACCGTATACATAGCTGTCCTCTGCCGTATATGGCTGGTGGGCACCCCAGTAGGTGACCCAGTATTGTAACTTTCAGAGTGCCTGGTATCGCTGCGGTATTAAGTACCGCAGCAGAATGTGGCAAAACTTATCTGCAGACAATATGGAGTTGGAGGTGTTTGAGAGCAAGTCCTTACATCATCCTGACACATGCTCACTGCCCGGGCTTTATGTTTGTTAAACGTAACATGTGGATCCTGAGTCCCTGATCAAGACCACCTGACCTTGCTGCTGTCTGTGCCTCAGGCTATTTGTCTTGCTGCCGCTTCATAGATGACAGCCAAATCATAACCAGCTCAGGAGACACAACTTGGTAAGTTCATTCCAGAGTTAATGGTGTTTGTTGTTGTTGTTGTTGCTTTGTTTGTCTGTTTTCCGAGGTAGGGTCTCACTCTCTGGCTCAGGCTGACCTGGAACTCACTATGTAGTCTCAGGGTGGCCTCGAGCTCTCAGCGATCCTCCTACCTCGGCCTCCCGAGTGCTGGGATTAACGACGCCCAGCTGCTGATGTATTTTTATTCCATTTGAATTCCAGTGCTTTGTGGGACATTGAAACTGCACAGCCAACCACCACCTTCACAGGACACTCTGGGGATGTGATGAGCCTCTCCCTGGGTCCCGACGCACGGACCTTCGTTTCTGGGGCTTGCGATGCGTCTTCCAAACTGTGGGATGTTCGAGATGGAATGTGCAGACAGTCCTTCACGGGTCACGTCTCAGACATCAACGCCGTCACTGTAAGGGGATAGCATCTCTAAAGATGTACTTTGTGTCTAAAGTGCTGAACACGGTGCATGAGTCTAACAGATTACAGCCAAAGATTCTTATTAGTAATGCATACTTATATCACTGAATCCTCAAATAATAGCGTTTGATTTTTAAAACTTAACGCATAGGTGTAGGTCTTTGTTTTTTAAGTTTATTTTATTTTTTTTGAGCTAGGGTCCCTCTCTAGCTCAGACTGACCTGGAATTCACTATGAAGTCTCGGGGTGGCCTCAAACTCATGGTGATTCTCCTACTTCTGCTTCCCAAGTGCTGGGATTAAAGGTGTGTGCCACCACGCCCAGCTTTATTTTTTATTTAAAAATTTTTTTAATTTATTTGTAAGGAGAGAGAAGGGGTGCACCCTCTAGTCACTGTAAACAAACTGCAGATGCATGGGCCACTTTGTGCATCTGGCATTACATGGGTATTGAGGAATGGACCAGGGTCCTCTAGGCTTTTCAGGCAAGAGCCTTAACCGCTGAGCCATTTCCCCAGCCCTGTTGGTCTTTATTTTCAGATGAAATAAGTCTTATTTCCAAAATGAAAACAATAGGCTGTCTTGAGTAGCTAGTGGACATTTGCAGTGTGTTCAGATGGGGAAAAGGTCCAGTGTCTCTGAGGCCCAAGGAGTGGTCGGGGAGGCCACTGAGGAAGGAGGAGGCTAGCCATGGGGGTTAGCTGAAGGCGGAGTGAGCCAGCACCCCATTCAGCAGCTGTGAGGTCAGCAAGCCTTTCATGTGGGGACACCACTGCCCACATTAAGGAGCAGTGGGAACGCGCTATGAAAGTACTTACTAGATGATCAGGAAATGGCATAATGTGCTGCTTACGTCTTTAAAATTCAATGAAGTAACCACAAGTAGATTAAGCAGATAACAAGTACTCAGTATATATAGGAGGATGAATTAGTTGTGCGTTGGGGGGATAAAGTAAAACAGTGACATTTTGAGCCGGGTGTGGTGGCGCACGCCTTTAACCCCAGCACTCAGGAGGCAGAGGTAGGAGGATGCCATGAGTTTGAGGTCACCCTGAGACTAAGTGGTGAATTCCAAGTCAGCCTGGGCTAGAGTGAAATGCTACCTCAAAAAACCACACACACACAAACCATTTTAAATAAAAATCTAAGAGATTATCCATTGGGGAAAACTGAGGGGAGATGTTTTGGGTAATGTGGTATGCCACATGAGCCAGTTAAATGTACCCATGTAAGTCAGGTGCCAAAGGCATTCTCATTCTACAAGAAAATATTTTGGCAGAAAAAAATCTTTTTATTTTTATTTTTTATTTTATTTTTATTTACATGTTGGAAGCCTTAAAAAAATTTTTTTTGAAGCAGGGTCTCACTGTAGCTTAGGCTAGCCTTGAACCCACAGTGACCCCCCACACCTCAGCCCCCCACCCAGTGCTGTTGTTAAAGGTGTACACCACCACGTTTGGTGAAAGTCATTATTATGGCATTTTTGTAGACATTCAAGAAAATGCTTTGTTCCCGGCACAGTTAGAATGAAGAAGTTTCAGAGCAAACAAACCCATGTCTAGTGTGTGCATGCGTGTGCTCATACGTATGTGGGCACACGTGTATGTGTACATGTACATGGGAAGACCAGAGGTCAGCTTCAGGTGGCCTCTACTGCTTCTTCATTGTGTTCACTGACCCCAGAAGTCACCAATTTGGCAGCAAGTTGCAGGGGTCCTCCCGTCTCTGCCGCCCACTGCTGGCATGACAGCTATGATTCGCCCCACTCGGCCTCTCCACAGGGGTGCTGGGAGCTGAACCCGGGTACCTTATCCACTGAGCAGCTCTCCAGCTCATGTCCATCTCTTGCCCTGCCGTTTTCACCAGCTTGAGAGTGTGCTCTTAAGTTCCTAAGCTTTAAAAATCAGAAGAGTGTCGAATTCTTCTCAAATGTTTTCCCTCCATCTTCTGAAACGTGGGGTTTTGTGTTGCTAAGATTTAAACCCAGAGCCTCATGTTTGCTAGGCAGGGGCACATTTTTTTATTAAATCAATTACTATAGGTGTTTGTTGTTGTTTTTGGAGGGGGCAAGATATAAGTACCATTGTAGCCAGGCATGGTGGAGCTTGCTGTTAATCACAGAGGCAGAGGTAGAAAGCCTGCAGTGAGTTCAAGGTCACCCTGAGACTACTTAGTGAATTCCAGGTCAGTCTAGGCTAGAGTGAAACCCTTCCTTGAAAAAAAACACAAAGATGTAAGTACCATTGTTATAAGATAGTGCTGCATACTGAAGGTTCCTTTTAAAATGAAATGATTAAAAACAAAACAAAACCATAAGAAGGCTGGGTATCTGCTACCCCACAAGAATTGACTGAGGCCTTCATGACCCCACAGTGAATACCATAACCCCACTGAGGAGAGCCTCCAGGGTAACAGGAGCTGGGACAAGGGGATAAAAGAGAATAGCCTGTTATAACTTATATAAAATTAAAATTGAAAAAAATAATTTATTACATTGAGAAATCTACTAATAATGTATAAAACTTTTAAATATTTGTAAATGGAGAGAAATCTTATGGTATTAGGAACAGATATTTTCTGTTAAGTACTTTTTAATTTTTCTTTCCCTTTTTTTTTTGAGACAAAAATCTTGCTTTGTAGCCCAGACTGACCTTAAACTCTGTAATACAGGCCATCCTCAAACTTAAAAAAAAAAAAAAGAAGGCTGGGTGTGATGGTGCATACCTATGATCCCAGCACTTGGGCAGCAGAGGCAGGAGGATCACTACAAATTTGAGGCCAGCATGGGCTACTGAATGAGTTCCATACCATCCTGAGTTACATAGTGAGACCATCTCAAGAAAAGACAACAAACAATAAAGAATAACTTTCTTATACCAGCAATAGTTTTCTAGAAAGGAAAAAAGTCCTACCAAGAACAGCAATAAGAACTATAAAATAAGAATGAATTTGTCCCCAAAAAGGTGCTGATCTTTATGAAGATGATATAAAACATTACTGCTAGGTATTTGTATTTAATAACTAGAAATATTTTTGTGGGTTTTTTTTGTGGTTTTTTGAGGTAGGGTCTCACTCTAGCCCAGGCTGACTTAAAATTCACTATGTGGTCTCAGGGTGGCCTTGAATTCATGGTGATCCTCCTACCTCTGCCTGCCGGGTTCTGGGATTAAAGACGTGCCACCATGCCCGGCAAGTGACTTTTTCTTCTTTTTTTGATAGGGTCTCTCTAGCCCAGGTTGATCTGGAATTCACTCTGTATACCAGGTTTGCCTTGAACTCAGTTATCCTCCGATATCTGCCTGCTGAGTGCTTGGGTTAAAGGCATACACTTAGATCGTGCTGGGCTCAAATAACTGCCTTTAAAGCTCCGGGACGAGGGGCTGTGGCTCAGTGGTACAGCACTTGCCAAGCATGCATGAGGGCCAAACCCCGACATGTAGAAGAAGAAAAAAGGTTGTTGCCAAGAATTTAGTAAGTGATGTAACAGTCAGGAAGCAGGCCATCAAAGCTCCAGGCCCGCCCCCAGTGACCCTCTTTCTGCAGCAAGGCTCCACCTCTTAAACCTGGGGGCCAAGTGTTCAAACACATGAGCTTGCAGGGGCTTAGGCCAGCTGGTGGTCCACCTAACTCAAGTACTAAAACGAAAGCCTAGCGTATTCAAACAGTGCTTTAAGGCACCCAGCTCCTTCCCCAGCCCTCTGTGCAGAATATTCAGGACCTTAGGGCGGATGGGGTGGTACACACCTGTAATCTCGGCACTCTGCAGACGGAAGCAGCATTGTGGGTTCTAAACTCGCCTGGGCTACCTGGTGAAATCTTGTTGGGGGTAAGTAGCACGGCTGGACTTCTAGACTAGGTCTGCCTTATGTCTCGTGACGCTGCCTCCTGTGATTCTTGAGAATACGGACGGTGTTGGTTATTTTTCTTCTAGTTTTTCCCCAATGGGTATGCCTTTGCCACCGGCTCTGACGATGCCACTTGCCGGCTCTTTGACCTCCGGGCAGACCAGGAGTTACTGATGTATTCTCACGACAACATAATCTGTGGAATCACTTCCGTTGCCTTCTCCAAAAGTGGGCGCCTGCTGCTGGCCGGTTACGACGACTTCAATTGCAATGTGTGGGACACCCTGAAAGGAGACCGCGCAGGTGCGTACACTTGGGTTCTGAGTCCTAGGAAGCCCCGTTTTTATCTTTCCGTGGATCCATTTCCCTCTACTGTGCTGAGTATCAGCCATATACTGAGAAGAAGTGGGGCACTTGGGGGCCCTAGGGGATTGCTTCTTCCGTCATGCTGTTAGACCTCCTGCAGTGCCCTTTCACTTAAAAAAAAAAAAAATTCATGCCAGGCATGGTGGCACACGCCTTTAATCCCAGCACTCAGGAGGCAGAGGTAGGAGGATTGGTATGAGTTTGAGAACAGCCTGGGACTACATAGTGAATTCTAGGTCAGCCTGGGCTAGAGCAAGACCCTACCTGGCGGAGGGGGGCGGGGAGAAAATTACATTGTTTTACTTTTTTTATGTTCTGGGGGACATGCTCATGTTTCCATTCAACTTGTGAGTTTCAGTTTTCATTTTTGCTTCCCTTTTTGTTTGTCTCTTTATGGTACCCAATTTTAAATAAAATATTTGCAAGCAGAGAGGGAGAGACTCTGAATTATGGGCATACCAAGGCCTCTAACCACTGCAAACAGTCTCTAGATGCATGCACCACTTTTTGCATCTGTCTTTATGTGGGTACTGGGGAACCAAACCCAAGTCATGATGCTTTGCAAGCAAGCACCTTTACCCAAAGAGCCATCTCTCCAGCTCTAAAATGTTTTGTTGAAAGGATCATGATGGCTCAGCAGTACAACCAGAATAGCACAAACTTCTTAGAAATGTGGAATAAAAGCTAGACGTGGGCTGGAGAGATGGCTTAGTGGTTAAGCACTTGCCTGTGAAGCCTAAGGACCCCAGTGTGAGGCTTGATTCCCCAGGACCCACGTTAGCCAGATGCACAAGGGGGCACACACATCTGGAGTTCGTTTGCAGTGGCTGGAAGCCCTGGTGTGTTCATTCTCTCTCTCTCTCTCTGCCTTTTTCTCTGTCTGTTGCTCTCAAATAAATAAATAAAAATAAACGGACAACAACAACAAAAAAAGCTAGACGTGGTGGCACACACCTTTAATCCCAGCACTTGGGAGGCTGAGGTAGGAGGATTGCTCTGAGTTCAAGGCCACCCTGAGACCACATAGTGAATTCCAGGTCAGCCTGGACCAGAGTGAAACACTACCTTGAAAAACAAAAGACAAAACAAAACAAACAACAAAAGCAGAATAAATGTTTACGTCTGTTTACCTGGTATAAAAATGTATAATAATAAGATGTTTCTCTAAAAATTAAAATGAAAATCACAAATGGATTTCCTATAAAAAATGCAAGTACACGTGGTATTTTACACGTGTCCACTTAAACGACCTCAGCCTCTCTAAAGACACCAGCAGTTTACTAAATACCCTTCTAGATCTTACTATACCTATTTTTTCTTTTTTCTGCCTTTGGTGTGTGCATGTGCGGGAGGAGTGTGTGCATGTGGCACAGGCGTGATGTGGGTGTGTGCGTGTGCTGCATGTGGAGGAAGACTTTGGGTGTTCCCTCTGTGGCTCTTCCACCTTATTTACTTGAGAGTCTCTCACTGAACCTGGAAGCCTCACCCCCATTTTTCGGCTAGGCTGGCTGACCAAGGAGTCATAGCAGTCTTCCTGTCCCCACTCCGCCCCCCTGGGTGCTGGGTCACCTTTCTTCAGCATGTTCACGTGCGTGCTGGGGGTCAAGCGGAGGGCCTCTTGCTCTCCCAGCTTGCGCTGTTCCCCACAGGGCTATCTCCCCAGCCCCTGAGTATACATGCTCTTCAGCTCTAAAACTCTTTCCTTTCAGGTGTTCTTGCTGGTCATGACAACCGGGTCAGCTGCTTGGGTGTAACCGATGATGGCATGGCTGTGGCTACAGGCTCTTGGGACAGTTTTCTCAGAATCTGGAATTAAAGGTGTCGGTGCATATTTTCCATTCTCCACTGAAATCTGGGGAAATCAACGCTACAGCCTATAGCTGTGAAAAAAAAAAAAATCTACTTTGCAGATGAAGATTTTTCTATTGCAATTATATACAAAAGCAGCTTTCAATAAACTACAAAAAAAAAAAAATGGTGAGAAAGAAACAACCATCAAGGCAAAGCACCCGCTGAGATCAGATGACCGGCGTCTTAATCTGAAGCGCTGGGTCAACAAAACCTATGAAGTTTGCTTCTGCTAAGCAGTTATTTCCCTGCATGGAATGGAATGTACACTTTGCTGCTGATGGTCCTCATGTTGGTTTTGTTAAGGACTGTGTTGGGAACTGTATATAAGAAATGTCATGTCGGGCGTGGTGGCGCACGCCTTTAATCCCAGCACTCAGGAGGCAGAGGTGGGAGGATTGCTGTGAGTTCGAGGCCACCCTGAGACTCCATAGTGAATTCCAGGTCAGCCTGGGCTAGAGACCCTACCTCGAAAACCAAAAAAAAAAAAAAAAAAAAAAAAAAGGGTCATATTTTAGCAGGGCGTGGTAGTACAGGCTTTAAATCCCAGCACTCAGAAGGCAGAGGTGGGAGGATCACTGAGTTCGAGGCCAGCCTGTGACTATAGAACGAGTTCCGGGTCAGCTGGGGCTAGAGTGGGACCCCACCTTGGGGGAAGAATAGTGTTGTCATGGAAGAGCCAGGTGGCCAGGGCCGCTCCTGCATTCATTACCTTGCTGGTAGTCCATGTCAGAGCTCACTTAGTCCTCTGAGGAGATAGGTGATGTGACGGCCACCAGGTAGACATTTCACATGGACATTTGGGACACACCTAAGAAATTTCATTTCATTAAGGGAAAGCCGATACTAGCAGGCGATGGTGATGTTTCAGTAGTTAAAGGGACTTGCTTACAATTCTTTCTGTCCTGGGTTCATTTCCCTAGTGTCCATGGAAAAAACAGACACTAAAAAAGGGACGCACGTATCTAGTTTGTTTGCAGTAGCAAAGTGCACACGTATATAAATGAGTAAGGCTTTTTGAGGCAGGGTCTTACTTTAGGCCAGGCAGACCTGGAGCTCTCTCTACAGCCCAGCCTGGCCGCCGACTCACGATGACCCTCTTACCTCACTCACCAAGCATGGCTCAAGTTTTTTTTGTTTTTTTTTTTTTTTTTGAGTAGATATTAGCATACAATTCTTGGTATTCTAAAAGGCTGGCTGTGAAACTTGACATTTTGAGCAGCCCTCTAAACAATTGAATCTCTCTGTTCACTTCATGCTCTGTTCAGAGAGGGTGCTTGTATTTCAGGAGTTTCGTGGAGCAGGTTTGTGCCTGCATCGGAAGACCTTCCTTGTATTCTCCGGAGGTCACATGTCGATTAAAAAATACCATCCAAGCATTAATATTTTTGCAAGGTGTGAAGTTTAACCATTGATTCATAACCAGGTGGCTTTCTCCATTTCATGTAAAAACTCTGGTTGGTGCAACCATCAGTCTAGGGCTGTGTGCATGCTAGGCGACTGCTCTTAGCCAGCGACACCCCCAGTCCTCGTAATTCTTAACATCCTACATCGAAACCCTGCTTTTTCTATAGTATTTCTATTTAGCACTAAGTAACTATACATCAAAGAATGGCTAGATCTCTACTTTAAGGCAAAAAAATACAAAAAAAAATCCCAGAAGTGTTTTCTCAAAGGCCCCAGAGAACAAACCCAAGCAGCCCTTCCGCATGTCCATGGTGCGCATTGGAGTGAGGAGCCTTCCCATGCACTGACTGAGCACGGCAGTGTCGGCGCTGAAGTCACGGGTTATTCTCGTGTGCGTGAAGGCGTTGTCTTCAGTAAGCGGTGACTGTTTAGCAGCTTCTGTGCTAAGTCATTGTAACCCACCCACTCCCAGGTTGCCCGTGTGAGTTTTCGTTTCTGTATGTGAATGTGTTCAGACATGTATCTGCTCTGGTGAAATTGGCATATGTTATGTGGATTACAATCTGTTGATTTTAGAAAGGATAAAATGGAGGCAAATCACAATACAGGATTCAAAGCCAAAATAGGATATTGCGCATGGCAGGTGAGAACATAAGTCATATTTGGTTATGATTTCTATAGGCTCTCTATTAATATCTGTGAACTACTTACATCATAAAGAGCAGCTGTTTTGAATTAACAAGTCTACTTGCGTGCGCCACCACAAATGGCTACTTTTAAAATTTTTGGTAGTACTGGGGATCAAACCTGGGGCCTTGCACATACTGTTAGGCAAGCACTCTACCACTGAGTCACATCCCAGACTGCTCTATCCCAGCCAGAAATAAGCCATATTATAGAGGAACACTATCATCTCCAAACTCAGATGAGTGGAAATGTGCCAAGTATTCTAATAGTTACGTCATTCTTCCCAAACTCCTGTTCAAAATAGAAGGCACTTTAAAATTTTAAGTTATTTGGGAGTTACAGAGAAGCAGACAGAGTGAGTATGAGTGTGCCAGGGCCTCCTGCCACTGCAAATGAATTCAAGACACATGGGCCCCTTTGTACATCTGGCTTTATGTGGGTACTGGGGATTTGAACCTGGGCAGCCACACTTTGCAAGCACACACCTTTAACTGGTGAGCCATCTCTAACCTGAGAAAGCATTTTTATGTGTCAACACACACAGACATGCACATATCTCTTATGCTTTCATGTTATTGTGCTAGTACTTAGGCAAATTTCATGCCAGAACAACTCGATGATCTCAATATTGTTTTATACTTATTAATTTGAAACAAAGGAGGGAAAGAAATGGTAAACTGGGGCCTCCTGCCACTGCAAATAAACTTCAGACACACACAGCGCTTTGTGCATCTGGCTTTACATGGATATTAGGGAATTGGGCCTGGGCCATCAGGCTTTGCGAGCAAGTGCTTTTAACTACTGAGCCATCTCTCTGGTCCCTCCAAATACTTAAAAATGGCATTTACTTTCATGTCCATATAGTCTGTGTAGAACAGAATTTAAAGCAATTCCCCTACAATTCTGAGGACAGCTGAAGGCTAGCGACTATTAACACGTGTGGGTCACTGCACACAGCATCAAGCTGACAGAGCCTCTCATCACCACCCAGGTACCTGGTTGGTTGAGGTGCTTTCTTGTGACTGACAGGGGTTCCAATTGCTAAATACATTGGTTGACTCGCACTTGGAATTCAGCTGTGTAATTCTGCTGTAACAGATTTCCTGAAATAACATATAATGTGCCTTAGCAGTTTGATAGAAACTATATCCTATCAAAAAAAAAAAGTTTCTGAGATTCTTTTTTAAGTCAGGGTCTTGCTATGGCTTTAGCTGAGATTAAGTATGCACCATCATGTCCATTTCTGGGAAGATTTTTTTTTTTAAGGCTTTTCGAGGTAGGGTCTCACTCTGGCTCAGGCTGACCTGGAATTCACTGTGTAGTCTCAGGGTGGCCTTGAACTCACACCAATCCTCCTACCTCTGCCTCCCTAGTGCTGGGATTAAAGGCGTGTGCCACCATGCTGGCTGCTCTTTTTTTTTTTTTTTTTTTTGAGGTATGGTCTCACACTAGCCCAGACAACTCTGTAGTCCCAGGCTAGCCTTAAACTCATTGATTTTATCTGTCTCGCTAGTGCTGGGATTAAAGGTGTATGCCACCACACCCAGCTGGCAAAATTTTTTTTCTTATTATTTTTTTGGTTTTTCCTAGGTAGGGTCTCACTCTGGCCCAGGCTGACCTGAAATTCACTATGGAGTCTCATGGTGGCCTTAAACTCACGGCGACCCTTCTACCTCTGCCTCCTGAGTGCTGGGATTAAAGGCGTGCGCCACCACGCCCGACTCTGGCAAGAATATTTTAAAAGCACATATTCTCTTTTAAAACACAACTACCCTATGGTTTGTGTCAATCATAAAGCCCTAGTCAATAAGTTCTTGCTGTCAGCAAGGACATCCCCACTTCAGGAGAGGCCTTGTTTTGGGCAGCTGTGCAATGACTCAAGTTTTACACATTATGACATACAGCATACTGAACCCCAAGTCCCTGGGGGCAAAGATTTGGGTGTAATACCTCAACAGCAAGCATCTAGGGCTTGGCAGGTGGCTCACTTGGACAAAGCATTATCACACAAGCATGACCCGAGTTTGGATTTCCAGAGTCTAGTCACCAATTCTCTAATTCAGAATCGGGCGAGCACATGGATATGATGGATAGTGGGTAGGAGTGCTTCTGGAATGCTAAGGACTTTTAACCCATTAAAAAAATGAAGCTGAGCATGGTGGTGTATGCTCATCCAGCTCTAGGGAGAGTGAGGCAGAAGGATCACTGGAAGTTCAAGGCCAACCTGGAATAAAGGGTGAGACCCCAACTCAAAATGATAAAAATAGAATTTTTATTGCTAAAAGGCCTCCTCCTATCCTGTTGTGTTTTAGAAATGAAAGTAAGTGTTCATGGAAATTTGCGTAACAATGAAAGTCTCAGATTTTAAATTATAACACAATGCCTGTGCTCACTGCTGATGAGTTTAAGAATTTATTCAACAGTGTCCCTAGATATCCCTGCCACCATTTTAGGAATGAATGTCCATTTTAAAACCTAGGATGGGGGCTGGAGGGATGGCTTAGAGGTTAAGGCGTTTGCCTGCAAAGCCAAAGGAACCAGGGTCAATTCCCCAGGACCCACGTTAGCCAGATGCACAAGGGACGCATGCATCTGGGGTTCATTTGCAGTAGCTGGAGGCCCTGGCACGCCCATTCTCTCACTCTCTCTGTCAAATAAATATAGAATCTAGGATTAAGTCTGGCCTTGAGGAATATTCAGTTCAGTACTATGTTCAGCTTCGCTTTGGCCACTGTGGAAAAGTGTAATTTAAAACTATTTCTTGGCTTCTGTTAGAATTCTAAAACCATACGTGGGCGAGTACAGTATTTTATCAGAAAGGGCAGCATGATGAATGAACCCTGTCTCTTACCCTGGATCAGGCAGAAAATGAAGTACACTGCACTCACTCTTCTTACTCACCTTGTAAAATACTGGTGATAACGGGTCCTTGTTGAACATCTGGTTCAAACCTTCAGTTAACGACAAACTGACCGTGTACCTTGCATTCAGAAAAGCATTTTGCATGACCAAGTCGTCTACAGTACTGGCCAAAGCAGGAGCTCACAGGATGTGTAGACTAGCGAGGTTCAGAGCTTCGGGAACCACTCACTGACAGCACACCTTGCATTCAGATGTTTTGCATGTTGATAGTTTTCTAAATAGTTTTTTCCCCTTAAATCCAATGACTGATTTTGTAAAATGGTTATGACAATGTAGCATTGTGGGGGGGGGGGGATATTGTTTCAACTAGTGTCAAATGTACCAAAAAAACCCACCGTTACACAGCACTGGTCCTTAGCTAGAACGTGAGTGGTGTACTTGGGAACCAGGCACCAAAGCCTTTTTGTCTCAATGTTGCTCTGTGTCTTTCTTATGGGAACATCTGAACGTGGGCGCTTTCCAAAGGAACCACACTCAAGCGTATTGGCAAATCTGGCTTAAATATTTTCCTGTAAGTCACTTTGAGAATGCTTTTCTTCACTTAAAATACTTTCTACACACATGGCCAACTGACTGTGAATGTCAGTGGTACATCTAATGATACAGAACAGTTAACATGCTAGGTTATGTCTCTCTCATGAAGGTTTTCCCATACAAACTGTGGACTTGCTATGACTTAACAGTATTCTTAGATCTCTCCTGGTGATTTATTCCCCTTTTTTGTACAGTTGCTTTGTGAAATATTATTGCTGTAAATTGATACTGTAATCAATAAAGTGCTTCTAACTAGAATTCATTATACCTTGCTGTAAATCAACTTTTAGAAAGATTTTAAAAATTTTTTAATTTTTACTTATTTGAGAGCGACAGAGAAAGAGGCAGATAGAGAATGGGCATGCCAGGGCCCCCGGGCACTGCAGACAAACTCCAGACATGTGCACCCCCTTGTGCATCTGGCTAACATGGGTCCTGGGGAATCGAGCCTCGAACCAGGGTCCTTAGGCTTCACAGGCAGGCATCTCTCCAGCCCTAGAAGAGTTTTTGACATCAAGACCCAGAACTAAACTCAAGTCCAGTATTTCATGGTTACCTTAATTCCTGTGTTTAAACATTGGTAACTTTTTCATGAGAAATGAGTGGACTGGCTGCCAAAGCATGGAAGAGGTTGGCATGCTGCCTTTTCCTAAGCCACCTTGCCTTGTATTGTTAAAAAAGCTAGATTTTCATTTTAAAAGTCAATGTCATGATATATTGTCTATATGTATGGAAGTTGTCAATAAAACAGCTGGGAGTGGTGGCACACGCCTTCAATTCCAGCACATGGGAGGTAGAGGTAGGAGGATCGCCATGAGTTTGAGGCCAGCCTAGGACTACATAGCAAATTCCAGGTCACGCTGCGATTGAGTGAGACCCTACCTTGAAAACCCAATAAATAAATAAAAAACAGGCATACATGGTGGTGCACACATTTAGTCCCAGCAATTGAGAGACAGAGGTAGGAAGGTTGTTGTGAATTTGAGGCTAGTATGGGGCTACACAGTGAGCTGTATGTCAGCCTGGGCTCAAGGAAAAAAAAAAGGGAGGGGGTAGGGAGGGAAGGAAGTCAGTCATTCACTCTTTCCTGAAGCTAGGCACAGGAGCCCAGGCCTATGATTCTAGTACTTGGCAGGCACAGATAGGAACCCACGTTTGAGGGCAGCAGCCTGGGCTACATGGCAAGACCCTGTCTCAAAATCAAAAATAGGGCTGGAGAGATGGCTTAGCGGTTAAGGTACTTGCCTGCAAAGCCAAAGGACTCAGGTTCAATTCTCCAGGACATACACAGGCCAGATGTACAAGGTAGCACATGCATCTGGAGTCTAGCAAGGGTAGAGGCCCTGGTGCACCCATTCTCTCTCTCTCAAATAAATAACATTCTCTCTCTCTAATTAATAAATGAGATATTTTTTTAAAGTTAAAAACAAAGCTGGGGGCTGGAGAGATGGCTTAGCGGTTAAGCGCTTGCCTGTGAAGCCTAAGGACCCCGGTTCGAGGCTCGGTTCCCCAGGTCCCACGTTAGCCAGATGCACAAGGGGGCGCACGCATCTGGAGTTCGTTTGCAGAGGCTGGAAGCCCTGGCGCGCCCATTCTCTCTCTCTCCCCCTATCTGTCTTTCTCTCTGTGTCTGTCGCTCTCAAATAAATAAATAAAAATTAAAAAAAAAAAAAAAAGCTGGGCATGGTGGTGTGTGCCTTTAATCCCAGCACTCAGGAAGCAGAGGTGGGAGGATTGCTGAGTTGGAGACCAGCCTGGGACCACAGAGTGATAGAGTGAGACCCTATCTCAAAGCAAAGAAACAACAAAGGTCCTATCCTTATAGCTCCCTTGGAATAATATAATTTTTTGTTTTACACGTGTGTGTATGTACATGGTGGCCACAGATCGATGTGAGATGTCTCCCTTAATGAAGCTCCTCCATATTTACTGAGGGTCTCTCCCTGAATCCAGAGCTCACAATTCGGCTACTCTGTCTAGCCATTAAGCCCGGGGAGCTCCCCAGCACAGTTTCAAGGTGCATTACCACACCCACCATCCCCTTTCCAAAAAGCTAAATGTCTTCACTACCTCAAGACAGAGAAAAGTCATATTAGTTCTCTCTGCCTAGAAAACAAACTGGACCTATACCTGGAAATGGCATGTCTCGCACAGAAAACCTGCTAAGTGTGCTCCTGGAGTCAATGACTGGTCAAGGAAACAAAATGGCAGTAATGTGACTATCGGATCTGGTCAACTCAACTTTTAAAAAAGTATTTATTTCAGAGAGACCAAGAGTGTGTGAATGGGCATGCCAGGGACTCCAGCCACCACAAAAGAAATCCAGATGCATGTACCACCTTGTGCATCTGGCTTACGTGGGCACTGGGGAATCAAATCTGGGTCCTTAGGCTTTGCAGGCATGTGCCTTAACCACTAAGCCATCTCTCCAGCCCAACTGTTAACTTGATCAGCTAGAACTTCGTGTGCGGATGTCATGTGCCAGTGCTTCCTAAATGTCAGTGCATGAGGATTACCTGCAGGGTGTGCAAACGCAGAACTGTGTGTCCTAAGCCTTGTGTTAGATTCCATTCAACTGAGACCCGAGCATCTGTATTTCTCGCAAGTTTAAAAGTAATAGTGGGGTGGGCATGGTGGCAAACATCTTTAATTCCAGCACTTGGAAGGCAGAAGTAGGTTGATCACCATGAGTTTGAGGCCACCCTGAGACTACATAGTGAATTCCAGGTCAGCCTGAGCTACAGTGAGAACCTACCTTGAAAAACCAAAAAAGTAATGGTGGGCTGGAGAGATAGCTCAGTGGTTAAAGGGATTTGTTTGCAAAGCCTATCAGCCTAGGTTCAATTCTCCAGTGTCCATGTAACACTAGATGCACAAAATGGCATATGCATTTGGAGTATGTCTGCAGTAGCAAGAGGCCGTAGGGCACGCATACTCTCTTTCTTGCTGATAACGAATTTTTTTAAATCTTATTTTTTCTCAATTTTTTAAAACATTTTCCATGATTATAAAAAATACCCCATGGTAATACCCTCCCTCCCCCCACTTTCCCCTTTGAAATTTCATTCTCTTATCATATCCCCTCCCCATCCCAATCAGTCTCTCTTTTATTTTGATGTCGTGATCTTCCCTCCTCTTATGATGGTCTTATGTAGGTAATGTCAGGCACTATGAGGTCATGGATATCGAGGCCATTTTATGTCTGGAGGGAGCACAGATAATGAGTTTTTTTAAGTAATAAAATGTTGGGGGCTGGAGAGATGGCTTAGTGGTTAAGCGCTTGCCTGTGAAGCCTAAGGACCCCGGTTTGAGGCTTGACTCCCCAGGACCCACGTTAGCCAGATGCACAAGAGGGCGCATGCGTCTGGAGTTCGTTTGCAGTGGCTGAAAGCCCTGGCATGCCCATTCTTTCCCTCTGCCTCCCTCTCCCCCTCCTTCTCTCTGTCACTCTCAAATAAATAAATAAAAACAAACAAACAAACAGTCAGGTGTGGTGGCGCACACCTTTAATCCCAGCACTCAGGAGGCAGAGGTAAGAGGATCACCATGAGTTTGAGCCCACCCTAAGATGACATAGTGAATTCCAGGTCAGCTTGGACTAGAGTGAAACCCTACCTCAAAATAAAAACAAAATCAAAATAATAATAATAAAAGTATCGTTGATGACCTTGGGGCCACACTTCAAGGACTGGTGCACCAGACTAATGACGTCATACCCACCCACACTGAAGCTCCCTCATGTACCTTTGTAAGCTAGGTTATCATACTTCAGTGACAAATACCAACTTTTTTATTTTTTAATTTAATTTTACTTAGAATGAATTGGTTGTACTAGGGCCTCAGCCACTGAAATCAAACTCCAGATGCTTGCACCACCCAGTGAGCATGTGCAGCCTTGCATATGCCTCGCCTTTGTGTGTCTGGCTTATGTAGGATCTGGAGAATTGAACCAGGATCCTTAGGCTTCACAGGCAAACACCTTAACCGCTAAGCCATCTCTCCAACCCTCAAATATCAACTTAAAAATATTTTTATTTGTTGGAGACAGAGAAAGAGAGAGAAGGCATACCATCGCCTCTTGCTACTGCAGACAAACTCCAGATGCATGTACCACTTTGCGCATCTGGCTATACATGGATACTGGGGAACTGAACCTAGTCCAACAGCCTTTGTAAGCAAGCAGCTTTACTGAGCTGTCTTTCCAGCATGTAACTGTTCATTTTTTATCCCTCACCCCACTGAGTGGCCTGTACTATTGTCTGAGTTAAAAATCAGTAATGAAATCAAAATAGGCATTTTAAAATTTGAATACTGTATCCCAATACCTGGTGTAAGTAATTTGCAAGATTTCTATAGAATATCTTCTCCTTCAAATGCCTTGAAAATAGAGGTATACCTGTTATGAAGTGACACCAAGTAACATCCAGGTGCTGAGAGGGGAAAAAAGCACTCAGAATTAAGGAAGAAGAAAAGCCCAATATTTTACCTTTCACATGAAACAGGGTCAAGTGCACTGGCCCCCAGGAATGTACGTTTTGAGGGAGTGACTTGTAGGTACTGATCTGTCAGTATCCTGATCGAGTGTATGCTGTGCCTCAGCAATGAGTCTCGGTGGTACTGAATCATTTGGTTCTTATTTTACACAGCAAGGTCTGAGAATGATGTCAGCTTAAGATATTTTCACTGAGATTTCAATTAATTTTTTGTTTATTTTTATTTATTTATATGAGAGTGACAGACAGAGAAAGAGGCAGAAAGAGAGACACAGAGAGGGAGGGAGAATGGGCTCACCAGGGCCTCTAGCCACTGCACACAAATTCCAGACACGTGCGCCACCTTGTGCATCTGGCTAACATGGCACCTGGGGAATCAAGCCTCAAACCAGGGTCCTTAGGCTTCATGGCAAACGCTTAACTGCTAAGCCATCTCTCCAGCCCTCAATTAATTTTTAACAGAGAAGCAGACATGATAGTTCAACCATAAGCTTTTCATTAATTAATACAATAATAACTTTAGTGGGGCCCTGGTAAATTCATGTAAAGTGAATGTCTCCAGGGGGTGAGACCAGTGTGTCAGCTCATGCTTCCTGAGAAAGTGCTTTTCAATACTGTTAGCCCACAGAGCAGCCCTGTGACACTCTGCCCACCTCACTGATGTGCCACAGTTCCCCCAGCAGTAAAGCTTTCCTTGCTAGACTCAACTAGAGTGAGGCCGAACGTGTTCCTAAGAAATGGACCAGGAAACTGGACCCAGATACTTTAACACGTGACTACAACAAACCTTTCTACTGCTTTTTATCAGATTTAATGAGAATAAAAGAAGGGCTAAAAACAGTGTTTTTATTAGTGGTTTACATACTTGCCTTAATGTCAAAAGTGACTGTACCTTGCATAAATAGTACACCCGAGAACATTCCACACCCCTTGGTGGTTAGAGCAAATCAGCTTATGAAACCAAACAAAAATTTTACTATTCCCTTAATTTAAGAAGGCATCAAAAACTAGTGCTGACAGAGAAGATGAAAAGATCATTCTCTAACTCCTGGATGCCAGGAAGCAGAGTTTTTAAGAATCAAAAACAGAGAAAGCCCTAATTAAGAGCTGCAGGACCCACCCCTCAGGGGCCACACAGTTGGTTTCACTGCTTTAAAACTAATTCATTATTTAACCCAAACAATTTAGTCTTTTCCCAACTAAAGCTAAGAACATATCACAACACTCTTCACAAAGTGCAACCCCCTGGACAGATGGTTACCAGAATCTATGCAGAGATCTGCCACTTAATCACAGTTAGTGTAATTCACACTGAAGTCATCCCATAAAAATAACAACTCTCCATCTTCCAAATCCTCTTTCCTCCTGTGCTGGTGGTCAGCAGAGGGGTCTCTATTGTTAAGAATCTTCATTGCTTGAGAGTAGAAATTGCTTAGAAAAATTCTCCAGCTCACTTTCAAGGTGAACAGCTTTATTTCTAATAAAAAAGAATAAAACACCAATCTAATTATCATAGTCAATGAGAACAGTGCATTCTATCCAGTCACAAAACAACTTCCAAGCTGCTGCTACGTTTATTGCTGTTTTTATTTTATGCGGCTCTCGCCAGCAAACCCAGACTCCATGTCCAGAAGTAAGTCAGGCACAGCAGACAGTGGAGCCATGGCAGCTTGCACAGGAGTTATACCTCAGTCATGCCTTAAGTACTTACCTACCTAAGGCATGAAGTACTGAGCAAGTCACTTCATGTGTATGCAGAGAAGCTGACAGCTACTGAAGGGTCCTATTGTACACCAACACTAGAGTCACGTATGAGGCAGTCAACTTCCTGCAAGAGGAGAAGCTGAGCTACGCTCACAGTCACAGATCTGGGCTGCGTGTCCCCATGCTCTGCTAGGGCACTTTCTCAGAGGGGCTCACTTGAACTCTCTTGCTCTATGTTGAGAGAAGGAAAGGGTATTGTTGTCTCTGAACACATGGGTGATGACACAGAAGCTACATGTGATGTGCTGCGCACTTCAATGAACAGACTTCTTCAGGCCCCTCTCCAGCACATCAGGCAAGAAGGCTGTGCCTCCTCTGGTAACAATGGAGATTCCAGACTGCCATGGCTCACTTCATGACTGGTATGGTGGTTTGAATATAAAATGTCCCCCATGAGCTGTGTTTAAACATCCTGTTCCCAGCTGCTTAAACTAAGTAGAAGGCGGAAGCATCAGGAGGTTACGCCTTGCTGGAGGAAGTGTGTCACTGAGGTGCAGGGAGGGGCCGAGGTGTTACAGCCCCGCCCCACTTGCTGTTCACCACTTCTACTTCTCCCTTGTGGACGTTCCTGCTGCGTTCCCCCACCATGATGGCCTTCCTCTTAAAACCAAAGCTGAGAATAGCTGTTTCTGGTTGTATATTTTGTCCCAGCAATGAGAAAGAATATGACACCCTGGACACTTTCAAGGAGAAGGGTGTCAGTGACTTCATTACTGTGGGACCATTATGGAGAGCACTTACACAAGCCTCACTGTTACAGCCTACAGGCCTGAGATCCACCAGTGACCTGCTGCTGCTAGGTTACAAACCTGCACATGTCACTGGACTGAATGCTAAGGGCAACTGTAACAAATTTATGTCAACAGGCACATGAGTGGTATGTTGCGCTGTCAACAGTTGTTCAGCTCCATAATAATCTTATGGGACCAGCATTATATTTAGGGTTCTTTACTGACCCAAACATGTGGCCAATGACAACAAACATACCCCCAACTTTCAGGACACTAGATAGTTCCTCTGACTTGTAAACACTGGCTATGGAGCCATGCTAGAAGTACTGTTTCAAGTAGCGTATGCCTTCAAGTGGCAGAGCTGCTCCGATGGTGCTCGTTCTGAACATGTGGGACAAGTAAGTGAGCTCAGAGTAAGAACTGACAGGTTCAGACCTGACAGTGATGCTTCCTGTCATGTTTCCCAAAGCATATCTTACTGAATCTCAAAGAATCGATAATAAGTTGTATTAGACCAGAGGTCTATGTTTCATCAGGAAACATCATTTACATTTAATGCTGGAAAGTTAAATATATATATTGTCTCCAACAACAGCAAACATTATGGTCCTTGGACCTACATGACGAAAAATGTTTTTTGTTTTTGTTTTTGTTTTTTGAGACAGTGTCTCATGTAGTCCAGACTAGCCTCAAAATCGTTAAGTAGCTGGGGGTGACCTGGATCTCTTGGTCCTCCTGACTCACTCCCCAAGTGCTGGCTGCCACATCTGGCTAAAAACTAGTTTTAAAGAATTTCTGTTCTGAAAGAGAATTAAGTAGTCTAGCAAAGAGTAAATTTAGGCCTATTAAGTTCCTTCTAATCCAGGTTCATTCTTTATGAACCTGAACACTCAAACTGCAAAACATGAGATTAACCATGAAAGGTCTTAGTTTAAACAAACATAGAAAGTTGTAAGTTTTAATAAAATTAATTAGTGGCTTTACATATTAATTCTGGTTATAAAATGCCAGTACATGTGGATGTTTGTGAGGGGGGGAAAAAAAGGTTTAAATACCTTAAGAACTTTGAACTGTTTTGTATTTTCTCCAGTTGATCTATTTCTTTGGATAGTCTAGCAATTTCTTCTTCTAGATGTCTTTGAGTAACATCTACTTGTTGGCACAGGCGAGCAAAAGTGGTAGCCATTTCTCTTAAAAATTAAAACAAAAAATTAGCCATAATACATGTCTTCTAAAATAATAAACTTTAACAAAAAGGAGAATAGTTTTATAAGTATCTGAATCATGGTTAAAGACACAGCTAAGAAGATATGCTCACAATAACAACAGGTTTCATTTCCCTAGCTCAAGACACAGATACTCAAGAAACCACATTACCTCTGTTGTCTGGATATGAACACAAAAAGCTGTAAGAACTCAGACAGGGCTATTTCTTCAGAAACACATTAAACATTATTTTCCCTTGTTCAACAAAAATAAGTTGTTAAGAATAGGAAAGAAAAGCCACTCAGGGAATGTCTATAAAGTAACACAATTTAATCAAGTTTCCAGAAGCAAATCTTCTATATAAACTAAGTGTTGACTACTGTATATCAGCTTTGGCAAATACCATGTTGTCTTTTCAAGAAGGAGCATATCTGGTGAGTGTGTGCCTCTAGCATATAGTTAACTAAAACATGGTCTTTCTGCAGCTGTTCCCTATACATCTTCACCTTTCCCCTGGCTTTTATCTCTACCAAATCCCAATATAACACATAAGTCAACTTTCAATATTAATACTTTATTAAATTTAAATTTACCCAGTTTTTTTAAAATATTTTTTGTTCATTTTTTATTTATTTATTTGAGAGCAACAGACACAGGGAGAAAGACAGACAGAGGGAGAGAGATAGAATGGGCGCATTAGGGCCTCCAGCCACTGCAAATGAACTGCAGACGTGTGCGCCCCCTTGTGCATCTGGCTAACGTGGGACCTGGGGAACCGAGCCTTGAACCGGGGTCCTTAGACTTCATAGGCAAGTGCTTAACTGCTAAGCCATCTCTCCAGCCCCAAATTTACCCAGTTTTTGAAGTTGTTTCCATTAGAAAACAAAGGATAACCAAATTATCTTCCAACTCTTTATTTCCCATAACTCAGAATAGTTATCACATGGGAAAGGTGCACTATTTTTGCTTAAATGAACCTTACACAGCTGATTTCTTCTGGAGATCCTAGTAAGTTCTTTAGAGAAAATATCTTCCTTAATACAAATAAAAATTAAAAGTATAAAAAACTAGAGCCCAGGAGGAATTTGGTGGGTTAATGAATAAACAAATGCCTGAAGTATGTTATTTGGAACAGTTCAACCTCTTTGCTAATTCCTGCCTCCTGGTCTAACCATCCTATGTACCACGCCAGTGCAATTCTTTGTTCTAGAGCTAAGCTACTGGTGGCATCATGATGGGGTTCCCAAATCCCCAAGCCCACTGTGCACGCTCTGGCTTCAGTCTCACTCCCATGCCCCGACCTTTCATACTGGCTATACTGCAGTGTTCTTCATGGTCTTGCACAGTCTGCTTCTCCCGCCTTCTTATTTCTGGTTTGAGTCATCTTTCCTGATCTTCCCGTTCTGCACATTCAGGTCTCTATGTCACCTCTGTTGTCAAAACTTCTACTGAAGACCCATCACCCTTCAGGCCTCAGCAACTTGACTGTCACATTTCTTGAATGCTCTCTTACATTACTATTTAGGGCTAGCCTGGTCTACATAGTGAGTTTCAGGCCAGCCTGAACTTGTCTCTGAAAAAAACAATAGAAAAACCAGACTCAGAATGAGCTTATGAACCACACCATATGTATCTCCTCACCTGGGACTAGAAATGTGCCCCCATTTTTTTTTTAAATGGGCAGAAGGGGTTTATTTCAGTTTATAGATCCAGAGGGAGAAGTTCCATCAATGGTAGAAGCTACTTTCATACATCCAAGCAGAGAGAAGCTACCAAACAGCCAGAAAAAAACAAAAGCAGCAAGCATGAACTTGCCACGAGCAGGACCTCCAAAGTTCAAACCTCTCTTTGTACCTTTTGGCTGGAATCAAATCTGCCTCCAAACACACCTTGGGACCCCAGGACACCTCCTCCAGCCAGGCTGCTGGACAACCAAGTTAAAAACTTTAATAAAAAAAACCTGAGTCCATGGAGGCAGGGTGCCCCAAAATTTAATGTGGCAGGCACACTGACCATCACCTGGTCACTCATAATGAGCCTACAACTTGAAGAGGTGACATGCACCTACAGATAAGGCAAAGCGAGACTGCCACAGGGAAGAGCACTTCAAACTGACACTTTAAACTGCCTGCCGCTGCATTTGACAACTCCACCTTGCGTGCCTACTGTTTGTAAAGTATTTTATCTGGTCCCCTACTCAGACTTTCCTTGAGTTAATTTCAGTCTCTGCCTCTGACTTTGATACAGTCCCTCTCAACACTGCAGCACGGAAATCCCCTCCTAGCCATTCTGCAACCTGTGTAGCAGTGGGTGAAATGTACTGTGTAATGTGAGTTACGACTGGATAAAAGGACCTGTGATTGCCATTGGCCATAAGTACCAAGTGAAGTCAGTAGTGCTTGGTGAAGTTACATCAGTGAAATTGGTATACCTTGTCAATTTATTGTTATATAGCCCAGGATGGCCTCAAATTTATGATTCTGCCTCAGTGTACCTGGTAGCTATGATTACAGACATGTAACACCATGTCTAGCAAATTTATTGTCACTCAACAAATGTTGGCAGTGTAGGAACAAACCAACATGTTCGTCTGTTTGTTACAAAGCTTGCTTGTGCTCCAAGTTCACCAAACTACCAATGCCACACTGAGAGCTTTATAACAAATCAGGAGACACTGTGGATAAGTTTCCCAAGAAGACTCCATATCATAAAGACTCTTGGCCAACACTGATGGCTCATGTCAGTAATCCCAGCACTGAAGCTGAGGCAGGAGAACTGTCATTAGTTCCAGGCCAGAACTCATGACAGTGGGTTAGAGATTAGAGTGAGACTCTGTCTCAAAACAAAACAAAAACCAAACAAGAGTCTGCCCCAGCCCACTTATTAAATGCTAAAAATTTAGGCGTCAGTTTAGAAGCCCTATCTTAACAACATAACTTAGACTAGATCTGCTGAAGTACTGTCTTTTGAAAGCCTCCTGTCTACATATTTCTAGATGCTCACATCTAATCGACCAGGACAATGGGAGCACAGTGACTGGAGGAGGGCAGAGTACAGAAGTGAGGTGTGTCACTCCTCCTCTTCCTACCACACGCTCATTCTGCCTAGATCATGTGTCACGAGCATGTTGTGTACAATGTATCTTTCCACTTACTGTTGCACTTGGTGGCTACAGTTTGCACTGGTGAAGCTCACAATCATCTGCAGTTTTTCTGTTGCATAGTTTACAAACTGCTGCTTGAAGGCCCGCTCCTTGGCACGTGTGGTCCAAGTCAGCCTTTCATAAAGATACAAAGCTCCATACATACTTAATGAAATAGATATGAGTTTCCAGCCCACTGTTTTCCAAATCTGCAAGATAAAGTCACAGCTTCCTCTAAGAAGGAAAAAATATGATTTGAGAGAATATTAAAGGCATTTAGGCTCCTGAATTATTTTCTAAAAATGCTTTCTGCAAGGAAATCTAGTGGGGAAGGTCAGCATTACACATCAGGATGAACTTCCACAGCCTACCCAATTTGGTGCAGTGACTCAATGCCTCTCAAAACAGTGACAAGTGTATATATAGATATGCTTTTAAAAAAAACTTTTGTTTATTTGTATTTGAGAGAGACAGACAGAGGCAGAGAGAGAGAGAGAGAGAGAATGGGAGTGCCAGGGCTTCTAGCCACTTCAAACGAACTCCAGACACGTGCACCCCCTTGTGCATCTGGCTAACGTGGGTCCTGGGGAGTTGAGCCTTGAACTAGGGTCCTTAGGCTTCATAGGCAAGCGCTTAACCGCTAAGCCATCTCTCCAGCCCTAGATATGCTTTTTTTTAAAAAATTCTTTTTGTTTATATTTATTTGATAACGACAGAGAAAGAAAAAGGCAAATAGAGAGTGAGAGAGAGAGAGAGAACGGGCGCACCAGGGCCTCCAGCCACTGCAAACAAACTCCAGATGCATGCGCCACCTTGTGCATCTGGTTATGTGGGTCCTGGGGAATCAAACTTCAAACCAGAGTTTTGTTTTTTTTTTTTTTTTTTTTTTGGTTTTTCAAGGTAGGGTCTCACTCTAACCCAGGCTGACCTGAAATTCACTATGGACTCTCAGAGTGGCCTAGAACTCATGGCGATCCTCCTACCTCTGCCTTCCGAGTGCTGGGATTAAAGGCGTGAGCCACCATGCCCGGCTTCAAACCGGAGTTCTTAGGCTTCACAGGCAAGTGCTTAACCACTAAGCCATCTCTCCAGCCCCCTAGATATGCTTTGAATGAAAAGCAATTTAGTAAGAATTTCTAAACTGGGCAGGTGGCACATGCCTTAATCCCAGCACCCAGGAGGCACAGATAGGAGGATCACCATGAGTTCAAAGCCACCCTGAGACTATATAGTGAATTCCAGGTCAGCCTGAGCTACAGTGAGACCCTACCTTGAAAATAACCAAAGAAAAAAGAATTTCTAGTAATCTTTCAGAGAGATCTCACTGGCATTCAGAGAAGGCTGTACAGAGCAGCATCAAATCTTTCTCTGTGGTGCTGTAGATCAAATATTCTCAACACTAGAGCTAAGATCTCACCCCACTGAACCTTTTTTGTTCTAGCAATGTACAAGGATCACTTCTTTTATGTTCTGTGGTACACAGACAGGCAGGTGGACTGACTGTTTCTGCCGTGGCTGCTTGTTTCTGTTACACTGGGGAATGAGCACAAGCTTTAATGCAAGGCAAGTGCTTTGCTCTCACGCAGCCCTCTTGTACTTTTGTAAAATTTTTGAGGCAGATTCTCACTAAATTGCCCACAGTGGCCTTGAACTGACTCTAGTCCAGGCAGGCTTTGAACTTGAAATCCTCTTGCCTTAGTTTCCCAGGCGCTGAGATTATAGGCCTGTACCACAAGGCCCAGCTTAACCTATACAGTGGTGGTAATGCTTCCTTCCTAAAGATATATAAATAATGTATCTTCCAAAAGATATCAATAAATTATGCATAAGATATGCAAATGTTTATATGCATTTATGCTTATATACATTTATTTTAATATTTTATTAATGAGAATGAATTAATGGGTGTGCCAGGATCTCTTGCCACTACAAACTCCAGACAAATGTGTCACTTGATGCATCTGGCTTCATGTGGGTAATGGAACTAAACCCAGGTGAGGCAATCTCTCTAGCCCTAAATGTATATATTTTATGTTAAGATTAAGTCTATGAAATTTTAGCCAGGCATGGTGGTACATGCCTTTATCTCAGTACTTGGGAGGCAGAGTTAGGAGGATTGCCATGAGTTTGAGGCTGCCCTGAGACTACATATGGAAAATAGGTCAGCCTAGACTAGAGTGAAACCATACCTCAGAAAAAAAAAAGAAAACTGAAATTTCTCTTATTTGCTATTTTTAGCATACAAATCTGCATATTGCTTTATGGATCCTGGAAACAGGAGTAAATATGCCCTCTTTTCATAATCAAACAGGCAGATCTGAAACAATGTCAACTTTAGCTTTCTTTTCTTTAAAATGTTTTTGTTCATTTTTTATTTATTTATTTGAGAGAGACAGACACAGAGAGAAAGACAGATAGAGGGAGAGAGAGAGAATGGGCGCGCCAGGGCTTCCAGCCTCTGCAAACGAACTCCAGACGTGTGCGCCCCCTTGTGCATCTGGCTAACGTGGGACCTGGGGAACCGAGCCTCGAACCGGGGTCCTTAGGCTTCACAGGCAAGCGCTTAACCGCTAAGCCATCTCTCCAGCCCAACTTTAGCTTTCTTAAAGTATTGTTTCTTACCACTCCTCCAATAACAATAACACCCATTGATGTTCTAGATGTGAGCGATGCAAGTGTTGTTATTAAGGTGACCATGATTTCTTCTTGGGCTGCATTCTCTGGTGCTGCGGGATTAGCAGGAGCAGTGGGAGTTGATGCTAAAGATCTAGGGAGCTGATACAAAATGGTACAGAATTAACCAACTTCAAATGAAGTAGTGACATTCATAACCTTTTTTATTTTTAAAATTATAATAGCAAATGTATTTATATAATACATCTAAATAGGTCTATATAAGACCTCAGATAATGAGCAAACCACAAATACATAAAGAAAATAAAAATGGACCAAAAATTCTTTTTGTTGCTTTCTTGAGGCAGGGTTACACTCTAGTCCAGGCTCACTTGAATCTCACTGTGTAGCCCAGGCTGGTCTCAAAGCCACAGTAATCCTCCTACCTCAGTTTCCTGAGCTCTTGGATTCAAGGTGTGAGCCACCTGACCCAGCTCTTCTCTTCTGAGACTGCCTTACTATATTGCCCAGGCTGGCCTGAACTCAATGCTCTGACCTCAGCCTCCTGTAATGCTTGCATTACAGGTGTGCACCACCACAAAAATTGTTTCCTGTGACACAGACCAATGATATAAAGAACAAGAATAAATTTAACAGTGGCTTTATAGGAGCGAAACTATAATTCTTAAGGGCTAGAGATGTAGCACAGTGGCGGAGTACATGATTACCATGTGTGATGCTCTGGCTCACATCCCTAGAACTTTCAAAAAAATCAAACAGAGCCAGGTGTGGTGGCACATACCTTTAATCCCAGCACTTGGGAGTCACAGGTAGGAGGATCATCATGAGTTCGAGGCCACCCTGAGACAACATAGTGAATTCTAGGTCAACCTGGGCTACAGTGAGACCCTACCTTCAACAACAAAAAAAAACCTCCCAAAACAGAAGCTTCTCACATTCCAAACTTTACAGAGCTTGCACTACAAGCGTAAGGACCTAAGTTTGATCCCAAGCACCCACAGAAAAAGCTGGGCATGGCTGTGCACACTGTAACTCGAGTGCTGAGGGCGAAGATGGGAGGATCTTTGGGCCTAGCCTGTCAGCCAGCCCAACTTTAAAATAGGGAGCTCTAAGCTGGGTGTGGTGGCACATGCCTTCAATCCCAGCACTAGGGAGGCAGAAGTAGGTGGATTGCCGTGAGTTCGAGGCCACCCTGAGAATACATACTGGATTCCAGGTTAGCCTGAACTAGAGTGATACCCTACCTTGAGAAAACAAAACAAAAGCCGGGGAGAATCTTATTCCAGTTTCAGTGAGAAACTGGGTCTCAGGAAAATAAGGCAGAAGAGTGATAGAGAACGACACTGATGTCCTCTGGCCTTCACACCTATGTGTATGGAGTGCATGCACCCTATACATACATGCAATTCACCACGTGCATGCGCGCGCGCGCGCATGCGCACACACACACACACACACACACACACACACACACAGCCCAGATAAATTGGACTTCAAAATAAAAATCCTTTTGGTTGGGTATGGTAGCTCACATCTGTAATCCCAGGGAGACTGTAAACTTGGAAGGCTGAGGCAGGAGGAGTGCCATGAGTTCCAGGCCAGCCTGGGCTATGGTAAGACTCTGTCCCCTAAAGCCAGCCACCTGAACATATGAAAGCTGACTTACTACAAATGGGCATGAGAGATTTTTGTGGGACAACAAAAATGTTTTAAACTGGATTTTGGTATAGTTTATAGTTCCATACATTTTCTCAAAAAATATTAATAAATTTATCAATCTTTTTTAAAATTATTTATTTGAGAGCGACAGACACAGAGAGAAAGACAGAGGGAGAGAGAGAGAATGGGCGTGCCAGGGCTTCCAGCCTCTGCAAACGAACTCCAGATGTGTGCGCCCCCTTGTGCATCTGGCTAATGTGGGACCTGGGGAACTGAGCCTCAAACCGGGGTCCTTAGGCTTCACAGGCAAGCGCTTAACTGCTAAGCCATCTCTCCAGCCCAAAAATATTAATAAATTTAATTAATTAAATTGTAAAGCCTGAAAACAAAACCTTTTAATTATTTTATTTTTATTTATTTATTTGAGAGCAACAGAGAAAGAGGGAGATAGAGAAAATGGGCACACCAGGGCCTCCAGCCACTGCAAACGAACTCCAGATGCATGCGCCTCCTTGTGCATCTGGCTAACGTGGGCCCTTGGGAATTGAGCCTCGAACTGGGGTCCTCAGGCTTCACAGGCAAGCACTTAACCACTAAGCCATCTTTCCAGCCCAACAAAACCTTTTAAAAAAATAGTTTCGAAACCAAACATAGGGCTAGACAGATGGCTTAGCGGTTAAGGCACTGGCCTGCAAAGCCAAAGGACCCATGTTTGATTCCCCAGAACCCACATAACCAGATGTGCAAGATGGCACATGAATGTGGAGTTTGTTTGCAGCAGCTGAAGGTCTGGCGTGCCCATTCTCTATCTGCCTCTTTCTCTCTCTCAAATAAAATAAAATAAAAAGTTAAAAAAAAAAACCTGAACATTATCTACATTACTGTGTGAAAAATTCCTATACTAGTATATCCAGATCAGAAAGGACCTTATTTATGGCAGACATTAGTTCATAAATATGTGGACTTGGTGAAACCAGTTTAAGTATAAAAAACTGCATGAATGAAATCAGAATTTCAATGGGTAGACTCAAAGGCACATACCTGAAAGACGGGCTCTGACAATCCAAGCAGCACCCGCTGTGCGTTTGTAGAGCCCAAGAACCGATGCACAAGGGAAGACCAGCCCAGGGAAAAACGGAACACAATATCCTCTTGAAAATCTGAACATAACTTGTGGCAATTTAGGTCATAACTGAGATCAAATTTTTTGCAAGGGATCAGCGTATGAAGTTTATTCTGTATTCCAGCTGGAAGTAATGGCTTCAAATTTTCTGGAAAGAAGATTAATACATTGATTTTAAGAAAGAGTAGGACAAAACATTTTGCCTGTTTCATTTATATATTTATCTTGTTTTTTTTCTAGGTAGGGTCTTACTCTAGTCCAGGCTGATTTGGAATTCACTGTGGAGCCCCAGGCTGGTCTTAAACTCACAGCAATTCTCCTACCTCAGTCTCCAAAGTGCTAAGATTAAAGTTGTGCACTACCATGCCCAGCTTAAATGCAGCCTTCTAAGAAATTCACCCATGGGAAAATAAACCCTTCATGAAGAAAGGGGTGAGGGAGGGAAACTGCGTATGAACTTTCAAACATATGCATTACCAATAATCTCCTGCTGGGACTGAAGCATGGAGGCATTGACTTCATTGGTACACCGATCAGCCAAATTCCTTCCCATTCCATCTTCTATGTGCTTATTTAATTCCTGTAAATGATTATGGTAAATGCTTACTTTAAAAAAAAAACCCTTTAAATGTCACAAATGCTACAGTTTTAGATTTTAATCTGATTACTAGAGAATAAAATTTAGTGCTTAGTAAAGAACCCAGAGCCTCATGCATGCTAAGCACCTGCTGAACTGCTAAGCTCTGTGTAGTTTTATAAAAAGACGGTTTACAGTTAACACCCGTAGTCTGTATAATGACTGCCAAGAATACCATAATATAGTGCAAAACTGTTCCAGAGAACTCCTAATAGATACATTTTAACTTACACTTTTATAAACTTTCAGCACACTTGGGGTAGGATGAAACTCGGAACAAAATTCATCTACCAAAACAGACAGCCGGCAAATTTCATCTGTCATTGCACATGAAACCTGAAAAATAAAAAATAAAAAAAAGAAAGAACAGTTAAACTGGGCATGGTGGCACACTCCTTTAACCCCAGCACTTGGGAGGTAGAGGTAGGAGGATCATCATGAATTTGAGGCCAACCTGGGACTACAGAGTGAGCTCCAGGTCAGCCTGGACTAGAGTGAGACCCTACTTCAACATAAACAAGTTAAAAAATTAAAACAATTCAGGACAACTTGGTCTATTTAGCAAGACAAACACATTCTCTCTACCTCCCTTCCTTCCTATCTGTTTTGCTTCCCTCTCTCCCTCCATCCATTCAGAATATCCATTGAGAAGGTTCTCATCTGACATTGGGGCATTTTCTGCATGACTGAGTCCTACCCCCAGGTCTAACCTTGCGACTGTAGTTAAGACTCACCTTGTTCGCCACTTCCTCGGTTACCTCCTTAATTTTCTTCTTAACATCCAGTGTTAAAAGGTTCATCTGGTTCCGGATAAAGTCCAGTCTATCAATTTGGTCTTCCCTCTCTTCCATTGAATAAACCCTAATTGTATTATGAAGAGTCATTACATGCACTCACAGGGTACATTAAAGTCACAAAGCAATTAAACAAGCTCCGCATTTATGTACTGAACATCTATTAGCATGACATATGAAAAAGGAAATTCTAAATTTCAAAATTTGAAAGGATTAAAATAGAATCTTATTTATTTGTCCATCTGCTCATATGGTAGCAGATTCCTGAAAAAGAAGGTCTGTTGGTACCTGGAAAACACAGACCTGAGATTTTTTAAAGAAAACTGCTAGCTTTAAGAGTTCCCAAAATATTATCCTCAAATCACTTCAGTGTGCTGTATTTGGTTCAATATTTGGGCCTATATTTCTAAAAAAAAAAAAAACTCAACAAGGTAAGCCAAATTTAGGGGCTAAACAAAGCATCAGCCATGCGGCTCTGACAGCAACACTATCGGCAAGGCTGTGCAGAGATGTTACCCCAAGGATTCGAGACTCGACGTTCTGGCAATTCTCTACTTTTGTACACAATGCATTCCTGACAAGCGTGCCAAAAGCTGTTACAACAGACTTAGAGCAAACATGGAGCAGGGGGTGTTCCTAGAAAGAAAGAGACCAGGGCCTCTTGCCTCTACAAACTGAACACTGGACGTCTGTGCCACTTTTTTTGCATTTGCCTTAGGAAGGCAGCTTGCAAACTGAAGCCCAGGCCAGCCAGCTTTACAAGCAAGCACCTTTAACCACTGAGCCATCTCTCCAGCCCCCAAGATACTTTCACAATTTCAATTTTAGCTGGGTGTAGTGGCTAATGGCTGTAATCTCAGGACTCAGGAGGCTGAGGTAGGAGGATCCATGAGTTTGAGGCCAGACAGAGTTACACAGCCAGTTCCAGGTTACACAGTCAGTTCTACAGAGTGAGACACTCTCAAAAAATAAACATCAATTTTAGCCTATCTTGGGCTTAAGTCTTTGATGATTTGCATGTTTCCTTCAAGTGGTATCACCTTACTAAAGTTCCACTAAGGATTAACAGCATTATTTTTGTCATTTCTAATTATATTCTGAGCTTTGTCTCAAGTGTAGCAACAGACCTTGTCTCAAATCAAGATTCTCCTGTCTCAGTCTCCCAACTGCTGGGGTTATAGATACAGACCTTATACTCTATAAAACTGTACTTTTCCCCTTCAAGGCTCATGGAAGACTTCGGAAGAGGAGACAGAAAGAATGTAAGAGCCAGAGGAAAAAGAGGAATACTGTAGAACAGTCTTCTGTTCATAAAATGGCTGAGGAATTCATGACCTTACAGCAACTGCTGTTACCTGCACAAGACCTGACAATATTGGGCCAATCAATATTCCATCATATATGATGGTGGAAGGCCAAAATAAAAAAAAAAAAAAAAAAGGAGGGAGTCATCAAAATAGAAGGACTAGCTAGGAAGAAACTGGATTCAGTATAAGGGAGATGGGATGGGGGGCAAAAGAAGGTAATGGGGAGAGGATTATGATTAAAATACATTCATTATGTACATATACAAAAACTGCCAACTACTTTTGAAGCACTGTCTCCCCCACCCTACCGAGACTAACTGATGCATCCATAACCCCACAGTGAACATAGATAATCCCACTGAGGAGGGCCCTAGATGGAGAGAAGGTAGGAGAGAGGGAACAGAAGAATATAACCCAATGGGAATATCACCAGTATACAAGATGTTCATACAATAAAGTTCTCAATTTAAACAAACCTACTTTTCATCAATACTGTTTGGCTCCTGTCATGTACTCACTTCTAGGTTTAAAAAGAACAGGCTGTGGACTGAATACAAAGAGGATCGCTTGAGTTGGACTTCTTCAGAAAACTCTGCTTGAAGAAACGGTTCATCCACTGCTTTGAAGACACTTCAAAGCCACTAAGCATTTTAAAATCACAGTTCCTACACAGGGGAACTGAGGTGCAGGGAATGTAAATGCTGCATTCAAGGTCATAGAATTAATACATGTATCTTTAAATAGTCACTTAAAAACATGCAAGCAGCACCAGTCCAATTCACAAAATGATCTTAGTGTGGTACGTAATTGTAGTGTAAGTGAACACTGCAGCCTTGAAGAGCTGACACGGTAGCACTGGCATTTTTGTTATGACAAAGTGAACTCATACCTTTTCTCTGCTGCCGCCACGTTTATTGAATCCATTATGTTTTTCACAGTGTCTAGTATCTGTTTAGCTCTGATAGTGTGCTGTTCAAACTTTGTTTTCACTGCTGACTTCGAGATACACTCCTGCGAGGGGCCCAAGCCATAACACATTACTGTAATTCCATCCCAACACTTTCAGGAATTTAAACACAAGAACTTGCTGGTTGTAATATAAACCAAAAACAAACAAAAGGTAGAAAAAAATGCATAACAAAATAAACACAACTTAAAAATACAAAAGTTAAAAAAAAATTAAAGGATTAAAAAGTAAAAGGGATTTTACAGCAAGTTTATATCTTTATGTGTTCTTACACAGTAATGTGGAATGGTTTGACTATATAACATAAAACATAAAATAAACGGCACCATTTTCAGTGTCAAGGAATGTTTCCTATTAGAGGTGCTATTTCAGTTCTAGTCCATTTATACCTTGTTTTAATCTTACTTGCAATATATAACCAAATCAAGTTTGAGTTGTTAGAATTTTTTTTAGAATTATTTTTAATTACTTGGATAACAACATCTTAAGTTTATCAAAAGGGGTATCTGTGGGTTTAACTATGGGTTAAAAGGTGAACAACTTAAAATTGTCATTATTAAGCAGCCTAAATATTTTGAGATCAGTTTTAGAAAGTATACCTGCAGCTCCTTCAAAACCTGCAGAGCAGGACATGCAGGCCTGCACTTCAAGCTCACAGCCTGTCACTGAGGTACTTTGTCACAAGTAGGCTCTCTCTCTGTTTCCTCTCATTTTTTGTTCTGCTCTTTTGAGACTGTGGAGTGAGAATGCTTTTAATTCCCTCTGTTCAAATCGTCCTTGCCTCATAAAATTAGTTGTTTTCTCTCAGCTTTTTTTGTTAAGATATCATTATCTCTTGAATATTCAGTAAAACTTCTCCTTAGCCAAATGTTCTATGTGGGGTTTTGTGGTATGTAGGCTGGCCTCCAGTTTGAGGCAATTCTCCTGCCTTGGCCTTCCAAAGTTCCTCAGTTGGAATTACAGCTATGAGGAGCACAGGTATGAGGGCTGCAGGCAGGAGCCACCATGCCTGGAAATGGGATTTCCTATACAGCCCAGACTGGCCTGGAACTCTCTGTGTAGTCTAGGCTGCCCTCAAACTCAAACTACAGGCATAGGACACCATATCTAGCTGTGGTTTTTAATTAGAATACAACAGAGTGCATCACATTAAGTGATACATATTTAGTTTGTGAAATTTTTGTTTCAATTTTTAACAAATGTATTTTTGCCATCTATATTTTTTAATGATTCATTATCAAAGTTAACAAAATTATTATTTTTACAACTGGCCTCATTTAATTTTTACTTCACAGAAAGTCAAACTCTCTACTGACATAGTATTTGAAAACTAAAAATATTTACTATAAAAAAAGAGCTGTGTTGGGCATGGTGGCACATACCTTTAATCCCCCAGCACTTAGGAGGCAGAGACAGAAGGACTGCTGTGAGTTCAATGCCAGCCTGGAACTACATAAGTTCCAGGTCAGCCTGGGCTAGAGGGAGACCCTGCCTAGGAAAAAAACAAAAAATACTAATTCTTAAAAATTGAGCTGGTCTTTGAAGACTCTAAGAATCAGTTACATATAAGTACATTTCATAGGAAATGCACAGGTCAATGACAACTCGGGTGTCAGCCAGTCTTTGACTTCCACCTGACAGGGTTCTCTGTTGTCCCCTGCTGCTGTACGTGCCAGGCTAGCTGGCCCTCGAGCTTCAGGGAACCCCACCCTACCTCTCCACAGGAATGCTGGAGTACAGAATCACACCAGTGTGCACATCTTTACATGGTTCTCAGGATCTGAACTCTGGTCCCCACACTTGTGCAGCAAGCACTTTACCCACAAAGCCATTGCTTCAGCCCACAGCGTGCTTATATTCTAGGACGAATTTTTATTCAGATTACACATCATTTTTCCAATGCTATGAATGTATCTTCTCTTCTTTGTGTATTTAGCTAATGCAAACTATGAAAATTACTTCTCGAAGCTTATCCTGTCCTTCTGCTAAAAGCACCTTTCAAATGTCTTTAAAAGGTAGTTACTTAATAATCGACATTTGCTACCCTGAACTCATCAGCATTCATATGCTCATTAAATGTACTATTTAGAAACTTTTTTATTTATTTATTTTTATTTTTGAGGTAGGGTCTCACTCTAGTCCAGACTGACCTGGAATTTACTATGTAGTCTCAGGGTGGTCTCAAACTTATGGTGACCCTCCTACCTCTACCTCCCGAGTGCTGGGATTAAAGGTGTGCGCCACCACGCCCAGCCTATTTATAAACTATGTTTACCCTTCTGCCTCTAAAAGTTATCTGTGCCTTTTACTAAAAAGTCCTTGTGTTGTTTTAGCTCCCTCAAGTATCCTGTTTGAGGTTCAGAAAACAAAACAATCCTGTAGATAGAGGGCACAAGGGACCACTGACCCAATCAACAGTGTGTAAGGACACCTTAGAATCCACCTGGGAACATCCCCTTCTGCCCCTGATGCTCCTTTCTCCATCACCCTCACTGATCACTGACAGACTAGTGACAGGAAGCTGCTGGGTTCCTGCTCTGCACAGGCCTAAAACAAGAACACAGCTTTGGGAATGCTTCCTTCTTTGAAACTTCCAATCATACCCAAGAGGAAACATACCATTATAAACTACTTATTTTTAGAGACAGGATCTCATGTAGCCCAGGTTGACCTCAAACTCAATATATAGCCAAGGATAACCTTGAATTCCTGATCCTCCTGCCTCTGTGCACTAGGATTACAGGAGTATACCACCACGCCCAGTTATAAACTAGTTATTTTTTAGTGGCCAAAACACAGTTTGATTTTATTTTAAATAATTCTACCTTGTAAATGTGCCAAATTAACCTTCACAGAAATTATAACAAAAGCATAAAAGTAATTTAAAAGGAAAAAAGGTTAAAAAAATTCTCTGTTCCTCGATGAGGTAGATCTAGATCTCAGCAATGAAGGTGTAGAGGCGCAGACACAGCACAGTGTTAGAGCTAGACTAGACGTGGAGAAAAGGGGCCAGAGTCATTGACATACAAGTTTTCAGATTCAAAACACACCATGACATGAACTGGAAGGAAGGAAGCAGTTCCGACTAAAAAGCTCCCCATCTACAGGAAGGAACAGTGCTCACACACTGATGAACTGGTCTCCACTGGAAGCATATAGTCGCAGACCCTCAAATCCTTTGTATTAGAAACTTTGTAACTATATAAAACCAACTTGAATTCCAATTTCTCGGAACATCTTATGCTATTTTAAAACTTAATGACGAATGGCATTACCATGGGATATTGTTTACAATCATGGAAGTTGTTAATAAAAAAAATTTGAAAAAAAAAACTTAATGACTAAGAACAAAAATGATAATCTCATCCTAGACAGTTTTCTGACTTGCTAATAACATCTAAAGAAATAAGCTAATCAACCATGCACAGTTACATAATTTTGACTATGAATACATGTAACTAAAATACAAAACAAACTTGTCAAGTCCCTTTAACAAAAGACCCACAAACTCTCCAAAACATGTTATTCAGTGTATTTAAACTGAATGCACAAAAATAATGCTAACAAACTTCTCATATAGATGTATCAAATGTTTACATATATGCACACATGTACACACACACACACACACACACACACATTCTTTTAAGAGGCAAGGTCTACAAAGTTGTCTGGGATGGTGCTGACCTCCTGGGCTCAAGTAACCTCCTGCCTCTGCTTCCTCCATAGGTGAGATTACAGGCCTGTGCCTGGCTTCTGACTTAGGCATCCAAGGTCAGTGTGGCCATCATGATCTCAGCACCAAACATGGATTCAGTGAGCTGGCCACAGTGGCACACCTGTAGTCCCAGTTACTGGCAGGCTAAGGTGAAGGGTTTCTCAGGCTCAAGAATTTGAGACCAGCTTGGCTAACATAGTGAGAGTCTGACTCAAACATAAAACACATCAATACTTGTCTTCTAATAATGTGGGCGTTTCCTACAGTTATGGAACAATTCTGTGCACATGTACCACAGACACAACACTACTGTCTAATAAAGCCCAAGTCTAAGTCTCACCAGGATCATTCTTTGTAGCAAATTTTCATGTTTAATATGAAAATTTTTTTCATATTATCCTTCTCCTTTATAAGCCTTTTATATCCTTCTCCTTTCATAAGCCAAATCGATGATGAATACATAATGGTGAAGCAATTTGGCCAAGAAATTCAAATTTCTAACTTGTCATTAGAACAATGCCTGTCCAAATGAAGGTTAAAAACAGTTAAGAAAAATGTTAACAAGGGAGGGTATTACCATGGGATATTGTTTACAATCAGGGCAGCTGTCAGTAAAAAATTATTAAAAAAAAAAGAAAAATGTTAACAGTGTTAATAATATGGGCCTTCTTGACTGCTTTAACCCCAACACGGTTCCAAGCCTTGTTTAGTGCAGCAGTTTCTATGTTCAAAATGCTTAGCTCCTTTGAACCACATGAATCTGAAGAAGTCCTTGGCAAAGTCCAAATTGAAATAATGAGTTTGGTACAGAGGTTTTCTGTTTTCTTTTGGCATGTATACGTAGGCTGTTTGCACAGGCCAAGGGTATCACTGTTTTCCCTCTATTGCTCTCCACCTTATTTATTGAGGCAGTTTCGCTGAACCCACAGCTCACCTATTTGGCTAACCAAGATGGCCAGATGGCCCTTCAGATGTGTCTCCACCTCCCCAGTACTACTATTACAGGCAGACACACTACCACTCCCAGAATTTAGAAGGGAGCAGGGCATCAGAAGTCAGGTCTTCATGCCTATGTAGCAAATGCTCTACCAACTAAGCCACCTCCCCAGCCCCTAGGGATTTTTTTGTTTGTTTGTTTTTTTGGTTTTTTTGGTTTTTTTTGTTTGTTTGTTTTTTGAGGTAGGGTCTCACTCTGGCTCAGGCTGACCTGGAATTCACTATATAGTCTCAGGGTGGCCTCGAACTCTTGGTGATCCTCCTACCTCTGCCTCCCGAGTGCTGGGATTAAAGGCGTGCGCCACCACACCCGGCTGGGATTTTGTTTTTTAAAATGTTTTTATTTACTTGCAAGGGGAGAGAGAGAGAAGAGAAGAGAAAATATGAATATGGGCGCTACAGGGCCTCTAGTTGCTGCAAACAAACTCCAGATACATGTACCTCTTTGTGCAACTGGCTTTACATGGATCCTGGGGAATCAAACCAGTGTCATTAGGCACTGCAGACAAGTGCCCTAACCACTGAGCGATCTCTCCAGCCCTGAAGATCTTATTCATAAAAATTTCTCACAAAGAAAAGAATTTTTAAAATAAAGAAAATGTGTATCAAGGTCATAATGAGTAACGACAGCAAAGAAACCAAAATATATCAATTGAGAAAAAAGGACTACAGCAAGACCCTTCCTTGAAAAAACAAAAAGTTGGGGAAGAAAGAATCAATATACCTGATTTAAAAAGTTATCAATAAGGGAATGCCAAAACATCCACATTCCACAATTATAAGTTCTTAAAGAACAGACAGTAAAAGTCAACTCAACCAGGTAACTCTGTTAAGATTACCACAGAAATTAATAAACAGAACCCCAAAGTGGTATTAATTAATTGACAAGTTAACTAAGAACTGGACCTAGATTTTGAAGATAAAGCAAAGCAATTTAAATCATTTGCAAAAAAATAAATAAAATTGTTCACAAATCTAACAATGGTGTGTGTGTGCATGCGTGCACAAGGCACAAGAGACTTAACACATGAATATTAGGCTACTAAATTTAAAAAAATACACCAATTTCTAGGAAATTAACCAAAACTGACATAAGAAGAAATATGGCCTTTACGTACATTTTTTAGTTTTAGGAATTCTTTTATTTTCTTTGTGTGTGAAATTTTATGAATAAAAATTTGGTGGGACTGACAATGTAATCACCAAAAGAATGCTTTGGGCCTTCATAATAATAATGAAATATATGAAGAAACTAAATGATTAAATGTTTTACCCAGCTAATTATTTCTTTCAAAATATTCAAATAATCTTTTTTGTTTGTTTGTTTGAGGTAGAGTCTCACTCTAGCCCAGGCTGACCTAGTACTCACTCTGTAGTCCCGGGCTGTGATTCTCTTACCTCTATGTTAAGATTAAAGGCATGCACTACCATGCCCACATCAAATCATCTTTTTTTTTTGAGGTAGGGGCTTACTCTAGCTCAGGCTGACCTGGAATCCACTATGTAGTCTCAGGATGGCATTGAACTTAGGGCAATCCTCCTATCTCTGCCTCCCGAGTACTGGGATTAAAGGTGTGTACCACCATGCCCAGGTCAAATAATCTTGATGCTCACTTTAATCACAGGTTTCTGTTTTTACTTTCGGTTTGCTCTAACTAGTAAGAATGGATTATGGATTCTCTTGTGAAAGCAAAAGGGGAAGAAAAAAGAAGAAATAGCAAGTGGTTTCTAAGTAGCTAGAACTTCATGTATCCTATGGTTGATATCTGAAGGCTCCTAAAAAGGAGAAGCATCACCAAGACAGCCAATAGATAGCCCAATAAACTTTTAAAAAAATATGTTAAATATTTTATTTATTTATTTATTTATTTATTTATTTATTTATTAGAGAGAGAGAGGCAGATAGAGAGAATGGGTGCACCAGGGCCTCTAGCCACTGCAAACCAACTCCAGACGCCTGTGCGACCATGTACATCTCGCTTACATGGATTTCTAGGGAAATCGAACCTGAGTCCTTACGCTTCGCAGGCAAGTGCCTTAACAGCTAAGCCATCTCTCCAGCCCTGATAAACATTTTGTCTTCACTTGTCTAATGGTCTTCTCTCACCAAAAATGAGTAAGAAAAGCTGAAATTTAGAAACTTCTGCCTAGTGTAGTCAACATTTATGTTCCTCCTACGAAAGCAGTTACTGCTTATGGTGACTAGTTACAGGCACATGTTTTCTAATACTGTAGCCTTTGTGTTCCTTCACAGTTGAGAGTGATATGGAACATAAGAACTATTTACACAGGCATTAGAACGTTAGCATCTAGAAAACTCTGGTCAGATATCAGGAGGAGAGTTGAGACAATCAAATGATCTATCACAAGGTCAATTAGCCTCCTTCCTCAGGTGCATACCCACACTTCAGTGCTTTCCCACCAGATTCTATAATTACTTTTACATTCCTTCAATTATCGCAAAATGAGAATTAGCAAGTGACAATACAGTCTAGAGACATAATACTCATGTCAAATGACTATGTTTTATTTCAGCTATGTTTTATTTCTATAAAGAGCATGGCTTTAAAGAAGGATTATCTTGGCCTTGCTATTATTTATTTATTTGTAAGGGGGGGGGGTTTAAAAATGTGTGTGCCAGGGCCTCTAGCCACTGCAAACAAACTGCAGATACATGTACTGCTTTGTGCATCTGGCTTACATGGGTACTAGGGAATCACACCAGGGTTGTCAGGCTTTGCAGGCAAGTGCCTTAACCACTGAGAAATCTCTCCAGACCTTTGCTGTTATTCCTTACCATCCTTGCCCTTGCACCACATTACTGAATACAAAGGATGTCATTCACTGTACCACACAAGCCTGGAACCATTCTTCACGTATACATAAACATACAAGGAATATCATCATCATCAATGCTCCATTCTTACAGATCATCCATTCTGCAGGGCTTCCTTTCTTCAAACCTTCTTGTTGTACTTGCTGTGTCAGTACTATACTTAATAACAACACAGGTTATTGACAGAGATAGATCATGAAAACTGCCATCACTTTCCAACCAAAGCAAGAGTTTTGTATTAACCATCAGTCACAAAATTCCTACCTCAAAAATTTGTTCAAAATTCTGAAACTCTTGTAACCTTGCCTGAAATCCTTCAGCAAGTGCCCCACCTGTAAGATATAGGCAAAGAATTTTATTTCTGTTTTTTGAGACACAGTCTCACTGTGGAGCTAGGCTGATTTCAAAACTCTCCTTCAGCCTCCCATGTACTGAGATTATATGTGTGAGCCAGCATGCTTGCTTGAGGCAAATATTCTTAAATCTTGTATGTAAGTCTTCTTTTAGAGCACACCCAGGAGGGATGTACCCAGGAACCTTCATGGCTGCCTGACAGTGCAGTTTTCTACACAGACTCACACACACCGAATGTTTTTCTCATCTTACCTAAGCATTTTCTTTTTTGGGTTTTTTTTTTTCTTTTTCTTTTTCTTTTCTTTTTTGGAGATAGGGTCTTACTCTAGCCCAGGCTGACCTGGAATTCACTATGTAGTCTCAGGCTAGCCTCAAACTTATGGTGATCCTCCTACCTCTGCCTCCTGAGTGCTGGGATTAAAGGTGTGCACCACCACACCTGGCCTTTACCTAAGCATTTTCCATGCATCATGGCCATAACTTTTGAAGTTGGAGAAATGCTGGGGAACTAGCACTAATTTCCCTTTACTTTCTCACAATTTCATAGATTTGTTCTTATCAAAGAATCTTAAGAAAAACAATACTTTTCTTTATTAAGTGAAGCACCTCACCTTTTCAAGTGAGGGAAGATTTATGGCCTTAACTGGGCATGTTTGAATTGTGGCACGAGGAAGCATGCTTATAATGGACCACTACTAAGTGAGACAGCGTCCATAGCCGATCTGATGGACTGAATGAGAGGATGACTTCTCCTGCCTGGGACAGTGACAGGTTTCACTGTGCTACTCAGAACAATGCGAGATTTAAAATGTATGAGGTGTGTATTCTAATATTTTCAGACCAACTGAGCAGTTACTGAAGACACAGGAAGTGAGGAACTAACATATATAGCAAAAAAAGATTTCTGGTGTGCTACTACCTTTTGTAACTTACACTTCTGTTTCAAAAGAAAACCTGCAATTACTACATACCACCTTCGGGCAACCCCTGGACTTTGTGCTTTCTGGCATTAAGAACTTCCTTTGCTGAAACAAAGAAAATCCGGTTCCGTGCTTCCAATGGACTCACAACTTTGAGCTCTTCTACCAAGAAGTGCAGACATCTTTCCATGTGCTGTCTGCGGACCTACCAACAGTGAAAGAATTAATTAATTAACTGTTTTTAGAGTGGGCGTGTGTGTGTAATGAGCACCTGTGTGTGCATAGGTCAGAGGGTGATGTTAGGTGCCTTCCTCTTTTGAGACAGGGTCTCTCACTGAACCTGAACATCACCGACTCAGCTAGTTTACAGAGCCAGCTGACCCAAGGGATAGAATGTCTGAAGCCTCCCAAGCAGTCACGTGGGTCCTGGGATCCAAACTGAGGTCCTCATACTTGTACAGCAAGTACTCTTCCCACTGAACCATCACCCCAGCCCCATTAGTTGAAATAAGTTAAGCAACAATAACTATACTCATCAACCATAGGCCTCTTCTAAGCTTCAATTATAGTGATAGATATGACAGTACTAATTCTTATACACTAAAATGCAGGATATTTCAGGAAATGAATTATGATCCTTGATCACTGATGGGAAATCACTCTTAAATAACTTTAAAAAAAAAAAAAATATATATATATATATATATATATATATTTTTTTTTTTTTTTTTTTGAGAGAAAGAGAAAAAAGGCAGAGAAAGAGAATGGGTGTGTCAGGACCTCCAGCCACTGCAAACAGACTCCAGATGCATGCGCCACCATGTGCATCTGGCTTACATGGGTACTGGGGAACCGAATCTGAGTCTTCAGGCTTAGCAGGCAAATGCCTTAACTGCTAAGCCATCTCTCAGCTCTTAAATAACTTAATGATCTATTTTTTTGAGCATTTACTTAAGCTGACAGAATATCTAATATTATACAACCATTATCAAACATATTACAAGTAGCTTAACAGCACTGAAAAAGTGTCAGCTCTGCAGTAGCGACATACTACAGTAATACGTGTACATGTGTGAATTAACTGCAGCAGCAGGCACACGACACCTGAGTAAACAGTGGGACTTTTATTTCTTCTGTGTTATGCTTTTCTTATGTTCCAAACTTGACTCAGTGAAACTAGTAATACCTTTGGAAGCAGAGGGTAAATTCTACAATAAATTTATAAAACAAAGTTATTTTTATTTTGAAATCTGAACATCACGATATATATTTCTTCATGAGCATGGGAATTTGGACTGGGAAGAATGAATTAAATAAATACGATTACATGTGTTGTCTAAGGTCAGCATTTAGCACTGAAATGAATATTAAGGGTAGGAACTTAAGAGTCTAGCATTAGTCTTTAACATTATGGTTGAGGGAATTTCTCAAGATTTTGAAGATTTTAGAAAGGTAAAATTAGCTGAGCATGGTGGTATATGCTTACAATATAAGAACTAGAGAGGCTGTAGCAGGAGGACCATGAGTGTCAGGCCAGCCTGGACAATATGGTGATATACTATCCCAAAAACAAAACAAGCAGAAAATGAAGATAAAGAGCAATGCTGAACTATTTTGTGGTTATGTCCTAATTCTACAATACTTAAGACTCCAATTTTAAAGTGTACTACTGGAGACTGGGAAGATGGCTTTAAAGGCACTTGCTTAGAAAGCCTGCTGGTCTGGGTTCAATTCCCCAGCACCCACAAAAACCTGGACCCAAAGTGGTACATGTGTCTGGTGTTTATTAGCAACCCCGGTGCACATGCACCCATGTGTGTGTGCACACACAAATAAATTAATTTTGAAAACTTGTATTTATTGGACTGGAGAGATGGCTTAGTAGTTAAGGCGTTTGCCTGCAAAGCCAAAGGATCCCCATTTGACTCTCCAGGACCCATGTAAGCCAGATGCACAAGGGGGCACATGCATCTGGAGTTTGTTTGCAGTGGCTAAAGGTCCTGGTGCACCCATTCTCTATCCCCCTTTCTGCCTCCTTCTCTCTCTCTCACTCGTTCTCTCTCAAATAAATAAAATAAAAGTAAGGTTAAAAAAAGAACTCTTGAAAAGGAAAAAAAAAATTATTTGAGAGAGAGACAGACAGAGAATGGGCCAGGGTCTCTAGCCACTGCAAATAAACTCCAGACCCATGCGCCACCTTGTGCATCTGGCTTATGTGGGTACTGGGAATCGAACCTGGATTCTTAGGCATCATAGGCAAATACCATAACCATTAAGCTATTTCTCCAGCCTAACAAATTAAGTTTTTAAAAAGAAAACTATTACAAGAGCTGGGCGTGGTGGCACACGCTCGGGAGGCAGAGGTAGGAGGATTGCTGTGAGTTCAAGGCCACCCTGAGACTACATAGTGAATTCCAGGTCAGCCTGGACTAGAGCAAACCCTATCTTGAAAAACACAAGCAAACAAAAAAAGAATACTAGTACAAAACAACAGTTAGAGGCTGGGGAGATGCTCAGTAGTTAAAGGCACCTACTTGCAAACCTGCTGGCCCAAGTTCACCTTCCCAGCACCCAAGTAAAGCTGGGTGCAAATGGCACCAGGAAAATCCAGATGCTCACAGGCTAGCTAGGCTGACACACACAAAGCAACGTGGCAAAAACAAAGTAACAAGGGAGACCAAAACATCCCAAGACTTTCCTCAGATCTCAAGGAGGGGGTGGTGGTGGTGAATACTGATTGGAATAGAAATGCCTAGCTTAGTAAAGCACACTCTGGGGTCCCATGTTTGTGAGGGCATTTACAGAGGAGTGTGCAGGCATTCTCTCTCTGCTTCCTGGCCCCTATGAGGAGAGCTGCTCTGTTCTCCCATGCCCTCTTCCACCACAGGGGACTGAAACCTATAGAACTTTGAGAATAAAACTAAGCCCACTTCAGGTTTTCTATAATCATATTCCTTTGTTTTTGTCGTTTTCAGACAAAGCCTAAGCTGATTGCAAACTTATGTAGCCTAGATGCATTTTGATAGCAAGTGCCTTTAACTGCTGAGCCATCTCCCAGGCCAGATTGGGTTTGAACTCCTGATCCTTCTGTGCCTACTCCCTAAGTTCTGGGATTGCAGGTATGCACCACCAGAACTACCTATAATCCTACTCTTTTCATGAGCAAGAGACTAACTTAAAAAAAAAAAAAAAAAAAAAAAAAAAAACTAGGGCTGGAGAGATGGCTTAGTGGTTAAGGTATTTGCCTGTGAAGGCAAAGGAAATTTTTTAAAAATGTTAAAAAATTATTTGAGAGAGAAAGAGTGTGTGTGTGAGAGAGAGAGAGAGAGAGAGAGAGAGAGAGAGAGAGTGTGTGTATGTGTGTGTGTGTGTGAGAGAGAGAGAAAGAGAGAGAGAGTATATGTGTGGGGGGGGCATGCATGCTAGGGCATCCTGCCACTGTAAACAAACTCCAGACACATGTGCCACTTTGTGCCACTGGCTTACATTGGTACCTGGGACTCAAATCCAGGCTGTCAGACTTTGCAAGCAAGAGCCTTTAACTGCTGAGCTCTCTCTCCAGTTGAGACTAACTTCTTGTGATGTTCTCTGAAGTATACTGTCTTCTCAGGTAAAAACACATACGACTACTCTTCAAAGCCTAAAGAAAAAGACGACTTACATCTTCCATATACTCTGGCTCTGAGGCAGAGGCATCCCAACGGTTATTCAGAATAAAAATATTAGGCTTGGAAAGCCGCTCATTCACCTTGTGAAAAAAATGTTTCTCCTGGAAAACAATGAAAATGACACTTTAAAAGACAGTTTATGTTTACATTTTGCATTGAGATAGTTTAACTTAAAAGTATGAACTGTTTAGGCAGCAGTGAGTCACATCTACTGATGAAGAATCCTAATGAACTCTGTGTACATTAAACTTTCCAGCGAAAATTACCATAAATCACTGAGAAAATGTCACATCAATACTACAAATAAGTGTAATGTCTACTCAGAGGAAGGAGATACCACAGCTAGTAGAAACCAGGAAAAGCTACATAAAGGCAGAAGTGGTAAAGATGGGTTTCAAAGTACTTTAACAGGTTTTGTTTTTAACTCCTGACTCTCCTGTTTCCACAATTGTGCTGAGACTGTAGGCATGTGCACCACATCCAGATTAATGAGTTTCAAGACAAAAAATAATGCTAAGGGTGGTGGTATACACCTTTAGTCCCAGCACTGGAAAAGCAGAGGCAGGTGGCTTGCCATGAGTTATGAGCTCAAGACCAGCCTGGACTACAAAGGGAGTTTCAGGCTGGCCTGGTTGGTCTGAGATTCTACCTGGAAAAAAAAAAAAAAAAAATCAACCAACCAATCAGCAACAACAACACAAAAAGATGAAAAGTTCCAAACCGGGCATGGTGGCACACGCCTTTAATCCCAGCACTCGGGAGGCAGAGGTAGGAGGATCGCCATGAGTTCGAGGCCACCCTGAGACTCCATAGTGAATTCCAGGTCAGCCTGGGCTACAGTGAGATCCTACCTTGAAGAAAAAAAAAAAAGATGAAAAATTCCAAGCTGGACAACTATAGGTAAAGAATAGCATCAGCGGGCTGGAGAGATGGCTTAGCAGTTATGGCGCTTACCAGCGAAGACTAAGGACCCAGGTTCTATTCCCCAGTACCCATGTAAAGCCAGATGCACAAGCTGGCATATGCATCTGGAGTTGGTCTGCAGTGGCTAGAGGCCCTGGCATGCCCATTCTCTCCCCACACCCCAACCTCTTTCTAAATAAATAAATCATCAGCAAGGTTGGGAGTGTAGGTACATGGTAAAACGCTTGCCTACAATCCATGTGGCCCTGGGCCCGATTCCCAGCACTAAAAGAGGAAAAAAGAAAGTACAAAAGGCATCAAAATCAGAACATGTATCAGAAGTCTCATCCAACAAATAATGGAGGTATTCAACACACTGCTCACACGACCTCATGATGAGCAATCATGGACAGAGCACCAAGAGCACAGTGACAATCATCCTAGTTTTACTGCTCACAACTAGGATATCGTAGTGCAGTCACTGCCAAGGTTTAGATGAGTAACATTACAGTTTGGTATACCTGACATCTAAACTCTGGAAAGCTTCTTTGGAACTAATCTGGACACCCTGGATCTTAAGGCTTAGAGAATTAGGCAAATGAGGAAACCCACAGCACAAGCCAGTAAAGCTGGAAGAGGGTGGAAACCTGAATTGGAAAAGCTCTGCTTGATAGACAAGTGAACATTTCCACAATGCTGACCTTGCTCCCTTGGACATAAGCAAGCAGCAGAGTGAACGCCCACACATGCACATCACCTCACACCCAGGAAGCTTCCCCATCAAGTTCTGGCCCCAGGGAGACACGAATACTTGAGCTCATTCTTTCTAATTCACAACTGGATTGCTCCCACTCTTCAGAAAAAAAAATGGATGCTACTCAATTCTTTAATGTTCAAACACAGTGCCATGAGTAAATCCTACCGTGTTCATTAGTGTTGACTCAGAGTTTGCAACTAGAACAAAGACATCTGCGTCGAGGCAAAACTTATCAATCCAGCTGTCTAGTTCTGTAGTCACATCTGTACCTGGACTAATGAGAGGGAAATAAACACTGTATTAGCTATTTTTTAAAGAGTTAGGTTATAGATTAAAAGAAAATTTGAAGTCTAAAAGACATAAATTCTACCAGCAGCTACATGATGCCTACATTTTAATCCACATTTTTCTTGACAAAACAGGTAACATAATCAATATGTCAATCTTTCAAACTGTTATGTTTGGAAAGGCTGGAAAGGAAGTACCAAAAAATAAAACAAAGGCTAATGAATAATAAAAAACAGGATGTGATCAGCCATGCCCAATAGCAGCTCAGAGATTAAAATGCTCATCAGTACAAATAATAGAAAATAAAATAAGCCCCAGCCGCTATTAACTATGGCAGATTTTATATACTATGAAAAATGCAGTGAAGGACTTGCCAACTGTTAATCCTGACTTGGATTATGGATATAGGCTGGCTATGAAGTATAGCAAAATTAGCTGCCATATTTCAAGTATTTTTATCTCAAAAGCATCTTTTCTCTCATCTAAATTGCTCTTATTGATTACTTGAAACACACTTCTTCTAAAAGAAAAACCTAATCCCAGCATTTGGGAGGCAGAGGTAGGAGGATCGCCATGAGTTCGAGGCCACCATGAAACTACATAGTGAATTCTAGGTCAGCCTGAGCTAGAGTGAGACCCTACCTTGAAAATCCAAAAAGAAAAACCCATTGTCAGAAATAAATCATTTTTTAAAAACACTGAAAAGTTAATTAAAGAAAATAAAGCCATATTAAAAACTTTGATCAGAATCGTAATAGTAATAAAAAATCTCTACAGGGGTCATTTTTCTCCTAACTTATTCTATGTTCAAATGTGGAATTTCTATCTCCCAAGAGGAAATGTGACTTGACTTTGGTGCCAATGGACAGAAAATTCTACCTATGCTACATAAGAGAAGTTTGGAATGCACTTAAATAACTGGTTTTTACACCTTGATTTTAAGGTGGAGAGAAACTGATCATGAATCTCTAATTTCAAAGCAGTAGGTGCTTAATATTTTTGACTTAGTTAATACCCATTTGAATATCATGGGTTCTATTAATTATAGAATGAACTTAGGATCCCAGTCCATTGTCATCGACTGCCCTTGGACTATTCCAAGGTATAACATGGGGTTTTATGCAAAATTCCAAGCTACCACGTAACTTTTTTAAAATTGTAACTAGGAGGGGGAATAGTTCCGTCCCTTTTTAGTGTTGTCCACTGTGGTCCAGAAATGCCAAACCTTTTTTTTTAATTTTTAAATTTTTATTAACATTTTCCATGATTATAAAAAAAATGTCCCATGGTAATTCCCTCCCTTCCCCCTGACACTTTCCCCTTTGAAATTCCATTCTCCATCATATTACCTCCCCATCTCAATCATTGTACGTACATATATACAATATCAACCTATTAAGTACCCTCCTCCCTTCCTTTCTCTTCCCTTTATGTCTCCTTTTTAACTTACTGGCCTCTGCTACTAAGTATTTTCCTTCTCACGCAGAAGCCCAATCATCTGTAGCTAGGATCCACATATGAGAGAGAACATGTGGCGCTTAGAAATGCCAAACCTTTTTAACAGTGGTACAACTTGGAGTCCTAAGCTTGGTGACTATGCAGGCTTGAGTTTCATGGCATTTCAATTTTGCCATTTATATAGGAGAGCTATTGTATGTGAAACAGCCCAGAATCGCAAATGTCACATGTGGATAATATGGTAACTTTAAAAATACATCTGTATTGTATTTGAAGACTATTTGCCATAAATTTAAAATTTAAACCTATGTATTTCAATTTGGTATATTCAACAATAATTAATGTAAAATCATTTTTTATATAATAGTGTAATCTCAGTTCAAAATTTAAATGAAAATATAAAACCCAAACGATTTCTATATATAGTAAATTGAACTGTAAAGGTAACTTGTGTGTGTGACTCTGAATACATAGGTAAGATGTTTCTATTCCTCAAAAAAAAAACTTTGAATCATTTAAATATATGTTTAGGTAATGATAATGTCCAACTAGTATGCACAACAGTTCCTCAAGCATTAGTAGGATGATTTTAAAATGTATCACAGACTTGGGAGCAAGGCTCAGTGGTACTTGCCTAGCATGCACAGACCCTGAATGCAAACCCTAACACCATAAAATAACTAGAAAAAAATTTAAACCTACCATAAATACAGATTAGCCTAAACCAATGAAAAACATTCCAAAACCATTCTATTTATTTCTGAAAATCAAATACTACATGGCCTTTCTAACAATGTCATTTGAGGAAACCTTGTCTTAAGAACCAAATCACTACTGGTTAAGCAAAGTAGTTTTGTAAAGTGATCTATCCAGGGCGGGGCGTATAGCTCAGAGACAGAACACTTGCCCAGCAGGCACAGACCCTGGGTTTGACCTCATGTATCACAAAAAGAAAGGGAGGGGGCCTGGAGAAATGGCTTGGCGGTTAAGGCATTTGCCTGCAAAGTCAAAAGACCTAGGTTTGATTCCCAGACCCATGTAAGCCACACGTCTGGAGTTTGTTTGCAGTGGCTGGAGGCTCTGGTATGCCCATTCTCTCTCTCTCTTCCTCTTTCTTTCTCTCTCTCAAATAAATGAATAAATAAATATTTTTTAAAAAGAGGGGGGGAAGAAAGATAATTATATATCTATATATTTAAACAATTTCTAATGCAAACTGTAAATTTTTGTTTAAAGTAACCGAAACAAGGGGCTGTCTCAAATTTCTTCAACCAGAATTAGACAACTGTGATGAAGAATCTTCACTGGCAGTTGGCTGGACCTGGTATCACCCAGGAGACACCTCTGGGTATGCCTGACAGCGTTTCCACAGAGGCTTAGCTGAGGAGGAAAGACACTGCTGTAAATGTGGGCAGCAGCACCATCCATGGTCTGGGTCCCAGACTGAATGAAAGAGGGAAAGGAAGAGGCCAACTCAACACTAACTTCACCTCTCCCTGCTTCCTGAGTGCAGGTGCGCTGTGAGCAGACACCTCATGCTCTCACCACCACAGCTACGGCTGTGCCTTCCCCACCATGACGGATTAGATTCCCAAACTGTGACCCGACATAAAGCCTTCCTTCCTCACACTGGTTCTTGTTGGGGATTTGCTCACAAAAAGTTGGAAAATATAACTATGCACCTATTAAAAAAGAAAAATGAGGCCAGGTATGGTGGCACACACCTTTAATCCCAGTACTTGGGAGGCAGAGGTAGGAGGATTGCTGCAAATTCAAGGCCACCCTGAGACTACAGAGTGAATTGTAGGTCAGCCTGAGCTACAGCAAGACTCTACCTCAAAAAACAAAACAAACAAACAAACAACAACAACAAAAACTGTTCCTTAATCTCAAATGAAAACAAAGCAGCAACCAACATGAAATGTTCGCAGGCCTTACATTAAAGTAAAAGAAGATATAGTTTATAGGTAAACTTACCTGTCTACTAAAACCAGGTCATCTCTCAAGAGGGCACATTTTGCCTTTGGCCAAAATACATGCACAAGGCAGCCTGCTTTCAAGTCTTTGTCCATGTGGAGGGCGTGGGCCAGCTGATTGACTGTCTATGGAGGGAGGGGAAGAGAACAAATCTTGACCATTACGATAAGCCAATAAACATTTAAAGTACTCTGAGCTGACACAATCTTATTTATTTTTATTTATTTTTGAAAATTTACTTATTTGATGAGGAGAGAAAGAATGGGTGTGTCAAAGCCTCATGTCTCTCTACAAATGAACATCAGACATACATACCACTTTGTGCATCTGGCTTTACATGGTATTGGGGAATCAAACCTGGACCCACAAGCTTTTCAAGCAAGTGTCTTTAACTGCTGAGCCATCTCTCCAGCTCGTATTTTTTATTTTTTTATTTATATACATTAAAAAAAAATTTTTTTTGAACTAGGATCTCACTAGGAGCCCAGGCTGGTCTATCTTAGCTGTGTAGCCCAGGTAGACCTTGAACTTACTATCCTGTCTGTCTCTTCAGTGCTAGATTTATAGGCTAAGCCCACCATACGGGACTCTGTTACAAAACAGAATGGCAGAACTTCAAAGAGTTTAAAGTAAAACCACCCAAACGATTCTGAGAAACCTGAGGGGTTAGGTTAAACCTGAGTTTTAAAAGAATTAAAGAAACAAATAAGTTCCTTAAAATATCACCCTACAAAACTAGCGTTGGAAGCACTTTACACAACAAATGGAACTCTAGCAATGGAATCCTGTGTAAATCATAAAACTGAGCCTGTTTATATGAAGCATGAGTCAGGAGCCTTTTTTTTTTTTCTTTTGAAGTAGAGTTTCACTCTAATCTAGGCTGACCTGGAATTCACTATGTAGTCTCAGGGTGGCCTTGAACTCATGGTGATCCTCCTACCTCTGCCTCCCAAGTGCTGGGATTAAAGGTGTATGTCAGGCTAACTCTTTATGTTTTTGTTTTTGTTTTTTTCTGAGGTAGGGTATCTCTCTAGCCCAGGCTGACATGGAATTCACTATGTAGTCTCAGGTTGGCCTTGAACTCACATTGATCCTACCTCTGCCTCCCAGAGTGCTGGGATTAAAAGCATGAGCCACCACACAGGGCCAGGAATCTTTGTTTTGCAAATTATTTCTGATTCTTCTAAAATGATGGCATATTGTTTAGTGTAATGTAGGGAAGTACCATTATCAGAAGAAATGTTATATTAAAATAGTTTAAAACATCCTATTGGAATAAAGGGAGGCACTATAAGGGATCAATACAAATCTGTTGTGTTTTGGTTTGTCTGTCTGCAAAGGTAGCCAAGGCTAGCCTCAACTAATGCTGTCCTCCTACTCTAGCCTCCCGGGCTGGAATTACAGGTGTGAGCTACCATTCCTGGCCAAATTTGTCTTTTTATTAAATTTTTTTTTTAATTTATTTGAGAGAGAATGGGCACGCCAGGGCCTCTAGCCACTGCAAACAAACTCCAGATGTGTGCACCCCCTTGCACATCTGGCTAACATGGGTCCTGGCAAATCATACCTGGGCCCTTAAGCTTAGCAGTCAAATACGTGAACTGCTAAGCCATCTCTCCTGCCCCAAATTAGTCTTTTTTTTTTTTTTTCCAAATTAGTCTTTAAAAAAAGCTTTTTATACTTGATTTTGGAGACAGAATTTATTCTGTAGCTCAGGCTACCATAAACCTATGTAGACCAGGCTACACTTGAACTTGCAGTGATCCTCCTGCCTCTGTCTCCCAAGTGCTGAGATTATAGGCAAGAGCCATCACATCACAGCTGTCTTTTAAGAAGCATTTTTCAGCAGCAATTTACAAAAATCTGATCATAAACAATGGCTGTGCCCCTCCCACTTTTTTTTTTTTGGTTTTTCGAGGTAGGGTCTCACTCTGGCTCAGTCTGACCTGGAATTCACTATGAGTCTCAGGGTGGCCTCGAACTCACGGCGATCCTCCTACCTCTGCCTCCCGAGTGCTGGGATTAAAGGTGTGCGCCACCACACCCGGCCCCCTCCCACTTTTAATTCAAATTTCCAAACTTAGAGGCTAGAGAGATCGCTCAGCAGTTAAATGATTGCTTGCAAAGCCTGGCAGCCCAAACTTCATTCCCCAGTGCTCACTTAAAATCAGATGCACAAAGCAGCACATGCGTCTGGTGCATCCATATTCTCATTCTCTCTCTCCTCTTTCTTTCTTTCTTTCCTTCCTTCCTTCCTTCCTTCCTTCCTTCCTTCCTTCCTTCCTTCCTTCCTTCCTTCCTTCTTTCCTTCCTTCCTTTCTCTCTTTCTTTCATTTCTTGCTTATTCATTTGCAAGCAGAGAGAGAGAAAGACAGACAGACAGACACAGAATAAGCACACCAGGGCCTCTAGCCACTGCAAATAAACCCCAAATGTATGTGCCACTTTGTGCATCTGACTTTAGGTGGGTACCTGTAACCACTGAGCCATCTCTTTAGCCCTCTCCTTCCTTTCTTAAACAAATAAATTTTAAAAAAAATTTTACTCTTATTTGTTTTGGTTTTTCAAGGTAGGATCTCACTCTAGCCCAGGCTGACCTGGAATTCACTGTGTAGTCTCAAGGTGGCCTCAAACTCATGGCAATCCTCCTGCCTCTACCACCCAAGTACTGGGATTAAAAGTGTGCACCACCATGCCCTGTTTTTTTTAAACATTTTTTTAAAATTTTTATTTATTTATTTATTTGAGAGCAACAGACACAAAGAGAAAGACAGATAGAGGGAGAGAGAGAGAATGGGCACGCCAGGGCTTCCAGCCTCTGCAAACGAACTCCAGATGCGTGCGCCCCCTTGTGCATCTGGCTAATGTGGGACCTGGGGAACCGAGCCTCGAACCAGGGTCCTTATGCTTCACAGGCAAGCACTTAACCACTAAGCCATCTCTCCAGCCCACATGCCCTGTTTTTAAATTTTTTTTTTTTTTAATTCCCAAACTCAGCAGGGCATGGTGGCACATGCCTTTAATACCAGCACTCGGGAGGCAGAGGTAGGAGGATCACTATACATTCAAGGCCACCCTCAGACTACATAGTGAATTTCAGGTCAGCCTGGGCTACAGTGAAACCCTACCTGAAAAAAAACAAAATAAAATAAATAAATAAGTAAATAAATAAATCCAAGCCTCTATTTTAAGATAACTTCTGACATATGTTAACATGTGAAATTAATGTACCTATGCAATACACACATCCATGTAAGTGTTCAACTAAATACATAGTAAATACAAGAGGCCTATGACAAATAAATTAAGGAAAAGACACCTCAGCACAGACAACTACAGTTCCTTTGAAAGGAAACATCTATGTGTAGATGTACTCAATTGTCTTGATCAGAGCTGAAGTACATTTCCACAATGACAAGTTTAGGCAGGGTTTTTTGTTTTTTGTTTTTTTCTTTCTTTGTATGTTTAATGTGGTTAGCTTCAGAAAACATTCTGATAGACTTGAAAGCTTGCACTACATTCTTGGTACAGAATTTATAAAATTAAGACAATAGGGAAGGAGGTGTGACTCAGTGTTAGAGCACTTGCCCAGCACTCAAGGCTCTGGATTTGATCCCCAGCACCACATACAAACAAAACTGAGAAAATAAAACCACCTGATAAAACCATGGTGAAGTTTGTTGTGTTTAGACAGTACCTTCTAAGAGCTCACTGAAGTACTACAGAAATTAGTGTTTCCTTTACTACCTAAAATGTTAGTGTACAAATCTCAGTCTGGATGTTAGAGAAGACCACTTCTTGAGGTGATTTCAAAATGGGAGCAGAGAAGGGGGAAGCAAAGGAGAAGCAGACAGCACAGACAGGAAAATGGGGAATGACATCCAAAAAACAGCACAGCAAATGTTCCTTTGAGTCTCTAAAGCACAGTTTGAATTCTGACAGTAAAAACTCTTAATTACAAAATAACAGTGATTCCTTTAAGAGTATGGATTAAAACTTTGAGGAATATTTGGTAGAAATCATCTCATTTAAAAATGTTTATTTAAAAAAAATGTTTATAATTATATAATTTATAGTATTATTGTTTAATATTTAATAACAGAGAGAGGGAGGCAGATAGAGAGATAATGGGCATGTCAGGGCCTCCAGCCACTGCAAAAGAACTGCAGATGCATGCACCTCCTTGTGCATCTGGCTTACCTGGGTATTGAAGAATTGAACCTGGGTCCTTAGGCTTTGCAGGCAAGCCCTAACTACTAAGCCATCACTCCAGCCCTCATCTGTTTTTTCTGTTAATTTTTATTTATTTATTCACTTAGAGAAAGAGAGACAGAAAGGCAGAGAGAGAGAATGGGCACCAGGGCCTCCAGCCACTGCAAATGAACTCTGGACACAAGCGCCCCCTTGTGTATCTGGCTTACATGGGTGCTGAGGGTCCTTAGATTCCGTAGGCAAATGCCTTAACTGATAAACCATCTTTCCAGCCCCTCATCTCATTGTTTTTTGTCTGAAGGAAATACCATCTCATTTTTATCTAAACAGTATGTTCAATCCAAGGAGATGAGGAACAAACTGAATTACTTCAGACAAGCCAGAAAGCAAGGTCATAGAACTAGACTCCTGAGCTTGTCTACAGCTTAGCAAAACCTGAAAAGGCCGGGTAGAGGAGACAGTTCTGTTGGTAAAGCTCTTGCCTCACAAGCATGAGGACCGAGTTTGATCCCTAAGACCCATGTGAAATGCCTGGTGTGGTGGCACACGCCTGTAATCCCAGTGCTGGGGAGACAGACAGGAGGATCCCTGGGGCTCACTGGCCAACCAGTCCAGCTTACTTGTTAAGTTCCAGGCCAATCAGAGACCCTAATCCCCCAAAAGGGTGCAATGCAACCAAGAAACAACACCCAAGCTTGTCCTCTGGCATACATACACACACACACACACACACGCATCTTCAATACTGGATTTTTGTGTTAGGAAAGATCTTTCCACTTAAGGTGACTAGGGCTGGGTGTGGTCACATATACTTGAATCTCTGACACAACCGAGACAAAATTCTAAAAATAAAACAAAAGTTCATGGGAAGTAGAGGATTACCATTTCCCTGGATCTGGCAAGTCCATATTTATACATGAATATGCTTTGTACCTTTTCATGGGTAAAGTTTCTAAAAGTAGGTAAATGGGCCCCAGGCACTAATTTTTTTTTCTTTTTATTATTTTTTTTTTAATTTTTATTAACATTTCCCATGATTATAAAATATATCCCATGGTAATTCCCTCCCTCCCCACCCCCACACTTTCCCGTTTGAAATTCCATTCTCCATCATATTATCCAGGCACTAATTTTTTTAACTAAGTTTTAAAAAGACAAATTTTAGACTAAGCAGCAATAATAGACTTTAACAATGATCTTATTAGAATGTTCTTAAAAATTTTTTAATTTTATTTTTATTTAAAGTTAAGGACAGGGTTGGAGCTACAGCTCTTAGCAGAGTACTTGCCTAACATGCATGAGGTCCTGGGTTCTATTCCCAGAACTGTAAAACCTGACAGACTTTTATTCTTTCAATAATTTACCTGTTAAGCAAAAAAGCTTTTAGAAGTTCAAAAATATTACTGATGGCTTTAAGTTATTAATGTCAATAGTTTTCCGCCTCTAGAAACATAGATACCAAATTTTAAAGTTGCAAAGATGAGCTGGACATGGTGGCACATGCCTTTAATCCCAGTACTTGGGAGGCACAACAGGGGTTGGAGAGATGGCTTAGCAGTTAAGGTGCTTGCCTGCAAAGCCACAAGACCCAGGTTTGATTCCCCAAGACCCATATAAGACAGATGCACAAGACGGCACATGCATCTGGAGTTCTTTTGCAGTGGCTGGATGCCCTGGCGTGCCCATTCTCTCTCTCTCCCTCTTTCTCTCAAATAAATAAAAATAAAAACAACAAATATTGCAAAGATGGGGACTGGAGATAGATCAGTTGTTAAAGTTCTTTGCTTACAAAGCCTGATTACCCAGGTTCAATTCCCCAGAACCTACATAAAGATAGATACACAAAGTGGTGCATCTGGAATGTACTTGCAATGGAAAGAGGCCCCAGTGTTTTTTTTTTTTTCTCTCTCTCTCTCTTTCTCTCTATGCTTGCAAATAAATAAAAATGCTTTAAACAATTGCAAAGACGCTGCTTCAGGGACATTAGCATACTACAGGTTAAGTGTATCACACCTTCACACTCTTCTTCTCATCTGATCCTTCAGTCATGAGGTAAGCTCTATCGCCATCGGTTCCTTCAACACTCAGGAAGCAGTTGGTCGTGTGGCCAATCCCACTGGGAAGAACCTTATCCCACAGCATTGCGTTGATCACAGAGCTCTTCCCACTACTAGTCCTGGAGAACACACACATCAAAGCAGTCAAAGCTGGTTTTCAATGGGCAGGGAGCCAGCATTTCCACAATTCTAGTTTCAAGAGACTGCATGCCAAAAAAAATAAATAAAAATAAAAGATAAAAAGACTGAAAATCTCAAGCTGGGCATGGGGCACATGCCTGTGATCCCAGCACTCGGGACATGTAGGCAGGAAGAATCAGAAGTTCAAGGTCAATTTTGGCTATATGAGACCCTGTCTCAAAACAAAAAAATAGCAAATAAAGTGACAACCTCACTTAAATACTAGCAAAATACACTTATGAGAAACATTTTTTGTTTTTGTTTTTGCAATACTGGGAGTTGAACTCAGGGTTTAGGGCATGCTAGGCCAGTGTTCTACCATTGAGCTACAGGACCAGCTCAAAATACATTTAGATAGAAAAAAACACCAGCTGGGCATGGTGGTGCCTTTAATCCTAGCATGCAGGAGGCAGAGGTAGGAGGATTGCCGTGAGTTTGAGGCCACCCTGAGACTCCATACTGAATTCCAGGTCAGCCTGGGCTAGAGTGAGACCATACCTAAAAAACCAAAATTAAATAAATAAATAAAACACCAGAAAAAAAAAAAAATCCTCCTTTTCTATGAAGCTATCCTTAGATTATGTTTCTTGCTTATGGCAATCTGAAATCACAGGTCAAAATTATGTGGTATTATGTGATCCTTTTACTATTAGATGAGGCCTATGTCCCATTTTCTTAAATCTGGGGCTGTCTTGACTGCTTCAATAACACATATCACAAGTGACACTCAGTGACTCCAAGGCTGGGCATAAAAGGCAGAAAAGCTTCTGTCCTGTTTACTAGATCACATGTACTTGGTGTCTTTCCAAGTACAAAGTCAAGTGCACTGAATCTGCCAAGCTGGGAGAAAGTCAAGCTTTATAAATGGAAGCTCTTCCAGCCCAGGTTCCAAACATGAGTGAAGATTAAATATAATTCCAACTCTCAGTTGTTAAGCAACCCCAAATTTCATAAGATTATATACCACAAAGTAAAGATAAGCCTTTCCCACTGTGCCCTGTTAAATTAACTCACAGAATTGGTATGCATAATGAAATGGGTGTTTTTAACTGGCTAAGCTTTGGGTGACCTTTTCTTTTTCTTTCTTTTTGTTTTTTTTTTTTGAGGCAGGGTCTCACTCTAGCCCACGCTGACCTGGAGCATCTTAACCGCAAATGCTTCAAGTTCTGCGAACACACTATACTTTCCCTCTCCCTTTCCATTTATGGCTCTTTTCAAATTAGGCTTTGGGGCAGCTCACATTTACAGCTAATAAAGATGCTCTTCATACCTTATGATGGGGTCACAACCTAATGAACCCACATTTATACAGCCGAATGTGTGTTATTGGAAAGGCAAATGTATCTGATCTTCCCAATACTTTGGCTTAGCAATATAGCACACTAGGTTACCAGCCATTTACCCTGATGACTATGTGCAGCTGGCTCCCTGCTACACACAGAGCTAGGATTATATCTGCTTAGGGGGAACACTGGCCCAGGAAAAGGTAAAAATCCAAAACAGGAGTTTGACTGAACATGCAGTCCTCCTGTACCACCCTGAAGGGGGATTAAGTCAACTACCATAAGCAGGGACCCTCTGGCCAGGCATGGCAGTATATATACCTTTAGTCTCAAAACTCGGGAGACTGAGGTAGGAGCACTGCAATGAATTCAAGGCCAGCCTGGGGGTACAGAATGAGTTCCAGGTCAGTGTGGGCTATGGCAAGACCCTACCTCAAAAAAAAAAAAAAAAAAAAAAAGTTACAGGGACCCTCTAAACCTGCTTCTCAGCCACCTCCACAGGAGGCCTCTTCCTATTCTACTGTAGCCCCTCACTTCCATTTCCTCTTTAAGGGAGCTAACTCATACCTGAGAACTCTCAAGTGAAGGAAGCAGGCAATAAAATGTAAGACAAAATAACAGAGCTTTGTGAAAAGTTCTTGAAGACTAACAGGGTGCTTTAATGCAGAAAAGAACGGAGCTGGGCAAGGAGGTACACCTCTGGATTCGCTGCACTTTGAGGGTTGGGGGCAGGAGGATCAGGGATCAGTTCAAGGTCATGCTCAGCTACTGAAGACCAGTGTGGTGGTTTGATTCAGGTGTCCCCCATAAACTTAGGTGTTCTGAATGCTAGGTCCCCAGCTGATGGAAATTTGGGAATTAATGCCTTCTGGAGGGAGTGTATTGTTGGGAGTGGGCTTATAGGTGTTATAGCCAGTTTCCCCATGCCAGTGTTTGGCACACTATCCTGTTGATATGGTCTACCTTATGTTGGCCAGAGGGTGATTCCACTCTCTGCTCATGTCATCATTTTTCCCTGCCATCGTGGAGCTTCCCCCTCAAGCTTGTAAGCCAAAATAAACCCCCTTTTTTCCCCACAAGCTGCTCTTGGATGGGTGATTTCTACCAGCAATGCGAACCTGACTGGAACAACCAGCCTAAGCTACTTAGGACCCTGTTTCAAAAATCCTAAATAAGGGGGCTGGAGAGATGGCTCAGCGATTAAAGTGTTTGCCTGCAAAACCAAAGGACCTCGGTTGGATTCCCCAGGACCCACATAAGCCAGATGCACAAGGTGCCACATGCATCTGAAATTCGTTTGCAGTGGCTGGAGGCCCTGGCATGACTATTCTCATCCCCCTCCTCTCCCTCTCTCTTTCTCTCTCTCAAATAATAAATAAGAATAAAATGTGTTTTAAAAAATCCTAAATAGGGCTGGAGAGATGGCTTAGCGGTTAAGGTGTTTGCCTGCAAAGCCAAAGGACCCAGGTTCAATTCCCCAGTACCCACATAAAGCCATATACACAAAGTGGCACATGTATCTGGTGTTCACGTGCAGTAGCTGTACGCCCTAGCATGCTAATGCTGTCTCTCCTCTCTCTTTCTCTTCCTCTCTCTCTCTCTCTCTCTCTCTCTGCTTGCAAATAAATAAATAAAAATAATTTTTAAAATTACTTAACCCCAGATACAAATCTTCAGACAACTGACTGATAAATGCATGCTAAATCAGGGCAAGACCAGGCTAACACTCTAGACACAATGACATGTGGTCCTTCCTACTTCCCCCTGGAAAAGAGTAAAAAGTTCTTCTGGAAGACATACGTGAAAAGCAATGTGAATTTAAGAAAATTAACTCATAACCTGAGCATGGAAATGCAAGACTGTGACCTCAATACTCAGGAGGTGAAGGAAAGAGAATCAGGAGTTCAAGTCCAACCTGGGCTACATGAGAACATATTTTAAAAATTTAAAAAAAAAAACCAGAGGTGCACGCCTTTAATCCCAGCACTCGGGAGACAGAGGTAGGAAGATCACCGTGAGTTCAAGGCCACCCTGAGACTACATAGTGAATTCCATGTCAGCCTAAGCTAGAGTGAGACCCTACCTCAAAACAAAACAAAACAACAAACACAAAACCATGAATTAGGCTCTTCATTTACTTTTATTTCCATTCTTTTTTAATTTTTGGTATTCCAAAGTAGGGTTGCACTCTAGCCCAAGCTGACCTGGAATTCACTATGGATGCAGTCTCAGGGTGGTCTTGAACTCACAGTGATCCTCCTACCTCTGCCTCCCAAGTGCTGGGATTAAAAGCATGTACCACCAGGCATGGCTTATTTCCATTCTTATAATTGGCTAAAAACAATTTTTTTATTTTATTTTATTTTTTCGAGGTAGGGTCTCACTGTGGCCCAGGCTGACCTGGAATTCACTATGGAGTCTCAGGGTGGCCTTGAACTCATGGCAATCCTCCTACCTCTGCCTACCAAGTGCTGGTATTAAAGACGTGAGCCACCACGCCTGGCCTATTTTTATTTAAGAGAGATTGGGGGAGAGAGAGAGAGAAAATGGACATGCCAGGGCTTCCAGCCACTGCAAACAAATTCCAGACACATGCGCCCCCTTGTGCATCTGGCTTACATGGGTCCTAGGGAACAGAACCTGGGTCCTTTAGCTTTGCAGGCAAATGCCTTAACTGCTAAGCCATCTCTCCAGCCCACAGATTTTTAAAAAAATATTTTATTTATTTGAGAGCAAAGAAGAGAGAGAGTGAGAGAGGGAGGGTGGGGAGAGGGAGAGAGAATGAACTCAACAGGGTCTCTAGCCACTGCAAACAAACTCCCAATGCATGCACCACCTGGTGCATCTGGCTTTGAATGGGTACTGGGGAAGTGAACCTGGTTCCCTTGGCTTTGTGAGCAAGCACCCTAACCACTAAGCCATCTCTCCAGCCCTAAAAGCTAATTTTTTTTTTTTTTTTTTGAGGTAGGGTCTCACTCTAGCCCAGGCTGACCTGGAATTTACTATGTCATCTCAGGGTGGCCTCAAACTCACGGTGATCCTCCTACCTCTGCCTCCCGAATGCTGGGTTTAAAGGCATGTGCCACCATCCTGGCCCTAAAGGCTAATTCTTAAAGATGAGAATCCTTATGAGATGAAAGTATTACTGACCTTCATAAAGTTTCACTTATATCAGGAGACATACATGCTAACAACTTTTAACATTTAACACAGGTAGAAACTGTTGGGGAGCAAGAACATCAGACAAAGCTTGGGATATAACCAAGAAAAGCTGATTTGTAGAAACTAACCTTTGAGAAATAGGAAAGGATTACCTGCCAAAAAATGCAACTTTCATGTGTCTCCGAGACAGCACCTCTCCAATGACAGCAAGTTTGTTTCTGTACCCCTGTATCTCTACCAGATCATCTTCGGTGGCTATCCGATCAAGTTCAGGATTCCTGTATGTTGCTGCAACATTAAAATAATATTAGAAAATGAATATTAAGTTAACTACACAATGAAATAAGTAAAAACTAGATATATTTTTATTTTATTCTACATTATTTTAATTCTGTATTAACATGTCATTTGAAAAGTAAAAGAAAAAAATTAGTATCTGAGTATTTAGTAAAAGGCATGCTCTATTACAAAGTGAAAATCCTGTCTGAAAGGATTTTTAAAAATATTAAAAATGTCCAGGGTCCACTCAAAGGGTGCAATTCACCAAGGTCTCCAAAACACAAAGTATGGGGCTGGAGAGATGGCTTAGCGGTTGAGCTCTTGCCTGTGAAGCCTAAGGACCCCAGTTCAAGGCTCGGTTCTCCAGGTCCCACGTTAACCAGATGCACAAGGGGGCGCACGCGTCTGGAGTTCGTTTGCAGTGGCTGGAAGCCCTGGCTTGCCCATTCTCTCTCTCTCCCTCTATCTGTCTTTCTCTCTGTGTCTGTCACTCTCAAATAAATAAATAAAAAATGAACAAAAAAATATTAAAAAAAAAAAACACAAAGTATGTATCTGAAATGAACACCCAATTCTAAAGAGAGAAACAAGAGCCTGACAGCCTGGTCTTGAGCTGGAAGGGGCTCCATGTGCTCAGGTTGAGATTAAGGTTTTGAAGAGGAGCCTCTCAGAAATTAAGATGCAGCCCAGTCTTTAAGCCTGGAAAGACCTAACTACTTTATCACTTCATGTACCACTTCCCACAAGACAGACCAAAACAGCTCAATGAACAAACAAGAAAAGGCAAAGAGAGAAGAGAATTATACATTGAATCCCTGTCTTTTATTTCCCTCCCAGGTTTAGGGATAACTGCCCAGTGTAGTTCTAACTTCAACTTTGCCATGGACAAATTTTGGAGCTCCAAATGCCTGGGTTTCCTGGGATGAAAAAGTAGAAATATCTGGGCTAGACAGATGGCACAGCGGTTCTGGCTCTCACCTGCAAAACCTAAGGACTGAGCTTGATTCCCCAGCACCCGCGTAAAGCCAAATGCACAAAGTGGTGCTTACATCTGGAGTTTGTTTGTAGTAGCTAGAGGCCCTGGTGCACCCATTCTCTCTTTCTCTCTTTATGTATGTCTCTCTCTGTGTGCAAATAATAAAAAATTTTATTTTTAAAGTAGAAAAATCTGCCAGGTGTGGTGATGCACACCTTTAATTCCAGCACTCAGGAGGCACAGGTAGGAGAACTGGTATGAGTTCAAGGCCTGGGACTATGGAGTGAGTTCCAGGTCAGCCTGAGCTAGAATGAGGCCCTACCTTGAATACTCCCCAACCCCCCCCAAAAAAACAGAAAAAACAAGATCACTTTTGTTTTATTCCATCAATAAGAGATAAACTAATCCTTTCTTGACACTTCTTTTTGAAGATGAAGATGGAGATTCATTTGTCTAAGTGACCATAATTAGAAACAAACCCTGCAAATTAAAATTACCCTGGGGCTTACCTAATTAAGTGAAGTTCTCATACCTAATTTTTTTCCAAGTACATTGATAAAATATGTGCAATTTAGTGAGCAATAGAAAGACTTGAATTGTGGGGCTTAGGAATTGGCTTAGCAGTTTAAAGGCATTTGCTTGCAAAGCCTGCCAGCCTGGGTTCAATTCCCAAGTACCCACATGAAGCCAGATGCACAAAGTTAGGCATGTCTCTGGAGTTTGTTTGCAGCCATAAGAGGCCCTGACATGTCCATTCTCTCTCTTGTAAATAAATAAAAAATATTTTAAAAGAAAAGACTTGAATTATGTCACACTTGGTTTTGGAAACAATAACTGCTCTAGAACGGAGGAGCTCAACATAGGCTTGAGAGAGTATTAGGAAGAACACCGAGAAAAAGCTGAACTGCCAACCTGTGAAATGATTCCTCAGTGTCCTTCAAGAAGCTTAAAGAACTTCTTGCTTCACTGTAAAGTTAATGGGCATGTGAAATTTCTGAGTTATCTTCAAATCAGTGTATCCTTATATTCTTGGCTACCTTCTTTGTACAGTTACTCAAAGGAAATTCCTTCTATACTTTTCCCACTCAATCCTGCCTCAACTGAAAGGAACAGATTAGATAGACTAAGATTCTAAAATTGCTCCATGCTAAAATGGAGAGGAGACAAGTATGCTGGCTGAATGTGCACTGCCTGATTGTTGGTCTATTCCTAGCTTTGTGACCTTGGGCAAGTTGCTTATCTTCACTTTGCTTCTGAAATGAGGACTATAACTTACCTAATGATATAGCATGATGATTAAAGGAGTCATAATACAGTAAAATAGAGTACCTTACTTATTTCTTTGTAACTGTTATGAAATGGATTTTATTCATTGTGGTATCCTTCATTGTATACAAAACAATGTAGGCTCAAGAGCTCAAGTTGAGCAGGGTGTGATGGCTTATGTTGTCATCCCAGAATTCAGGAAGCTGAGGCAGGAGGATGAGGAGTTAAATACCATTCTCACCTGAGGTACAAGTTCAAGACTAACCTAGGATACATGAAACTTTGTCTCAAAACAAGAACAAAACAATGACAACAACAAAAAAAAATGGGCTGAGAAGATGAGATGGTTCAATAGTTAAAGGTGCTTGCAAAGCCAGATGGCCAGGGTTCTATTCACCACTACCCACATAAAGCCAAATATAAAAAGTGGTGCAGGGCTGGAAAGATGGCTTAGCGGTTAAGCACTTGCCTGTGAAGTCTAAGGACCCTGGTTCGAGGCTTGATTCTCCAGGACCCACGTTAGCCAGATGCACAAGTGGGCGCATGCCTCTGGAGTTAGTTTGCAGTGGCTGGAAGCCCTGGCATGCCCATTCTCTCTCTCTCCATCTATCTGCCTCTTTCTCTCTCTGTCACTCTCAAATAAATAAATAAAAATGAACAAAAAAAATTTTTTTTAAGTGGTGCATACTTCTGAAGTTTTCTCTCTCAAATAAAAAAATTTTTTTGGAAAAAAAAACAAAAACAAAAACCATGGGCTGAGGAGATTGCTCACTGGTTAAAGGCACTTGCTTGCAAGGCCTACTGGGTTCAATACCCCAGTACCCATGTAGAGCCAGACGCACAAAGCAGCACACGCAACTGGAGCTCCTTTGCAGTGGTAAAGAGCCCCTCACTCTCCTTCTCCCTCTCTCACAAATAAATAAAAAGCTAAGGTTGAAATAATAAAGTACTTTTATATGTTTTATGTTTCAACAGTAATCATTCTGAGAACTTAAGAGAAACTAACCTTCAATAAAATGTGATCCTTCAGTAACAAACTCCAGTAACTGGCCAAAGATTGCGGTAATTGCCTTCTTCGCCAGCACAAAGTGCTTCAGTGGAGAAACAGACTCTGCCATTATGCTACTGGAGAGAAAGAAGAGCAACAATTAAACTACTGGGTGATTCACACCTGTTGTCCCAGCTACCACAGAGCCTGAGGCAGGAGGACCACTAAGCCCAGGAACTTCACTTCCACATGGACAACATAGTGAGGCCATCTCTCCCCCTCCCCAAAATAAAATCTCTAATTAAACTGAATAAAAAGCCAAATGCATGGGGCTGGGGAGATGGCTTGGTGGGTTAAAGCACTTGTACAAGCCCGATGACCGCTCACTCAGAGCCTGGGAACCCATGTAAAATGAGTGTCCATAATCCCAGCCCTACAAAAGTGAAATGGAAGGCAGAGACAGGAGAATACCCAAAGTCTGTAGGCCAGCTAACCTGATGCATACCTCAGTGAGCTTCAAAAGAGACCCTACCTCAAACAATTTGGAACTGAAGTTGTCTCCTGAATGTCACACTCCTACACACAAAGGGGTTTTTTGTTTGTTTGTTTGTTTGTTTGTTTTATTCTGTAAAGCCAGGTGTGTTATTACACAACCATCATTCCAGGAGAGGGAAGCTCAGGCAGGGTGATCATGACTTCCAGGCCAGCCTGGGACAGACCCTGTTCCAAAGGAAAAAGAAAAAAAGAAAAGAAAAACCATGATGTGACAAAAGCAGGCATTTTTATTTTATTTCTTTTTAATTTTTGAGGCAAGGTCTCACTCTAGCCCAGGCTGACATGGAACTCTGTAGCCCAGGCTGGCCTGGAACTCACAGTGATCCTAACTCAGCCTTCCAAGTGCTGGGATTTAAGGAATGCACCACCATGCCTGCCTATCATGCACATTTTTTATGCCTTTCAGTCCATTCCTTAATTACCAATTGAGTAAGTTAAACTGTCAAAATAAGATAAGTATCTTGGGAGAAGTGTTTTAGTAAGAAATTAAAACATTTTTGTATGCTACCTCATTCAGGTGAAGTCAGTCTTGTCTGGTATTGACCTGTAATCCCAGCTACTCAGGAAGCTGAGGCAGGAGGAACTTCAGTGAACTCAGCCTGGGCTACACAGTGAGTTGTATGTTTGCCTGTGTAACTCTGTGAGAGCTCATCTCAAAAGAAGTAAAAATAGCTGGGCGTGGTGGCGCACACCTTTAATCCCAGCACTTGGGAGGCAGAGGTAGGAGGATCGCCGTGAGTTCAAGGCTACCCTGAGACTACAGAGTTAATTCCAGGTCAGCCTGGACCAGAGTGAGACCCTACCTCGAAAAAGCAAAAAAAAAAAAAAAAAAAAGAAGAAGAAGAAGAAGAAGTAAAAATAGGGCTGGGGCTGGAGAAATGGCTCAGCAGCTAAAGGAACTTGCTTGTAAAGCCTGACAGCCTGGGTTCAATTGTCCAGTACCTAGGCACAGACTGTTGCATGTATCTGGAGTTCTCTGCAGTGTCGACAGCCTCTGGTATGCCCATTCTTCCCCTCTCTCTCAATCTACTCTTTCTTTCAAATAAGTAATTCAAAAGAAAAGAGAGAGAGAAAAAAAAAAGAGGGCTGGGAATATAAACTCAGTGGTAGACTGCCTGCCCAGCACGTTGAGTCCTTAGCCTCAATTCCCAGTACTGCAAAAACATACTAGGTGAAATCTATAGTGAGTGCAAAAATCTTGGTTGCAGTTTCTACTTTCTTTCCCATCAATGAAGATGAAACTGGCTGAACCGTGACCGCACGTGACTCTTCATCACATCAGGGAACTGGATTAGTAAGAGGAAGCCCAATCTTACAAACAATTCCCAAGTTATGAAGTTTCCCAACCTGGAGCATTACGTGTGCGGAGGTGTCTGTGCAGAGGAAGAATACAAAACCCCCAAGACCACGATGCATGCAGTGCAGGCATTTAGCTAGCAGTAGTAAGCTGTCAACCATGACAAACAGGAGACGAGGCTTCAAGAAGGCATCCCGGCTTCCAAAGTACCAAAACCTTGCTGGAACCTAAGTTGAAGTTACAAATGTTCTCCCCGGAGGTATCTCATGAGAACACACCCCGGTCTTATCCAGGTATGTGTGTGTGTGTTACGGGGCACGGTGGCCATTTAGAAGGTGGATCCTTTCAGAGTGGCGGGAGACCAGCGACCTGCTCAGCCCTCCCTGAGTACACCTACCTGAGACCAAAGGCCTTCGACCCTGCACGCCTCGGGGCCGTAGCCCGCCGCCGCCCCGCGCCCGCCCTCCCGGCCCCGTGGACCCCGCAGGCCCGCCGGCTCGCTCGTCACAGAGCGCTCGGCCCAGGCCCCGGATATTCGAAGGTCACTCAGCCAGCCAGCGGTCACTCACACTGTCCCGGCTCCGACTTGTCACCCGGCAACCGCAGTCAGCCAGCCACAGCCCCCAGCTTGTCTCATCCTCCCAGAAGAGGCGAGACGCCCCGGAGGCGGCGGGAGGAGCGGCCCGAGGGCGGGCACTTCCGGTCTGCCTCTCGCCTATTCGCCGTGAGACTCGGTGGCCGGAAATGCGTCAGTGTTGAGCGCCATTTTTCCTAAGGGCAGAAGGCAAGGCCTGTTGTGGGCAGGGGTATTGATTGACGGAAGGGGTTTGTGTGTGTGTGTGTGTGTGTGTGTGTGTGTGTGTGTGTGTGTGTGTGTGTGTGTGTGTGTGTGTGTGTGTGTGTGTGTGTGTGTGTGTGTGTGTGTGTGTGTGTGTGTGTGTGTGTGTGTGTGTGTGTGTGTGTTTTCCACGCACCCTAGTACTTCTTCCCTAAGCCTTATCCCTTCAAAGTTTCCCAAGCTGCTGGGCGTGACAGGGCTCACATTTGTGTGTGTGTGTGTGTGTGTGTGTGTGTGTGTGTGTTTTCCACGCACCGAAGGGGTTTTTGTGTGTGGTACTTCTTCCCTAAGCCTTATCCCTTCAAAGTTTCCCAAGCTGCTGGGCGTGACAGGGCTCACATTTAGTCCCAGCACCCCGGTAGGAGGATCGCCTGGAACTAGAGTGAGTTCCAGGTTAGCCTGGGCTACACTGACACTACGTGGGGTTTTGGGGAGGCGCGGGTGAGAGAAGGAAAAATAAAGTTTCCAAAATCTTTCCCCATCCTGAGCATAGCCAGCTGCCCATGGCTATCTTTTGAGAGTGAGGTCCCCAAGGCTAGAGAGATTCATGTTTGTCATGCCAACAGTTCAAAAGGTAAACGTTTTGACCTCTCCAGACTGTTTTTTTTTTTTTTTTTTTTTTTTTTTGGTTTGGTTTTTCGAGGTAAGGTCTCGCTCTAGTCCAGGCTGACCTAGAATTCACTATGTAGTCTCAGGGTGGCCTCGAACTCGGTGGTCCTCCTACCTCTGCCTCCTGAGTGCTGGGATTAATGGTGTGCGCCTCCACGCCCGGCCAGTACTCTGTTCTTGAGTGGCTGGCTTCCTAAAGTTTGTGGGAGTACGGTGAGAGGTGTGTGTGTGTGTGTGTGTGTGTGTGTGTGTGTGTAAAGAGGTCAGACTGAGAATTTAGACATTCCCTTGCCTAGTGCTTCTTGAGCTTTGTTAGGAAACATCTTGGGAATCTGTTAAACTGCATTTTCTGATTGGCTCAAGCCTGAGGGTCAGCATTTCTCACATGGGCATAGAGCTGCTGGTGGTGGTATGTGGCTCTACAGTGCCCTGAGAACTTCTGTCCAGAGCTGGCAAGCTAGATGCTTTTGCTAGTGATGTCACTTCATTGCTCATGAGTCACAGGTAGTTCATCTATAAAATCTGAATGCTAAATAATGGCTACCTTATGCACTGTGAAAATTAAATGGGTGTATAGGATGTAAAGTGCTTAGAACACTGCTAGGCACATGGTAATAGAGCTAAGTAAATCCTAGTGTTCTACTATGACAGGTAAATATCAGGAATAAATAATAAATCAGACCATTTTAAATAGTGCTTATGGGCTGGAGAGATGGCTTAAGATGGTTAAGGTGCTTGCCTGCAAAGCCAAAGGACCCAGGTTCGCTTCCCCAGGACCCATGTAAGCCAGATATACAAGGTGGCACATGTATCTCGAGTTTATTTGCAGTGGCTGAAGGCCCTGGCATGCCCATCCTCTCTCTTAAATGAGTAAAATAAATTAATAAATAGTGCTATTATGGGGGGTAAAAAACCCTTAAGGGCAATGGAAAAGACTGTCTGAAGGAGAAAAGGCAGAGCAAATTAGGTTGGTCTTTTTTGAGAAGGCAGCATTTAGCTTTTTGCCAATATCAGGAGGAAGAATGCCAGACTCACAGGAAGGACAGTGATGTGAGGTGGATGAAAAGAAAAACCAGGACTGGAAAGATGGCTTAGCAGTTAAGGTGCTTACCTACGAAGCCCAAAGGCCTAAATTCGAATCCCCAGTACTCTCTCTCTCTGTAATAAATAAAATAATAAAAAATATATAATTAAAAATAAAGACAAGTAAAATAAAAATTTTAAAAGGAAGACCAATGAAAATGAGAGGAAAAGCTGGGCCTGGTGGTGCACACCTTTAATCCCAGCACTTGGGAGGCAGAGGTAGGAGAATCACCGTGAGTTTGAGGCCATCCTGAGACTCCATAGTGAATTCCAGGTCAGCCTGGGCTAGAGTGAGACCCTACCTTGAAAAAAAAAGAAAGAAAGAAAGAAAGAGAGAGAGAGAGAGAGAGAGAGAGAGAGAGAGAAAAGAAAAGAAAAGAAAATGAGAGAAATTAGGTAGGCAGATAAGGAATTATATAAGCTAAGGTCAGAAGTAAGACAGGATCCCACTGTGTAGCCTAAGCTGCTCTTGAACTTGAAATCCTGCTTCAATCTGGCAAGTGGTCTGATTATGGATGTGCACACTGACACCAGCAGAAGTTTGGATTTGATTCCAAGTGTCATGGAAAAATATTGGAAAAGTTTGAAGCACAGAGAATAATTTGATTTCCTTTTTTTTTTTTTTTTTTTTTTTTTTGGTTTTTCGAGGTAGGGTTTCACTCTGGTACAGGCTGACCTGGAATTCACTATGGTGTCTCAGCGTGGACTTGAACTCACAGCGATCCTCCTACCTCTGCCTCCCGAGTGCTGGGATTAAAGGCGTGTGCCATCACGCCTGGCTTGATTTACTTTTTAAAAGTCGATTGCTTTGAATTCTGGATTGTAAAGAGAGTCCATACAATGTTTTTAAAAAGTGTTGGGGGCTGGAGAGATGGCTTAGCGGTTAAGCTCTCGCCTGTGAAGCCTAAGGAGCCCGGTTTGAGGCTCGATTCCCCAGGACCCACGTTAGCCAGATGCACAAGGGGGCGCACGCGTCTGGAGTTCGTTTGCAGTGTCTGGAAGCCCTGGCGAGCCCATTCTTTCCCTCCCTCTCTCTCTCTCGCTGTCTCTCATTCTTTCTCTCTCTGTTGCTCTCAAATAAAACAAAATAAGTCTTGGGCTGGAGAGATGGCTTAGTGGTTAAGGTGCTTGCCTGCAAAGCCTAAGGACTCATGTTCCACTCTCCAGGTCCCACATAGCCAGACGCACAGTGACGCAAGCACGCAATGTTGCACATGTGCCACAAGGGGGCGCACACGTCTGGAGTTCGTTTCAGCTCAAGGCCCAAGCCCATTCTCTCTCAAAAGTTAAAAAAAAAAGGGGGGAAAAAGTGCTGAGAATGAAATCCAATGCCTATCACAAGGTGCACTCTACCACTGAGCTACATCTCTAGGCCTGGGTGAAATATTTTTTCTACAACTGAACAGTGCATATCCAGCTACTGGGAAGCTGAGGCAGGAGGATCACCTGAGCTCAGGGGTTCCAGCCCAGCCCAGGCAACATAGTGAGATGCTATCTTAAAAAAAAAAGTTGTTCACACCTGTAATCCAAGCACTGAGCAGAATTACTTTGAAACAAAAGGCATTTCACATAAAGGATTAAAACTATATTGCTGAAGACTCCACATACTTGGGCTGCAAGGCCACTGAGAAATCCTGCTGGAACTGAGCTGATAACCTCCTCCATGTAGATCAGCTGACAGAAAGCTGGAAGAAGCCATTCTATATGTAGTTCAATGGGAGAAAGAGATACCACCAGTGAATATACTCAACAGTGGACACTGCAAGCCTTATAATTGGCCAGCCAGGCCAAATGAGACAACGGGTGCAATAGTGGCAGGTCTGTCATGGTGGAAACCAACTGCCCTCCAATTGGACTGGAGGCCCGCTCCATGGGAGGGAATGCATCCCTGATACTGAAAACTTAAGACGGTTAGTAATAAGGCCTAGGGGTGTAACATTTGCTGATGTCTGGATAAATGTATATACTATGCTTATCGAACTGGCCAGTAAGCACTTCTCTTATTATTTATACCCTTATATTAACACTACTCTCACTTTGGGTACAGAATCTTCTCTTTTCAGATGGCAGTGACCTTGGGACGACTCAGAAAGTATCATAGTCCTAGAAAGAAGTGACTGGAGTACTGAGTAACATCTTTTTTTTTTTTTTTTTTTTTGGTTTTTCGAGGTAAGGTCTCACTCTAGTCCAGGCTGACCTGGAATTAACTCTGTTATCTCAGGGTAGCCTCGAACTCATGGCGATCCTCCTACCTCTGCCTCCCGAGTGCTGGGATTAAAGGCGTGCGCCACCACGCCCGGCTCTGAGTAACATCTTGATCACACCTTCCAAGGCTCAGGGTCTAATGCGGAAGAGGTGGTGGAAAGAATGTAAGAGCCAAAGGAAGGGTAGGACTCCTTACAACATGCTCCCTCCAGACATAAAATGGCCTGGATATCCATGACCTCATAGTGCCTGACACTACCTACACAAGACCATCATAATAGGAGGAAAAGATCATGACATCAAAATAAAAGAGAGACTGATTGAGATGGGGAGGGGATATGATGGAGAAATGGAATTTCAAAGGGGAAAGTAGGGGGAGGGAGGGTATTACCATGGAATATTTTTTATAATGATGGAAAATGTTAATAAAAATTGAGAAGAAAAATGTTTTTAAAGAATTAAAACTAGGGCTGGAGAGATGGCTTAGCGGTTAAGCGCTTGCCTGTGAAGCCTAAGGACTCCGGTTCAAGGCTCGGTTCCCCAGGTCCCACGTTAGCCAGATGCACAAGGGGGCGCACGCGTCTGGAATTCCTTTGCAGAGGCTGGAAGCCCTGGCGCGCCCATTCTCTCTCTCTCCCTCTATCTGTCTTTCTCTCTGTGTCTATTGCTCTCAAATAAATAAATAAAATTTAAAAAAAAAAAGAATTAAAACTACTCATATGGGGCTAGAGAGGTGGCTTAGTGGTTAAGGGGCATGCCTGCAAAGCCTAAGGACCCAGATTTGATTCTCCAAGTCCCACATTGGCCAGATACACGTGGTGATACACACGTCTGCAGTTCGTTTGCAGTGGCTAGAGGTCCTGGTGTGCCTATTCTCTCTTTCTCTCTCTCCCTCCTTTCTCTGTCTCTAATAAATAAATAAAAATAAATCTTTAAAATACTTTTTTGAAAGCTACTTATGCAAAAGACCAAGTACAGTCTCATATTTGCTGTGGTAGTGTTGCTGTGTGTATCAGTTATGGCACAAAAGAGCTTTATTGTACTTATTTTTAAGTATTTTATTTATTGTACTTACGGGAGTGAAGGAGCTGGCTAAGCATAACAGAATGTGTCTGGCCATCAGAAGAGGCCAACTGGGAACTCTGAGCAGATGACACTAATCCAACTGAGAATCTCTTCTGAGAGAAACGACACTTCTGCTCTTGAGAAAACAATCCCCTTTAATTTTAATGCAGTTCTTGTGGAAGTACTAACTTTGGATGGAAGTGGAATAAACTTCTTACTTATTTACCAGGCCCTCGTGCTGCTGCAAACGAACTTCAGACTCGTGTGCCACTTTGTCTGGTTTATGTGGGTGCTGGAGAATAGCTTGCAGACTTTGCCAGCAGGTGCCCTTAACAACTGAGTCACTGCCTCAGCATGAATTTCTAAATTTACATCAAAGTAGAAAAAGTCCACCCAAAACTAAGACTGTGCAATCACACTACATAATGCAAGCACGTACTAAATCATAATACTTCAAACATGCAATTATTATTAAAGGGTGTGGATACAATGAATACAGACATATTCTAATCATGCCTCTGAGGCATTGGAATGTGCCTAGTTAAAAACCAGATTGGGAATGGAATTTCAAAGGGGAAAGTGTGGTGGGGGGAGGGTATTACCATGGGATATTTTTTATAATCATGGAAAATGTTAATAAAAATTGTGAAAAGAAAAAAAAAAAAAACAGATTGGGGGGGGGGACAGATTGGAGCCAGTCATGATGGCACATACCTTTAATACTAGCACTTGGGAGGCAGACATAAGAGGACTGCTGTGAGTTCAAGGCCAGCCTGAGACTATAGAGTATCAGGTCAACCTGGGCTAGAGTGCAACCATGCCTTACAAAAGCAAGAAAACTGGACTGGAGAAATGGCTTAGTGATTAAGGTGTTTTCTTGCAAAGCCTAAGGACCCAGGTTCCATTCCCCAGTATCCTTATAAGCCAGAAGTACAAGGTGGTACATGTGTCTGGAATTTGTTTGCAGTGGCTAGAGGCCCTGGCACGCCCATTCTCTCCCTCTCTCAAATAAATATATTTTTTTCTCTTTCAAAACAGATTTGTCAAAGGTTATTTTATTTATTTATTTGACAGAGAAAGAGGCAGAGAGAGAGAATGGGCACACCAGAGTCTCCAGCCGCTGCAAACGCACTCCAGACGCCTGCACCCCCATGTTCATCTGGCTAACGTGGGTCCTGGGGAATGGAACCTGGCAAACGCCTTAGCTGCTAAGCCATCCCCCCAGCCCTCAAAGGTTATTTTAGAGCTTAGCTGTTTTGGCTCAACAATCAAATAAATATCTTTTTTAAATTTTTAATTAAAAAAACAAAAATAAAATGGAAATTAGAATCACAGGGCTTGGTCTCACTGCTCTAGTGTTTTCTCTTTTCAGTTGTCAGCTATGATAAGTGAAAAACACAGGACACATTTTTGCTGTTTTGAAAAGTTGACAGAGATCTAGAAGTCAAGCCTATGCTGACTTAAAATGCATTTCACTAATGATAGAGAATCACCTCTAAGCTATAAACAAGTTGAGACTGAAAATCCATATTATCAAATCCCATACATTCATGTATCACCTACTCAGGTTTTTTTTTTTTTTGTCTCACACTAGCACAAGCTAACCTGAAATTCCCATGTAGTCTCAGGGTGGCCTGGAACTCTTCTACCTCTGCCTCCCAAATGCTGGGATTAAAGGCATGCCCCATCACCCCCGGCCTGTTTTTTTTGAGATAAGAGTTTCACTCTAGTCCAGGCTGACCTGAAATTCACTGTGTAGTCTCAGGGTGGCCTTGAACTCAGGGCGATCCTCCTACCTCTGCCTCCCGAGTGCTGGGATTAAAGGCGTGCACCACCACGCCCAGCACCTACTCAGTTTTTTTCATACCCATGTGCCATTATTTGTGTCTTCCTTAAGTTGGTTTGCTTTGGGTTTTATGAGACAGGGTCTCACTGTAGTCCAGACTGGTCTGAAACTTAGTATGTAGCACAGGGTGGCTTCAAACTCATGGCATTCAACCTGCCTCAGCCTCCTGAGTGCTCGAGTACAGGCATGAGCTATCACACCTGGCCAGGTTTTAAGAATTAGAGCCAGGCATGGTGGCACATGCCTTTAGTCCCAGCACTTGGGAAAATTAGTATTTTCCTAGTAACATCCTTTATTCATTATTTTTCATAAATTTACTGTGGGGTCAGGTACTTAACACATTAATACCAGTTGAGTAAGAAGAATAAATTTCATAAGGTGTGACGATTAATGATTCCATATTATCCATTAAATTATTTAAAAATTTTACTCAGGCGACTTCCGGTTAAGATGGCGGCGTAGGTACCACGCCAAAGCAGCCTAGGGGGGAAAAAGACCAAAAAAAACTCAGCAAAATACAAATTTTTACTAAAAAGCGAGGTGTATAGGAAATTGAAGTGGCAGCAGAGAAGTAGAAGAGATCCAGAGCATCCAGAGCCCGCACAGGCCGGCAAAAGCAGCCCCAGCAGCTCCGCCAACCACAGCAGCAGGGTGCACCAGAAAGCCGCCAGGCTCGGCTCCAGCCGCAGGAAAAGCCAGGTGCGGGAGCTTCCCTCACACCGCGCTCTCCGCAACTCGGAAAATGTGAAGGGAGAGCGGCAGTGAGCAGCGGAGGAGCAGACCGCGAGGTAGAAGAACGCTTGGAGCAGCGAGAGAACCAGAGCAGCTGCGGCTCCCTCCCCTCCCCCACCGCCTGAGCCCAACTCCGGCGAACAGAGCAACGGCCCAGGACCCGGCCACGCCAACTTGGGCTGACAGCGGGACCCAAGCAGGAGCAGAGTTTAGCAGCAACATCAGCAGCTCCAGCACCGGTAACAGCGGCCCCAGCAGTAGCAGCTCCAGTTGTGGCAGCAGCCGCAGACCCAGCAACAGCAGACCCAGGAGCGGCAGCAGCGGCAGACTCGGCAACAGCAGCTTCAGGGGGAGCAGCAGCAGTGGACACAGCAGCAGCAGCTTCAGCAGCAGTGGTGGCTCCAGCAGTGGCAGCTACAGCAGCAGCAGAGGCAGCAGCAGCAGTGGGTCCAGCAGCAGCACCTTCAGCAGCAGCGGCTACAGACCCAGCAGTGGCAGCTTGAGCAGCAGCAGTTCCAGCAGCAGGGGTGCTGATCTGCAGGGCCACACTTGCCAGGCTCGGTTTGCCCCACAGGAAAAGCAAGTGCCCAGCTCCAGAAATCAGAACAGCAGCCCGACGACCCAGGCAGCAACTTGACTGAGACCAAAATCATCCAAGGTAACGGATTGCACCAGGGAAGTGTCTCACTTGGTCGCAAGCTGACTTGGATCCCTCAACAGACCATAAATCTTAACCTCTTTGTTGATAGAGGATCTGGTCGTTATAATAACTACTCTTGCATACATACTCGGGGCTGTTTTTGATTGAATGTGTACAGTGTTTAGTTAAACTTTAGAATCTACCTGTATTTTATTCCACTCAGCCTGCTTGAATACTCCTATAGCAGGGAAACTCAACCCCTAAGAACATCTTTATAGATACTCTGAGAGTCTTAAGAGCCACACCTAACACCTTAAGCTCCTACCCTGAAAATATATTACATCAAATCAAATGATAGAACTAAGAATACCCAGCTAGCTAGAAAATCCAAGCATTAACTTAATCCAAGATGCAAACACACATAAAAGGGATACAAATTGGAAAGGAAGAGATCAAGTTATCATTATTTGCAGATGACATGATTCTATACATAAAGGGCCCTAAAGACTCTACTAGCAAACTGTTAGAGCTGATCAAAACCTACAGCAATGTAGCAGGATACAAAATAAATACACAGAAATCAGTAGCCTTCATATATGCTAACAACAAACACACAGAGGATGAAATCAGAGAATCACTCCCATTCACAATTGCATCAAAAAAAATAAAGTACCTTGGAATAAACCTAACCAAGGAAGTAAAGAATCTCTACAATGAGAACTTTAAAACACTCAAGTGAGAAATTGCAGAAGACACTAGAAAGTGGAGAAACATCCCTTGTTCCTGGATTGGAAGAATCAATTTTGTGAAAATGGCAATCTTACCTAAAGCAATCTACACATTTAATGCATTCCCTATCAAAATTCCAAAGGCTTTCTTCATGGAAATAGAAAAAACAATCAAAAAATTCATTTGGAATCACAAAAAAACCTCGAATATCTAAAATAATACTGAGCAACAAAAATGAGGCTGGTGGTATCACCATACCTGATTTTAACCTATACTACAGAGCCATAGTAACAAAAACAGCATGGTACTGGCACAAAAACAGACATGTAGATCAGTGGAACAGAATAGAGGACCCAGATGTAAGCCCAAGTAGCTATAGCCACCTGATATTCAATAAAAATGCCAAAAATACTCATTGGAGAAGAGACAGCCTCTTCAGCAAATGGTGTTTTGAAAACTGGATATATATCTGCAGAAGGATGAAAATAGATTCTTCTCTCTCGCCATGCACAAGAATTAAGTCCAAATGGATTAAAGACCTTAACATCAGACCTGAAACTCTGAAACTGCTAGAGGAAAAAGTAGGGGAAACCCTTCAACGTATTGGTCTTGGCAAAGACTTTTTGAATACAACCCCAATTGCTCAGGCAATAAAACCACAGATTAATCACTGGGACCTCATGAAATTACAAAGATTTTGCACTGCAAAGGACACAGTGAAAAAAGCAAAGAGGCAACCTACAGAATGGGAAAAAATCTTCACCAGCTATATATCTGATAGAGGATTAATATCTAGGATATACAAAGAACTCAAAAAGTTAAATAATAAGGAATCAAACAAGCCAATCAAAAAATGGGCTATGGAGCTAAATAGAGAGTTCTCAAGGGAAGAAATACGAATGGCATATAAGCATCTAAAAAAATGTTCTACGTCACTAGTCATCAGGGAAATGCAGATTAAAACTACATTGAGATTCCATCTCATTCCTGTCAGATTGGCCACCATCATGAAAACAAATGATCATAAATGTTGGCGGGATGTGGAAAAAAAGGAACCCTTCTGCACTGCTGGTGCGAATGCAATCTGGTCCAGCCATTGTGGAAAACTGTGGAGGTTCCTAAAGCAACTAAAGATTGATCTACCATATGACCCAGCTATAGCACTCCTAGGCATATATCCAAAGGACTCATCTCATTTCCTTAGAAGTACGTGCTCAACTATGTTTATTGCTGCTCAATTTATAATAGCTGGGAAATGGAACCAGCCTAGATGTCCCTCAACTGATGAGTGGATAATGAAGATGTGGCACATTTATACAATGGAGTTCTACTCAGCAGTAAAGAAAAATGAAGTTATGAAATTTGCAGAAAAATGGATGGACCTGGAAAGTATTATACTAAGTGGGGTAACCCAGGCCCAGAAAGCCAAGCGCCACATGTTCTCTCTCATATGTGGATCCTAGCTACAGATGATTGGGCTTCTGCGTGAGAATGAAAATACTTAGTAGCAGAGGCCAGTAAGTTAAAAAGGAGACATAAGGGGTAGAGAAAGGAAGGAGGGTACTTAATAGGTTGATATTGTATATATGTAATTACAATGATTGTAATGGGGAGGTAATATGATGGAGAATGGAATTTCAAATGGGAAAGTGTGGGGGTGGAGAGGGAGGGAATTACCATGGGATATATTTTATAATCATGGAAAATGTTAATAAAATTTTAATAAAATGTTAATAAAAATTTATTTTAAAAAATGTTTACTCATTTAGTTTGGGGAGATGGTTTAGTCATGAAAGATACTTGCTCGCAAAGCTTGCCAGTCTGTGTTGAGTGATCCAGTACCCATGTAAGCCAGATATACAAAGTGGCAAGGCATCTGAAGTTCCTCAGCTGTAGCAACAGACCCTTTCATTCTATCTCTACTCACAAATAAAAATATTAAAAATGTGTATATTTATTTGCACACGCATGCTTGCATGTATGGGTTTGGACACATCAGGGTGTCTGCCACTACAAATGGACGTCTGTCTCATTTTGCATAGATGGTAGGGAATTGAACCTAGGCCAACAGGCATTGCAAGCAAGCACCTTTAACCACTGCGCCATCTTCCCAGGGCCCAGAAGATCCAGAAGATTACTTTCCAGAGTGTGAAGTAACTCAGACAACTGACAGGCTCTTAGGATCTTAGTTTTCAAACTTATAAACTCAATACAACATACACCTTCATACAAACCTGAAAACGACATGACAGCTTTTTACTTTGTAAGATCCTACTTTATGACAGGTAGGTAAACATCTCTCAGATTTGAGTGCTGTCTTATGGGCTGAGGGGATGGCTCAGTGGGTGAAGTGCTTGTTGTATAAGCAGGCTGGTCTGAGTCAGTTCTCAGAACCTACATAAAAGCCAAACCAAGTAGCAAGCTTCTGTAATCCCAGCCCTCAGGTAGTGAGATGGGAGGCAGCAACAGGAGAATCCTGGAAGCTACCCAGCTTCCAACCAGGCGGAAGATGAAATTCTCTCTTCTTTCCCATACATGAATGTACACACACACGGGGCCCTAGGTTTGGTCCTGAGGAAAAGTGAAGAAATAAAAAAGTAACTGGGCCAGGCATGGTGGTACACACCTTTAATCCCAGCATTTGGGAGGCAGAGGTAGGAGGATTACTGTGAGTTCAAGGCCTCCCTGAGACTACATCGTGAATTCCATGTCAGCCTGAGCTACAGTGAGACCCTACCTCGGAAAACTAAAAAAAAAAAAAAAAGTAACTGGGTGTGAACTGGTAAAAGGCTACAATCCCAGCATCTAGGAAGCTGAGACAGAAGAGTCTCCGTTTGGGAATCCAACTTGGTCCACAGAGCTAAAACTTTTTTTTTCGAAGGAATTTATATCCCCAAGTTGTATTAATTTGTAGGGATGAAACAACTATAAAGTTAACCTAATTGACTACATTCACTTCTCTTCAAGGATTCATAAACCTATCTACCTTCTAAGGTGATTATGGCCATTTTTCTTTTCTTTTTTTTTCAAGGTAGGGTTCCACTGTAGCTCAGGCTGACCTGGAATTCACTATGTAGTTTCAGGGTGGCCTTGAACTCACAGTAATCCTCCTACCTGTGCCTCCCGAGTGTTGGGATTAAAGGTGTGCAACCCCACGGCTGGCACCATTTTGATCTTTTATTACTTTTTCAAATTCACATTGACAGTGTTTGTTGTTGCTGTTTGTGGTAGGGTCTCACTGTAGCTCAGGCTGACCTGAAATTCACTGTGTAGTCTCAAGGTGGCCTTGAACTCATAGCAATCCTACCTCTGCCTCCTGAGTGCTGGGATTAAAGGTGTGACTCATCACGCCCTGCTCCAGCGTGTTCTTTTAGACACTAAGACTCCACTAGGCTGGGTGTGGTATTACAAGCCTATAACCTTAGTACTGGGGAGGTGGAGACAGAAAGATTATTAGTTTGAGGTCCCTTAGTGAGGCTTGTCTCAAAATGTAAAAACCAGGACTATGGAGGTAGCTCAGCCTCGCCAGGGTTTGCTCCACAACACTTGGGGGGCAGGGAGGATTAAAAAAAAAAAAAACACCTCTTGGGGTGGAGAGATGGCTTAGCAGTTAAGTGCTTGCCTGTGAAGCCTAGGACCCCGGTTCAAGGCTCAATTCCCCAGGACCCATGTTAGCCAGATGCACAAGGTGGCGCAGATGTCTGGAGTTCATTTACAGTGGCTGGAAGCCCTGGCGCGCCCATTCTCTCTCTTTCTGTCTGCCTCTTTCTCTGTCTGTCCCTATCAAATAAATGAATGAAAAATAAACATTAAAAAAAACCTCTTAAAACATAGCTGAGAAATACATTAAAACTGTTTTTAAGGCTTAGCAGTTAAGTCGCTTACCTACAAAGCCAAAGGACCTAGGTTCAATTCTGCAGGACCCACATAGGCCAGATGCACAGGGGGTGCATATGTCTGGAGTTCATTTGCAATGGCTGGTGGCCCTGGAGCGCCCATTCTCTCTCTCACTGTTTACTTGCCTCTCTCCCTCCCTCTCTCTCTCTCAACTAAATAAATAAAACACTGACAGTGGATTACAGACCCTGAGAAACTGATATATATGTGAGGTATAATGAGAGAACTCCAAGAACGATTCTTACAAGTGGTAAAGTGGCTGATTTATAAATAGGAAGAGTCATGCACAACCAAGTCCTGGAGGATAGGAAAATGCTCTGGAATCTCAATAGGAATAGTGCATTGCAAGAAAAACAAAGCCACCCACTACTGCTCCACACCGCTGCCAAGATCCTTACTGTGCTATTAGGAAGCAACTCCACCAGCAGTGTTCTTTGGCGAGAACTGTGAAAGTCACAATACAGTGGAAATGTGTCACTAAACAGGGGATGAGTCCAAAAGCAGAAAAATCTCTATTCATACAGGTTGGATTTTCCAAGGATCATTGAGCCAAAAGTACAACCAAACACTTCAACAAGTTCTGGCCAGTTACAGACATTCTTGAAAACAGGCACAGCAAAAGTTGTGATTGGACAGACACAGTGGGATATGGGCTTCTGCAGCAGATCTGTACAAAGTGAGAGATACTAAAACCTGTATCTGTCTCTTCATTAGCTTCATTCAATCTCTGACTTCCAACCTCACCAACTACAGAAGAATACAGCCCCTATTTTAGAACCAAGGCATTGGTTTGCTTCCTTAAACCATATTCTGGAACTAGGTGTTTATCAAGGAGCATGAAAAATATGGCATTATCAAGAAGCTAAGCAGATAGCATGGTTGCAGGAGAGATGTCAATCAGGGCAAGGACAAAGGCTGCACACAGTGTGTAATGGAAACATAGCTAGGCTGTCATCCAAGTAACCTGGATTGCACTCGAGACCGACATGGCTCTGTGACCTTAGCTTATTGGCACACTTCCTGTGCAAGCTAAGGGGAGGCCTGAGAAACCACTGGAGTCCAATCCCCAGAACCCACATTAACAGCTGGGCATAGCCACACACATCTGTAACCCCAGTCCTATGAGGACCAGAGACTGGAGAATCTCTGGGGCTCACGAGGGAGAGTGCTGGTGAGGACACCCAGTGTTTCTCCCAGCCACTGCAGGCAAGCACACCCTGCTATAGGTGAACATACAGGGCACCACATGGGCACATATGTGCATATGCTACACACACACACACACACACACACAGGGTGGGACCAGATAATTAAAGAAACTGCCGGAACTGCAGAGATGGCTCAGTGGCTTAGGGAATTGCTTGCAAAGCCTGAAGGCTTGGGTTTGATTCTCTATTGCCCACGTAAAGCCAGATGCAGAGTGGTGCATACATCTGGAGTTTGTTTGCAGTGGCAAAAGGCCCTGGTGTACCTGTTTCTCTGTAAATAAAAAGAAACTGCCAAGCAAACACCCTCTTTCTGTGCACAGTAACACTGGCTTTGTAGTGCTGCTCAAGGAGATTCCCGATGGGAATGCACTAGGAAGCCCAGCTTCTTACCAAGTATGAAGGGATAGCTTTCAGATTCTGTTGCCATCTCATTCTGGTAGTACTGTAATCTACTTCCACATGAGAAAAGCTAGGCCTGACCTGAGTTAAGGGGACAAGTCAGTGGCTCCCGTGATAAGAAAGGAGGCTGAGGTTTGTCAGCAGCTTGTTTCAATTTGTGAAACTCTATCATAGAGTCCCCAGGAGTGATTTCAAATGTGAACTACCATGCAACTGAAATGCCACAGTTAAGGTTTAATTATATACTGAAAAATGTAGCAATGCCAAGAAAACAGTCTTACTTGTTAAAGGGAAATCTCCTAAATTGTATTTAAAATCAGTTTAACATCTCGAAAAAATCTGCATTTATTATTTGACATAAACATTGTGTAAAAAGAACAAGAGTCAAGCTGTCTCGTGGACTGTAAGGTGGCTGATGAGCTCTCTTTCATTTCCAAACCTCATCAAGCAGTCACTACATTTATGAGGCAAGTCAGCCGAATGCTTGAAATCTAGATGGATTTTCAGATCTTCGATTTGTCCTGTTGAATATTCACAATACTGACATAAATAAATCCCTTCAGATAAATGTGAATTTAAATGCTTGCAATACTCTAGCATGCTGGAAAAGCCCTTCCCACAGTCGTCACAAACATGGGGGAATATCTTAGTGTGCTCAATAGCCACATGCCTGTTAACATTTGTGTGGAGTCTACTCCGAAAACCACACACTTGGCACACGAAGAAGTTCTTGCACTTGTCGAAGGTGATTTTGCTCAAGAGGCTGTACTGTCCGTGCCCGCCACTGTTATACTTATCACTGAGCTCTATCAGCTTGCACGCGTGCTCGTTCACCACATGGCTGTGCAAGTCTTCAGGGTCACTGGTCTCATGCTCACAGAACTGACACAGGTACTGCTCGTCGCAGCTGTGCTCCTGGAAGTGCAGGTAGAGCTCGCTGCTGGAGGAGAACTGCGCGTCGCACTGCTCGCACCAGTACAGGTGGTCGCTGAAGTGGATGTCGGCAATGTGCTGGCTGAGATTCTCAAAGATCACCGTCTTGTAGTCACAGTACTTACAGATGTACGGATCCTCTTCGTGCAGCTTGGCGTGTTCAATCAGAAGCATGTTGGTGGAGAAACGTTCCTTGCACACTCGACACACGTTGGAGTCGGTACGTTTATGCTTTAGGATGAGATGCTGCTTCAAGTCAGAAAAATACTTACTGTTGAATTCACACAGTTCACACTTGTAGAGGCCGCTGCTGTTGGCTCTCAGCAGAGGCCATTTCTGCTGGGCAGTCACGTTCAGAGCTTGGCTCTTGTCAACAATCTTACAGAGCTTGGCTGGCGGCTCCTCCTCGCTGTGCTCGGGGAGGCCTTCCGAGCAGTTGTTCTCTGCCTCTACGTCGTAGTCCTCCGAGATGGCGTGCACCTCCACCGCAATTGGGACATCTTCGGCGGCGTGGACGTCGATGGGGCTCTCTTCCTGAGTTTGCTGCTGGACTGGCTCAGGTGAGTCACACTCTTCATCACAAGTTTCAACGTCAGCAGACTTTTCTGGGAAAAAAAAAAAAAAAAGCAAACCTGATATCATAGTACTATTACTAAGTAAGGACGGTTAGGTAAATAGTTATGCAAAAAGAAGGTTATAGTATATACTGTTTTGAACTGATCCTTGCTAAATTCTATTAATTTCTCTAACCTGTAGAAAAGGCAGTATGATCTAGAATTCTAAGCACAGGACTGGGAACCAGGTAGCTCTGATTTCTGTTTCTGGACTTAATTCCATCTGTGAATTTGGGCAAGTCATGTGATGTCTCAGGGTCAGAATCATCATCTGTTAAAAAAAAAATCAGAAAAATAGCCATTATTTGCATTTACAGCATCAAGCATTATAAAATACCAACTCTTTGTTTTGTTTTTCAAGGTAGGGTCTTGCTCTAAGCTCAGGCTGACCTAGAACTCACTCTGTAGTCCCAGGCTGGTCTCAAACTCAGTGATCCTTCTACCTGTGCTTCTCTGAGTGCTGGGATTAAAGGCATGCTCTACCATGCCCAGTGACTTTATTTTTATTTATTTATTTATTTATGGCTTTTTTTTTTTTTGAGGTAGGGTCTCACTCTATCCTAGGTTGAACTGGAATTCGCTATGTAGTCTTAGGGTGACCCAAAACTCAGCAATCCTCCTACCTGTGCCTCCTGAGTGCTGAGATTAAAGGTGTGTGCCACCATACCCAACTATTTTATTTTTTTAAGTTTTAGATTTATGGAAAATTATGAAGCGATCATACACACGCATACACTTTTCTCCACTATTAATACCACACATTACAATGGCACATTTAAGCCAGGTGTGGTGGTGCATGCCTTTAGCCCTGGCAGAGGTAGGAGAATTGCTGTGAATTCAAGGCCAGTCTGAGATTACATAGTGAATTCCAGGTCAGCCTGGGCTAGAGCAAGAGGCTACCTTGAAAAGCCAAAAAAATAATAATACGAAAAGGCGTTTTCTTTTAGCTTTTGTCATACTAAAGAACAAACTAGACCTTCACATGCTAGACAAACACTACCACACAGCTACCTACACCCCTAGATCCTGCAAATGCAATGTACAGAAAACTGGTATAGAAAATATGAGATTTACCTTTGCTGTCAAAATATTTGAAGTCTGGCTGCCTCATAGAACAGACACTGTAACAATGATCAGAAAAAATTCCACTGAATCCATCTGCAATTCTGCTTATTCCAGAGGAATCTGAACAAAACAAAGTTCAGAACATTTCCAACACTTAATACAGTTAACGCATGGAATGAGACATGCTTTATCTAACATTCTTGCAGTGCTAAGGACCGAACCCAGACCTTGCGCATGCTGCGCGAGCAACCTACCACTAAGCTGTATCCCTAGCCCAAGCTTTCACGATTTAAAGCTTTCATACTTCACGCTTGACACTGAGTCTTATTTATGACAAGAATCATAAATTGCAGACTTGTGACTTTTTTTGTTTGTTTGTTTTATGAGATAGGGTCTTGCTATAGCCCAGGCTTACCTGAAATTCACTATGCAGTCTCAGGGTGGCCTCGAACTCACAGTGATCGATCCTCCTACCACTGCTTCCCAAGTGCAGGGATTAAAGGCATGTACCACCACGCCTGGCTACCTTGTGCTTTTTTTTAAAATCTTGTTTTAAATTCTTATTTATTTACTTGAAAGCGACTGACAGAGAGAAAAAGAGGCAAATAGAAAGACAGAGAGAGAATGGGCATGCCAGGGCCTCCAGCCACTGCAAACGAACTCTAGACATACGCGCCCCCTTTTCCATCTGGCTAACGTGGGTCCTGGGGAATCAAGCCTCAAGCCAGGATCTTTAGACTTCACAGGCAAGCAAGCGCTTAACCACTAAGCCATTTCTCCAGCCCAACTTATAATTTTTTGAGGAGCCAAATGGGTGATGCACACCTGCAATTCCTGCACTAAAAAGGCTGAGTTCAAGGTCAGTCTGGGCTAAACAGCAAGGGCCTGATTCAAAAATAAAATCAGGATAAAATAAAAAGAGTAATTTTACAACATAAAACAAAGTATCTGCCTCACAATCAGAATCTCACAAAAGACAATGCTGTGTCAACTACACAAAACTACTAGGAACTGCCAAGAAGGTCTGCCATGTGGTTCAGTGAAGGCGTAATACATAGGGGAATGGCCTGAGGAGTAAGGAGGGCTTGGTACCAGAAAGCACCAGTAAGGTGACCAAGCTTATCTGAAGTAAGCTAATGGCTACACTGAAACAGTCAGTCTCAAGTACATGTAAGGGGTTTTAGAGATGGACACAAAGACTTTTCTTTTTCTGGTTGTGAGGATCTCATGTATTCCAGGTAGACCTCAACCCACTCTATTGTCAAGGATGACCTTGAACTTCTGATCCTCCTGCCCAGTGCTGGAATTACAGACATGCACCACCATGCCCAATTTTATGTGGTGCTGGGGATTCAATCCAGGGCTCTGTGACAACACTTTAAGAACTAACACAACAAAGGGGAAAGTGGGGGGTGGGGAGGGAATTACCATGGGATATCTTTTTACAATCATGGAAAATGCTAATAAAAATTTTGAAAAAGGAGGAGGGTACTTAATAGGTTGACATTGTATATAAGTAAGTACAATGATTGTTATGGGGAGGTAATATGATGGAGAATGGAATTTCAAAGGAGAAAGTATGGGGGGGAGGGAGGGAATTAACACGGGATTTTTTTTATAATCATGGAAAATGCTAATAAAAATTTAATAAAAAACTAAAAAAAAGGAATTCATATCCTATATCCCTATATCCAACCCTAAAACAAATATATATATATAAAATAAAAAAATAAAAATAAAAAAGACATGATTGCCTGGGTGAAAAAAAAAGAACTAACACAACACTGCCAACCCAATTACAAATGACACCATCAAAATAGGAGGTCACATTTCTGAAGATGTACAGGACAAAGCCTCTCCTGCCCCGGCAACTAATGCTAAATATTTTCCCATGAAGTTATCACCATATCTTGGTGACTCTAACAGGCAAAGCCCAATTATGCTACCTAAGTAACCTTGGAGATCTAGGTTTAACCGTTTGTAACCCAGAGTGCTGTGAGAACTAAGCAGAACAGTGTCTGTTAAGTCTAACGAATCCCTAGCACATGACAGGCAAGAAGATAGATCCAGAGAGTTTAACCAAGTGTTCTCTTACCTAGAAACCGATCCAGAGACTAAAGTCTTCTCTTTATTTGTGAGAAAACAGATGGGCCTATGTGTTTCCTGGAAGTTAATCTATGACCCAACTTCAAAATAATCAATTACACACCAACCTGAATAACGAGAAGGGTGTAAAGTCTTCCTTTTCCTTTTCTTAGGATATTCATTCATATCTTTTCAATCTAAAAATGAAATGAATTGAATAGGATACAGTTAACAAATTGTAAAAAATCTTTTTTTAAAGAGAGAGTTGGCACAACAGGGCCTTAGCCACTAATCAGACTGCACACACTTGCTCCACCTAGTGCACATGTGCTACCTTGTACTTGCGTTATCTTTGAGAGTTTGCTTTATGTGGGATCTGGAGACAGACTGAGCATGAGTCCTTCCTTGGGCTTCACAGGCAAGCACCTTAGCCACTAAGCTAATTCTCCAGTCCTAGAAATTCTTCGTAAACTTTTTTTTTTTTTTAGGTAGGGTCTCACTCTAGCCTAGGCTGACCTGGAATTTATATACTCTCAGAGTGGCCTCCAACTCATGGCAATCCTCCTACCTCTACCTCCCAAGTGCTGAGATTAAAGGCATGCACCACCACACCTGGCTCTTTAACTTTTTGTTGATAATTTCCATACATACAATATACCACGAGCATAATTCCCTCCCACTTTTCCCATATTCCCAAGTCCCTCCTTCACTAAATACCTTCTTTCTAGTCTCTCTTATACTTTTATGTTCATTTTTTAAAACTTATTTATTTGCAAGCAGGCAGACAGGGAGTGACAGAGAATGAATGGGTGCACCAAGGCCTCTTGCCATTGCAAATGATCTCCAGACACACGTGCCACCTTGCACATCTGGCTTTCATGGGGACTGGGGAATTGAACCACCATTAGGCTTTGCAAGCAAGCACCTTAAACCACTGAGTCCTCTCTCCAGCCCTTGATATACATTTATTTCCCTCTCCTATTATGCACCTCGTGTGTCAGGAACATCAGTCACTGTGAGGTCATGAATATCAAGGCCATTTTGTGTCTGGAAAGCAGCACTGTAAGCACTCCTCCCCTTCCTCTGGCTCTTAAATTTGCTTCTACCACCTCCTTTTCAGGCCTAAGTCTAAGAACTCTTTCTAACCAAAGAGTATACTGGCAATAAAAAATTTCTGTACCACATGAAAATGTCTTATAAGAGCAAATCATACAATGCCTCTATTTACATTTTGGATTGCCTTCCTCATAAAACATAAAGGCAAGATATGGATTTAGGCTTTGTTTCTTAACAAGGTTAAGTTCTTTTTTTGGAACAAGGTTCCACGTAGCCTGGATGACTTTGAACTTCTGATACTCTAGCATCCACCTCCTAAAACTAAGATTACAGGCCTGTGGCACCAAGCTCAGCTTATGCATTGCTGGGAACAGGACTCCGAGTTTTATACACACTAGATAAGCACTGTACCCAATGAGCCTTACTCCACGCCCAAGATTCTTTTCAAATATTTTATTTTTATTTATTTGAGAGAGAGAGGAAGAATGGGTGCACCAGGGCCTCCAGCCACTGCAAATGAACTCCGGATACATGTGCCACCTTGGGCACCTGGCTGACATGGGTCCTGGGGAATCGAACCTGGATCCTCTGGCTTTGCAGGCAAGTGCCTCAACTGCTAAGCCATATCTCCAGCCTGAAAAACTCTTTTTAAGTGTTGTTGCAATTGTGAGAAGCAGAGCAGGACATGGTGGTGTATGCCTTTAATCCCAGGCAAGGTAGAAGGAGCTGTGAGTTCAAGGCCAGCCTGGAACTACAGAATGAGTTCCAGCTCAGCCTGGACTAGAATGAGACACTACCTCAGGAAAACAAACACCAACAACAAACCCAGAAGGGGCTGAAGAGATGGCTTAGCAGTTAAGGCACTTGCCTGCAAAGCCTAAGGACCTAGGTTTGATTCCCCAGTACCCAGATGCATAAGGTGGTGCATGTGTCTGGAGTTCGTCTGCAGTGGCTAGAGGCCCTGGCATGCCCATTCTCTTTTCCTCTCTCTCTCTACCTCTTTCTCAGAAATAAATGAAAAATTTAAAAACACACAAAACAAGAAAAAACCAGGCCATTAGCTTTAAAAAAAAAAAAGTCAAAAACTCTATATTGAGCTGTGTGAGGTGGCGCATGCCTTTAATCCCAGCACTTGGGAGGCAGAGGTTGGAGGATCACCGTGAGTTTGAGGGCACCCTGAGACTACACAGTGAGTTCCAGGTCAGCCCAGGCTAAAGCAAGACCCTAACTCGGGAAAAAAAAAAAAATCTATATTGATACCATGACTTCCAGATAAACAAAAAAGAATAGAATCTCAGTATAATAACTTTCAAGGGTTGTAGAGATGGCTTAGCAGTTATGGTGCTTATCTACCTAAGGACCTAGGTTCGATTCCACAATACTCATGTAAGCCAGATGCACAGTATCTGGAATATGTTTACATGTCTAGAGGCCCTGGTGTGCCCATTCTCTCTCTCTCTCTCTCTCTCTCTCTCTCTCTCTCTGCCTCTTTCTCTCAAATTAAAACAAAATGAAAATAAATTACTTTCAAAATAAAAAACTCCCGTATCTTTGAGCTTCTATTTAACATTGTACTGAGATCTGAATTGTGATAACCAACATACAGTTAAATTCCCATTAGCTATTATAAAAGTAATTAGTTTTGCTATACTCCACTTACTTAAGATAATTCTTAATACTGCAGCAAAGAAAAATGAATTATAGGGAAGTTTCCACAGATGGACAAAAACACCTACAAGTAAAACATAATAGAAATCATATAAGCAAAATGTTGCACATTTGTATGATGCAAAATAAAATAATATCAAATTTTTAATTAGTAAGGCAAGAATGAATAAGTATACTATTATTTCCCATTTTCATACACTAAAAATTATATATATTGATAACTATGAAATTATATGCAAATTACTTCTTGCTTCTTTGAAATTCTTCTGCATTGCCATAACTATAGCCTAATGCCAAAAGCAGAATATAAATCTGCATTTATTTATTCAGCCTAAGATAAGCACAAAGAATGAGACCAAATACTGGATCACAGGCCCAAAACTTTTAGAAATCCTTAACAAAACCCACTTGCTGTGAGACCAAATATAACCATTTTTTAAAAAAAGGCCCAGGCCTGACTTAGATAGAGCACTAGCTGGCCAATGTGCTGACCTTTTCTTCTGTAAACTTTGCTTGCTTAATTGCTGCCTTTCCCCCTAACATTTCTGAGAATCTCCACTTCAAGGACATTGCAGAAACGCTCCACTGCAGGGGGGGGCTCCGACCACCTGCTTAGATAAGAAACTGAGGAATCTCCACTTCAAGGACAATGGAGAGGACTTCATCTGCCTGCAGTGCCCCTAGCTCCTGCCCCCAACTTTGCCCGCTGAAACCCCAAGCCAATCAGAACTGTTTAAATCAACCAATCATGTATCTATCCCCTACTTCTTTGTTCGAATTCCTATATGAACCCCTTCCCCCAAAAGAAGGGGCTCTCTCCCTCACTACAGTGTGCCGGACTGGGGGGATGGAGCCAGGCCTAGGCTTGCAATCAAGAAACCTGTGTCTCGCCTTCTGTGGCCATTCTCTGGGTGACTTGGCTCCTGGTCAGGGGTCTTGGCACAACATGCATGCCAATCATATACCAGACAGTGGACACATGTTCATTTATTCTTAGGTTATACAGAACCCACAAGACCTTCCCCATGTGGTCGCTTATCCCTTGCTACTGATCAGCAAATTGAGGCTTAATAAAGTTGGATATTCAGTAAGTTGTAGGGCTATATGAAAAGACCTATCCAATTTTTTTGTTTGTTTGTTTTGTTTTGCTTTTCAAGGTAGGGTTTCACTGTAGCCCAGGCTAACCTGAATTCACTATGTAGTCTCAGGGTGGCCTTGAACTCACAGCTGGGATCAAAGGTGTGTACCACCACGTGCCTGGCAGACCTATCCAATTTTAAGCCCTTTGTTTTGGAAAGAAACAAACAGAAAGAGTGACCCACCCAGTTCAGCGCATTAGTCCCGGTCAGAACTTCCTCTTCCACCTCAGGTTAATGTCTGTCCTTGGCTGCAGTGGGTGGGGATGAAGCAGATATGCATCTTAAATGCTGCCTTTCTTATCAACAAGGTGCCCCCCTCCCCCCAGGCAGGGTCTCCCACTAAGCCCAGGCTGACCTGTGTGATCTCAGTCTGGCCTAGAAGTCAAGGTGATCCTTCTACTCTCAACTTCTGCCCCCTCCCTCCCTCCCTTTCCTTTTCTCTGGTGGAGGAGGGAGTGGATCTCCTTGTGTGGTCTTCTCTGGCCATGAACACTTGACGGCCCTGTCCCAGATTACTAAGTAGTGACTGCGCAGGTGTAGACCACCTCCCGGGACTACCAGGGTGACAGGGGCACGAAGCCAGGATCCATGTGCTGAGACAATATAGTAATAAGATAGTAGGTACTTTTCCAGCTTACCTCGCACTTCCTTAGTCTCTGTCCCATCTCTTCTTCGCAGTAAGCCCATGAAACACACAAGGGCTTACCTAACTAGCAAACCTACCTCATTTTTACTGCAGGCAACTTGGAGAGTAACTGAGGACACAGGGTTCACTGCTGCACAGGACCAGCAGCAGGGTCGTGTAGCTTCCAGCTGTCAGTCACCAAGGAGGAGGGAAGGTATCACCTAAAAGACCGACAGCTATAAGTGAACAGAAATGTTACATGGATATATAAAATGTCTCACATTCTCCCCCCAACCCCTTGGTTTTTCGAGGTAGGGTCTCGCTCTAGCCCAGGCTCACCTGGAATTCACTATGGAGTCTCAGGGTGGCCGCCACCTCACAGGGATCCTCCTGCCTCAGCCTCCCAAGTGCTGGGATTAAAGGCGTGCAACACCACGCTGGGCCAAATAATTTTTTTAAACTGTTTTGAACCAGGTGTGGTGGCTCATGCCTTTAATCCCAGGACACGGGAGACAGAGGTAGGAGGATTGCCTTGAGTTCGAGGCCACCCTGAGACTACATAGTGGGGAAAAAAAAAAAGCTGTTTTTACCTTCATGTTCTAAACTAAAATTCCAAAATCCTCTGTTGTACAACTCCAGAGCTCCAGAGTTTAGGAGGCCAACAACCTCAAGTCCTACACACTCTTATATAATATTTTTCTTCAAGGTAGGGTCTCATTCTAGCCCAGGCTGATCTGAAATTCACTACGTAGTCTCAGGGTGGCCTCGAACTCATGTCAATCCTCCTACCTCTGCCCTCGAGTGCTGGGGTTAAAGGTGTGTGCCACCACACCCAGTCCTACACACTCTAAAAATGCCAATGAGAACACTGAAAACTGCCAGAGGACATTTCAAGTTGTTTAGAACTTGAGTAAGAAATGGAAACCAGGGCCAGGGATGTGGGTGAGTGATAGGGGCCATGCCCAGCATGCGTGAGGCCCTAGGCTCAGAGGCCACCACCACCACCACGAAGTGGCATCAGGGAGGGGGAACCAGACAGTCATGCATACTGGGTTTGACTGTCAGGTGAAAGAAGCCAAGGCCACCTTGCAGGAAGGTGAGGGGAGCCGACCCTCACAACCAAAACCACTGACCAGCCTTTGTATAAGATGCGGTTGCAGTCAGCTTCATGAATTGCTGGTAGAAATCACTCCATCAAGAGCAGCTTGTGGAGAAAAAGAGGTTTATTTTGGGCTTACAAGCTGGAGGGGGAAGCTCCATGATGGCAGGGGAAAACTATGGCATAAGCAGAGAAGGGTGGACATCACCCCCTGGCCAACATAAGGTGGACAACAAGAACAGGAGAGTGTGCCAAACACTGGCATGGGGAAACTGGCTGTAACAACCATAAGCCCTCCCCCAACAATACACTCCCTCCAAGAGGAGTTAATTCCCAAATCTCCATCAGCTGGGAACCTAGTATTCAGAACATCTAAGTTTATAGGGGGCACCTGAATCAAACCACCACACAAGCATTATGGACAACCACCTTCACAAATAAATCTGGCTTTGTAACTAAATCATGTAAGTCATATAAACATTTGCTCACACAATCACAGGCAACTTATTTACTCCCCCCGCCACTTTAAAGACAAGCTACACACATATCGTCACTACAGGAAAAACGAGAACTTTTTAAAAAATTAAATCAACCGGGTGTGGTGGCGGCGCACACCTTTAATCCCAGCATTCGGGAGGCAGAGGTAGGAGGACTGACGTGAATTCAAGGCCACCCTTAGAGTTACACAGTGAATCCCAGGTCAGCCTGAGCTAGAGACCCTACCTTGAAAAACAAAAAATAAAAAAATTAAGTCAGCCAGAATCTGCTCACTCAGAAAACAGTATCGTGATGTTATATCCACACTGTTCCCTGTATTAAGGTACATATACACAGGTATTTCATTTCTATCACTTTTTGTGTTACATTTAACGTGACTCTAACATTACAATTGGGTGTAAATTCAAAATAATGCACAACCACATCCCATGGGAATGACAATATTTGAAATATTCTTTTCAAAAAGCATCTTACAACATATATGTTGGTGCCAAATGGTAGTTTACTCCTATAATTCCAGCACTTACAAGGCTGAAGCAGGAGAATTGCTAGGAATTCAGGGTTAGCCAGGGCTACATAGGATCAGGCAAACTAGGGCACCATTGCAAGATCCTGTCTAGAAAAAAAAAAAAAGAAAGAAAGAAAGGCCTGGGTATGGGGGTTCACATCTATAATTCCAGCACTCCGCAGGCTAGGGTAAGATTGCGCACCATGAAATCGAGGCCAGCCTGGCCTAGAGAGAGACTACTTCAAAATAAATATATAAACCTGCACGTTTATCATGTCCACCTGTCATTTTCAATCGACAATGTACATACAAGCCACAATACACATAATAGGATTAACTAAAGAGATGGACCTTTTTAAAGGCCACCCATGCTTACGATGGTATAGACAGTAAACGGCTGCATCTTAAATGAGTTTAAAGAGCTATTATTTCCCATTTACCGCTTCATAAAAGTATTTCTCACATTTTAAAAGGACCGACCCCAGCCACGGTGGTTGCACCCCCTTGCATTCCCAGCAATCGGGAGGCCTAGGCGGGCGGGAGCACGAGTTCAAGGCCAGCTTCGGCTACACAGAGAGCTTGGGAGGTCAGCCTGGGCCACAGGCAGACCCTGCCTGCCTCTCAATAAATAAAGAGGGCTGATAACGTTCCGGGGGCGCAGCTTGAGCGTGCGTGCACTGAGATCAAGGTCCCTGCGTGCAGAACGGCCCGGGTCCTCGTCTCCGCGGAGACGCCCCCGGCCCCGGCCGCGCTCCAGCCCAGGGCCGCGGGGGCTCCGCGTGCGCGGGCAGGCCCCGGGCCACCTCGCCGGACGGCCCGGCGCAGGAGGGAGGAGCGGACCCGGCCCGGCCCTGCCCTGGCTCCCCGCCCCTCACCTCGGCGCAGCTCGAGCTCAGCCGCCCACGTCGGCTCCGCCGCGGAAGCCGCACCGGGTGGAGGCGGCCCCCCGACGCCGCCCGTTCGCCCGCCCGCCCGTCCGTCCGTCGCTCGGCGCCTGGCTCACCGCGCTCCAGCGGGCTAGGCCCGGCCGCACTCACCGCGCCTGCGCCTGCGCCACGCTCCGGGCCGCGAGGGCGCGCGCGCGCGGGGACGCGGGGCGGGGCGGCGCGCCCCCTGCTGGCGCCCGCGGGGAGCTGCCACAGGACAAGGGCCTTGGGCGTGTGCGCTGGGCGGGCGCAGGCGGCGCGAAGGGTCCGCACGTCTCCAGAAATCCCGCTGGGACCAACCCAGCTTATCACAGAGGATCGCATCCATGATCTGAAATCTTTTTTTTTTTTTTTTCTGACCTGACGGTTGAGCAGATGTAGAAAAGGATTACATTAAGTGGACACAATTTTTTTTTTAAATTAATTTTAGAGAGAGCGTCTCATGTAACCCAGGCTGCTTGAATGCTCCCGATTCTCGTGCCTGCTTGTCTCCTGGGTGCTGGGATCATGGACACGATGCCAGGGTGTGGACACAGGTTTTAAGATGGTCTTTGGAGCTGGCAATGGCTAAGTGGTTGTGTGTATTGCATGCGTAAGACTTAGGATTTGAACCCTGGCATGGCAGCTAATAAGTAATGTCTGTATTGATACTGATCCCTGACTGATGGCTTTTTAATGTTATTGTTTTACTTTTGGCAGCTTTAAGACTAGAATCCTCTCCCTCAAAAATAACTGACTGCTGCTCCCACAACGCATAAACCACAACCCCGTTAGAAATACATATAACCCCACTGAGGAGGACCCCAATGGAATGGGGGCAGGGACGAGAGAAAAGAGGGTACCAACACATGCTGTATCCATACGAAATATGTTGTTGTTAATAATAATAATAATAATAAATATTTTAAAAGGCTAAAAAAAAAAAGCAGGGTGTGGTGGTGCACGCCTTTAATCCCAGCACTCTGGAGGCAGAGGTAGGAGGATCGCTGTGTGTTCCGGGCCACCCTGAGACTACGTAATGAATTCCAGGTCAGTCTGGGCTAGAGTGAGACCCTACCTTGAAAAGCAAACAAACAACAACAAAAAAGTTAAAATGAAGAATCCAAGTCCTGTGGCATTGGTACCACTTTTAATCCCAGCAATCAGGAGAGAGAGGTAGGAGGCTCCATGTGAATTTGAGGAATTCTAGGTCAGTCTGGGCTGGAGTGAGAATTTACCTGGGGCGGGGGGGGGGGGGAAGAGGTGCATTATATAATAGAATCCAAGCCAGGAGTGGCGGTGCAAACCTTTAATCCCAGCACTGGGGGGACTGAGGCAGGACTGTCATGAGTTAAAGATAGCCTGGCCTTCAGAGTGAGTTCCAAGTTAGCCTGAGCCAGAGTGACACCCTACTTGAAGAACAGTGAGAGAGAGAGAGACAGACAGACAGAGACAGAGGAAAGAATACAAACAAACAAAACAAAAAAAAAACAAAACAAAAAGGAACCCAGAGCCTGTCGAATTCAGAACACACTCCACACCCGAGCTACATACAAGGCCCCGCCCCACCACAAGATCCAAACAAGCTGAAGTGTCTGGAGACTGTCGTTCATTACTGTAGAACAAGCATCTGAGGTTTGGCTAATGATTAAGTGAATGAATAAGGTCCTGGTAGATCATTGCCTAGGGCCCCTTGCAAAGTCAGGGCTGCAGCTCTTTTCCGACAGCCATCTGCTGTCCAATCAATCCCCCGACGACGGAGCAGCAGTGTCCCCAGGCCGGCCGCAGGCGGGCCCCTCCCTCCACCAGGTCTCCGGAAGGGAAGCGATGTCACCTTTGATCTCGTAATAACCTTCAAGGGCGTCCTCGGCCCACGGGAACGAACGTTGCGTACGGCCCGCACAGAGGACGGAGAGGGCTAGGTTTGCAGACCTCCTTCACTCCTCGCATGTTCAGCGCTGGACACAGAATGGGGAGTGGGTGGAGGGCTCCGAGGTCCGCCCTTGCAGCCGGTTCCCCGGGCGGCCAGCAGGGGGCGGCGTGCGGCCATCCTCATCTGCAGGTTCCGCACCCGGCGTGGCGTCCTGCCGCAGTGTCCCTCCTCAGACTTGGGCTTGGAGGTAAAATGCACAATATATATCCCAGTCAAAGTAAGCACCCACCTCCTCTCCTCCCGCCTTACTTAAAATCGTGAGCAGTGGGCCACTGAGAAGAACATCAACAGTGCTTGGACATCGTTGCATGATCACAATTTGTGGGGCGGGGTGGGGGGGGGGTCTGACCTCCAACTCAGTATGTAGCCAAGGCTTCCTGAAAGCTAGGCCAGCACTCTATGGAGCGAGCTACACTTCAGCCCTCCTGTTACATTTTTTCCCCTTTCTTTTCTTTCTTCCTTCTTTCTTTTTCTCGAGGTCGGGTCTCGCTGTAGCCCAGGCTGACCTGGAATTCACTATGTACTCTCAGAGTGGCCTCCAACCTATGGTGATCCTCCTACCTCTGTCTCTTGAGTGCTGGGATTAAAGGCGTGCGGCATCATGTTCAGCTTCTGTTACATGTAAATTTTTTTTTTTTTTTTACATATAACAGGTGATACTCCTTTTATCCCCTGGCCCTGACTTCAGTTATCCTGGGAGCCCTCCTTAGTGGGGTTACAATATTCACTGTGGGATCGTGAAGACATCTGTCAGTCCCTATAAGGTAATGGGGGGACCCTGCCTCAGGTTATTTCTACCCACTCTGAGGCTGTTACAATCTTTCCACCCTCTCTTCTGCAATGTTCCCTGAGCCATGGCAGGCCAGTTGGCAGACTGATGTAGTGTTGAGTTATTTGTATCCTCTGGATTTCTCCTTTGATAGGTTTTTTTTTTTTTAAATGTAAATGTAAGATTGTAAATTGGTGAACAGATTACTAGGGGTGGAATTGCCTAACTGAGATCAGGGAAAGAGACTGAGTAAACAAATGGTGGTGGGGAGGGTTAATCAAAATTTAAGAAGGCCTGAATAAGTTATACAGAAACCTACTGTTTTGGACAATAGTGAGCCCAGAAGTTATACATTGTTACTAGACAAATGTCAGTGCCAGAGATGGGATACCTTTCAGTGAGTTGTTGGCCGGGGAGGTCCCTGACCCCCCCAAAACATTACAGGTCATTGCCAAGGCTCTCAGTTTCCCACCAGGAATAGAGGGTAAGAGCCTATTGCTGAGACTCCACATGTTTGGGCTGCAAGGTCACAGAGAAATCAAGCCGGAGCTGAGCTGAAAACCTACTCCCTTTAAGACTAGCTGGAAAAAGCTATGCTGCATGCTGCTGTATGGGAAAGAGAAGTTATCGGCAGAGATAAATAGTAGACACCACAAGCCTTAAGTTTGGCCAGGCCAAATGAGCCACTGGGTGCAATAGTGGCATGTTTGTTATGGGGGAAACCAACTGCTTTCTAATTGGATTGGAGACTGGCTCAAGGGGAGGCAATACATGCCTGGTACTGAAAACCTATGTACCGGAGTACAGGGAGGTCATGAGCCCTAGGGGTGTAATGCCTGCTTGTGTCTGGCTAAATGCATCTATTATGCTCACCAAAATGTTCTGCAAGCCCTTCCTTTGGCTCTCACATTCTTTATGCCACCTCTTCCGCAATGGACCCTGAGCCTTGGAAGATGGAATAGAGATGTTTGTTTCAGTACTGAGCACTCCTCTGTCACTTCTTCTTAGCACTAAGGTGCCTTTTGAGTTATCCCAGAGGTCACTGCCATATGTAAACAGAAACTTCTCTAACCATGAAAATAGAAATGGGACTATTTGTAATGAAAAAGTTTGGTGGCAGAGGGAGGAAGATGAGAGAGTAATGGTGAATATTATCAAAATACATTATAGATATGCATGAAATTGTCAAAAATAAAATTTTAAGGGCTGGAGATATGGCTCAGAGGTTAAGGTGCTTGCCTGCAAAGCCTAATGACTGGGGTTCATTTCCTCTGTACCCATGTAGAGCCAGATGCACAAAGTGGCACATTCATCTGGAGTTCATTTGCAGTGACTGGAGGCCCTGACACACACACACACTCTCCCCTAGTAAATAAATAAAAAAATATTTTTATATAGAAAAAAAGTAAAAAATGTTAATGGTAAGCCGGGTGTGGTGGCACACACCTTTAATCCCAGCATTTGGAAAGCAGAAGTAGGAGGATCACTCTGAGACTGCATAGTGAATTCCCGGTCAGCCTGGACTACAGTGAAACCCTACCTCAAAAAAAAAAAAAAAAAAGTTAATGGCACTTTTGGCACTTTGGACTATGTACAACAGTTAAGTAGTGGATATTTAAATTCTTTGCTTCCTTTCCAATGCCTTGCCAAGCTGGCCATGGTAGAACACAGTTGTTATCCAGCCCTTGGGAACTGGAATGTGAAATAAAGTTCCCAAGAAGCAGCTGTACCTGCTTCAAACATCCTGTACAGCTGATCGGCTGACAGCACTTCTGTGGTTGTGGAGAGATGGTATGCTTGCTGATCTTTATAGCCAAATTATCTTGGGCTACTGTTGCAGTCAGGTTCACATTGGTGGTAGAAATCACCCAACCAAGATCAGTTTATGGGGAAAAAAAGAGGTTTATTTTGGCTTACAGGCTCAAGGGGGAAGCTCCATGATGGCAGGGAAAACAATGGCATGAGCATAGGGTGGACATCACTCCCTGGCCAACATCAGGTGGACAGTAGGAACAGGAGAGTGTGCCAAACATTGGCAAGGGGACTCTGGCTATAATACCCACAAGCCCGCTAAAGGACTCAGGAACCAGATGGACGCCATGACAGGCATCAGAGTCCTCAGTAGGCCTAAGTTTCTATTTCCCTGGCAAGGTCTAAGTTTTTATTTTCTGGTAAGGGTGGATTTAACAATTACTGGAAACTGATTATGCCATACATTCCTGTCATCATAGATAAGCTCAATTCTCCTAGCCCCAGCCCACAACTTTGCCCTCCAAAATCCTAAAACAATCAGAAGAGTACACTGTTTAAATCAACCAATCATGTACCCGTCCCTTTCTTCTATGTTCAAATCCTTATAAAAACCCGACCCTCCCATTACTCAGGGCTCTTGTACGGATCCACTGCCTTGGTGAAGTCCAGAGACCGAGCTTAAGCCCGAAATAAAGCTCCTTTTCCTTGCATATGTGTTTGGTTCTCCTTGGTGGTCACTGGGTGTGCTGAGAACACCCGCCCCCAACAATACACTGCCTCCAGGAGACTTTAATTCCCAAATCTCCATCAGCTGGGAACCTAGCATTCAGGACACCTAAGTTTATGGAGGACACCTGAATCAAACCACAACATTCCTCCCCTGACCCCCATAAATTAATAATCAGCTATGATGTAAAATGCAGTGTATTCAGTATGACTTTAAGATGGCCATGGTTCATCCTCACAGTTCCATCAGGTCTCCATGCAGGCAATCCTTCTTCACACTGCGCATGGCCATTTCCAAAACACAAGACCTCATTGCAAACTCAATGACCCTCTCTTTCCTATATTTCTTATACTCCACAATACCAGATAGGGTGCCAATTTGTTAATCTGGGGGCGGGGGGAATAAAGCAGACTTTGAAGAACAGGACACTCCTTGAGCACTCAGGCCCCTTCAAAAGAGTCTACATTCTTCCTTTTGCCCCAGCTGGCCCAATTTCAAAGGTTGTAATTTCTCATATCATTGAAGCTTCAGCCCAAAGATTTCATTCTGTGCCTTATCCCTCTGCTCACAGCAGTCCATTTCTATTCAGTGCAACCCTGCACAACTTCTCAGGACATGGAATAACAGCAAGCCTGTCACACAAACTGCTTCTTGCCAGTCCAGGAAAAGCTCTTTCTCACCCTCATAAACTGAACCTCATAGTCCATAATTCTTACTGCATTCAGGTCTAGGTTTGATCAGAATAGTCCATCAACCTGTACTTACAGCACTGCAAGGCATCTCTTAGGCCAAGGTTTCAAATCCTTCCACATTCCTCTTGAAAATCACCTCCAAAAGGCCAAAGCCACACAGTCAGGTGTCTAGTAGCAAATGACACCACTCCTCGGTACCAACATTACTGTTGCAGTCAGGTTCACATTGCTAGCAGAAATCACCCAACCAAGGGCAGCTCGTGGAGAAAAAAAAGGTTTATTTTGGCTTACAGGCTCAAGGGGAATCTCCATGATAGCAGGGAAATATGGCATGAACAGAGGGGAGACATCACCCCCTAGACAATATCAGGTGGATAAAATGAACAGGAGAGTATGCCAAACACTGGCAAGGGGACACTGGCAAGAAGACACTGGCCATAATACCCATAAACCTTCCCCCAACAATACACTGCCTCCAGGAGGCGTTAATTCCCAAATCTCCATCAGCTGGGAACCTAGCATTCAGAACACCAAAGTTTATGGGGGACATCTGAATCAAACTATGACAGCTACCTTTAGCTCCCTTAATAGCTATTTATTGTCCACCTCTGTTTGACCTGTGACCCATGCTAATTCTGTAACTATCAGGTGATCAGGGGAAATTATTCTGGAATGTACTAACAGACCACAAGATTCTACCAACACAAAGCCCAAGAGTGTCATCAGATAACATCTGAAACCTGCAGCAGAGATTGCTCCACCCTGCTGTAACCTGCCTCCCTGATATTTCCAGCAATGTATTTCAAAAGCTTCTCAGTTAATTACCTTCTTTTGTCCCGTAACTAAACACTTCATAGAATTGCTAACATATTGGATATTGGAATTTGGGGCAACCTAAATCTGTGTTCCCATGTCACAGTCACTTATGTATGGCTTCAGAAAAGACTATCTCTTTTTCCTTGAGGCAAGAGCTGTGTGTTTTGCATCTGCAAGAGGCAGGAGAAAAGGCCAGCCTCAGTTACAGAGGGAGTTTAAGTTTAAATAGCTTGGGGTTTTATGAAGCCCTGTCTGAACAACCAACAAAAAGAACCAGATGAATGAAATGGAAATGCTTGCTGACGAGTAAATAAAATGTGACGTTCCATTGTAATACATATTTTTTTTCTTTTTTTTGGTTTTTTGAGGTAGGGTCTCACTGTAGCCCAGGCTGACCTGGAATTCACTACAGAGTCTCAGGGTGGCCTCGAACTCACTGCAATCCTCCCACCTCTGTCTCCCGAGTGCTGGGATTAAAGGCGTGCACCACCACGCCTGGCTGTAATACATTTTTTTTTTTGGATTTTTTTTTTAATTTAATTTATTAGTTTTCTTTTCAGTAAATACAGGCAGTTTGGTACCATTATTTAGGCTCATCTGTGATCTACCCCCTCCCATTAGACCCTCCTTGTTATTGAAAATGGGTCGTGCATTGTGGAGTTAGCCCCCAGTTATTAGTATGATAAATGTCTCTGAAAATCATATGTAATACATATTTTTATGTGAAATTGACTATTTTGTTATGTGTTTATTGGCCATTTGTATGATTCATGATTTTCAGTTTAAAGCCAGGCATTCTTGATGTTCATGACCTCGCAGTACCTGACACTACCTACACAAGACCTTTGTAATAGGGGGAAACAATGATGCATCAAAATAGAAGAGAGAGGGGGAATTTGGGAGGGGAAATATGGAGGTGGAGGGTGAAAATTATCATTGTCTATACTTATGGAAACTATCAATAGAAAGTTTACAAAAACAGGTGGGAGGATTGCCACAAATTCAAGGCCACCCTGAGACTACATAGTGAATTCCAGGTCAGTCTGAGCTAGAGTGAAACCCTACCTCAAAAAAACAAACAAAAGGGCTGGAGAGATGGCTTAGTGGTTAAAAGTTTACCTGTGAAGCCTAAGGACCCCGGTTCAAGGCTTGACTCCCCAGGACCCACGTTAGCCAGATGCACAAGGGGGCGCATGTGTCTGGAGTTCGTTTGCAGTGGCTGGATGCCCTGGCATGCCCCTTCTCTCTCTCTCTTCTCTTTCTCTCTCTAACTGCCTCTTTCTCTTTGTCTGTCACTCTCAAATAAATAAATAAAAATAAACAAACAAACAAAAGAATAGAATCCAAGTGGTGTGGCATTGGGGCCACTTTTAATCCCAGCACTCAGGAGGCAGAGGTAGGATAATTACTCAATGAGTTTGAGGCCACTATGAGAATACATTCCAGGTCAGCCTGGGCTAGAGCTAGACCCTAAACACACACACATAGGGCTGGAGAGATGGCTTAGAGGTTAAGGCACGCGCCTGTGAAGCCTATGAACGCTTGTTCGAATCTCCAGGTCCCACGTAGCCAGAGTGATGCAAGCATGCAATGTCGCACAAGAGGGGGCATGCATCTGGAGTTTGTTCACAGCACCTGAAGGGCCCTGGCATGCCCATCTTCTCTCTCTCAATCTCTGGTGTGTGCTCTTTCTCTTTCTGGCTCTCGCTCAAAAACAAAAAATTTAAAAAAAAATTTTTTTTAAAGCCAGGCATGGTGGAGGCAAGCTTGTAATCTCAGCATTTGGCAAGCTGGAGAAGGAAGATTACCATGAGTCCAAGGCCAGTTTGGGCTACATAATGAGACCCCCTTAATCAAAACAAAGTTTTCTTTTGTTTTTTTGAGGTGAGGTTTCACTCTAGCCCAGGCTGACCTGGAATTCACTATGGAGTCTCAGGGCGGCCTTGAACTCACAGTGATCCTCCTACCTCTGCCTTCCAAATGCTGGGGTTAAAAACGTGCACACCACACCTCGGTAACCTTTTTTTTTTTTTTTTAGTTTATGTCCTTTGCCTACTTGATTGTTTAGCTTAAACCGAAAATGAGCCTTTTGCCAGTGGTATCTGTTGTATATATTTCCTGTAATTTATTTACTTTTTAATGCTGTTAGCAATACAATTATATGAAATCAGGTTATTAATCTTTACTTTATGGGTTCTTTCATTGGCCATATGCCAAGACATTATTTTCTTCTTACAAGATCAGGTTTGGTTTTAAAAAAATTATCTGTAACTTATTTTGGGGGGTGAAGCAAGAATCTCGCTCTCTCTCTCTTTCTCCATTTTTTTTTTGTTTTACTTGTTTGTCTACATATTATATAACAGCCTATAATTAAATCTGTAAGAAAGAAAAATGGCTTCATCAAATACCCAGGTCATCTCTTAAATCACTGGTTTTCAAATGTTAACTGCATCAGAATCATGAGAAGATCTTCCAAAATTTCTGAGGCTGGGAGTGTAGTGTAAGAACTCTTGCCTGGTGTGCCCTACACCTCAGGTTTGAGTCTTAACACTGCAAAAAACAAATCAGTGGCTGGAGAGATGGTTTAGTGGTTAAGGCACTTGCCTGTGAAGACTAAGGACCCAGGTTTGCTTCTCCAGCTCCCACGTAAGCCAGATGCACGTGGTGGCACATGCAGTGGCTAGAGACCCTGGCGTGTCCATTCCCTCTCTCTCTCTCTCTCTCTCTCTCTCTGTAGCTAATAAGTAAATTAAGTAAAACAATAAAAAAAAATCAGAAATGGGGAGATTGCTCAGTGGTTAAAGGTGCTTGCTTACAAAGCCTTCCAGGCAGGGTTCAATTCCCCATACCCATGTAAAACTGGATGCAAAGTGGTCTATAAACCAGGAATTCACTTGATCAGGAAGAGACCACACACACACACACACACACACACACACACACACACACACACACAAAATTGATTACAAAACAAAGCAGAGGGCTGGAGAGATGGCTTAGCAGTTAAGTCATTTGCCTGAGAAGCCAAGGACCTAAGTTTGATTCTCTAGGACCCATGTAGGCCAGATGCACAAGAGGGCACATGTGTCTGGAATTTGGTTGCAGTAGCTAGAGGCGGTGGTTCACCCATTCTCTCTCTGTCTGTCTCCTCTCTCTCTTCGCTTGCAAATAAATAAATAAAAGCAGATTGCTGTGTCTCATCCTCAGATTTTCTTTTTTTTTTATTTTTATTTTTATTTATTTGAGAGCGACAGACACAGAGAGAAAGACAGATAGAGGGAGAGAGAGAGAATGGGTGCGCCAGGGCCTCCAGCCTCTGCAAACGAACTCCAGACACGTGCACCCCCTTGTGCATCTGGCTAACGTGGGACCTGGGGAACCGAGCCTCGAACCGGGATCCTTAGGCTTCACAGGCAAGCGCTTAACTGCTAAGCCATTTCTCTAGCCCTCATCCTCAGATTTTCTGATCCAGTAGTCCTAGGCTAGGCCTGCACAGCCGCAATTCAGACAAGTACCCAGGACTCACACTGTAAACTCATACCCTAAGGCTTCCTGCCCAACCCCACCCTGGTCCAGCGGTATTTCTTATTACCCGGCTGATAAATTGGGCCTCTCTCTTCCTCTCTTGTGTACCTCATGCATTTGTCCAGCTGTCAGCCCTTCCCTTCATTTCTGTCTGGAAGATCAAAGACAATTGATCTCTGTGTAAACTCTTTGATTTTCCTTTCAGAGATCTCCGCTTGATTATCAAAGATTCCATTGGCATTTCTCTGCTGGTTCACCTACCAGAGGGGCATTAGTGTAAAGGGAGTGAGGCCCAAGCTTCAAGTCCCCCCAGTTTCATGAACCTCTAATTAAACAAGAGGTCTTTTGAGACATGATCTTACTCAGTTGCTCAGTATAGTCTTGAACTCACTGTAGCCCAGGCTGGCCTTAAATTTGCAACCCTCCTCCCTCAGTTTCCCTGTATCTGGTAGCTGGGATGAGAAGGTATCCTACCTAGCCCAGCTTCAATGTTTTTCTTCTCTCTCTCTCTCTTTGAAAGTCAAGCAGTTCAAAACTTTATTTATAGGGCTTAAGCAAAGGAAAGAAGGCAGAGCTCCTGTAAAACAGGAGGGTCCCCATCTTCCCTCCCTCTCTTCCTTCCTTCCTCTTTTGCTGTTCTTTTTTTTGAGGTAGGGTCACACTCTAGCTCAGGCTGACCTAGGATTCACTCTGTATTCTCAGGGTGGCCTTGAACTCATGGCGATCCTCCTCCCTCTGCCTCCCAAGTGCTGGGATTAAAGGCGTGCACCACCACACCCGGCTATTTATTTTATTTTATTTTTAAATTTTAAATATTTATTTATTTGACAGACAGAGAGAGAACGGGTACTTTGTGCATCTGGCTAACATGGGTCCTGGGGAATCCAACCTGGGTTCTTTGTCTCTGCAGGCAAATGCCTTAACCGCTAAGCCATCCCTCCAGCCCTTGATTTTCTATATAAAGATGGGGTCTGATGTTACCTAAGCTGGTCTCAAGCTTTCAGTAATGCCCCTGATGTCAATGCTGGGATTATAGGGGTCCTACGTCTCCTCTCTCCACCCCACATCTCTGAGTGTTCGCCTAGACTCTGTATTAGACTAGCGTGTGTCTGGTGATGAAAACCTTTTCGCAGTTTCCAGTTTTCATTCTGGCTTTTCTTCAGCTACATGAACAACTGAATAAGTGAGCGAATCAGGGCTGACTGCGATCCCGTCGTGACTGCTGAAGTGACACCTCCCACGTTCCCACCGCGCTCCTCCTTTCCTAGGGCGGGCTGCATTTATAAGGCCTGGAAACGAAGGCAAGTGATGCATCCATTATGGCTGCAAATGCCGACAAATGTAACTGCCAAGACCCCATTTTGAGGGAAGCTGGGATTAACGGCGGGGGCCAGGGTTCCACGGGGTCCAATGGGGGTGCTCCCTTGTTCAGGCTGATGGGCGGAGACCGCGCTGCTCACCTGCCCGAGCGTGTTGTAGGACACTGGCAAGTCAGTCGACTGTTGCTTCGAGCTGCAGGCGCTTTGTGTCCATTTCTCAAGCCTCGAATCCCTCTCTCCCCCCGAGCGAGTCATTAGGACCCACAGCCAATGTGCACAAGTCAAAAACAAACTTTGTTAGCTGGGCGTGGTGGTGCACGTCCTTAATCCCAGCACTTGGCAGGCAGAGGTAGGAAGATCGCTGTGAGTTCAAGGCCACCCTGAGAATACAGAGTGAATTCTAGGTCAGCCTGAGCTAGACTGTGACCCTACCCCAAAAACAAAAACAAAACAAAACAAAACAAAAAAATACCTTCACCTACAGAGTTCCAGAGCTTGAGCTGCATGAGACCCTATCCCCTTGTTTAAATTCTTTAAAAAATATTTTATATTTATTTATTTGACAGAAGAGAGAGAGAGAGAGAGAGAGAGAGAGAATGGGCGCACCAGGACCTCCAGCCACTGCCAACAAACTTGAGACACGTGTGCCCCCTTGTGCATCTGGCTAATGTGGGTCCTGGGGAATTGAGACTGGGTCCTTTGGCATTTGCAGGCAAATGCCTAAACTGCTAAGCCATTCCTCCAGCCCTCCTTTTTTTAAAAAAATTTTATTTATTTATTTATTTTTATTTATTTATGAGATATATATATACACACATATACATATATATACATATATACATATATATACATATATCACATATATATACATATATACACATATATACATATACATATATATATGGAGAGAGAAAGAAAGAGAGAGAGAGAGAAAATGAGTGGGTACTGCAGGACCTCTAACCATTGCAAACAACTCCAGACTCATATGCCACCTTGTGCATGTAGCTTTTATGTGGGTCCTGGTGAATCAAACCTGGGTCCTTTGGCTTTGCAGGAGCACCTTAACTGCTGAGCTATCTCTCCTGACTCTTATCCCCTTTAAAATATATACATTTGATTTCTTGAGCCCAGGCTGACCTGTAATTCACTATGTAATCTCAGGCTAGCTTCAAACTCACAGCAATCCTCCTACCTTGGTCTCCCGAGTGCTGGGCTTAAAGGTGTGTGCCACCATGCCTGGCTTAAAAAAGATTTTATTTTTGAATGAGGAGAGGGAGAATATGGGCCACTTGATGCACTGGCTTTACATGGGTTCTAAGGAACTGAACCTAGGCCAGCAGGCTTTGCAAGTGGTCAACCTTTAAGCACTGGGCATCTCCCAAGCCTGAAACCTTATCTCAACCCCTCCTCACAAAAATACCCTATTCCATTAACATAATTTTGGATTTCATTTGTTCTTTTACCTACCACTCATTAAGGCCCACTCTGCTGCTTTCCAGATAGCGAAGGTAGCCCTTGTTTTATTTCTCTTATGGCCATCATGTAAGGCCGCAGGGAAAGTCTCTCCGAATGGTGATTGTCCTGGAGCTTTTCCTGTTACGGTGCCATGATCTTCCTAGCAGCACTCCCACACTCCCAAAGGCGCCGTGGGAGTTCCTCAGCGATCAGGCAGGAGGTGGCTGGTCACATTGTATCCACAGTTGGGAAGCAGAGAGCAGTGAATAGAGGTGCTCCACTCACTTCTTCCTCTTGAGGTAGTCCAGGACGAAAGTCCATCAAGTGGTATCATCTGCACTCAGGTATGTCTTACCTCCTCAGTTACGCCAATCTAGAAACATCCTCACAGATGGGACTACAGGTGTGTCCCCTAGGTAATTCTAAATCCAGTCAAGTTGACAGTGAAGATGAAACCATCTTCGTGCCTCTCAGAAAGACTTGAATAAGGACTATCAAGGGAGCGCACCAGAATGTAAACAAAACCTGATAGTCACCCTGCTCTGGTTTCTACTGCCAAGGTGACCTAGCTGAATTTCTACCCTGCACTTGTCTCAATTATCTCTAAGGATGAGATGCCCATAGTCCAGAAGGCCCTCTTCCCCTGGGCTGGCTGAGTCACCGACAGGTAGCATCTAATGTCATCACAGCCCTGTCTGCATGCTGAACGATGATATTCCCTATGGCAGAGGACAGTCAGCAAGACAGAAGCGTGACAAGAGAGAAGGTGATTCCAGAATTCCCAGAAAATCTCTGTTCTTTTCCAGAAAATATTCCTTCCTTTCTTAGCCTGTCCCTCCTGTCATTTAAAAAAAATTTTTTTTGTTGTTATTTTTATTTATTTATTTGAGAGCAACAGACAGAGAAAGAGGCAGAGAGAGAGGGAGAGAGAGAGAGAGAGCATTTTTTTTTTTTTTAACATCTACTTATAACCTCCCAATCCCCAGCTGGTCAACAGCTTGATTTGTGCATTATCTTTGGCTTTTCCTAGTCTTGGCTCGGGATAAAAAGTCTCCTTTACTGCTCAATTGGTTCCTCAGTTCTGAGAGGCGGGGAAAAGACCCAAATTTGAGGTCCAAAAGTGAAAACAACACTAGAAGTTCATTTAATGGGGAAGATCAAAGAATGTTCACAGGTTGGGAAAGCTTTTGTTTAACTATTACCCAGAAGCTGAGCATGGGCTGATGTGTCTCCTAACTAATGAGTCCTGCTTCCTTTGGGCTTTGAAGACACTCAAATTCCCATGAGATGTATGAGCTCAGCCGGAAACTGCTGTTGATTTGGAAATGAGCCCAAGAGAAGGGGACACTCTCTGAACAGTTCCCTGGAGGACTACATCTTCCATTCCCTTAAGGACAGTGGAAAACAAAAAGGAATGTAGGAAGAAATTAATGGTGATTTCCAAAAAGTAGGCAGCTGGAGCATGTCTGCATGTCTCAACGTTGTTTTAGAAGAGCTGATGGACTAACTTTGTCATGCCATGACCAATAAGCTCTGCATACTTTCTACATAGCATTAATTCTAACAGCTTTCCTGTTAGCTTGGCAAGGTGGCACACACACACACACACACACACACACACACACACACACGTGCACTGGGGATGTAGAGGCAGGAGGATTAGGAATTCAAGGTCATTTTCAATCATACATTAAGTTTGACATCCCAGACTACATAAGACTGAAAACGGCAACAACAACAAAATTTCTTTTAGTCAAGTATGGTGGTACATATCCCTAATCCCTGCACTTGGGAGGCTGAGACAGGTGGAGGGAGAAATTGAGACCATCCTGGGTGTGGTAGTTTGAATGTATGGCCCCACAGACTCAGGCTGGAAACTCGAGTCTCCGGTGGGCAGAGTCCTACTGTGGAAGAGGCACGTCAGTCACTGGTGGTGGGGAGCAGGTCGTGGTGTGTGAACAGCTGGTGTTGGTGCTTGCTGGCTCTCTGGTGGTGTCTGTCTGCTTGTATCTATGGAAGGGAGCCAGCTTCTTCTGCCATTGATGGCGTTCCTTTGGAATTTGTAAGCCTGAAATAAACCCCTTTTGTCCAATAAGCTGCTTTTGGTCAGGCGTTTGTCCCAGCGATGAGGAGCTGACTGCTACACTGGGCTACATAGTGAGAATTTCTTTCAAAAACCAAGCAAAACTGGAGTTGGAGAGATGGGTTAGTGGTTAAGGCACTTTCCTGCAAAGCTTAAGGACCCAGGTTTGATTCCCCAGTACCCAGATGCACAAAGTGGCATATGTGTCTGGGGTTCAGTTGCAGTGGCATGAGGTCCTGGTGCACCCATTCTCTCTCTCTCTCTCTCTCTCAAATAACTAAATAAAAACATTAGGGGGGGCTAGAAAGATAGTTAAGTGGTTAAGGCACTTGCCTGTAAAACCAAAAGACCCAGGTGATTGTCCAGTACCAACATAAAGCCAGATGCACATGGTAGCATATGCGTCTATAGTTCATTTGCAGTGGCTGGAGGCCCTGGTATGTCCATTTTCTCTATTTGCTCATTTTTATCTCTCTCCCTATCTCTCAAATAAATAAATAAAATATTTAAAAATATTAGAGAAAAGAAATAGGACTTCCATAAAAATCCAGCTACACTATTTCTGGGCATATACCCTAAGGATTACATATTGTACTACAGACTTAAAAATTTATTTTTATTTAATTTTATTTGGGGGGGCAGAGAGAGGGAGTTAGAGGGAGGGAGGGAGAAAGAGAGAGAGAGAGAGAATGGGTACACCAGGGCCTCCAGCCACTGTAAACAAACTACAGATCCATGTGCTACCTTGTGCATCTGCCTTATGTGGATCCTGGGATATCCAACCTAGGTCCTTTGGCTTTGCAGGCAAGTGCCTTAACTACTAAGCCAGCTCTCCAGCCCACTTATATATTTATGATAGCTAAAAATTGGAAGCTAATAGGGCTTGAAAAATGGCTCAGCAGTTAAAAGGCAATTGTTTGCAAAGCCTGACAGTCCAGGTTCAATTCCCTAGTATTCACATAAGGCCAGATGAAATGAGGCATGCTTCTGGAGTTCATTTGCAGGGGTAAGAGTTCTTGGTTCACTCTCTGTAAGCCAAAAATGAACTATTTGGCTTGTATCAATTGCTTCTGGTCAAGCATTTGTACACAACAATAAGACAGTCACTGACACAACTGAGAGAATTGAAAGTAGTTTTGCACACATAAGTTACAAGTAATAGACTTAAAAGTAAAGTGTTGGCTGGAGAGATTGCTTAGTGGTTAAGGTCTGAAAAGCCAAAGGACCTGGGTTTGACTCCCTAGGACCCATGTAAGCCAGGTACACAAGGTGGTGTATATGTCTGAAGTACATTTGTAGTGGCTGGAGGTCCTGGAATGCCCATTCTTTATCTGCCTCTCTCCCTCTCTCTTGTTCTCTTAAATAAAATAAAATAAAATAAAATAAAATAAAATAAAATAAAATAAAATAAAATAAAAGTGAAGTCTGAGTGGCTGGGGAGATTGCTCAGTGATTAAGGCACTTGTCTGAAAAGCCTGATGAAGCCTTTGAAGAAAGACATTAGTTTTGGACAGTTAGATGGGGTAACAGACTCTGAGACTAACATAATATACAGCTCTATTTTTGTTCATAAAAAGAAGAGCTTAGACACATGGGAAGGCACAAATCAATTGAGAGCTGTGTAAGCCTCAGAGCACTGCTCCTCATGAATGTCGTGGTCTGGGACTCCCCAAAACAAGTGTGAAAAAAATAGTGTCTCTATACATTGATGTATTAATTGCTCTTGGTATTAATTGTGCCTTATCTTGTTATTAATATGCATATTATCTTGGATTTAAAAAATTATGAGTTATTGAGTTTATTTAGGGAGAAATCATAATCCGTGAGGTTATTTTTTTTTCCCCGTGAGGTTTATTTAGGGGAAATTGATATCTAGGAAAAGGCTGGAGCAGTTGCACACACACATGGAAGATGGGACATAGGAATCCCTTCAAATAACAGACCAGAGGGGGTTAAGACACAGTGAAAGACTCAGAGACCAACGATAAATCTTACATGCAATCAAAGTGAGGGGTTACCCTCAAAGCATAGCACAGGTAAAAGGCAAGAAGAAAAACACCCAAATCAAGATAAGTAGTCTTTCCCTCCTGTCTTGGATTTTTTAAAACTTAAAATTGGGCTGGAGAGATGGCTTAGTGGCTAAGGCACTTGCCCAGGAAGTCCAAGGACCCAAGTTCGATTCTCCAGGTCCCACATAAGCCAGATGCACAATGGTGGCACAAGCCTCTGGAGTTTGTTTGCAGTAGCTAGAGGCCCTGGCATGCCCATTCTCTCTCTCCCTATCTCCGTCTCTAATAAATAAATAAATAAAATATTTTTTAAAAGGCCTTAAAATTTGTTTTACTGTTTTGTTTTGTTTTTGAGGTCAGGTCTCCCTCTAGTCCAGGCTGACCTGGAATTCACTATGTAGTCTCAGGCTGGCCTCAAACTCACAGAGATCCTCCTACCTCGGCCATTATGCCGGCTACCTTGACTTTTGCTTGAATGATAATAATCTCAACTCTGAAACAATTACCACGCATAATCATTTTTACTTTAAATTCTGACTTCATACCTTGTTCTGGAAAATGAGAATAATTGAGAAGTGCTATGACTCAGAAAGAAATAGCCAAAACCTGCACAGAAAGGGTTCTTCCTCTCAGTTTGGTTCTGAACCCTTACATAACTCTGGGTAAACTGTCCAATTCTTTAGGATGTCTTTGTTCTACCTAAAATATTTGTATTTATTTAGGAGAGCAAGAGAAAGAGAGAGACAGGGCACTTGAGTGCCTCTAGCCTCTACAAATGAACTCCAGACACATGCTCTCTACCTATACAACAATGTTGTTAACAAGAGAAATTAACAATATCCTTTGTGTTGGAAGATGTAGATAAAAATTTTCAACTCTTGGCATATAATACTGAGAAGTGTTAATGGAAATGGTGTACAAACCAACAACTTGGAGTCATGTTGTTACTGGGGAACTGGGCATCTAGTTTTGTGGGTTCTTAGTATTTATTGTTAATAAAAGAATTTAGAGATGGACTCATAAGGGAGCCTAAGGACCATTTTATTAGCATTTGGGAGTAAAACAGGGTAGGCAAGCTGTAAATGTCAGCAGCTGCTGGGGAGGGAGTGAGTGATAGGAAGAGAGTCTGCGTGGCTTTTGAGTCAGGACCCCTAAGGCAGGCAGGTTGAGCCATGGAGGTCAGCCAGCAGCTGCTTGGGGAAGGGGAGAGTGGTCTTCAAAGGGACAGTGAGAAAGCTCACAGTGCATGCTTAGGATGTCGGCCAGGACTCAAAGAGATAGAAGAAAGGGAGGAAAGGAAAAGTGACCGCATCTTTGCTGCTAAGCCGGCCTGCTTTTACATCTCCGCAAAACTGGCAGAGCAGCCAACACCTGCAAACTACTTCCCCAAGAAGAGTATGTCATTAAGGGGTAACTGTTCCTCCCACCTCTTTAAATGTCTTTAAGTAAGGAGTAGTTTCTTGGCTTGGTGATGGATAAGCTCAGTTGGATCAACTTTTTTTTTTTTTGAGGTTAGAGTTTCACTCTAGCCCAGGCCGACCTGGAATTCACTATGTAGTCTCAGGGTGGCCTCGATCCTCCTACCTCTGGCTGCCAAGTGCTGGAGTTAAGGGTATGTGCCACCACATTCAGCTCTTCTTTTCTTTTTGTCCTTTTATTTTTTGAGGCAAGCTCAACAAACTGGCCTTTTCTTTTCTTTTCTTTTCTTATTTATTTATTTATTAGAGACAGAGAAAGAGAGAGAATGGGCACACCATGTGCACCATGGTCACTGCAAACGAACTCCAGACGCATGTGATACCATGTGCATCTGGCTTACGTGGGACCCGGAGAATCAAACCTGGGTCCTTAGGCTTTGCAGGCATGCGTCTTAACCACTAAGCCATCTCTCTAGCCCTGACCTTTTAAATTTGTTATTATTATTATTATTATTTGGTTTGTTGAGGTAGGGTAAGGTCTCACTCTAGCCCAGGCTGACCTGGAATTAACTCCGTATTCTCAGGAGTCTCAGGGTGGCCTCGAACTCACAGCAATCCTCCTACCTCTGCTTCCTGAGTGCTGGAATTAAAGGTGTGCGCCACCACACCCAGCTTTTCTTTTCTTTTTTTTTTTTTTGGTTTTTCGAGGTAGGGTATCCCTCTAGCCCAGGCTGACCTGGAATTCGCTATGGAGTCTCAGAGTGGCCTCGAACTCACAGCGATCCTCCTACCTCTGCCTCCCAAGTGCTGGGATTAAAGGCATGTGCCACCACGCCCGACCTTTGGCTTTTCTTTTTTTAATGTGTGAGAGAGAGACAGCGAGGGCAAGAAAGGGGGAGAGAGAAAATTGGCATGCCAGGGCCTCCAGCCACTGTCATCAAACTCCAGATGCATGCACCACCTTGTGAGCATGTGTGACCTTATGCATCTGGCTTACATGGGACCTGGAGAGTCAAACATGGGTCCACTATGCCATCTCTCCAGCCCCTGTATTAACTCTTCAGGGAGGGGATTTAGAATGTCAAGATGTCTCCACTCAGGGTCAGAGGTAAATTCAAGTTCTTTTTTTTTTTTTTTTTTTTTTTTTGAGGGCGACAGACAGAGAAAGAGGCAGAGAGAGAGAGAGAGAGAGAGAGAGAGAGAATGGGCACGCCAGGGCCTCCAACCATTGCAAATGAACTCCAGATGTATGCGCCCCCTTGTGCGTCTGGCTAACATGGGTTCTGGAGAATTGAGCCTCGAACCCGGGAACTTAGGCTTCACAGGCAAGCACTTAACCGCTAAGCCATCTCTCCAGCCCTAAACTCAAGTTCTATTCTTTGGCTATAGAAAGTAGCTTTCCCTCAATAAAACTCTGACACCTCCTTTCTCCTCCCTTTACCAGGGAAGGTGTAGGTGGGGTCCAAAGCTGATCATGAAGAAGAGGTGTGTCCTCAAAGGCTTCTAAGTCTGCTAATGTCTTTCTGTCTAGCGCCCTACCAACAGAAACCTCCTCTTTCATCTTTATGAGTTGGGATTATAGGTGTGAGCCACCACACTCAGGAAAAAAAACAAGAACACCTCTCTTTTTCTTACATGTACTCCTGGCTTTTTTGGTGGAGTCTGGCTTTGGGGCACTGGTGGCTGAAGTTTGCAGACTGACTCACTGTGAGGATACAGGAGTCTCTAGAGAGAGTTCATCTAGGACGGGAAGGGCTGGGATAAGAAGATGGTCAGTTTGGAGGATGAGCTACAAAGGACCAGCCGGTTTCCAGCAGCGCAAGTTCAACAGCTCAGCGCCTCTCGGGAGTGGTGGGAACAAATGGTCAGAGGCTGCTGTTCGCTTTGGTTCAACTTCAACTTCGGTTTCTGTGTCCACAGGCAGAGGGACTTTGAGCCAGGTCCATGCTGTCCGTAGAGGTCAAAACCGTGTGCTCTTATCAGGCACTTGGGCTATGGCCCTACCTTAAGGAGGAACTGAATTTTAAATTTTATGGATTTTTCATTGCATTCAAACATAAAAATCTGGGCAGTTACCAGTTGCCATGGTTTTGTTGCAGGTTTTGAGATCAACAGACCCTTTCTCAGCTCTGGGGGGCAGTGAGCACAGGGGCTAGAGTGCCGGACACTCCACGGTCACTAGAAACCCCCTGGCCAGTGGCTCTCTCAAGCCACTTACAACCCACGTAGAGTTGACCACCTTAGACACAGTAGGAAGGCAAGTTAAGCACAGCTTTAATCTTAGAAAGTAAGGCACGGCAGGGTGTGGTGGCGCACGCCTTTAATCCCAGCACTTGGGAGGCAGAGGTAGGAGGATCGCTATGAGTTCAAGGCCACCCTGAGACTACATAGTGAATTCCAGGTCAGCCTGGGCTAGAGTGAGACCCTACCTCGAAAAAATAACAACAACAACAACAAAAAGAAAGTAAGGCACAAAGCTCTGAAGCTGGGAAGCCCCCCTCACCCCCAGCAGGTAACCCACCTGGGGACCGGGATGGATGGTTGCTGTACCCCCAGGGATGTAACTTAGACATCAGATCAGAGCTGGTTAGATTGGTTACTTTGAGTGTGTGTTCTACCCTGAGGGTGTACATTAGGCATCAAGTCAGGGTGCATTGGCTTGGCTATTTTGTTTGTTTTTATTTATTTATTTGAGAGAGAGAGAGAATGGGTGCACCAGGGCCTCCAGCTGCTGCAAGCAAATTCTATACTCATGTGCCCCCTTATGCATCCTGCTTACATGGGTCATGGGGAAATCGAACCTGGGTCCTTTGGCTTTGCAGGCAAGCGCCTGAACCACTAAACCATCTCTCCAGCCCTGGATTGGCTATTTTGAATATGTGCAGTGGCTCTTCATAAAAAAGGAACAAGGACACAAGGGCTGGTGGTCAGTTGACATCTTTGTGAGTCATGGTGAGTCAGGGCTTTTTGGAATTTAGTCCTTTGACTCCGTTCTCTGGACTTGTCATCAGTATTGTTCTTTTGGGGCCTGTAACCCTGACTAAGTACCTGCAAAATGTAGACTGACACCTAATTTCCATCAGTTTGTTGTGAAATGCCACCCCCCCACACACACCACATAGGCCTGTGTGTTGGAACACTTGGTGCCCAGCCTATGGTGCTGGTTTTGGAGGTTGTGGAAACTTCTGGACTTTGAGGGGCATAGTTGGCACCATAGGTGTAGTGATAGGGAGTAGGGTTCATGGTTAGGTAGAGTTCCCCACTTCCTGGTAAAATATACTTTGGAAAAGAAAGTATGTTTTTTGCATTCAGTGCTTAGGATCTGGTCCAGGCTTATGACTTACAGGATTTTCCTTTTGTATCTTGGCAGGCAAATGTGACCTGGTGAGTTCAGCCTGGATGGGGAGCTTTAGGGAGCTGTTGACCTTTCTTTGCCCTCATGGCTCCAGAGCTGCGCAGGTGATTGTGAGCTGGGGAATACACACCCTAAGGGCCTACTTCCTTGCTGGTAGAAGTTAATGGATGTCTGATGATTAGGCAGTTGGCTTCAGTTTATGATAAATAATTCATAATTAACTGTGATTGGCATCTCAATTTAAGAGGGACTAGTTGGGAAGAAGGGGTTCAGTCAGTGGAAGGCGGCTAGGGAAGGTGGACCAGAGAAGGTAATGGGAGGGGATTAGAATCAAAATACAGTATATACATGGTTGAAATTGTAAATAAAGGGCTGGAGAGATGGCTCAGTGGTTAAGGTACTTGCCTGCAAAGCCTAACGACCTGGATTTGATTCCCCAGCACCCATGTAAAGCCAGATGCACAGTGGTGCATGCGTCTGGAGTTCGTGTACAGTGGCTGGAGGCCCCGCGCACACATTCTTTCTCTCTTTCCTTGCCAATAAATAAAGTTACATGAAAAAATTGTCAACGAAAATATAATTTGGGATAAATTGGCACACAGAGCAGGTTTTGGTTCTGCTTTGCTTTGTTTTCTTTTATTCTTTTCAATATATTTTTTATTTATTTGTATTCTGTTTATTTGTTTATTTATATTGGTTTTTCAAGGTAGGGTCTCGCTCTAGCCCAGACTGACCTGGAATTCACTATGTAGTCTCGTTCTGGCCTCGAACTCACAGTGATCCTCCTGCCTCTGCCTCCCGAGTGCTGGGATTAAAGGCATGTGCCACCACGCCTGGCTCTTATTTGTATTTTATTTATTGTTTTATTTTCCTTTAGTTTTTTATTGACAACTTCTATACTTACAGACCATGATAATTCCCTACCCTTCCCCACTTTCCCCTTCACAACTGCTCTCCATCATACCCCCTCCCTCTCTCCATTAATCTCTCTTTTATTTTGATGTCATCATCTTTTTCGCCTATAATGAGGGTCTCGTGAAGGTATTGCTAGGCACTGGGAGGTTGTGGATATCAAGGCCCATTTCTGTCTGGACAGTTGCATTATAAGGAGTCGTACCCTCCCCTTGGATCTTACATTCTTTCTACCACCTCTCTGCAATGGACTCTGTTGCAGTCTGGTTCGCATTGCTGGTAGAAATCACCCAACCAAAAGCAGCTTCTGGGAAAAAGAGATTTATTTTGGCTTACAGGCTCGAGGGGAAGCTCCACGATGGCAGGGGAAAACGATGGCATGAGCAGAGGGTGGACATCACCCCCTGGCCAACATAAGGTGGGACACAGCAACAGGAGAGTGTGCCAAACACTGGCAAGGGGAAACTGGCTTTAATACCCATAAGCCGGCCCCCAACAATACACTCCCTCCATGAGGCCTTAATTCCCAAATCTCCATCATCTGGGAACCTAGCATTCAGAACACCTAAGTTTATGGGGGACACCTGAATCAAACCACCACAGACCCTGAGCCTTGCAAGGTGTGATAGAGATGTTTCAGTGCTGAGCACTCCTCTGTCACTTCTTCTCAGCATTATGTTGCCTTTTGGGTCATCCCAATGGTCACTGCCATCTGAAAAGAGAAGCTTCTCTAACCAAAAGTGAGGGCAGCAGTAATACATGAATATGAACATTAAGTGTAGTGCTTACAGGGCAGTTTGGTGAGAATAATATATGCATTTGGTGAGAATAATGACAAGAGCAGGCTTTACATCCCTAAGGCCCGTGACCTCCCCTGCCATAGGCTTTTGATTAGGTTTTCAGTACCAGGCATGTATTCCCTCCCATAGAGTGGGCCTCCAGTCTAATTAGAGAGCAGTTGGTTTTCCCCACAGAGGACATGCCACTATTGCACCTGTTCAGTAATGTGACCTGTCTGGCCAAACTTGAGGCCACTGATGACTTCTGTCTCCCATAGGGCTGCATGCAGTGCAGCTTTTTCCAGCTTTCAGTTGGCTGGGCTACAGGGAGGAGGTTTTCAGTTCAGCCCCAGCTTGGTTTCTCAGTGACCTTGCCACCCAGGCATGTGAAATCTTCAGCAATAGAGTCTTATCATCTATTTCTCATGGGAAACCAGGGGTCTTGGCAATGGCCTGCAATGTTTTGGAGGCAATAGGGACCTCCTTGGCCAACAACTTACTAGAAGTTATCCCATCCCTGGCACTGAAAATTTTCTAGTAACAATCTATGGCTTCTGAATGTGCCATTATCCAAAAAAAAAAAAAAAAGCTTTCATATGTCTTATTCATAATATTTTGATTTTTGACTTTGCTTTGGAAATATGGTCTCATGTAGCCCAGGCTGGCTTTGAACTCACTATGTATAAGAAAATGACTTGAATTCCTGATTCTCCTGCTTCCACCTCTCAAATTGTTGGAACTTCAGGTGTGCTCCACCACTCCCAGATTTCTCTCTTTTTTTAAAAAAAATATATAGCTTTTACTTTTTAGCTTCATTTATTTGAAAGAGAGAGAACAAACAAAAGAGGCAGATATAGGGAGCGAATGGGTGTACCAGGGCCTCTAGTCACTGCAAACAAACTCCAGGGCCCTTTACCTTTGTAGGCAAGCACCTGGACTGATAAGCCATCTCTCCAGCCCCCAGCTTGCTTTTTGTATGTGACAGAGACCCAAGGACATATGTACATCTATCCAGAGTGCAGATTATCATGTCTGCAGAATATAGTTTTGTGAAGTCCTTCCACAAATTCTTTTAATATTCCCATGAAGGCTTGGGACCTCTTGCTTGGAGAACGCAGAAAAACAGAGGTGTGGAAAGGTTATGAAGCCTGCCCCTTCCCCACACTAAGCCTGTAGCAAGCAGGATTTTTTCCACTTGCATCAAGAACTTTCCTTGTACTTCCCTAGGAGAAAGAAGAGGAGGAGAAAGAGAAGGAGGAAGGGGAGGAATGAGGGGGGAGGGCTACCATAAGAGAGGAGGAAGATTTGGCAGACCACAGAGGGTAACCTGCCAGCTCTGGTGATCCCCACCATGGGAATGGTCAGCAGACAAGGGGCTGTATGACTCATCCTTGGATGACCACTGGGGCCATTGATTAAGACAGAGCAAGGCAGAGCTGACTCAGCCTCAGCTGAAATGTTGTTTTGTTTTTGAGACAGGGTCTCATGTATCAGAGACTGTCCTTGAATGCCTGATCCTCATGCCTCTACCTCCTGAGTGCTGGTATTAAAGGAGCAATGAGTCATCTGCCTCTTGTTTTCTTTGCCAACCAAACATTGCCCTATCTCACCCATTGTGGGCCTTGCTGCCTGCTCTATAGATTACACACACACACACACACACACACACACACACACACATATACATTTAGAGAGAGAGAATTAGTGAGCCAGGGCACCAGCCACTGCAATCGAACTCCAGACAATTGTGCCACTTAGTGCACATGTGTGACCTTGTACTTGACTCATCTTTGTGCGTCTGGTTTATGTGGTATCTGGAGAGAGATCAAACATAGGTCCTTAGGCTTTTTAGGCAAGTGCCTTAACTGCTAAGGAATCTCTCCAGCCCCTCCATAGGCTTTTTTTTTTTTTTAAAAATATTTATTTATTTATTTGAGAGCAACAGACACAGAAAGACAGATAGAGGGAGAGAGAGAATGGGCACGCCAGGGCTTCCAGCCTCTGCAAACGAACTCCAGACACATGCGCCCCCTTGTGCATCTGGCTAACGTGGGACCTGGGGAACCGAGCCTCGAACCGGGGTCCTTAGGCTTCACAGGCAAGCGCTTAACCGCTAAGCCATCTCTCCCACCCTCCATAGGCTTTTAAAAAATATTTTATTTATTTATTTGAAAGAGAGAGAGAGAGAAAGGATGGGCCACCAGGGCCTCTAGTCACTATAAACAAACTCCAGACGCATATTCCACTTTGTGTATCTGGCTTTATGTAGTTACTGAGGAATCAAACTTGGGTTCTTAGTTTTTTAGGCAAGTATCTTAACTGATAAACCATCTCTCCAGGACTCCATAGGCTTTTAAAAAAAGTTTATTAATTTATTTGAGAGAGAAAAAGAGAATGGTGCACCAGGTTATCTTGCCACTGCAGATGAACTCCAGATCCATGTGCCACTTTGTGCATCTGGCTTTATTTGAGTATTGAGGAACTGAATCTGGGCCATCAGGCTTTTTGCAAGCAAGTGCCTTTAACCACTGAGCCATCTCCCCAGCCCTCCATAAGGTTTTCCTTACAGTTCAGTTCTCAGCTTGACCTCATCTTCTCATTCATGTGGCTTGGCTTGCCGCTTTTCATTTCGTTGTCTATTGTCACCTAATTTCGTTTGTTCGACACACTGAAGTATTTGGATTTCCTTTGCTTGGACCCCTGCATCTTATCTCTCTCTTTACTGGAATGAAGTTCCCTGGAAGGCAGAAATTTCTGTTTTTGCTCACTACTATACTCGAAGGCTTAAAAAGTACTGGACACAAGCCGGGTGTGGTGGCGCACGCCTTTAATCCCAGCACTCGGGAGGCAGAGGTCAGAGGATCGCTGTGAGTTCGAGGCCACCCTGAGACCACATAGTGAATTCCAGGTCAGCCTGGGACAGAGTGAGACCCTACCTCGAAAAAGAAAAAAAAAGTACTGGGCACAAAGGATATAACCATCTAGTTCAGGAATGTTGCTGGGTTCCGTGGGTGGCTGAGGCCACAGCATGCTGGGCTGACCTGAGTTTCATGGGCCGAATTGGAGGGCTGACCGTGAGGGGCTGCCAAGCTCTTTCTGCCAGCACTGTCCTCTCCCGTCCTGAACGCAAGCTCCTAGATCCATCCCAGGGGCCTCTCAGGATTGGTCTCTTGCCTGGACACCCCAGAGCTCAGCCAGGCACCCCTTCTTACTCTCCTCACGTCTACCAACCTTTGGCTTTCCACTTGTTACATAGCCCCGGCTACTTGTATGCTGGTCTTCTTTCTTCCCTGTTATATAAGACTCCCCAGCAGGAATTCTTTTTTTTTTTTTTTTGCTTGTTTGTTTGTTTTCGTTTTTTGAGGTAGGGTCTCACTCTAGCCCAGGCTGACCTGGACTTCACTATGGAGTCTCAGGGTGGCCTCGAACGAATGCATCGCGATCCTCCTATCTCTGCCTTCCAAGGGCTGGGATTAAACGCATACGCCACCACGCCCTGCTTGAATTCTTTTTTTGTTTTAACTACTTCACTTTATTTATAAAAGACAGAAAGAGAGGGCTGGAGAGATGACTTATCAGTTAAGCGCTTGCCTGTAAAGCCTAAGGACCCCGGTTCGAGGCTTGATTCCCCAGGACCCACGTTAACCAGATGCACAAGGGGGTACATGCATCTGGAGTTTGTTTGCAGTGGCTGGAGGCCCTGGTACGCCCATTCTCTCTCTCTCTCTCTCTGCCTCTTTCTCTGTCTGTTGCTCTCAAATAAACAAATAAAAATAAACCAAAAAAAAAAAAAAAGAAAAGAAAAGAAATGACAGAGAGACTGAGAGAATGGGCATGCCAGGGCCTCCAGCTGCTTCAAATGAACACCAGACACACCACACGTGTCAACTTGTGCATCTGGTTAACATGTGTCCTTAGGAATCGAACCTGGGTCCTTTAGCTTTCCAGGCAAGTGTCTTAATTGATAAGCCATCCCTCCAGCCCATCCAACAGGAATTCTGTGGGGTCTGTGTTTGGACACTTGCTACAGAGCTATAATTATTCCACAGGGGCTTGTTTATTTGTGTTGTCTTTCATTTTTATGTTATTTGTGTGTGTGTGTGTGTGTGTGTGTGTGTGTGTGTGTATGATAGGTGTGTTTGGGCTCGCTCCACAGTACATGTGTGGAGATCATAGGACAACCTCAGGGTGTTTCCTCTCCTCCCACCTTCTTTTCAGGAAAGGCTTCTCCTTTTTAAAATATTTTTACTGGGGCTGGAAAGATGGCTTAGCAGTTAAGGCATTTGCCTGCAAAACCAAAGGACCCAGGTTCAATTCCCAGGACCCATGTAAGCCAGGTGCACAAGGGGAACACGTGTCCGGAGTTCATTTGCAGTGGCTGGAGGCCCTAGCATGCCCATTCTCGCTCTATCTGTCTCTCTTCTCTCTCTCTCTCTCTCTGCTCGCAAATTAATAATAAATATTTTTATTTACTGCCAGTATTTGGGAAGCAGAAGTAGGAGGATCTCTGTGAGTTTGAGGCCACCCTGAGAATACATAGTGAGACCCTACCACAAATATATATATATATTTCATTTACTTACAAGAGAGACAGAGATGCTAGGGCATCTTGCTACTGCAAATGAACTCAGATGCATATGCTACTTTGTGCATCTGGTTTAACAGGGTTTCTGAGGAATTGAACCCAGCCCGGTAAGCTTTGCAAACAAACACATTTAACCACTGAGTCATCTCATCAGGCCCGGGTTTCTCTTTAAAATAGTTTTTTTTTTTTTTCCCCCTGGGCTGAAGAGATGGCTTGATGGTAAAATGCATTTGTTTGCAAAGTCTGCCCACTTGGGATTGATTCCCCAGTATCCATGTAAAGCCAGATGTACAAAGTGATGCATGCATGTGTCTGGAGGTCTTTGCCAGTAACAAGAGTTCCCGGTGTGCTCATATTGTTTTTTTTTTTTTTTTTTTTCCTAGGTAGGGTCTCACTCTAGCCCAGGCTGACCTGGAATTCACTATGGAGTCTCAAGGTGGCCTCGAACTCACGGCGATCCTCCTACCTCTGCCTCCCAAGTGCTGGGATTAAAGGCATGCGCCACCACGCCCGGCTCCTCCTATACTTTTAAAATATTTTATTTATTTATTTAAGAGAGAGAGAGCGAGAGAGAGAGAATGGGCACACCAGGTCCTCCAGCTACTACAAACGAACTCCAGATGTAAGTGTAACTTTGTGCATCTGGCTTACGTGGGTCCCGGGGAATCAAACCATGGTCCTTTGGCTTTACAGGCGAGCCCCTTAACCTTTAAGCCATTTCTCCAGGCCCCCTCTTCTATTTTGATGTGATTTTTATTTATTTGAGAGAGAGAAAGAGGGCAGGGGAAAAAGAGAGAAAGAGAAAGAGAGGAAGGGAGGGAGAGAGAGAGAATGGGCACACCAGGGCCTTCAGCCACTGCAAACAAACTCCATACACTTGTGCCACCTTGTGCATCCGGCTTACCTGGGTCCTGGGGAATCGAACCAGGGTCCTTTGGCTTTGCAAGCAAACACCTTAATCACTAAGCCATAGCTCCAGCCCTTGATATCATTTATTTTTGCCCTTCTCCATCCTCCATGACAACATATTGATGGGGCCAATATTATGGTGGCCTTGTGCAGGGAATGACAGATGCTGCCAGGCTGTGAATGCAACTGTCACTTTGTGTCTGGCAGACAGTATTTGCAAGTGCTCCTCCCATCCTTCCTTTAGCTCTTACATTCTTTCTGATGCCTCTTCTGCAATGGTCCCTTAGCCTCAGAGAGGGTGAGAGAAACACCTTCTCTTGTTCTTCTGCTTGTGAGCACCTGAATTCTTCTGGATCTGCCTCCCATTGCTGTCGGCATGTTGGGATTACAGATGCATGTACCACTTTGTGTCCAGCTTTACATGGGTTCTGAGGAGAAGGCTAACCTCAGGTTGCTAGGCTTGTAAGCAAGCTTGTTTAACCACTGAGCCTTTTTTTCTTCTTTCTTTTAACGACACAGTCTCACGTATCCAAGACTGGTCTGGAATTCACCGTGTAGCTAAGGATGACCTTGAATTTCTGGTCCTCCTCTGTGTACCTCCTGAGTGCTGGGATTACAGGCCTGCAATACCGCACACATTTTATGTGGTGCTTGGAATCCAAGCCAGGGCTTGGTGCACATTAAGCAAGCTCTCTACCCACTGAGCGACTCTCCAGCCCAATTCGACAGTTGCGCAGGACTATGCCAGTTGAGATCATCAGGAAACTGAATGTGAGTCTGGTATGCAGGACATGAAAGAGCAAGCTTGATGGTGCAATAATGATCTCATAGCCATTTATCCACAAAACCACATCCCTGATGAAGGGGTCTTTGGAACCTGGGTTATTCCTCTGCACACGTGCTCACAGCCTCATTTGTGGGTCATGTTCTTTCTTTCTTTCTTTCTTTCTTTCTTTCTTTCTTTCTTTCTTTCTTTCTTTCTTGTTTTTTGATAATTCAAAAATATATATATTTTTACATTCTTTCTGCCTGCTCTTCTGAAATGTTCCTGGGCCTTGCAAGTGACGATGCTGATGTCCTGTTTAGGACTAGGTATTCCAAAGTCACTTATTCTCATGACTTTGCTAAGTTTTGAGTCTCTCCACTAGTCACCATCCATTGCAAAAAGAAGCTGCTCTGTCTGGCAGGTCATGTTGCTAAGTTTGTCTCTGCCATCCTGTCTGCTCACAAGCCCATGTTCATTAGGAAAGAAATGCTAGGAGTTGAGTCCTGAGTCACTCAGGCTGATCTAGATTCACGGTCTGACATTCTCCTCTGATCCGTTCTGTATTCATGTGGGCCGAGTTACAGCCATGAGCCGGGGACCAGCCTCATTAGTCATCAAGTGTGTGTGCGCCCCGCAAGGGTGCCTGGGTCATCCTGTCCATTTGTGGATTTAAAGATGCTTGACGTCGGCTCAGGTTCGTTCTCTTGACTCATTTCCAATTCATTAGTGGTTCTATTCGAAACACTCCTCGGCCCGCTGTGTTGCCAGACACTTAGGAGCAAAGGACAGAATTTCTCTGGTGATTTCATGTCATGCAATCCAGAGGTCGCAATTCTAATTGGAGAGCAAAATTAATTGTGGATTCAATCACCAGTTTCACATCGTACATTGTTCCCATTGCACATTCTGAGGACAAAGGTGAGTAAGGCAATGTCTTTTTCTTTGCAGAGCTGATTGTCTGAATATCAACACAAGAGCACAGCAGAGCAGGTGATTCCAGACCTATCCATGGGGGCGGTGGTTGGGCAAAGTCTTGAAAGATAAGCACAAGCTGTGCTACGCAAAGGACAAGAGGAAGACAAGAATGGTAAAAACAAAAGGCAGAAAAGGGCTGGAGATATGGCTTAGTGGTTAAGGTGTTTGCTGGCAAAGCCAAAGGACCCAAGTTCAATTCCCCAGGACCCACGTATCCCAGATACACAAGGTGGCACATGTGTCTGGAGTTCATTTGCAGTGGCTGGAGGCTCTGGTGCACCCATTCTCTCTCTCTTTTTGCCTCCTTTTCCTCTCAAGAAATACAAAAGAAATTTAAATATATATATATATATATATATATATATATATATATATATATTTATATATATATATAAATACGTTATTTATTTATTTAACAGAGAAAGAAGAGAAAGAGAGAGAGAATGGGCATGCCAGGGCTTCCAGCACTGCAAACAAATTCCAGATGTGTACACCCCCTTGTGCATCTGGCTAACGTGGGTCCTGGGGAATTGAACCTGGGTGCTTTGGCTTTGCACGCAAATGCCTTAACCTCTAAGCCAGACCTCCAGCCCTATATTTTTTTTGAGGTAGGGTCTCACTCTAGCTCAGGCTGACCTGGAATTCACTATGGAGTCTCAGGGTGGCCTCAAACTCATGGCAATCTTCCTACCTCTGCCTCCCAAGTGCTGGGATTAAAGGTGTGTGCCACCATACCCAGCTTAATTTACTTATTTGTGAGAAGGGGTGAAAGAGGCAGATGGAGAGAGAGAGATTAACTGTGGTCGGCACCATCCCATGGCCTGGAGTCCTGGGCTATACAATAAGGAGAGAGTTAGTTGAGCAAGTGGTGTTCATCTCTGTCTGCTTCTCCACTGTGGACTGAATGTGAGCAGCTGCCTCAAGCTTCCCTGCCATGCCTTCCCTGCTACGCTGGGCTGCTAGCTTGGAACTGTCAACTGAAATAAGCTATTTCCCTCTTTTCTCCCCTAATTTGCTTCTTTTGTCCCAGCAGTGAGAAAGTCACTGATACAAAAGGGATGAATTCCTGGGAATATAAAACCTACCAAGACTGGATCATGAAGTAATAGAAAACCTGAATAGAACAATAGCAATTGAGACTGAATGATACATTTTTGAAAAGTCCTAACAAAGAAGGGCCAAGTACCATATTACTTCACCACTGAGTTCTACCAAGCATTTAAAGAGCCAATAACCAACAGCTGGGTGTGGGGGCACACACCTTTAATCCCAACACTCAGGAGGCACAGGTAAGAGGATCACCGTGAGTTAAGGCTACCCTAGAATTAGAGTGAATTTCAGGTTGGCCTGGGCTAGAGTGAGACTCTACCTCAAACAAACAAACATAAAAAGTCAATACCAATTCTTCTTAAACTCTTGCAAAGTATGGAAAAAGATGGATGATTTCCAATTCATTTTATAGGGTCTTCATTACCTGGTACTAAAGCCATACAAAGACACTAAAGGACAATAATGATTACAAACAAATTAGAAACCAGTATCACTGATGGACAAAGATGCAAAAACCCTCAGCCAAATCCTAGCAAATGAAATTTAACAGAGTATTAAAATGGTCATATATGCTGGGCATGGTGGCACATGCCTTTAATCTCAGCACTTGGGAAGCTGAGATAGGAGGATCGCCATGAGTTCAAGGCCACCCTGACTTTTCATAGTGAATTCCAGGTCAGCCTAGGCTAGAGTGAGACTCTACCTCAAAAAACCAAAACCAAAACAAACTAACAAAAAAGAAAGAAAGAAAGAAGAAATGTCAGGCTGGAGAGATTGCTTAGTGGTTAAGGCACTTGCCTGTGAAGCCACAGGACCCAGATTCAATTCCCCAGGATCCATGTAAGCCAGAGGCACAAGGTGGAGAGAGCATGTGTCTGGAGTTTGTTTACAGTGGCTGGAGGCCCTGGTGCACACATTATCTCTCTCCTCTTTCTCTCTCCCTCAAATAAAAATAAAATAAATTTAGCCAGGCGTGGTGGTGCATACCTTTAATCCCAGCACTTGAGAGGCAGAGGTAGGAGGATCACTGGGAGTTCAAGGCCACCCTGAGGCTACATAGTGAATTCCAAGTCAGCCTAGGCTAGAGTGAGCCCCTACCTCAAAAAAACAAACAAAAAAGATACATCTAAAAAAAATAATTATGTTGAAAAAGGAATAAAAGTCACACAGGCATCTCAATAGATGCAGAAAAAGTATTCATTAACCAAAATATAGTTTAAGGAATACTTGTTATTTGTGAAGATAAATTGCTCTTGAATGGAAAGTCAGTTTCATGGTTAGGAATCAAGTTTAGGAAACTCTGACTGTAAAGGTTAAGAAACTTGTTTTAAAGATAGTATTAAAGCCAGATGTGATGGCAAATGCTTATAATTCAAGCCCTTGGGAGGCCCGGGGTAGGAGGATCACAAGTTCAGGGCCAAGCTGGCTATGTAGCAAGACCCTGTCCAAAAAAAAAAAAGAGACAGAGACAATATTAGTAACAGTTAGTTCCTGATTTTATTGAAGAGTGTGCCTCATCCAGAGTTAGAAGAGATATGCTAGAAAACAGATAGATACTGCTTCTGAGTAATAGTGCTTGCAGGCCAATGGAGAAAGGAGGAGCTAACAGAATTGCGATACTTATTTGTTGGATAATGACAAGCGAGAGTAGTTCCAGAGAGGAGATGATAAAGTATTACTGGATATAGGATATAGTGATGCAAAAGAATAATAAACTAGGGCTGGAGAGATGGCTTAGCGGTTAAGCACTTGCCTGCGAAGCCTAAGGACCTTGGTTCGAGGCTTGATTCCCCAGGATCCATGTTAGCCAGATGCACAAGGGGGTGCACGCATCAGAAGTTCCTTTGCAGTGGCTGAAGGCCCTGGTGAGCCCATTCTCTCTCTCTCTGCCTCTTTCTCTCTCTGTCAATTTCAAATAAATAAAATAAAAATGAAAAAAAAAAAAAAGAAGAAGAATAAACTAGGTGTGTTGGCTGGTGCCTGTAATCCCACTTGGGAGGGTGACACAGGAGGATTGCCAAGGGTGGCTTGAGGCCAACCTTGGTTGCGTAGTGAGACCCTGTATCAATAAACGAAACTGCAAGAATACTTGTGAACGTTTGTAAAGGCTGTGCCAGGAGGTGGACATCGGGTGAAGGGCTTCAGTCTTCATTGGTTTAACTGGAGCTAAGAGGGGCCCATGATTATGGGACTTTCTATTTCCTAGAAGTGGGCATAATAGAGCATTTTCCAAATGGATTTGACTGTGGAGATCCACTCTGAGGATATCCATTCATTTCTATGGTAGCTTTGGTCTTCAGACTGTTCTGACCTGAGGAGACACACAGTGAGGTTTTCTTTTTTCGTTTCTTTTTTTTTTGAAGAAGGGTCTCACTCTAGCCCAGGCTGACCTGGAATTCACTATGTAGTCTCAGGGTGGCCTTGAACTCACGGTGATCCTCCTACCTCTGCCTCCCAAGTGATGGGATTAAAGGCGTGCACCACCATGCCCAGCTCCAGACTGGCCTTTGTGTGTGTGTATGTGTGTGTGTGTGTGTGTGTGTGTGTGTGTGAGAGAGAGAGAGAGAGAGAGAGAGGGAATTGGTGCACCAGGGCCTCCAGGCACTATAATCAATTCCTGATGCATGTGCCACCTAGTGTGCATACACAACCTTGCACACTTGTGCCACCTTGCATCTGGCTTACATGGATCCTGAAGAGTCAAACATGGGTCCGTAGGTTTCACAGGCAAGCACCTTAACCTCTAAGCCATCTCTCCAGCCCCACGGTGAGTTTTTTTTTTTTAATTTTTTTATTTATTTGAGAGCGACAGACACAGAGAGAAAGACAGATAGAGGGAGAGGGAGAGAATGGGCGCGCCAGGGCTTCCAGCCTCTGCAAACGAACTCCAGATGCATACGCCCCCTTGTGCATCTGGCTAACGTGGGACCTGAGGAACCGAGCCTCGAACCGGGGTCCTTAGGCTTCACAGGCAAGCGCTTAACCACTAAGCCATCTCTCCAGCCCCCCCACAGTGAGTTTTAATTTAGTTTTTTTTCCAAATGATAGAACACTTTTCTGATCCTGGTGACTTGAGGTGGATGCAGGAGAATTGGAGGTTACAGGCCAGGACAGGTGCTGTGTAGTGAGTTCCAGGCTGACTTGGGCAACAAAGCAAGACCCTATCTTTTGGGTTGTTATAGAGAAACCCCAGTACAGAGGTGGGTTACTTCCTAGTGAGTTCTTGCTCTGGGAGACCTCTGAGGCCCCCCAAAAGAAGAAGAACTATATATGTCTTTCTAAATACTAACCTATTGAATCTTTTGTTGTTTTTTAAAATTATGAATTATTAGGTTTATTTAGGAAGAAATCACAACTTGTGGGGGTTACTTAAGGGTATTGGGAGGTAGAGCAGAGCCCAAAACATGTGGGGAGTAGGAAGCACTCTCTCATGTGCAAACACTGCATAGTTTATAGGGTTCATTTAAGAGGAATGGAGGTCTGGGGTGGGGGGAACCTGGAGCAGAGCCTTAACCGCGTGGAAGGTGGAATCTAGGAGTTTGTGTAGCAAGACTTGGAAGGAACCCGCAAGGCATCTGCTGTGTGCTTTTCCATGGAGGGAAGTTAACAGGGCAAATGGGGAGGTGCGAGGAAAAATGAGAGGACGCCTATCAAAGCAGAGACCAGGAGACTCAGAGCAGAAGTGAGTAATGAAGAGAGTTACACTCATGGTTACCTGGAGTTTGCAGAAATCACACAGGTAGCAGACCCAGAGTTAGCGAAAGCGCCCGTGTGCTGAGTTAGTGAACAGAAAGCATGCACATGGTCGATCAGAGACCCGAGGAAAATCATGTGTGTAATCAAAGTGAGACGTGACCCCAAACTACAAAGCAGAGGCAAGCAGAAAAGGTCCCCCGGATCAAGAAACAGTCTCATGCTCTTCCCACCACCCCTGCCTCCCAGCCAGGCTGTGTGAGGGGGAAGCCAGACTCAGGGCGTCCCTGTGGCCTAGTGAAGAGAGGCAGAGCCGAGCTACAGACCCAGAAATAACGAGTGGAGCTAAACGGAGCAGGGTGAGGTGGGGCGGGGTTCTCTCTCTCTCTCTTTTAAATATTTTATTTTATTTTCTTGCAAGCAGAGAGAGGTAAAAGAGAGACAGCGAGAATGGCACTCCAGGACCTCCAGCCCCTGCAAATGAACTCCAAATGCATATACCATTTTGTGTGTCCTGCTGTACATGGGTACTGGGGAATCAGTCAGATCATTAGGTTTTGCAGGCAAGTGCCTAAACTGCTGAGCCATCTCTCCATCCCTCTTTTTAAAATTTTTTTTTTGTTAAATATATATGAGAGCTAGATGGAGAGAGGCAGACAGAGAGAAAGAATGGGTGCATCAGGTCCTCCAGCCATCGCAAATGAATTCTAGACTCATGTGCCACTTTGTGTATCTGGCTTACGTGGGTCCTGGGGAATAGAACCTGGGTCCTTGGGCGTTGCAGGCAAACGTCTTAACCACTAAGCCATCTCTCCAGCCCTCTTTTCTTTTTTTCTCTTTGAGACAAGATGTCTTGTATAGTTCAGGATGGCCCCAGTGCTGGGATCTTGGGTACCACAACATGGAGAGAACAGTCCGTACTTTTTGGAGGAGTTCGAGTTAGGGTCTCACTCTAGCCCAGGCTGACCTGGAATTCACTCTGTAGTCTTAGGGTGGCCTCGAACTCAAGGTGATCCTCCTACCTGTGCCTCCTGAGTGCTGGGATTAAAGGTGTGCGCCACCACGCCTGGCTCAGTGTGTATTTTTTAAAAATAAAATAAAAATTTTTTCTTCGAGGTAGAGTTTCACTCTCGTCCAGGCTGTCCTGGAATTCAGTATGTAATCTCAGGGTTGCTTCGAATTCATGGTGATCCTCCTACCTTTGCCTCCCGAGTGCTGGGATTAACAAACTCCAGACAAACTCCAGATGTATGCACAGCCTTACTCATCTGGCTTTTATGGGTACTGGGGAAGTGAGCCTGGGTCCTTTGGCTTCTCAGGCAAGTGCCTTAAATGCTAAGCCATTTCTCCAGGCCAGTCTGTAATTGTGAAAACACTCCAGGTAGATAGGAAGTTGGTAACATTGGTTGTCTCAGAGGAGGGACTCAGTAGCTAGGTGAGGAAGATGTCATAAATAAAAGAGAGGCTGATTGAGAGGTGGAGGGTATAGGATGGAGAGTGGAGTTGTGAAGGGGAATGTGAGAGAAGGGGCAGGAAGTTACCATGGTTTATTGTCTATAATTCTGAATGTCGTCAATGAAAAAATAAAATAAAAAGAAGGATGGATGGAAGATTCTTCGCTGTACAGAATGGCTAAGTATCACCCACTGAAAAACCAACATGACAAGAAAAAACTTTTTTTTTTTCAAGGTAGGGTCTTATTCTAGTTCAGGCTGGCCTGGGATTCACTATGTAGTCTCAGGGTGGCCTCGAACTCACAGCCATCCTCCTACCTCTGCCTCCCGAGTGCTGGGATTAAAGGTATGCGCCATCATGCCTGGCTAGAAAAAAACTTTTCATGAGTGATCTAGATACAGTCAACACTGAGGCAACCACTGGCAAAGCCAGTTAAAAACAAAATAATATGAACTAAGTCATGAAAATTTTCTATTAAAAGGAAGGTGTGAGCCGGGTGTGGTGGCGCACCCCTTTAATCCCAGCACTCGGGAGGCAGAGGTAGAAGGATCACAGTGAGTTCCAGGCCACCCTGAGACTACATAGTGAATCCTAGGTTAGTCTGGGCTAGAGTGAGACCTTACTTTGAAAAACCAAAAAAAAAAAAAAAAGAAGAAGAAGAAGGAATAAAGTATATTTGCCAACAGGGAAACTATCCACCATGCTTTGTAAATAATAAATAAATAAAACATTTAATAAAAATGTAATTGCCACATGAGTAATAAGTACTACAACGAAGTATGCAGACAATAGTCTCTACTGCATGTGACAGCTAAAAATGGGCCTTAGTTTGGCACATTATTGCATTCGTGACTCAAATACCAGGAACAGTGTTGGCGAAGTGCTTTCTATAAAACAATAAAACTCTCTGGTAAATTAATACACAGTACACACTTCAGTATCCATAGCAGCTGCATTTGGGGTTCAAAAGATGATGTAAGATGGAGTTAAGTTTTAGCTCAGCTCGCTAATAAATCTCCACAGATTTCCAGTTGGATATGGAGTTCTATGGCACACAAGCAATCCTCAGGACTTCCCTGCAGATGTGGTCACATCTGGCTCCTTAAATGCCCTCAAGTGCCCCTCCAATAAAGGCTGCAATCAAGAAACGTCCCACAGATCTCCATGATGCCCACCAGGGGGCAGCACCATTCCCTCTGAGACCTGCTGGAGTGGACTGTGTGGAATGGGATGGAGAGGCAAGCCAAGAAACTGGACAGATCCTCCAGGCTATTGTTTTGTAGACAGGCGCGGAAGATCTGACTGGGATAGATAGCTTCGTGCATCAATCTTCTATCCCACTATGACTGGTTGAAGCAACTGCCCTTAATACCACAGGCAGAATGAGTTTTGGGATATTGGGCGTCCATGAGGAGTGCTTGCTTCTCCAGGAGCTGGCCATTGAGCAATGAATATGAGAGATACAGGTTTGGGTCCTTGGGGAGTCTACATTTCAAGGGTCAGCAGGATCCGAGGAGGGTGTCTGCTGTGGGGTCAGGAGCAAACTGAAGTTGATTTAATCTGAAATAAGAAAGTTGGCAGAACCAATCCTGATCTCCAGGTACTCTTCTGAGTATTTAATTTAATTTAATTTTATTGAGACAGGGTCTCAAGTACTCCAGGCTAGCCTTGAACTCACTATGTAGCTGAGGATGACCTTGAACTTATGATCATCTTGCCTCTTCCTCCCAAGCGCTGGGCTCACAGGCGTGAGCTACCATGCTTGGTTTTATTTATTTATTTATTTAATTCTATTTTTTTGTTTTTTTGAGGTAAGGTCTCACTCTAGCTCAGGCTGACCTGGAATTCACTGTGTGTCTTCTCAGGGTGGCCTCGCACTCAAGGCAATCCTCTCGCCTCTGCCTCCCAAGTGCGGGGATTAAAGGCGTGCGCCACCACGCCTGGCTTGATTGGATCTTAAAGCCACCTTGTCTGCTCCAACTCCCCCAGAGCATAAAGGTATAAGTTAAGTTCCAGAGAAGTGGCAGCCCCAGGACCAGAACAGAGCATAGGCCCCAAGCCAGGTCTCCAGGCCTGTGCATAACATGGCTCAGGGTCTCCCAAGGTATGTAGGTGCCCTGAGATCACAGACACTAGGGTGAAAGCCTCTGGGCTTATGTGGATTCTGAGGATGCAAACTCAGGTTGTCAGGCTTGCACAGCAAGCACTTTACCCACCGAACCATCTCGCCAGCCCTAAAGCCAATTCCTTTAATCAAAACAGGCAACTAGGGCTGGAGAGATGGCTTAGCGGTTAAGCGCTTGCCTGTGAAGCCTAAGGACCCCGGTTCGAGGCTCGGTTCCCCAGGTCCCACGTTAGCCAGATGCACAAGGGGGCGCATGCGTCTGGAGTTCGTTTGCAGAGGCTGGAAGCCCTGGCGCGCCCATTCTCTCTCTCTCCCTCTATCTGTCTTTCTCTCTGTGTCTGTTGCTCTCAATTAAATAAATAAAAAAATTAAAAAAAAAAAAAAAACAGGCAACTAGCCCGAAATAGATGGCTTTCTAAACTTGCACTCCATGAGACAATTTGTGAAAAAGGAAATGTGACCAGGGCAAAACATTTCCTCTTCTTACAGTGCAATGAGCATGTCCCTGTCCAATTACACGGGATCCCTTGGGTACCCGAACTTTCCACGGCCCTCAGGGTCTCTATGACAATGCACCTGAGTGGAAACCCAGGTGAGGCAGTGGCAGGCAACATACTCAGCACCAGAGAGAAAGCACTGTCTGAAGACATCTACACAGGCTCCTCTGTTTTGTTTTTTTTTTTTAATTAAGGGTTTATTTATTTTAAAAAATGTTTTTATTTATTTAAGAGAGAAAGATAGACAGTGAGAGAAAGAGAGAGAGACCATATGCCAGGGCCTCCTGACAGTGCATACGAAATCCAGATACATGGGTACTGGGGAACTGAACTCAGAGGGCAGACTTTGCAAGAAAGTGCCTCTAACTGCAGAGCCGTCTCCCCAGCCCATCTCCACAGGCTCCTCTTGAGCGCCTGCGGTTGGGCACTCTGCCTCCCCGGAATCTACCTACCGAGCCACCCAGCCGGTTCCCACTTCTCCAGGAACATCCGAACAGGCCCGCAGCTCGGCAGACACCAGAGCTCTGGGGATAGTCCCTGCATCAGGCCCTGGGGACTTCACTTCCATGGGGGCTTCAGTGTCCCCCTTTCGGAGCCCTCGCAGGGCATGACTCGGGTGAAGGGCATCCATTCTGGCCAGCCCCCGATGCCATGCAGCCCTTCAGCATTCCTGTGCAAATTACCCTCCAGGGTGGTCGCAAGCGCCAGGGGAGGTAAGTCCCCGCCGAATTTCCCCACCTACCATGGGCATGTGGGTGAACAGAGGTCAGTGGATAGAGGAGGGGGACACGCTGACTTTGGAGACTGGGTTTTGTCTTTTGGGAGTCGAGGCTGTTTTATCACACCTTCCAGTCCTGCAGGTTTCCCCGGTCCTCTTCTCGGAGGCCAGGAACCTTTTAATTTTTTACTTATTGATTTATTTATGGGGCTGTGTATGTATTTGCGTGCAGCGGTGTGCATGTGCGCAGAGATCAGAATAGAAGGCAGGGAGTCCTGTGACCCTCCCACTTTGGTTCCTTGATTGGGAGTCCCTCACTGAACCCGGAGCTCGCTGCTGTTGGTCAGACTAGCTGACCAGTGAGCCCCAGTGCTTCTCCAGTCTCCACCCGTCACAGGACGGGGGTTCCAGGCATGATTCTCAGCTGTGCTCATGCTTGGGGATCCAACTCGGGCCCCCCATGCTTGCCGGGCAAGTGCTCTTGTTGGGTGAGCCTTCTCCTTTAGCCCCAGAGCTCTTTTAAAGGCGTGGTGGTGCACGCCTTTAATCCCAGCACTCGTTAGGCACAGGTAGGAGGATCGCTGTGAGTTCAAGGACACACTTAGACTACAGAGTGAATGAGCTAGAGTGAGACCCTACCTCAAAAAAACAAACAAAAAACCCCAAAGCAAAACAAAACAAAAAAAAACTCAGCTTTGAGTCCCAGTGCTAGAGAACTGCTCAGCACGTAGTAGGTGCTCTTTCGATGGAAGGAAGAGATGCGAAAACGCCGCAGACTTTGGTCCCATCGGGCAGCCTTGACAGTCCAGGGCTGGGTGTCCACTGCAGTCCCACCATGTCAGCAGCTGTGTGACTCGAGAAAAACACCGCTAAGTGGAAATACTGGTCCCCAGATGCCCTAGCATGACGCTACACTCGGCGCACACTTTCTAAACTAGGTAGATCAGTATGTACTGTGCACTGTGTGTGTGTGTGTGTGTGTATGGGCACACATATGCCATGGAGTGTGTAGCAAAGTACAAAGACAACGTCAGGAGTTGGTACTCATTTGAGGTAGAGTCTCTGGTTCCTGCCTCATTCACCAGGCTAGCTGGCCTGGGGGACATCCTGCCTGCTTCCCTGTTTCACTGAAGGCATGCTGGGATTCCAGGCATATGACACCTTGTCTGACTTTTACATGGGTTCTGGGGAGCTTAACGTATGTACTCATGCCTGTGTGACAAGTGCTTTATCCACTGAGCCATTTCCTCAGCCCTCCAGTATACAGTTTTCTTTCTTTCTTTTTTTTTTTTTTGAGACAGGCCCTCATTTAGTCCAGACTGTGCTCGAACTCACTAAGTCGTTGAGGATGACCTTGAACTCCTGACCCTTTGCTTCTACCTCCTAAGTGCTGAACTTACAGGTGTGTGTCACCATGCCCAGTTAGGTGCTGTTATAAGCCACCCAACCGTACTCCAGAAAGGGGAAGGGAGACAAGATATCTTAGGACCCCTCTTTCCCCAGCAGAGTTGGGAGTTTCAGCGAAGCGGAGTTCTGCTCCTATCTCAGGGCCGGGCAGCAAGGCAGTGACAAGTGGGCATCACAGGGAAGAGAATGTGGATGGCGCTTGAGAAATGCGGCACAGGCCAGTATGCGCTTGGGAGAAGGGTGGATCGTACACCAAGCTCACACTGCTGGAAACTGGGAAGGTTCCTTAGGGGCTCCGGTGGAGCTGGTTGCTTAAGAAAAGAAAAAGGAAATATTGTAAATAGTAATGGTCATCTTGCTTACCCGCTTTCATTATCCGTACACTGGGTGTTTGGAAGCAGGAACAGGGCGAAGGGGAGTTTGGGTGGAATGGGAGCTCAGGGGGAGGAAGGAACAGACCACAGAGCAGAGAGCTTCTCACCTAGAAACAAAGTCACGCTGCTGTGAGCAGGCGAAGGACTGCACGCCAGGAGCTCAGACGACAGCCACGCAACCAAACCAGCCGAGTGGCCTCTCTTCACACGGTCAACGAGACGTTAAGTGATGGCAGCTCTCTTGTCCCCAAAGCAGCCTAGCATCTCATGCTCATTTCTGAAATGCTAAACTGGGTTGCTGCTCTTTTCTTGTGAGCTTGATTGTGTAGCTTTGATTCAATATCATTTACTGTCACAAAACAAAACAAAACAAAAAGGCTGTTAAGCAATTTGTAGTTTAAAAAACAGAAGGAAAACAATGCCCCAAGCCTCCCTCACGGTGAATAGTAGCGACAGGAAAATACAGATTCAGTGTGCCCCATGCTTTGGAGACACACACACACACACACACACACACATACTCACACACACACTCACACGAGACATAAGCGTGAGGTGTATGGTGATACTTTGATGAGCACAGCATGTTTCTCAGAAACACTTCTTGCACAAGTTTGGGGTGTCAGAGGGAGTGGCTGCTGGTTTCTGCCTGGGTCACACCCAGACCAGCGTGTCCACACTCTCTGTAACCCAGTTTGCCTCGGGCTGAGCCAGAAAATGCTGGAGTGATGTGCTGGGTCTGGTGGGAAAGCCACCCTGCCCGCGGGGCAGACACCGCTTTGATGAGGGTAACTGTCTCTAGGCAGTACATCCTTGGGAGTGGAGATACATTCCTGCAAAAAAGAATAAAAATCCTTAGTCATCTCACCAAGTAGAGAGCAAATGAGATCATTCTTAAATTCTTTGAGGTCCTTGGATGAAAAGTGGTTGTAAATACCACAGAGTTAATTACAGGGCTGTTTGCCATCTCCAAAGACTGGAGACAACCTAATAGAACTCAGGCATGCGGACCCAGTTAAGGAAGCTATGGCTTGTCCAATTGATGGGACAGTAATCTGCCAATAGAAAGGTTATAGAGAATTGTTGATGACATGGGATATTAAGTGAGAAATGCAACATTAAGGAAAAAAGTCAAACTATATCTAATATGGTTTCTTTAATTTAAACCAGTATAAAGACAGAAATCACCCAGCAAGTGGGACATAACTAAAATGTAACAGAGGGGAGGAGAGACGGCTCAGTGACAGAGATGTCTCACTCGGTGCTGTCACTTCTCAGCACTGTGGTGAGTTTTGAGTCACCCCAGTGGTCACCGCCACCTGAAAACAAAAGTGAGAATAACATTAATATACAGGCATAAACATAAGTGTCCAGCCGGGCGTGGTGGCGCATGTCTTTAATCCCAGCACTCGGGAGGCAGAGGTAGGAGGATCGCCGTGAGTTCGAGGCCACCCTGAGACTACATAGTGAATTCCAGGTCAGCTTGAGCCAGAGTGAGACCCTACCTCGAAAAACCAAAAAAAAAAAAAAACAACATAAGTGTCCAGAGGGCAGTTTGGTGGCATAGTTATATAGTCAGCCAGATAACAATAGTAATGTCCCTCCTAGGGCTTATGACCTCCCCAGCCGTAGGTTTTTGACTAGGTTTTCAGTACCAGGCATGGATCCCCTCCCTTGGAGTGGTCTCCAGTCCAATCAGAAAAGTTTCTCCCAAAACAGACATACCATCATTGCACCAGTTGACACGTTTGGCCTGACTGGCCAGCCATAAGGCTTGCAGGACCAACCACTGATTATTTTTCTTTCCTGAAAGGCTGCACGCTGCATAGCTCTTTCCAGCATCCTGACATGTAGTCAACAGGGAGGGGGTTTCCAGATCAGCTCCAACTTGATTTCTCAGTGGCCTGCAGCCCCAGCAGGCTTCAGCAATAGGGTCTTACCATCCAGTTCTGGTGGGAAACCAAGACCCTTGACAATAGTCTGTAATAACATGTTTTTAAAATTAAAATTGCTTTTATTTTGCTTTTAGTTGCTTGTTTTTGTCTTTGTTTTATTTTTTAAAAAACATTTTTATTTATTTGTAAGCAGAGAAAGAGGGGGAAAAAAAGAGACAGACAGAAAGAATGGGTGCGCCAGGGCCACTGCAAACAAATTCCAGATGCATGCGCCACCTTGTGCATCTGGCTTTAGGTGGGTACGGGGGAATTGAACCCAGGCCATTAGGCTTTGCAGGCAAGTGCCCCAACTGCTGAGCCATCTCTCCACTCATCTTTGTTTTTTTGGAGACAGGACATGACCTTGAATTCCTGACCCTCCTTCCTCTATCTCCCAGGAGTCGATGGCATGCCACCATGCCCGGTTTAGGTTGTTTTGGGGGTTGTCCCAGGGTCCTATTCACACCAGGTAGGCACTCTGCTAACTGAGATACACCCCCAATCTCTGGAACAGTTTTAGATGCCCAGCTTAGTTTCTTTTTAAATTAAAAAAATTTATTTTTAAATATTTTATTTATTTATTTGAGAGAGAGAGAGAGAGAGAAAGAGAGAGGAAGAAACAGAGAGAATGAGAGAATAGACTCGCCAGGGCCTCCAGCCACTGCAAACGAACTCCAGACACACACGCCCTCTTGTGCTTCTGGCTAACATGGGTCCTGGGGAATCGAACTGGGGTCCTTTGGCTTTGCAGGCAAATGCCTTAACCGCTAAGCCATTTCCCCAGTCCCAGCTTACTTACTTACTTTCTTTTTTTTTTAGAGAGATAAAAGATATATTTCTTCTGTTGCATATTTCAGACTTCACACCAACACTGAAGCACAGTGTGACTCCAGGTTCTTCTGAGCGCCCTGACAGTTTCCTTCCTATGAGACTAGTAAAGTCACTCCTCCAGGACCCACCTGGGAAACGCACTGGTCTCAGTAGGCTCTGGTGATGCGCTGCCTTTCCTGGCTTGAGGCAGGGTGTGCTGGAAAGCCCGAGAGCCAGCCCCACCCCTGCCCTAGGATCCCCTGGCTACCCGAGGAGAGTCTGTCCCGCTAAAGCCCAGCTCCACAGTGGCCCCTCAATCACCTGTTCTCCTGGGCTCAGAGCCTGGCAGGGTACCTGCCACTCCTGGGGAGCCTCAGCTGGGAGCGCCACAGGCCCAGAGTGTGGGGAGACAGGCCCAGCCTCTCCAGAGCAGTAGGAGATGAGCCCCACAGGCCCTGCTTCCCACTACTATGGCCCATTTCCTGGGGCTACTCGGAGCCCTATTGCACATCTTTTTTTACTAATCCTCTCCCCACCACCCATTTCAAATAGTAACTTTAAAAAAGTACAAACTAGAGAGGAGGGGGAGAATGAGCCTCCTCCATGTCCCAGTGGCCCTCTGGTCTGTAGCAGAGCCATTAGCATTGTGCCCACACCCCCCCCCCCGTCCCCCGCCCTCAGCACGGGTTCCTGATGGCTGAAACAAGGGCACTGCCTTGCACGGGCCTCGGACTCTTGTCTGGGGGGAAGGGGTGTCCTCCCAACGTCCCGTCCTTAAGGTGCAATCCCCGGGCTCCTCTGGGTTGTGCTGACTAGGGGCCCTGCTACCTGAGTCGCCCATCTGCTTTGACAGACCCCAGCTCCGATTTGGAGTCAGGGGACAGAGGACTCCAGCTGGTCAGTCTGCAGGGCTCCATGGAGCCCAGTGGCTCACAGTCCCGCCACAGACCAGAAAGCGCTGAGCTCCCCCTCTGTCCAGTCCTGGAGCCTGTGAGCTCCTCCTCCAGCGGCTCCGGCTGGGACAAGTTCAGGGTGCTGCTCAGGCTCTGCAAACACTCGTTGCGGGGCGGGCCTGCGTGCAGCCAGCTGGCATCACCTTTCCTGAGAGGTGGTTTGCGGTTGAAGGTCAAAGGCAGCACGGCGAAGCGGCTCTCGCCTAGCGGTTCCCAGAACTGAAGCAACCGCACAGCCCAGGCTCCTGGCCTCAGGGGCCGGCTCAGTGGACGCTTGTACTGCGTGACTTCAGTCTCCGAATCTACCCTGATGTCATATGATGTGGCCACCGCATAGGTTGGATCAATCCACAGACCACAGTAGCTGTTAAGGTTGGGGCCCCGGGCCGGTGCTGCATGGCTACAGGCTCTAGTGGTCCCAGCAACCCCCCAAAGTTCCGGAAAAGACGTTCTTTGGGGTCCCAGTCACTGCCAACCTGTAGGGAGGGAGGCAGCTGGACAGGAGTCTAGGAGCAAGGTCCTTCTATCTTCTCTGATGTTGCCTGGCACTGTGTCCAGCTTACTTTCTTTTTTTTTTCTTTTTCAGCTTACTTTCTTAATGCTATTGTAGGAGCAGGTGAAGACTAAACTATCAGTTTCACATTTAAATACTGTGTTTTTGTTTTCTTTTTTTTTTTTTTTTTTTTTTTGAGGTAGGGTTTCCCTCTATCCCAGGCTGATTTGGATCTTACACTGTAGTCCCAGGCTGGCCTGGAACTCACAGTGATCCTCCTACCTCTGCCTCCCCCGGTGTTGCCACTAAATGCATGCGCCACCATGCTCAGCTAGTTTTTAAAAAAATTTTATTTAATATTTTATTTGAGAGAGTGAAAATACTATATTTTCAATATAGAATATCAACCTTCTAGTCACCACCAGCATCCTGTAACATTTATTGACACTTTCTTTATGGCTAATTTTGTGTTCAGCTCTTACAAATGTCCCACGTGGCTCTTCCGTAGCTGCTCCTATTCTTCTCTTAACCCTGTGGCTCTTCTCCATGGAGGTGCTGTAGGTGTGCAGTATTTCTTTGTAATATTTTTTTTTTTAATTTATTTGAGAGTGACAGACACAGAGAGAAAGACAGATAGAGGGAGAGAGAGAGAATGGGCGCACCAGGGCTTCCAGCCTCTGCAAACGAACTCCAGACGTGTGCGCCCCCTTGTGCATCTGGCTAACGTGGGACCTGGGGAACCGAGCCTCGAACCGGGGTCCTTTGGCTACACAGGCAAGCGCTTAACCGCTAAGCCATCTCTCCAGCCCATGTAATATTTTTTAATTAATTAATTTTTTAAAACAACTTCCATGATTGTAAACAGTATCCCATGGTAAATCCCTCCCCCCCACTTTCCCCTTTGAAACCCCACTCTCCATCATATCCCCTCCCCCCTCAATCAGTCTCTCTTTTATTTATTTATTTTATTTTTTTTTTGTTCATTTTTATTTATTTATTTGAGAAAGAGAGAAAGAGGCAGATAGAGAGAGAATGGGTATACCAGGGCTTCCAGCCACTGCAAATGAACTCCAGATGCATGTGCCCCCTTGTGCATCTGGCTAATGTGGGTCCTGGGGAATCGAGCTGTGAACCAGGGTCCTTAGACTTCACAGGCAAGCACTTAGCCGCTAAGCCATCTCTCCAGCCCTCTCTTTTCTTTGGATGTCATGATCTTTTCCTCCTCTTATGATGGTCTTGTGTAGGTAGTGTCAGGCACTGTGAGGTCATGGATATCCAGGCCATTTTGTGTCTGGGGGGAGCACGTTGTCAGGAGTCCTACCCTTCCTTTGGCTCTTACATTCTTTCCGCAACCTCTTCTGCAATAGACCCTGAGCCTTGGAAAGTGTGATAGACATATTGCAGTACTGAGCACTCCTCTGTCACTTCTTCCATATTCTTTTTTTAAATTCCACGGGGCTTTTGGGGTCTGTAGACTGTCCATCACTTCTGACATTTGATTTTCTCCTTAAAATATTGCTTCTGAATAGCTTACATTCGTCTAGAACTGTGGAACAGATAACATGACAGTCATTTTCAGTCTATCTCATGTCTTATATGTATGCATGTGTGTATGTAGTATGCATACATGTGTGTAGGCATACTTGTATGTGTGTGGATGCAGTCATTTGTGAGTGCATATGGGGGCGTGCATGTGGAGAACAGACAGTGATGTTGGGTGTCTTCTTTAACCACTTAGCCTTAGTTTTTAAAAATATTTTTATTTGCAAGAAGAGAGAGAGAAAGAAAGAAAGAATACATGTGGCAGAGCCTCTTGCCTCTGCAAGCACACTCCAGACACCTGTGTCACTTTGTGCACCTTCATGTGGGTTCTGAATAGAACCTGGGCCATCAGGCTTGCAAGCAGGCACCTTAACTGCTGAGCCACCTCACCAGTCTGTAACCTTATTTTTTTTTTAATTTAATTTTTATTAACATTTTCCATGATTATAAAATATATCCCATGGTAATTCCCTCCCTCCCCACCCCCACACTTTCCCATTTGAAATTCCATTCTCCATCATATTACCTCCCCATTACAATCATTGTAATTACATTTATACAATATCAACCTATTAAGTATCCTCCCCTCTTCCTTTCTCTACACTTTATGTCTCCTTTTTAACTTACTGGCCTCTGCTACTAAGTATTTTCATTCTCACGCAGAAGCCCAGTCATCTGTAGCTAGGATCCACATATGAGAGAGAACATGTGGCGCTTGGCTTTCTGGGTCTGGGTTACCTCACTTAGTATAATACTTTCCAGGTCCATCCATTTTTCTGCAAATTTCATAACTTCATTTTTCTTTACTGCTGAGTAGAACTCCATTGTATAAATGTGCCACATCTTCATTATCCACTCATCTGTTGATGGACATCTAGGCTGGTTCCATTTCCCAGCTATTATAAATTGAGCAGCAATAAACATGGTTGAGCACGTACTTCTAAGGAAATGAGATGAGTACTTTGGATATATGCCTAGGAGTGCTATAGCTGGGTCATATGGTAGATCAATCTCTAGCTGTTTTAGGAACCTCCACACTGTTTTCCACAATGGCTGGACCAGATTGCATTCCCACCAGCAGTGCAGAAGGGTTCCTCTTTTTCCACATCCCCACCAACATTTATGATCATTTGTTTTCATGATGGTGGCCAATCTGACAGGAGTGAGATGGAATCTCAATGTAGTTTTAATCTGCATTTCCCTGGTGACTAGTGACGTAGAACTTTTTTTTAGATGCTTATATGCCATTTGTATTTCTTCCTTTGAGAACTCTCTATTTAGCTCCATAGCCCATTTTTTGATTGGCTTGTTTGATTCCTTATTATTTAACTTTTTGAGTTCTTTGTATATCCTAGATATTAATCCTTTATCAGATATATAGCTGGCGAAGATTTTTTCCCATTCTGTAGGTTGCCTCTTTGCTTTTTTCACTGTGTCCTTTGCGGTGCAAAATCTTTGTAATTTCATGAGGTCCCAGTGGTTAATCTGTGGTTTTATTGCCTGAGCAATTGGGGTTGTATTCAGAAAGTCTTTGCCAAGACCAATATGTTGAAGGGTTTCCCCTACTTTTTCCTCTAGCAGTTTCAGAGTTTCCGGTCTGATGTTAAGGTCTTTAATCCATTTGGACTTAATTCTTGTGCATGGCGAGAGAGAAGAATCTATTTTCATCCTTCTGCAGATATATATCCAGTTTTCAAAACACCATTTGCTGAAGAGGCTGTCTCTTCTCCAATGAGTATTTTTGGCATTTTTATCGAATATCAGGTAGCTATAGCTACTTGGGCTTACATCTGGATCCTCTATTCTGTTCCACTGATCTACATGTCTGTTTTTGTGCCAGTACCATGCTGTTTTTGTTACTATGGCTCTGTAGTATAAGTTAAAATCAGGTATGGTGATACCACCAGCCTCTTTTTTGTTGCTCAGTATTATTTTAGATATTCGAGTGTAACCTTATTTTTTTTTTGAGACAAGAGTCTCTTACTGAACCTGGAGCTCAAGGATTAAGCTAGACTAGCTGGCCAGGAAGCTTCAGGGAGCCTCCCCAGCACTGGGGTCTCAGGCACGCACTGCCACACCTGGGCGGTTCCGTGGGCTCGAGGGGCTCCACATGCGCCCACGGCAAGCAGCCTCCCGCCTGAGTCACCTCCTAGCCCTTGCTTTGCGTGGGATCTCCCATGTGCTGCAGCAAGCCTGCTCACGTCCCTCGGGTGGGTGCCCCGTGGGTCAACATCAGCACTGCTTCATGAGCTCATTGCAGCCTCCCCTTTGGCTCCCCCACAGGACAGACTTCCCCACCTCAGGGAAAGGGAGCTGCAGGGTGAACAGCCATGGAGAACCGCCTGGAGCACACGGGAAGCTGCCAACCAGTGCTGGGGAGGACCGCGCCACCAAGCTGGGCTTTGCCATGATGGGCTCATCGGTGCTGATGTTCTTCTTGCTGGGAACCACAGTCCTGAAGCCTCTCATGCTCAGGTAGGAGAGAGCCCGAGAACCAGTTTCGGGCAGCGTCAGAGCCAGGCAGGGGACCTAGGCGCGGGGGAGGGGGTTTGCCTCTGTTCCATATATGCCCCAAAGCAGCTCTGTGTGCAGAAGGGGGTGGGGTGTAAAAACGTGGAAGACATTCCCTAGCCCTGTTCCCCCATCTCATAATGTGCTTCAACACAGTTTACATATTAGATATCCATTTAGGTCACAAACTCTCCCCTTAAAATGTTGATTTCCCAGAGACAGGTTTAGCTTTCTATGGGAGCATAATGTTTCATTGAATTTCAAATGTCACATAGGGCGGGAGAGATGGCTTAGTGGTTAAGGCATTTGCCTACAAGGCCAAAGGACCCAGGTTCGATTCTCCAGGACCCACACAAGCCAGATGCACAAAGGGGCGCATGCATCTGGAGTTCATTTGCAATGGCTGGAGGCCCTGATGCATCCATTCTCTCTCTCTCAAATTAATAAATAAGTAAATATATAAAAAAGTCACATAGCAAGTGCTCAGTATACATTAGCTCCTTCATTTCCTAGGCTTCGTGTGTGTGTGTGTGTGGGAGGGGGTGAAGGCCAGAAACCTGCACTGAGTGTCTTTCTCAATCACTCTTCAGATTGGGTTTAAATTGTTTTAAAACTTTTATTTATTTTTTGTTTGTTTATTTTTATTTATTCGAGAGTGACAGAGAGAAGGATGGGGGGAGAGAGAGAGAGAGAGAGAGAAGAGAGAAGAGAGAAGAGAAGAGAATGGGCGCACCAGGGCCTCCATCCACTGCAGACAAACTCCAGACACGTACGCCCCTTGTGCATCTGGCTAACATGGGTCCTGGGGAATTAAGCCTCGAACCAAGGTCCTTAGGCTTCACAGCAAGTGCTTAACTGCTAAGCCATCTCTCCAGCCCTTATTTTTATTTATTTATTTATTTGAGAAAGACAGGGTCAGACAGAGGGAGAGAGACAGGGAGAGAGATAATGGGTACACCAGGGCATCCAGCCACTGCGAACAAACTCCAGACGCATGTGCCATGTGCTTCTGGCTAACATGGGTCCTGGGGAATAGAACCTAGGTCCTTTGGCTTTTCAGGCAAGTGCCTTAACTGTTAAGCCATCCCTGCAGCCCTTCAGGTTGGGTTTTGAGATAGCGCCTTGCACTGAACTTGGAGTTTACCAATTTCGCTGGACTAGCCAGCCAGCATGCCTGTCCTCTCTGTTCCCCGGCTCTGAGACGGAAGGTGTTGGCCTCCATGCGCCACGTTGCCGGGGTCCTGGGGATCCAAACTCTGGTGATGACCACATGGAAAGCACTTTACCCACTGAGCTGTCTTCCCACTTCTGTAACTAGTCATCCTCTTAAACACAAGGATGGGGGCTTGAAGACAGCTCAGCGGGTAAAGTGTTCACCACTCAAGGTTGATCCTTAGACGCTACCCACAGAAAAAAGTCAAAAGCTGTGACGACAGGCTTCGCTCATCCCAGCACACTGACAATGAGATAGGAAGCCGAGACAGGAGAATTTCCCAGCAGCTTGAGCAGAGTAAGATCCAGGGAACCCTCAAACGAGGTAGAGCCATAGAGAACTTGAAATCTGTCCTCTGCCTTCCACATGTGCCTTGCAGCATGTGCACACCCATTTCTCTCTCTCTCTCTCTCTCACACACACATGGATAAGCAAAGGACGCTTTCACTTTGGACCTACAGACAACTCCAGGGTCAGGGAGGTGGGAGGAGGGGTCCAACGAGTCTAGCAAGGGAAAGGAGGCAGGAAGGGCACAGACAAGGAAGTAAGTGGACTACTTATCATTCAGATTCTCATCTCCCACCACCCCCAGTTCTCAGTGTCACAGCATGACACACAGGACCACGACCAGAAGACCCCAGCAGTATTTTCTCTCCAGTATTAGCATCAGGAGAAACTCCTATGAACTAAATGGCTTTCCTTCCGTGGATCTAGGAACCTAACCTCTGGAAGTTTCCTTTATTGTTTTGGCTCCTGGGGCACTCAGAGCCAAATCTGGAGCTCTGTTCTCATAAGTATGAAGGATTGAGTGCCCTTCAGGTTAGATGTGGGTAACTCACTCCTGATTTCACTGTAGCTTTCTCTTGTTTTCCCATTACTCTATTTACCTCATCTCTTAAAAATATATACTTATAACTGCTAACATGTATTTGTGAGTGGAAAAAGTGGGTGTTTTCATGTATGTGGGCACATGCAGGCAGAACAGATTTTTAAAAAATTTGTTATTTGCAATCAGACAAAGAGAGAGTGAGGGCCAGAGACAGAAAAAGAGTAAGGGCACTCCAGGACCTCTTGCCACAGCAAACAAACTCCAGAAGCATGCACCACTTATGCAACTGGCTTACATAGGTACTGGGGAATTGAACTCAGGTCATCAAGCTTTGCTGGAAAGCTCCTTTAACTACTAAGCCATCTCTACATCCCTGATCAGATTTTAAAAAATATTTATTTTTATTTACTTGAGAGAGAGAGAGAGAGCAAAAGTGGCAGATAGTGAGAGGATGAATGGGTGCACCAGTGGCCTCTAGCCACTGAAAACAAACTCCAGATACATGTGCCACCTTGTGCATCTGGCTTTATGTGGATACTGGGAAACCAAATTGGAGTCATTAGGCTTTGCCGGCAAGTGCCTTAACAGCTGAGCCATTACTCCAGTCCTGATCAGATTTTTTTAAGGGTTTCTATCACTCATCTCTGACTAGATTTTTTTTTTTGTTATTTTTATTTATTTGAGAGAGACAGAGCGAGAAAGAGGCAGATAGAGAGAGGGAGAGAGAATGGGCGCGCCAGAGCCTCCAACTACTGCAAATGAACTCCAGACGCATGCATCCCCTTATGTATCTGGCTAACGTGGGTCCTGGGGAGTCAAGCCTCGAACTGGGATCCTTAGGCTTCATAGGCAAGCGCTTAACCGCTAAGCCATCTCTCCAGCCCTAGATTTTTTTTTAAAAAAGGATTTTTGTTTGTTTATAATGAGAGAGGAAGAGAGAACGAAAGAGAGTGGGGGAGGGGGAGGGAGAGAATGGGCATAACACCAGGTCCTCTTGCCACTGCAAATCAACACAACACATGCACCACTCTGTGCATCTGACTTTACATGAATACTGGGACTTGACCCCAGATCACCAGGCTTTGCAAGCAAATGCCTTAAACTGCTGAGCTCTAGATAAGATTTTTTTCTTTAAAAAAGTTTGAGGACTTCATGACCCCACAGTGATTACCATAACCCCATTGAGGAGGACCCCCAGGATAATAGGAGTTGGGTGAGGGAATAATAACCTGTGATTTTATATATATATATGTATATATATAACAAAAATTTTAAAACACGTGTTGTATTGAGAGATGGTTGAGGAGATCTGTTGTGAGCTGGCATCAAATTGTGGCTCATATTTGTTTAATTTTCTGAATTTCTGGAAACTGGTTCGAGTCATCAGGAGGATGTGCAAGAGTGTTGAGTGCTCACCTGTCTTGCCTCATGCTTGTGCATTCTTGTAAGAGACTTTCCTCCACGACAGACGACGGTTGGCTGGGCAATGGCTCAGTGGGTAAAGACCTGCTGCACAAGCATGAGGGCCTCAGTGTGGACCTCAGCGCCCTCAGAAGGGAGATGTGGAAGCTCACACCTGTAATTCCAGGGCTGGGGAGGCAGAGCCACGAAGACCCTGGGACTTGCTGGCCACCCATTCTAGTAGAATCAGTGAGTTCCAGGCTCAAAAACACAGGGGGAGGAGTGGTGAGATAGCTCAGCAACAAAAGGTGCTTGATTACAAAGTGGCTGTCCAGAGTCCGATGTCTCCAGCACCCTCCTTAAGCTGTATGCAAAAGGACACATGCACCTGAGATCTCAGTGCACCTATAACAACAGGAGGTGGAGCCAGGAGAACCCAAATCTATTTTTAAAATTATTTTAATATATTTATTTACTTGACAGAGAAAGAGGGAGAGAGAGACAGAGAGAGAGAGAGAGAGAGAGAATGAATGGGCACGCTAGGGCCTCCAGCCACTGCAAACATACTCCAGATGTGTGCACCCCCTTGTGCATCTGACTTATGTGGGTCCTGGGAAATCGAACCTGCGTCCTTTGGCTTTGCAGGCGAATGACTTAACTGGTAAGCCATTCCTCTAGCCCAGAATCCAAATCTTGTGGGCCAGCTAGATTGGCATTTGTTTGCAGTGGCAAGAATCCCTTTCTCAAAGAAAGTGGAAGGACAGCAGGCACGTCAAGATTGTCCTCTGATCTCCACATGCACGCCATGACATGTTAGCACCTATACACATACATACACAGAAATAAATAAATAAATATTTTTAAAAATAAAGCAAAGAGGGGCTGGAGAAATGGCTTAACAGTTAAGGCATTTGTCTGTGAGGCCTAAGGACCAAGATTCAATTCATCAGTACCCATGTACGCCAGATGCACAAGGTGGTGCATGCATCTGGAGTTCATTTGCAGTGGGTGGGAGCCTTGGTGTGCCTATTCTTGCTCTCTCCATCTGCCTCTTTCACTCTCTCTAACAAATAAGTAAATTAAGCCAGGCGTGGTGGTGCACACCTTTAATCCCAGCACTTGGGAGGCAGAGGTAGGAAGATCGCTGTGAGTTCAAGGCCACCCTGAGACTACATAGTGAATTCTAGGTCAGCCTGGGTAGAGTGAAACCCTACCTCAAAAAAAAAAAAAAAATCAATTAAAAACTAGAATTAAAAAAAAAGGCAAAGAGCAGTTGCTCACTATCAGCATCTGGTCTCTACGTGCACACACACTCATATACACTTGTGTACCCACACACATACAAACATGCAAGGGACTGGGGAGATGGCTCAATTGTTAAAGGTGCTTGCTTACAAAGCCTGGGTTTAGTTTTCAGCGATCTATGCAAAACCAGACAGACATTGATTTACAGCAGTAGCAGTAACAGACCCTGGCACACTGACACACACATATGGAAATAAATACATAAAAATTTAAAACAAAACAAAAAATATGTACACACACCCACATACAATATTACAGTTAAGAAGACATGAGGGCTGGAGAGATGGCTTAGCGGTTAAGTGCTTGTCTGTGAAGCCTAAGGACCCCGGTTCAAGGCTCGGTTCCCCAGGTCCCACATTAGCCAGATGCACAAGGGGGCGCACGCGTCTGGAGTTCGTTTGCAGAGGCTGGAAGCCCTGGCGCGCCCATTCTCTCTCTCTCCCTCTATCTGTCTTTCTCTCTGTGTCTGTCACTCTCAAATAAATAAATAAATAAAAAAATATTAAAAAAAAGAAGACACGAATAACTCACATGTGCCACTTCTCTTCAACCCTCATTTTTCTTTTCTAATTTTTTTGTTTTATTTTTATTTATTTGAGAGTGACAGACACAGAGAGACAGAGACAGAGTGAGAGAGAGAATGAGTGCACCAGGGCCTCCAGCCACTGCAAACAAACTCCAGATGCGTGTGCCCCCTTGTGCATCTGGCTAACATGGGTCCTGGGGAATCGAGCCTCAAACCGGGGTGCTTAGGCTTCACACGCTAAGCCATCTCTCCAGCCCACAGCCCTCATTTTTCAATCAAATGAGGTGGGGCCCAGTTAAAAGCATGGGACACACATTGCTACTTGAAATAATAGGATTCTTTTCCAACCCTAATACATCTTTGGTTCCACAAAGCCTATGGCCCTTGTGTCTGGTACAGAATGTGACACTGTCCTTCAACTGAAGCTTTCTGAGAGCTTAGTCAAATCACACTCAGTATTTGACCTGTGTGGTGGTTTGAACTAGGTGGCCCCCACAAACTTGTGCTTTCAGTGCTTGGTTCCCAGGGCCTGTGGGTGTTACAGCCTGCTTCTCCTTGCTAGAATTTGGCCCACGCTCTTGCCACCGTTTGCCGCCTGCAGTGGCACGGAGGTGATGGATGTCCAGCCTCTGCTCCACCATCTTTCCCCTGACGTCACAGAGCTTCCTCTTGAGACTGTTAAGCCGAAATAAACAACATTCCTTCCATCAGCTGGCTTTGGTTGGGTGCTTTGTGCCAGCAATGAGGTCACTACGGTAATCCAAGTGTTCCAGCAGATATGCAGGTGATCCAAGAATATTATAATCGTCAAGGTGTGTGGGCTAAATAAGTAGATAAGGGACAGTGAAGAATCAGGCCAGAAGTAAACCTATGATGCAGCATTTTCTTCCCTCTTTGTAATTTTTCATTTGCCTAACATTTTTCCTCCAGCAATTGGATTTTTCTTCCTCTCCAGGTTTGCTATAATTTTGACATCTTTAAGCTATATACATTTAATTTGAAAATATATGTTACTTTACTTTTAAAGTTTTTATTTATTTGAGAAAAAGAGGCAGAGAGAGGGAGAGAGAGAGAGGAAGGGAGGGAGAGACAGAGAGAATGGGTGCACCAGGGTACTGGAGAATTGAACCTGGGTCTTTAGGCTGTGCAGGCAAATGCCTTAACCACTAAGCCATCTCTCCAGCCGTATATATATTAGTTTTCTATTGCTATTTGTCAGATCACCATGAACTCAGTGCAACTTAAAACACCAGATTTCTCATGCCGCATTTGCAGAGGTGAGACATCTGATCCAGGCCTTGCCTCTGGCTGTCAGTGGGGTGTGTTCTTCTGTAGATCCAGGAAAGCGTCCCTTGCTAGCTTCCAAAGGCTGTCCTGGCTCTGGTCTTGTGTCTGCTGCCTTTGGGGCCAGCCAGCGCAGGCCACATCCTCAGGGATCCTTCTGCCTCCACTTCCCCAGTGCTGGCATTACAAGAGCGCACCACCACGCTCAGCGTTGTTTATGTGAGTTCTCGGGATCCAACCGAGGCTCACATGCTTACAAGTCAAGTACTTAACCAACAGAGCTTTCTCACCTGCCTCAAAATCTAACTTCTTTAAGGTAAGTGGAAATATCAGGACCCGCCTCAGCCCTAGTGAGGGGCCCATGGGCGCACGTGCACCCACACAGGAGATCCTCTCAGCAGGCTCTCTCTCTCACCGACTTCATCACTAACCGGTCTGATGACTTCACACATCTGTCCTCTTCACTGGGACTCTATCCTGCTTCCACCACGGCACCCGTTACACCGTGTGAAGCACAAGGGACAAGTTCTCAAGGAATGTTTTCCAAGGACAGTGTCACCGGGCCCACCTTGGCTGGCGCCTCTAGCATGGGAGGAGCACCTTGCTGCCCTCTTCTGGGAGGTGGCGCGGACTCCGCGGAACTCAGTGACAGCAAAACCCAGCAGGTACCCACCAGAGCCTGCCACCACGTCACTCGCCACCCTGGAGGCCGGGGGCACGTGGGATTGCATCGTGTCCAGAGCGCCTTCTGAAGCACACTCTGTCAGGACACGTCAGTGGGTTTGCCTTGAGATGATAGGCGAGAATTTTTAGCGTGACAGGTTAACGGTGTTTATTTCTCCAAATCACGTGCAGCTGAAGTGCTAGCAAGTCTACAGGTTCCTGGGCCTCCACTCAGAATCTGTGGAAGGGAAGCCCTGGAATCTGCTTGAATAGTCTTCTTACTGACAAATTGTCTAAAAATTACTATCTACAGGGCCCTCAGGGCTGAGGAAAAGGGACACACACACACACACAGAAACACACTGACACACACACACACACACACAGTAGAATCAGAGTGAAACTAACTGGGCATTTCAGCTCCATGCCTGGCACAGTTCCTGGTCAGGATATGACCTCTGAGGTGACCCTCAACTATTGCCTTGAAATGGATTTTTGTGTGGATGAGTGCACCTGCCTCATGGGCATGTGGAGGTCAGAGAACAGCCTTGGGCGTCAATCCTTAGCTTCTGCTTGGCTTGAGGAAAGGTCTTGTGTTTACTGCTGTGTACTCTGGACCAGCTGGCCCAAACTCCTGGGTTTCTCCTGTCTTGTGTCTCTCATCTCCCCATAGAAGTGCTGTGATTGCAGACGTGAGTACTACCACGGCTGGCTTTTATGTAGGCTCCGGGGACCTGAATTCAGATCCTTGGGCATGTGCAGCATGTGGTTTGCGTACGAAACCACCTCCTCAACTCCTAGGTGATACCCTGGTGCCCTCAGGACAGACACTTCCCTTTCCTTCTTGAAGCGTGCAGAGAGAAGAGACGAACTGCACTGCCATCCACGCACACGTGGTGGACGTCTGGCTGGACTGCACCTTCATCTGTGGGGCTGGCTGCCACGGCCTGGGCAAGTACCCATGTGTGCAGGTGTTCGTGAACCTCACCCACTTGGGCCAGGAAGCACTCCTCCACTACGACGAAGAGGCTGTCCACATTAACCCCCAGGTAATGTGACATTCATGATGAGTGCTTTCCCTACACTCCACTGGCAGTGGACTGTCCTGAACCCCGAGCATCTATGGGGAGAATTCTGTTTTCTCCTAGTGAACTTTCTTTTAGAGATGGGGTCTCAGGAGGCCAGGATGGCTCTGAGCTTGCTGTGTAGCTGAGGCTAATCATAGACTCGTGATCCTCCTGCCTCCATTTCTCAAGAACAGGGATTACAGGTGTGCACCACCACGCCTGGTTTATGTCAGGGATGGAATCTAGGGCTTTGAACATCCTGCTCAGGCACTTATCCACTGAGCCCTTAAGCACTTACTTTAATCCGATGGGGTCTGTTTTTCTCTTTTTGATGCAGTCATTTCTAAGGCCTCAAACATTTTTTTTTGGCCCCTTAATGCAGGACCCCAAGAGCTAGTGGATATGATAACAGACCTGGAGCTTTCTGCTTAGTACTTAGAAACTACTTGTTTCCTTTTGTGTCCCCACGTTAGCTACTTACCTTGTCACACTGAAACTTCCTCTTTGACTTCAGACCGAAGCTGTCCCAGATGAAAAACCCATTAGGTACGTGCAGTCGGTGACGGTGCCTTGTCTTTCCTCCTCCTCTGCATTCCTAGTGCTTTTACACACCCAAGTGCCACCAAGAGGGGAGCGACTTGCTCGACAGTGCTCTGGACATCAAGGAATTCTTCGATCGTAGAAATGGAACTCCTTTTGCATGCTTCTACAGCCCAGCCAGCCAACTGGAAGATGTCGTTCTCATAAAGCAGCCTGATCCGATGGTGATCTTCCACTGTTTACTGTGGCCCTCACTGACTCTGCTGGGAGGGGCGCTGATTGTGGGCCTGGTGCGGGCGACACAGCACCTGTCCGCTCTGTGCGAAAGGCGTAAAGCAGCAGTCAGAGCTGAGGGGGGTGGTCGGGTAGCCTCCGGCAGATGGCACCGACCCACGTCATACGGTGAGGCCAGGAGCCAGGGCAAGAGCAGAGGGAGCAAAATATGGTGGACCAGTTAGAGTTCTGGCCTTCCCACACAACATTGGCGGCAGCTGAGGACTCAGCTATGGCTGGTCGTGGTGCTGCCCTCGGAGGTGGAGGCAGGTTGGAGAGCTCAAAGCCAGCCTGGGCCACATGGAGATCTTGTATTAATAAACCCGGAGCTGGGGAGGCAGATCACAGATAGCATTCTTGCCTGAGCATGCACAAGGCCTTGAGTCCTAAGCTTAATTTTGCCTGCTTGCAAGTAAGTCACATAAAGAGTAAAGTGAAGGACCATATATGTTCATGTGGGAGACAAACCTCTGTGAGCCTCATTAAGTTTTCTCAGTCTGAAAGTATATAAAATTTCAACATTTTTTTTCTTTTCCAAATCTCTTTCCACATGAGCCAAGGAAGAAGTCCCCCTCTCCCCCCGGCAGGGCAAAGTGAGTTCAAGGTAGTTATTCTCCACTTTTCTCACTGAACTTGTCAGGATGGAGCCCAGCGGTCATGGTATCTACTGAGCACCTGGCCATCAGCCCATGTACACTAGTTCACATGACAACACATCTCATAGGAAAAGAAAAGAAAAACTCAGCCAACAGTTCATTCACCACAAGTAGGTAAAAACACAGGCCTGCTGCCTTTACTGTGGTTCATTCCTTCCTTGCCATCGGCAGCATTTATGGTTACCTGCACTTCGCCTGTCATGTGTTGGGCAATTTTTCCTTCAGCAGTACATTCTTCTAGCTCCCTGGACTTTTCCTAAGCTCTTCTCACACTGCACATTATGATGGGAACAGGAGAAAGGACTAGCAACAGGAAGTAAGGAGAAGTTGTGCTGGATTTCAACATTTACTTCGGACAGTCACACCATGCATGGATGGTCCATAACTGCTCTATAATTAAGAATCAATCACAGGTTACTAAATAATAGTGTCAGAAAGCTTCCACCAAGTACTTTCCAATTAACCAAGCTGAGTATATGAGCTGGAAATTTTGCTTTGATTTTCTAGTGTGCCTTGAGGTATCTCCAGGATTATACCTTTAAATCTTTTTAAAAATTTTTTATTTATTCATTTGAGAGCGACAGACAGAGAAAAAGGCAGATAGATAGAAAATGGGCACACCAGGGCCTCCAGCCACTGCAAACGAACTACAGATGCATGCGCCACCTTGTCCATCTGGCTAACGTGGGTCCTGGGGAATCAAGCCTCGAACCGAGGTCCTCAGGCTTCACAGGCAAGTGCTTAATATTTATTTTGAGAGAGAGAGACAAATAGAACGGGTGTGCCAGGGCCTCCAGCCACCGCAAACGAACTCCATATGCATGTGTCCCCTTGTGCATTTGGCTAACGTGGGTACTGGGGAATTGAACCTGGGTCCTTAGGCCTCACAGGCAAACACCTTAACTGCTAAGCCACCTCTCCAGCCCCATTCTTTAAAATATACATATATGAGAGAGAGATTTTGTGTGTGTGTGTGTGTGTGTACACAGCTGGGCCTCTTGCCACTGCAAACAAACTCCACATACCTGGACCACTTTTTGCATCTGGCTTATGTGGGTTGCTAGGTCAAATGCCTTTAACAACTGAGCCACCTTCCCACATCCCAATGATCCTTTTATTTGTAGACAATAAGATGAGACTTTTGAAGAAACTTTTATATGTGGGTGTAATCAAGTGACAGGTTAAGCCTCAGCCATCTTACCCCTTGTTAACAGTTAACCTCAAGTCACAAGTTAGTAGTAACCTGTGTGAGTAGAGTAATACTGAGGTACCTGCCACACAGTAGCCTGTCTACGGGGGGCTGGTGGAGAAATGAGTGTGGCTCAGAGCAGGCTTCATGCCCACACACAACTTTCTAGATAAATGTCCTTTGGCAAATTAGTTCAACTGTCTGGAGCTCGCTCTCCTCATCTATACAAAAAGGCTTCTCTTTTTTTATGACTTTTAGGCATAAGAAAGAAAGAATATGTGGGGCTAGAGGGATGGCTTAGCAATTAAAGCACTAGCCTGCAAAGCTTAAGGATCCAGGTTTGATTCCCCAGGACCCACGTAAGCCAGATGCACAAAGTGGCACATCCTTCTGGAGTTGGTTTGCAGTAGCTGAAAGCCCTGGTGTGCCCATTCTCTATCTGCCTCTTTCTCCCTCAAATAAAAAATATTTAAACAAATTGAAAAAAAAAATATGAGAACCAGAGACATAAACGAGAAAGGGTACAGGAATCCCAGAGCCTCGTGTCCCATGCTGTGCTGAGTTGCTGCGGCCAGCCTTATTCTGTTCCGTGGCTGTGGGGGGTGGGAGGTCAGGTGCAACACTGAGAAGGGTCCCTGCACCCCCTCACCCTCTGGTACCTTGGCCAACTGTTATCTAAACTAAGGGTCAGAACTTAAGGTGGCAAATATTATTTTGTATGGCTGAGACCTCCATAATAAAATACATATATGCATGCATTCTAAACCACTCTGCGGGTAGATTCTGTTGTTTTCTTGACTAAGGACCAGCTGCGAATCCATTTCTTAATAGACTGAACTTCCAACTCAACAATGCAAAACTAATTTTTCTCTGAACACACTCAAAATTGAAGCCCGGAGTGTGTGTTTCAATCACTGCAGTTTTCCCACTCAGTGATAACTGGTTCATCCCCAAACAGAGACATTAAGTTGGAGAACAAATCAACTTGAAATTCACACCATTGGGCAGATCAAGAAAATTCAGGCAGTGAGAGAATTCACTGTGAAATCCCTAAGTCTCAAGGCCCATGTGCTAACATTATTGGCCAAAGCAGGTCCAGACCTTACCTTCTGCAATGGTTATGAATAATTGAAAGCAAAATCCGTTTGTTTCCAGCCTGACTTCACTGGCCTTCGACTGACTTGAAAGAATAGCCTGTTTTCTATACATATGTACACACACATCTAATTCTTTTTTTCTTTTTTTATGGCTCTGGGGCTCTCATGTGGCTAGGCAAGCCCTACTATTGAGTAATACTGTGAGGCTATCCCAGTTACATAACTCTTTAGGCTTCAAATACACTTCTCTGATACTTATTATCAAGGCAGAAGAATTGGCTTTTAAGGCATAATAGGTTCAAGATTCTCAATGGAGTAGCTACTATTGAAAACAACTCACATCTAACTAGGCTCTAACCATTAGCAATACTCAGTTGTTTACATAGCACACTAAGGATCATCTGGACACAAATCAAGGCAATTGTTTTTAATAAACAGCGTGATGTTACAGACTGCAGCGTTGGGGTAAAGCAAACATTGACAGTTTCTGGGGAGCACATGCAGTGAGGGCCGTACAGGCTGGGTTGTGGCCGGGAACAGCGAGGCTGGGAAGAGGTCTGAAGTTCCAGACGCTGTGTTGTTCTGTAATTTTAACATAATAGCACATGCTATCTTGCTGTGTCAAATATTTCTTGGGGCTATCAGTAAGAGAACGTCAAAAATACTTTTCTCCTCATCAGTGCATTACACCACAGGTCTTTGATTCATTGAAGGAGCAACGTAGAGAGAAGGAAGTTCGCTACAGGTGGTGTGTCCAGAATGGGTGCTCTAGCTCCTTACTGAAGTTTGAAGAGGCAACACTGGGGGTGCCAGGGGTGTTCTTGCCATACTGCTGTCTCCCCAGACATCAAGGGCTATGTTCTACAACTACATATTGTTTCAGATTTTATTTAGTCAAATTAAGTCCAGAGACTGAACCCCACTGAAACCATTAAGTGGCTCTAGGAGTTGGTGTGTGCCTGTCATCTTAGCACCGAGGAGGGTGAGGCAGGAGGGTCTTGAGTTCGAGACCAGCTAGGACTGTGTGGTGAGTGAGACGCCATCTCAACAAACACCACTACCAATAGATAAGAACAACGAAAAAGCTTTGTGGGTTGGAGAGATGGCTTAGTGGTTAAGGCGCTTGCCTGCAAAGTCGAAGGACCCAGGTTTGATTCCCTAGGACCCACATAAGCCAGATGCGCAAGGTGCTACATACACCTGAAGTTCATTTGCAGCAGCTGGAGGCCCTGATGTGTCCATCCTGTCTCTATCTGCCTCTTCCACTCTCTCGCAAATTAAAAAAAAAGAAATGCTTTTGGGTTCCACAGTCAAAAAAATTGCTAAAAATCATATAAAGTTCAAGTTCTCCAACCAACCACTCTTAAGAATTTACATTCAATCTAATAAGGGACTTTTTCTTATGAAATCAGTGATGATGATATTTGGAGATTTGTGCTAGAATTAAGGAGTTTTACATTTATTTATTTGCTATATTTATTTATTTTGGGGTAAGGTCTCACTCTAGCCCAAGCTGACCTGCAATTTACTATGTAGTCTCAGGGTGCCCTCAAGCTCCTGGTGATCCTCCTACCTATGACTCCCAAGTACTGAAATTAAAGGTGTCTGCCACACTTGGTCTTATTTTTATTTTTTGAGAAAGGGTCTCAAATATCCCAAGCTGGTCTTGAACTTGCTATTTAGCTGAGGAAGACCTTGAGTTTTGGGCCCTACTATACCATATCTAAGTTTATGCCATGCTGGGGATCAAGCCCAGGGCCTTGTGCATGCTAGGCAAGTGCTTTACCAACTAAGCTACATCCCACACCCCAGGAGCTTAATATTATTAATAGAAAACAGTGAAGGCTTTCTGCCTCCTTGCTAACTTAGAAGGATTACCAAAAAAAAGTAAAAATACATGGTTCTGTCACAAAATTCTTGTAGTGACAGATTAAATGAGGTTAAAGATAGTCTACTTGGCTTATAAAATGTATTTAAAATGTTTTTGTACTCACCAACATGAAGAATGGATCAGTTATACACACACACACGACCCATTTTAATCTCCTCCATAAATTATTTCTTTTATGTAGTTGTGTAAAACTTAAGCCAGAAAACATCTTTATGGTTCACAGGAGCCACTGCCTGGTCACTTGGATGGCTGGAATGGTACTATACGTAACAGCCAAGCAAGAGGACCGGCACTGAGCTGATGGCAAGAGGGTGCACACGGTGGCCAAGTGGAGCTCTTGAGTGAATGAATACACTCATCTCAAGACTAGCACCCCAACTTGGGAGACTGCTAATCAATTCTACTTTGCTCAATCTTAGAACCTTGATGTTTGCTTATAGTTTTAATAAAAGATCCCTCTTGTCAGGGTTAGCAAAGTACACACACTAAATGCACCAAATAATGAAAAAAAGAACAAAATGAGTTTTAAATGCCAAATTCTAGTTTGGTACCATGTACCTTTTCTGCACTACAGCCTTTTCTAAATATCTGGAGCAATATTAAATTTAGTTCCACATTGTTCTTTTTAAAAAGAAGTTTTGTTTGTGCACGTGTGTGTGTGTGTGTGTGTGTGTGTGTGTATGGATGTGGCAGAACCTCTTGCTGTTGCGAATGAATGCGAGGCAGTTGTGCCGCTTTTGGCTTCCATCTTTACGCAGGTGGCTGAGGAATTAAACCCAGGCTGGCAGGCTTTGCAAGCAAGCACCTTTAACTGCTGAGCTAGCCCCCACCCTGAGTTTTTCTTAACATCTTCTGTACCATTAAAAACAAGGCACGCCAACTCTGACTTGTAAATCTAAAATACAGTACTGCACAAGGTTTCTGTAACATGAGAGCCTGAGGTAGTGAATGGTGACTCATCTGTCTTTGGCCCCATTAACCCTCAGAAGCCGATTACCAATCCAATTTTAGCAGGAACATAGTTACTGCTAGCTAAATCCCATAATTTTTCCAGAATGAAAGTAATTTTTATGAGAAAATAGGCTTCCCAGGCCATAGCATGTAAGATGTGTTATTGTGCTAATTACAATGGTTTCTTGCTTGTACTTTCAAACCCGCCTAGCTGTGCTCTCCTGTACTGGGAGTTATGGAGATGCTGCCCAGGTTGGACTACCTTCCAGAATCCCAGCCTGGAGGAGGAATTAATTCCTCTACTGTGTACAGTAAACGTGCACAGCTTTCAGCCTTCTCATAGCCATGCCCATGTGAGCAGGACTGGGATGAAAAATTCAAGTCATTCAGGACTCCTCCCTGCTCAGCCCCTCCCTTTACACTCCCTCCTTCCCAAACATCTCAAGTATGGAAAATGTCTTTCAATAGTACAAGCACCACAGTCTATGAAGCCACATACTTAAATGGAATCTTCTAGTGATGTTGTGGACTTCAAAATAACTCTATCGTGGACTTTAAGTATGTGGGTCCAGCCCAGTTCTGTGGTCTGTGTAGAATAGAAACAAGCGAAATTTACAATGTTCAGAAAAAGTTAACATACTTGTCTGAACATACTGCTGAAAATTAAACATTTTCAAAGAGTTGGCAAGCTTGGATTACTGATCAAAATATTAAATGGATTTTCATAATCAATTAAATAAACAAATCCAAGTTTATGTGCTGTGAGATTTTCACTTTAAAATAGGCTGCTCACAACTTTTTTTAAAGTGCTAAATTGGTTTCTGATGGGCAAAGAACACAGATGGCCTGTGTTTCCCTCCATGAAAATCCCCAAGCCATTTAAAATCAAGTCAAGGGCCATACACAGTCTGATCAAGCACTCATCTTCCTGATTAGTAAGAACTACACTTCACACAAAACACTTTACCAGCAGCTCTTTTCATAAAAAAACCAAGAGTCATAGTTTCACAGTTGAAAAAGTTACACATTAAAATATTTTACAATTCATTATATATTCACCAGGTTCCCACTTGATAAAGGGCATGTGTATAAAGCAGAAGAGAAGGGACAGCCTTGAAGGTGACGACTCTGACACTAGGTTTTTACACAGGACACTGAGAACCACAGAAAGCTTAGGTTCTATCATAAAAGAGCAACCAAATTCCACTCTTATTTAAAAAAAATCCAATTAGAAACATCTTTTTTTAAAAATACCAAATTTCACAATAAGATGAACAGATTTCAAATAAACAGCAGTCTGAAAATCTTCAAAATAAATGTTTTTGTATAGCTGAGAATATGGTAAAAAGTTAAAGCATCATTTTTCAAAGCAGTTGAGTATTTCTCACTACAATATAGCTTTTCTTTAGAAGTGCTTTCCTTCCTCCCAGAATCACTACTGAAGAAATATTTTCAAGTGACTTCATGAAGCTGTGTAGTCAAAAGTCATTTACACCCTACTCAATGACAAGGACAGTCGTATGAGAACCATCCCATGGAGCTTTCAATGGAAGATCTGATCTTTGGACTGTTACCTGCTCTTCTTTCTTTCTTGGATCATGTAATCTATGCTCTTTACAGAATGTGCCTACACTTCTCCAAACAGAATTTATGTGATTGTAGTAATTCTTGACAGTAAACATAAGTGATGAAATAAGCTATGTGATTTCTACATTCCAATGCTAGAGACCATCCTGGCTTATAGTGCTGGGCTAACCATTTAGTCTAATGTAAAAGAAAATGCAAAAACAACATAAATTTTATGCAAGGAGGCTCATGGCTTTTTTGGCACTCGGGTAAAACAGTTGTCTGTCAATTCTTCAGTTTCCACCAAATTTGTACCATGTCACTGAGTTTTCCTACAATCAATCCCTGATAGAGAAAGACTGGGATGATAGTATATATCAACTGCATTTATCTAAGTAACACAAAGTCTTAAATGTGAAGCTTAAATAAGTTATGAAGTTTTCTGTATCTGCAAAAGAATCTATCTAGTTTTCTGCTTAAAACAGAGTTTAAATTCTGCTTAACTATTCAAAACAGTTTACAGAACTAAGTTCCCCTAATCAGATTTGTTTCTCGTTGGCAATAGTATATACATGCTTTAGTGAAGTACTAAGTCTTCAATAATTATACCCTTTAAGGGCTCTGACAGCCAGATAGTAAGAGTATTTTTATAGAGTCCCGCTCACTACTGAAAACATCTACTATAGGTGTTCACTTCACACATGAGTATTTTAAAGCAAAGCTGTTTACTAGAGTGTAGGATGTGCACTCTATAAGGAAGTTCTCTGATAATACATCTAATCTAGGAAACGGCAGTAAATTATTGCACTTTTTTTTTTTTTTTTTGGTGTGGCACCTGAACATTTGCTAAAGCTATTTCCTAGGACATGAGTCATTCATTTCAAATACTGCGTACGGTGTCTACAGAGATGACTAGCACGAGCTCCTACAGCGCGAATGCGTTTCAAAATGCTGACGAATGTGTCCTGTGCTCAAGTGAGACTGAATGAGGGTGGAGCAAGACCTGACCACTGGAAATGGGACATGATCTTCAAATGGTTTAATTCCTATGTTTTCTATTGAGATGTGGGCTCATAGCTTAAGAAGGTAAGATTATGGTTTCTATACTCCCGTAGTAAAAAGTGTCGTTCAAGACCACACCACAGTAAAGGCGTGTGGAATCAGGATGATAGAATAAACTGATTTCATATGATTGTGCCATTCTCAGCTATGAATGGATGGAAGGTGAGGGATTCACAATGAAACAGACAGCAGTAAAAGGAACGTGGGTGCCGCTCAGCTGGTTTTCCTGAAGGAGCTCTAAACTTGATATTGGCATAAAGGGACTTGTGCCTGAGCCTCATCTACAGACAAGAGAAAAGCTAACCATGCTGTTTCCAACAATAAAAAATTTGGGGTGCAAAACAATGCATGACTATGGGACAGATTATGTAAATAAAGAATATATATTAATGATAGTTTCTATAATATAAATAGCCTTTAATAAAAAAAATAATCTTTTTAATAACATTAATACTCACTTCTATTTTCTGGAAAACATGCATGAAAAAATGTATTCAGTTCAACTGTAAAAGGAGAAAAAGATCAACTTAAAGTGAATACTGTACAATTCTGGAACAAGAAATTCTCCTGTCATTCTTTCTCTATGATGATTAGTTTACTTGTTGGGAGCCCAGAATTTCCCTAGGAAATAAGTCACAACCTTGTAAATACTGTCCAGAAAAACAAAAACAAAAACAACGAAAACCAAAAAAACACCACCTTATAACAGGTCTCATTTGTGACTGCTTCCAAAACTGTGCAGGTAAGACCCCAAATCCATCAAAAGGTTTGATTTATTAAAAAGAAAAAGTCTCGGTGAAATCTTGAGAGTCCCTTCCACCCCACGCATGTTTCTTCATTAAACAAGGAGTCAAAAACCCCATTTCAAATATGAAGTTTGAACAGCAATGGGAAAATAATAAATTTTCATTCTTTTCCAATCTTGTATAATTTAACATAAACTCCAGTTTACTTAGACCCAATGCAATTAACAGCCTTTGCTGTGTTCACATTTTAAAACACAGAACGTTGGCAAGACAAATAGAACATCATTGTTTTTCCTTCTCCATCATTTTGTATATATTTTGGGGATTTTTGTTTTGTTTTTTAAAAAAAGATACAAACAATCTTCAAAGTTTACCTTTTTTTGGACTTAAGGCATAACATGAAATTGCGCGTTATTCTAAAGCTTCATTTTGAAATGAACTAGTTTAGTGCTATCAAACCCTGTTTGCGTTTACAGTATTGAAGTTATGTAGCATTCAACTGATTCCCGTTCTTGCTGGAGTTCTACGCTTCCACGAGCTGTGCAGCTCCTACGCTGTCAGCTTCGCCGATGACAGTTACTGGCTGTGCAGCAGAGAAGCTAACCCTGGGCTTCCGGTCTCAGTCACGCTTCAGTTCAATGCGTGCTGCTTAATTGTGTGGAAGATCCAGTCCATTTTTGTCGTCCAGCCACCATGATGTGCATCATTCATTTGCTTCGTGAAGTATTCCAAAGCCTCTTGCTCGGTTTTATCTAAGGCTAGAGTCTTTCGAATATATGCAATGTCATCAAAAGATTGTAGCTCTGGCATTCCAGAGCCGAGCATCATGGAGAACAGATTGATGAAGAGATTGGCATGTTGTCGAATGGCTAAATAAGCCTTGTAGCACATCTCCTGAAACCTGCAGCAGGGGAGAGCATGTTGGTCAGAAGGAGCAAACACTGCCGACACCATCAGGTCTCTGGGCACAGGTCCTCTCCCTGCTCACCCTCTTCTCAGACGCACACTGTGCACTGCACGCACCTCAAACACTTCCTGGAATACCAGCAGTTTAACAGCACTGACTAAATATCTGCTTTGGTCCATAATAACGATATATCCTAAGGTGGTAAGGAAAATATGGGCATGCATGGAAAGTGTAGTTGCCCGACTATCCTCCAGTTATATGGCAAAAATGTGTTTTAACCCGAGTGTGGTAGTGCATGCATTTAATCCCAGCACTCAGGAGGCAGAGTTAGGAAGACTGCAGTGAGTTTGAGACCAGCCTAGGACTACACATGAGTGCCAGGTCAGCCTGGGCCACAGTCAGGCCTACCTCAAAAATGTGTTGTAAGCACACATATTACTGAACAAGATAAGGTAGCATCCAATTGTTATTATTATTTAATTTTGCTTTTTGTTTTATGAGGTAGTTTCTCGCTCTTGCCCAGGCTAACCAGTAATTCACTATGTTGTCCCAGGCTGGCCTTGAACTCACAGCAATCCTACCTTGGCCACCTGAGTGGTTGGATTAAAGGCATGCACCACCATGGCCAACACATCCAATTATTCAAACAGTAGCAAATAATTTCTTTTGAGGCCTGAATTAGCTCAATAATTGAAATTAGTTTTCATTTCCATTCCCCTTGAAAAATCAGACAATAAATAAATAAGAACAAAACATTACAACATGCTGCCTTTGCTATATATTCTCTCATTTTAAAATGGGGCAGAAAGGACTCTATCTCTACTTCTGCTGTCTTGTACTCACCTTTCAAATTCTCTGGTCTTTGTGCACTCCTGGGCACCTTTGCTTATCACTATTAGGAAATCTTGTGTCAGAACAAATGGTACACGCTCTCGTTTATAACCAAATTTTTTCTTCTTGTGATCCAGGAAGTGTCCAAAATCTATATGAAACAGCTTTCAAAAATAAGAAATCATGTTACAGTTTGACCCGTGCAGACACACACTGTCCTGGTTCAGTACATACAGAGAGAAGAGGCCGTTACCTGTCCATCGTCTTTCACCATGATGTTACTGTTGTGCCGGTCTCCAATTCCCAAAATGAAGGTAGCAACGCAGTACCCGGCGCAGGAGCGCGTGAACAAGTCAATAGCTGCATCGTAGCTGAGAAAAGAAGCAAACACCTCATAAGCACTGTGGAAATAGAGCGATTCAGGCCAAAGTGGGGTAAGCACTTAACCACTAAGCCATCTCTCCAGCCCAAGATATAATTCTTAACATAGTGAAAACACATTTCTCATAATTAATGTATTTTTATCCAGGTTGGTCCAGAACTCCCTAAGTAGATTCAGCTGGCCTCAAACTCATGACAATCCTTTTGCCTCAGCCTCTTGAGTGCTGGACTACCAAGGGGGAGAATATGGGTGCACCAGGGCCTCCTGTCAAATGAACTACAGATGCATGAGCCACTTTGTGCAGCTGGCTTTACATGGGTACTGGGGAATTGAAGTTGGGTCATCCAGCTTTGCAAGCAAGTGCTTTTAACTGCTGAGCCATCTTGCCAGACCTTAAATTTAATTATTTATTTTTGGTTTTTCAAGGTAGGGTCTCACTCTGGCCCAGGCTGACCTGGAATTCACTATGTAGTCTCAGGGTGGCCTCGATATTTGTTGTTATTCTTTTTTGTATTTACTGATCTAATCTTAGATCCCCTCATCCCTGACTCAGTTCTGCTGAGGGTCTTCTTAGGTGGGGTTATTGGTATTCACTGTGGGGACCAAGAGGCCTGGGTCCTTCTCTGGGGGCGGGGGAGGGAGGGATACAGTGCCTCAGCCCATTCCCACCCACCCTGAGGCTCTTACAATCTTTCCATCCCCTCTTCTGCGAGGTCTCTGAGCCTTGGCAGGCAAGATAAGGATCTGATTTCGTACTGCTTTCTCTGTAGCCTCTGGATCTCTACCTTAAACTTATTTTTTATTTCAAGGTAGGGTCTTGGCTTAGTCCAGGCTGACCTGGAATTTACTCTGTAGTCTCAGGGTGGCCTCGAACTGATGGCAATCCTACCACCTCTGCCTCCTGAGTGCTGGAATTAGAGGCATGTGCCACTATCACTGGCTAAAATTAATTTTTAAAAAATAGTTTTGTTAACAGGTTGGAAGTAAAATTTTGAACACGTTTGACTTAGAAAAAATAATATGTGATGATGGCATGTACTCTCTGTATATACATATGCGTGTATGTGTGTGGTGAATATACTGAATTTAGCAAGTTATGGGCAAGGCTAATCATTTATTTATTTTATTTATTTATTTGGAACAGAGAGAGGGAAAGAGAGAACAAGATAGTGAGAATGGGCACTCCAGGGCCTCCAGCCACTGAAAACGAACTCCAGATGTACAGCACGTGCATCTCGCTTATGTGGGACCTGGAGAATAGAATCTGGGTTCTTAGGCTTTGTAGCCATACGCCTTAACTGCTAAGCCAACTCTCTAGCCCAAGGCTGATCATTTAATCAGGAACCTCAAACAATTCAAAAGTTCATACACTTTTGGGCTGGAGAGATGACCTAGTGGTTAAGGTGCTTGCCTGCAAAGCCTAGGGAGCCAGGTTCGATTCCCTAGTACCCATGTAAGCCAGATGCACAAGGTGGTGCACGTATTTGGAATTTATTTACAGCAGCTAGAGGCCTTGGCATGCTCCCCTTTTTTTTCTCTCTCTTTCAAATAAATTTTAAAAAGCATTTTAAAAAGCTCACAATTTTTTTTTTACAAAGTTAAGCACAACTGCTTTCTGAAACTTGGAGTAATGCATTCAACCACCTGTAGACTTGGCACAGAAGTGGAGGCAGACACAGGAAGGAATGGTGAAGCTCACTCACATCTCTCCCTTGTTCTTGTCTTTGAGCCACTGGTGCAGCGTGTGGCTGTTGAACTGCAGAGCACCCTTCAGGCCTCCTTTGCACTGGATCTGCATGATGGTGTGAGAGTTTCGGACCACCTCAATGAGCCCCACGCAGTCCCCGATGGACAGGCAGCCATAAGGCAGCATTCTGAAACAATGATAACAGGAACTATTTTAACAGACCTAAACATCTACAGTCAATTATAAACTCATCACTCATTACAGTCTTAACCCAGTCTGAATTTGTAAATCCATCACTCGTGATCTTTGTTGACTTAATGTAATCATAATTTTCTTTCTTTTTAAAATTTCCTTTTTTATACTGACAAATTGTTAGGAAAAAAACTGTGGGAAGAGGGTGGGTTTTAAGGTAGGGTCTTGCTCTAGGCCAGGATGATCTGGAATTCTGTAGTATCAGGCTGGTCTTGAACTCGCAGCAATCCTCCTACCTCTGCTTCTCAAGTGCTGGGATTAAAGGTATATACTACCATGCCCGGCTTCTTTTCTTATTTTTCTTTTTCATTTTAGTTATTTGAGAAAGAGAGAATGAACATGCCAGGGCCTTCCTTTTGCTGTTGCAAATGAACTCCAGATACATGTGTCACTTTGTGCATCTGGCTTTACTAGGGTATAGGGGAATAGAACCCAAGCCAGTAGGCTTTGCAAGCAAACACTTTTAACTGCTGAGCCATCTCCTCAGCCTGCGCTCAAGTTCTTAAAACACTCTACTCCCATTCATTGTCTCACTTTAGATCTTTTGTGCCTTAGCTTTTATGCCTACCATCCTCTTGTAAGCTCAGCAGAGTAACCCAAGTCTTCAGCGCCCAGGGCTTTTTCACGGCCCTGTTTTGTAACCCTGAGGCACCACCCTGCCAGCTGTCTTTCCTTTCTTTTTGTGAACCACACACCCTGGTTTCAGCCCCTCAGACCTTCGCTCTTGCAGACTCTTCCCACCCTGCTAGGGAAATAAAAGAACTTTTCTTAAGCTGCTTCAGCTCATTGTCTTATTTCATGCTTTCTTTTTATTACTTTGGCCAACATATAACCAACAGTTACAATAAACTTGAACCTGAATTTTGCCAAACATAAACATGCTAGGGCTAGACTGTAGCTCAGTGGTAGAGTACTTATTTAGCACATGTGATGGCCTGGGTTTAATCCCTAGTACCACACATATATGTCACGTGCATGTGCACACCTATAATCTTATTTAACTTTTTATTTACAATTAAACTTCAAAAAAATTTTAAAATTCACTTAAGTAAAAATATTCAGAAAATATTATAACATGATAATCCGGAATATTTTCAATTTTAACTTCAGATGCATTTTTCTAGCAAAGCTAGTAATTTACAAGTATTGTGAACGCCAGAGTTATTTAAACCCTTTACTCTTTTGAGTTTTGTAATCTCTGGTGGTGCTGCCAGCCTATGTGGATTCTGACAACAGGACTACACCGAAAGGAAATTTGATTTACATAACATCAATACATCATTAACTGCCCTTGAAAGCAGGCAGGATGAACTCTGAATCAGAAGTTAAGAATTAGAAGACAACGACTTAATTATGTCCCTTACAAGGGTACCTGCAATGCCCACTTTCCTCTCTGCAATAAACAGGTGCTGTTATGCGCCACGGGCACCTTTCCTAACCCCAGCCATTCTCACCAGTCTCTAGGAAGCATGCACACAAGCCTTCACCTGCATCGCCTAGCCTTCCCACAGCCTCTGCTACAGCTCACCTTGCTCATGCCACATAGGAGGTGGCTTCAGCTTGGGTGATTTTTTTTATGGATTTGCAAAGGACTCAGAAAAGGAAAAACTACTAGGGTGGGAGGAGGAAGTGGGGAAAATGAGGATTGGGGGTGTGTGTGGAAGAATGGCAGTAAAAAATAAAAAAGAGGGCTGGAGAGATGGCTTAGCGGTTAAGCGCTTGCCTCTGAAGCCTAACGACCCCGGTTCGAGGCTCAGTTCCCCAGGTCCCACGTTAGCCAGATGCACAAGGGGGCGCATGCGTCTGGAGTTCGTTTGCAGAGGCTGGAAGCCCTGGCGCGCCCATTCTCTCTCTCTCCCTCTATCTGTCTTTCTCTCTGTGTCTGTCGCTCTCAAATAAATAAATAAAAATTTAAAATTTAAAAAAAAAATAAAATAAAATAAAAAAGAAATTCTGGAAGCTTGGAGGTAACACTGATGATTATGTAAAATGGGACAGAAATCCTATTAGTTACTATCGTGTTGCTGTGACCAAATACTGACCAGAAACAGCTCAAGGAAAAACAGGATTTATTCCAGCACAGTTGCAAGGTGGGGAAGGAGTGGTGGCAGGAGTGGCAAGCTGCCTCCTCGCACTACAGTCACAGTCAGGAAGGAGAGGGCAACAAGGAAGTGGGGCTGGACTGTAGAATATGGAACCTCAAGGCTCTCCCCATGACTCCCTCCCCCAGCACAGCTCTACCGCCTATACAGTCCACAACCTTCACCACAGGGCCACCAGCTGGGGATTGTGTTCAGACAAACACATGGACTTTTAGAGGGCATTTTACTTTCCTGGAACTGAAAAACTTTAAGTGATTTCATAAATTTTGCTTCAAATTTGATTCAAGACAAAAAGATGGATCAAACTTTAGAACTTGACAATTAGTATAATCAAACTTGCTTTTAAGTTCTCAACTGAGGTCTGGAGAGATGGCTTAGTGGTTAAAGGTGCTTGCTTGCAAAGTATGATGACCTGGGCTGGATTCCCCAGTGCCTATGCAACACTAGATGCACGAAGTGACACATGTATCTGGAGTCCATTTACAGTGGCTGCACCCATACTCACTTTCTTTCTGTTTACCTCTTTCTGTGTTTCTCTGTCTCATATAAATAAATAGTTAAAAATTAACAAAATAGGGCTGGAGAGATGGCTTAGTGGTTAAGCGCTTGCCTATGAAGCCTAAGGACCCCGGTTCGAGGCTCGGTTCCCCAGGTCCCATGTTAGCCAGATGCACAAGGGGGCGCACACGTCTGGAGTTCGTTTGCAGAGGCTGGAAGCCCTGGCGCGCCCATTCTCTCTCTCTCCCTCTCTCTGTCTTTCTCTCTGTGTCTGTCGCTCTCAAATAAATAAATAAAAAATTTAAAAAAAATTAACAAAATAGGGATGGAGGGATGGCTTAATTGGATAAAAACTGGGGGCTGTTTTGTCTTTTATGTCCCATTCTTTTTTTTTAATACTTTATTTTTTTATTTTATTTGAGAGCGAGAGACACAGAGAGAAAGACAGAGAGAGGGAGAGAGAGAGAATGGGCGCGCCAGGGCTTCCAGCCTCTGCAAACGAACTCCAGACGTGTGCGCCCCCTTGTGCATCTGGCTAACATGGGACCTGGGGAACCGAGCCTCGAACCGGGGTCCTTAGGCTTCATAGGCAAGCGCTTAACCACTAAGCCATCTCTCCAGCCCATTATGTCCCATTCTTAACAGTGACAGTCTGGGAGCACTTGCAGAGCCTTTATAAGCTTATCAGAGAAGGCTGTTCACTTAGCTGAATCTCATTAGCTATTGAGCTAAGAGGAAACAAATGAAGTACTATCACATGACCAACTTCCATTTATTACTACTACATGCATTTCTTTCTATATGCCTATTACCTGTTTCTATGATTAATGTTTACTAATAGTTTATTCTTTTAGGATAACTTTCAGCATACAGGCTTACCGAAGATCAAGACCTTGATTTTGCCAGATATTTTCCATAATGCGAATGATCTGAAGTGTTAGCATATCTTGCCGTAAATCTGCAATGCAAATAGTATGTATCAGAATCATCACTTAATACCATAAATGCAAATCAGAGGACCATGCTATCAAGCTTTCAAATGGAAGACAACTATATTTAATCATGAAAATAATATGAGACAGTAATATTTTGATCTTTTTTAACCTTCTAAAGTGTTTGCACAAAACAAGAGTGGGCACATATTTCACAGAAGTTTTAAATACATTTAAAGTATTTGTTTTTAGGAATCCTTCAATCTGAACACTTGCTGTATGCTAACACTGGGATCATCAGGCCCGACTGATGGAAAGCCCAAGGAACCTGACCCCACATGAATCAAGACCTTCTTGTGTTGGTTTCTTGGCAGACTCAGTCTTCATTTGAAGTATGCCTGTCATTTTATTTTTCTTTTCTAAAAATATTCTACTTATTTATTTGAGAGAGTGAGAAAGAGGCAGATTATATATATGGATAGACAGATATATTTAAAAAGAGAGAGAGAGGGAGGGAGGGAGAGAGAGAATGAGAACGGGTGCGCCAGGGTCTCTAGCCACTGAAAACAGACTGCAGATGCATACGCCACTCTGTGTATCTGCCTATGTGGGTACTAGGGAATCGAACTTCACTCCTTAGTCCTTGCAGGCAAGTGCCTTAACCACTAAGCCATCTCTCCAGCCCTCATTTTATTTTTGTAATTATCTGTTTAGTGCTGCTCCTCTTTTCCCTGCTCTGACTACAGCTACAATGTCAAGGTCTATCGCATAGAACAGTTATGGGATGACTGTTGCTCAAGCTGTCATGTGCAGGGTCAGTCAGCAAACGACAAAAGCTGATTTCAGGGTTTCTGATACTGAAGGAGTTCAGAACATTCCAGCTCCATCATGGGAGAGAAACTGGATGTTGACACCAGGTCCACACAAACTACTACCTCTTCTTCTGAGGGCTCCATCAAGACAATTCCCCACCTCTGCTCACCACGCAGGTTTTCATACAGCTCAGTCTGGCCGCCCACTTGCTTTGTAGCTAAACCCTGAACTCCAAATCTTCCTGCCTCTACCTCCTGAGTACTAAGATTATAAGTGCACAATACTATACTGACCTGATTATTTTCCTCTAACTTTAGTAATCATATTGCCGTTCTCCTTGTCCTCCTCAACTGTTAGCCCAGCTCCCCACTCCTTTCTGTAGCTCATGCTGGTATGGAAGCTTCAACCAGTTGCTCTTCTTTGGAGCTCATATTCCATGGGATTCCCAGAGTATGTACATATTTGTTGCTCCCCAAGCCCTATTAATCTGGCTTCTGTCAATTAATTTTGTAGTCTGGCCCAGGAGCTTGTAAGAGTTGAGGGAAGCCTCGCTCCCCTACACACGTATAATTTACTGGAGAGTGGGAAAAGTACTAGCTTTCAAGCTATAGGGGTTGATCTTTTGGAAAGAGTCGACTTTGGGGGTTGAAGGGACGAGGTGTTTGCCTACATACACTCCTCTTAGCACTCCTAGTTCAGTTATCAACACACTAAGCACAATGCTTTGCAGTCACATTCCTGAACCTTCCACGTACCTTACACAGGTTAAGAATCTACTTATCCGTCTATATTGTCTTGCCTGTGGTCTTCACGGTTCACAAATACTATGTGCATATGCAGAAAATGCAGGCATCATAAGCGCCCTTACCATCGCCGTTTTTAAAGATGATCTCATTGTTCTGAAACAGTAACTCGGACATGATGTCTGGATTCTCCCAATTCAACCACAGGGGCCTTTTGGCAGAGGACATGATTCGACATTCTTCAAGCCTAGAAGACATTTGAAGACTTTACCATGCACTTAGCTTTGTTACATTTAAATTTTTTAAAATTAATTTGTTTATTTGAGAAACAGGCAGAGAGAGAGAGACGTGGGGGCGGGGGCAGGAAGGGAGAGAGTGGGTGCGCCAGGGCCTCCAGCCACTGCAAACGAATTCCAGATACATGTGACCCCTTGTGCATCTGGCTTACGTGGGTCCTGGAGAATGAAACAGGGATACTTTGGCTTTGCAGGCAAACACCTTAACTGCTAAGCCATCTCTCCAGCTAGCTTTGTTACACTTTTAACCCTGGAATTTACTTTAAAGTAAATATACAGTAGCTTTAAAAACAATTCTTATTCATTTATTTGACAGAGAAGGGGGGGGGGTGGAAGAGAGGGAATAGGCATGCCAGGGCCTCCAGCCACTGCAAACAAACTCCAGACATGTGTGGCTCCTTGTGCATCTGGCTAACGTGGATCCTGGGGAATGGAACCTGGGTCCTTTGGCTTTACAAGCAAATGCCTTAACCGCTAAGCAATCCCTCCAGCCCTACAGTAGCTTTCTGAAGTGACATAATAATTAAAACTTTCTCAATTTTATGTATGAATTGATTCCTAATGAGTATATATAGATGAGTATTAAGCTTTAAAATGTTTATATAACTTTGAATTTTCAAAAAATACAAGGACACATCCTTAGGTTTTGGGTTTTTTTTGAGGTAGGGTCTCACTCTAGCCCAGACTGACCTGGAACTCTCTATGTAACCCAGGCTTGCCTTGAACTCATGACGATCTTCCTACCTCAGCCTCCAGAGTGCTGGGGCTAAAGGCATGCAGCACCACACCCGGCTTACATCATTTGTTTTATAGCTACTATGTCCCATTTCTTCTATGTGATGCCAGAAATTCTAATTATAGAAGGCTTTAAATGCTATTACCAAAGTAGCAAAAAATTCACTGTGAATAAGTGTAGTTCTAATTTAAGGTAGTCTTACTATTCCTGCTTTGCAGGGGTTGGAGGATTAGATTTTTGTCAAGACTTATCCAGAAAGCATGTACTTAACTATCCCAATAAAACTGTGGGGAAAGTACCTTACCTGAGATTTCCTAGTTGGTGAGCAGGGTTGAGAGGAGAAAGAAAGCCCTGTAGGGCATCCATGAAATCAGGCTGCCTCATCTGCTCCACTAAAAACTTCATCTGTACCTGATTTAAAAAAAAAAACATAATCCAAGTAAAAAATGACTCTCATGCTGGGCGTGGTAGCGCACACCTTTAATCCCAGCACTCGGGAGGCAGAGGTAGGAGGATTGCCGTGCGTTCGAGGCCACCCCTGAGACTACAGAGTGAATTCCAAGTTAGCCAGAGCTAGAGTAAGACCCTGTCTTGAAAAACAAAAAACAAAACAAAACAAAAGGCCTTCATGAAAGGTCAAAGCAGCCACTCATCTCTTACTCATTGAGACCTTGACTCTGTGTAATCTGATGCTATCCCCTGGAAACCACACTGGGAGACAAGGTTCCGTCCGTGCTCAGGAAGAGAACAAGGGCAGGAGCATGGTGGTCTTATTGGTAGGTGACAGAGGCAGCACCGTGGTTCTGAGCAGGGCTGGTCAACCCAGCTCTGCAGCTTGCTGCTGTCTTGCTAGTCCAGATGTGTTACACTGCAGCCACCCCACTCAGCACATGCTGGTGGCTTTCACACGGGAGGAGCTAAGCTGAACAGGTAAGGCCAAGCTGCATGGTCTGCAAAATTCAGAATACTGTCTGACCCTTAAAAAGAACAGTCTGCTGATCTCTCCGGATGAAGAGACCATGCTACTTTTGCTTGCCAGTCAGACTTTTAGGCCTTTCAGAAAATACACTCATGCTCTTAGGTAAAAAAGACCTAGTGAGGCTGAAAAGACTGATAAAAAACATTTGCTATAAGAGTCCCACATTGAAACCAGATTCTAATATGCAGTACCTGGCAATTCTCTTTTTATTTATTTATTTATTTTTTTAGCAAACTTCCAACTCCTGCAAATAAAATTATGAGTGATAAAACAGGGGCTAAGAACTAAGAATTCATGATCAATTAAGTTTTCTGCTGGAATCTTAGTAATGGAGTTCTTTTCATCGCTTCTGACTAGGCAGTTTGTATTAATATCACAGCATCTGTTTCTCTATCTGTGTGACTCTAATGTTAGCACAGTGCTTTCCAAACCATTCTATCACTGTTACAGTAACTCACAAAACCACCCACAGGAACTGCTCATCTTCTAGGTCCTCATCACAATCTCATTCAAGTTGACAGCGATCTGAGTAATGAGTTTCATGTTCCAAATGAACCACAGTGCCACTGAAGCCAATCTGTGATATAAAAATAACTCTAACACAAAATAAATGCTTATTTTCCAACTATATCCACTGCTCTGGCTTTTTAAGACTCAGCTGCAATATGAATCAATTTTATTTTGTCAAAGCAGTCCAAGCTAGCTGTGGTGGCTCATGCCTGCAATCCTAGCACTGGGGAGGCTGAGGTAGGAGGATCTTTGTAAGTTCAAAGCCAGCGTGGGCTATAGGGTGAGTTCCAGGTCAGTTTGAGCTAATGTGAACCCAGCCTCAAACAAAACAAACCAAACAAAGAAGAAAAGAGCCCAGCCCCTTCTTGTCCAGAAATTATTTGAAACAAAATTATTTGAAACAAAATTATTTCAAACATACATTTGACTTCATAAACTATCACTACTCCAATAAAACCAATTAATCATACACTGTATGACACTTAACACAACAAATTTCTTTCAGATTAATAGAACAACTCTTTAAACGTTGGTTAATGCTCCATACTTCACTTTAGAGATATCTGCTCAACCATGTATATAGCTGCTCAATTCATAATAGCTAAGAACTGGAATCAACCCAGGTACCCATTATTGGATGAACGGCTAACGAAGTTGTGGTTCATTTACACAATGCAATTCTACTCAGCAGTAAGACAAAAATGATACAGTGATATTGTAGAAAAATGGGACAGACTTGGAACAGATCATACTCAGTACACACACACAATCACAGAAAGACAAACACTGCATGTACTCATTTATCTGCGCTTCTTAACTTGGATCAGCCCAAGTTGCTGACATACCTGATAGGCAATGTTGAAGCTCAGACAATAGGCAAGGAAGGCTTTGCAGGGAGGGGAAGGGAAGGTTGGAGGGAAAACTAAACCAAAAATGAACTAGTACCATAGAAATGTTTCTACATGGGATGAAACCGAACCTTAGCTATAAATTGGAATACTTTGAACATAAGAGGTAAAATCTTTGGCTCTGAGCTGTAATTCCCAGTACCAGAAATCGATGCTACCCACATTAAGCTGTTAATTGGAGAGACCTATGATGTGCCCAAAACAAGACAGGCAAAGACTGCCAAAGCACTTGATTACCCAAGTGAAGTAAAAGATAAGACCCTATTGCTGAAGACACCATATGCTGCTGATGGAGACCTGGCTGGAATCCAGAAGATAGCCAGTCCCCAGACAGCCTGTCTAGTGCTGGACAAGTGCTACATGTTCTAAATAAAAAATTTAAAAAAGTTGTTTTTTTCCCAAAATGTCAATAGTTATCTAGGACCTTGATCCAATACTGTTAACTTTCCTTCTTTGCCCTGGGTGACTCAGTAATGAGGCCCTTTGCACTAGCAGCATTAAGTGACCTCACAGTTCAGCACAGTACTCATGTGGCCACTGGAAATTCAGCAGATGGGACTGAGTGAAGAATAGGAAGAGGGAAAAGGTCACAAGAACCCAGAGTGTGGTAACTATTAACTGAGCGACCGAGTCTGTTTTAAACTAGGAAAAAGGAAAAGCTCACATCTTCCCACTCACTTTCAGGGTCACCATTAAGGTAACAAATGAGAAATAAGGGGGGGGGGAATCATTTTAACTACTTACAGCTATATAAAAAGAAAGAAAAAGAAAAAGGAGAAGTATTTGTTGGGTACCTCTTATGTTCAAAGTATTCCAATTTATAGCTAAGGAAAGCAAGTCCTAAGAGCCTAAATAAGGTAACTAATTCCACACAGTGGAGAAACAGAGGAATTTGAGTCCAAATCCCAATCTTGGTTGCAAGGGCCATGATGTCTGGGTACACCGGCCCTCAGCATGGGCAGCCTGAGAAGCAAACAGCAGAGCCACACACCTTCTGGGTCTCATCCTTCTTCTCCTGCTTGAGAATGTCAGTTAGGTTGATGAGCTTCTCCATGGCCTCCACCTGTCGATTCAAATGCTTCAAATACATCCCACAGGCTCGGCAGTAGGACTCTAGCAGTAGGCCAAACCGCTGACTTACTGTCTTATTGTGCATCTCAGACCTGGAGGAACGAGCAAAATTAAAAGTATATATATAATTCTATTTATTTTTGTTTTTGTGAGATACGATCTCATTTTAGCCCAGGGTGACCCGAAATACACTATGTCGTCTCAGGGTGGCCTTGAACTCATAGTGATCCTCCTACCTCTGCCTCCCAAGTACTGGGATGTGCACCACCACACTCAGCTTATATAATTCTAACATACACATATAGCATATGTAATTTTATAATATAGAAAAGTCCAATTTCTAATCCAATAAATACTATACTTGTAATGACAATGAAATTATTCAAAACCCAGAATAGAATTACCAAGAATTTCATATAATTTGGGGGTATACAAATTTAGTAAATAACTAAGCTTATTTGAGCTATGTTTCTTTTTTTCTTTTATTTATTGGTTTTTTGAGATAAGGTCTCTCTCTAGCTCCTACCCAAGTGCTAGGATTAAAGATGTGGTGTGCTACCATTCCTGTTTTTGTTTTGTTCTGTTTTTCATTCACTAATCTCAGTAGAAGATATAAAAGGAAATCAGCCTCTGGCCACATTGTTCTATATTGCCAATAAGTTTGTTATTTTATTTATTTTTGTTGTTGTTTTATAGTTCTTTTCGAAATAGGGTTTCACTCTAACCAAAGCTGACCTGGAACACACTCTGCAGCCCCAGGCTGCCCTCAAACTCACAGCACTCCTCCTACCTCAGCCTCCCCGTCTATACCATGTCCCCCCGCAGCATCCCTGCCAAGTCCCTGTCCCCAAAGTTTGTCGTTTTAAACAAAGCTGCTTTTCAGTCCCGTTTTTTTTTTTTTTGTTTTAACATTCAAAAGAAGCTGTAGTAGACACAAATTTGTTTCTAAATTTACTAAAATGGGGGTGTGTTATGATCTCTAACTTGGAGCACTATCTCACATTCTATAGAGTATTTATTATTCTTTTCATTCATAGTTTCACTGTGGAGCCCAGGCTGGACGATTGTGATCCTCCTGCCTAAGCTCCCAGGCACTGGCAATAAGAGTATCTAACCTTGTAAAACACATCATTCTTTTAAAAATTATTTTTTTGTTTGTTTGTTTTTGGTTTTTCGAGGTAGGGTTTCACTCTAGCTCAGGCTGACTTGGAATTCACTATGTAGTCTCAGGGTGGCCTCAAACTCACAGCAATCCTCCTACCTCTGCCTCCCAAGTGCTGGGGTTAAAGGTGTGCGCCACCACGCCCGGCTTTTTGTTGTTGTTGTTTTGTTTTTTTGAGGTAGTCTTGCTCTACCCCAGGCTGACCTAGAATTCACTACGTAGTCTCAGGGTGGCCTCAAACTCACTGTGATCCTCTAACCTCTGCCTCCTGAGTGCTGGAATTAAAGGCATACATCATCATGCCTGGCTTTCTTTTTAAATTTTGAAAAAAATTAAAAATATATTTTTTGAGGCAGGGTCTCACTGTAGCCCAGGCTCATCTGGAACTCACTCTGTAGCTTGGGCTAGCCTCAAACTCACAGTGATCCTCCTTCCTCAGCCCCTGTACTGCTGGAGTGAAAGTGTGTGCCTCCATGCTTGGCTTTTTATCACTCCTATCAGCTTACTTTCTTTGAAGAGACAAAGGGCTTTGCCATTACTGTTTTAAATCCCAAGTTTGGATTTTTTATTTTTGGGGGGCCTTGAGGTAGGGTCTCACCCTAGCTCACCAAGGTTAGATTTGTTTGTTTTTCAAGAGAGGGCTCACTCTAGCTCAGGCTAACCTGGAATTCACTCTGTAGTTCCAGCCTGGCCTTGAACTCACAGTGATCCACCAACCTCTGCCTCCTTAGTGCTGGAGTACGCCACCAGGCAAGTTTAGATTTTTATTTTGGGAACATCTTGACATAGGCACATAGCAAACCTAAAGTAACCTTACTCTGTACATAGCAAAAATGGGCTGATCCAAACCTTTAAAAATATTTGAGTTCTCATAGAAGACCTGACTTTAATTGTGTATTTAATTTCAAAGGGAAAAAGTTGAGGGATTACTCACTGGTACAGTATGTTTTCAGTTTGGAAAATTACTCTAGCCAAGCAAAAACAAATAATCTAAGTAATTCAGGTCTATATTTTTATTGACAACTCTGAACATATGTATAGTGTACTCTGATCATAATCCTGCCACCACCTCCTCTGTCCTCCCTGCACTGAACCTCTGCTTCTTTCCAACGAGTCCCTTTTCTATCTCGACGAATCTGACTTACTTTAAATGCCAGAAGAAAAAGTGCCCAATCCTCTGATTTGTCAGTGCCTTCTTAAGTAAAAATCTTACAAGCAGGTTATCCAAATATTGTTCATATTTTAAGACCTAGGTAATTAAAAGAACAAACAAAAGTTCAAATGAATTAAACTCACTTCTGCATGACCAAGTCTGAAGAAAAAATATAGAAACAAAGTAGATAATATTAGCAGTCATACTTTTTAAAAAAAAGTATACAACAAATTGATACAGTTGTTTTGGGGACTTGCATGGATTTGGAATAAAACACAACTTTCATTTTACAGTACATTACCTGTACAAGCTGAATCAGGTACTGAGAAAGTTTGTCATCTGTTAAATACTTTTCCAAGCACCGAACAGCAAAACTTCGAACCATAGGATCTGGATAATTACAGTCCAGAAGCTCCATGGCCTGCTCTGGTTTGATTGGTGGCCAGTCTTTTACTAAACAGTACATCTGAGCATGGAGAAAAATGAAAAATCACATTTAAAAATCTGAACCAGGCTCACCAGTAAAGTGTGCTTCTTGTATAAGCAAGAGGGCCTGAAGGGGCCAGAGCCTTCCTGAGTTCAAATCTCCAGATCTCTTGTAAAACATCTGTGTGTGGAGCAGAGACCAGAATATTTCTAGAACCCAGCAATCTCTGGAATTAGTAAAAAGAGACAAGCTCAAAACAAGATCAGGCAGAAGAGCCATGGAGCATGACACCCAACAGTCAACTGGCCTTTATAGGTGAGCACCCCCCCCCCCAAGATGAGCATATGAGGTACCACAAAGGCACACACAGGCACATATACCATATGCACACGCTACATCACACATACAGAGGTAAAATTAAAAAATAAAAATAAAAAAAGCAAAAACCAGAACCATCTGTAATAGTTAACTTCTGATTTTGAAATTAGTCCAAATAAAAGACCTCTTTACATTCTGTTTAAAAAAAAATCAATTTAATGGGCTGGAGAGGTGGCTTAGCGATTAAGCACTTGCCTGTGAAGCCTAAGGACCCCGGTTCAAGGCTTGGTTCCCCAGGACCCACGTTAGCCAGATGCACAAGGGGGTGCACGCCTCTGGAGTTCTTTTGCAGTGGCTGGAAGCCCTGGTGTGCCCATCCTCTCTCTCTCTCTCTGTCTCTTTCTCTCTCTGTCTCACTCTCAAATAAATAAAAATGAACAACAACAAAAAAAAACTTAAAAAAACTTCAATTTAATGAGTTTTACCTATAGATATGATACAACTGGTATTTGTCTCATAAAGGTTAATAGTCCAGTTCATCTCTTAAATTTATGCAGATTTTCTGAGAGTACATGATTTCAACTGAAACATCAGTTTGGTGTAACAGTTGCTTAGTAATCTTAAACGTGCATTACCTGGGCTACTTCATCTCTGGAATTCCATTTAACAGACAGAAGCAATTTGGGTAGAATTTCAGGAATAGTTACACAATAGTGTCTGTTAGGAAAGACAAAACAAAAAAATTCTTCAAGTTATTCCAAAGGTTTAGATGTTTAATTCCTGAGTAACACAATCTATAACAAGTTTTAAACTTACCGTTACTACTAGCTTTTCTGTCCTTTTTTTAGAAAAACTTTATTTTTATTTATTTGACAAAGAGAGAAAGAGACAGAGAGAGGGAGAGAGAGAATGGGCGCATCAGGGCCTCCAGCCACTGCAAATGAACTCCAGAAGCATGCGCCACTTTGTACATCTGGCTTATGTGGGTCCTGGGGAAATCAACTGAGGTCCTTTGGCTTTGCAGGCAAGCACCTTAACCACTAAGCCATCTCTCCAGCCCTATTACTAGCTTTTCTAAAAATAAAGAGGTTAGAATTTAATATAAGTTGTAGATGTATCTACATATACATGTAGATTCGATTAAAATGGTAGACAAAAGGAAATTTAAGTGGAGGGTAGTAAATTAACTTCAGTGAATAGCTAAGAAAAATTCTGCTATGTCACTCTACTTTTTAGATACTCATAATTTCACTTACATATACAACTTGACCCAGCCTCACCATATCCACTGAGGTCAGGAGACAGAAATTAATGGCAGCTGCTGCAGCTAAATATACCAGTGTCAAAAGTACCAGGATAATTTCTAAGTGAAAATAAGACATTGTGCTATACTTTTTTCTTTAAAGAAAACTGGAATGAGGGATGACCTGCTCTGGACCCTCTTGTTTTATAGGAGCTCTGCTCTCTTAAAACTTTGAATAAATGTCTGCTGTACTTGACTTTCAAAAAAATAGGAAGGAAACTACTGAAAATGTAGTTTTTATAGTAAGTTGTAAGTTAAGTACTCTGGTACTAAGTAAGGTTTTTCCTTGAATTTTACTTTTTAAAATTTATTTGTGTGCCGGGCGTGGTGGCGCACGCCTTTAATCCCAGCACTCGGGAGGCAGAGGTAGGAGGATTGCCATGAGTTCAAGGCCACCCTGAGATGACAGAGTTAATTCCAGGTCAGCCTGGACCAGAGTGAGACCCTACCTCGAAAAACAAAAAAACAAAAAAACAACAACAAAAAAAAATTATTTGTTAGAGGCAGAGAGAGAAGGGGGAAGAGAGAGAGACTGGGTGTACCAGGGCCTCTAGCCACTGTAAACAAACTCCAGATGCATGTGCCATCATGTGCATCTGGCTTACGTGGGATCTGGAGAATCAAGCCTGGTTCCTTAGGCTTCATAAGCAAATGCCTTAACCACTAAGCCATCTCTCCAGCCCAAATTTTACTTTTTAAAATCCCATGAAAGGGCTGGGGAAATGGCTCGGTGAATAAAGAGCTTGCCTCTCCAAGTGGAATACCGAGTTTCATCCTCAGACACCATTGTAAAAAGCTGGGAGCTGTGAGGCACAGATGGGAATTTTCTGGAAGCTCTTGGTGAGCACAACAAAGAACAGAAGCAGCAGCGAGCAGAGCGAGAGCCAGAGACACCTGCCTCAAATGAGGTGTGCGGGCGAGGACTGGCCTAGCTGTCTTCTAATGGCCGTGTGTGCACCACAGCACTCACGTGTACACGTGCACACATGAACACATATCTACATGTGAGTTAGAACTAAAAATTTGAAGAAAGGGGCAAAAGATATGGCTCAGGGGCTAAAGGCACTTGCTTGGGAAGCCTCAACTACCCGGTACTCATGTAAAACCAGTGGCACAAAGTGCCACACGAGTCTGGAGTTCATGGGCAATGAAAGGAGACTCTGATACGTCCATACTCCCTCTCTCTCTTAGATAAATAAAATAAGTAAGTTTTTTTAAGTGTTCAGAGTTCAGGAACAGAATTCAGTGGTACAGTGTTCTAGCACGCCCAAGGCCCTAGGTTCAATCTACAGGGCCAACATTGAAAAGAAAAATTAAAAAATATGCGGCTAGCTCTACTGTTGAATGATTGCCTAGGATGCATGAACCCTGCATTTGATGCCCAGCAGCACTGCATAAAAAAGTTTTGTATGGTGACACACGCCTGTAATTGCAGCACTTAGGAAGGAGGTGGACGCAGGAGGATCAGAAGTTCAAGGTCATCCTTGTCTACACAGTGAGTCTGACAGCAGCCTAGTACACATGAAAAGAACAAAAATCCTTTCACGGTGCAAAAACCAACAGAGCATGTTTCTCTAGATAAAAATCCCAACTTTGAAAAAGTCAATGTCGGTAAGAAAATGGCTTTTAGGTTTGGCACGTTCACCGTGGAAGGCAGGTTCGCTGAAGTAGGCCCGAGGAAGCTGGTGCTGCGGCCCCAGTCTGAGGAGGGGCCTGACACAAGCTGCAGTTTGAGGCTGGCCGGGGCTATACAGTGAGTTAGTGTGGTGAAACCCTGTCGTTAAAAATAAATAAATGAATGAATGAAAAGATAGAGTAAGACCACCCAAAGTCAATTTTTTTACTCTGTAAGACAAAAAAACCAACAAGAAGCCTGTATTCTTGTTACTGCCCAGTCCAAGGCCCCTTGCAGTATAAACAACAAACTTTTCTTTCTAAAAACAAAGAAGGGAAGAAAAACATCCCAGACTCTCCATAGTCACCCTCACCTGTGGCTCCACAGGAAATCCTTCTCTTGCTCAGTGATTTCAGACAGAGGGTCCCGTGTGCAAATCGATCGAAGTTGTTCTTTGTCATTTTCTCTTAGTTCATTGTCTCTAGCCAGTCTGTTACTCTGTAAAATAATGTTTTATGTGGTATTCTTTGCCATAAATCTTCTCCTAGATACATGAGTGATCTATACAAAAAGCAAATTAATTTTCAATATACCTTAACTTGCCCATTAAACTATTACAAAATAATCCTAATGAGAGAAGAACTAAGTTAAGACAGTACTTGTGTGGAACAACTCTGTGTTGGTTTGATTCAGGTGTCCTCCATAAACTTAGGTATTCTGAATGCTAGGTTCCCAGCTGATGCAGATTTGGGAATTAATGCCTCCTGGAGACAGTATATTGTTGGGGGCAGGCTTGTATTATAGCCAGTTTCCTCTTGCCAGTATTTGGCACACTCCCCTGTTGCTATTGTCCACCTTATGTTGGCCAGGGGGTGATGTCCACCCTCTGCCATCATGTAGCTTCCCCTTGAGCCTGTAAACCAAAATAAATTCTTTTTTTCCCACAAGCTGCTCTGGGCTGGGTGATTTCTGCTAGCAATGCAAACCTGACTGCAACAAACTCTAATCACTTACTTGATTAATATTACCATCAAGCACAGTTAGAAGTTTAACTGTGGAAGCTATACTGGGATACAAGAGAAGCTGGCTACTGACTCTTCTTCCCTGCAAGGTCCCTTCCTAGTATACTATTAACTATCACTGCTAGCATTTCACAAAAAAGAAAAACAAAACAGTTAAATAATAAAATGAAAGAATAAGTCCTTTGTTGTTCCTTGCCTGAACACATTCTTATAGCCTGTGTTCAATTTCCCCAGCACCCACTTAAAGCTAGACACACAAAGTGGTGCATGCATTTGGAGTTCCTTTGCAGTGGCAAGAGACTGGGTAGAGAAAAAGAACAAACCTAAAATCCAACTGAGCAATATACAAATGCAAACAAATCCCAGCTTTCAGGAGGCAAAGGTAGGAGGATCAAGGTGAGTTCAAGGCCACCTTGAGATGATCATTAAAAAACCTCTTCTAGCCATATTATAATTTAACTACTAAGCACATAGACCAAAGAAAATATATTTGAAAGCATTAAGAGAAAAGCACCTAGTCACCTATAAAAGTAAGCCCATCATGAAAACAGTAGATTACTCTGAAGAGAAGGAAAAGCACATATGTGAGACCACAGGAAATAATAACAGTCAGGGCAAAACAGTGACAAAAAAACAGCAAGAGCTACAAAATCAAGAAAGATGGCAGGAATAAATACACACCTTTTAATTATTATTAATATCAATGGCCTCAATGCCCCAACCAAAAAACACAGACTTGCAGATGGGATTAAAAAACAGTTGCCTCTAAGAAGCTCACCTCTCCATAAAAGACAGACACTATCTTAGGGTACAAGGATGGAAAATGGTATTTTAAGCAAATGGGCCTAGGAACAAAGCAGGTGTTGCTGTTCTAGTATCTATAGGATAGACTTCAAACCAACATTAGTCAGAAGAGATAAAGAAGGTCACTTTATATTGATTAAAGGACCAATCCAACAAGAGGACATTACAGTTCTAAACATACATGCACTGAACATGGGTGCATCCAATTTCATTAAACAAACACTGCTAGATATACACCTATAGATAACCCCAACCATGACTGCAGTGGGTAACATCAATTCTCCATTCTTACCAACTGACAGGTCATCATGGCAAAAAATAAACAGAGAAGCATCTGAATTAAATGATATCGTAGAACAAATGGACCTAATAGACATTTAAAGAACGTTACATCCAAATGCTACAGGATACATATTCTTTTCAGCAGCACATGGAACATTCTCTAAAATACACCATGTATTAGGACACAAAGCAGATCTTATGAAATGGAAACTGAAATAGTTCCTTGTACTCTACCTGATCACAATGGGATTAAACTACAAATCAACAGCAAGAAGACTACAGAACATACATAAACTCACGGAAACTACACGGTACACTTCTGAATGATGAATGGGTCGTTAAAGAAATTAAGAAAAAAAAATCAAAGCTGGGTGTAGTGGCACGCGCCTTTCATCCCAACTCTTGGGAGGCAGAGGTAGGAGGATTGCTGTATGAGACCAACCTGAGACTACATGGTGAATTCCAGGTCAGCTTGGGCTATAGTGAGATTCTACATTGAAAAAACAAAAAAAGTTCAAGAAATAACAAGTAAATAACTTAATGCTACACCTTGAGGCCTTAAAAAGAGAAGAATAAGCCAAACCAAACATCAGTAGATGGAAAGAAATAATAGAGATAAAGGAATTAATGAAATAGAAAGAAATACAAGGAACCAATGAAAAAGAGCTGGTTGTTTGAAAGGATAAACAAGATAGACAAACCCTTAGCAAAACTGACCAAAAGAGCCAGGCGTGGTGGCACACACCTTTAATCACAGTACTCGGGAGGCAGAGGTAAGAGGATCACCCTGAGACTACATAGTGAATTCCAGGTCAGCCTGGACCAGAGTGAAAGAAACCCTACCTCAAAAACAAACAAACAAACAAAAACTGACCAAAAGAAAGAGAAATCACATAAATTAATAAAATTAGAGATGAAAAAGGCACCATTACACCAGATACCAAAGAAATTCAGAAAAATCTAAGGACATACTTTTAAAAACATAAACTGCACTAAATTTGAAAATCTAAAAAAAAAAATGGATGGATTTCTAGATACATATGGCCTACCAAAACTAAAGCAATTTGAGATAAATCATCTAAACGGACCTATAACAACCAATGAGATCAAAGCAGCATACAAAAAAAATCTCCCAACTAAAAAGTACAGGCCCAGATGGAGTCACTGGTGAATTTTATGTGACCTTCACAGATGTTTCTCAAACTATTTCAAAAAATAAAAATGGAAGGAATACTACCAAATTCCACTTACAAAGCTAGCATTACACTGATACCAAAATCAGATAAAGGCACAACAATAAAAGAAAATTACCAACCAATCTTCCTCATGAATATAGATGCAAACATTCTCAACCAAATACTGGCAAGCAGAATACAGGAACACATCAAAAAGATCATTCACCCTGATCAAGTGAGCTTTATCCCAGAGATGCAGACGTGGTTCAACATACACAAATTGATAAGTGCAGTACATCATATAAATGGTCTGAAGGACAACAATCACATGATCATCTCAATAGATGCAGAAAAAGGCATTTGCCAAAATCCAACATCCCTTCATGACAGAAATCCTAAAGCAATTTGGAACAGAAGGAATTGTCTCAACATTATAAAGGCTATTCAGGCAGGCAAAAACTAAGCATTTCTAATAAAATCCAGAACAAGACAAGGGTGTCTACTGTCCCCACTTTTATTTAATAGAGTACTGGAAGTCTTAGCTATAGTAGTAAGACAAGAGACACAAATAAAAGGGATACAATTAGGAAAGGAAGAAGTTAAATTATCATTATTTGCAGATGATATGATTCCATACATAAAGGGCCCTAAACACTACCAGAAAATTCTAAGAGCTGATAAATGCTTTCAGCAAAATAGCAGGATATAAAATTAATACACAAAGATCAGTGAAGATGAAATCAGGTAAATATTCCCATTCATAATTAACTCCAAAAGATAAAGTACCGTGGAATAATCCTAAGCAAGAAAGTAAAGGATTCTACAAGAAACATTAAAACACTCATGACAGAAATTGCAGAAGACACTAGGAAATGGAAAAGACATCCCATGTTCACAGACTGGAAGAATCAATATTATGACAATGTCTGTATTACCAAAAGCAATCTACAGATTTAATGTATTCCCCATCAAAATTGCAATGGTATTCTTCACTGAAATAGGAAAAAAAAATCCTAAAATTCATTTGGTAACACAAAAGCCTTGAATAACCAAAGCAATTCTGAGCATTAAGAATAATTCTGGTGGCTTATCACCATAACTGATTTTAAGATATATTACAGAGCCATAGTAACAAAATCAGCATGGTGCTGCCACAAAAACAGATACATAGATCAATGGAATAGAACAGAGGACCCAGATGTAAACCCAGGCAGCTATAGCCATTTGATTTTTGGGGGAAAAAAAAAAATGCCAAAAATATTTACTGAAAAAAAGCCTCTGTAACAAATATTGCTGGGAAAGCTGGGTACATGCAGAAGGTCTGGCTAACACACATTATCAACCATCATGGAAGAAGAATGTAGAGCACATAGCTGTTCATCTTTTCATCCTAAAACATTGACCCAGTGAACGTGAATACCCACCATTCTTCCTGTCCAGGCTACTATGTCAGAGAAGTCTTTCTTGAGCCTTCCCCCTGCCCCTGAACCTCAGTTACTGTTCTTTTTACTTTTTTGGGGGGGAGGGTAGGGTCTCACTGTAGCCCAGGCTAGCCTTGAACTCACAGTGATCTTCCCACCTCTGCCTTCCAAGTGCTGGGATTAGGGGTGTGTGCCACCTCGGCAGCTTCAGTTAGTGCTCTCATTCCACTACTCCTGTATATATCCACTCACGGTACTTCTTGTACAGGACAATCTCATATTTCTGCTTCCATTTGCTTCATACCTGCCTCCACCACTAAATAATCAATGGAGGTCTGTTGAGTTCACAACCTCCTAACTAGTGACTACCCAGTGTCTTTCATGTAGCTGGCATTCAATAGATACTTCTTGAGTAAATGAAAGCAGGCTAAGGCTCTGAATCCAACAAGAAGCTGAGCTGTGAAAAGAATAAGAGCATACAGAAAACATTATGTACTGCAATGCTGTTCTACAGGTCAACTACACCTATGTCAGGATAACACGGAAAGGATAAGCCCATCTGTACAGGTCACGACAGACTGGGGAAGCTTGGGGATGTGCTTACCAGTCCTGCATGGGAATAACTAAATCCTGCTTCTCGGGACACAGACCAGTTGGCATGCTCTTCAATCACCGACATGTCTGGAAACTTCACCACACTGCTGAACCAATCAAACTCCAGCTCCAGGCATGGTGTTTCCTGAGAGTAGAGGAAAGTCATTACATATATATGATGCCTGGCTATCATCAGAACTCTAACTGTGATTATGAAAAGCTTACTTTGTTTGGATTTGACCCAGTAACACCAATTGGGTTAAGCAGATCTTCTAATCCATGAGGCACTGGCCAAAGATTCAAAGCCATTTTCCCAGATACTAGGGTATCAGTGTAATCAAACAAGTTGATGTTTCCCCAGGCCAGTGGGCAATGCTCCTTGATTAAAAAATAAATAAATAAAATAAATCATGAGCCTGGGTAATAATTTACACAATGCATTTCTAAACTCCTTTCTTACCTGAAAAGAAGAATTCAACAGCTAACCTCTCCCCCCAAAAAAGCCACAGTGATTTTGTAAGGTTTAAGTCCTTTTTTTCCCTTTCCCACTTGAAGTCCTATGTATTTGAATTGTAAGGAGGAAGCATGAGCCAATGCAGGCCTGACACACATGCAGGCAGTATGCTGTGCGCCTAACAAACCACAGCAGCGTGCACACACTCAGGATAGTTAAAACAATATCAATGTGACATACTTCCTCATTATAAATAAATTTCTTAAATTCTCCCAGTATTTTCTTATATATTTATTTATGAAAGTCTATGATAGGCATATGTGTGTGTGTGTATATATGCTTTTTTTTGTTGTTGGCAGTAGCCCAGGCTGACCTAGAATTCACTATGTAGTCTCAGGGTGGTCTCGATCTTACAATGATCCTCCTACCTCTGCCTCCCAAGTGCTGGGATTAAAGGCGTGTGCCATCACACGTGGCAGTTTGAACTATTTTTGTCTTCAAATAAGGAAAAAGTAGCTGGACATGGTGGCATCTGTCCGTCATCCTAGTCCTCCAGTGGCTGAGGAGGAAGACAGCCTGGGCGACATGTAAAAATCTACATATTTTGTAAAGAAGCTCAGTCATAATTCTAATGAGGAGACGTCTGAGGAGACTGTAACTAACTGCGCCTTTTGCACTACCTTACCTCCTTAGCGCCCTTTCGGCCCTTAACAGAGCAAATGGAAAGGCAAAGTCGAGCAGCGCGAGGAAGGTCAGGAATGTATATGTCGTAATTCAGCCACTCATTCCACCTAAGGACAATTGACAAGACAGATAAAGAAAAGTTTACCTAGAGTACACTAATGACTCCTACCACTCATCAAGAAAAAGTTAAGTCAAATGGAAATCAGGCAAGGATGGACTGAACAGACATGTCATGTTACAGAATCAATGAAATAGCCAGAAAATTCCATGGCTGATCATAGAGAACACAGAAACTAAAATCTCACAAATATTCCTCTCTACATGGTTGAAACAATAAAAACTAAGGCTCACAGTAAGTTAAAAAAGAGACATAAAAGGAAGAGAAAGGAAGGGAGGAGGGTACTTAATAGGTTGATATTGTATATATGTAAGTACAATGATTGTGATGGGGAGGTAATATGATAGAGAATGGAATTTCAAAGGGGAAAGTGGGGGGGAGGGTTGGAGGGAATTACCACGGGATATTTTTTTATAATCATGGAAAATGCTAATAAAAATTGAAAAAAAAAAAAAAACTAAGGCTCAACGGAGTGCGAGGATATGTACTATAACAGGAAACCTCACAAACTAAAACTGGGGGGGGGGGTACAGTTTGTTACAACCAATTTGTAAAGCATTCACCTACAGGAAATCAACACCCACCCACCCTATGACCCAGGCCAACTAGGAATAAAGCCATAGAAATGTTGATGCACAGAGTGTTAACAGAAGAATTATTTTAAACCCAAATAGTCGACAGTAACATCAAGTGTGGTACAGGGTATGAGGGAATATTACACACACTCTGAATAGCTGCACTCTGTGGTTTTGTGGTAACCGCACTGTGCTAATGAAGCAGGTTTTTCTTTTTCCTAAACTTCATCACACACACACAGGGGCACCCTACATTCTTTTCTTTAAAAACAGAAATGTATTTGCTTGCATGTGTGTTCCTGTGTGTATGGGCATGCCAGGCTCTCCTGTCCCTGCAAGCGAATGCCAGGTCCTTAAGCCACTTTGTTTATGGCTATATGTGGATGCTGAGGAGTTAAACTGGGCTGCAGGCTTTGTAAGCAAGGACTTTTAGCCAATAAGCCTCCTCCCCAGACCCCTACATTATTTTTAGGAAATGGTTTGAAACATATAGTCCGAATTGATTCTAATTTTTAATTCTTTTTTGGGGGGGGCCTTTATCAAGGCAGGGACTCAGTGTAGCCCAGGATGACCTGGAACTCACTCTGTAGCTCCAGGCTGGTCTTGAACTCACAGAGATCCTCCTACCCCAGCCTTCTGAGTGCTGGGATTAAAGGTGTGCGCCACCAGGCTCTGCTGTTTCTAACTTTGAGAACTGGTATACTTAGGAGTAATTATACCTATCTAATACAGAGAGTGCATGGGAAGCATAAATACAAAGCTAACACCCTTAGTGAGTGTTTTCATATCTACTTTATTTTCTAATAGCTCCATATTTACTTATCTCTGATATTTTATTTGTATAAATGCAGAATTCCCATTACCATAGAGATTTAAACTCTAGTCTAATTAGACAACTAGATTATCTTTTCTTGGATAAAAAATGATCAACTATTGTTCTTTTTAATATTTTCTTTTGGTTTTGTTTTATTTTTTGAGAAAGAGTCTCATGTTTCCTAGGCTGGCCTTGAACTCACTATGTAGCCAAGGATGGCCAGATCTTCATGCCTCCACCTTCTGATGGCTGGAATTACAGGTGTGTGTCACCATAGACAGCTTAAGTCGTTATTTAAGTTTTCTAAAACCTCAACATTTTCACCAAACAGTAAATGTAATCTCTAATTTTTATAAAGCCCTGCTTCTGATTCCTCAAACAACATGGACAAATGTATTCAGTATTACTCAGGGGCCTGATCAGATTGGCAAGTTTGTAACATTCACTAATTTGGAAAAACATTTAGCCATATTACTTACACACACACACACACACACACACACACACACACACACACACAAATGTATATATTCATTCTTCCTATAACCATTCTACCTCTAACAGACATTAGTGTGAGTAGACTCCTATGTAATCTGTTGACTGTTATTTTTGACATTAACTTTGTTAGAGAAAAGTTTGTTTGTTTGTTTGTTTTGTGTTTTGAGGAAAGGTCTCATACTAGCCCAGGCTGACCTGGAATTCAATATGTAGTCTCAGGATGGCCTTAAACTCATGAAGTGTTTTCCTACCTCTGCCTCCCAAGTGCTGGGATTAAAGGCATGTACTAAAATGCCCAGCTTTACGGGCTGGAGAGATGGCTTAGCGGTTAAGTGCTTGCCTGTGAATCCTAAGGACCCCGGTTCAAGGCTTGGTTCCCCAGGTCCCACGTCAGCCAGATGCACAAGGGGGCGCACACGTCTGGAGTTCGTTTGCAGAGGCTGGAAGCCCTGGCACGCCCATTCTCTCTGTCCTCTATCTGTCTTTCTCTCTGTGTCTGTCGCTCTCAAATAAATAAATAAATAATTTTTAAAAAAATGCCCAGCTTTAAAAAAAATATTGTAAACAGAGCTGGAGAGATGGCTTAGTGGTTAAGGCACGTGCCTGCGAAACCTAAGTACTCATGTTTGAATCTCCAGGTCCTATGTAGCCAGAAACACAGTGACACAAAAGTGCAATTTTGCATACATGCCAAAAGGGGGCACATGTGTCTGGAGTTCATTTGCAGTGGCTGAAGGTTCTGAAGTGCCCATTCTCTCAAAAAATTTCTAGCCAGGCATGGTGGTGCATGCCTTTAATCCCAGCACTCAGGAGGCATAGGTAGGAGGAGCACTGTGAGTTCAAGGCTACCCTAAGACTACACAGAATTCCAGGTCAGCCTGGGCTAGAGTGAGACCCTACCATGAAAAAAAAAAAATTCTAAGAAGTCAGTGTAAACCCGCTGTGTCACTGATCTGAGAATGGCAAGGTGGGCCAGGAGGTCTTGTAGCCACACTTCAAAGTCCCCTTCTGTTTTACTGTCCAAACATAAATGTATTCTTTTGCTAGTAACTGCTCTTTTACTACAAGATAATCTGTTACCTATAGAAGAGTATTTTAGACACACATATTTTTACAAAGCAAAATTTTAAATCAACTTTTCCTGCCACTATATGAAATGAGGGAGGGAGGGAGAGAGAGAGGGACGGAAGGAGGGCAGGAAGGAGGGTGAGGGGTGGGCAAAGAAATAGGAGGGCTGAAAGTTTTAGGATTAGCTATATTCTGTTTCTTCACATCTAAGCATAATTTTAAGAGTTAATAACTTCTCCTCCCCCTAAGAAACTGCCTTGTTCTCAAAGAATCATTTTTAAAATATTTTATTTTTATTTATTTATTTGACAAAGGAAAAGAGGGAGGGAGGGAGGGAGAGAGAGAATGAATATGGGCACACCAGAGCTTTCAGCTACTTCAAGCTCCAGATGCATGTGTCACCTTGTGCATCTGGCTTATGGGTCCTGGAGAATAGAACTGAGGTCCTTTGGCTCTGCAGGCAAGTGCCTTAACCACTCTTAAGTCATCTCTCCAGTCCTCAAAGGATCTTTAATTGAATTCTGTATCAATTTTTGGAATAATCAGGAGACTGCCTGTGGTGGTATGGATTAGGTATCCCCCATAAATTATGTGTTCTGAATGATAGGTCCCCAGCTGTTGACAATTTTGGAGTAGAGCCTTGCTGGAGGAGGTGTGTTATTGGGGGTGGGTTTATGAGTGTTATAGCTAGTTTCCCCTTGCCAGTGTTAGGCTCACTCTCTTGCTGCTGTTACCACCTACTATGGTATAGAGATGATGTCCAGCCTCTGCTCATACCACATTTTCCCCTGCCATCATGGAGCTTCCCCTTTAAGTTTGGAAGCCCAAATAAAGCCTTTCCTCCCATAAGCTGCTTTTGGCTGAGTGCTCTATGTCAGCAATGCAAAGGTAACTGTAACACTGCTCCAAACTAGGTTAGCTCTGGAATTACTGGCCAAGAACAAAACCTTGACTACCTTCTGTTTGCTCCCTGAAGCAATGGAAGGATAGAAGCTGAAAATCTTTTTTTTTTTTTTTTAAGTTTTTAGAGGTAGGGTCTCTCTCACTCTATCCCAGGCTGACCTGGAATTCACTATGGAGTCTCAGGTGGCCTCGAACTCACGGTGATCCTCCTGCCTCCCGAGTACTGGGATTAAAGGCGTGCACCGCCATGCCTGGCTAAGCTGAAAATCTTTTGAATACAATTTTAGAATCAATAAAGTGACTGGTACTCAGTAGAAAGTCTTTCTGTTCTCTATGTAAATGTCTAGAGATGCACAGATTGTATAAAACTAATGACATCAAATAGTTCACTTTTATTGGTCATACTGCTAAACACAAACATGAACTTTGGAACTATGCCCAAAATCCTCTTACCTAGGATTGGAGCAAGGTACTCGTTGAGTATTCACATTGTCACATAAGGGTTCACCTCCATGGTAGATGCCTGTTCGAACATAGATCTAAAGAGAAAACAGAACATGAAAATGTATATATACATAAAAACACATATACACAACACAGAACCACACACTAAACAATAAAGTAACTGATGTGAATGAGACATTCAGTGAGACATCTTGGTTCAGATGCAGGTTTCCTGTGTGAACATGGTAAGATCACACTGATACAGATTGCTTAACATTTGTTGCTGACATGATCTGTTAATGAAATACTACTAAAGAGTGAATGTAGTTCACAACCCCTTGAAGCTTGGCATTTGATTCAGATGTTTTCATATTTCTAAAAGATAAACTGGTGTTCAATATTCTTTAAAACTCTTGTAGCTAGGGGAGCACCCCATAAAGATATCCATAGATCTGTAATATAACATGGATATTTATGTAAAGTGGAATTAATAAAGACTGTAAAAAGGCTCACTTTTGGTCATAACATGTTTTTTAGTCAAACATATCCTTGAAAACTTCTGATATGAAAAGCCTATAATTATAGCCATTAGAATTACAGAGAACTCAGAGCTGAGAAAAGCCCAAGTTAGATGCAAACTCAAATAGAATTCATGCCACATTTTTACTTTCTGGGATTTGAGTGTTTTTCTAGTCCTCTGAAAAACTATAGCAGACGATCTAATTCCATAAAAAGGTTTCCTTCAATACCCAGCAGCAACATGTGACCTTACCTTATCAATGTCTCGAATATTTACATTCACGTAGGTTGCACAGAGAATTTTGATTCTGAGTGCGCTGTTTATAACCCAGAGGGATTTTGTGGATGTCTCTCCATTCATGTACGGCGTGGCTGTGGAGATGCGCCTGGAGTAAGACGGCATTGTGAAGCAGTCCGTAGGCAGCTGAGAGTAAAGGCTTTCCTTAGCCATCAGCATCAGGTTAGGCATCCTCCCAAGCATGATACAGCTTCTTATGTACTGTAAGAGATCAAGGAGTGAGGAAAGATACCATTTCCCATAGGCTTTTCACATCAATGAAAACATGTAAGAGCATTACGAAAATTTACCTATTACTCTGCAGAGGTAATTTAAAAAAGCAAACTTGATACAGCACATTTCTTAGCAGTTACTTATTCCTAACATTTAAAATATTAACATTTGAGAGGCTCAACAAAGAACTTCCAAATATATTTATAACAAAGAAAAAAAATACTGTCACCTTTTGACACTATAGTTCTTTATCCTTTAGTAGAAGAAAAATAAAACTAGAAATAAAGATTGGAGGACACTTATTCTAATATGGAAGCAGCGGCAGTCTTGGGTAAGCTTCTGCTGCTGAGCATACTGAGTTGTAAAGATGCTGTCTACTTGCTCTTGGTAGAAACCATTTCTAAGAATGTTTGCTTCATTAAACAATAAAACTTCGTTATTAAGCCATAAACATTAACATTATAGTGTAATCATAGTACTTGGGAGGTAGAGGCAGAAGGGTCAGGAGTTCAAGGTTATCCTCAGCTGCACAGCAAGTTCAAGTCCTGTCTGAGCTACTTAAGACCTTGTCTTGAAACACCAAAAGACAAATACATACCCAAAAATGACAGCAACAAAAATAATAGGTAAGACTCCAAATTATGGAGATACTAAAAAAATTTAAATGCATTGGTTTGAGTAGAAAGGCAGGAAATAGATTTTTAATAGAAGTGCCATTGTATACCCATAACAACCCTCTATAAGCCCTTGTAGAGAATGACGGACAGTGAGAGCTGTTTTGGCTGGTTTTATCAGTCAGTCTTGGAATGTGTTTGCTTCTTACAAGGATTTATTTAGTGAACAGGAAAAAAGTGGGAAGGATTGGTAGTAATACATCTTAATAAACCAAAACGTCTATTTTATTTCAATTCCCATGTCATTGCTTGGGAGAGGATAAGTCATGAAATATTTCATATTTTGTGGTCAGAGTAGCTGGCAACACTTTTAGACTCTTACATAATTACAGTATAAAAAGTAAACTTACAGATGCTATTTGTTAATACTGATGGTCAAAAACATGTCCTAACAATAGTTACCAGCTCTTGAGAGATTCCTTTTAAGTGTGAACAGAGTAACCTGGAAATGAGCTCACCTTGTACTGGCTGAGCGGGTATTTCTCTAGGAAGTACTCGTCACACCCACACACCTTCAGGATGTACTTGCCCTGATACTCCAGCACGCAGAGCTTCAGCTGCTCTGAGGACAGCAGCATGCTGCGGGTTTTCTTCCTGATTGCTTCGGCAATGACTTGTTCGGGCACACAGTCGTGGTTGATCTTCAAGGTATACTTCTGCTTGTCATTATTTGGAGAAACTATTACCCAAATCACCACTATTATTTGTCCTGTAACAGGAAAATGTGGTCAGATATATAATCTTGATGTCTATTTCACTTCTCAAAAGACAAGTTTTCAAAAGTACCCATGACCCTCACCATAGCAGAAACAATTCCTTTTGTGTGTGTATGATGTGTGCACGTGAAGGTAAGAAGACAACCTTGGGATGTGGACCCTTGCCTTCCATCTTCTTTGGGACAGAATCTCTTGCTATTTTGCTAGGAATGCAGTACCAGCTAGTCTTTGAGCTTTGGGACTCCCTCGTTTCTACTTCCCACTGCTATAGGCACTTTGGGATTACAGACGAGAGCTGCTGATGTCTGGCTCTGCATGGGTTCTGGGGGTATGAACTCTGGCCATCAGGTTTGTGTAGCAAGTGTTTTTAAGCACTAAGCCATTTTCTCAGCCCTGCAGAAATGATTTCTAATCAACTTAATATAGGAAATCAACATAAATATAGGAAAATATCACATAGAAATAGGAAATGTTCATATCTATTTTACTGGACTAGCGAATAACAGGGAACTGGGGCCTAGCCATTTTGCATTCTGAACTGCTCAACGTATGTCATGGTATGACTCTGAAGAGTGATACATGACGGCTTCAAAGGTTTACCAGTGCCAAAGGCAGGAAACTATAGATGGTGAAAGAACCAAGGGGACTTGGAGATGCTGAATTAGAAAGAAAAGATGGGGTGGGAGGGACTAGAAATGAGGAAGAAAGAGGAAAATTAATTTTCTAAGCTTCTCCTATTAAAATAAATAAGCTGGAGTCTCGCACTCTAAGATATCCACATGGAAAAACAACATCTGAATTGTGATCCTACATAACGTAAAATTCTCAAAAATGCTGAAAAGTAAAAAGAACGTTCTATTTATTAAAGCTTGCTAGCTAGGCACCTATCACCACAGCACTTGAGAGGTTGAGGCAGGAGGATTGCCATGACCTCAAGGTTACCCTGGGCTACACAATGAGTTCTAGGCCAGTCAGGGCTATAGAGTGAGACCTGGCATAAACAATCAAAGTAAGTTTTAAACAGTAAAAAATATTTTCCTAAAGAACATGTTGTACTGTATTAAACTAGTTCTAATAACAAACTACTTGTAAGAATAATCTGTATTTGGTAAAATACAAATAAGATATCAGCTTATTCTAACAGAATTTTATACTTCCTAGTGTGTGAGAGTTAACCTATTTTATAACTTCATATCAAAATCTTCATTTTATTTGAAAAATATAAAAATAACTGAAGCAATGATATTTACATTCAAATCAAACTTGTACATTTTATTTTATTTTAATTATTTAAGACACAAAGAGGCAGATATATAGACAGAGACAGACAGACAGATAAAGAGAATGGGCACACCAGGGACTTCAGCTGCTGCAAACAAACTCCAGACACATGTGCTACCTTGTGCCTCTGGTTTATGTAGGTCCTGGGGAATCAAACCTGGGTCCTTTGGTTTTGCAGGCAACTACCTTAATCACCAAGCCATTTCTATAGCCCAAACTTGTACATTTTCATGTTTACTTCCATGAAGAAGTCAGCACATTAGTCATGTATACTATATCATCACAAGTAATGAGGAGATTTCATTATTGCATTTAAGAAAAATTTTCTTTGTATATATAATAAGAATGTGTTCACCTTTCCCCAAATTTCATAAGTTATTTATTTAAGCTATTTTAAGTAACTGATTAATTTTTTGTGGCGCTGAGGATCAAACCCAGGGCCCGGCATGTGCTAGGCAAGCACTCTACTATGGACCCATACTCCCAGGCTCTCCTATTTTTTTTGTTTTGTTTATTTATTTATTTGAAAGTGACAGACAGAGAAAGAGGCAGAGAGAGAGAAAGAGAGAGAGGGAGGGAGAGGGAGAGAGGGAGAGAGAGAGGGGGAGAGGGAGAGAGAATGGGTGCGCCAGGGCCTCCAGACGCATGTGCTCCCTTGTGCATCTGGCTAACGTGGGTCCTGGGGAATTGAGCCTCAAACCGGGATCCTTAGGCTTCACAGGCAAGCGCTTAACCACTAAGCCATCTCTCCAGCCCTCTCCTATTTTTTAAATTCACATTTTTAGTTATTTATTTGCAAGCAGAGAGAGAGAGAAGGTGTGTGCCAGGTTCTCCTGCCACTGCAAATGAATTCCAGATGCATGTGCCGCTTTGTGCATCTGGCTTTACATGGGAGTTGAACCCAGGTTGTTTGGCTTTGCAGGCAAGTGCCTTAACCACTGAGCCATCTTCCTGTTTTTAATCTGTGAAAAAGATAACCAGTTCTAATTTTGTTCATATCCTATGAACACTTTCACACTCACAGTCCTTCAGTTTTACTGAGGATCAATACCACATACACGTCACCAGTGCAAGGCTATTGACTACCTACAAGTTGTGCTCTCAGTACTGAATGCGCTCGTCAGAACAGTAGTCTGCCTTCAAAAGCTTATTGTTGAGTTATGGTAAACAACTGTATGGATGCAATAAGCACAAGGCAGAGCAGTCCCCCTCAGAGATGGTTCTCTTACCTTTATCTAACTTATTGTAGATGTGCTTTGGCAGTTCTGGCGAGGACTCTACATTTGGAGGGTAGACATACATTGCTCTGCTGTGAGGGGAGTTGAGGTCCCTAAGGTCCACGGCTTCTTTGCAGACATTTAGAATGTTTCTTCGGAAGTCCTGAACTTCCGGATCTTTAACCATGTCAAATTCACACACTGGCATGCCAATAACAAAACCTTGAAAATGTAGCAAACAGATATGCTTCTTATGAACAGAGAACTGTATCTATTTGGAGGGGTAGAATAGGGTCAAGAAGTTTCTCTAAGCTAAAAAAAATCTCTGATTAATATATTTTGTAAGAGTTGATAAGGTCTCATATAGAAAATACATCTTTCACATTCATATTAATATATTAAATAGTAATAGTACATCGATAATAATATATGCTATATTAATTGTATATTAATAATTAATACATTAATACAGGCACTCTAACTCATTATAAATTATCTTTACAAAGTAATAAAACTGGGACATAACAATCTAAGTCCTCTTACAAATGGTATTTCTTATACAAAACCTCACAGGATATAAGGTGTTAAAAATATTTTCAAAACATCTTTAGATTAAGATTTTTTATGGAGAACACTACTAAAGATTACAGAGGTTCAGACCAAATACCCTAATAATGAAACAGTGACTGAGCTTCCTAGGTATCTGCAGTTCCAAACTGGGTGACAGTGCCAAAGCTGGAAATGTATCATACCGATCTCCCGGTTGAGGATCTTTTCTTCACGGTTGCCTACTGGTTCAATTACTTTTAAAAAGGGTTGAAAAAGCCGAAGGTCACAAAGGCGTCTTGTTTCGTCAAAAAATTCTTCTCTTTCTGCTTCTTGGGTAACACTTACGAAAATGTAAGAAGACTCATCTTGCAGAAGTTGATGGAGAGGGTATTTTCTGGCTTCTTTAAACAGTTCGTGTTTTATGGTGATTAGTGTAGCCTCACGGAGGCATTCTAACGTCACTATCATTCCATTTGGTAGTAAACATTCTACGAGGATTCGAGGGGGCATCAAGTGGATGCCCCACAGTTCACCCGAAGATGGCCGTGGAGGCATCTTTTTGATCCTCTGCTGGCTTCACATAGAAAGCAGCTCTCAGGAATTAGATGTACGGCTGTCCCAAAGCCAGGACCTTTAGCAAGAGAAGGGGACATCTGTTAAAAGAGAAGCACTACAAGATGTCAAATTTCCTTTTCTGTAGCTATAACTGCTTAGGTAATTAATAATCGTCTAGGTATTATGGTCTAGACTGTGGCTCTAAATTATGGTATGAGGGCTAGAGAGATGGCTCAGCAGTTAAAAGCACTTCCTTTGCAAGCATGAGGGCCTCAGAAGGCCTGAGAGAACATTAGAGTTTGATCCCCAGGACCCACATTAACAGCTGGGCATGGCCATGCATGTCTGTAACCCCAGTCCTGTGAGGAGCAAAGACCAGACTCGCCTAGGCTCATGGGAAAAACAAACAAAAAACGACAAGCTCTGAAATCATTAAGAGACTCTGGCTCAAGTAAGAACAAGCAGAAGATGGAGTGGACACCACACTCCCTCCAGCCACCATACTTAAGCACACAGGTACCACACATATGTGTATGTTTATGCACAAATATGTGCATAAACTACACACATTACATAAACAGTCATAGAGTTTGGGGCCAAACCTGATGCTACAGAGTGAGTTTTGGATCAGCCTGAGTTAGAGGGAGATGCTGCCTCAAAAACCAAACACCAAAGCCGGGCGTGGTGGCACACGCCTTTAATCCCAGCACTCGGGAGGCAGAGGTAGGAGGATCAACAAGAGTTCGAGGCCACCCTGAGACTACAGAGTGAATTCCAGGTCAGCCTGGGCCAGAGTGAGACCCTACCTTGAAAAACCAAAAAAAAAAAAAAAAAAAAAAAAAACCAAAAAAAAAAACCCCAACAAAAAACAAAACCAAACATCAAACCAACACACACACACACAACAATCAAAAATAAATAATTTCAACTCATTCAAAAAACCACTTATGTTCAATAACTTAATAGTCATTTTAAAAACATGCTTGAATAGATTTTTTAAAATAAAGTTTCATCAAGACAGAGGCTGTGAGAGGAATGAAAAGGAAGTTGTAATTGAAGCCAAAATTTCCCTCACACAAGCCTGCTGTCACAGCTCTATAGTCTCAGTCACTCAGGAGACTGAGGCAGCAGACTGCAAGTTCACCGGCTGCCGGGGCAACTTTTAAGACCTTGTTTCAGAACAAAAGGTTTTTTTTTTTTTTTTTTAACACAGGCCAGGAAGTGGCTGAACATTTACCTTATTATACACAAGACCTCTGGTTCAATCCCTAGTGACAGACACACACACACACACACACACACACTCTCTCTCTCTCTCTCTCTCTCTCTCGCACTGTCACATATCACCTTTATCATTCTTTTTTTTTTTTAATTTTTATTTATTTATTTGACAGCGACAGACACAGAGAGAAAGACAGATAGAGGAGAGAGAGAATGGGCACGCCAGGGCTTCCAGCCTCTGCAAACGAACTCCAGACGCGTGCGCCCCCTTGTGCATCTGGCTAACGTGGGACCTGGGGAACCGAGCCTCAAACCGGGGTCCTTAGGCTTCACAGGCAAGTACTTAACCGCTAAGCCATCTCTCCAGCCCACCTTTATCATTCTTTGCAAAAGCTTTGGTCTATAGAAAGGCTCTTACCCCTAACCTGAAAGAATGAGAGATTACATGGCTTAGTCTTTGTGTCTTTCTTAATCTTTGTAATTTTCTTTTTTACTAGTGGTACAGGGGTGGACTGCATCTTATCCAGGTTGTATTTTAGACCATTTTGCATTATTTCAGATGGAGTTAGTACAGGGTGGTCACACATTGGCTATGCAGCTGAGGCTGGTCCTGAACTCTTGATCTTCCTGCTTCTTCTTCCTCAGTGCTGGAATTACAGGTGTGGCTTGTAATTATATGCTTGGCTTCCATTCTGTTTTTAAAACATGGTTTAAGTATGTATTTGCAATAGCATAAAGTGTTATCAATGAGTTGTCCCGGAAGCCTGATGCTAAATTTGTAGTGATGTGTGCCCTCGCTCAAAAAACCAGTCTTGATACTTCTGGCTGATTTTTTTCTGTACACAGGTGGATTCATGACTTTCTCTGTCAGTACAATGTTCCAGTCACCCCTGTCAAAAACTTGTATGATTTAAAAACCATTAAGTATTATAAAGATTGGAAAGCCCTGAATCTTTTAGACTTCACCAGCCTTAGGGGTTCTTTTGGAAGATGTTTGTTTCTCACTGCTTTGCAAATGTTTTCTTTTCTTCAGTAAGCCAAACTGGGAGGGCACAACAAAAAAACGAAATGTCAAGTGGAAAAGAAAGTGAAGTTAGAGAAGGAAACTGAAAGAGGCAGTGAGCCTGCTGATCGGATTAGCCTATAGTGCGATACAGACCATGGCTGTAACTGTGTGTTGGTGCTGCCCCAGGACCATGTTGGGAGCCTGGAACATACATAATGGAAGATTATGACAGACATGGTTCTGGGCCTCATAAAACCAAGTTGGGGGTATAAGATTATGTGTACATTTCATGTGGCAAACACAGTTGAAGAGGGACAGATTCTGTCCATGGAGAGGTGCAGGCTCTATAAAACACACTGTACGCCTATCTGACTCAGTGTCCCACAGAAGGCAGCAAAGGGACTGAACCACTTAGGTACAAGCAGAGGGTGGAGGCGAGGTGCATGGTACACTTAATCCAGAACCTGCCATTTCTTACTCCTCTAATCTCTTATCACCAACATGGAAACCATCACAAATTCTCTTCTTGGGTTAAACTACCTCAAAGACTTATATGATTGTAATTGTGTTTTTTCCCTCTATTCCATTTGTCATTCCTAAACTGGTATGACCTAAAGAGCTACAATTTAATCAGACACCTCCACTGTACCAGCTCTTGGCTGAAAACAAGCAATTATGGGATGCTTCAAAGTGATAGCATATGAAGGAAGCAAGGAGGAGGACGTGCAGCAATACTATAGTCCTTGTGCCTCTGGAAACAGGAACATTAACTGGAAGACCATGATAAATGGAAGAAAAGTATTTTATTGACTGATTGATATATGTATGTATGATATGCATGAATATGTGTACATGTTCATGTGTGCTTATATGAGTGTAGGTGTGCCATGGTGTGATCATGTGGAAGACAGAGGACAATTCAGGATGTCTCCTTACACATTTATTCATTTATTGTTTTTCAAGGTAGGGCTCAGGCTGACCTGGAATTTACTATGTAGGCTCAGGTGTGAGTCTCAAACTCACGGCGATCCTCCTACCTCTGCCTCCCAAGCGCTAGGATTAAAAATGTGTGCCACCATGCCCGGCTTCTACCTTGATTTTTGAGACACGGTCTCTCCTTGTTTTGCCATTGCAAACACCGGCTAGCTGGCCCTGTGAGCCAGCTGGGGGGGGGGGGTCTCATGCAGCTTTGAGATTCTGCTGACTCTACCTCCCACTGTAGTAGGCAGGTTACATATGTGTTATACACACATGCACAACTTTGTGCTAGGCTTTACATGGGTATGGAGGATTGAACAAGGGTTAGATGCCTGGTGGTCTAGTGGTTAGGATTGGTTATATTCAAACTGGGGATGCAAGTTCTGTAAGAGAAAGTGCTTTTAATCTTTGAGCTATCTCCCTAGTTCCCAAAAGTATTTAGTTATATTTATTTGAGAGAGATGGAGGGAGGGAAGACAGACAGACAGAGGCAGATGGAGAGAATCTTGTCAGGGCCTCCAGCCACTACAAAGAACCCGAGACACATGTGCTCTCCCATGCATCTGACTTACATGGGTACTGGGAATTGAATCTGGGTCCTTAAGCTTCACAGAGAAGCACCCTAACCACTAAGCCATTTCTCTAGCCGTCAAAAGTGGTTTTTAAATATTTTATTTATTTATTTATTTATTTGAGAGAGAGAGAGAGAGAGAGAGACAGAGAGAAAAGAGGCAGATAATAGGCACATCAGGGCCTCTAGTCACTGCAAACAAACTCCAGATGCATGCACCACTTGTGCATCTGGCTTTATGTGTGTACTGGGGAACAGAACCTGGATCCTTAGGCTTCACAGGCAAATGTTAAATCACTGAGCCATCTCTCTAGCTCCAAAGTTGTTTTTTTTTTTTTTTTAGGTAGGGTCTCACTCTAGCCCAGGCTGACCTGGAATTCACTATGTAGTCTCAAGGCGGCCTTGAACTCATGGTGATCTTCCTACCTCTGCCTCCTGAGTGCAGGGATTAAAGGCGTGCACCACCATGCCTGGCTTCCAAAGTATTATATATATATGCATATATTTTTTTGTTGTTGTTGTTTTGTTTTTTCGAGGTAGGGTCTCACTTTAGCCCAGGCTGACCTGAAATTCACTATGGAATCTCAGGGTGGCCTTGAACTCAAGGCAATCCTCCTACCTCTGCCTCCCGAGTGCTGGGATTAAAGGCGTGCGCCACCACGCCCGGCTTCCAAAGTATTTTTTGATGGTTGAAAACATTTTTCATATTTCAAAAGAGACCTAGTGAACTTATAGGACTTAAAATATAATTGTCATATTCCTGTACTTAAAAAATACTGGCTAGTAAAAATATCACATGGATCAAATTCATGAGCACAATCATAGAAGAGACATCAACTAAGGCTTTTAAAGCCTACAAAAAAATCCCCTGAGGCCCATAAGGGAGAATGCTAAATGACTACGGAAGACCTGCCAACATAAAAAGTTTAACTACAAACAAAACCAAACCATAGGCTATACCAAACAGCAGCTGTGTTTATGGTTTTCTTTGTTGAATACTGCTCAGTCTATGTCACAGAACCACTGGGGTAACTATTTTATAGAACACATATCCAGAGAGTCTCTCATGTTTCTAAAAGTAAAAGAGCAGACAAGATAATGATTTTATTGCTTATTCTACTACAGTAGTTAGAGGTTACTAACTTATTACTCAATATTCAAGGCATATTTCTCATGATGAGAATAAATACAATCATGGCCATAAACTTTTGGAGATGCTGGAAGGTTACTACTGATGAACATTACACTAACAGCCACACAGCGGACAGGATGCTCATGTCTCGACTGGTCTAATGGTCTCTAATGCTAAGCCTTATATGGAGCAAATGCTATCCCAGAGCTCACACAGTTGCAGAAAAGGCAATCCGAGTTGACATTTCATCACTCAGTATGCACCGTACACTTAGGCAGGCAATAACCTCTTGCACGTAGGTATCACCATTCTACATGCGGGGGAAAAAAGGTCAGAGACATGATCACTAGAAAACGTGTTTTACTGGGGAGTATGGAGATTAACCCAGGACTTCATGCATGCTAAGCAAGCATTCTATCCTTTGGATTTCTGAGACAAATGCTTCACTATGTAGCTCAGGATGGCTTTGAATTTGTTAGGAGCCTATGCTGGTCTCAAATTTGCAGACCTCCCCAGTACTGGGATTATAGGCATGTGCCATTACACCCAGCTAGAAAATAGATGGTCCGGATGATTTTAAGGCATGCACTGTAACCTCGACAGTGGCAATGCTCAATGATATGAATAAGAGAATGGATGGACCCTAGAGTTTCAAAAGGTTGTGTGGCACTGTGCAGCTTAGTTCACTTACTGGATCACTGTGAGGGTGAAATGAGTGAACATATGAAAACAGAGAGATCAGTACCCAGTAAGTACTCTGTGGTGGTTTGATTCAGGTGTCCCCCATAAACTTAGGTGTTCTGAATGATAGGTTCCCAGCTGATGGATATTTGGGAATTAATGCCTCCTGCAGGGAGTGTATTGTTGGGGGCGGGCTTATGGGCTTTATAGCCAGTTTCCCCATGCCAGTGTTTGGCACACCCTCCTGTTGCTGTGTCCCACCTTATGTTGGCCAAGGGGTGATGTCCACCCTCTGCTCATGCCATCGATTTCCCCTGCCATCGTGGAGCTTCCCCTCGAGCCTGTAAGCCAAAATAAATCCCTTTTTCCCAGAAGCTACTCTTGGTTGGCTGACTTCTAACAGCAATGTGAACCGGACTGCAACATACTCAATAAATGGTAAAAAATTATTAGCAGCCCTGTGTATTATCAACACTATCTTTTTTAGTGTATGTTTATATATGTACAATGTGAGTGTGTATGTGCACACATGTGGTGGTGCACGTGCATAAGTGAGAACAACATTTGGGTGTCAGCCCTGGCCTTCCACCTCATTTGAGGTAGGGCCTCATGTTTTCCACCTATGCTTATTTTATTTATTTGATATATGTATGTATGTATGTATATATGTGTGTGTATATATATATATATACATACATACATACATATATATATAGAGAGAGAGAATATGAATGAATGAATGAATGAATGAATATGGGTGTGCTAGATATATATATATAGAGAGAGAGAGAGAGAGAAAACATGAATGAATGAATGAATATGGGTGTGCCACAGCCTTCAGCCACTGTTTGTTAACTCCAGACGCATGCATCACCTTGTGCATCTAGCTTACTTGAGTCCTAGGGAATCAGACCTGAGTCCTTTGGCTTCATAGGTAAAGGCCTTAACTGCTAAGCCATCTGTATAAGCCATCCTGCGCTTTTTCTGTTGTTTTTTTTTTGTTTGAGGTGGGGTCTCACTCTAGCCCAGGCTGACCTGGAATTCACTATGTATTCTCAGGGCAGCCTCGGACTCACAGCGATCCTCCTACGTCTGCCTCCTAAGTGGCTGGGATTAAAGGCATGCGCCATCATGCCTGGCTCCCACCTGTGCTTTTTTTGTTAGTCTTCTTGGCCTCACAGCTTCTGGTGAATTCTGACGCTACTTCTCTTCTCACTTTGTGTGGCTGGGATTACAAACACCTGCCACAGCATCTAACTTTTTACATGGATGTTGGGGTTCTGAACTCAAGCATTCATGCTCAAGTGGCAAGAGCTTAATCCCCTGAACCACCTCCCCAGCCTGGAACTTGACTTCCTTCGTCAGCGAGGGAAACACGTAGTTAAGATGTTTCATCAAGCAGTACCAGCAGCTTTCAGTGTGAACGCCTGACAATAGCACTGGTCATGCAAGGTCACCCCAGGCCTGGGACAGCAGAGACCCAGATGCTACCACCTCTGGTCCCCCAGATCCCCAAGATTCCTATTTAGAATCTACCTACAGCTACCTACAGTGGAGGTGCAAGTAATCACTTCTATCCCTGTCTCTCTGAGAAGTACCAAACTATGCCAATCTCTAGGCTTCATAAACTGTGGGTTGGGACTCTATCTGGGGGCTGCATAATTGAATGTGGGGGTCGTGAGAAATCTGGAAAAACATTTATGAATTCACAATGACCAAGAACTCAAAACCAAATGCACAATGAACTCGAGGTGTTTCTGATAGTGCTCATCCACGGTGCAACACAACTTCACTGCAGCCTTGGGTTTGAATATACACACATGCACTTGGCACTGTGCATGCCACCATGCCACACAATACCAGTGAATGCTGCCTGAAATACCGTGGGTCAATGAAGTGCAGGTTTTTACTCTACACATAAGGTTTTCTGCTCTTGTTGAAACCTAAAAGCTTAATTACGGAAAACAAAGACAATATTTTCCTACCATCATTTCTCAGTATGGATCAAATTATTATATTTCTATCTGCAGGATATTAGAATGTTTGATCTTAAAAAGTGTATTGGAAGGCTGGAAAGATGGATTAGTGGTTAAGGCACTTGCTTGCAAAGCCTAAGGGCCCAGGTTTACTTCTCCAGGACCCACATAAGCCACATGCACAAGGTGGCACATGCACCTGGAGTTTGTTTGCAGTGGTTGGAGGTCCTGGCATGAATTCTCTCTATTTGCCTCTCTCTCTCTCTCTCTCTCTCTAATAAATAAATAAAATTTTAAAAAATGCTGGGTGTGGCAGTGCATACCTTTAATCACAGCACTCAAGAGGCCAAGGTAGGAGGATCGCTGTTGGTTTGGGGCCAGCCTGATACTAATCACAGGTCAGCCTGGGCTAGACTAAGGTCCTACCTTGAAAAACAAATAAACAAAAAATGTGTATTGGAGTTGCTGACAAGTTTCATAAAAATATCATTAAATGAATTCTGATTTAGAATTAAGACAGAATTCCAACAATTTTTGAAATGGTCCTAAACACATACTTCTGCCACTTTGTAGTACATACTTATGAGAAGGAACATTCTCAACATTGATAAAATACAAAATCAAAGTGTAGATCATCTCTTTAAAAAATGGTTGTAATGCTCCATGTCCTGCAATATCAAATATTCAACAAATCAGGGGAACTAAGTTTACTGTGGAACAACTTTGACGTGTGATCATGCTTAAGATGGAATATGAATTATGGAAATCCCAAGGAGGTTAAGGAAGGCTTCAGAGAGTCTTGGCGCAGCATCATGGATTACAGATTAGCAGAAACTTCTTGGAGGGCTGCTGCTTACATACTGGAGAGCTAGGTGAAGGCATCCAAGAGTTCTTTTTAAAATTATTATTATTATTAATGCAAGACTGGAAACTAAACATGCTACACAAGTGCTCTGCTACAGAGCCACGTCCCCAGCAAAGATAGCACTCTAGATGGCAACAAGACTGAGAATTCAGGCTGTTTGCAGCAATACAAGCTATTTTTTTTTTTTTGATTACTTGATTCTAAAGTACATGGGAAACAGAGTATTCTCAATTCCTATGCTTTCCAGCAGTCAATGGTCATTTTGTGACTGAGGCCAACCTATAAAACATCGTAGCATGCCCTTTTATTATTGAGGTCTACTTGAGCACCATTTTATAATTGTCTATGAACCAAGGGACAGCCTGGGGAGGAATGCTTTGTGGGTATTTCTAGAGTTGTCACTTCTGAATTACCATCTGTCTCACCTCAGACTTGCTCTCTCTGCCTCATCACATACTCATTAGAATCTTCCTTAGGTCTTTGTGCTATGATTTCTTCAGCCATAATTCAAGCAAGACAAGTTGACTGTCATCATCTTTGTCATCACTAGATGTCCTCTTTTGTTAATACTGGCCTCAGAATTCAGCCACCACAACTTTGTTGAACAGTCTAGTGTCAGTATCTCCAAGGTAAGCACAGAAAACCATTGCCCGATCACACAGGCCTTTCTGATGATATTTACCACAGATACATTTTCAAGATATCAGCAGTCTATCTGTACCAAAAGTCATAAAAAATAAGAAAGATATTTTAGCTGGGCATGGTGGCACAAACATTTAATCCCAGAATTTTGAGGCAGAGCCAGTGAATTCACCACGAGTTGGAGGACAGCCTGGAACTACACACTGAGTTCCATGCCTATCTGGGCTAGAGTAAGACCCTACCTCCAAGAAACAAAAAACAAACAAACAAAAACACGAAAGAAAGAATGCAAGCAAGCTATTTTATACATGTATCTGCAAGCTTCAGGGTGTCCTCATGATGACTAGCATTCATGACCTGCTAAAAATGAGCAGCTGGAATGTTGCCAACCTCCATGTTTCACGGAGAAGTTTCCTGTTTGTTGAGTGACCAACAGCTTTTTTTTTTAATACTTATTTCTGATTTTTCTGTATATTTAGATAAATACTGACAAAATATTTACACCCTATTCTCAGACCAACAAGAAAACTTTTTTAGTTTTATAGCTCTTCTGCTTACTAACTAGAAAATAATAGTAGGCTTTCTTGATTTTTTTTTGTTTTTTCAAGATAGGGTACCACTTTAGCCCAGGCTAACAAGGAACTCACTCTGTAGTTCCAGGCTGGCCTCAAACTCACAGTGACTCTCCTACCTCTGCCTCCCTCGGTGCTGAGATTAAAGGCATGCACCACCATATCCAGCTAACTTTCTTGGTTTTTTAAATTACTAAATGAGACTTTAGCCAGACTTAAGATAAAAGAACAAAATCTCCCCTCAGTTAATAATTCAATGATGTGATTACCCTATTTGGGGATTATTGTAAATATTTTTTGAGTTAATCATTCATTTTTTTCTTTTATTGGTTTTTTGATTTTTAGTTTTTTTTAATTTATTTATTAGAGAGAGAGAACAAATGCTCCAGGGTTTCTAGCCACTGTGAACAAACTCCAGACTTATACCCCACCATGTGTATCTGGCTTATGTGGGTTCTGAAGAGAACTGAACCTGGGTACCTTAGGCTTCACAGGCAAGCACCTTAACTCCTAAGTCATTTCTCCAGTCCAGTCACTTGTTTTCTTGATGCTACCACGGCCTTTTTTACGTGTTTCTACTATGGCTTGACAAAATAATCTCATCAAAATAATTTGTATCAGTCGGGCATGGTGGCACACACCTTTAATCCCAGCACTCGGGAAGCAGAGGTAGGAGGATCGCCATGAGTTCAAGGCCACCCTGGAACTCCATAGTGAATTCCAGGTCAGCCTGGGCTAGAGTGAGACCCTACCTCGAAAAACCAAAAATAATAATAATAACAATTTATATCCATATCAGACTTCCCACTAGACTATGGACTTTTCCATTCCAGAAGGGGGGGGGGGCACAATAATCTTAGCACATAGAAAACTAAGAAAGTAGAAAACTCAGTTGTTGAAGTGATTCCAGAGGAAACTGAACAAGAGAGAGCTTGAAGGAAGAGGCAGCAGCAGTAATACAGGAAAGTGGTGGTGGAACCTTGTAAAAGAACTTAAGAGCAAGAGACCCACTGGGTCTATTCTAAACACACGTCACTGAGTGGACATGCCTGGGAAGCAAGTGTCCTTCTGTGCGGGTTTCTGAGCCCTGGTGTGGGCCTCTAGCATTCCCTTCCTCTTAAGAGTAACTGAGCTGGTGCTGGAGCACTTCCAAAGGGACAGCTGTGATACACACTGGCTTTGGAAGGATGCTTATTATCCACTTCTTTCGAAGAGCTGTCCTTCACTGACCTTTGCAAGTTGACAGTGAGAAAAAAGATTTAACCCATGCTTTTAATGAGACAGAAAGATCTTTGGATTTTTATGTAGAAAATCAAGTTCTCTTGGAAGTAGTTAAAAAAAAAAAACACCTCTCAATCTATGTGGTAAGGGCTGCAGCTTACTTTCACCGTCAAATCCATACTCTCAGCACCAAGAAAGACTTTATGAAAGCACATTTCAGAGATATACTGTAGCATAACACAAAGGTTTCCTGATGAGATCCATGAATGGGCTCAGGAAGCCTCTGTGCTACTGAATTTTTTAAAATAATGTGACAATTAAGACCTAGGTGAGTAATGTCTACAAAATGGGGGGTGTTGTCTTTAAAAAGAAAACTTTATTTATTTGGAGAGAGAGGGAGGGAGGAAGAGAGAGAATGGGCACACCAACCACTGCAAAACAACTTCAGACACATGCATCACCTTGTGCATCTGGCTTAATGGGTCCTGAGGATTCGAATATGGGTCCTTTGGCTTTTGGTTTTTCAGGCAAGCATCTTAATTGCTAAGCCATCTCTCTAACCCTTTTTTGCCTTTTTGAAATAGGGTCTCAGGTAGCTCAGACTAGCCACAAACTCACTTTGTAGCCAAGGACCGCCTAGAAACCCTGATCCTCTGCCTCTACCTTCAAAGTGCTAAGATTACAGATGTGGGACACCAACCCCAAGTAAAATGTTCTATTAGCAGGTGGGTTAAAAATATATCTAATGTGAATAGCAGAAGAAAATGCCATGAAGAGAGAGAGAGTGTATGTGTTGTGCATGCAGAAGCCAGAGGACCTCAGCGACTTCCTAAAGAATATGGCCTACCTTCTTTGAGAGAGGGTTTCTCACTGACCTGGAGCTCACCAATTAGGTCAGGTTGGCTGGCCTGCAAGCCTCAGGTATGCTCCAGTCCCTATCTCTCCAACATATGCTACCATGCCTGGCATTTTCTTTCTTTCTTTTTTTTTTTTTTTATGGTAGGGTCTCACTCTAGCCCAGGCTGACCTGGAATTCACTATGGAGTCTCAGGGTGGCCTCGAACTCACAGCAATCCTCCTATCTCTGCCTCCCGAATGCTGGAATTAAAGGCGTGCACCACCACGCCCGGTTTTGTGCCTGGTATTTTCTGTGGGTTCTAGTAATAGAACTCAGGTCCTCATGATTGTGAGGCAAGCACTTTACTGGCTGACTATCTCCCCAGCCCTGATAAATACTTGATATTAAATTATTAAATAAATCATGCACTTAAAACTTTTATATAGTTACATAAATCATACCAAATCTTAAAACCTGAGACAGTAATTTTCTTAGTCTTTAAGATTTTTAATTTTTTGAGATATAAGGGTATAGCTCAGTGGTAGAATGCTTGCATAGCATTCCTGAGGTTCTGGATTCAATCCCACTAAAAGCAAAATAAAATAACAATAACAACAAAATGAAATGTTAATGTGTACTAGGAGAAACAAGTTTTGTAAAGTTTAAACTCAAAGAGACTAAATACTAATCCAGAGTTGGGGACATAGCTCAGTAGTCAATTGTTCATTTATCAAGTGTGAGGCCCTAGGTTCAACGCCTAGTATCCAAACAAACAACCCTCCATAGTAATCCAGGAGAAGCTACAGAAATGGGATTATAGGACAGAATTGTAAGGGAAATACAAGAGAGAATAATACTTTATAATAATATGCACATGATTTCACAGTGATCAAGAGATTCCTAGTCAATACTTCTTTTTTCATCTTCCCAGGAGAGTCAAGGCAGAGCACCACAGTTTCACATAAAATAGCACTCAGAAGTCAAGAGTATGTCAGGGAACGCCAGAAACCCCACTTACAGTTTCAGGTCAAAATGACAGCAACTGCTAAGTGATGATTTAAAAATCTAGAAACAAAAGAATGACTAATGTCAAATGAAAAATGACATGAATATTTTGCATTTGGTGTTCTAGTAGAGTATTTTGCTGAAAGTCTTTGGTCAACTTATGAACCAGCCGTCTGCACAATGGCACACACTGGCAAAATGGCAGGCAGGATTAGAAGGGCCTGCCTCTATCCAAAGCAAGAGAAATAGCTAACCAGTCATCAAGAGTCTACCTGTGACTTCAACTTTGAAATCCTGAACATTTAGGACAAATGAATAATCCAGGAACCTAAAAATAGTTCAACATACACATGCTCTTAAATTATTATTACTTAGTAGCAAAATAGACAATTTATATTAACCTAGTCCTATCCAAAGCAGGGGTGTCCAACCAGTGTTTCCACTTTAGTAGAGGACACAGGTAGGTCATTCCCCAACTCTAATGACCCCACAGGGAAGCCTATAGTTTTGAAGATTTCCTCAATCAGCAGGGTTCATTTCCTCTAGAGACTGACTTCATTTACAATGATGTCCAATTTTCTTCTGTTATGGGATAAGGACATGACTTAGTCAGGATTGGAGCTCACAGTCCAGTACTGTTTCTGCAGTTCCTCACTAGCATCTACGTACATGAAAATATGCCTGCCTCTCTGATCAACCTTATACTGCCATCATAAGCAAAGGGAAATCTGGGTGACCTACAGGTTTCTCAGTAGAACCTAGGGCCCTGTCTTTTTTATTTTCCCCCAAAATAGGGTCTCACTCTACCCCAAGCTGACCTGAAACTCATTCTGTAGTCCTAGGCTGGCTTGGAACTCATGGTCATCCTCTTATACCTCTGCCTCTTGAGTCTTGGGATCAAAGGCATGTGCCACCATGCCTCGTGGGCCCTGTCTTTTGTGCATGTAAATTTGTATTCATAGATTTTCAGCCTAGTGTTGTCCAATAAAGATAAAGCTAGTAATTTTGAAGGTACTAGGGGGTACAACATAGTCAGGCATTAGCATCCAGGCAAGCTTCATTAAAAAGGTCTCTCTGTTTGAGACTGTTTTCCTTTTTTACTAACTCAGCATTCTAAACATAACAAATTTATATGTACTATCTGTTGGAAGGCCAAAATGAACTGAGGAGAATCAGGAGTTGTCAGAAACCTCCACCATGGACTACTGATTCCAACAGAGAGACCTCTATTTCCTGAGGCCAAGTATCATAGCACTGCATTGATGATGCCTAAATTGCGGTCTCCATACTCCCAGACACAAATAATGGGAAAATTAACTATTTGTAGAATATTGTCCAAGCTGGCTGTTGCAAGGACAACGACTATTTTTCAGACGTGAAGGACAAGGTCCCATCTGTGCTCTGTGATCACAGTGGTGATACTGTCCATACTGCCAGACTAAGGAGTGGTATGAAGTGACTCTACTCACTGTTTGCAGCAGGAAAACAACATGCTGGAAAGGTAATAAAATAAAATGATTAGCTTCAAAATTGAGTATGTATGGCAATTTTATACAGGGAGAGGCCAAGTGAGTTTTGTAACAGAAACCACCACCTAATGAATTTAACCCCCCCCCAAAAAAAACCCACCAGCAAGCCAAGCCAAACCACACAAATGAAAACAAAACAACTAAAGCAAACCAAAGCAAATAAACAAACAGAAGAGACTTTGCAGTTCGCTTTACTCATCCCAAAGCAGAGTTCTTGGTGGTTTACACTGTATAGTTCAGTGTCATGAGACATGTTTCAGGGCTAGAGATGGCTCAGCAGTCAAGTGCTTCTTGCACACAAGCATGAGGACCTAAGGGGCCTGAGACCACCGGAGTTTTTGTCTTCAGATCCCACATAAAGTAGCTCAGCATGGCCATGCCTGCTTACAACCCCAGCTCCTCTGGAAGCGCAGGCCTGAGAATCGTCAGAGCCCTGCAAACTGCGTAACTGGCTCAAAACAAGCAGCAGAGAAGAGTGATGGAGCGGGAATCAGATGCTGCACCCTGACCACCACGGTGAGTGTCCCTGCACTCCCACCCTGGGCAGGCAAGAACATGAGGCACCACAGCACTTCACACACACACATACAAGCACACAAGCAAAATAAACTTTAAAAGAGGCACATTTTAGACTATAAAGGATTTTATATGCAACCAAGATTAGATTAGACACTGGGAAAAAAATCTGGCTCCACATACAGAATATCCTTGTTTATCATGTCAGTGTTTCTGTCCAGTTTTATCTTCCCTCACTTTCACTCCAGATCACAATCCCAGACTAAGTGGAACTAATTTCCTTTTTTAGAAGCTATTACTATAATATCAAAGAATCCCTTTCTCTTCAGCCCTATCTACTGATATACTACTTTCTTACAAAAAGATATACACACAGAGTTTCCTAAAAGCTTTTTATGCCAATACCTTATTATGTATTCTGCCTCTCCATTCCATATGCCAAATTTATTAGTCATAATTTTATTCCCCAGTTTTTACTTGATAACGAAAATCTCATAAAAGAGCTACTTGTAAGAGTGTTCTATGGGCTTGTGTCATGGCTGCAGAGACTAAAAGCTTCTTTTTTCAGGTGGTGGTGACCAAAACTCACCAAAATGCTGAAAAGAGACAGTGGAGTGTTCAGCCCTCAGTGAGACATCTCTATCACATCCTCCAAGGCTCAGGGACTATTGTAAAAGAGGGTGCAGAAGGAACATAAGAGCTAAAGGAAGGGGAGGAGTGCTTTGCAGTAGTGTCTCGCAGACACAAAGTAACTGCAGTATCCACAAGCTCACAGTGACTGATGCTGCCACACCTGCAAACAGAAGGAAAAGCAGTAGCAAGTAGCAGAGAGACCAGCAAGGAAGAAGAAGGGAGTCAACGGCAGGAGGAATTCAGGAAGAGAAAAAGGGAGGCTGGTGGAAAGGGATTATGATCATGGTATATTGTCTACATATATGGAAGCTGTCAATAAAATGTTTTTCTTCAAATTATATTCCAATAAATATTAATTATTATATTATCTGTATAGTAATATTTCCCATGTTTACCTATAATAACAACAGATGGAAAGCATAACTTATAATTGAAACTGGATTTTAGTCTTTTTATGGGGGGGGGTTGTGTGTCTCTCTCTAGCCCAGACAGAATTCGCCTTGTAGTCTTGGGGTGGCCTTGAACTCATGAGGCTTCTCCTAGCTCTGCCTCCCTAGAGCTGGGATTAAAGGTGTGTACCACCATACCTGATTTTGAAACTGGATTTTTTTTTTAACTGGATTTTAAGAACTACTTTTTTTTTTCATTTTTTTTTTGTTGTTGTTGTTCATTTTTTATTTATTTATTTGAGAGCGACAGACATAGGGAGAAAGACAGATAGAGGGAGAGAGAGAGAATGGGCGCGCCAGGGCTTCCAGCCTCTGCAAACGAACTCCAGATGTGTGCGCCCCCTTGTGCATCTGGCTAACGTGGGACCTGGGGAACCGAGCCTCGAACCGGGGTGCTTAGGCTTCACAGGCAAGCGCTTAACCGCTAAGCCATCTCTCCAGCCCAAGAACTACTTTTTTGTTAAGATATGTTGGTACATTCCAGCCCTTTGGAGACTGAGGCAGGAGGATCACAAGTTTGAAAAAAACCTGGGCAGCAAGTAAGATCCTGTCTTGAAACACAAAATAAAACAGAACAAAAACACAATTAAAAAGATATTGAGGGCTGGAGAGATGGCTTAGCGGTTAAGCACTTGTCTGTGAAACCTAAGGACCCCGGTTTGAGGATCGATTCCCCAGGACCCATGTTAGCCAGAAGCACAAGGGGGCACATGCATCTGTAGTTCGTTTGCGGTGGCTGGAGGCCCTGGCATGTGCCCATTCTCTCTCTCTCTTTCTTTTTTTTTTTTTATTTTTTTTGTTTATTTATTTATTGGAGAGTGACAGAGAGAGAAAGAGGCAGATAGATAGAGAACGGGCACGCCAGGGCCTCCAGCCACTGCAAACGAAACTCCAGATGCATGTGCCTCCTTGTGCATCTGGCTAACGTGGGTCCTGGGGAATCGAGCCTCAAACCGGGGTCCTTAGGCTTCACAGGCAAGTGCTTAACAGCTAAGCCATCTCTCCAGCCCCTTTCTCTCTCTTTCTATCTGCCTCGTTCTCTGTCGCTCTCAAGTAAATAAATAAAAATAACAACAAAAAAAAAAATTTAGAAAAAAAAAAGATATTGAGAGCCAGGTGTGGTGGTGCATGCCTTTAATCCCAGCACTCAGCACTCAGGGAGGTAGAGGTAGAAGTAGAAGGATCACCATGAGTTAGGCCACCCTGAGACTACATAGTTAATTCCAGGTCAGCTTGAGCTAGAATGAGACCCTACCTCGAAAGACAAAATGAAACAAACAAGCAAGCAAAGATATTGAATAGTATCATATCTTGACTTAATTGTTGCCATCTGCCCTGTTTCCTGGTAATAACAGCAGATTACTACACCAGTAATGAGTAAAAACTCCAGTACAAGCAATCAATGACTAACATGAATAGTAATTTATCCTCCTTCACTATTTGATCTTTGGTAAAAAGGCATTTCATTAAAGCTAACCTTCAGGGAATGGAGGTAGCTGGCAAGCAATGTAGCAAAGAGCTCCCAGAAGCGCAACTGGAGAAAGGAAGTTTGACTTTAGCACAAGCACCATGTAGCCAAGATGTGATGATGAGTTCTATGAATGATAGCAACACCAATGTGAAGTCTCATAAGGACAGCTTTTACAATCCATCTTTGTAGACAATGCACTGTGAGCAAGGCACTCCAGAGTATATGCAAGCTTGGGAGAGAGATGAACTGAAGAACTTTACCCTTTCACACATTTACTGCTTATTTACACTTATTTACAATCCTTATTTAGCAGTTAAGGCACTTGAGCCTGCAAAGCCAAAGGACCCAGGTTCAATTCCCCAGTACCCACATAAAGCCAGATGCACAAGGTGGCACATGCATCTGGAGTTCATTTGCAGTGGCTAGAGGCCCTGGGGTGCTCTATCTGCCACTCTCTCTCTCAAATAAATAAAATTATAAAAGAAAATAAGTACAATGTACCAAATATCTTAGAAATTATAGACACTTCACCTTAACAGAATGAAAATTATGAACTAAAAATGGGTGTCACTGTATAAGTATCATGAGTCATTCATATATATATATATGTATGTATGTATGTATATGTATTTTTTTAAACTCATTTATTTATTTATTTTGGTTTTTCAAGGTAGGATCTCACTCTAGCTCAGGCTGACCTGGAATTCACTATGTAGTCTCAGGGTGGCATCAACCTCTCAGCTATCCTCCTATCTCTGCCTCCTGAGTGCTGTAAAGGCGTGTGCCACCACACCCAATGAATATTTTCTTTTTTACTCACAAGATGCTTTATGCATCCTTGACTGGCCAAAGAATGTACGTAAACATGATTCAGAATTCAGCAAGTTGGAGTTCTTTCGTATGAAATCTGTCAACAGGTTATTTAGCAGAGATCACTGCTATTATGCCACGAGCTTGACATATTAAAATAAGGCACAGAAAGAGATGTAAGAAAGTTTGCAAAGAGGAACTCTGCAGGGTAAAGTTAGGCCTTCATTAGGCGGTGGCTAAAGAGGAACCTCTGGAAATGCAAGGAAGGCAAAGCTTCAAGTGAAGAGGTAGGGGTCAGCCGCTGGCATGCAGAGAGGTGGGGAGGGACCTCAGCAGAGCCTTTATGACAGGTATCTCGATGGGATGAGAACTCTGCAAGTGCATCAGTGACAGCCAGAAAGAGAACATGATTCTGCTTTAATAACAAGATTAAAGACCCGAACAGGAAGCTGGGCGTGGTGGTACATGCCTTTAATACCAGCACAAGGTAGGAGGATTGCCACCCTGAGACTCCATAGTGAATTCCAGATCAGCCTGGGCTATACTGAGTGAGACCCTACCTCGAAAAACCAAAAGACCAGACAAGCTTTCACCTTTATCAGTTCATACTAATGATCTCTATCATTTGATAGTTGCTTTATGGGCTATGTGATTATCATTTGCATAATTTCCTGCCAGTTTTGAGGCACATAGGAAACAGGTACAGAAAAACAACAACATTATTTCCACTAACAATAATGAAAGTTAGAATCTGCCTTCTGGGGCTTGACTTAAAAACAACAATGACAAGCCAAGATATGGTAGGGGAAGCCTTTAATCCTAGCATTTGGGAGACAGAGGTAGGAATTCAAGGCCAGCCTGAGACTACATGAATTCCAGGTCAGCTTGGGCTAACTGAGAGACCCTATCTTAGAAAACAAAATAAAACAAACAAAAAACCCAATGATAACAGAGCATGTGCCGCCAAGGCTCATGACTGGATTTGATCCCCAGTATAGCGCACAAAACAAAGCAACAACAAAAAGAAATTTACCTCTGACCTCTCACAATGATGAAGACTTTTTAAAAATAAAATTATAGATCCCGTTTTTAATGTATAATTCTACCAAGTATAGTAATTAATTTATTCATTTTTGGTTCAAGTCTCTCCTAGAACCAGCCAACTGAAATGTGCTCAGCTCCTTTGTTGTAACTGGCTTTACAATATCCCAAATCACCTATCTACACGTAATATTAACACTAAAATCCACATGACATTTCCGTACTTAAGACTGTACTTTAGTTTCCACAAAAGCAAAATTCTGAGAAGAGCATGAGTCATTATCACCAGGAGATAAAAAGTAAAGTTTGTTTGGTCAGAATATGAATCTCATTATTGAAATCAGTACTTTGGCCTAGAAGTTCCTTTTCTGAATAAAAGGAACAGAATGTTTCTCCATTCGCACACTCTGAAACTAGCAGAACTGTCCATCTGTCTGTTTTTACTACTCTGCATATCTGGTGTGTGGTGACAGCAAAATGACCTTTAGTCCAACTATTTTCAGTATTGCTCTTTTGTTCTGTCCTGTCAGGATGTCCCTTTCCCAAGACAAGAGTCTGTCTTTCCTCCTTATTTGAATATTTATTACAAAGTAATTGCAATATGCAGAGAACTTCTAACAGCTGGTCAAAAAAGCTCCCCCCCCCCACACACACTGGGAGTGCAGTTGATAATGTAGCTTTGAGGTACAGTGAGTGTTCCACATATGGTACATTCTGGGTTCAATTCCAGAGTATCCAAACAAAATTCTATTTATTTGTTTACGAGAGAGAGAGAGAGAGAGAGAGAGAGAGAGAGAGAGAGAACAATAATGGGTGTGCCAAGGTCTCCCGCCACTGCAAACACTGGATGCATGCGCCACCTTATCCATTTGGCTTATGTGGGTCCTAGGGAATTGAGTCTGGGTCTTTTGGCTTTGCAGGCAAGCACCTTAACCATTAAGCCATCTCTCCAACCCCAGTAACATTTTTAATTTATGAAAGTTTTTTTAATATTTTTTTTGTTTATTTTTATTTATTTATTTGATAGTGACAGAGAGAGAAAGAGGCAGACAGGGAGAGGAGAGAGAGAATGGGTACGCCAGGGCTTCCAGCCACTGCAAACGAACTCCAGACGCATGCGCCCCCTTGTGCATCTGGCAAACGTGGGTCCTGGGGAATTGAGCCTTGAACCCGGGTCCTTAGGCTTCACAGGGAAGCGCTTAACCACTACGCCATCTCTCCAGCCCATGAAAGTGTTTTTAAGATAAAATGTAGGATTTGATTCCCCAGGACCCACGTAAGCCAGGTGCACAAAATGGCGCATGCATCCAGAGTTCGTTTGCAGTGACTAAAGACCCTGGCACACCCATTCTCTCCTCCTCTCTCTTTCTCAAATAGATAAATAGATAAATATTTTTAAGTTTCTTTCATTTAATGATGCAAAACAGGAATGCTGAGTTGATATACATCCATACATAACCTTTCTCTCATATTCCCAACTCAGACTAGAGACTCCAGAGGAACTGCTGTGAGCGTTTTATGGAACACACCCACAACATTAAGTATTTCCACTGTTGACTCAAGTCCCTTTCTTCTCTTCTACTCTTAAAACATCTTCATTATATTGATTGATGAGAATGAACCACAGGGTGGCTGAGGTGTCCAAGGTCAGCACAACTTTCAACCACTTAGGTTTGGCATTCGATGGCTCTGGCATGTAGAACTTTGATTGTGCAGAAGAGCCGCACCGCTTGTGACCCGCGTGGGGGCCAGCAGTCACAAGGGGTGCAGTACCATGGAAGGCACCATCTTGTTGGTTGGGCTCCCAATAAAAATATTTTTCAAGAAAAGTTACTGAAGTAAGGAAATACTGTTATAAATGAAAATAAAAGCTAAGGTTCCCTCCCAATTTCCTCAGCAAAAGCCAAAATACTCTGATATGTGTAATGGATTCATATTTTTGTTTTGCCTTCTTACTCAATGTAGGTGTTCTTTTGACTTCACCACTCTCATTTCTAACATACAATCTTAAGCATTTTCAGCTCTTTGCTTACTTCCCATGAAGTCACCCTCAAATCCCTAGTTTTGTGTTGGAGAATGAGCCCAGAGCTTCATGCATGCCTACCTAGGGGAGTACTCTACCATTGAGCAGCATCCCCATTTCCATCACTGTTTTTTTTCTTAATATTTATTTATTTAAGATAGAGAGAAAGCGAGGGAGGGGGAAGAAAATGGACATGCCAGGGTCTCTAGCCACTACAAACAACACATTCCAGACACATGTACCACCTTGCGCAGCTGGCTTATGTGGTTACTGGGGATTCGAACCTGGATCCTTAGGTTTCATAGGCAAGCACCTTAACTGCTAAGCCATCTCTCCAGCTGCCCCCCATCACTAGTTTTTAATGCTTCCTACCTCTATTTGGCCTTTAAGCTTTGTTCTATGAAGCACTAATTGGCCCGTCTCTAATTCAACAGCATTCTTTAAGCAAATGCTCTCAACAAGACACTGCCATTTGAAGGAAAGGGAGGGTGATGGAAAACAAAGCTGGACAATATTGTATAGCCAGAGACCCAGTTTTTCTCATCTTACAGACTACAGAACAAAATGTGGAAACTACAGGAGAAAGCATGCACGTGTGTGTGTGTGTGTGTGTGTGTGTGTGTGTGTGTGTGTGTGTTCCCGTGTGTGTATAAGAAAGAGAAAGAGAGAGATGAGTAATTTCTAACGGGCCAACAAGGGCATCACGTGCTCAATGGGCAAGATGACTATAAGGCAAAAAGCCCTCAAAGGACACAGGATTCATTCTCCTCCCTGGTTCATTTCCCAGAGTGCCACTAGAGCTGGCTACCTAAAACATGTATCTAATTACACCATTACTCAACTGAGGCATTTACAGAGCACAGCTCTGATCCAAAGCCTCATCAGCCACTTCACACTCTGCCCTTCCTCTCTTCTCACACCCTGCTCTAATTTTACTGGGTCACCCTTTTCCCTTTAGTTCTGTCTTTGTAAACAGACTCCATCTTTCTTTCTCTATTCCCAACTGCTGCTATGTCAGTCATGCTCATCCTTTATGTTCAGCAAAGGACTTCTCCAAAGTCCCTTCCCAGCCTCATTAAACTTGGCTTGCTTCAGATGAACTGCAGAAATGCTCTGCTACACTCAAAAGCAAAGATCAAAGCAAACTTGCTGGTGTTCTCACTGAGAACCCTCTGATCACTAACAACTTAGGGACAACCGACTTCTTTCAGGATATTGTCCTAGCCAGGTTATATTTCCACATATCAACTGCTCATATCTTAGCCTGTTAAGTTTGCTGTCTTCTGACAGTCTTTCAGATTGGTGCAACCACAGCAACAGGACGCAAGGATACACGTTTCTATTAGTCAAGAGCACCTCCTCATGCTCTTTTCCAATTAACTTCTCTGTGTCTCCAGACACATTTTGGTTTCTGTAATTATAGTTTTGCTGATTCTTAACTTAATGTTGAGTCATAGACTTTTGTGTCTGGTTTCTTTTGCTTAACATAATGTTTTTGATGTTCTTTCACATTTTAATTTCTGTGGTATTGGGATCACATTCGTGGTCTTGAGTCATCAGTAGCTGCCCCCCCCCTTTCCAAGGTAGGGTTTCACTCTAGTGCAGGCTGACCTGGAATTCACTATGTACTTTTAGGGCGGCCTGGAATTCACGGTGATCCTCCTACCTCTGCCTCCCCAAGTGCTGGGATTAAAGGCGTGTGCCACTATGCCTAACAGTCGCTTTTTTGAATCACTCAATAGTATTTGTAGACTACACAAGACTTGTTCATCCATTCTCCAGTTGCATCCAGGGACTATATTCACAGCATTTGTTGTGAATATGCATTCCTATGGCAATATTGTTAGTGGCCGTATACTTTTATCCCTCTTGATACTTGAGAAGCAAAATATTAGGTTACAAGATGTACAGATGTGTTAATATTTTTTAGAAGGATTCTTACCCTTTAAAAGGACCCTGATTCAGAACATATATAGCCTTCTGGAGAATCTTGTTCCAGCTGTGTAAGCTATTGCATCTAGCTAGCATGGTGACTGCATTTTCAATTATTTATTTATTTATTTATTTATTTATTTATTTATTTGAGAGCAACAGACACAGAGAGAAAGACAGATAGAGGGAGAGAGAGAATGGGCGCGCCAGGGCTTCCAGCCTCTGCAAACGAACTCCAGACACGTGCGCCCCCTTGTGCATCTGGCTAACGTGGGACCTGGGGAACCGAGCCTCGAACCGGGGTCCTTAGGCTTCACAGGCAAGCGCTTAACCGCTAAGCCATCTCTCCAGCCCTTTTTTAAATATTTTTTTCCAATTTTTATTTATTTATTTATTTGAAAGCAACAGACACAGAGAGAAAGACAGATAGAGGGAGAGAGAGAATGGGTGACTGCATTTTCTAGGGCTCTATTCTTTCAGCCAGCTGCTTTGGATGTTGGAGAACATAGTTGAGACCAGTTATAGTGCAGTTTTCAGAATTTTTTTTTTTTTTTTTTTTTGTGAAGCAGATTTGGACTTTTCTGAGAAAAGGTTTCCATAAAGATTTAAGCATGTATTAAGGGAAAGGAGAGACCTGTAAGAGTCCAGCAGTGCATGCTCAGAGTAGAGTGGGCTTCTCAAGAGAGAACTGCCCAATCGAGGGTCTTTACTACCTTTCCTGTCCAAGGCTTCACTAGACTGATGACATGCTTGACAAGACTAAGCGAGACAGCAATCACTCTGGACTTGTTGGTCAGGCATTTGTGTGGGAGGTGAAGGAATGGAACTATGTGCAACAGAAATTCAAGAGTATGGGCATATAGATACACATATACATACACACATCCACACAAGGCAGATTATGTCCTTGTTCTTTTATCATGTACCATAACATTAATATAACTGCTTCAGTGTTGTTAAATACACTTTAAAATGTATAAATCATCACTGGGCAAGGTGGCACATGCCTTTAATCCCAGCACTTAGGAGGCCAAGACAGAAGGAGTGCCATGAGTTCAAGGCCACCCTGAAGCTACAGAGTGAATTCTAGCTCAGCCTGGGCTTTAGAGGGAACCTACCTCCAAAAAACCAAACAAGTGCTCGCTTCAGCAGCATATATACTAAAATTGGAATGATATAGGAAGATTAGCGCAAGGATGACAAGCAAATTCGTGCTGTGTTCCATATCTAAAAAAACAAACAAACAATACATAAATAAAACATAAAACATGAGATATCAGAAAAAAAATAAGCATCCCTCAACAAAGTGCGTTACCCATGGGAGAGGAAAGAATGACTGCATTTTGATTGTACACAGGAGAGATGTCAGCTATAACTATGACTTTGGTTATTTTATTTTATTTTTTTGAGGTAGGGCCTCACTCTAGCCTAGGCTGATCTGAAATTCACTGTGTAGTCTGAGAGTGGCCTTGAACTCATGGCGATCCTCCTACCTCTGCCTCCCAAGTGCTGGGATTAAAGGGGTGTGCCACCACTCCAGCTTTGTTATGTTTTTATTTGGAGAGTAAGTATTACAGAGATGTATTTGTTTGCTAAGTTGACAAGCAGCAGACTTATGATGGTACCAAAAGTATAGTCCTTACTGTGATTACTTGACCATATGTTTCAGAAATGTTTGGCAGCGCTTTGTGGGAGAACTTTGGAAAAGCCCAAGAATGCTGTAACAGAACTTAATGGATAGTTCTGTTGGGCACTCAGAAGACCAGAATGCTGAAAGGACAGAGAAGACTACTCAGAAAGTTTTGGATGGAAATAAGTATTCTACTGAGTACCAGAATAAAGGTCACTAAGGTTACATGCTAGTAAAGAACTTTTGTCTATGACCCAAGACTTTGAGAAAGGCTGAACTTAAAGTAACACACTAATATAAGGTGGAGGAAATTTCAAAGCAGCCTAGCATTCAGGCTGTTAAATGGGTCTTGCTAGCTGCTTTTAACCAGGTTGATGATAACAATTAGGAGTACAAAGGAGGATATGATAGGCTAAAATACTATAGCTTATCCAGAAAATGAGCACAAATAAGTTAGGAATAAAGGAAAGAATGCCTTCTGAGATCAATACACTAAACAGAAGCCAAATGTGTTGCACACGGACAGCTGACCACATCTCGAGAATCAGCCAGACCACATCCATCCCCAGTATCAAGTGCATGAAAGTGTAAACACAGCTGAAAGGTGCTCTGAGAATACAGCACTGACAGTTACAGGCCCATGAGACTTTCACTGAGTCTTCAAAGGAAGACCTGTAAAACCAAGAGAAACGTAAGGGCACAGAACACACAGTCACACTGCAAAAGATGCCACTGTGCATAGCAACGAAAGACTGAACCAATACAAGATTTAAAACAATCCAGGAAAGCACCAAATTCCATAGTCTCAGCTCAAAGTCTTGGGGTCCAATTCTACCCCTGCAGGTGGGCTGCTCACAGCCAGGGGAAATCTCCATCCCAAACTGGCAGCTTTTTTCCATATTCCTGGCTGGGGTCTCCCCAGCTCACCCTCAGGGCTCCATTGTGCCTCATGCAAGGATTGCAACAACCCTGCCTCACATAGCCCATGGTCATTTCCAAAACCCAAACCCCTGCTGAAGTCCAATAACCCTCTCCTGCATTTGTTATATACCATAATACCAGCTGGACTATTAAATTTGTCAAGGGGGGGGAGGGGATAAAGTTGACTTTGAAGAACAGGACATTCCTCCAGCACTCAGATTCCTTACTTTTAAAATGGTCTGCATTCTTCCTGCTATCTCAATCTCAGTGGTTGTAATCTCTCAAACAGTTGCAGCTGAATGGCAACAATTTCAACTCAATGTTTCCATTTCTTTCGGTCCCACATCCATCTGCTCACACTAGTTCATTTCAATGCATTGCAACCCTGTATAAGTTCTCAGGACAGAGACAAGCAGAATGCAGCAAGCCTCTCACAAAAACTGCTTCTAGCTGGGTGTAATGACGCACATCTTTAATCCCAGCACTTGGGAGGCACAGGTAGGAGGATCACCATGAGTTTGAGGCCACCCTGAGACTAAATAGTAAATTCCAGGTCAGCCTGAACTAGAGTTGAAAAACAAAAACAAAACTGCTTCTAAGCCAGTCCCAACAAAGTTCTTTCTTGCCCTCAAATCAAAATCCATAGTACATTCAGGTCTTTCAACTCTAATCAAAATAGTCCATAAACTTCTGCCTTCAGCACTGCAAGGCATCTAAGAGACCAAGGCTTCAAATCCTTCCACATTCTGCATGCAAATCAGTTCCAAAAGGCCAAACACCACACAGTCAGGTTTCTAGCAGCAACAATCCCATTCCTGGTACCCATTTTCTGTTGCAGTTACTAACCCCCCCCCCCCCCCCCCCCCCCGCTCAAGGTAGGGTCTTGCTCTAGCCCAGGCTGACATGGAATTCACTATGTACTCTCAGGGTGGCCTCGAACTTACAGCAATCCTCCTACCTCTGCCTCCTGAGCGCTGGGATTAAAGGCATGCACCACCATGCCTGGCCCTACAGTTACTTTTTTGTTGCTGGACAAACACTTCATCAGAAGCAGCTTGGAGGAAAGGGCTCATTTTGGCTTATAGACTCCAAGGCAAGTTCCATGACGACATGAGCAGAGGCTGACCATCACCTCCTGACCAACAACAGATGTATAACATCAGGAGAGCGTACCAAACACTGGCGAGGGGAAGCTGGCTATAAAACACATAAGCCCACCCCCATCAACACACCTCTTTCAGAAAGGCTCCATTCCCAAACTGCCACCAGCTGGGCATCTGACATTCAGAACGCATGAGTTTATGGGGGACACCTAATTCAAACCACCACACTAAGCAGATATGATGGGGCTGTGTATCTTGGAAGAAACCAAAGCCACAATTGACACCCCAGGATATGAAATAAACTACTAAGGATAACTTAGGCAGTAAGCAGATCCATCCCAAAAAAGAGCACAAATGGGCTGCTCTTAGCAAGGTTGTAAGGGTGGGTATGCCCAAACCTGCTGGAGTGCACATCCTGATGACAATTAGATCTAGGACAGGTGGCTACAGGATGAACGTTGGCCTTCATGGATTTCAGTCTTGCTTTTTGGTCCCATTCTTCCTTTCTGTACCCCCATTCCTTCCTTTGAAAATGGGAACATTTATCCTGTGCCACTACATCTTGGACTTAACTTAGCTTTGAGTCGACAGGCTCGAGCTAAGGAGTATACTTTGAGGCTCAGAAGAAACATTGAATTGGGACATGTGAACAATTATGGAACTACTAAGGACTACTGGAGATGGACTAAATACATTTCCTATTATGCAATACATTAGAGTTGGGGTTCATGGTTTTTTTTTTTTTTTGAGGTAGGGTCTCATTCTAGCCCAGGCTGACCTGGAATTCACCATGTAGTCTCAGGGTGGCCTTGAATTCATGGCAATTCTCCTACCTCTGCCTCCCAAGTGCTGGGATTAAAAGCATGTGCCACCACACGCAGCTTGGGGTCATGATTTAAGGTTGTATATTTATACAGAGTTGACAAGGGGTAGGACTGTGATAATCTTTTCAATTTGTATGTGTATGAATGCGCATGCTATGACACACATGTGCAGGTCAGAACACAACCTTGGGGTGCTTGTCTTTTCCTTCCACTTTCTTTTTTATCTTTCATTTTCTACCTTTGTCATCTTTCTTTCTTATTCTCTTTCTTTTATTTGTTTTGTTTCCTAAGGCAGAGTCTCATTCTAGCCCAGGCTGACCTGGAACTCATTCCCTAGCTCAGGAACTCACAGCAATCCTCCTACCTCAGCCTCCCAAGTGCTGGGATTAAAAGTGTGAGCTACCACACCTGGATTACTTTCTTTTTAAAGACAGGGTCTCTTAGGATATTTTGTTGTTGTGTGTACCAGTTTAACTGGACCATGAGCTTCTGGATTCCCCTGGCTCTGTGGGACAGTGCTCTCTTTTGCTGTTGTTTTGGTTTTTTGCAGTAGGGTCTCACTCTAGCTCAAATTGACCTGGAATTCACTCTATAGTCTCAGGGTGACCTTGAACTCACAGCGATCCTCCTACCTCTGTCTCTCAAGTGCTAGGATTAAAGGCATGTGCCACCACTCCTGGCTAGTATTCTTTTCAATGGCTATTTCAAATATAATGTAAAAGGTTGCACATCTGATTGCTACTGGATATAGTAGTATTGTGCAGATAACAATTAGGTTGAGCTAGCTGATTGCTTTAGACTTTTGGATGTTGTTTTTATGTCTACTTATTCTATCAACTGCTGAGAAAACATTAGAATTTCTAACTATAAATAAAGAATTACCCACTTCTTTTAAACCTAGCTCTCGCTGTTACATGCATTCTGTGCCTCTGTTAAGTAATACACATTTAGAGTTCTTATAGTTTTCTTCTGTTTCTCTGTAATTCTGAAATGTTGCTCTTTGTCTCTGCAGTGCTCTCTGCTTTGCTGATATTTATGGAGCTACTCCAGTACAAGGGTGCTTGCTTCCTGAAGAAGGGAGTCACCAGATGTCTCCCACACTGTCAAGAATGAGAGATGCACTTATTTTGATAATGAAAAATACAAAAGGGTACAGACTCAAAAGATATTTAAAATAATGTCCTGGTATTAACCACAGATTTGCAGACTTACGGGAAAATATAAATGGGCAGAAAGGAGAGACATAAATAGATATGGAAAGTGAAATTTGTAAATAACACTTCATCTTCATTTTCTTATGTTTTTTCTTTCTCTTTGCATGAATATTGCTCTCATGGAGAGCCTGACAACCTGCACCAGTGGGACAGCATCAGACACTGAGGACACTCAAAATGTATCACAGCAGAAATTCAGAAGTTGCTGAGAGCTCAACATTAAAGTAGACTTATAACGTACCCGCCAAGGCTCAGGGAATATTGTGGAAAAGGGGGTGGAAAGACTGTAAGAGCCACAGCGTGGGAAAGAAGATCCAGAATTATTACCCCCCCCACACTCACAGTGACTGACTGCTGCTCTCATAACTCATAACTCCACGGTGAATGCCAGTAACCCCATTGAGGAGGGCCCTCAGTGGAATGGGGGCAGGGAGGAAGGGAATGGGAACACATTATTTGTCAAAACAGCAAACTTTCTAATTAATTAAAAAAAAAGAAACAGGACTTGGGAGGCAGAGGTAGGAGGATTGCCATGAGTTCAAGGCCACCCTAAAATAACATAGTGAATTCCAGGTTAGCCTGAGCTAGAATGAGACCCTCCCTCGAAAAACCAAAATAATAATAATAATAATAATCATCATCATCATCATCATCATCATCATCATCATCAAGGGGCTAGAGATATAGTTCAGTGGTTAAGGCATTTGACCATAAAGCCTACTGACCCAGGTTCAATTTCCAGTACCCACATAAAGCCAGATGCACAAAATGGTGCATGCATCTAGAGTTCATGTGAAGCAGCTGGAGGCCTTGGTGTACTCATTCTCTCTGTCTCTATTCTATTTCTGTTTGCAAACAAATAGTTTTTAAATTTTTTGTTCATTTTTATTTATTTATTTGAGATTGACAAGAGAGAGAGAAGAAGAGGCAGAGAGAGAGAAACAAAGAATGGGCTGGTCCCTGCAAACAAATTCCAGATGTGTGCGCCCCCTTGTGCATCTGGCTAACGTGGGTTCTGGGGAATCGAGCCTCGAACCGGGTTCCTTAGCTAAGTTTCACAGGCAAGCGCTTAACCTCTAAGCCATCTTTCCATGCCATAAGTATTCTTTAAAGGTTAATACAGCTGAGCATAGTAGCATATATCTTTAATCCCAGCACACAGGAGGCAGAGGAAGGAGGATTATTGTGAGTTCAAGGCCAGCTTGAGACTATATGGTGCATTTTAAGTTATTTTTAGATAGGAAGATAAAAATTCAGACATTAATTCTTCCATATGTGACTTACACATTTGATATAGTTTCTACAAAATACCAATGTGACTGTTCTTTTTGTGTAAGACTAAGCACACTATCTCTGGTGATTAAAAAAAAATGCAGAAGCCAGGCATGGTGGCACACGCCTTTAATTCCAGCATTCAGGCAGACGCAGGAGGATCGCTGTGAGTTTGAGGACAGCCTGAAATTACATAGTGAATTCCAGGTCAGCTTGGACTAGAGTGAAATCATACCTCAAAACAACAAAAAGATATCAGAACACAACTTGGCTGGAAGAGATGGCTTAGTGGTTAAAGCACTTGCCTACAAAGCATAAGGACGGAGGGTTGAGTCCCAGGACCCACATAAGCAGATGCACAAAGTGGTGCATGCATCTGGAATTTGTTTGCAGGCTGAAGGCCCTGGCATGCCCACTCTCTTTCTCTCTCTGCCCCCCCCCCCCCATCTCTTTCTCAAACAAGTAAGTTTAAAAAAAAAAAACAAACTGGGGCTGAAAACATGGCTCAGTGGCTAAGGTGTTTGCCTGCAAAGCCAATTCCCTGGTACTCACATAAAGCCAGATACTGGCGCATGTATCTGGAGTTAATTTGCAACGGCTGGAGACCCTGGTGCTCTTTTTCTTCTATCTCTCTCTGCTTACAAATAAATAAATATAAAATAGGGCTGGAGAGATGGCTTAGCGGTTAAGCGCTCGCCTGTGAAGCCTAAGGACCCCGGTTCGAGGCTCGGTTCCCCAGGTCCCATGTTAGCCAGATGCACAAGGGGACGCGCGCGTCTGGAGTTCGTTTGCAGAGGCTGGAAGCCCTGGCGCGCCCATTCTCTCTCTCTCTCCCTCTATCTAGCTTTCTCTCTGTCTCTGTCGCTCTCAAATAAATAAGTAAAATATTTTAAAATAAAAATAAATAAATATAAAATAATGTTCAAATTAAAGAAAATTTTAAAAAAATGTTATAGGGCACTTATAGACACACATGAAAATAAAAAAGGAAAAGCTCTGATGTGTAAAATGGTCCAGCAGGCATATATTTGTTATTCCAAAAGTTCTGAAATATAAGAAAAATGGAACAAGGAATATGAAAGAAATAAAAGGAAAACATCTGTGAGCTAGAAAGACATGTTTTAGCAGAAGTGAAAAACCATGCTACAATTAAAATCTGCTAGGAATAATTTGGCCAGGAATTCAATCTCTAGCCAACAATCATGTAGAAAAAAAATCAATAAAGATATTTCTGAACAATTAGTTTCTCAAAGTTTTACTTTCCCTGAATTCATTATAAAGCACTTAATTAAAAATGCTAAAGAAAGGTGGAAGACAAGAGACACCACCTATTACTATAGACCTGACACATGGTCACCAGCTTTGAAAATGATTCAGAAAAGGCAATCTCAAATAGTTCTACATCAATCATAAGACAGTATTAAGACCGGGTTGGCGATAGCACAGTGTTTAGGTGCACTTCCTGCACAAACAGAAGGGCCTGAGGGAGCCTGAGTTTGAATCTCCAGAACTCATGTTAAACAGTTGGGTGTGACCACGCACACTGTAACCCAAGTACTGTAGGAGAACAGAGACCCAGGAATTGCTGGAGCTCTGGAAAACATAGTACATTCTGGGATCAGTAAGAAATTATGGCTCAAATAAGAGAGGGAGGTAGAGAGATGGAGCAAGACAATTGCTATTCCACTCAAACCACAAGTGACACTATGGGGTGTCACAGGGCGATACACCCCCTACAACACACACACACACACACACACACACACACACACACACAGGCACGTGCGTGCGCGCACAAGAGAAATAAAAAAACTAGTAAGAGCAGACAATGAAATCTGGACAGCTAAAGTATAAAATATTCAGGAAAAAGGAGCCTAAACCAAAGAGTCAGGCAGCATTGAGGACATGATGAAGAATATGGGCTTATTTTCACAAGAAGAAAAAAGGAAAGGAATTGAAAATTTTAGGGGAGAAAAAAAACCAAAAATATACAATACAATCATGCTTAAAATGAGGAAAACACAAATTTGAGCAAACATGTATAAATGAAAAAAAAAAAAAACCATGAGACCTGAGAAAAGAAATGATGAGACATGAATGGCAATTGCTAAGAATATTCTTTTTTGTTTGTTTTTTTGAGGTAGGGTCTCTATCCCAGGTTGACCTGGAACTCACTCTAGTCCCAAGCTGACCTCCAACTCAAAGTGATCCTTCTACCCCTCTTCTCAAGTGCTGGAATGAAAGCCATGCACCATCATACACCTTGCAAGAATATTCTTTTTTTTTTTTTTTTTTTTTTTGTTTTTGAAGGTAGGATCTCGTTCCAGCCCAGACTGACCTGGAATTTACTATGTAGTCTTAGGTTAGCCTCAAACTCACAGAGATCTACCTCAACCTCTTGAGTACTGGTTAAAGGAGTCAGCCACCACACACTGGCATGGGGGGGGGGGAGGAAGGGAGGAAGGGAGGGAGAGAATGGGCACACTAAGGCCTCTAGTCACTGCAGAAGAACTCCAGATGCATGTGCCACTTTGTGCACCTGGCATTATGTGGGTACTGGGGAATCAAACTCGAGTCATTAGGCTTTAAGGGCAAGTGCCTTAACTGCTGAGCCATCTCTCCAGCCAAAGAGTATTCTTTTTTTTTTTGGTTTTTTGAGGTAGGGTTTCACTTTAGCTCAGGCTGACCTGGAATTCACTATGTTGTCTCAAGGTGGCCTTGAACTCACGGTGATCCTCCTACCTCTGCCTCCCAAGTGCTGGGATTAAAGGTATGTGCCACCATGCCCGTCTAAGAATATTTTTTGTAATGGTGAACATGATTCAAAGAAAAAGTCTGGCCACATCTTACTTGTTTGCATAGTGGAAGTTTTTTTTTTCTTGCACATGTAAGGTGTGCGCATGTGTGTGTTGGATGCATGTGTCCTCACATGTAGCTAAAGGCTGACAGTAAGTGTCTTCTTCAATCGCTTCTCCACTTCATTTACTAGTGCAGGGCCCCTCACTTGAGCCCAGAGCATGCTGATTAGGCTAGACGAGGGTTCCTTGTCTCCACCTCCTGAACACTGTGGTTACAGGCAGGCCACCATGCCTGCCCAGCATGTACATGAGTACTGGGAATCTGAACTCAGGTCCTCAAGGCTCAAGCACTTTACTGACTAAGCAGTATCTTCAGCCAAAAGTGAAACATTTTTGCAAGCAAGTGCCTTTAACCTCTGAGCCATCTCCCCAGCCCCAAAATGAAACATTTTTACATAATAATATCAATGCAGGTACTATTAATTTCAGCTACTAGATCCACCTATAGTCAAAATATAAAAAGTTCAGAATGGGCAGAGCACAATGTGTAGGTTACATCCCCTGACCCAGTAAAATGGTGACTGCATATGCTTCCTGTGCCGGGGCAGAAGGAAGAGAGGACAAAGGTCCTATTACTACAGACTAACAAGGTAAAGAAATCAACATGACTGGAGATGGCCTGACAGGAAATGAAGACTCTCAAATCACAGAAGGGAGAATGGAAAAGGATAGTGAGATATTGATTAAACAGATCAACAGAGTTAAGAAACAGTAGGGGAAAATTTCATAACTGGAATACAATACTCAAAACCACTTCACCAACCTTTCATCCCAGTGGCTATTAACAGAAACAGTTTCTGTTTCTCTAAAGCTCCTATCAGATGCTGAGTGTACATTTAGCTTAGTGCTGGGGTGAATTATAGATATTTGCTTTTTATAAAAATCTTTTCAGGCACTGAAGAACTCTGGAAATCTCAGGGTTTTTTTTTTGTTTTTTGTTTTTTTTTTTTTTTAGTTTGAGTTTATTTCAGAATATGGTACCAAAACTTCCATTTTTTCCTCGGTTTTAGTTCCAGAAATATTGGCAGAAAAAGTAAAAAGCTGACAGCTGGGTACAAAGATATTACAAGATGACTCTAATTATCTAAAATGTTTCTTTTAAAAGAACAGTTGCTACTATTTCACTGCTAACATTTGGTTTGACCTATAGCTTCACATATTCCATGGCATACTAGAACTGAACTCTGCAGCTGGCCGTTCAACTCCATCAACACCTCAAGAACCAAGAAAGGTTATGCACATCTGGACTTCAGAAACTGGGCTTTGAAAGATGTGAAGGAAGGGCACTTGGGCACATCTGGACATAGAGCCTTTTGCCCTAATTACTGCAGAATTAAGTGTTTCCTATGTAGGGTTAGCTTGATATAATTAAACAAGGATCTGTGGACACCCCAGTAGGCACTACAACATGCTTTCTACAAAGGACACAAATGCCTAGTCCAAAGCACAGCATGAAAAGTGAGAGGCGAATGACTTCTCCATCCAGCAGTCAGTTTTTTGCAGGGAGAACAAGCATTGTTTTTGTATTGGGGGGGGGGATTTCAAGGTAGGGTCTCAGTCTAGCTCAGGCTTACATGGAATTCACTATGTAGTCTCAGAGTGGCCTCAACTCATGGTGATCCTCCTACCTCTGCCTACTAAGTGCTGGGATTAAATGTGTGCACCACCATGCCCTGAAGCATTGTTTTACATAGTGAGAACATGGTGAGGATGTTTATTAACACCCCCCCCATTTCAAACACAACTGAAGATTCACTAGAGGTGAGCCCACAAAGGGAGTCCTTTTCTATAATAGTGTTTTCTGAAAAGACTAAGACCAGAAAAGCAGCCAGACATCTTGAGTGTGCATCCTATACTTGGGAGATCCGTGTTATCAGTAACTAGAAGCAAATGCTTTCTCCAGAGCTCATTTTCCTCCCTAAAACTTGGGATGCTCACCAGCACCGCCTTCCTCACTCGACTGAGTTGTATGACAAACATTTACTCTGTGGTTACTGTGCATCAGGCCGACTACAGGTCTGAAGAAAAGCGCTATCCCCAAGCTCTGGGTCAAGCGAAGATGTGCAAATACCCAAGTGACATTCAGCTCATGCATGTTGTAAGTAGCAGGGCCTATGGAAATACAGGTGGGCAGACTTTTCATGAAAGCCTCCAGGAATCTTACATGGCTTCAGTGCAAGTTAAACCAGTACAAGGTCAGCAAGCCCTTGAAAAAGAGTAGTTACACGAGAAAGGTATCCAAGTGGCAGGAACACAAATCCAGGAGGACCTAGACAAGATTGTGATTGCTTAGTAGTTAAGATGGAGAGTTGCTCGATAAGGTGAAATATAGAAAATGATTACACAAAGGTGGGCATGGTCCCAGCACTTGGGAGGAAGAGGCAGGGGGATTGATGTGAGTTTGAGGCCACCCTGAGACTACATAGTGAATTCCAGGTCAGCCTGGGCTATAGGGAGACTCTACCTCCAAAAAGAAAAAAAAAAAATGATTAGACAAACGTGGGCTGATGGCAGTTAGTGAAGAGAATGAAGTAACTGAGACTGCACTTCATCCTAAACTCTCTATCCTGGGGCCATGTATGTGAGATCTTATCATGAACCGAAGACTTGTTAGAATTCATGGTCCCAGGCCTTTGGATCTACAGAATTCAAATTCCTAGGGCAATGGAATTTGATTTTTTTTGTTTTGTTTTGCTTTTGTTTTTGTTTTGTGAGGTAAGGTCTCACTAGTCCAGGCTGAGTTGGAATTCTTTATGTAATCTCAGGGTGGCCTTGAACTCACAGCAATCCTACTACCTCTGCCTCCCAAGTGCTGAGATTAAAGGTGTGCACCACCATGCCTGGTGGGAATTTGAATTTTAAAAGTGCCATGGGGGGCTGGAAAGATGGTTTAGCAGTTAAGGTGCTTGCCTGCGAAACTTAGGGACCCAGGTTTGATTCTCCAGGTCCCATGTAAGCCAAATGTATATGGTGGCACATGCATCTAGAGTTCATTTGCAGTGGCTAGAGGCCCTGGCATGCCCATTTTTTTCCCTCTCTTTCTCTTTAATAAATAAAAAATAAAATCTTTAGTAAATAAATAAAAGTGCCCTATGGCTGGAGAGATGGCTTAGCCATTAAGAGCTTGCCTGCAAAACCTAAGGATCCAAGTTCGATTCCCCAGACCCCAAGTAAGCCAGATGCACATGGTGGCGCATGCATCTGGAGTTCATATGCAGTGGCTGGAGGCCCTAGTGTGCCGTGCCTGTTCTCTTTCTCATAAACAAATTAAAAAAAATTAAAGTGCCCAACATAGATGAGATTATGATAAAGATGTGAAGACTTTAGTAAATATAATAAAATATTTCAAATAAATGAAGCAAAGTTTCCTCAATGTGTCCCCTAAATCCCAGTGTGAGGAGCAGCTACAGGAGCTTGGAATTACTAAAGTTTAGCCAGAGCCACTTCACATTTTATGACCCTCCCTGCAACTGTGTGGAAGTAGTAGTATTCTCTCCCTGGCTCTCTTGCATAAACCTTATTGCAACAGCACATTCATGAATTTCTACCCATTATTTGCACATGTTGATAACCTTGCTTGCAGTGTGAAAAGTAATAAAGAGGAGAGTTAGAAGTAGTGGGTGAGATAACTTGGTGACACAGAAAAGAAGTAAACTGAGGTGGTAATTATGAGAAAAGATGGGGAAGAATTAAGAGACATTTCCAAGAAACAACACCTAAAGTTTGGTGATAAGTTGAATTCAACAGGGTTAATGTGACCAGATTTTTAACTTAGACAAGAATGGTCATTAAGTTAGTGCAGGAAAAGATAACATAAGAGATGTGAAAACAAGAATGGAAAAGATAACACGAGAAATGCGGAAATAAGACCAAAGTATGTCAGTACCATTGATAGGGATCCTTTTTATAGGGCTTGCTCCCACTTCCTTTCTTAACTTACATGTGGAAAATATGTGTATTTCTTTCAGTATAAGATCAATTCATGCACATTATAGAAATTCATTCACTTCAAATATTGACTTTAGTGCTCATTATGAACATAGGACTCTGTTGTAATAGAACATAGTACATATGAAGAAAAATGTAAAAATTGTGCATAAGGCAGTAATTATTTGTATTTTTGCATTCCAGGAGCCTTTTACATAGCTGTTCTCATATAATGCACATACATCAAAATTTTGCTTCACTCTTTTTTTTTTTCTTTTGAGATAAGTTCTCATGTAGCACAGACTGGCCTTGAATATGACATCGAACTTCTGGAGTGCTGGTATTATAAGCATGTGTTAGGGATCAAACTCTGGGCTTCATGAATGCTAGGTAGAAACTAAACTACACAATGAGCAAGATCTTCAACCTGCTTTATCCAATTTAAAAAAAATTTCCTCAAATTACTCTGAATTCTTCATATATACGTGTCTGTGTGTGCGTGAGTGCTTGTGTGTTTTGCTGAAGATAGAACTCCAGGCCTCACACATGCTACATAAGCACTCTACCACATAAAACGTTTTGTATGACTGCCTATTTCTATAGGATATGAAATAGTTTACTTGTTAAACACGTAAACTGTTCCAAGTTAGAATGCATTCTGTTACAAATACAATTACTGAGTTACATATAGGTTTAAAGGCCTAAAAATTGCCAGTTTGTTTTCCAAAAGCAGCCTATGGAATTAAACAAGTAAATATCCTTCAACCAAAAGCACTGTTGGAAAACTCCACTTCTTGATTACCTGCTAGATAAAAAAATGTCTCCTTCATGCTTGTATTCTCTGTAGTAAATGAGCCCATCCTCTAAGGTTTTCATTCATTCATCTACAAGAGGCATTGTGGTTTTGAAAATATTTATGTTTTAAAAGTTAAAGAAGCTAGGTAAGGTGGTGCACGCTTTTAATCCCAGCACTAGGGAGGCAGAGGTAGGAGGACTGCCCTGAGTTCAGCCTAAGAGTCCATAGTGAATTCCAAGTCAGCATGGGCTGCAGTGAGGCCCTAACTCCAAAACCAAAAAGTTTAAGAAAAGCATCTGCTGCATTTTTGCAGCATTCTAATCCTGATTTGTATATATTTTCATTTGTTTCTCATTGTATGGTAGGTGGAAAAAGAAAAAGAATAGAGCCAAATGTGATAAATGTTCCCTTCCTGAGTACTTCTAATCTTTTTTTTTTTATTTATTTTATTTTTTTTTTTTTTTTTTTTTTTTATGTAGGATTTCCCTCTAGTCCAGGCTGACCTGGAATTAACTCTGTAGTCTCAGGGTGGCCTTGAATTCACTGCGATCCTCCTACCTCTGCCTCCCAAGTGCTGGGATTAAAGGCGTGTGCCACCACACCCGGCTTTTTTTTTGTTTTTTTTTTTTTTTTTTTTTGAGGTAAGGTTTCACTCTAGTCCAGGCTGACCTGGAACTCACTATGTAGTCTCAGGGTGACCTCAATCTCACGGCAATCCACCTACCTCTGCTTCCCAAGTACTGGGATTAAAGGTATGCACTACCACACCCAGTGTACTTCTATATTTTTTTCTCTTTTTTTATTTTTATTTTTTAGTTTTTTTATTTTTTATTTTGGTTTTTCGAGGCAGGGTCTCACTCTAGCCCAGGCTGACCTGGAATTCACTATGGAGTCTCAGGCTGGCCTCAAACTCAGGGCAATCCTCCTACCTCTGCCTCCTGAGTGCTGGGATTAAAGGCGTGCGCCACCACGCCCAGCTACTCTCTTTTTTTAGTAACAACTTCCATGATCACAAAAAAATATCTCATGCCTCTCCCCACTTTCCCCTTCGAAACTCCACTCTCCATCATATCCCCTCCCCATCTCAATCAGTCTCTCTTTTATTTTGATGTCATGATCTTTTCTTCCTCTTATGATGGTCTGGCGTAGGTAGTGTCAGGCACTGTGAGGTCATGGATATCCAGGCCATTTTGTCTGGAGGCACATGTTGTAAGGAGTCCTATCCTTCCTTTGGCTCTTACATTCTTTCTGCCACCTCTTCCACAATAGATCCTGAGTCTTGGAAGGTGTGATAGAGATATTGCACATACTTCTAATTCTATTTTCTTGCATATTAAGCATTCTCAAAACATGTAAAGTCAATTCTTCTCTTTGTTTCTGATAACTCCTTTATCATGTTTTGAATCCTATTTCCGGAATCTCTGTTCCCTCTGATCAAGTTCACAGTCAGTACACTGCCAATATCCATCTCTTCTGCTACTTCTAGTCTTACAGTGTTTTGATATCTGACAGACCTAGACCTAGCCCAGCTCTCAACCGGGTCTTGGTTATCTACTTAAAGCCATCTTTTGTTTATGGTCCTCCAGGCAGAATTTAGAATTATCCCAAATTCTCAAATTCATTTTTAAAAAAGAATTATGCAGGCTGGAGAGATGTGAAGCCTAAGGATCCAGGTTCTACTCTCCAAATCCCATGTAAGCCAGAAGCACAAAGGTGAGGCACGTGCAAGGTTGCACATGCCCACTAGGTGGCGCAAGCATCTGGCATTCAATTGCAGTAACTGAGGCCCTTGCATGCCAAAATTCTCTCTCTCATCTCTCTGTCTCTGTCTCTCTCTAAAATAAAGAGAGAAAAAGAGAATTACACTATATGTGCAAATCAATGACAAGACTGATACTTGTACTAGCTGAATTCCCATTCAGGAACATGATATGCCCTTCTTCCATGTAACCCATAGAGTTTAATTTTCTTTACTATGACTCACATATTTTTCACCAATATAATGTTTCCTCTTACTTTGTTCATTATTATTTATTTGTTTATTTTGTTTTTTTGAGGTAGGGTTTCGCTTTAGCCCAGGCTGACCTGTAACTCACTATGTAGTCTCAAAGTGGCTTCAAACTCAGTGATCATCCTACCTCAGCCTCCCAAGTGCTAGGATTAAAGGTGTGTGCCACAAAACCTGGCTCTTGTTTTGTTATTTTTAAGGCAGTGGTAATCACCATAGCCCAGGTTGACCTGAAACTCACTCTGCAGCTCAATGTGGCCTTAAGTTCACAATGATCCTCCTACTTTAGCATGAGACTACAAGCATGAGCCACTATGGTGGGCCTCTCTTATTTTTCCATTACAATTTTTACTATCCTAAAGGAGAACTACTGAGTTTTAAGTTTATGTACATGTAGATAATTTCTCAGTTGATTCCTGTGTGTCCCTTAGGAATGAAATTATATCACATCAAAAGTGGGAATTATCCAACTTTTCCTCCAGTATTTATTCCTCTTTAATTCATGTCTTACTGTGTTAAAGCAAACTAATAATTTAGAGCTCAAACAAAATGACAACTACAAATCCAACAGAAGCAAAAATTACAGTATTGTGTTTTTTATGAATCTCAAGTGTAGTAGTTTAAATGAAAATGTCCCACATAGTTTCATGTGTTTGTGATTAAGCCTCGTACTTAGTCCCTGTTAATGGAGCCTATGGAAGGTGACCCCGTGCTAAAGGAAGTGTGTAACTGGGGTGGACCTGGAGGCTTGCTCCACTCAGGGATCACAGCAAGTCCACTCCTTCTCCTTCCTCCCTGCTGCCATGTGATCACATGCGCCGGCTTCTTGTACCGCTTTGTTTTCACCACCATGATGAAATTTCTTCTCAAAACTATAAGCTGGAAACAAACCCTTGTCTTCTATAAACTGTTCCTGGTCAGAAGTTTTGCCTCAACAATGAGAAGGTAATTATGACAACATATGAATTATTCTAATAATGTAAAAAAATATTGTCTGGGGCTGGAGAGATGGCTTAGCGGTTAAGCGCTTGCCTGTGAAGCCGGACCCCGGTTTGAGGCTCGATTCTCCAGGACCCACGTTTGTGCCCATTTTCTTTCTCTCTCTCTCTGCCTCTTTGTCACTTTCAAATAAATAAAAATAAACAAAAAATTTTTTTAAAAAAATATGGTCTCATATACCTAAAACAATCAATTATATGTGTATTCTCTTTTTAGGTTCACATAATCATATGTAAGTTCATTCTTTATTACACGTAGGGATGAGGAGATAGCTCAGCAGTCAAAGATAATTGCTTGCAAAGCCTGCCAGCCCTAGTTTGATTCCCCAGTACCTTTGTAAAGCCAGACATGCAAAGTAGCACATGTTTGTAGAATTCATCTGCAGTGCTAAGAGGCTGTGGTATGCACATACACTTACTCACGCTCTCATAAAAATATAATAAAATATTTTTTAAATAAATGGTTCCCTTCTTATATAATGCACACATACTTCTGTTGTTAATGTACTTTGAAACTGACATAGTAATTGTGTAAATCTGCGCTGGACAAAATGGTTGTGCAATGTGCAGTTATCACTTAATGTGTTTCAGACTGTAGATATTACATCGTATTTTATAAGTATTGACCTTGTATACACCAACTGTTTGTGTGTTGTTCACTCACCATTATAAACTAAAACACAGAGTGTACTGAATAAATGGGAAATAATGTTTAATCACTCAGCTGCTTATTAAACATATACAAAGATTATATTTTCTCCGGCTAAGTTTTGAAATCTCCTTTCAAAAGTATGCTTCATTCCCCAGATGGCTAACTCCTGAGTCACAGCAGATCAACAGAAAAACAGAGTATCAGGAATTACAACCATCTTACACATCTTGTCCTATGAGTATCAGAGTATCGCAATTTTTTCCTCTTGTCTATTCTTCTTTAATTCTGTGGATTTGCCAAAGAAAATATTTCCACCCACATGGGACAACATTTATTTTATGAAGCATCAGGTGAGAATCTGCAAACAACTTTGCCTAGATAGAAGTTGAAAGGCCAGAAGAGTAAAAATGTAAATATCGTGACAAGGTAGATGTATGTTATGCTCATTTCCTTCTGTGATATTCAATCCCTTCATGCAAGCTCCCAGTTTATATTCCATCAGAACTGTTACAGGAGTAGTTCTTGGGCCCTTGTAAGGAGAACTGTGTATACAGGTGAGTATAAGGCCACAGCTACAAACTATGGGGGACCAACAAAACTGCCCAACACACTGAAGCCACATTTTTCTCTTCCAAGATTAAATTACTACCTCTCTGGTTGAGCAGGAAGGACTGTATCAGAGGCCATGTAGTACATATGCCTGAGGGGGAAAAAAATCACAACACTCAGAAGCAAAAAAAAAATAATAAAAATAATAAAAAAGGGGCTGGAGAGATGGCTTAGCGGTTAAGCGCTTGCCTGTGAAGCCTAAGGACCCCGGTTCGAGGCTCGCTTCCCCAGGTCCCACGTTAGCCAGATGCACAAGGGGGCGCACGCGTCTGGAGTTCATTTGCAGAGGCTGGAAGCCCTGGCGCACCCATTCTCTCTCTCTCCCTCTATCTGTCTTTCTCTCTGTGTCTGTCGCTCTCAAATAAATAAATAAATAAAATAATAATAATAAAAAAAATACTGGGAGACAGGTACAACATTTAGTTCATTATTTTATCACAGTTTTGTTTCACTGAGATAATTTCATGCAAATCAGATGTGATGAGATTCCCTTGTCCTGATTAAGTGTGGAAATTCAGTCTCCTAATTTTCAAAAAGTGGAACTACCACATGTGTACTGGGAAATAATGTATCAAGTCCACAATATTTCTCTTCCTCACATTCATGGTAAAGTTTAAGTTTGAGGAAATTCAAAAATATACTCAATAGGACATATAGGAAAATCAAGGTTTTCCCAGACTTTAGCTACAATTCCTTATGATGCCATTAAAAGTTCTGGTTTGTTTGTTTGTTTTTTGAGGCAGAATCTTGCTATGCATACGAGGATGGCCTTGAACTTGTGATCCTCCTGCCCCACTCTTCCAAGAGCTGGAATCACAGGTGTTCATGACCACACCCAGCTCGTGCTAAGTTCAATTCCTAGATTAGCTGTAATGCCTTAGTATGGAAATAGACTTGAATCAGTGCTAGAGTAGCCTGAAGTCACACTGCTCACTGCACACTGCAGCCCCCAAAGACTAAATTCTGTGGTTTTATGCATTACAGATATTTGGGGATTAAGCTGGGGAGATGGTTCAGTGAGTAAAAGAGCTAGCACCCATGCACAAAGCTAGGCATGGCTGCCTCACCTGTAAACCCAGACTGAGGGGAACAGAGAGAAAAGAGTCATTGAGCTTGTTGACCAGTCTACCAAACACCAGGGAGCTCCAAGGTCAGTAAGTGAACCTGTCTCAGGGAAATAAGGCAGATGAGCAATAGAGGATGACACCTGACATCTTCCTCTCACCTCTCTATCAGTTATGTACATCTGTATACACACATGCATACATCAAACATACACACACGTGCACACACACATTTGGGAGCAAGCACAATAAAAACCCATTTTTAAACACACTAACAGTGAGTATTCTTGAGTAATTATGGCAAACTTTCTGAAGCAGCCATCATGTAAAGCAGTAACAACATACGTAGTTTTAAAAGCATGCAGGTTTTCTTACTACCCTGGTTTATGAGAGCCACAGAAAGGGAATTAGCACTAGTTACTGTACATGCCCATCAAGAGCAGGTCAGCCAAAACAGCTAAAAAAGGCAGAGGTAAGAAGATAAAAGATGTATGTTTACCATAAACTTAGCTATGAGTAATCGTCTCTTTTGACAGTGAGCCAACAGCAAGACTAAAACCAGGGAGATGAGGTCATAGGGCAGCAGGGGATTAAAGGAAAAGAGATTAAACTCATGGAACTAAGTCAAAACTCATGGCTGCGTTCCTTGTTTTCATGTAAGTGACTAGTAAAGTTTAGTGCCCAGCCCGTGCACACTAATCATGTGCTTACAAGATGAAGCGTTCAATGAAGACATAGTAGCAAGCAGAATGAACTAGTGAGCCCAAGCAGTCCAGAGGACATGACAACTGCAGAAAAGCCAAGCCACATCCAGAACAACAGGACACAACTCCTCTTTAACATGAAGACAGGCAACACCCAGATGTACAAACAAGTGCCCCTTCAATGGCAGTGCTGAGCAGGTATGTCCTGGAACTCTGAAAGTCTAGGAGCAGACAGAAAATCAAGAAACCCACTAACTAATTCAACCCCTTCTACCCATTAATTCTTTACTTCTGTCAGGCTGAATTTCCATGTAATAATTATTCTAAAGATTGGGTACAAAATTCAATTCAGATTACTAGCACTAGAATAAGTTTTAAAAGTTTCAATAGAACAGAAAGTACAGTGTCTACTTGACAGCAAGCAACCTTGCTATGCACTGTGCACAGACTAGATCTATTATTAAATTCCTAGACAGACAGAATTCAAGTTACTGCACAATGTTAAAGCTCCAAATCAGGCCTGTAGACACGACGTGAGCCTCACACTCAAAGAGCTCAGGGCAGTCCTGGGGCACTCCTGCGTGCCAGGCACTCCTAAATGCTTATGTGTGTTACCCTCTTCATCTTTATCACAATATTATCATGCAGGCAGTTCTTAGCCTGCTTTTTCAACTGAGAATACTTAACCTACACAGGCTAGGTGACTTCCCGGAGCTGTAAGAGCAGGATGTCATTGCTCTGGTGTACTCAGGAGAAGGAAAGGGAAGAGCTGGAGTCATGCTAAAATTGGCCTTGACTTCACTTATCCTTCAGTGCTGACAAGTTACCCACCCCAATTTTGGTTGAGGAAAACATTATTTGCAAGAGGAGTGTGCTAAGCTGTGCATTAGCAGTTGCACAGGAGCTGTATTTTCTCGGGTTTTATTTTTTGGTTTTTTGAGGTAGGGTCTCATTCTAGCCCAGGCTGACCTTAGCTTTACAGTCACAGAAGCTTTATTTAAAATGACTTGGAAACCTGGAGTACTACAATACACTCAGAAAGCTGAAAGAGAGTCATTTCTAGTGAAGAAAAAACTAGTCTCTACACTGTAGAGTTCCTAATACTCTAAAGTGCTTTGAGTCTCACTACCATTAGTAAATACCAAGACTGCTTTGAACAAGTCATGTTCAACTTTCACAGATAGCACAGAATTAGAAAAAGTAAGGCAAAAGACACTGTTGAACACTTTGGGATGCTGCCTCTGAGATTCTCAACTGCATATAATGACAGCCACTACACTTAAAACAAACAAAAAACAACAACAATAACAAAAAAAAAAACAATTGGACTGGAGGCCCAATCCATGGAGGAAACACATCCCTGGTACTGAAAACTTAAAACAGGGGTAGTCATGAGCCCTAGGGGTGTAACATCTGCTGATGTCTGGAAAAATGTATAAACTATGCTTATCAAACTACCCAGTAAGCACTTCTCTTAATATTTATACCCTTATATTACGCTACTCTCACTTTCGGTAGAGAATCTTCGCTTTTCAGATAGCAGTGACTTTGGGATGACTCAGAAGGTATCATAGTGCTGGAAAGAAATGATTGGAATACTGAGTAACATCTCGATCACGCCTCCCAAGGCTCAGGGTCTAATGCAGAAGAAGTGGCGGAAAGAATGTAAGAGCCAAAGGAAGGGTAGGACTCCTTACAACGTGCTCCCTCCAGAGATAAAATGGCCTGGATATCCATGACCTCATAGTGCCTGACACTACCTACACAAGACCATCATAAGAGGAGAAAAAAATCATGACATCAAAATAAAAGAGAGACTGATTGAGATGAGGAGGGGATATGATGGAGAATGGAATTTCAAGAGGGAAAGTGGGGACAGGGAGGGAGGGTATTACCATGGGATACTTTTTATAATCATGGAAATGTTAATAAAAATTGAGAAAAATAATAAATTTAAAAAAAAAACCTCTGGGCTGGAGAGATGGCTTAGTGGGTAAGCACTTGCTTGTAAAGCCTAAAGACCCCAGTTCGAGGCCCAATTCCCCAGGACCCATGTCAGCCAGATGCACAAGGGGGTACACCTGTCTGGAGTTCATTTGCCGTGGCTGGAAGCCCTGGCATGCTCACTCTCTCTCTCTCTCTCTCTCTCTCTGCCTCTTTTTCTATCACTTACAAATAAATAAATAAATAAATAAAATAAACAAAATAAATTTAAAAACTTTACAATGATGCTACTATTAATACAATTCTCTCTTGCTGCCATTACATATAGTTTTATTTCAGATTGCAATTTTTTATTTATTTATTTTATTTTTTGAGGTAGGGTCTCACTCTGGCCCAGGCTGACCTGGAATTAACTATGCAGTCTCAGAGTGGCCTCGAATTTATGGCAATCCTCCTACCACTGCCTCCCAAGTGCTGGGATTTAAGGTGCATGCCACCAAACCTGACCTGGAATTTATTTTTAGTTATTTATTTGAGAGAGAAGGAGACAAAGAGAGTGAGCATGTGTGTGCCAGGACCTCCTATCACTGTAAACAAACTCCAGATGCATGTGCCACTTTGTGCTTCTGGCTTCATGTGGGTACTGGCAAATCAAACTTGAGCCATAAGGCTTTGCAAGCAAGTGCCTTTAACCATTGAGCCATCTGTCCAGTCCCCACATTGGATTTTTTTTTCCTTGAGTAGAGTCTCACTCTAGTCCAAGTTGACCTCACACTCACTCTGTAGTCCCAGGCTGGCTTTGAACTCATGGCAGTTCTCCTACCTCTGCCTCTCGTGTACTAAGATTAAGAGGGAGCCATCACACCCAGGTTAGAATTTTTAATTAAGTTCAAATTTCAGTATTTGCCCCCCAATTTTCCCATCAATGGGCTTTATATTTGATTATGCAGTCTATGCATTTTATTCATAACAGTAGCTAATTTGGCAAAAAAAAAAAAAAAAAAAACCTCCAAGGTTTTTGATGTTGCCAACAAGTTAGCCTCCAAAGGAGGGAAATACAATTCATTCCCTTTTAGGTTAAAGACAGTGAACTGTTTTGAAATACAATAGCACTTTCAGGTCTCAACTTGTATTAAGTCCATCATGAAAAGTACTTGGAAAAGCAAGAGCTCTCCAAGAAAAATAAGCCACAGAGACCTGCTTAGTTTGCTGAAAAGTAAGAATGGACTCACAACAAGCCCAAATAATAATATCTCATTACCCAGCGGGTTGCTGGTTACAAACATTCATAAGAAAGTAATGTGAACATGAATAGAACCAACAAATCAATTGCAAAAACGTCATTGCTTTCTGACTGAGAGAGGCAGTGATTTTTGTCACCTTTCCATGATTGTGCAAAACTGAGGACAGACCAAGAAAAAAAGAACTTACTGTGTCTCTTGAATTAGGCTTCTAAAGATTGGAATGAATTTTCTAAAGTCTGCCTAGTGGGATGGCTTACCAAGAGAAATTATTGATCATAGTTTCCTAGAAGTTCTTAAACAAGAAAGACGATGTCCAGTGGTTACTAGGGTGCTGGACCACAGTGCTGGTTTCACATACTACTGCCCAGGATACCTGAGGCTCTGGTGCCAGCACGGGACCATACCTGCCTATCAGAGCCCCAAAGGGAAGGAGGGGGAAGACAGGAAAGAGAGAAAGAAAAGAGGGGAGAGGAGAATAAGGGAGGGGAGGGGAGACAAGAGGAGCAAAGCCTTTCACTAACCCCCCATCCCCATGGCAGCTTTTCTCTGCTATAGAATTTCATAGAAAAGCTTTCAAATGTATGTCCAAATTTACAGACAGAGATTTTAGCTTTTGAAACTGTAAGGGACTCTGTCATGGCTTACTTCCTAGTCTCTGAAATCACAAACAAACTTGGAGAAGTAGGAATCTCAGTTTGGAAATCCTAAAGAGCCAGAGAAGCTTTTCATACTAAGAGTAAGTGCTCTGAAAGGTCAAGGTCAAGGTCAGAGAGGAAGTGCATAGCTGAATGCAGACCTGGGAAGTTCAGGTAACTGATATGACCCTGCTTTCTTCAGGATAGTCACAGCTTCTGAAACTATCAATGATTAAAACTGTCTCCAAAACTCAAAAGCAATGTGCAACTAGTTAACAAATTATACAGTGTTTCTTATACTTCAAATCAACACCGAATAAGTGACCCAAGATTGGTAGACAGAAATACAAACAAAAGAACTTTGATTTCTGTGGTAGTTTGAATGAATGTATGCTCCCATAGACTCAGTATCTGTTTGTTTGTTTGTTTGGTTGGTTGGTTGGTTTTGGTTTTTTCAAGGTAGGGTCTTGCTCTAGCCCAGGCTCACCAGGGTGGTCTCAAAGTTATGGATCAAAGGTGTGTGCGCCTCAGGCATTTTTGATTAAACTTCCTACTTGAGTCCTAGCAGGCAGATACTAGATAGGGTGGGTGGATGGGACTGGGGGCATGCACATCCTGGAGTGCAGCCCTACAGTGAGTTCAGGGGTGGATATTCAGACCAGCCCTACTAGATGTGTTCAGAGCAGTTTGAGCTCTGGTACTCTGATCTGCTGGTGTTGGTATTTGTAGGTGCTTTTGTCAGCTTGGATCTTTGGAAGTAAGCAGCTTCTTCAACCACGGATGGAGTGTTTCCTGGCTTTTGTAAGCCTTAAATAAACCCCTTTCTCCCTCAAGCTGACTGGATGTTTGTCACAGCAACAAGGAGCTAACTGCAACAATTTCTAAGTAGAATTCTATTTTAAAAATCAATGCTTACTGATCACATATATTAAGGCACTTGCAAGGTGCTGAAAATGCAAGGTGCTATTAACATACCTTATGATTCTCTTCACAGTATGTCCTTCCATTTCCCCAGGACTTGATGGGACAGACACATTTCTCTATTGGGTCTTAGTAACACCTGCCTGCTTAGACTTCTTTGGTATCTACTAAGCAAATAAAAATCCATAGTGTACTTTTTTAGATCTTTTTTTTTAATATCACATTCCGTTCAGGTGGCAAAGCAAACCTTAATACAATGAGTGTTTGTTGCAGCTGCAATCATAAGCTGAAAGTTACCAGAACTTAACTACTCATAAATGGGGGCAATTTATATAAACTGTCATGCTATCAAAATGACATAAAACAAAGAAGTATTTAATATTTAATTGCAAAGCCAAATATAAAACATTATTTTTTGTTGGTTTTTTCAAGGTTAGCTCTCACCGTAGCCCAGGCTAACCTGGAATTCACTATGTACTCCCAAGCTGGCCTCAGATTCATGGCGATCCTCCTATCTCTGCCTCCTGAGTGCTGGGATTTAAGGCATGTGCCACTTATGCTTTGCTAAAACATTAGTGTATTGTATATGATATGTTTACATTTTTTTCTTGAAGGATTTTTATGAAAGTTTTGGGCTCATTTAAATTACCTCCTTAACATAAGTTAGTTAGCAAGCAACACATTACAGTTCCTAATTCTATTCTTGAGGGGGGAAAAAAGGACAAAAATTGTTATCATCTGTCCTCAGCAGGCATACACAGTAGCATGTGGGTATGTCACACAATCTCTAGGACATTAAGAAGAACTAATACTTAGCCAGATAGCCTCACTTTAGGATATCCTACCTTTGAGGGACAAGACAGGTATAAAACATCGCTTTTATTATAAGCTAAAAACCTCGTGATTACAGTAATGTAACTTTAAGCCCCTAAACAGAGTAGGTGGGGAGTGTTGGAAAGAACACCAATAACTCATCCTGATTCATTTACTAAGTAGTTAAATTTGAGTAGAGACACAGCAACAAAAGACTGCTAGCGTGTCTAATATGGAATTTTCTGAATGATGAGCTCTCCACCCCTTCCTCTGAATCCTTGCACACCACTGCTATCTTGGATTTGTATCCCAACACCTCAGTTTCTCCTAACCATGGTTTTAATTTTTATTCCATGACTTCTTTGTAGTTAATGTGTGTGTACTTTTATCAGGCACTGTGCTAACTGCTTTATACATGTTACCTCATATATATATATACATGGGGTGTGTGTATGTGCATGCGCACATTCGCGCCAGGGTCTCCTACTGCAGCAAATAAATGTTTGTCTGGCTTTATATGGGCAATTAGGGAATTGAACCTGGACCAGCAGGCTTTGCAAGCAAGCACCTTTTACTACTGAGCCATCTCCCCAGTGGACCCCATTAACTTTTTCTAAAAAGAACCCTTGTAAAATTTACAATTTAGACATAACCCTAAGGAGGCGCATAGGCCAGTACATTTAGTTTACAGAGAAATGAGACTGTTAACAAGAAACTTCAGCCAGGCATTATTATATTGTGTGTAAGGGTACTCCAACGTTACCAAATAAATAATTGTAAAATCACTACAACAAATGGAGAAACAGGCTGTTAAATGAAAATAACATCTTCAGGGCTGGGGAGATGTCTCAGAAGTTAAGGCAGTTGCCTGCAAAGCCCAAGGACTCAGGTTCAATTCCCCAGAACCCACAAAAAGATGCACAAGGTGGCACATGTGCCTGGAGTTCCTTTGCAGTGGCTGGAAGCCCATTCTCTCTGTGTATCTCTCCTCTATCTCTATCTGCTTGCAAATAAATAAATAAAATATTTTTAAAGAAAAAAGAAAAAGAAAAGAAGCCGGGCATGGTGGTGCACACCTTTAGCACTCGGGAGGCAGAGATAGAAGGATCACCGTTGAGTTCAAGACCACCCTGAGACTCCATAGTGAATTCCAGGTCAGCCTGGGCCAGAGTGAGACCCTACCTCGAAAAACCAAAAGAAAAAAAAAAGAAAAAGAAAAAGAAAAAGAACAGAACACCTTCAGTCCATTTGTACCTTCACAGTGGGAACATTTTTTTATGCCTATATATCCTCTGGAATTGGTCCTAACAAGATCCTTTTTTCCTATATTTCCTTATACCTGGAAACTATGGTTCCTACATCTAGTCTCAGGGTCTTTGGTAAATCACTCCTCATTTAATCTCTTCTCTGTTTTTGGATGATCAAGTCTGATATGCTTAACTTTGGGATGATGTAACATCCTCACTTTGGACTCCTCTCCCCTGTATTACACACATATTACTAGCTTGGCACTTGCTATCTTGTCAAGTTAAAATTGACAGGCAAAATTATGTCTCATTCAAGTTGACCAATACTTGGGCATTGGGCAGTAAGTAGAATGGGATTCTGGGAAAATGAAACCAAAAGCCACAATGATGTTGGTCCCTAGTTATACCAGCAGCCAGCACAGTGGAAAATGGAACTTATTCCAGAAACGGTGTTCTTCATCTCAGAAAAATCCACTCATTACATCTAAAATCTCAAAAAGTGAAAGGAAATAACATTAAGTACTTGATACAGTCAAGAACCCACCTGTATCTACATTATCTCACTAAACGCAACAACTATACTGCAGCAATTACCTCACTGTGCAGACCAGGAAATCTGTACAAAGTAACTGCCAGTAAGTTTTCCAGCCATGTTTTGAACACATCAGATGTCAAAACTAATAGTACTGCTAAGAACTGTAAGGCTAAATCACAAAGGACCATGCTAAACATTTGGCACAGTCCCTCTGTGTTACAGAAAAGGATTACACCCCAAGAGTTAAGACCTTCCCAAAGACACAATATTTAGAGAAAAGGGAGATCTGAATTTAGGTGCCTGGGTCTCTTGTGTACATGTCTGAAATGGAGTGTCACTTGATATAATTTACAACATCTCAAATGTCTCCAAATGAAATTCATGTATGGCAATTACAAGGAGGATGTCCATTTTTAGTGGACAAAACTATGTATTTAATAAGAACAAAAACTTAAATGATACATATGAATCATTATCATGTCTTCAAAACATTTATTCAGTCAGTTGTCTACACTAGCAATGATTGGTTATAAAAGCACACACAAGTGTATATATATCTGATAGAGTCCCCACCTCCATGGAATTTACATCCTGGTGGAGGACACAGACAATCACAATGTGTGGAGGAAATGCTATGGCAGTGGGAGTCCAAGATGCCATGGGAACAGGAAGCAGGGACACCTAAACCAGACCGCACTTGCAAAGAAGCCATGTGAGACAGTTGGGGAAGGAAAACTGAACGCACCAATGCTTCAGGAAGTGCAAACAGCATTTACACATGAGAGCAAGGGAAGGTCACAGAGTAGGAGGAAGGAGAAATGAACCTGGAGAGACAGCCAAGGACCAAATCAGACCAGGCTTTACAATTCTGCCCATGAGAATCACATGAGCTACAAAACAAAGCCAGCAAAACAAAAGTCTAAGCTCATGGCAAACCGAAGTGTGAGGAGCCCCCAGCACTGGGTTCTTTTTAATGCTTCCTAGATGATTCTATGTGTAGCAGGACTGCTGGCTACCATGAAACTTAAAAATCGGTGTGGGCACTCTGAGAGGAAGTGGAGGGAGGCAGGAGATCTCTATTCCAACCAGAGGGGGTTCTAAGACCCTATCTCAAAGAAACGAAACAAACAAGAAAACCCTACTCAAACAAAAACCTGGAATAAACACACAAGATTTATACTGAGCTTCTTTGAGCTCTGTTAAAAATTAGCTCTAGGGGCTGGAGAGATGGCTTAGTGGTTAAGCGCTTGCCTATGAAGCCTAAGGACCCCGGTTTAAGGCTCGATTCCCCAGGATCCATGTTAGCCAGATGCACAATGGGGCACATGCATCTGGAGTTCATTTGCAGTGGCTGGAGGCCCTGGTGCAAACATTGTCTGTCTGTCTGTCTCTCTCTCTCTGTCGCTCTTAAATAAATAAATAAAAAGAAAAATAAATATTTAAAAATGAGCTCTAGGGCTGGAGAGAGATGGCTTAGTGGTTAAGGTGCTTGCCTGGAAAGCCAAAGGACCTCAGTTCAAGTCCCCAGTGCCCACATTAGCCAGATGCACAAGGTGGCGCATGCATCTGGAGTTCTTTTGAAGTGGCTGGAGGCCCTAGTGTGCCCATTCTCTGTCTCTCTCTCTCTCACTTTGCTTCCTTCCCTTTCTCAAAAAAAATAAAAATATTTTTTTTAAATGAGCTCTAAGTGGGAACAGATTAGAAGTAGCCAGACAGCCTCATATGAATGAGTCTGTCTGTCTTCAGATGAGGACGTCATTTCCTAGAGAGAGTAACAGTGCTCAGTCAATAGACTTCTATAGTTCAAGAGAAATAATACTTTAAAACATCTATTTGACAGTACCAACAAAGTATCAACTACGGCTGTGTGATGGGTGTTTCTAAAGCTGAATACTTTTTTAAAGCTCACTGGAAGGTAAACCTACATTTCACTTAAAGATATCCCCTACTTTGGAATTCAAGAATAGAATAATAAGATAGAGAAATGAGCCTTTTAATGCTGCTCTAGCTGCTGAAGAGATCAAAGCGATTGTTTGCTCTCTTCAAATAAACAGATCAACAGAGCAACTGCTCTGTATGTGATAACTACAACCAGTTAAGATTGCTAGTCAGCGAAGGGGGGTTGGACACGAAGCTGTCTCAGCAAAGTGTTTTTTTTTTTTTAAGTATCTACTTCATAAGAATTTTCAAGTTTTTTTTTTTTTTTTTTTTCAGGGAGTACTGATTTGGGATTGAGAGGATCTTACTTATCATGACAGGAAGGAAGCCCCGCTCTACCCAGACCCAGGCAGGGTCACTGCGCTTGTACTGTCCCCCCCCCACACACACACACAAAATTCTGAGAATATACACTTCCATGCACTAATTTTTCAGCTTCAGCACACTGCTTGTATTTAAGGACAACTCTTTAATGCTACATACAATTTCCTTAAATTTAAAAAACCCTAGATAAGTAAAATCAATGTTCTCCATTTGTGTTCACTTCTCAGATTACCACGTTGACAGCAGTGTTTTCAAGCTTTATGCTCAGTCACCCATAAAATGTCAACCTCTGTTACTTATTTCCCTCACCAGGCTCTGATGTGGTGTGATGATTTCTTTGAATCATCCATTTTGTTACTTAAATAGGAAGGTACTATTTTTTAAGGCACTATTTTGAAACATGCACAACTTAAAAAAAAAAGTTAAAAGTGAAAATTTACTTCTTTTTATCCGCTTCAACAAAATCCCAAAATAAGAGATGAAAAAAACTTAAAACAAAACACAAACACCAACTGCCCCCCCCCAACGATTCTCTCGAGATAATTTTGGCTGATGACACTGCAGAACAGTTAATCTGATAATTAAAATTTTCCAGAACACGTGACGTTCAGATGGACATCTAAGCTACACAGACCAGAATCCAGCGCTTTAGTTAAAAAAGAAAACAAAAGAAAAGAACAACTTGCAACTTGAATACACAGACATGTTAACAAAATTCTTCAACTGCAGTTACTTTGAGAGATAACTCCTCAAGACGCTGTGTTCTGATGTATCCAAACTAATTCTGCCACACAGTACCTTTTTTAACCACAGCACTTTTCAGGTAATCAACAAGACCAAGCACGTAAACTCCCGGCAGCACGCGATGTAAACAAAACCCGAAAAGACGCTAGCTCCCATTACTGCCCAAAGTGGTTCAAAAGTTGGAGTTAAAAAAAAAAAAAAGACGAGACTTGGGTGACGTGGAATTTTCTCGACCACGTTTCCTAGGGGTGCTCCCTTGGCCTCACATACCCTGAACCCGCGAGCCCCGAGCCCCGCGTGCACACAGGCGCAGTGGTGGAATGAGGACGCTTCCCGGAGATACGATCACAACTCCCATTCATTAAAGAACACGCACCGAGCTCTACAAAGCCAGCGCCTCCCCCCCCAACCTCACCCACCCACCCACCCACCCCGCTTTGTTGGCTCCCCTCGCTCTTTATTTAGCTACGTAAACAGCTCCCCACTCACTGACATCTCAGCAAACAGCTTCCGATCCCCGAAGTCCCCATCGCCACTCTTCCCGGAGCATCCCAAAATGAACCCCGGGGAAGCCGCGGCGGTCAGGACAGCCCCGGCAGCTCGGCTGCTTGTTTACACAGCCCGATCGTGGGCGCGACCCCGGGTCTGGTCTGCTGTACCCACCCGAGCCACGACCCAGGAGCCCATGCCAAGACCGGAGTGCAGACGCGAGTGCTACGAGCCCACGTCCCGGGTGTATGAATGAAACCCCACGGCGTCGTTCCAAAGGGGGAGGAAGAAAATACAAAACAAAACACAAGACAGGCAGGGAGGAGGAAGCCTGGGTCGTGGGGCGGGGTGAAGGGGGGGGGGAGGAGCGGCTGTCCCCGGGGCCTCGACCCGGGGCCGTGGGAACCCGGTGGGAGAAGACACGCGCACACAGGGCCGCGGGGAGAGCGCGGGGTCCCGGTGGGAGCGGCCCTCGGCGTGCACGCTCTTCTCCCGGGGCCAGCCGCGCCCGGCGTGGACGTGATGGTGGAAGGGGGACAGCGAGGGACCCGCGCCCAGCCCCGAGCTCTACTCACGTCGCGCTGCTCCAGGCTGCGCCGCTCCAGCCGCATCGGGTCCCGGCCGCGCGCGGGCGGCGGCGGCGGCGGCGGCGGCGGGGCCGAGGGAGAGGACTGCGGGCACAGCGGACGCCGCCTGCCGGGCCCTCTCCCCCGGCGCTCCGGAGCGGCCCGGCCCCGGGGCCCGGAGCCCTGCCTCGCCGGCCGCCCCAGCCCCAAAGCCCCAGCGGCCGCGGCGCTAGCAGCGGCGGCGGCGGCGGCAGCCCGAGCCCTCCGCCGCGGCACCGGAACTGCCGCTCCCGCGCCTTCGCGGTGCAACCCCCCCTCCCCGCCCCCGGCTCTGCTCTAACCAAGACCCTTTTTTTTTTTTTTTCCCCCTCTTTTTTTTTTTCTTCCCTTTTGTTTCCAGAATAAACTTTATTGGTCTCTCTTTCCGCTCACATCGTGTAAACAAACAACGAACTCTTCCCCACCCCCTCGACTCCCCCCGACAGGGGCAGAGGAGGGTGAGGGCTGAGGAGGGGCCGGGCCGTCAGTGCTCCGGAAGCACATGGCCAAAAGAGCGGAAGTGAGCACGGGGGAGCCGCGGAGGGGGCAAGTGGGCAAGGATGGGCACAATTGTGCCACTGCGCCTGCGCGCTGCTCTTCCGCCCGGAGTCCGGCTGCCGCCGCCGCCGCTTCTTCCCAGGGTTCGGCGTGCTGCAGTAGCGAGTCATCTTAGGGCAGCGTACGTGTCGTGTGTTGGTTTCTGCGCGATAGGACGCAGGGGTAGAGGTGTCCAGAGGGGTGTGAGTTCCTTCACTTTGACGCCCCACAGAGGAGGAACGAGATGGCTGGAACTCAGGGGAAGGGGCGCGGTATCCAAAACGAAGGGCCTTTTTATTTATTTACTTTTGCGAAGCCTTCGCTGCGCATCCTCCTGCCAGCATTGGCTTAAGTTGCTTAACCCATCCCGAAAGCCGTACGTAACGGCCACAGCCCTTGCAGGCCTTTAGACTCACTTCGGAGACCTTGAGCTGTGTCTCCTCCTACCCTTTTTATCCATCTTACTCAGAAGTGTGTTTTGTTGTTGTTGTTTTGACATAAAGTCAACTGAGACTTCAGAAAAATAAAAGCAATGTTGACTGCTAATTGGATTCAAGGTGGTTGGTGTCTTCCTACTGCGTACTATAGAACTTTTTTTTTTTTTTCTTGCAAGGAATGTTAACTGGATTTAAGATTAGTACTGATTAGGCAATCTGCCCTTTTCTCCCCCTACTGGTTTTTTAAAAATTGTATTGAACAAGTGTTAAGGACAGAGATCTGAAAACGGACACAAAGCCTCCCCTGTAGGTCCTCGAAGTTTTAAGTAATAGAGAACTGAAAATGACCCATTCTGGAGATAGTACGAGCCGACCTAATAGCGTTCAGAACAAAAACGTGAACGCTAACAGCACCCAGTGTCAATTAGATTCAGTCCTCTGTGCAGCCACAGTTCACTGGACTGTATTCCTGAGGTTCCTCTGCCTTTGAGGCAGTGTGTTACTCTAGCCCAGGCGCCCCTGGAACTCAGTCTGTAAGCAAACTCAGTGGAGCGAACTCACAGCGACCACGTCATCCTCCCGAGCGTGCGCTCCGTGCCTGACTCTTACTATCTTTCTTTTCCATCCTTAAGCCTATTCCTGAGACCTACATTGAACTAGTGTTTTTCACTAGCAGTTTCAGGACACTGTCACCCTGGACCAAGAGTAAAAACAAACGTTAGTTGCTTCAAGACCTTAAAGCAGCAGTGAGTAAACTGTTTTCAAGCACAGAGTTCTGCGAAATATTAATGGGTAGTACTTGGTGGGTAACTTTTATACTAGGGATATTTTTTTAAAAAATATTTTTAAATAAATGCTAATTACATTATATGATTTTGTTATATGTAGACAAAAATGCCATTGAGGACTTAAATGTATAACAGTTTTCAATGGTAAAGAGTACTGTTGTTCCTTTAACACAGTTGATACTTTTGACTTATTTAGTAGTCCTTGCTGTTATTTTCAGCAAGTTTTGTTGTATTCGGGCTTATTTGTGCAAGTGGAATGGGGTATGTGTGGTGTATGCACATGTCTGAGCCCATGCACCCTCTCTTGCACTCACTGCTGCCCTCTACAGGTGTCTGGCTGCATACCTTTCTCACCTGTTCTTATTTCAGCCTGATATATATATTAATATTACATAATTATCATTTTGTATTTCTTTGACCCAGGCCCTATTTCTCCCAGGGCTTCCTCATTAGTGTCTTTGACATTCACTGTGGGGTAATTAGAGCCTCTATAAGTCTCTGACCACAACACCTGGTTAATTTCATTCCAAATATTTAAGAATTAGGAGATGAAAAGTCCAAAGTGAAACTGTTGTTCCATTCTAGAACAGAAATTATGATTATAGCTATGTACCTTTTGGATTTTTTTTTTGAGGTAGGGTCATATACAAATACACACACACATACCTAGAGACAGAGAGAGAGAGTGCACAGCTGACCTCAAACTCAATATGTAGCTAAGGATGACCTTGTCTTGATCCTCTTGCCTCTATCTCCCAGGTGCTGGGATTATAGCCATGCATCATGACACCTAACTGCCATGAAACCCGGCTGCCTTTTGGGTTTATGACTTCTAAGAAAATGATGATGGGGCTGGAGAGGTGGGTCAGCAATTAAAGTGCTTGACTGCAAAGCCTAAGTACCCAGGTTCTATTCTCAAGGACCTACATAAGCCAGATGTGCACATGCATCTGGAGTGCCCATATTTTCTTTCTCTCATAAACTATAAATAAATTATATATATACAGATACACACACACACAAATATATGTATATATGTGTGTATGTATGTATGTGTGTGTATATATATATGTATATATATATGTATGTATGTATATATATATATATAAATGTATATATATATATTGTAAGGTTTCACTCACTATGTAGTCTCAGGGTGGCCTCGAACTCACAGTGATCCTCCTACCTCTGCCTCCCGAGTGCTGGGAATAAAGGCATGCGCCACCACGCCCTGCTTTTTTTGTTTTATTTATTTATTTTTATTTTTTATTTTTGGTTTTTTGAGGTAGGGTCTCACTCTAGCCCAGGCTGACCTGGAATTCATTATGGAGTCTCAGGGTGGCCTCAAACTCACAGCAATCCTCCTACCTCTGCCTTCCGAATGCTGGGATTAAAGACATGTGCTACCACACCCAGCTTTTGTTTTATTTTTTGAGGTAGAGTCTCATTCTGGTCCAGGCTGACCTGGAATTCACTATGTAGTCTCAAGGTGGCCTCAAACTCATGGTGATCCTCCCACATCTGCCTCCTGAGTGCTGGGATTAAAGGCATGCACCACCACGCCCAGTTTAATAAAATATTTTTAAAGAGAATACAATGATGATTTGTTTTAACTGTGAACTTGGTTGGATTAAGAAACACCTAGAGGATGAGTTAAGCACAACTCTGGGTATATCGGATGGGGTTTAGTTTACTGAGACAGGCCTTAAAGATTCTAACGTAATCAATCAATTAATCCCTTGATGGGCTTATAAAATGATGGCATTATTGGGAGGTGGTGAAAGGTAGAAGATGGGGCCCATTTAGAGGAAGTAAGTCACTAAGAGGAGGTATTCTTGGGGCTATATACTGCCCTGGCCTCTGTCTGTATCTCCCTGTCTGCTTCCTGAAACCCAAGCAGTGAAGAATAGTCTGTCACATGCTCTTGCTTCCATGAGGTTCTGCCCGAACCCAAAGGGAACAATCTACCAGTATCTGAACCTCTGAAACCATAAGTTCACATCTACCTCCTTTAAACTGTTTTTTCTCAGGTGTTTTGTTAGCAAGGACACAGAAGCAGCTGAGACAGAAACAAGCTGATTCTCACAGGTGACTTGTGCAGTAAAATATTCTTCCAGTAGCATAGGGGTCACTGCTGAGTTTTTAGTTCATTTGTAGAACAGAGTCGACTTGACTGTTTAGCAATATACTCTGCCAGGTCAAATAGCAAAAGCCCACAGAGATAACAAAGTGAGCTGCTGTCTAGGACTTTAAAATTCTGATAGTTTAAAAAGACCATATGCTTAAGCTTTCAGTACTTTTCAATTTGAAGTATGCTCTTTTCCAAGATATCTTGGTGAATAGTCCCTTGTGCATTTTTGAAAGGTCATTTCATCTATTATTGTTGGATGGAATGTTTTACACATTGTAGCAAATCAGCTGGTAATGTGTTATGTCTTCTATATAGTTGTTGGATTCTTGGGTTTATCAATTTACATATTTCACTAGATTTGACAAGTTTTCAGCAGTCAGTGTATGTGTGCACACGCACACTGGGTGTGATGCGTGGTGGATACACATGTGTGGGCAGATGTCTGCATCTCACACATGTGAATGCGGAGGCCAGATGAAGATGTTGGGTGTTCTCTTAGCTCTTTTCTGTGTACTTTTCAACACGAGTCTCTCCCTCAACCTGGAGGTGCTTTCTGTCAGTAAACCCAGCAGCTCTTTCATGCCCACCTTCCTTGTACTGGGGTTACACACGAACATGACCATGCCCCCGCTTTTTATGTGGGTCTTGGGGAGTCAAGCATAGTGGTCTCTGCCCAAGAGACCCGCATGCTTATGTAGCAACTGCCCATAACCACTGGTCCAGCTCCCCAACCCAATAATTGATTATTTTTCAACTATTTTTCTGCCCCAATTTCTTTCTTCTTTTCTGGGAATTCAATGACAAGAATGTTAGATATTTTGATATTCTTCTTGGATGTCTCTAAGGCTCTGCTTGCTTTTCCTCAATCTTCCTACCTTTTTCTCATATCTGTTACTACCAGCTATTTGTATTGACCTAATATATACATTATACACACACACACACACACACACACACATGTGTGTGTGTGTATATATATATTTGAAAGAGAGAGAGCGCAAGAGGCAGATAGAGACTAGAACGGGCATGCCAGGACCTCTAGCCAGTGCAAATGAACTCTAATGCATATGCCACCTTGTCCATCTGGCATTAAGTGGATATTGGGGACTCAAACTCCAGTCCTTAGGCTTTACACACAAGTGACTTAACTGCTGAGCTATCTCCCCAGCCCAAGCCCCCTATTTTCTATTCTTTTCTATGTCTTCTTTTGAGCCTACAGAGGGACTTAAAACAAACTTGATTGTAGGGAGGAAAGTGTGATGTTGGCTCACAGTTTGATGGGAAACAGTAAACCATGGCGGGGAAGGTGTGGCAGCAGACGGCTCCTCGTGGTGGAATGTGTCACTTGCAACTCCTCATCTCATATCTTGCTGGAACAGGAAGCAGAGTAAAAATTGTTCAATATTATATTTTTCAATTCTTTTTATTCTGTGTGTGATGTTTGTGTGTATTGTGTATAAACATGTGTGTGCAATTGTTTGCTCCTCACGTGTCCAGATGCAGAGACCAACAGAGAACATCCCTTTTCCCCTTTCATTTCCTTGAGAAGGAGTCTCTCAGTGAACCCGGAGCCTCTACATTTTGGCTGACCTGCAAGCCACAGTGATTCTCAGCTCTCTCTTCTGCACAGGACTTGGCGTTTCAGGCATGGGTGTCCACACCCAGTTTATACATGGGTGCTGGGGATCAAATTCAGGCCTTAATGCTTGTGTGCCAAATGTTCTAACCTGCTGAGCCATTTCTCTAGTTCTTATCATTTTCAATTCCTAAGTATGTTTGCTCTTTTAGTATGGTCTTTGTTTCTCAGCTAAGAAACCGTGTCATCTTTTCTTTCAAAATTTATATTCACAACCTCCATACATATACACAGAAGACCACAATGAACCCCTACCACCCTCTCTATTACCCCTCTCCTAAATCCCTTCTTCTTTCTCACTAGTCTGTGTTCTATCTTAGTGTCATCTCCCCACCTTGCCCTATTCTGCATGTTTTGCATAGGCATCATCAACCACTGGGCGGTCATGAGTGGCCCCGGCCACTTTGTATCTGGAAGACAGCATTTCAGAGCACTCCTTCCCTTCCTTTGGCACTTCCGTCACCTCCTCCCCAGTGGTCCCTGAGACGTGGAGAGTGTGATAGAGGTATTTTAATTTGTGCTGAACATGTCATTGTTGCTTCTGCTCAGCAGCTTGATGAGGTTTGAGTCTCTTCCATCTGAAAAGAAAAGCTGTGTCTCTTCATTCCTTTCTGTGCTCAGACTATCTCAGGAGCCAGAGTTAGATGTTTTCTCTGATAATTCCAACATTTGAGGCATCTCTATATGGGTACCTATGGTTTTGTTTTCCCTTGAGGATTGGGCACATTTTCCTGGAATAAAAGAAAATATCAAGTAATTGTAATTTTGGACTGTAGAATGTAAAGATAATGCCATTTTGAGACAGGATAGAAAGATAAGAAAGTGATAATGGTTTGGGTAGGGGGCACAGGCTCTGTCCCAAGAACCGTTTGATTTTGTTGTGGAGAAAAGACAAGGTTTCAGACTTCAAACAACTTCAGACTTCACCCCCCACTGACACAGGCCAAATGGCTCACAGAGATAATGCCTGAACTCACTAGCACTCCCCTCTCATTCAGAGACCTGGGATAGTTCCTGCCATAAACTTTGTTTACCAAAAGGAATTCTTTTTTTTTTAATCTTATTTTGTTTTTTCTCGATTCAAACTGCCTTTTCTCAATTTTTAAAAACATTTTCCATTATTATAAAAAATATTCCATGGTAATACCCTCCCTCCCCCCACTTTCCACCTTGAAATTTCATTCTCCATCATATCCCCTCCCCATCTCAATAAGTCTCTCTTTTATTTTGATGTCGTGATCTTTCCCTCCACTTAGGATGGTCTTGTGTAGGTAGTGTCAGGCACTATGAGGTCATGGATATCGAGGCCATTTTGTGTCTGGAGGGAGCACGTTGTAAGCAGTCCTACCCTTCCTTTGGCTCTTACGTTCTTTCGGCCACCTCTTCCGCATTAGACCCTGAGCTTTGGAAGGTGTGATTGAGATGTTACTCAGTACTCAAAAGGAATTCTTTAAAGTGTTTTGTTTTAGGCAGATCCTAGAACTCATTATGCAGCCCAAGCAAGTCATGAGCTTGCCTCAGCTTCCCAAGGGCTGGGACTGCACTGGGCTGCAGCTGGATTAACACTTATTATTTTTTAAAAAACATAAATAATCTGGAGCTTGAGATATGGCTTAGCATATAAGGTGCTTATCTGTGAAGGCTATAGACCCAGGTTTGACTCTCCAGATCCCACGTAAGCCAGATGCACAAGGTGGCACATACATCTGGAGTTTATTTGCAGTGGCTAGAGGCTCTGGCACACCCATTCTCTCTCTCTCTCTCTCTTTGTTTCTCTCTCCTCCTCTCTCTGTGTCTCAAATAAAAATAAATAAATAAAAAGAAAATTAGGGCTGGAGAGATGACTTAGCGGTTAAGGCACTTGCCTGCAAAGCCAAAGGATCACGGTTTGAGGCTCCAGGACTCACGTTAGCCAGATGCACAAGGGGGCACGTGCATCTGGAGTTCATTTGCAGTGGCTGGAGGCCCTCGCTTGCCCATTCTCTCTCTCAAATAAATAAATAAAATATATTTTAAAAAGAAAATTAAAAAATAATATGAGGGCTGGAGAGATGGCTTAGTGGTTAAGTGCTAGCCTGTGAAGCCTAAGGACCCTGGTTTGAGGCTTGATTCCCCAGGACCCATGTTAGCCAGATGCACAAGGGGGCGCACGCATCTGGAGTTTGATTGCAGTGGCGCGTCCATTGTCTGTCTGTCTGTCTCTCTCTCTCTACCTGCCTCTTTTTCTGTCTGTCTGTCACTCTCAAATCAATCAATCAATAAATAAATAAAATAATAATATGAAGATGACAGAATAGTTAATAAAATAAATTAGCAGTTAATCAAGTGGGCAGAAATTCCTGTCTTCCTGCAGCTTTCTTCTTTTCCATAGTATCATCCTTTCTTCTCTTAACATCTCTCCCTCCACCTGGCTTCATCTTCCAGAAATGTGTTTTTGTCTTTACCAATTGGTGTATCTGATTCTCCTCCTCTTCTTGGTAGTCTGTCTGTCATAGTTACGTTCTCCTTGCTGGGACAAAAGGCCTGACCAGAAGTTGCACACAGGAAGAAAGGGTTTATTTTAGCTTACACTCTCCAGGGGAAGGTTCCTGGTGGCAGGAAAAGGATGGTAGAGTGGAGGCAGGCAATACTTCTGGCCACTGCAGGTGCCGGAAAGCAACAATAGCGTGAACTGAGCACTGGTAAGGAGGAAGCTGGGTCATCACACTCCAAAGCCCACTTCCAACAACATGCTTTCTCCAGAAAGGCTTTAGTTCCCAAATTTCCACCAGCTGGAGATCATTAACTCAAGAGGCTCTGGGGACATCTCATTCAAATGATTACATTATCCTTTTCAAGAGTATCTGATGTCACTGTTAGATGGGATTTATTTATTTATTTTGGTTTTCCAAGGTAGGGTCTCACTCTAGCTCAAGCTGACCTGGAATTCCCTATGTAGTCTCAGGGTGGCCTCGAACGCATGGTAATCCTCCTACCTCTGCCTCCCAAGTGCTGGGATTAAAGGGTGCACCACCACACCTGGTTTAGGTGGGATTTTGATAAGAGGGTAATTATACCTCTGTGGTAATTGTGCCACGTGTTTCTGGTTATTTTGATGTTTTTATTTATATTTTTACTTTTTAGAGGTAGGGTCTGGATCTATGCCCAGGCTGACCTGGAATTCACTCTGTAGTCTCAGGGTACCCTTGAATTCACAGTGCTCCTCCTACCTCTGCCTCCTGAGTGCTGGGATTAAAGGCGTGCACCACCACACCTTTGAATGGCTTGATAACCAGTTTTCCTGGCTATATCAGTCCACCTACCTATCTGTTATGGTTTAGTTCTTAAATGTTGCCCTGTCTTACTAGTCTTTGGGAGGGGATGAAGCTTTTAGGAGGCGGGGTCTAATAGAAGGAAGTTAGACTGCTCTTGAACTGGATACTGAGACCTTGGTCCTTGCTCTGTGTCTCCTGGCTGTCATGGGGTGAACACTATCCTCTGCCTTACACTTTGTCCATGATAGATTGTGTAGCCACCAGCCCAAAGTCACCTGGCCAACCAACTATGCATGGAAACATCTGAAACTGTGAGCCCACACAAACCTCCTTTTAAGTTGATTTTTATTGATGACTTTATTTTTTAAAATATTTTATTTATTTATTTGAGCGAGAGAGAATGGGTATGCCACGTCCTCCTAGTCACTGCAAATGAATTCCAGATACATGTGCCACCTTGATAATTTTTTTTTTTTTTTAATTTTTGTAGGTAGGGTCTCACTCTAGCTCAGGCTGACCTGGAATTCACTATGTCATCTCAGGGTGGCCTTGAACTCACGGTGAAGTTTCTTTAACCAAAGCTGAAAACAGCCTTGGCTTATGGGCACAAACATAACCCTTTAGAGGCTAATTTAATGGGTATAATGTATCAATTTGGCCACAAAGCAATGGTAGTTTTTCCCCTAGGGCCTATGACATTCCAAGCCATAGGCTTTTGACTTGCTTTTCAGTACCAGGCATGAATTTCTCTCCTCCCATGGAGAAGGTCTCAAATCCAATTAGAGAGCAGTTAATTAACTCCCAATAAAAGGCATGTCACTTTGAACTAGTGGTACATCCTGTTTGGCTATTCAATTGTATACCTTTGCAGGATTCATTGCTGATTAACACTGCTGACTCTAAAAGAATTAATTAATTAATTAATATTTATTTGAGAGAGAGAGACAAAGAGGCAAATAGAATGGGTACACCAGGGCCTCCAGCCACTGCAAACGAACTCCAGACACATGCACCACTTTGTGCATCTGGCTTAAGTGAATCCTGGGGAACCGAAACTGGGTCCTTTGGCTTTGCAGGCAAGCACCTTTTCCACTGAGCCATCTGTCCAACCCTCTGGCGGCCTACAATGCACTTCTCAACACTATGACCACTAGACAGAGGGGAGGAGGCTTCTACATTAGTTCCACCTTGATTCCTCAGTGTCTGGTCACTGAAACATGTGGGGTCTTCATCTAGTTCTGGTGGGCAATCAAGAGCATTGGCAACAGCCTGCATTCTTTTGTGGGGTGAGGTCATGGGCCTCCCTGACCAGCAACACTCTGTGGGGGTGTCCACCTCTGGTACTGGGATTTCCTTGTAATAATCTATTGCTTCTGGGTACAGAAGTCTCCTCTCTAGCAGGATAGTTCTGCCCAAACTCTGTCTTTTTAAATTATATTTTAAAATTAGCTAATGAAGAAGTAGGTTTCCACATGGCTCATTCATGATGTCTTTAGTTAAGCGTATCCCTCCGACATACCTCCTCTCCTCCATTCCCTTCCTCTGATCCCTTTAGACCTTTCCACTCGCTATATTCCGCCCCTCGGCTTACACACCCACTTCTTTCTCCCCCAGTCCCTCCTTCCCCTTAGCCTCTTTCTATCTTCCTGGCCTCTATTACTGATTCTTACTCTATCTTTACATACAGTTCTAAACATCCAAAGCTAGGCTCTGCAGATGGGAGAGAACATATGCCATTTGTCTTTCTCAGCCTGGGTTACCTCACTTGATATACTATTTTCCAGATCTATCTACTTCTCTGTGAATTCCGTAATTTCATTTTCCTTTATGGCTGAATAAAACTCCATTGCATGTATGTACCACATCTTCATTATCCATTCATCGGTTGATGGGCACCTGGGCAGATTCCATTTCCTAGTTATTGTGAATAGAACAGCAACAAACATGAATGAGCAAGTATTTCTAGAGTAAAGAGTAGTGTCTTTGGTGTCTATGCCCAGGAATGGGATAGCTGGATCAAATGGTAGATGTGTTTTGGCTTTTTGGGAAACCTCCATACTGGTTTCCATAGTGTCTGTGCCAGCTTGCACTCTCACCAACAGTGAATAAGGGTTCTTCTGTCCTTTCCCCACACCCTTGCCAGCATTATTTTTTTGTCATTTGACTTTTTGATTAATGGCTATTCTGGCATGGTAAGATGAAATCTCAAAGTAGTTTTCATTTGGATCTCCTTGATGGCTAAAAATGTTGAACATTTAAATATATATATCCATATTTTGGGGGGACTTTCTGTTCAGTTCCATGGCCCATTTTTTGATCAGTTTGCTCAGCTGGAGTTATTCCATTTATCTTGCCAAGAATCCTGGGGTTCACAGAAGCAGTCTTAAACTTTTAGGGGGCACCAGATGAGGTGGGGTGGGACTTATACAAGGCAGTGCTCAGGTTTGGTAGGGGAGGGCTTCTGTGGGGTCGTGGGGTTGCACATGACTTTACAGGGAAAAGTGGAATGATGTGGCTTCAGCCACCCAAGGTCAACGGGGGGTGGGGGGTGGACACGTGGGCAGGTGGGCAGGGTACGGGGTCGGGAGGCTGCTAGGAATGGGGAAGTCACTTGTACAGACTTGACTCAACCGGGCTGGCAGAAGGGGCACAGTGATGTAGGCTTGGTTGGGGAGATCTGGTAGTCACCCATGACAGTGGCTCCACTGAGCACCTGTGTGGTACACACAGTGGGGTTAAGGAGCTAAATTGTTTTATCTTGGGTCTTTTTTTTTTTTTCCACCATGGGGGAAAGCTACCACAGCATTTATAATCATAGGAATTTATTTAGAATTATACTATATCCATAAGCTACTTTGGGGGACACTGAAGACTGAATCTTCCATGCTAGTCATTCTCCATTTACTCAAATCTTCTTTGGTATATTCAGTAAATTATAACGAGATTCCTCTTATAGACAAGGTATGTTTCTTGAATTCTACTTGGCAGACATTTTCTCAGTTTGATTGGTTATATTTCTATTCTATGACCCCCTCCATTACATTTTACCTAATCATGGACAACAGAACATGATTTTTTTTGTTTTAGGTAGGGTCTCACTCTGGTCCAGGCTGACCTGGAATTAACTCTGTAGTCTCAGGGTGGCCTTGAACTCACAGCGATCCTCCTACCTCTGCCTCCCGAGTGCTGGGATTAAAGGCGTGCGCCACCACGCCCGGCTCAGAACATGTTTTTAATGTTTGTTTTTTTTTTTTAAGCCTGTGTAGCCCAGGCTGATCTTGAACTCATTGTGTAGTCTAGGCTGGCCTTGAAACAGTGATACTGTCTCATCTCCCAGGTGTAGGCATAGGCATAGTATCTGATCACTTTGATGAACTCCTGTAAATTCTGAAAACAAAATTAGATGATTTTTAAAATTATTATTATTATTATTTTGGTTTTTCGAGATAGGGTCTCACACTAGTCCAGGCTGACCTGGAATTCACTCTGTTGTTTCAGGGCGGCCTTGAACTCACTGTGGTCCTCCTATCTCTGCCTCTCAAGTGCTGGGATTAAAGGCGTGCGCCACCCTGCCCGGGTTTTTTAATTAATTTTTTAAGGTTAGCATACAAATCAGTGGGTGCCATTAAGGCATTTTTCATACATTTGTCATTATTCTTTGTTTTAATTCATCTCTCTCCCTCATAGCTCTCTGTACACCCTGCCCAATGATTCTCTTATAAAATGTTTATAAACTGCATGGTTTGTATTGATTTTCAGTTTGAGGGATTATGTGGATTAGGCTAACCTCTGGGCATGAGGAGAAGCCCACCTTTAACTCTGAAATAAAAAACTGAATAAAAGGAAAGCTCTGACTAAGCAGTGGCATTCACTGCTCTCTGCTTCCTCACGGTGCCCTGAATGTGACGAGCTCCTGCCATGGCGCCTTCTCTGCCATGGATGGACTGTGATCTGGAAATAGAAGTTGAAAGAAACCCTTTCTCCCTTAAACTGATTTTTGTCATGTATTTTGTCCCATCCGTGGGATACAATACATAAGCAGTATTTGAAAATGCAAATAACATTTTATAACAAATCTATAATTTTCTAAACTTGCCATATATATATATATATATATGTAAATGGTTTTTTTATTTACAAGTAGAGAGAGAGAATGAATGAGAGAGTATATAGGTGTTACAAGGCCTCTTGCCACTGAAAATGAATTCTAGATGTGTGTGCTATATTGTGCGTGTGTCTTTACCTGTGTACTTGGGAATTGAACCTGGGCCATCAGGCTTTGCAAGCAAGTGTCTTTAACTGCTCAGCCATTTCTCCAGCCTATTTATAATTTTGTGAGGTGGGGTTTCACGTGTCCCAGACTGGCCTTGAATTCACTAGGTAGCTGAGGGTCACTTTGAACTTCTGATCTTTCTGCTTCCATCTCCTTGTGCTGAGATGACAGTTGCCTAGCGTCACACCCATCTAAGCTTGATGCATTCCAATAAATAATGTGAGCATTTATTTTCTTGCACCAACTAATATTATATTTTTTTTTCTGTTTCATCCAAGCAAACATTATATGCTATAAGTTTCTCTTGGTGACAGTCTATTTACATGCTTATCTAAGTATCACATGCTAATCAAACTGCAACTAGAGCTATTTATACACTTTTATATGAGAAATATTCCTTGATCAAATACATTTGAAAAATATACTACTAGCTATTTTACTCACCCATTGCTGTGATTTTTTCTAAAAATAATCATGACCAACTTAAGGGAGAAGGGTTTGTTTTGGCTCATCTTTTTTTTTTTTATTTGAGAGAGACAGGCAGAGAGAGAGAGAAAGAGGGAGAGAGAGAGAGAATGGGTGCACCAGGGCCTCTAGCCATTGCAAACAAACTCCAGATGCATGAGCCACCTTGTGCATCTGGCTTACGTGGGCTCTGGGGAATCGAGCCTTGAACCGGGGTCCTTTGGCTTCACAGGCAAGCGTTTAACAGCTAAGCCATATCTCCAACCCTTGGCTCACCCTTTGAGGGCACGTTACATCAAGCTGGGATGGCATGGAGGCAGAAGCATGACATGACTTGTCACATTGTGTCTGCAGTCACAAAAAGTAGAGAGAGGCATGCTCAGTACACTTCCTCCTTTAGATTCAGTCTAGGACTCCAACCTACGGAATGGTGCCACCTACTTACACGGTGAGCCTTCCGTCCTCAAAAAATCTGAAACTTCCCTCACAGACATGCACAAGGTGTGTTTCCTAGGTAATTATAGATCCAATTTGTTGACAATATAGATTAGCCATCACATCTCCATCCCTTGTCAACTTGACATCCAGGCATATCAATTTAATGTATAAAATTCCACTTCGTACCCATAATGTCTTATTTTCATCTCAGAACACAAAATCCACTTGGTCAATCTCTACACGAACCCATACACAGTCCTTAATCATCACTTTGGTTAAGTTCCAATGGCTCTTCTGAGGCTCAAGATAAACTATTAACTGTGAGTCCTATAATCTCAAAACACAAGTTACATATTTCCAATATATAATGGTACAGAGGAAAATTTTCCATTCCAAAGGACAGAAAGTGAAGAATAGCAAAGGAAGACAGGACCAAAGCAAGACTAAAACTCAGTGGGGGCTAATACCTTGAAACTCCTTACTTAGCTAGCCTCTAAGCCTTGTGATGGAATCTTCTGGGCTACAACAGCCTTGGGCAGTCCTGCTTCTCCACTGCTGCCTCTTGTGACACATGTATACTCAGTCTTGGGCCAGATCCACTTTGTGCCTCCAGCTTTCTTCAAAGAAGATCTGAGAGAGGTGGTTGAGTGCTTAAGGAGCTTGCCTACAAAGCTGAAGGACCCAGGTTTGATTCCCCAGTACCCACGAAGAGCCAGATGCACAACACAAGGGGCGCAGGAGTCTGGAGTTTGTTTGCAGTGTCTAGAAGCCCTGGTGCACCAATTCTCTGAAGGTCCTGGCATCTCAAACATCCTGGAGTCTCTATGGCAACTATGTAGCTAAGGCTGGCATTGAATTCCTGATCCTTCTACCTTCAACTCACTGGTGCTGGTTTATATGTTTATGCTATCACATTGACAAAATATACTATGATAATGTCCTGAGATTTGACTATATGGATTTGCTGTGTGAAATTCCCTGTCTCATATTTTTTTGTTTCTTTTGTATTCCTTTTTTTTCTTTTCAAGGTAATGTCTAATACAAGCCCAGTCTGACCTGTAACTCACTCTGTAGTTCCAGGCTGTACTTGAACTAACAGCAATCATCCTACCTCTGCATCCCAAGTGCTAGAATTGAAGGCATCCACCACTACATCCTGCTTATACTCCCTTCTTTTAATGAAGATTCCCTAGGACAGTTTAAGAAAGGGAACATGGTGGTTGGGGAGATGGCTCAGCAGTTAAGGCACTTGCTTGTAAAGCCTGATGGTGAAGGCTTGATTCCTCAATACTCATGTAAAGCCAGATGCACAATGTGGTGCATGCATCTGGATTTGTTTGCCATGGCATGAGGCCCTGGTATGCTCATTTTCTTTCTCTCTCTATGTCTGTCTGTCTGTCTCTCTCTCTCTGCTTGCAAATAAATAAAGATTTAAAAAAAATTACACTCTATTTTTAAAAGGGAACATAGGACACCATTCTATGTATTTATTTATTTTACTGTTTTAGTTTGGTGACTATATTTAAATATTTTATTTATTTGAGAGAGAGAGAGAGAGAGAGAGAGAAATAGGCAGGTAAAGAGAGAGAGAATGGGCACACCAGGGCCTCCAGCCACTGCAAACAAACTCTAGATGCAAGCGCCCCCTTGTGCATATTGCTTATGTGGGTCCTGGGAAATTGAACCTGGGTCCTTTGGCTTTGCAGGCAAGTAAGTACTTTAACTGCTAAGCCATCCTTCCAGCCCCCATAGTGACTATATTTAGAACCACTTGATTACTAACAACTTTATTATGGACTGGAGAGATGGCTTAGCAGTTAAGGTGCTTGCCTGCAAAGCCAAAGGACCAAGGTTGGAGTCCCCAGGACCCACATAAGCCAGATTCACAAGGTGGCACATGAGTCTAGAGTTTGTTTGCAGTGGCTAGAGGCCCTGGCAGACCTATTCTCTTTTTCTCTCAAGTAAATAAAAAAATAGTAATGTTATATATAATTTTTCATAAGTTCACTGTTTGGGCATCATATAATTGATTTTACCTTAGTTCATAACATTACTTCTATCCTGTAAAGTAATAAAGGGTGTGTTGCTTCCTAACTGAACTTCTGCTGATTTCTATTTTCTCCTAGTTTTATTCATCCATCCCATCCACAGCATGTTTTAAATTATTTATTTATTTATTTATTTGCAAGCAAATAGTGATAGAGAGAAGAGAGAGACAGAACAGGTGTGCCAGGGCCTCCAGCTGCTGCAAACAAACTAGACTCGTATGCCATTTTGTGCATCTGGCTATACTTGTGTGCTGGGGATCCAAGCCTGGGTCCTTTTGGCATTTCCAGCAAATGTCTTAACCACTAAGCTATCTCTCCAGGACTGCAGCATGCTTTTATCTTGATCCAATTTTGTCTAAATTTCACTCCCCTGACAGCCTGCCAGACCATGGAGGACTTTTAGGGCAGTTAAACTTCCTTCTCTGTATGTATAATATTGACATCTGTGGTGGTGAATCTTCATTGTCAACTTGATTAGATTTAGAGTCACCTAGGAGACACACCTCTGTGCCTGTCTGCGAGAGTGTTTCTAGGGCGGTGGAACTAAGCGGGAAGCCTCACCTGAAGTGGGTGGTGTCTTCCCAGGAGCCAGGCCCTGGTCTGAGCACAGAGGAAAAGAAGGAGGAAGCCAGCAGAGCTTCTGCATTCATCTCTCTCGGCCTCCAGGCTGTGACCACCATGTCACCACCCACTTCAAGCTCCGCCTATCATTCCTTCCCTGCCATGACAGACTACATCCTTTCAAACTATGACTTCTCAAACAACGCCCTGAAGTTGCTTTTGTCACAGCAACAAGAAAACTAACTTGTACAATACCTGTTAGATATTTGTCAAAACTCATTGAGTGTTCAGCACCAAGAGTGAAACTAAGCCAGGCACATCTTTTTTTTTTTTTTTTTCTTCTTTTGTACTGCTGGTCTCCTGCATGTTAAGTAACCACTGTGCTGCTGAATAACATGCCCAACCGTAAGGGACACTTTAGCCACGAGGACAAACTAGGCATAGGGTCATGCTCAGACATAAGGACATAAATGTTTTGAGACTGTCTATATATGAACATTGTTTAGTTGTTAAGGCCTCATTGATGATTAGCCAAATCGGGCTACAATACGTAACAGCAGCACCACAAGGGGGTGAAGACTTAAACAACAGAAAGTCATTTCTGGAAGTTGGAAGTGTGGGATCAGAGTGCCAATAGAGTAAGTGCTTGGTGACAGTCCTCTTTCTGGCTTCCTGTAACTGCTGCATTTTTTTTTTTCCTGTGACCTCTCATGATAGAAAGAAAGAGAGGAGATAGAGCACACACACACACACATACACACACACACACACACATATGTATATATGCACACACACATACACACACACATATATACATACATATATACATATATATATACATATATATGTATATATATATATATACACACATATATATACACATATCTATACATATATAATTATATATACATATATAATTTTATTGACAACTTCTATACTTACAGACAACAAGCCACGGTATTTCCCTTCCCTCCCCTCCCCTCCCCTCCCCAACTTTCTCCTTCATAACTCTGCTGAGAGAGTTTTTTTTGGCATCTCCTAAGGACACTAATCTCATCCCAGCAATCACAGGAGCTCCACCCTCATGACCCATCGAAACCTAGCTCATTATCCCCAGACAACCTCATCCTCAAATGCCCTCCTGGTGGTTTACAATGGGCGATACTGGTTTATAGCTTTACTGTCTGGGATGAAGGTGGACGTAATCTTTCTCGCTGGGTATAGCGGTGCACAGCAGGCTGGGGTAGGAAAGTTACTTGAGCTCACAAACTCAAGCCCAGCCTGTGCAGTATTATAGAGACTCAGTCTTCAAGATTGTGACTAGGCGGGGTATGGTGGGTGACTACACCTTTAATCCCATCACTCGGGAGGCTGAGGTAGGAAGATCGCCATGAGTTCACGGCCACCCTGAGACTGCATAGTGAATTCCAGGTCAGCCTGAGCTAGAACAAGACCCTACCTCAAAAAACAAAACCCAAGCCGTGAGTAGTAAATTTTGGTTGTTTATATATTACTCCTTGATTTAATGTATTTAGTTACACCAGTCTGAGTAGCTTAGATAATTGTCATGTACCTATAATAATGCCATTTTTTCTCTCTTCTATCCCTCTTTCTTTCAAATTTTTATTAACTTCCATGATTATAAAGAATATCCCATGGTAATACCCTCCCTCCCTCCATTTTCCCCTTTGAAACTCCATTCTCCATCATATCCCCTCCTCATCTCAATCAGTCTCTCTTTTATTTTGATGTCATGATCTTTTCCTCCTCTTATGAAGGTCTTGTGGAGGTAGTGTCAGACACTGTGAGGTCATGGATATCCAGGCCATTTTGTGTCTGGGGGGAGCACATTGTAAGGAGTCCTACCCTTCCTTTGGCTCTTACATTCTTTCCTCCATCTCTTTCGCATTAGACCCTGAGCCTTGGAAGGTGTGATCGAGATATTGCAGTGCTGAGCACTCTGGTCACTTCTTTCCACCACCATGATACCTTCTGAGTCATCCCAAGGTCACTGCCATCTGAAAAAAGAAGATTCTCTACCAAAAGTGAGAGTAGCGTTAATATAAGGGTATGAACGTTAAGAGAAGTGCTTACTGGGCAGTTTGATGAGCACAGTATATACATTTAGCCAGACAGCAGCAGACGTTACAACCCTAGGGCTCATGGCTACTCCTGTTTCAGGTTTTCAGTATCAGGGATGTATTCCCTCCCATGGAGCGGGCCTACAGTCCAACTAGAGGGCAGTTGGTTTCCACCATGACAGATGTGTTACTACTATACCCGTTGGCTCATTTGGCCTGGCTGGCCAAATATAAGGCTTGCAGTGTCCACTGCTGAGTATCTTTACTGGTGATTTTTTTCTCTCCCATTGAACTACATGCAGAATGGCTTTTCCCAGCTTTCTGTCAGCTGCCTCTTTCTTTTTGCCTTCTGGGTTTTCTTTCATTTTTAGAGAACCAAAATAAATGTTAGCTAGGCAGGAACAGTGTACCATCATTGCTAGACTTTCAAAGCATGCGTAACACTGAGTTTGAGGAATTCTGCCGGAAAGGACCTCACAGAGGACTTTCTGCTCTTCTAGGGTTAGGACTTCTCAGAGGAAACTTAGAAACACCAAACAAGATAGGGGACGTTACTAGAAGACTTCGTTTTTCCTTCTTTCGTTGTTTGTACACACTTGTCCATTCATTTGCACCATTAGAATCATGAACTCTCGTGTCAGAAACTCTGTGAGCTGGATCAGGGCGCCCTGGATTCTGATTCTAGCCCCTGTGGTAAGTGGTGGGGTGATACACAAGTCACTGTGCCTCACTTCTCAAGCACTGGAGTTAGGTGTGATTCCTCACCTCCCACACATATTTAAAGTTCCTTCCTTCCTTCTTTCATCTGGTTTCCTCCCTCCTTCCCTTCCCTTCCCTTCCCTTCCCTTCCCTTCCCTTCCCTTCCCTTCCCTTCCCTTCCCTTCCCTTCCCTTCCCTTCCCTTCCCTTCCCTTCCCTTCCCTTCCCTTCCCTTCCTTTCCCTTCCCTTTCCTTTCCTTCTCCCCCTGTCTTCCTCCCTCGTTTCCTTTCATAGGCTTTTATATAGCTCAACCTGGTCTTGAACTCACTATGCAGCTGATACTGACCTCCTTCCTCCTCTACCTCCCAAGTTCTGGGAGTGCAAGAGTGCACCACCACACCTAATGATATGCCTCCCCCACCCCAATACACCTTGTTACTTGCTTAACTTTATTTATTTATTTATTTATTTATTTATTTTTTATTTTTTTGGTTTTTTCGAGGTAGGGTCTCACTCTGGTCCAGGCTGACCTGGAATTCACTATGGAGTCTCAGGGTGGCCTTGAACTCATGGCAATCCTCCTACCTCTGCCTCCCGAGTGCTGGGATTAAAGGCGTGCGCCACCACGCCCGGCTATTTTTATTTTTGATGTAGGTTCTCATGTTAGCCCAGCTGACCTGGAATTCACTATGTAGTCTCAGGTGGCCTCGAACTCGCAGTGATTTTCCTACCTTTGCCTCTTGAGTGCTGGGACTAAAGGCATGCACCTCCACGCCTGGCTCTGGCTTAACTTTATTCAGTCTCTGGTTTTCAGGGGAAAGCAATTTAGGTTGCAAAACAATCCTTGAAGCAGCAGGACTCAGTGCTTAAGACTTGTTGGAGAGATCGCCACAGTGGCTTGGTGCAGTTCTGGTAGGTTCACTGCTCAAAGATAGCAGGGTAGTTCCAAGCATGTCCCTCATCCTCCTCAAAAGGACTCTGTCACCAGCATTTGAAAGTCGGTGTGCTCACCGTGACTTTATTTTTGCAGAGGAATCCAAAGCTTGTGATAAAAGGGAATGGAATGTTCAGGGAAGTACGAGAGGCTCATTTAAGTGTTCAGAACTCAAAAGAAAAAGCCTCCTGACTCCTCACTGCTAACTTGTAGGCTGTAATAATCTGTGCATGTTGCAAAACCTGAAACTCATTAAAAAGAAGCAGTTTCTGTAGAGTGGTTTATGGAAATTGGTTTATTATTGTGTCATGAATAGCATAAACTTAAACTAATGAGATAATCTGAAAAGTGGGGGGGGGGTTCTGTCATCACAAGTGACGCCATTACCTCATTTAGAGATAGCAGCAAGGCAACAGTTAACCCTTACAAAGATACTAAAAAAAGAGGCCAGTGTGGTGGTGCATGCTTTCAATCCCAGCACTCAGGAGGCAGAGGTAGGACGATTGTGGTTGAGTTCAAGGCCACCCTGAGACTGCGTAGTGAATTCCATCCAGATCAGTCTGGGCTGGAGCGAAACCCTACCCGGAAAAACCAAAAAAAAAAAAAAGAGAGAGAGAGAGACATGTGTCAGATTTTCAGGACCCTTTCCAGGGCCTTGGCTGAAGCTTGCCTTTAAGTTTTCTTTTCTATTTTCCTGTTAAGTCTCTGTATAATCTCTTCACAAACAAGTGATTCCAAACTATTTCCAGAACCCACTTATAAAACATAAAAATTTAAAGATGCATGTGTGCCATTATCATTATATATTTTTGAATCTAGTAATTGGGAGAAAGTACTAAGATAATAAGAGCATAAGATAAAGAAAAAACTATGTTTGAATGTATAAGCGTGTGAATCCTGAACAGACTGGGCATCCTGAGTTTGAAAACTTTGGAAAAATCTAACACATATTGATCGTTGACATGTAGCACAGTGAAAGATCTCACCCTGACCTCATGCAGTGGGTTGGGTCACAGTCAAAACACAGACATTATAAGAAATTGAATAGAGGGCTGGAGAGATGGCTTAGCGGTTAAGTGCTTGCCTGTGAAGCCTAAGGACCCCGGTTCAAGGCTTGATTCCCCAGGACCCACGTTAGCCAGATGCACAAGGGGGCGCACGAGTCTGGAGCTCGTTTGCAGTGGCTGGAGGCCCTGGCGCGCCCATTCTCTCTCTACCACCTCTTTCTGTCACTTTCAAATAAATAAATAAATAAACAACAACAAAAAAGGAAATTGAATAGAGTTACCTTCAGTGTATGTGTCTGAGATGCATATGAAATAGAAATGAATTTCACGTTCAGATGTGGGCCCCAGTTCCAGGATGACTCATTGTGCATATGTAAGTAAACACTGTGCTCCAAAATCTGAGAAAATTCTGAACCGGAAAGCACTTCTGGCTTCAAGTATTTCAGGTAAGGGTGCTCAACTCACACATGTTTTAGAGGTGAGTCTTACATTTGAATTTAAGGTTGCTAACAGCCAAAGGCAAGTGGGGTTCTGGTTTATTACCACCACATCAATACTTAGCGAGTGAAAAGGGCAGTTATTACCTTGGGAAGGGTTTTGTTAGAGGTCCCGGCTCAGTGCTGACTTCAGAGGTCAGCTGAGGCTGCAGGTATGTGAAGGTCAGAGCTGGGCTGAGAGCTACTTCTTTTCAGATAGTTCAACACAGGGCTGTTAGCTGAGGCCAGTGGGCATCTATCTATGGCAAAAGGCATTGGTCTTTGTCCACAGGGCTGCCTGGGTGTCCTTATAGAACCACCACTGTTGGCCCGAGAAAGGGAATCAAGAGAGGCCATTGATGACCCACGCTTAAAAAGGCACACCAAACCAGTGTGTGGCACACACCTTTAATCCTAGCACACAAGAGGCAGAGGTAGAGTGAGTTCCAAGGTCAGCCTGGGCTAGAGTGAGAACCTGCCTCAAGAAAAAAACAAAAATAGGGCAGTTAAGTGCTTGCCTGTGAAGCCTAAGGACCCTGGTTCGAGGCTTAATTCCCCAGGACCCATGTTAGCCAGATGCACAGGGGGTGCATGCATCTGGAGTTCATTTGCAGTGGCTGGAAGCCCTGGCGCACTCATTCTTTCTCTCTTCCTCTCTCTCTCTCTCTCACTCTCAAATAAATAAATAAAGATAAAACAAACAAACAAACAAAAAACAATGACAACAACAAATGCAAAGATATACTAACACTTCTGTAACACTTTGTGGTCACCCAGACCAGCCTGGTACATGATGACATTGCAGCTGAAGCAGAGCATTAACATGAGGCTGGGACCATGGAGGGCTATCTTTGCAGCTGTAACCCAGTGATAAATTATAACAGTCAGTAGGATTCATTTAAAAACAACCTAGAGGGCTGGAGAGATGGCTTAGTGGTTAAGCACGTGCCTGTGAAGCCTAAGGACCCTGGTTCGAGGCTCGGTTCCCCAGGACCCACGTTAGCCAGATGCACAAGGGGGCGCACGCGTCTGGAGTTCGTTTGCAGTGGCTGGAGGCCCTGGTGCGCCCATTCTGTCTCCTTCTCTCTCTCTGCCTGTCTTTCTCAAATAAATAAAAATAAACAAAAAAATATTAAAAAAAAAAAAACAACAACCTAGAAATGACTCGCTGGATAAAGCACGGGCCACTGAAGAGGGAGACCTGAGTTCAGATCCTCAGTGCTCACGAAAATGCCAGTTTGGTGTCTCTGCCCACCCGTTCTGCCAGTGCTCTAGAGGCAGAGATTCCTTGGAGCAAGCTGACCAGCTAATTTAGCTAAATTGGTAAACTCTGAGCTCAAGAGAAAGACCCTGCCTTGGCAAACAAAGTGGAGAGTGAAGGAAGTAGGCCTCCAATGTTGACTTTCTGGCTTCTGAATGTACACACACACATACACTCACTTCACCTATTACATGCAAACACACATGCACATGCAATACCACTCCCCTTAGGTTTATGGTTATAGGCAACTTTATTTTAATTTTTAAAAATATTTTATTTATTTATTCATGAGAGAGAAAGAGAGAATGGGCATGCCAGGGCCTCTAGCCACTGCATTCAAACTCCAGGCAAATGTGGCCCCTTGTGCATCTGGCTTACGTGGGTGCTGGGGAATCAAACCCAGGTCCCTAGGCTTCGCAGGCAAACATCTTAACTGCTAAGCCATTTCTGCAGTCCCTTTATTTTAATTTTTGAGGAAGGGTCTCACTTTAGCCCAAGCTCACATGAAATTCATTCTGTAGCCCAGGCTGGCTTTGGATTCATGGCAATCCTCCTACCTTGTCTTCTGAGTACTGGGATTAAAGGCAACTTTAACTTGAATAGGCAACTTTTTAAAAATTGAAATAGGAAAAAATACTCATGCTGCATTAAAAAACTGTGTAACATGCTTTCAATTATATATTGTACCTGTTTTCTGAAAGTAAAATAGTTTCAGTAGTAGGTTGTAAGTGAATATTTTTATGTTATATCTTAATGTAATATTTTTCTTTTGGGGGGGTTTAAAACTATAATCTTGTATAACCCAGTCTGGCCTCAAACTTGCTATACACCTGATCCTCCTGCCTCCAACTCGCAGACGCTGGGGTTACAGGCATGCACCCCCATACCCAGCTGCTTATTGAAAAGTTATAGCACAAAAATTAAGCATGATTAGGCAAAATCACCAGTATGAGAAATCTACATAGTTGTCTAAGCTTAAAGCATTCAGATATGCAAATAGCATCCAAGGTTCATCTTTTTTTTTTTTTTTTTGTTTGTTTCTCGAGGTAAGGTCTCACTCTAGCCCAAGCTGACCTACAAGTCTCAGGGTGGCCTCGAATTTATGGTGATTCTCCTACCTCTGCCTCCCAAGTGCTGAGATTAAAGGCGTGCACCACCACGCCCAGCGAGGATCCAAGGATAATCTTTGCAGTAACTGGAGTGATGATTCTCAAATCGTGGTGTTTTTACCCCTGAGATTATACACATCAGAGTGCTGAGAGTACTTAAAATCAGGAAATTAGTAAGACCATCTTCTGAACCATTAACTCTATAAGATTTAGAGGAAAATTGTGAATTTTTTCCCCTTAAAACATTTTTCACATGGGCTGAGGAGATGGCTCAATGTTAAAAGCTGCTTGTTCTGCAAGCCTGTGGACCTGCATCTGGTCCCCAGTGTTCACATAAAGCCAGATACACAGTGTCATACAGGTGTGTAATCCCAACTCCCTACTTCAATAGGAGGCAGAACCAGGACCCAGCAGCAAAACAGGAGACCATGTCTTAAAAATAAGGTGGAAGATGGGGCTGGAGAGATGGTTTAGTGGTTAAGCGCTTGCCTGTGAAGCCTAAGGACCTCAGTTCGAGCCGCGATTCTCCAGGACCCACGTAAGCCAGATGCACAAGGTGGTGCATGCATCTGGAGTTCATCTGCTGTGGCTGGAGGCCCTGGTGCTCCCATTCTCTCTCTATATCTGCCTCTTTCTGTCTGTCTGTGGCTCTCAAATAAATAAAAATAGACACACAAAAAAAATAAGTAAGGTGGAAGGAGAGGTCCAACACTCTGAGGTTTGTCCTCTGACCTCATATGTGCCATGGTGTGCATGTACACACACACATGCGCGCGCACACACACACACACACACACACACACACACACTTGTTCTGTGGATCTATGAGTATGGTCAGCAGCTAACTTAATGTAATTTATACCAACTTTCTGTTTTACCTTTGTTTAATTTTTGCAGTTTTTAATATTGCTGTCTACCAGAAATTACTGGGAATTTTAGGCTTTTGTATCATTGAAAGAAACTAGGCTATTTGCTCTGCTGCATAGTTGGGCACATTATTGCTGGGAACCTAGCATTAGGTAAATGCTATTTTTTCTTCATTAGCTACCCCACTCCCAAAGTAATGCTTAGAGCTAGATATGTGATTCCCCCAGCAGCCCCATGGAAGGACACATGTATTATTTTGAAGAATAGAGATGCTTCTTTTCAAGTTTCTGTATTTTTGCATTTGTATATTAAAGATTTTGATTGTAGAATACATTATTTTCTCACAAATCAGGTCAACTTCCTGACCTAATTTCCCCTAACAAAATATTTATTTATGATGTGAAACTCTGCCCAGTTTTACTCCACATGGCAGCAAGTTTCCTAGTAACTCACATATTCCTGGAATTCTGTTAAAAATTGAGATGCTTTGTTTGTTTTCTTAAAATGCAAGATTGAACACTTAAAATGATAATCTTCCAATAAGATCACCCATTGATGGTGGGAAGTGAAATTTTGATGCCTGAGTTTAAGACCGTTGGACCCATGAGATATTCATATTCAAAGAAAGAAAATAACTGAAGTGCCAAAAGTCGTGAGATATTCATCCTCGAAGATAACCCAAATGACCACAGGTTGTTAACAGGTAAAACTGTCATTCGGGTTGGAGAGATGACATAGTAATTAGGGTGCTTGCCTACAAAGCCTAAGGACCCATGTTCAACTCTCCAGATCCCACATAAGACAGATGCACAAAGGTGAGGCAAGCATAAGGTTGCACATGTCCACTAGGTGGCGCAAGCATCTGGCAGTCTACTGCACTGGCTGAAGCCTTGGCATGCCAGTTCTCTCTTGCTCTCTGGCTCTCTCTTAAAAAAAAAAAAAAAATGTTGAGCCGGGCATGGCGGTGCTCGCCTTTAATCCCAGCACTCTGGAGGCAGAGGTTGGAGGATTGTCGTGAGTTCAAGGCCACCCTGAGACTACATAGTGAATTCCAGGTCAGCCTGGACCAGAGTGAGATCCTACCTCGAAAAACAAAACACAAAACAAACAAAAGTGTTGGTGAATATACCCTTCACTGAATTTGGCAGAAAAATTAGTTTGTGTTATTCCCATCCCAGTAGAGTTGTCAGTGTGAAGCAGTAGATACGGAAACAATACAGGCTATGCCCTGACTCTAGTACATTGCCTTGTGTGAGATATGTTGCTCAATGGGTAGAGTGCTTGTCAACATTCATGAAGCCTTGAGCTCGTCCTAAGCACCACATATACAGGGTGTTGTGGCACACACCTATAATCCCAGAACTCAGGAGTTAGAGAAGGAGGATCAGAAGTTAAAGGTCATCCTTAGCAACATAGCAACTCTAAGGCCAACCTGGGTTACATGAGACCCTATCTCAAAAAATAAAATAAAAAATAAAATAAAATTTAAAAATTACATTGGAAGCCGGGTGTGGTGGCACACGCCTTTAATCCCAGCATTCGGGAGGCTGAGGTAGAAGGATTGCCGTGAGTTCGAGGCCACCCCATAGCATAGTGAATTCCAGGTCAGCCTGGGCTAGAGTGAGACCCTTCCTCGAAAAACAAAAACAAAAACAACAACAACAAAAAATTACATTGGTTCATTTCTCATGTGAACAGCTGATGGTGGGTTCTGAGACTCCATGGTACTCCCTCCCACACAACGTCTAATTTGCTCTCAGGGTTGAATATTGATCACCAGGGGATATAAAAGGTAAGGGAGAGGAATACAGAGAGATGGGCTGATGGAACAAAAATACATTTCCGTCAGAGGAATAAGTACCAAAGTGCTGCAGCCCAGCTCCCAGCAGCATAGTGTATGCTTTCTAAAGGGCTCGAAAGGAGGGCACAACCCGAGGCATCCCTCCCCTGAAGGACTGACTGCTGCTCTCACCAGGCATAACCCACAACCCAATGGGGAAGACCAGCAACCCCGCTGAGGTTGGCCATCAGCGGATTAGGGGGAGGGAGAAGAGAAATGATGGTCCAATACATGATGTGTCCGTACAAAGCATACTCTTAATAATACATAAACAAATAGAACCAGAGGGGAAGAGTTCAGGTGTGCCAACACAATAAAGATTTGAGGAAATGGGAATGCTGATGACCTCGATGTAGTCACTACACATGTACCAAATGATCACATGGTACCGTAAATGTGTACACTTATTTACGTGCTGTAAATGAGAGCATTCATTTATATACCATCAAAACCAAGATGAAAGAATAACACAGAGCCAAGGACCTGGAAGATCAAGCTCTGACCCTCAAATGGTCATAGAAATGTCATGGTTTTCTCAGTTCCCTTCAGAACCAGTTGCAGAAGTCTATCTACCTGTGTGTGTAAGGAGATATGAACAGCACATGAACACCATTGTGTGTCAATGCCACAGATGTTTCTGTCAGCATCAGTCTTACTGTGGATGTGCAAAATGGCCTTAAACCTTATCATTTATGGGGGCAGACCCAGAGCAACTGTATCAAGTTGTTTTATTTATTTAGTTAGTTAGTTACTGAGGCAGAGTGGTCTCTCCGTAATCCAGGTTGAACTGAAAGTTTTTAGCCCCTGCTGGCTTTGAACTCAGGGCAATTCAGCCTCAGTCTCCTGAGTGTACTGAGATTAAAGGCATATACCACCATGCTGGCTGAAAACCACTCTTCTTTTAGAAACCACTTAAATAATGAGGAAAAAAAAATCACTAAGAATTTTGAAATTAAAACTATAGAAATGAAGGAAGAAAGAAAGAAGAGAAAAGAAGGAAGGGATGGAAGGACGAAGGATACAAGGGAGGAAAAGAGAGAGAGTGCACAAAAAGCCTTGAACAGAAAAATTTAAAAAATACTAAAATAGCCTTTAAAATTAATTTCAAAATCCTTATGGACAATGAGCAACTGTATATTTGTATATTTGTATATCTGTATATTTGGTCAAAACATATTTTGCCAAGGTCAAACAGTTGACCTTTTGACCTATGCCATTGAATAACACATTTTTATATCCTGAAAATATTAATTCAAATGTAACCTGGGATGGTGGCACATGTCTATAATTCTAGCACTTGGAAAGTAGAGGCTAGAAGATCATTGTTGCCCTCAGCTACCTAACGAGTTCAAGGCTACATGAGGCCCTGTCTCGCAAAAATAAGACAAAACATAAATGGCCAGGCATGATGGCGCATGTCTTTAATCCCAGCACTTGGGAGGCAGAGGTAGGTGGATCACCATGAGTTCAAGGCCAGCCTGAGACTATATAGTGAATTCCAGGTCAGCCTGGACTAGAGTGAAACTCTACTTCGAAAAACCAAAACAAGAAAAAGAAAAACACATAAATGGATACATTTCTTGTTATCAGATATTACTGATGGTCATTAATGTACTTTTTATTCATTTTTGATTATTACATTTTTGTGGGAATATTTGTGAAATCATGCTTATTTACAAAGTGCAAATAAATTTTGACCAGATATGTGAGATTTCAGTGATCACAGTGGCAACTAGAAGACAAAACCAGGGATAAATCAGGCATATATAAAATTGTAGGGGTATTTATTTATTTACTTTATTAAGAACTGTATCATTTATTGAGAGCACCTCATTTGCATTTTTAAATTTTATTTTTATTTATTTATTTGAGAGTGATAGAGAGAGAGGGAGGGAGAGAATGGGTGTGTCCGGGCTTCTAGCCACTGCAAATGAACTCCAGACGCCTGAGTCCCCTTGTGCATCTTGCTAACATGGATCGAGCCTCAAACCGGGGTCCTTAGGCTTCACAGGCAAGCACTTAACCGCTAAGCCATCTCTCCAGCCCCCATTTTTTTGTTTTTTACATAGTACATTTAACATGATGGTTAAAATAACAAATTGTGGGTATTTTCACTGAAAATAATAGTATTGCTTCAAGAAAAAAATGAAGGTGGAGTGAAAAAAATTGATATTGAAAATCATGGGCTATTTAGATTTTTTAACTTATATGTGATAAAAAATTGTAGCATCAATGGGAAAAAAATCTCACTTCTTCATTGAATTGAGTTTTAGACAAATAATTATTAGGTTATAAAATATATACCAACCATAGATCAGGGAAACTATCAGTTTTCCTCTTGTCCTTGTTTTCAGTATATGCATTTTATTATTATTCTGTTTTTTTGGGGGGTAGTGGTGGGGTTGAGGTAGGGTCCTGCTCTTGTTCAGGCTGACCTGGAATTTACTATGTAGTCTCAGGGTGGACTCGAAGACACAGCAATCCTCCTTACCTCTGCCTCCTGAGTGCTGGGATTAAAGGTGTATGCCACACACATGGCTGTTTTGTGTTTTTTTTTTACACTATTTATTTATTTGAGAGAGAGAGATAAAGAGGCAGATGGAGAGGGAGAGAGAATGGGTACATCAGGGCCTCTAGCCATTGCAAATGAACTCCAGATGGATGTGCCACCTTGTTCATCTGGCTTACATGGTTACTGGGGAATCAAATCTGGGTCCTTTGGCTTTGTAGGCAAATGCCTAAAGTGCGAAGCCATTTCTCCAGCCCACATTTTTTTTATTATTATTATTCTTGTATCTCATTCTAAGTATCTCCAATTGATGATTTCCCTTCATAGCTTACAATGTGGTAAAAGTTAAACCCAAAACAAAGCCAAAGGTGCTGGATAAGTTAACTTTCTTGTGGCTGTGACCAAAATACATGATGTAGGCAACTTGAAAGAGGCAAGATGCATTTTGGCAAAACTCTCCAGAGTTTCAGTCCATCACAGCAGGGACGGCATGGTGTCATGGCAGAGGAAGCATGTGGCCGCACTGTTCACATCACTCACTGCGGACAAGGAAGCAAAGAACACGGGGAAACCAGGGGCTGGTGTACCATGGGAGACCTGCTCCCAGCATTCTACTTCTGTAGTGAGGCTCCACCTCCCTGTTTGCAGACCCTCAAAGAACAGCACCATTAGTCACTGCTTTGATCTCCTTACTGCTAGTCAGACAACCTCTTCCAGGAAGATGGAGGTAGACACTGACAAGACTCAAAATTCATCAAAGCAGAAAATCAGAGGCTGTAGAGAGCTCAACACTAAAGGAGACTTGAAACACACCCTTGAAGGCTCAGGGAGCAGGAAGAAAGAGTGGAAAGAATGTAAGAGTCACATGGTAAGAAGGTGTCCTGTAAGGCACTGCCTTCCCCACAGGAACTGAGTAGTGTATTCATGACCTCCCCCACTCCCTAATTACCGATAACCCCACTGAGAAAGACCTTCAGTTGAACTGGATCAAGGAAGAGGGGACAAAAGATAACTTGATGGGAATATGAGCAATTTTCAGTATGTTCCTACATTAAAGTTACCTATAAAATTATTTTAAAAACTAGCTCCATTAGCTGGGTTCAAGCACTCAAAACCCAAGCCTGTGGGAGACACTTAGTGGTTAAGGCGCATGCCTGTGAAACCTAAGGACCCAGGTTTGATTCTCCAGGTCCCACATAAGCCAGATGCACCTGAAATTCATTTGCAGTGGCTAGAGACCCTGACATTCCCATTCTCTCTCTTTCCCTCTGTCTCTAATAAATAAATAAAAAATAAAATCTTTAAAAATGTCTTTATCCACATACCTAGGGGATTCTGAGATTTTTAAAGTACTATTAGTCCAGAGGGGCAAAGAAAATTGGTAGGAGATTGAAACTGATTTAAAAGCTTGCTTCCCTCCAATTTTGCATCATTGATATATTCATTGCAATGGCACCTTGTTCATTTACCAAAAGACATAATTTTTTTTTTGTTGTTGTTGTTGTTTTTTTGTTTTTCAAGGTAGGGTCTTGCTCCAGCCCAGGTTGACCTCAAATGCACTATGTAATCTCAGGGTGGCCTTGAACCCATGGTGATCCTCCTACCCTCTGCCTCTCCTGGGGTACTGGGATTAAAGGTGTGCGCCACCACTATGGCCCGACATTTTTTTTTTTTTTTTTCTGAGGCAAGGTCTCACTCTATCCCAGGCTGACTTGGAAATCTGTAACCCAGGCTGGCTTTGAACTCACAGAAATCCTCCAGCTTTACCCTTCTGGGTATTGGGGATTAAAGGTGTGAGCCACCATGCCCAAGTAAGACATGCTTTACTGACTTTTCCCCTAGGGGTAAAGAATTTAAAATATAGTTTCTGTATCCTAACTGACGGCTGGAGTGCAGGATCTTCCTAGAACACCTGGGTTCAGCTCCAGACCATGACGGCCAGCTACATACGGTTATCTGAAGGCTTCTCCTGCCTCAGCCTGCTTCCTTCTTCATTTTCATACACAGCAACTTGGGGGAAAAGATCTTGAGACCCTAGCATCCCCTCCAGCATTTGCTTGCTACAGGATCTGACACACACACAAGAATGGGAAGTGGAGATGGGAAGGCAGCAAGCGCCCTACTCCAACTGGACCTGGACCACAGGTGTTTCTGGAACACACGCTTTGGCTGGCACAATAACAGAGGCTTGTGAAGAGTGCCCTGGTGGCAGCAGAGGACAATGAAAGCAAGGACAGGGGATTGGTTGACAGTTCCTCGGTTGCTTTGATGTTTTACAGAAGGATGGCCACATGTCGACGGCATGGAAGAAATGTTTGAAAATTAAGTGCGATGATCACAGGGTCTTTTGGTAACTACAAAAAGCCTTCATCTCCATAGAGGAAGAGGAGAAATCGTTGAAAAACACCCAGGATAGTTTGAGTCACCAAGCTTCAAAGACAGTTGCGTGCTCAGCTCAGGCAGGACTGCTCTGCCACATGCAGGGCTCTGGTTGGGAAACCTGGGGTCATGACATATGGGTGAGGCAATGTGTAGATAACCTGAAAGCGTTTGGCTCCCAACCTGTCTGAGCTGAGAGTGTACAGAGATACCTCTCCCTTGAAGCCACTACCATTCCCTGTCCTCATGTAAGAAGACCCTTGGATCAATCAGGGTTCTCGAGAGGAACAGAACCGATAGAATGAATTGTATTAAAAGGGAATTTATTGAGGAGACACTGCTCTTCAGACCCGCTGGTCTTCGGTCCACACTGGAAAGCAGCAAGCAGCACTATGGACAGGTGGGTGGGGAGGAGAATACCTTTCTTCCCAGAGCTTCTTTTGAAAAAATCTCCCCTCCAAGAGGGGCCACCCACTCTAGGGAAAGGGCTCACCCTGGGGGAAGGATTCCTCCTTTAGTTAATCCTTTCTGGAAGCAACCTCAGAGATCCACTTACGAGGAATGTCTGTGGATTCTTAAACATATCAGGTTGACACAAACTTAACCATCACAGCCCTACAGGGGCCACTTCACTGCAGGCAAGATGATCACTCTGGATCTTTCTTTACTTCTCTCTTGGCTGCTAGGCCAGTCAGTAAGGTTAGGTCACAGTTTGGCTCTAGCGGGGACACGCCTGGATGTGACATGGGAAGAAAGGGATCACGACGCAGATCATACACAGAAAGGTCAAGGAGCCTCAACCTGAAGGCTGGATAAGCAAGAGGTTATTGACTTGGCGTCACTGCTCTGGCATGTGAGGTCTAGAACCCTCGTTGCCAGGGTGGCACGTGGAAGCCTGGAACAGGTGATGCCCCAGACTGAAGGGAACTACAGTGCCGTGTCATCCCCTCACACAACAAGAGGGATACAAGATCTAATTTAGGGGAAGTTGTGGGTTCCTGAGAACACAGAAAGTTGCAGACTTTCTTCTTCAGCAGTTCTGAAGAGAAATGTGGATACTGCTTGCTCTGTTCTGCATATATGTTATCTCCCAAGGGGTCATGTATTTGAAACTTGCTCCCTAGGTGGCCATGGTAGGAAGGGATATGGAGCCTCTATCATGAGGCCCAATGAGGGGAACTTGGATAGTGGAGTATGCTTATAAAAGGATTCAGGAAGGTTTTATGGGACCTATGAGTTGGTTTTTACAAGAGGGTTTTAAAAATTTTAATTTTATTTATTTATGACAGAGAGAGAGAGAGAGAGAGAGAGAGAGAGAGAGAGAGAGAGAGAGAGAGCACGAGAGAGAGAATGGGTGTGCCAGAGCCTTTAGCCATTGCAAAGAAACTCTAGAAGCATGTGCTACTTTGTACAATTGCCTTAACCACTAAGCCATCTCTCCAGCCTGAGTATTTTTTTTTTTTAATAAAGGAATGAGCCTGGTTAGTCCCCCACCTTGACTCCTGCCTTGGATTTGTACCTGTGCAGCCCCCATGAGATCTTCCATTCAACCAAGCTGGTGTTGCCACCGCTCCCTTCAACCCCCATAACTGTGAGCTAAGTAAACCTCATTTCTTTATAAGTTTCCAACCTCAGATTAAACTATATATATATTTATTTATTTATTTGAGAGAGGAAGAGGCAGAAGGAAAGAGAGAATGGGCGCTCCAGGGCCTCCAACTACTGCAAACAAACTCCAGACACACACGTGCCCCCTTGTGCATCTGGCTTACGTGGGTCCTGAGGAGTTGAACCGAGGTCCTTAAATGCCTTAACTGCTGAGCCATTTCCCCAGCCCAGATATGACAATGAAATCTAGCCTGGAATCATAACTATTACTCCTTTGCTTCATGCCCATTGCTCCCTTTTCATATGCAGTGATGGATGTTCTACTTGTGTATTTTACTTAATCTCAACTTCTTGCCACTGGTTTTATGCCTATTTTTGTTTTTCAGATAAGGAACTTATAACCTGGAGAGGAAGCTACCAATATTAGTGAGTGCCTGGGTCCTCAGTGAGTAGAGGAAGAAACCTCTTCCAGGTACCACTGAAAGATGAATTTTCTACAACTGTTTCCCCTGTGTGGATTAGCATTCTTGTCACTATGACAACATATCTAGCAGAAACAACTTAAAGGTGTAAATATATTTTTTATTTATTTTAAAAAATATTTTATTTATTGAGAGAGAGAGAGAATGGGCATACCAGGGCCTCCAGCCACTGCAAACGGAATCCAGATGCATGTGCCCCCTTGTGCATCTGGCTTACGTGGGTCCTGGGGAATTGAACCAGTGTCCTTAGGGTTCACAGGCAAGTGCCTTACCACTAAGCCATTTCCCCAGCCCAGAGGAAAGATTTATTTTAACTGATGGTTGATGATGGGGAGAGTATGGTGGAGCAGAGAAGCTAACATGTCATATAAATAAGAGAAAGAGGGTTGGAGAGATGGCTTAGCAGTTAATGTTCTTGCCTGCAAAGTGAAAGACCCAGGTTTGATTTCACAGTACCTACATAAGGCCAGAGACACAAAGTGGTGCATGTGTCAGGAGTTTTCTTACAGTGGCTAGAGGTCCTGGCATGCCCTTATTTCTCTAACTGCCTCTTTCTCTCAAATAAATAATATACATATATATTATATACATACATATATTATAATATACTCTAAATGAACTTCAGACACATGCGCCACCTTGTACATCTGGCTTTTTGTGGGCCTTGGAGACTTGATCCGGGGTCCTTTGGCTTTGCATGCAAGCGTTTTAACCACTAAGCCATCTCTCCAGCCCTCACACTGAGGTTTAAATTCAAAGTGCATGCACTTGGTTATTATTAATAAAATAAGCCAGGGTTTGTTTTATGTGAAATATATAAATTTTAAGATATTAGCGGATGAAAGAAAGCCCGTGAACTGAATTTGATGCATGCATCATTGGTTAGGACTTCTAGAACAGGCTTTAATTCAAGCAGAAGAGACACAGAGTGAACAAAATAAAATGAAACTTAGTAATGGAGAATAGCAATAGCACAGGAAGAGATTTAGGAAGCTCTCACATGTCAAGATATAGAGAGTTGTTGGATACAGGTAGTCTCTAAACACCATTTCTTTTCTTTTTTTTTTTTTTTCTAGGCCTGATGGTGCTTGTCTTTTTTTTTTTTAATTAATTATTTATTTATTTGAGAGCTACAGACACAGAGAGAAAGACAGATAGAGGGAGAGAGAGAGAATGGGCGCGCCAGGGCTTCCAGCCTCTGCAAACGAACTCTAGACGCGTGCGCCCCCTTGTGCATCTGGCTAACGTGGGACCTGGGGAACCGAGCCTCGAACCGGGGTCCTTAGGCTTCACAGGCAAGCGCTTAACTGCTAAGCCATCTCTCCAGCCCTAAGCACCATTTCTAAATACCATTCTTCAATAAAGAGAACCAGGGCTCTGGGGGAAGTGACTGATTCCTGGTCGGGATGAGAGGCTGAGCTGAAGGTGCCCCATTGTGCCAGAAAATCACAAAGTGATCAGGCCATCATAGGAGCATGTTGAGTGGGTGGAAGAGCTGACTTTAGAAGCTGGGGATGTAGCTCAGTAAGTACGGTGCTCAACTAGCATGAGTGAAGCCCCAAGTTCAGTCCTCAGCATTGCATAAACCTGGCATGGGCTGTGCCTGCCCATAACCTTAGCACTCAGGAGGTGGAAGCAAGAGAATTAGAAGTTCAAGGTCATCTTCAGTTACCTAGTATACTTGAAGCCAGCCTGGGCTGAATGAGACCCTGTTTTAAAAAAGAAAAGAAAAAGAGAGAGAAAGGAAGAATGAAAGAATGGTGGCTAAATCTAGGATAATTTGAACAGAAAATTAAATGGTAGTAATGTATTATAACCCATAGAATTAAATACAAATGTACAAGTCCATAGTAATATGAATAAATAATCTGGGAAGAAAGGAAAACTCTTCCTAAGAGTTGATTTCTGATTAATATATTTAAAATGAAAACACTTTTGGATAAGCACCATAGTCATACTTTTTCGGAGAAGAATAACATCCTAAAAGAAAAAACAAAACCTTCAGTGAAAGTATGATCCAATAAATAGAATGCTCACACAGGCTCAAAGGATATCACCATAGTGTGTGTAGATTGAGTCCTGGGAAGACCAGCGGCATAGAGCTGATGCCTTGTAAGGGTCGTGGCGCTCTGGTGGGCACCTGGCCAGTGGTGACAGACCATGTAAGTGCACACAAAAGCGAAAGAACAAGGGGCAGGCCTGTTTCTCAAGAACTCTGACTAGCCACAATGACAGAAAGTCATTGGCAGGGCTCTGCCCTCAGCACCCAGCTGTCCTTATTAGACTCTGCCTCCCAACACTGTTAGTTGAGGATTAATCATCCAACTTAAGAATTTTGGGAACACAGCCAAATAGAAAATATGAGTGGGAAAAGTAACTTTGTGGCAGAAAAAATCCCACATACATCACCTAGAGCAAATTATGAAAGGTGACATTACCAATAACTAGACATATTACCATCATGTGTCTTCTACTGTGATGGTCTTATCAAAAATAACCTGAATTTCATCATGAGTAAACAATGGACAAACCCAAACAGAGATATTCCACAGGGCTCTTCAAATATATCAAGACCAAGAAAGGCAAAAAGACTAAGGAATTATCCCAGATTACATGGAAATTAATATTCAGTGTGCAACAAGTGAAATTGAATTGCATCCTGGACTAAAAAAAAAAAAGACATGATTGATAACATCTGAATAAAATGTGACTAGTTCTCAAATGTTCCATTGACGTGAGTTTCCATCCTTTCAGATTTTCTTGTTAGGTAGATATCTGGCTAAGCTATGCAAAGGGTGTGCGGGAATTCTTGGGACAAATTTCACAATGCTTTTGTAAGTCTGAAATAATTTTGAAGAAATCTGAAAAAAGTTTAAATTGTCAGATAAGCACAGGTAATTTCATGAAAAGATGTCCAGAGAGTTGCAACATGGTTAGTGTGAAGATACCGACCACATATGAAACGTGCTTCCTCATTTCCAGGCAAGTTGCTGTAGTTTGGATGCGGGAGGTTGGGCTAAGATAAAAATGAACCTAGAGATCTTGGTGGCTCAGCACTGAGAAGTTTATACCCCTCACTAGAAGTCCACAGTGGGTCTGGTGGTCTCTAGGACAACCTGCTGAGCTGTGCCTGTCTACTTCCCTTGTGGCTTTCAGAGAGGACAACTTGCAGAGGGTTTTCCACAGTTTTTTCCAAAAGGTAAACATTACTTGTGCTCAAAGCCCATTGGCTATAATGAGTCATGTGATCCTAACAAGGAGATTGGCAAGCACGGGGGAAGCTCAGTGGATAATGGTGGATGTCTTTGCCACCAATATTCTTGCCTAGGAGGAAACTGGCTCAGCAAAATTAAAGTAACTTCTTTCAGGCCACATAGTTTATTAACAGCCTGTAAAACCTACTGTCTCTCCTGTTTCAAAATAACATAAAGCCGGGCGTGGTGGCGCACGCCTTTAATCCCAGCCCTTGGGAGGCAGAGGTAGGAGGATCTCAGTGAGTTCCAGGCCACCCTGAGACTCCAGAGTGAATTCCAGGTCAGCTTGGGCTAGAGTGAAACCCTACCTCAAAAAGCCAAAATTAAAAAAATAAAAAGGCCACAAACAAACAAACAAAAAATAAAATAACATAATGTTAAAACCTGGTCTTTGGATGTCTCTTATGACTACACTTCATCTTTTCTTTAGTGTTACTTTGAAAACAGTATGATACAACAATGTATGAAAAAGTATATGTGGGCCGGGGAGATGACTCAGTGGTTAAATATGCTTGCTTGCAAAAAGCCTGCTGGGGGCTGGAGAGATGGCTTAGCGGTTAAGCGCTTGCCTGTGAAGCCTAAGGACACCAGTTCCAGCCTCGGTTCCCGGCTCGGTTCCCCAGGTCCCACGTTAGCCAGATGCACAAGGGGGCGCACGCGTCTGGAGTTCGTTTGCAGAGGCTGGAAGCCCTGGCGCGCCCATTCTCTCTCTCTCCCTCTATCTGTCTTTCTCTCAGTCTCTGTCGCTCTCAAATAAGTAAAAAAAAAAAAAAAAAAAAAAAAAAAAAAAGCCTGCTGGTTCAAGTTTGTTTCTCCAGTAGCCACGTAAAGCCAGACACACAAAGTGACACAAGCATTTGAATTTTGTTTTCCACAGACAGAGGCACTGGCTTGCTCCCCACCTCTCTCTCTTACATTCATGTGCTCTCTCTCTCTCTCTCTCTCCCACAAATTAAAAAAAAAAAAATTTAAAGTGCATGTATAATTTAGGAAACAATAATGAACACTCATGTGTACACTGATGGCTAAAGTGAGTTAACTTGACTACAATACAGAATCCTGGCCTGCTTTTTGTTGGACTGCACATCCTCAGAAGAAGTTAATACCAGAATTTAGGTTATTTTATCAGTAATAAAAACAGTTTCTAGTAATATATCAATCCCATGGATTGTCAGGCTATTGTTGAAAACCTTATGCTTCAGTGAGTATCATGTATCAAAACAAAGAAGCTTGTAGGCACGTTGGGAATCACAGGTGGGCATCACTGCCTGCCTAGAGTATGTAGTGCTGGGGGTAGAACCCAGGGCCTCATGCACGCTAGGCAAGCACTCTACCAACTGAGCTACAGCCCACACGATTCCTTTTGCTCATTCAAGTCTCAGTGTAGCTATCACCCTCTTAGAAATAAGGCCCCGGTGAAGGTAGCAATGTTTGGTTTTCAAGCTGACAAGGGGGTGGACTTGTGAGGGTTAATCTACTTTATCAGTTTGATTGGATTTAGACCCACCAAGGGGACAGATCTCTGGGCATGTTTGTGAGGGATTTTCTAGATTAGCCCAGTTGAAGTGGGAAGATTTATGCTAACTCTGGGTGGTACCATTCATCCCACGGGCTGAATAAAAAGAGAAAGGGAGCTGAGCACCAGCATTTATCACTCTGGCTCCCTCTGCCTGTGCCGCCATGCCTTCTCTGACATGGTGGTCGGGACCCAGAAACTGACAGTCAAAATAAAACTTTCCAGGGGGGCGTGGTGGCGCACGCCTTTAATGCCAGCACTTGGGAGGCAGAGGTAGGAGGAACGCCATGAGTTCGAGGCCACCCTGAGACTCCATAGTGAATTCCAGGTCAGCCTGGGCTAGAGTGAGACCCTACCTCGAAAAACCAAGAAAATAAATTAAAAAATAAAACTTTCCTTCCTAAACTGCTTTTGTCAGGCATTGTGTTGTAGCAGCCAGAAAAGCAATATAGTGGAGAACACACCTTACTATATACATCTTTGTGGTACTTTAATAAATGATTAAAGGACAAGCACACCACAGTGGGAGTGTACTTCATACCCCCCTGAACTGTACTCTGAAGACGGCTTAAAAGGACAAATTCATGATATGTTTTCCACGGGGAAAACAAAGCCACCAGGTCTTCATACGCCGAGAGTGCTACAGACTAGAAGAATCTCAGAGTGACCATTCCTGTCCACGCGTGTCCACCCTAAGATGTCCAGGGGGCTAAGTGAGGACGTGCTGTCCTCGGGTTAGCCAGGTCCTGCGTGGTCCTTCTTGCCTTGCAGGTGAGGCCCCGAGAGTCCAGAGAAAGTGTTCATCTGCAGCCGGCTGCAGGGCAGGTGCGTGGGTTCTTGCGGGACAGCGTGAGCCACCGGTCCACGCTGGCCTTCCCTGCACCCCGGGGGGGGGGGACACGGGACGGAAGTGTAGGGAGCTGTAGTTTAAAGGTGCGGGGCACTGTGGTCACCAAGCAGGCGGAGCGAGGGCACTGTGACAAGTCCTGGGTCTCCAAACTGGAAGAGATGACCGTGCCGGAGCCTCTTGACAGCTTTCCAGGGGCGAGTGATGTGATGGGCACTTGTGCGGAGTTGGCCTCGGGGTGTCATCGCGTGTGCCCTCCCCACCCCCGCTGCCCACCCCCGGGGGTCCGCCGGGTGCGGAGCTCGCGGTGCCCGCCGCCAGGGCCTGCTCCGCCCGCACATGCGCACTGGCGGCGACGCCCGGCGCGCTGTCTCCTCCTCCGCCGCCTCCCGGTTCCGCAGTCACTTCCTGCAGCTGGTTCCCGGTGGGTCGGCTCGGGCTGACTTTTTTTTGACAGTCAGCCTTCGGCGGCGGAGCGGCCCGGGCTGAGGCCGCGGGTTCGGGTGAGTGCGCGCAGGGAGCCGGGGCAGCAGCGTGGGGAGGAAGCGGGGGGGGGGGAGGGGGGGGACACCCCTGGGATTTCCCCCCACCCCTCCCCCGCCCCACCCCGTGCTGGATGTCCACCTGTGCGCGCCGCGCTGCCCGGCGAGGGTCTCGGTGTTTGCTTCCAGCCTGGCCCCGGCTCGGGGGGCCGCTTGCCCGCCCGCGTGCAAACCATTGCATCCTCCCTGCAGGCATCCTTGCGGGACCGCGGTGCGTGTGCGTGTGCGTGTGCGGCTCAGCAATGTCCTACCCGGGAGGGCGATGCTCGCAGAGCCTCGGCTTGGGGTGCCTTGCCGTGGACGCTTGCTCTCAATGAACCCAGCCTGGGGAAGCTCCGGCCGGCTCCCCCAGGGCCGCCGCCTCCTCCTCCTCCTCCTCCTCCTCCTCCTCCTCCCCACCGGCTCCAGCCTTGCTTATAGGATATACCTTGCTTCCGCTGGCTGTTTTCCCGGAGGCTGCGTTCTGCTGACCTCTGATGAAGGCTCCCCCCCCGCCCTCCCCCCCCGTCTCCAGAATTCCCCAGGGCAGTCTTCCTCAGGGGCCAGTGCTCTTCCCTCGGTCGATTTTTTTCTGCAAATGGGAAGAAGCGAGTGTTTCCCACCCCCCTTCCCCCGCACCCCGGTACGGTCTGTGAACCAGGCCCCCGCGCGGGCGCTGTGGTCATTCATGGCTTTGAACAGGCTACATGGTGAGGTTTTGATTCTCTTTAGTCCTCTCTCAACCCTTTTCCAGATTAGGACGGGAGCCACCGCACATCCTTCACGGATGGCGGTGCCAGCATCAAACCCAGTGGTTTTTCAAGATCCCAGGAGCATCTATGTATCAGCTTGTAAATTAGTCTCTTTATTTTTTGAATTAATGCCGCAGTTAGACGAATCTGAGTCACATACGATTTGGGCCTCTTTATTCCACCATTTGTGCAGCCACTGAAGGCTTGTTTTGATTTCTTTTGGATTGATGTATTTTGTTTCCCAATGCAGTAAAACCTGTTGTCATCTATAGACTTTTTCTTTTCGGCGGAGGATTGACTTTATTATGTTGATTGTCAAATATAACAGAAGAAGTATTTTTGAGCCATCTAGTCATTCTGTTCACATTATGAAAATAAAATGTAATAAATGATAGGTAAGTCTGCATTGTCATCCCCTCCAACCCCCCAATTCCTTCCTCTGGAATGAGGCTTTTTGTACCTCTGTACTTTGTAAAGGGCTTTTATTTTGATGGAAACCTGTATACCACACTGGGGGCAACCAAGCTGGCGTTTCCTCAAATGGGAAGGAGCATACATCCTACAAGTCCAGGCATGTCTTGGCAATTGGTAGCATTCGATTTCTTGTGTGTATTGCTGGTTTCCTTTATCCAGATGTTTTGATGCCCTCCGCCACACGACCTAACAGCTTGTTTGTAACGTTAGCATCAGGATGACATTATCAATTATTATGATAGGATACTTAAAACCTCTTGAAAAAGCTGATCTTGGAAGGCTGAGAAAATGGCTCAGTGGGTAAAAGTGTTTGCCACACAAGCAAGAAGCATGAGTTCAGATACCTTGCACCCATGTAAAAATGCTGGGAGTGGTGGCAGCCCACACCCATAATCCCAGTGCTGGGGAGGTGGATCCAGGAGGATCCTGAGACTGACAGGCGAGTATGGGTGAGTTCCACATTCAGTGAGATCTTGTCTCAAAATAATAAGATAGTCACTGAGGAAGGAACCTGACCCTAACCTCTGACCTCCACATGCAAGTTCACCCACAAATGTGCACGGATGCTATGTGAACATGTAAAACAGAAATAAAAAGCTAGTCTTTCTCTCTTTAGTTTCCTTTTTCAAAATGTCTATAATTTCTGGGCGTGGTGGCACATACCTTTAATCCCAGCACTCGGGAGGCAGAGGTACGAGGATCACTGTGAGTTCGGGGCAGCCCTGAGACTACATAGTAAATTAAAGGTCAGTGTGGGCTAGAGTGAGACCCTACCTCCAAAAACCAAAATATAAAATGTCCACAATTGTCTTTGCTTTTTGGATGTCTTTGTTGGATTTCGTTGGAAGAAATAATACTGTTATCGAGAAGTCGAGTTTTTAGATGTTGCAAATCTATATTACTTTTCTTTATTTTCTCAAAGCTATGGGCAGCGTACTTCTGCTTAGGAGTCCAACGATTTTGTCGTGCTTGTAGCTATTGTGACTGAGAAGTGCTGTCACTGTGTCTCATCCTTAACTGCAATATTTCCCTGTCACTGATGGCATTTCTTGTCCCAGACTTGGGGCTCAGTATAAAGTGATTTGGTTGTAATTTTTTCAGGGCAACGTGCTTATCAGATGTGGTAAAATAGACTTAGACTTTCACGACTTATTTTGCTCATGCTAGTAAGTCTGTTATTGCTATAACCTACATGTTTCCCTTGCAGATGGAAAACTTCGGCAGCTTAAAATAGCCATATTCTACTGGCCAAGAAAAGAAGTTTTAATAATATTGAGAGAGTTGAGGGAATTGTAGTTTTTGACATAAGGATGCTAATTTGGGTTAATTGGGATCTTGGGAACTTGCAGGGTGTGCTAGGCTCTTTCTGAGGTGATTAAAATTAGAAGATGGCATCTTGGGTGGGGGCAAGAGGTGTCATGGGTAAAGGTTGAGCAGGGGGCGGAACGTGGTAGGTTTTTCTGAGGGAAAAGCGAACCGAGGGCACCTGTTGTTTATGAAGAAGAAGAAACGATACGTCCTGAAGACACAGGGAGTGGAACGTCAGTGGGACGTAGGCAAGCGAGGCTCATTTCTCTCCCTTGTACGTTTTGCAACCTGGATGCCATATTTTGTGCTGGTCATTCATGTCTGGAAGGAGAAAAAAAAATGTTTTGATATCTTAAGGGACTGAGGAATTTAGTTTATGGTAATGGGACCATAAACTCAAGGGTCTACTGGGGCATCCTGAGTAGGGGTGGGTGGCTTGGGCATGGTATCTCTGGGCACTAGCTGGCTGGTTGTTTCCTGTGGAAGATGCAGAGGTGTGGGTTCTTTTTTTTTTTTTTTTTTTAAATTTTTTATTTATTTGAGAGCAACAGACACAGAGAGAAAGACAGGTAGAGGAAGAGAGAGAATGGGCGCGCCAGGGCTTCCAGCCTCTGCAAACGAACTCCAGATGCGTGCACCCCCTTGTGCATCTGGCTAACGTGGGTCCTGGGGAACCGAGCCTCGAACCGGGGTCCTTAGGCTTCACAGGCAAGCGCTTAACCGCTAAGCCATCTCTCCAGCCCAAGGTGTGGGTTCTTGATGCCAGATCATCCTTTTGTCACTTGATGCCACCACGCTCTTGATTTTTAAATCTTGACAACTAATCCAACTGAAAAATGAAAGTAAAACCAAGCTGTATCTTCCAGACAAAACATCTTTGGCTGACTGAGGCCCACATGGACATCTTTGTGAACTCTGCTGTAGATCACTTAAACACCATTAGTTGGTCAGGAGGAACTCTTTTTATTTACTTCCGTTATAGTTTAAATCTGGGCGGTTTCTAGAGCTCCTTGATGTTTTAGCTGGTTGTAGAGATGCACTAGAGAGTCGGTCCAGGTGTGGTGGCCCGTGCCTGTCATCGCAACACTTGGGAGGTGGTGGCAGGAGGGCCATCCTTGGCTGCATAGCAAGTTTGAGGCTTGCCTGGGCTATATGAGACCTCATTTCAAAAAAGAAAAAAAAAAAATCTAAAAAGGAAGCTGAGGAGATGGTTCAAGGGAAAAAGTGCTTGCAGTGTGTATCGATTACTTTGTTATTGCTGGGAACAAATACCCAACCATAAAGCAGCTTATGGAAGGCAAAGGGTTTAATTCACCTTAAAGTTCTAGAGGGTAGAGGCCATTATGGTAGGGAAAGTACAACAGGTTGGGCAGGGAGCTGTAGATACCCTGGCAGACAGGAAGGGGAGAGAGGGGGGGTGGGAGGGGGAGAGGGAGCAAGCAGCAAGTGGGAGTGGGCTATCTGCAGTGACTGGCTTCCTCCAGCAAGGCTCCGCCTCCGATAGGCTCTGCAACCTTCTTGACTAAACCACTTTGCTGGGAATCAAGTGTTCAAACACATGAGCCTGTGAGAGGCTTTTTATATTTAAACCACCCCACTGTGAAAGCGTGAGGACCCGAGTTTGGTCTTCAGGACCCACATAAATGGTGGAGGTGGCACTGTGCACCTGTAATCCCACGGCTCGGGGCAGTGGTGGAGACGGGAGGCTCTCTGGATAGCTAATCTAGTCAAATTGGTGAGCTCTGGGTTCAGCGAGAGACCGTGTTTCCAAAAATGAGGTGGAGAACAATTGAGAAAGACATCCAAGATTGGTCACCGGCCACTTTGTGCATCTGACTTTACTTGGGTACTGGGAATTCGAACCCGGGTTGTCAGGCTTTGCAGGTAAGTGCCTTAACCGCTGAGCCATCTCTCCAGCCCCCTTCTTTTTGACATCCTTTGGATGGAGAAAGATTCTTAGCTGTGTTTCTTTTTGGTGCGTTTTGTTTCTCAATTATGTGTGATTATCATCAGGAGTGTTTATGTGCCCTGAGGGAAGGGGTCTGGACTGAGTGACCTTTGATGCCCATTCCAACCATGTGACTTCTCAATTTAATTAGCTGTGGCTGCAGTGGGCCAGAGGGATGGCAGCTGGAGTCGAGCCATGCGAAATGAAGAGAAATCTATAAAGCTTTAAAAGCTTTCTCAGTGGAAGAGCATTATGTCAATGGGAGTTACCAGTCATGGGAGGTATGCTAGCCATGGCAAAGGAAAGGAAGGTGTCATGTTGTTGAGGTCTCTGTTGATTTTTTTTTTTTTTCTTTCCGTGCATCTAGGGTTGAAGACTTGACCTGTCACGACCCACTCGATTATGCACAAGGTCTTCTCATCCAATGATCCTCTTGCAGCGCGCTGGGCTTCCTCCACCTAAGCCACCCGTGGCCTCTCCTCCTATGTCAGTGGCCTCCAGGTCTCCAGGAACGTTGCAGCTTCCTCAGCCAAAGTCTTTCAGGCCGGAGGCGTCCTTGCCTCTGGTAGGGGAGGAGGAGTTAGCCAAGGGAGGGGAGCCCGACTCTGCCCTGGAGGAACTGTGTAAACCCCTCTACTGCAAACTCTGCAATGTCACCTTGAACTCTGCCCAGCAAGCCCAGGCGCATTATCAGGTAAGGGGAGAAAAGGAAAGCATGTATTCGTGGGGGAACATTTTGGGCTCTGCCAAATTAGAATTTGCTTCTCCAGGTATTACCAACCATGGCTAGAAGTCAAGAAGGGTTCACAACTCCGTGTTTGATTAAAAGTGTCATATTCCCATTTGATATGAGAGCACCCTGCTTTATACAGTGGGTTCCACTCCTGACATTTTTATGAGGAGGAATTGTGCGTGTAGGCCAGAGGACAACCTCAGGTGCTGTTTTTCAGGATGTCTACCTTTTTCTTTATCTTTTTTTATTTTTATTTTTATTTTTTTTTGAGGTAGGGTATCACTCTGGTCCAGGCTGACCTGGAACTCACTATGTAGTCTCAGGGTGGCTTTGAAATCATGGTGATCCTCCTACTTCTGCCTCCCGAGTGCTGGGATTAAAGGTGTGCGCCACCACACCCGGCTTGCCATCTCCCTTTTTGAAAAAAGATATTTATTTGAGAGAAAGAGAGAAAGAAAGAGGCAGATAGAATGGGTACATGAAGGCCTCTAGCTACTGCAAATGAACTCCAGTGACACGTACCACCTTTTGCGTCTGGCATACATGGGTAGTGTCTCCACCTTCCCTGAACTGGGATTAGATATGTGTATAACCACACCTAGCATTTTTAAAATGTTTTATAGGGATTGACCTCAGGTCTTTGTGGTTGCAAGGCAAGAACTTTGCTGGCTGACCTATCTCTCTAGTCCTCTGTGTTGAACTTGATAGCTTTGTGAGCAACTGTAAACCTTTGTGGTGGTGTTGGGACCTATGGTCTTGAGCTGAGCAGCTATTTAAAACATGATGTACTAAGTCCAACTCAATGTAAATGTTTAGAAGCTCATACAATTTGTGTCTATTCTAGGAAATCTCTTATATGACTCTTAAAATTCTTTCCTTTTTTTTTTAACTTAAAAATCTTATTTGTTTATGTATTTTGATCTAAGACTTTATTGCAATGAGAGAGAGGGTGGGGCGGGGGAGGGGCAGAGGTGTGTACACCAGAAAGAGAAAAAAGAGAGGCAAAAAGGTGGAGGAGATGCACATACTTGAGTAGAAAAGCTGCAAGAGTTATATACTTCCAATACGTAGTAGCTGAGGAAAACAGGTATCTTCTTGTTTTTGTGTAATGAGCATAAAATAACATTCATTTATTGAGTCCTGTCCTTTATTCATAAGCATACTCTGTTTTCATTTAGCCTCTTAGCGTGAACTAATAATTTTTTTAAAGATTTATTTATTGGGGCTGGAGAGATGGCTTCACTGTTAAGTGCTTGCCTGTGAAACCTAAGGACCCCTGTTCGAGGCTCGATTCCCCACGTTAGCCAGATGCACAAGGGGGCGCACGCGTCTGGAGTTCATTTGCAGTGGCTGGAGGCCCTGGCGTGCCCATTCTCTCTATATATATCTGCCTTTCTCTCTGTGTCTGTCACTATCAAATAAATAAATAAACAAAAAAATTAAAAAAGATTTATTTATTTATTTATTAGAGAGAGAGAGAGAGAGAGAGAGAGAGAGAATATGGGCACACCAGGGTCTTCAGATACTGCAAGTGAACTCCTGATGTATGCGCCCCCTTGTGCATCTGGTTTACTTGGGACCTGGGGAGTCGAGCCTTGCACCAGGGTCCTTAGGGTTCACAGGTAAGCGTTTAACTGCTAAGCCATCTCTCCAGCCCCTGAAGTAATAATTTAAAATTTTAAAGCTTTTATCTCCATGTAGGATAGCTATCAGAAAGGGCCATTTTAAAGATGCTATTGTCTTAAGAATAAACATAAAATTAAGTTTTGGCTGAAAAGAGAGAGGCCATAGTATTTTTTTTTTTTTTTAGTTTTTCAAGGTAGGGTCTCACTCTAGCCGAGGCTGACCTGGAGTTTACTCTGTAGTCTCAGGGTGGCCTCAAACTCATGGCGATCCTCCTACCTCTGCCTTCTGAGTGCTGGGATTAAAGGCATGGGCCACCACACCTGGTTTAGTATTTTTTTTTTAAATTTTTAAATTTTTATTAACATTTTCCATGATTATAAAAAAATATATCCCATGGTAATTCCCTCCCTCCCCCCGACACTTTCCCCTTTGAAATTCCATTTGTTTTTAATTCTAGATCTGTTGTCGATACAGAACTTTGTAGTTTCTCTTTTGGGAAAAGACACCTAGGAAACAGTGGCCAAGAACCCTTGAATGGAGGAATATCTTCTGAGCTATGTTTGATTAATTTATCAGTGATCAGGTAGCATGGTGGAAAGCTATTACAAGGTAGTTCCTCTCGCTTCTCCTTACTTTCTCCAACTTTAAAGCTTTCGTTTACTCCTGTATAAGTCTTTAATGTATCATTTTGTTTGACCCCAACGACTGGCAATTGACTCACTCTGATATTGTGCGCTGGAATTATTTTGTGATCTTTGGGACTTAGGAGAGATGCAATCTGTTGCCATTGTTTGGTTTGGTTTGCTCTCAGCTATGGAGAGTTGAGTTAATTCGAGCAGATCTTGACACATTTTTGATTCTTTCTGTCTTCCTCTTCTTCCTGCCCTTTGTCCCTGGTGTGTGCACCCTCACCACAGTGGCACACACTGGGCCTTTCTTTGCCTGCCTTTACTACTTAAGAGGCATCTATGGGCTGGAGAGATGGCTTAGCGGTTAAGCGCTTGCCTGTGAAGCCTAAGGACCCCGGTTCGAGGCTCGGTTCCCCAGGTCCCACGTTAGCCAGATGCACAAGGGGGCGCACGCGTCTGGAGTTCGTTTGCAGAGGCTGGAGGCCCTGGCGCGCCCATTCTCTCTCTCTCCCTCTATCTGTCTTTCTCTCTGTGTCTGTCACTCTCAAATAAATAAAATAAATAAAAAAAAAAATTAAAAAAAAAAAGAGGCATCTATTAGGATGCTTTGTCTCAAATCCAGGACTCTGTTTACTTTCTTCTACATTTATTCCTCTGAGACGTTTGGTTTTGAGTCTAAGACTATTTTACAAAGTCAAAAAAGGGCTGGAGAGATGGCTTGGTGGTTAAGGCTCTTGCCTGTGACGCCTAGGGGCCCAGGGTCGACTCCCCAGAGCCCATGTAAGCCAGATGCACAAGGTGGTGCATTGTGTCTGTAGTTCATTTGCAGTGGCTAGAGGCCCTGGCATGCCCATTCTCTCTTTCTCAAATAAAAAATAAGTAAAAATAAGAAAGGCAAAAAAAAAAATAAGTAAACTTAAAACAGTCAAAAAATTTTGATATTTAGCTATCTAAAGACCCTAACAAATCTTTAATGGGAGCAAATCTACTTAATACCTTACATATGTGTAATCATCTTTTAAGGAAAATCTTGGGAAATGTGTAATTTTTTGAATTTTTACTCTTTTGGTGGTGGGGGGGTTTGAGATACAGTTTTACTCTAGTCCAGGCTGACCTGGAAATTCACTATGTAGCTTCAGGGTGGCCTCAAATTCATGGCGATCCTTCTACCTCTGCCTCCCAATTGCTGGGATTACAAGCATGCGTCACCATTATTTATTTTCTTTAAGAGTAAGAGTTTAATTTCATTGACCTCTTATTTCTGCACATAGCCTGGTACATTGCACAACAGACAGTCAAAATGTGATGCAGGATTTATTACAGGAACACTGAAATGTCTGTGTGGGGCGGGACTGTAAAGGAGGTACTTGGGATTTAACCTACCACACTTAGCAGCAGAACTTCGACCTGATACTTGGAACCACTATTTCCAAGAGAGATGCTTTTGACCTCAAAGAGTTTATACTTTTAATTAACTAATTATTATATATATATATATATATATATATATATATATATATTTTTTATAGTGCTGGCAACTGAACCCAGGGCCATGCAAGGCAAGTGCTCTAGCTCTGAGTCACATCCCAGCCCTGGAGAATAATTTTGTGTGTGTGTGTGTGTAACAGTGAGTTTATTGGGATCAGTTACAAAGCAAGGTGAGGGGTTGTTTACAGGACTGTTTTATTTTGTATGTTTTTATTTATTTATTTGAAAGACACACAGAGAAAGGCAGAGAGAGAAAGAGAGCGAAAGAGAGAGAGAGAGAGAGGGAGGGAGAGGGAGAGAATGGGCACACTAGGGTCTCTCACCACTGCAAATGAACTCCAGATATATACGCCACCTTGTGCATCCAGCTTAAGTGGATAATGGGGAATAGAACCTGGGTCCTTAGGCTTCACAGGGAAGCGCCTTAACTGCTAAACCATCTCTCCAGCCTACAGTATGTAATTTTAATATCTGTATGGATTACTTACATTTCTTGTCATTTTCCCCTGCTGCTGTTTTGTGGGTCTGGTGAGGAATGGGTGCTTCTCTTCATGCAGAGAGAACATCATTGGATTAAGGCTTAAACTAGATAAGAAACAAAACCAACTGTTATTGTGCATTGTGTGTGCGTTTTTGTGATAATCTTTTTAGCTCACATGATCTGTAATTTCCATCTTTCAGTGATACAGTGAATAAACTAGAAAATATAAGAAGAGCGAAATAAGATGTTGGTAGATTCCTCAGTAACCAAAATTTTTAAGTGGAAAAGTCAGTTTGTCATAGGGGACCAGTCAAATAGCCAAACATTAGAGGAAAGAGATAAGTGAATTGGAAGAAAGTAGGACCTTCCCAGTTCTTTGGAGGCGGAGGCAGGAGGATTGGAAGTTCAAGGTCATTCTCAGCTGTATAAGGAATTTGAGGTGAGCCTATTTATCCTCCTCCTCTCTGAAAAGTAAGAAGTTTGGGTACAACAAAGCATGTTTTCTAAGAGCTTAGAAGCAAAGATTTGAATTGGGCAAATGTTAAGAAGTCCTTCTCCTTCCTCTCTCTTTCCTTCCCTTCTCCCCTCTCTCCCTCTGAAACCAAATTAGTTTGTGTATAGAAGCAGACATCAGATTCATTGGAGCCACTCAGACGAGGCTAATGTTAGAAGTCAAATTTTTATTTCTGGTTTAAGAAATATTTAATTGTGTGTGTATATGCACACACACCCGCACATGTGTACATGTATGAGGGTGCCAGGGTCTCTTGCTGCCAGATGCTTGTACCACTTTTTTGCATCTGGCTTTTAATGTGGGAGGAGGCTATTGTCTGCAGGCTTTGCAAGCAAGTGCCTTTAACCACTGAGCCGTCTCCCACGGCCCCATATTTGGATTTCAATTAGAGAAATAGTCAAGAGAGTACGGATCAAAGAGGTCAGGGCATGGGCCTGAAGCTACCAGTCCTAGAGGCCTGTGATCCCATCTCTGAGGAGGTAGAGATAGGAGGATTGAGGGCTCAAGGGCATCTTCAGCTACAGAGAACTTGAGACCAGCCTGGGGTACAAAACAAAGATGAAAGATCATCAGATCAGCGAGTAAAGACTCCACCCGGCACCGGAACAAGCCCAGGGGGTGATGATTGCACACTATTAAAACCAAGGGGTTTGGGATTAAGTGAGAAAATGGATGTAAAGTTTCATTTCAAGGCTAAACACTTGCTTTGTAATTTTTAATTCAGAGTGCTATCAAGAGCATAAATCCATTATTTCAGCTATGTGTAAGGTAATCTTCTTATGAGCTCAAAACACCTCGGGGTAAGTGGATAAATTGCTGATTTGATTACCTAAAACTTGCAGTCAGTTAATGCCACTGTGGAAATAGAAGAGTTTCAAGTTGCCCGGAGTGTTGTAAACAACCATTGTCACACCAGAGTTGCACTGTATCATATTCCCGTAATCCAGGACACACAGTGGGACCTGCTCCACAAATGCTTCCCGTCAGCTCATCTTGATGCTCCTGAACTGGGGCTCCTTTGTCACGAAACCCTTCGTACCTGTCACCAGAGAGCGTTTCTTCCTGGGACCTTTTAGCCTAGTTATTGGCTTTTAAACATCCTCAGCTGCTTGATTTGTTTATTCATTTTTGTTTTTCAAGGCAGGGTCTCATTCTAGCTCAGGCTGACCTATAATTCACTACGTAGTCTCAGGGTGGCCTCGAACTCATGGCGAACCTCCTACCTCTGCCTCCCAAGTGCTGGGATTAAAGGTGTGCGCCACCATGCCCGGCATTTATTGATTTTTAAAATGAAATTAATCTTGCTGTGTGAGAATTATGGTGTTGGTTATAAACAGAATTGAAAATCAGATGTTTTGCAGAGAAACATGTATGTGATGTCATGATGTACGGTAGGTATGTGCGTGTGTGCACAGATGTACATTGTATACAAACACACAGAGGCCAGAGAACTTCTGATGTCCTTCTCTATGGCTCAGCAGAGAACTTCCTTGAGATGGGTCTTTCCCTCAACCTGCAGCAGCTGGTTTTGGGCACTGAGCCCCAGAAGTTCTCCTCATTTGGACTAGGGTTACAGATTGGCCTGACCATGCCTAGCTTTTTATGTGGGTTCTGGGGAATCAAGTTCAAGTGGTCTTAGGCCCTCGTGCTTAAGCGGCAAGGGCTCTTAACTGCTGAGCCATTTCCCCAGTTCTTGAACTGAAACTTTTTTTTTTCTTTTTTGTTTTTTTGAGGTAGGGTCTCACACTAGCCCAGGCTGACTTGGATTTCACTATGGAGTCTCAGGGTGGCCTCGAACTCATGGCAGTCTTCCTACGTCTGCCTCCCGAGTGCTGGGAGTAAAGGCGTGCACCACCACGCCCCGGCAACAGAAACTTTTAAGAAAACAAAATGCATGAACGGAATAAAGTTAGCTAAGCATCCATTGTTGCCAGTTGCCAGTTTATCTGCTAATTTCCATAGTCTCCTGGAAAAGAGCTAGGTACTCAAAGTACATTTCTAAAATCTGCAGTAAACATAGATTGCTGTTTGTCCTTGGTCTCCAGATAGCAGCCTAGCATATTAGCTATGCTAATTAGAGAGAGAAACAGGACAGGGTGAAGTAGTTTTAGAATATTGGCGCTGAATGCAGTGGTCTTAATTCATAATAAAAACTGTGAATTTGGGCCTGGAGAGATGGCTTAGCGGTTAAGCGTTTGCCTGTGAAGCCTAGGGACCCTGGTTCGAGGCTCGATTCCCCAGGACCCACTTTAGCCAGATGCACAAGAGGGCGCACGCATCTGGAGTTCATTTGCAGTGGCTGGAGGCCCTGGTGCACCCATTCTCTCTCTCTTTGTCTCTATCTGCCTCTTTCTCTCTGTCACTCTCAAATTAAAAAAAAAAAAATTAAACTAGCAGTAGCGACTTTCCAACTTACCCTGTATTTTCAGTGCCGCCTCCTCCCTTCCTTCCTATTCTCTCCTGCGCTCAGAGTTTGGTATGACTGTCCTTTTCCCATCTTATTTTGTGTCCATCCTGGCCTGTTGCACTCTGGTTTCTGTTACGGCATTCCACTCGTCTTGGCACACACCGTTTAAAATGGATTATCCACTGAAGACTCACCAAAGTGCTGAGCAGAAGTGGTAGATGAATGTTTAGCACTGAACTCCAGGGCTCAGGGACGATTGTGAAAGAAGTGCCGCAGAGAAGTAGAAGCCAAGGGATGGGCAGCAGTGCCTTGGCACACTCTACTCCACAGTGGTGGCTGCGTTTATGACCATACAGTTGTTTTCCTTCCTGCCCAAGACCTGCATAATATGAGGGCAAAAAGAAAGAAAGAAAGAAGAAATGATAACAAGTAGAAGAGGAACTAGTTGGTTCAGTGGAGGGGGATTAAGTGAGGGGAGACAAAGTAACATGACAGGGTTATAATCAGAGTGCTTTGTTGTTATGTTTAGAGGTTTTCAAAATGTTAGAAAAGTAAATAAAATAAGTTGTTCTTCTAGCTCCTTCATGTCTTGGTCAGTATCTTAGCTAAATTACTATTTTAAAAATGTGAGTGTGGGACTGGAGAGATGGCTTAGCAGTTAAGGTGCTTGCCTGCAAAGCCAAAGGACCCAGGTTCCATTCCCCAGGACCCATGTTAGCCAGATGCACAAGGTGGCGCATGCATCTGGAGTTTGCTTGCAGCGGCTGGAGGCCCTGGCATGCCCGTTTTTCTTCTGTCTTTTTCTCTCTTTCAAATAAATAAAAATAAAATAAAATGTGAGTGTGCCGATTCGTGTACATGGGTGTACATGTGTGTACAGAGTGTGGGTTATGTGGAGGGCAGAGGACAGCCCGAGTGTTATTGTCAGGAATGTAGTCTGCCTTTTTTTTTTTTTTGATTTTTCGAGGTAGGGTCTCACTCTAGCCCAGGTTGGCCTGGAATTGACTATGTAGTCTCAGGGTGGCCTCGAACTCACAGCAATCCTCCTACCTCTGCCTCCCAAGTGCTGGGATTAAAGGCGTGCGCCACCATGCCCAGCCTAGTCTGCCTTTTTTGAGACAGGGTCTCTCATTGACCTGAAACTTGCCAAGTAGACCACACTGGCTGGCCAGCAAGCCCCAGGGATCTGCCAGCCTTCACCTTCCCACTGTTGGGATTACAAGCATGTTTTAAGAAATATTTCATTTATTTATTTGAGAGAGAGAGAGGGAGGGAGAGAGAGAAAGAGAAAGAGAGAAGGAGAGTGAATAGGTATGCCAGGGCCTCTAGCCACTGCAAACGAACTCTAGATGCATGTGCCACCTTGTGCATCTGGCTTACATGGGTACTGGAGAATCAAACCTGGGTCTTTAGGCTTTGCAGACAAGCACCTTAACCGCTAAACCATCTCCCCAGCCTTACAAGCGTTTTCATGTAGGCTTTGGATGGCAAATTCAGGTCCCCATGCTTGTACGGCAAGCACTGCACAGATTAGCTAACTCCCTAGCAATAATCTCAACTAATTTTCAGGTTCTCATAATTCTCCTATCCAGGAGAACTTGCAGTAGACTGAGAAGGGTCAGAACACACTTCAAGTGGGGCTTATGCTATACCCAAGTGCTTATGTGCTTGGGGACTTAACAGATCTGGACTAGAATCCTGGCTCAGCAACATTAGGCAAGATAACTACTCTATTCAACATTTTAAAAGGATTGTGAGAAACCAGTTTTTTTTTTTTTTTTTTTCCAAGGTAGGGTCCCACTCTAGCCCAGGCTGAGCTGGAATTCACTGTGGAGTCTCAGGGTGGCTTCAATTCTCCTACCTCTGCCTCCTGAGTGCTGGGATTAAAGGCATGGGCCACCATGCCTGGCTTCATTTTTTTTGTTTTTAATTTTTATTATTTGCAAGCAGAGTGAGCAATAGGGAGAGAGAAGGAGTGAGAATGAGTGTGCTAGGGCCTAGAGCCACTGCAAACAAACTCCAGACATCTGTGCCACATTGTGCATCTGGCTTTGTGGAGGGACTGGGGAATTGAACCCAGGTCATTAGGCTAAGCTGCTAAATCATCTCTCCAGCCCACATATGATCAATTGTAACTGCATGTGTCATGTGTCATGACTATAGGTAAAGAAATTGCTACTATTACTTGCTTGGAATTGTAGGATTATTTTCCTGTTTTTATAGAATTACTTAAAAAAATTTTTTTGTCTTGCCGGGCATGGTGACACACGCCTTTAATCCCAACACTCAGGAGGCAGAGGTAGGAGGATATCCAAGAGTTCAAGGCTACCCTGGGACTCCATAGTGAATTCTAGGTCACTGGCTTCATTTAAAAAATTTTTTTTAAATATTTATTTGACCGAGGGAGAGAGAGAAAAAAAATGGGTGTGCCAGGACCTCCAGCCACTGTAAATGAACTCCAGACACATGTGCCCCCTTATGCATCTGGCTAACGTGGGTCCTGGGGAATTGAACCTGGGTCTTTTTGCTTTGCAGGCAAATGCCTTAACCGCTATGCCATCCCTCCAGCCCAGAAACCAGTTTTAAAAAAATCAGTAAATACTATTCGCATTGTTTTTTATCTCTTCACAGTGTTTGGCTCTTCCTTCCTCATTCTAGCCATTGTCTTGCTCCCAGCACTCCTCTTGCTCCAGACCTACTTCTCAAGCTGGCATCTCTGTCTTCCTGATCTATTGTGGATGACATGTACTGGCTGTTAACGTCTTCCAAGCCACAATAACATTGTTTGATCTCCATCTTACCTGACAGGCAGGCCTTATCCATGCCATTTCCTGGAGTTTTGTTCTTCCCTACACTCTGCTGTAGAGTCCTGGAGCATGTCCTGGACGCTCTTCTCATTTGTTCCTGTCTCCTTTGCTTCTTTTCCTCAGCTAACACTTTCCACTTCTGCCCTGGAAGCTTTTTCTCATTTTCTTTTAATTTTTTTTTCTTTTACTCATTTTTTAAGGTGATCTGGTCTTCCCTTTTCAGAGAGCCTGACGTGACATACTCATGCAGAAGTAAAGAAATTTTATGTTTTTCCCTAGTAGTTTTTTTGTTTAGTCACTCTAATTATGATATCTGATTCTTTTTTTAAAATTTTTTTGTTGATTTTTATTTATTTATTTGAGAGTGACAGAGAGAGAAAGAGGCAGAGAGAGAGAGAGAGAGAGAGAGAGAGAGAGAGAGAGAGAGAGAATGGGCGCGCCAGGGCTTCTAGCCACTGCAAACGAACTCCAGATGCGTGCGCCCCCTTGTGCATCTGGCTAACGTGGGTCCTGGAGAATTGAGCCTTGAACCGGGGTCCTTAGGTTTCACAGGCAAGCGTTTAACTGCTAAGCCATCTCTCCAGCCTGATATCTGATTCTTTTTAAATATTTTTTATTTGAGAGAGAGGCAGATAGAGAGAGAATGGGTACACCAGGGCCTCTAGCCATTGCAAATGAACTCCATACATATGTGCCACCTTGTGCATCTGGCTTAAGTGGGTCCTGGAGAATCTAACCTGGGTCCTTAGGCTTCCCAGGCAAGTGCCTTAACTGCTAAGCCATCACTGTAGCCCGATACCTGATTCTTTTATCCAGCTGGTAATTATTGTTAGAAAACATTCCAGGCATAGGGAAAAGGAGGATAAATAAGATAGAAAAGATTTTTATTTATTTATTTGAACGTATGTGTGAGGAGAGGACACCAGGGCCTCTTGTTGTTGCAAACGGACACCAAACATTTGCACCTCTCTTTATGTCTGGTATGCATGGGTGAGCGGGAATTGAACTCAGGCAGACAGAACCCATGTACAACTTAAAGCAAGCGGCTTTAAGTGTAGAGCCACCTTTCTAATTCCAAGGTCCGTATTTTAAAGGAATCTACATTTCAGAATGGAAGAAAGAAAAAAAAGACAAATAAATCAACCCTATTATTTGAGGCATCGATGAATATTGCAAAGGTGAAATCAGGCAAGGTGAATTAGCACAGAGGCATTGGGAGATTTCACTGTGACCATCGGAAGAACAGAGCAAGGGCATGGTGGATAGTGTGTTTGTGTGTGTACATACATGCCCATGTGTGCTGTGTGATGAGGGGTGGTGGACATGACATCAGATTCATAAGATATGTTATAAAATGAGGCTGTAGGTTCCAGGCAAGAACCCTCCTTGCAGAGGTCTGAAAGAGCCACATTCTAGTCCGAAGTGACATCAGGTACAAAGGCCCCACAGTGAGCAGCCAGCCCGAGCTCAGTGTGGTCTTAGAAGTCAAACTTGTCCATGAAAAGCAGCTGGAAGATTTCTTCTGGGATACTGCGGTTCAAACTGGGGATCTTGCACATGCTAAACAAGCAAGCGCTCCTCCACTGAAAGCCATCCCTGGCCCTCTCAGGAAGATTTTGAGTGAGTGACATGACCTGGTATCTGTCTGAAATTGTCACTCTGGGCTATGATGAGAGTTCCAAGGACAAAAGATTGAAAGCAGAGCTGCAGAGATGGCTCAGCAGTTAAGGCGCTTGCCTGCAAAGTCTAAGGACCCACGTTCAGCTCTCCAGTACCCACATAAAACAAGATGCACAAAGTTTTACATGGGTCTGAAATTTGTTTGCAGTGGCAAGATGCCCTGTGTGCCCATCCTCTCTCTCTTTTTTCTGTCTCTGTGTGCAAATAAAGAAAATAAAATATTAAAAAGAAGATTGAAAGCGGAGACTGGTGAGGAGGAGTTTTTGGAGCAAGTGAGAGGTGTTGGTTACACTTAGTGTCCGTGGAGAGAAGAAAAATGAATGGCATGGTTATATTTTGAAGGCAGCCTGCCAGGGCTTGCTAATAGACTGAATGTTGGGCTATAGAAAGGTGGATCCAAGAAAATGGCTCCTGGGCTTTTCTTGAGTAGCTGGGTGGATGGTGGTGGCATTTACTGATATTGTGGGCATATACCAGGGGTAGTGGTAAAAATGCTATGGGGGAAAAAATGAAGGTTATGTTAAGTTTAATGGCCCTCTTAAGAGTCCAAAGAGTAGGTGACAAGAAGGGTGTTGGATCCAAGTTCAGGAGCTGTGTCAGCCAGGGTTCACTAGAGGAGAAAGGCAGATAGAATGAATATATATTACCAAGAGGATTGATTAGACTGGCTTTCATTCTGCCAACTGGGTCTTCTAGCAATGGCTGGCTGTACCCTGGAGAGGCTGCTTAGTCCCTAAGTCCCAATATGATGCTGAAGGCCTGGAGGACTTCTGGAGAGCGACTGGTCTTGAGTTCTATTGAGAGGCTGCAGATAGATGATGGGTTCCGATGCCAGCAAAGGGTGGCAGCAACAGGGTAGAGGCAGGCAGACAAAAGCAGCATTGCTTTTCCCCCAGACCGCTTTATATCAGGGCCGGGGCAGAAGGTGCTGCCCATCCTGGGGAAGTGTCTTCGGTTCGAAGTCAGTGCTCCCGGGAACGTGCCCTCACAGACCTGCACAGAGGCACGTCTCTCACTTGATTTCAGCTCCAGTCAAGTTGACAATCCAGATTAATATCACAGGCGCCATCAGCTAATTAATTGTCTTACAGAGTTGTGAGGCTGAGTGAAACCACCTGGAGTATGGATGGAGAAAGAAAAGGGCTAAGAGTGAGGCCTTGGGCTGCAGAGCTCAGGATCTGGTGGAGAAGGCAAGGAGGAGAGCGTCACGGGGAGCTGTAGAAGATGGTGAGGAGGACATTTTTTTTTTTTTTTTTTCTGTAAGGAAGGCAGGCCAGTTGTGTCATGCTGAGATGTAGGCATAGATGGAACCGTGAACTTGACTCTAGAGGCCACTGTGGTGACCACAAGAGCACATCACCAGCGTTCAGATGTTGAGAAGATGAAACTTGGCTCCCTGCATGACTGGCTTACGTGCCTGGCTCGAGGCTGTATACTAATCAGTCTATATCTCAGGTTTAGCATATGGTAGATGGCAAATGTTTTTGCCCATGGGTTTGAATTTTACAAGGTGTTAAACAAAAAGACCTGCTGTGTTATCTTACTCAGAGTGGGTTTAACCCTTGCCACGCGTTTGTATTTATTATAGGCATGTGGGGAATCACTTGAAAACAAGACAAGAAAGGCCCCTCAACCATAACAGAGGTTTGCGGTGCTGCTCAGGCCGCTGTGCTGCGTGTGAAGGGCTTTGGGCTGGGAAGGTTTTGGGGTCTTGGTTCCTCTGCACCCCGATCCCATTGGCGGTTCCTGGCAGTTGGAGATCAGTGAGACCAGTAAATTCTTACTGTGAGCAGTGAGTGACCTGGTGTGCACAAAAATCCTTTCTAAGTGCGCTGGTGCTCACTTCTGTAGAACGGGTTGGGTTATGCGTTTTGTTCGTCATTTCTGAAGTAGATTAGATCACAGTGTCATGAGTTTTCTGCTTCAGCAGCGGAGGACGAATGGCAACAAACTGTGGAGAACACATCACCAAAGAATGAGGTGCATTTACATCAACACACAGGAAATTAATGTCTTTTGGTTTCATTCTCTTTTCTTTTCCAGATAAGTACAATCTTTCAGCCAGAACCAAATAATAGACTCTTTTTATGTGTGTGTAATGCTCATGCGTGTGCAGAGGCATGTGTGGATGTGCTAACGTGTGTGCAGATGCATGTGCATATGTGCTAACGTGTGTGCAGATGCACGCCTGTAATGCTCATGTGTGTGCAGATGCATGTGTGTGTGCAGTGCCCATGTGGGAGCTGGAGGACAGTCTAGGGTATTCTTCCTCAGGTGCTGAGTGCCCTTTTTTTGTTTGTTTGTTTGTTTTGCTTTGAGACAGAGTCTCTCACTGGTCTAGTTCAGGCTAGCCTGGCTGACCGGCGAGCCTCAGTGTAGGGCTTACAGCACACGTCACCACACTCAGCAGTTGTACATGGGTTCTGGGAATCTAACTTAGGTCCTTGTGCTTGTGAGGTAAGCACTTGACCAACTAAGCCATCGCCCCAGCCCGTAGATGATAGGCTCTTATTCGTCAAGATCTGGTCATTATAAACTGGCTAAAGTTCTGTTTATTGGTGTCATATCTCCGTGAAGCAGTAACATATCACTAGTACTGCTGTTTTTTTTTTTAAATTTATTTAAACACATAGATTAGCTCACTTTGACAAATTTTCATCATAGTGATTATCCACTTTATTTTTACCTCTAGGGAAAAAATCATGGTAAGAAACTCCGAAATTACTATGCAGCCAATAGCTGTCCTCCTCCCTCCCGGATGAGCAGCGCCGCGGAGCCTACGGCCACGCCGCTCGTTCCTGTCCCTCCACAGGTGAGAAGAAGTGAAAGGACTTATGCACAGTCATGAGTAAAAACTCATCAGCCATATGTTCTCCTGAGTATATCTGGACAGTCCCCTGGAAGGATGTTCTTGGTACTTTTAACATATTGAGCTGTGTGCTGGATTTGATGTTTGCAACAATCTTTAAATCTGGAGATTTCTCTCTGGATTTCATGTCACTCATGAGCTGATGAAGCAAGCGTTGTTACTTGAGATAGGTATAAACTATCTCAGAATTCTGCCTAAATGATCCCAAATGCCTGAGTGTCTAGGTTATGTCCCGAATAAAAAGAGGTTAAAAAATTATTGATATATTTTGAGACAGGTTCTTGTATACCCTAGGCTTATCTAAAACTTGTAATATAGTTAAGGTTGGCCTTGAACTCCAGATCCCACTGCCCGTACCTTACAAGCGCTGGTATTACAGATGTGTGCCACCATGCCTGGGGTTTTTCTTCTGTGTTAGATATTGAACCCAGGGCCTTGTACTAAAAAGAGATTTTTTTTTTAAAGCAAAACTTGTTTATTCTTCTTGTTAATTCTGCTCATGTGCTTTATTTCTTCCTTGCAGTTCATTATGTTGTATTTTGTCTTATGGTTGTCAGAGCAGTTTCTTGAGACTGCGCTTTACTTGCCTTCCTGCCGAGGGCTAGTATAAAGGCTTCTGCACTTAGTGTTAGGAGACATTCTTGAGAGTTCCTTTTGCTCTTGGGGTGACAGAGCAGGTCATTCACGCCAGATATTTCTGCGCTTAACTAGTCTTTGAAATATGGGTTCCATTATTAGTTTAATTTTGTTTATTTGACAGAGAGAAAGAGGGAGGGAGGGAGGGAGGGAGGAGGGAAGGAAGGGGAAAGAGAGAGAGAGAATAGGCACTCCAGGTCCTTTAGCCACTGCAAATGAACTCCAGATGTATGCGCCACCTTGTGCATCTCATTTTATGGGGGAATTGAACCTGGGTCCTTGGGCTTTGCAACCAAGTGCCTTAACTGCTCAGCCATCTTTCCAGCCTCTAGGTTCTATTCTTTTTTTTTTTATTTTTTGAGGTAGGGTCTCACTCTGGCTCAAGCTGACCTGGAATTCACTATGTAGTCTCAGGGTGGCCTCGAACTCAAGGTTCTATTCTTTAACCTGCTTTGGAAATAGTTGCCTACGGAACAGCACAATGGTCAAAAATAATAACTGTAGTAGAGAACTTATTACACCAGGCACCCGGCTGCCTGCTGCTGTTTCTTTCAGGTCTGGGAATGAGTTGAGGGATGCACTTGGGCACAGAGTTTGAGGGGATATTGAGCCAACTCTGTATTGAAGGCAAGTATTTTAGTAGAATACTTAGGAGAATCAGTATTGGTCTGGGCAATACAGGCCAGGGCAAGCGCGAGGTCTGCAGCACCTACATAAAATGCTGACCAAGGAGGTATGTGCCTGTGCTGGGGAGACAGACGGGAGGGTCCCTGGGCTCCGTGGCCAGCCATTCTAGCCTATTTGGTGAGCTCCAGGCCAATGAGAGATCATAGCTCAAGAACAAATGGGTAGTGTTTCTTAGTATGACACCCGAGTTTGTTCTCTGGCTTTCACATGCATGCACACACATGCAAAAAAAAAAAAAAAAAAAAAAAGTCACTATTAATGTACACATGTCAGTGGGAAGAAAACATCAAAAAAAAAAAAAAAAAAAAAAAGGTAAGTACTGATTTTCCTTTTGCCTCAGACTACAATACAGCCAGCTTAGTGAGACATTATTATTGAGCCTCTTATTTTAGTAATTAATTTTTTTGTTTATTTTTATTTATTTATTTGAGAGCAACAGACAGAGAGAGAAAGAGGCAGGGAGAGAGAGAGTGAGCAAGCAGGAGAGAGAATGGGCACCCTAGGGCCTCCAGCCACTGCAAACGAACTCCAGATGCATGCACCCCCTTGTGTATCTGGATTACATGGGTCCTGGGGAATTGAGCCTCGAACCAGGGCCCTTAGGCCCAGGGCCCTTAGGCTTCACAGGCAAGCGCTTAACCGCTAAGCCATCTCTCCAGCCCTTTTTTTTTTTTTTTTTGGTTTTACAAGGTAGGGTATCACTCTAACCAAGGCTGACCTGGAATTCACTATGTAGTCTCAGGATTGCCTCGAACTCAGCAATGATTCTCCTACCTCTGCCTCCTGAGTGCTGGGATTAAAGGCGTGCACCACCATGCCTGGCTAATTAACAAATTTTTGTTCAACATTAATTTTTAAATATATTTATTTATTTGTTTATATGTTTCATTACTTATTTGTTTATGAGAGAGAGAGGAGGAGGCAGACAGAATGAGTAAGGGCATGCAATTGGCTTTATATGGGTACTGGGGAACTTAATCCCAGGCCATCAGGCTTTGCAAGCAAGCACCTTTAAATGCTAACTCATTGCTCCAGCCCTAGTTTATTATGTATTTTTGCATTTGGTTTTATTTTTTAAAAATCCATTAAAGCTTTATTTATCTTGCTTATTTTGGTTTTCTAATACTTTCTTAAATTTTGTGTACCAGCTGGGTGTGATGGCTTATACCTATAATCCCAGCACTCACGAAGCTGAGGTAGGAGGATCACCATGAACTCGAGGCCAGCCTGGATGATATAGAGTGATTTCTAGGGCATCCTGGGTTAGAGTAGGACTGTATCTCAAAAAACAAAACAAAACAAAACAAAACAAAACAAAACAAAACAAAACAAAACAAAACAAAACAAAACTGTATATTGGGCAGGCATCTTACTTGCTTCTTGCTAGCCCTGGACCCTGGCCTCATTTAATGCTTGTACCTGCTCCAGCTCATCGGCCTGATTATGTGAAGTGCTGTCCCCTGGCCAGCAGCACGAGCCTCGCAGGCAGGGACATTATTAGCTCTGGAACTTGAAGTAACTTTCCATGGTTTTACATGTTTTATAGTATCATAGAGCAAGAATTTCATTTCATGTAAGACCAAGGTATAATTTTACTTTTCTGACTGTGGTTTAGGGTTGAAAATGTGGACAGCGATCCCAGCACTTCTCAGCTTCCTGGGGCAAGTGAGATGTATTAAGAATGGATTCAGAGAACCCTTAATGCTGCTGTGGAGCTGGGCAGCTGGCCCCTTCTAGGGAATGTTTTAGGCCCCTAGCAAGCCTTTTTTTCATTTTTTTTTAGGGGGGTGTGGGGGAGTTTCAAGGTCGGGTCTTGCTCTAGCCCAGGCTGACCTAGAATTCATTATGCTGTTTAACAGTGGCCTTGGACTCATGGCGATCCTCCTACCTCTGCCTCTTGAGTACTGGGATGAAAGGCATGCGCAAGCATGCCTGGCTGTTTTTTAATTTATTTATTTGCATGGAAAGAGAAGAGAGAGGGAGAGGGAGGGAGAGAAGAGAAGAGAGAGAGAGAGAGAGAGAGAGAGAGAGAGAGAGAGAGAGAGAGAGAGAGAGGGAGAGTATGGGCATGCCAGGGCCTCTTGCTACTCCAGATGAACTCCAGATGCACGCACCACTTTGTGCATCCTGCTTTATGTGAGTACTGGGAAATCAAACCCGGGCTGTCAGGTATTGCAAGCAAGCACCTTTAACCTCTGAGCCATCTCCCCAGACCCCAGAGCCACTTTTCATTGTGTAGGCCTCTGTGAGTTTCAAAGTCAGACGTCCTGTCCCGAGAATCTCTGAAAAGAGTGCTGTCCTCTTGACCCGCTCCCGAGATGTCTCGGTACCCAGAACCGTCCTTGTACACGTTCCTCTTCTCTAGTGAGAACTGAGTCTGTAACTTTTTGTCAGCTCGTGAAGTGCAGTGCTTGCTGTGTTAAGTTTCCTTTAACATGCTGTTCCCACCCTGAGTACAGTTGTCTGGATCTGCTAGTTATTCGTCCTGGTTGTATAACCATAGGTGTCTTTAGGCTTTATGGGGACAAGAGCTTTTAAAGATACGCAACTGCTTGTCCCTTTGGCTCAAGGCAGCATGCACAGTAGACAGTTGGTACTTGGCAAATGCTTGTCAATGGCTTCTAAGCAAACTTGGCTCTTCCTGGAAAAGAGGTTTTAGGCTGATTTATCTATGACTATTATTTCCTGCTCTAATTCTCCCACACTGGAATTTTAAAACTCATTTTAATGTGTCTTCAACAGAGGTAGCATTCAGCCATTTGCTGCTGTCGTGTGTAGGTGATGATACAAAAGTGTGATTAAAGGTCTCCCAGTTTCCCCCCTCCCTTTCTTCCTGAAATTAATGATTTCCTTTCTTGTAAAGCTGAGTGCATGTGGTCATGCCACATTCTTTGCTTGTTTCTCAGGTCTCAGAAGGACCTTTAAGGGACTGGGGAGATGGTTCAGTGGTTAAAGGTACTTGCTGGAAAAGCCTGCTAAATCAGGTTCACTTCCCTTGTACCCATGTAAAGTGGCCAGATGCACAACGGGGCATACATCTGGAGTACATTTGCAGCAGCAAGAGACACCAGTGCACCTATTCTTTCTGTCTCTCAAATAAATTAAAAAAATATTTATTTATTTGCAAGGAGGGGGGGGAGGGAAAGAAAATGAATAGGTACTCTAGAGCCTCCAGCCACTGCAAACGAACTCCAAATGTATGTTCCACTTTGTGCTTCTGGCTTTACATGGTGACTGGGGAATCGAACCTGGATCATTAGCTTTTGCAAGCAAACACTTTAATTGCTGAGCCTTATCTCCAGCCCCTATTTTTTTTTTCTTTGTTTTTTTTTTTTTTTTTTGAAGACGTAAGGAGGAAGAGGTCCATGCTTTTAAAAACATGTTTCTTTTTGGGTCCTTGCTGTTAGATGGGGTCCTGCAAGCCGGGGGGCAGAGTGATCCTGGCCACAGAGAATGACTACTGTAAGCTCTGCGACGCTTCCTTCAGCTCCCCGGCAGTGGCCCAGGCTCACTATCAAGGGAAGAATCATGCCAAGAAGCTGCGGCTCGCCGAAGCCCAGAGTAACTCATTCTCGTAGGTATTGCCATTTTCTCTGAGGCCACGTTGCTATGCGAGACAACTGCCTTTAAAGACACAGTTGAAACGGGCTCTTGTTTGGAGGACTCACTCTTTTTAAATGTCTTTTTCTCCAGGGACTCCTCAGAGGTGGGTCAGAGACGGACCCGGAGAGAAGGGAATGAATTTAAAATGATGCATAGGAGAAATATGTACGCAGTACAGAACAATTCAGGTATCTTGTGAGTTTCCACGTACCTTGGAAATTTCCATATCCACTCTGCAAATGATCTTTCTTGCTCTGATTTCTTTGAGTAGTCATTGGCAGCCCTGTGAAATGGGGTTAGTCATCGCTTTGTTCAGTTGGTTTAGTGTCTTTTCAGATGGGTCTTTATTTCTGTTCTTCATTGTTTATTCCTCATTGCTTTTATTATTTAATCTTGGTTTTCAAGCAACCATCTATGTTTTAGAGTCTCTTATGATACTTTATGTTTTTTTTTTGCTGATGTGTGCTGGTTGAAATATGTAAGGCATGCTATCAACATGGGCTTCTTGGTTTAAAGTCTCACAAATTTGGTTTCTATCAGTGGTCTTTGTGAGTGTGTGTGTGTGTGTGTGTGTGTGTGTGTGTGTGTGTAGTTTTTTGAGGTAGGGTCTCACTCCAGCCTAGGCTGACCTGGAATTTACTATGTAGTCTCAGGGTGGCCTTGAACTCACAGTGATCCTCCTACCTCTGCCTCCTGAGCGCTGAGATTAAAGGTGTGCGCCATCACGCCTGGCGTTATCAGCGGTCTTTAACCAGCAAATGAATTAGAGTGATTTTCAGGCTGTGAGTTGGGAGTGGCATCCGTATATGTGTGGGCTCCGGAAATGCGGCTCTGGGATTCTGTGGCAGGCACTCAGTTCAGAAGCTGACACAAACAGGGATGTTCTCTGCACCCTTGCCCCACCTCATCTCCAATACTGTTCCTGCCAGCAGAAATCATTTATGTGAATCAGAAATAAAACAAACAAAGGTCTCTATAAAGCAAAACTGGCAAGTTAAAAAAAAAATGCACAAGACTGGGGAGACAGCTTAGTGGATAAAGTACCAGCCATACAACTCAGAGAACCCGAGGTCAGATCCCCAGCCCCCAGGTAATAACTGGAAAATATGGCATGTGCAGGCCTGAAAATATATATCAGATCAACCAAGCAATCAATAAGTAAACAAATACTTTTAGCTGGGTGTGGTGGTACACACCTTTTTATCATAGCACTCAAGAGATTGTTGTGAGTTCAAGGCTGGCCTGATACCACAGAGTGAGTTGCAGGTCAGCCTGGGCTAGACTGAGACCCTACCTCAAACCCCTCCCCCCAAAAAAAACCACAACAAAAAACCCCATATAGAACATACAATCAGTGTAATTAATAAAAGTCTAAACATATTGCTAATTACAATAAGTATAAATTTTCAAATTTTACAAGCAAAAAAAAAAAAAAATGCCAGGCTGCATAGATGTACTAATATCAAAATAAATTTTAGGGGCTGGAGAGATGGCTTAGCGGTTAAGGCACTTGCCTGAGAAGCCTGAGGACCCGTGTTCGACTCTCCAGGTCCCATGTAAGCCAGACACACAAGGTGATGCAAGCGTGCAAGGTCACAAGTGCACACAAGGTGGTGTACATGCCCGGAGCTTAATTCCAGTGGTGGAGCCCCTGGTGCACCAATCCTCTCTCTCTCTCTCTTTCTGCCTTTCATAAAAAAAGAAGGGGGCAGTCTATTGGGCTTGTCTCAAAAATTAAAAAAAAAAAAATTTTAGGATGATGGTAAAATTGCTTATGTTTTCTGATTAGAATACAATGAAATATATCAGCAAAATAAAATAAACTTGTGTTTGTTTGAGAATGTTAAAGTACTTCTAAATGACTCATGGTTCAAAGAAGAATTCATCTCAGAAAGAAAAATTCTTAGAACAAAACAGTAATGAAAGTATATCGAATATATCCAAGCTTGTAGGATGTAGCAAACGCTGTATTTTGAGGGCTGCAGAGATAGCTTAGTGGTTAAGATGCTTGCCTGTAAAGTTTAAAGACACATGTTTGACTATCCAGGTCCCATATAAGCCAGATACACAAGGTGAAAACCCAAGGTCATACATGTGCTCAAGGTGGTACATGCACCTGGAGTTTGGTTGCAGTGACTGGAGGACCTGGAACACCAATTTCTCTTTCTCTCTCTCTCTCTCTCATAAACAAATTACAAAAATACCCTGTATTTTGAGAAAGCATTACTTATTATTATAGCAGTCGAGAAAAGCATTTTTTGGTAGCTTAATTTTTATTTTTTTGGTGGTGTTGGGGACGGCATACAGGGCTTTATGCAAGCTAGGCAAGTGTGCTACCACGGAGCAACATTTGTAGCTCGCTATATAATTTTCCACTGCATTCATTACCATAATTTTTCAAATCCTATTTTTGGATTTCTCCTTCCCATACAGTTTTGTTGTTTTAAACACTGCTGAAGTGACTCCCTGTGCAAAAATGCTTAATGTTATCTTAGGATAATTCTTAGAAATAGAATATGTGAGTTAAAGTATTAGCACCACTATTTTTAAGAAAGGGTCTTACTCTACATCTCAGGCTGGTCCCAGACTCCCAGCGATCCTCCTGCTTTAGTCTCTTGAGTGCCAGGATAGTAGGTATGAGCCATGATTCTCAGCTAAAGGATTGCATTCCATTTTGAGAGGCATAGCCATTTAATGTATGGGCTTGGCTCTTGTTGTAATCACCTTTGCATTGCTGGCAGAAAACAGACACCTGGCCATGAGCAGCTTGTGGGAGGAAAGGGTTTATTTTGGCTTACAGACTCAAAGGGAAGCTCCTTGATGGCAGGGGAAAATGATGGCAAAAGCAGAGGGTGGACATCATCTCCTGCCCAACATCAGGTGGACAACAGCAGCAGGAGAGTGTGCCAAACACTGGCAAAGGGGAAGCTGGCTATAGTATCCATATGCCCACCCCCAGCAATCCACCATGAGGATCCAATTCCCAAATTGCCACCAGCCTGGGACCTAGCATTCAGAACATGTAAGTTTATGGGGACACCTGAATCAACCCACCACTGCTCTATAGTGAACTTTCTGACAATTGTTGGGGAATTATTTTTATTCTTGTAGATTGAGCCTATGTAAACTTGTAATTAAAGAATTCAGCCCTGATGTGCCCATTATTTTTCTCTCTCTTGGCTGGGTGAGGTGGTGCACCCTTTAAATCCCAGAACTCAGGAGGTAGCAGTAGGAGGATCACCGCGAGTTTGAGGCCACCCTGAGACTACATAGTGATTTCCAGGTCAGCCTGCGCTAGAGTGAGACCCCACCTTGAAAAATCAAAAAAAGAAAAAAAGAAAAAGAATAATCCACGAGCTTCTTCATTTAAGGATCTTCTGTCATTTGAATTTTGGATTACAAGTGTAGCATTTAAGTTCTTGTTGCTTCATGTTGTTTTAAGCCCTTGTTGCTTCATGTTGTTTTAACACCTGGCCAAGAGCAGCTTATGGGAGGAAAGGGCTTATTTCATCTTGAAGTTTTGAGGGGAATTTTCATCATGGCAGGGAGAGCATGACAGACAGACAGCACAGTGGCATGTCTAGTCTCATCATCTGGGTAGAAATAGCCTAAGAGAGGTAAGCTTTGGCAAGGGAAGGGTGGGCTATAACACCCCTCAGCCCTTCCCCAACAATACACCTTCTCCAGCAAGGGTTCACTTCCCAAACTCTCCCAAGTTGCCATCAGCTGAGGACCAAGTATTCAAAATGGATGGGGCGGCAGGGGACATTGCGTTGAGATGTGGTGACAAGAAGTGACTGTGAGAATGGGTCATACTTAGCTTCTGCCTCTAACTCCAGCAGGTCCTTACTTCAACCCCCGCTCTCGGCAGAGAATTCCGCGCGACCTAGCCATGTGTGTCACTCCAAGTGGCCAGTTTTACTGCTCCATGTGCAACGTGGGAGCCGGCGAGGAGATGGAGTTCCGGCAACACTTAGAGAGCAAGCAACACAAGAGCAAGGTGTCTGAGCAGCGGTACAGGAGCGAGATGGAGAACCTGGGATACGTATAATGCTGTCACACTCACATAGAGCAGTCCGTCCTGCCTCGTGTCTGCCTCCCGTCAACTCGCCCTGCTTGGTGACCCTTCCGATATGAGTCCGATCCTCTGCTTTCGTGTTAACACAAGTAACATGCAGTGGTACCATAAGACGTCAGATCGGGGGTGGGGGAGAGGGAGCCATGCTTCCTGGGTCATGATGCTTTTCCTGGCCAACTGTTGAGCGTCTTACAGCATGTGCCCTATCTACCCCATCAGAAACGTTTTATCTTGGCTAAGTTCTGTTGGCCTACTAGCCTGATGACTTAGAGCTGTGACTGTTTAAGAACACCATCTTCTTTTGCAATTTTAGTTTTGTGTCCCGTTTGATGGAAATTTGTTTTGAGTTCTTAACCTCAGATCATAGTAAACATAGACAGAGATCTCCATTTCCCAAGGCTACTGTGGAACCATGGCTCGATGTCACTAAGATGCACTGTTACATTATGTAATAGGGTCTTTCCCATGACATCGTTTCCCTGTGATCTGTCCTTCCATCTGAGAAGCAGGCTTTCTTGAATTCATACCCTCCCAAAGTGCGTGTGTTCTTCCAAACAGGTAACGTCATTCCTAGTTATGAATTTCACATGCTCCGTTTCCACCTCCTTCCCTCTTCTCCCCTCCCCCACCTGCCTCAGTTCCAGTGAGCTCATTTCCTAGTTGGACCATGGGGTTTCCAGACCCCAGATTTGAACATCTAATGAGTTGAAGATGGATATGCTTAAAACTTTTATTTTTCAGCTGATTTAGGGAAATGTGTTTGGTTTTTCATTTTAGAATTTCACTGGTAGTAAATATGAATTTATGGGGTAGTCTCAACCAAAAAGTTCACATCTTTAACTTTGCCAGGTTTTTGATGATCTCATTCTTATTATACCATCCTGCCAGTTCCTGGCTCTCCTAAATATACTGCTATCTACCATTTTGTAGATAGAAATTTGTTTTTCAAAAAGCTGATAGAGTTTTGATATCATTTCCAGTAGAAAAACATATGCATTTTGTTTTCTTTCTTGGCTTTTTGAAGATACGATAAACTTAGATGACTTTGATATGTGATAATCATGATAGTATTATTTTTTAAATATAAAGCCATAGCATGTGCCTAGATGGACCAATGGAGTTTTACATGAGCTTTCATTAACTGCATCCTCTCTGTTTACTGTCTTAACATCATGTGAATAATATCAGCGCCCATTTCTGCTTCTTTGGGAAGGGCTGCATTCAGCAAGAAGACTGGAGTGTATAGATTTCACAAAGTGCTCAATGCACCTTTGATCACTTAGGTCAGCAATGCAAAGGAAAGCTCCCACATAACCTTGAGAATTCCAGTGTAAACTTGAGAATTCTAAGGTGATAAGATGGGAGAAAGAAAATTCCCACCATCCCTCCTCCTCCGTGACACCTCAGAATACTGTTGGGTGGTTGGGACACAAGATCACAAGTTCACCTCAGGATGGTGTTCTAGGGGAGGACCAGTTTTTTCTGTCTTATATGATTGATTGCAAAGGAACATTGGTTGTAATTTTTTTTTTTCTCCCAGAAACTGAAGAATGAAAAAATGTTCTGTTGACATTTTAGCTCCTTCTGCAATTCTTAGTCTAGTAACTTTTTTTTTTTTTTTGCAGCGATCTATAGAGTTGATTGGCTTAGGACATTTTAGGGCCTGTCAGTCCCTTGGCTACTCATTTTGCTGCTAAGTATAATTCTTTGGTAGATTTCAACATAGTGCTGGCCACTTGGTTCTATGATGACTTTTAAAAAAAACAACTCATTTTCTCTCAGCATAGGGGTATGTTTGTATGTCTATGTCCTCATCCTCGGTTTTATGTGATACCCTAGAGAGAATTTCACTGAGTCTTTATGTCAGATAAGGCTAAATGATCATGGATACCTTTTTATAAAAGTCGTATTCATCTGTGTTCACTTTTTCCTCTGGAAATGAAATCAAAGGACATGCTTCCCCATTTCCCCCACTGAACACTTTGATTATCTATGTACAAAAAGCAGTGGACTTAAGGGCTTGACGTGTTTTCAAGCCCATGAATTCAGGTTTCCAGTTCCCCAATGCCCTTAATGGATGTTGCGAACGCATAAGCGCATTTTCTTTGAACGAGAGACGTTAGATTTATAATGTTATTTCTTAACTTGCTCTATTTCTTTGCACTAAAAAGAGTGATGTGTTTGTTTTGTATGATACTTCAGTGCCAGGTTGCCTATGATAACGCGATTGGTTTCTAGTTCCCAAGCTCTAGAAGTTGATCCATCACTCCATGGTCATTTTAGAGGTGACACGGATGACTGAACAGCGGCCCAATCCCCTGTGCCGCAGGTCATAGTTTGGTTAGCTGCCCCGCAGTGTTCTGCCGTCCGGAGGGTGACGGGGTGGTCACAGCTGCATGGTGCAATTTCTCACGCGCATGCGTCCTTTCGAGGCAGGTCTTTCCCTGTACAAAGCGGGCTGTGGCGGCCTGTTGGTCGGTAAGGTGAGGGCTCTATGTGTTTGATGTTTTGAGGTCTTGTTCTACCACATACTCTGGGACCTGCGCCCAGGGTTCCCCTGGGAATTGTGTACCAATGTTCACGGATAAAGGCCTAAAGGAAGGAAGACCTTTACTCCAAAATTCAGTAGATTTCAGTATCCTCTCTAAGAGCTCACAGCATCAGAGTGCATTCTCGGGAGTAGCCCTGTGCACACAGTCATGAAAAGCAGTGATGAAGATAACCAGAAGCTCTCCTAAGGTGTTGAGAGAGGGAAAACAGTTGTAAAAGAAACTGTCTATGCTTCAGTTAGAAGATTGGATTCCATATGCCTTCAAAGTGTTTTAGTTTTTTTTTTTTAAACTTCAGTTACAAAACTGAGTGTGTCTTATGCTCTTTTGAACTCTGCCCCGAACCAAGAATACTGTGCTGGTCTTTGTTTGCAGTGTTCTGTGACTTGTGACTGACTGTGCGTCTGCTATCCTTGATGTCCCTCTGCTCGTCTCTTCTGCACTGCATTCTAACAGGATGGATACGTCTTCAAGCAATTCTGTTTGGAAAGCACTTGTTCACCAACTCTGCGCCCTTTAACTCATTGGTCAGCAAACATTGAGTGTGGAACCCTGACATTGCAACAGGGATTATGGCTGAGGTAGCTGCATATCCCTGGGTCTTCCAAGGCTCACAGAACTGATCTGTAGAACTCTACACTTGCTTGTCACTGGCTGTCTATGATTTGAACAAGGAGAAGAGGAGAAAAGAAAAAAAAAATACACACTTTCAGTATAGGTATATTATGTATCTATGTGTACACCTGGTTCAATCTTCCTGTGTAGATACAGTCTGAGGACTAATGGTGGGACTTAGGACTTATTTCCCCCGTGTTTCCTGGGACTAAAAGCAGTGACAGTCTGAGGCTGTCTGGTGGCCTGTGAACTAGTCTTGCTTGTGTCTGGAGAGCAATGTCCTCCCAGTGCTGTGTGCAAAGAGGCCTGGAAAGGAGGGTTTGGAATGTGACTTGCTTTGTTCTGCGAGCGGCAGAACTTAGGCTGGAGTGTTAGCTGAGGACCTAGGTGTGCTGTGAGCTAAAGACAGGCGAGCTTCTTGAGCACTAAATGGAAACCTTTTCTACCCCCGCAGGTAAAACGCTCATGGAGTTTTGAACAAGTGTTTAAGTAATTCTACCTGACTCACTCTTATTTATAATTGGCAGATCACTGTTCAGAGTTATTATATAGTTAAAAAAAAAAGTATTTTTGTTGTATTCTTGGTGTGGGAAGCCTTGTGAGCTACGGCTGCCAACATAACTGAGTGGACAGGTAGCTGTGTAAATAGCTTCTTGTGAGACATTTTAGTGATAGCTGCTTCCTGTTTCCTTCTCATTATGAGTGGGGATTGTTTGTGAATTCCCTTTCTCTGTAGCTACCAAAAAAAAAAAAAAAAAGTACTGGCTTAGGGTCTCATGTGACCTTGTGTCCGTTAAGCCCAGAATATGAGTGCCTTTAGCAAGTGTTAGTATTTCACAGAGGGTAGAGATGACAAAATTATAACCATCAACCACTGTTCATAGATAGCTTGAAATAACGAAGGTCTGTGGGAATTATCTTCTAACATCTTGTTTTCTTTTTTTTTCTTTATTTTCTTTTTAATTTAATGCAATCTCAATTTGATATCAGGTGAAACTGGTATTACTGATGGGGAGCCATACACCCTGAAAAGGAATCCAGTCACCCCAGCTGGCAACAGTCATCACCTTGGTGTGTTACACTTGTATTCACTTGTTCCAACTTGTCTTTTCTGTAGAGAAAATTATGAATTTGCAAATAAAGCATATAAAGAGACTGCCTGGCACAGTCATTGTAGATTGTGTTGACTCATTTGGGAAGTATTTTCCCAAATAAGGTTGAGAACTTTTCAAAATGAAAATTTCCTTACTTCAATGAGTTGAAAATTCTAAATCTCCAGAATGTTCACAGTCTTTAAAACACACTGCTAACCTATATCTCTTATGGAGATGTTCCACAACATTTTATTATGAAAAACTTTGGACATGTATCAAAGGTGAAAGCATTTTCCAACAAAACTACTGCAACATCTGACCTCCAGAGTTTTACCAAACTTTAATTTTCATGTCTTCCCACCTGCCCATTATCCCATTCTCCAGTCAGTCCATCAGGATTTTGACAGTGGACTTCCCGTGGGTATCACTAACTAGGATTTAATATTTGTTTAAATATTAATATCAGCAGAGTTGCACAGCGGAAGAGTCCTGGGCCCATACATATTACCATCCCTTTGAAAGCAGTGTATGAGGTTGATAACCTGAGCCAACACACACATTTTTGTTTCTCTCCCGTGGACTTCAGTTTCTATTCAGTTTGTGTTTCTTTTCATAACTGGAGTTTTCTAGAGTTGGTGCTTTGAACTCTTACTTGTCATTCATCCCTCAATTAAGAGGTTTTTTCTTTTTTGAGGTAAGTTCTTGCTCTAGCCCAGGCTGACCTGGAATTCACTCTGTCGTCTTAGGCTGGCCTTGAACTCATGGTGACCCTCCTACCTCTGCCTCCTGAGTGCTGGGATTAAAGGTGTGTGCCACCACTCCCAGCTCCATTTAAGAGGTTTTTTTTTTTTCTTTTCTTTTTTTCCCCCTTCCTTCACGGTGTTTCTTCAGAGAACTGCTTGGGGCTTTTGCTACCAACCTGTGGCTCCTCTCACCTGGCTTCCATTCCTCTCTCTCCTTGGCTCTCCTTTCCAATGTCCAGCTGCTCTGCCAAAAGGCAGATGGGCAGGAAAGGGTTAAGTCACACTTGACCAGCTGTTCAGATAACCAGTGAACTAGTTTGCAGAGTTGAGCCTCTTGGTTTACTTGAGGAACCTGCTCTGAATTCCCTGAGCACTGTGCCTTCTGCAGGCGTGAGAAGCAGAACTGAACATGATCGCGCTGTCCAGTGAGAACATAATGCGCTGTCCAGTGAGAACATGATCGCGCTGTCCAGTGAGAACATGATCGCGCTGTCCAGTGAGAACATAATGCGCTGTCCAGTGAGAACATGATCGCGCTGTCCAGTGAGAACATAATGCGCTGTCCAGTGAGAACATGATCACGCTGTCCAGTGAGAGAGTGAGCCGTGGACCTTGGAGCTCTACCAGCCGCCTTTGGCTTTACTCTAGTCACGTTTAGAAAACTTTTCTTCTTCTTTTTTTGACATGCCTTTATTTCTGTGTCCACTTTTTGTTGACAAATGTGTGGAATTGAAGAAATTTGCTCTAGTTCATGAAGATTGGCTAGGCAGAACTAAATCAGAATTGAAATTTAAATGTTCCCGAATGGTAATCTCATGCTCTTTTGGTGAGATTTGTAGTTTCTATAACTGAACACAGAATTCCTTTGGGACCTTAAAAAGAACAGACTTGTTTTTTCACTAGTCAGACTTTTATTTTTAGACATTTCTGAATTCTTTTAAAAACATTTTTATGGTCATAGTTTTTTCTTTTTTTTTGGACAGGGTCTCTTATAGCCCAGGCTGGACTGAGGATGACCTTGAACTCCTCATTCTCTTGCCTCCACCTGCCCAGTGCTGAGATGACAGGTATGTGTCGCCAGGTTTGACTGGGAGGGGGGTGTCATTGCTTTTAGTGATGCCCAAAGCAGTTGCTAAAATCTCACTGCCCTGTTGAACACCAGCAAGGGCAGGGTTCAGCAGGTTTTGTTTCCACGATTCACTTACAACTCTGTGTAAGTGCCGCGGTGACCCCTCACTCGTGACGGAGAGTGTCCCCTCTCATCCGCTGCTTGTGTGCTGTCTGCCTGGTGGACTTTTACGGGAGAGCAAGTCCAAGTGAGGATGAATGCTGATGTCTTAAGGCAAAGCACGCGGATTTTTTTTTTCCTCAGCGAGTCAATGGCATTTCTGGGAACAAAGCTCTTTGGAGTGGCTGGTCATTGTTCGGTCTTCTTCTGGAACGTGCGTGGTTTCGTAATGTCAATTCCATGTTGATGATCACGATGCTTTGGGGTGGTTGTGTGTGTATGTTGTCTTTGAAATGCCTTACTGTCACATGCCGGGTTCTGCCGTAAAGCGCCCCACGTGTCCTCCGCGATGCCGTGGTCTCTCTTGGCTGAGTGCTCCGGATCCACAAGCAAAAATGATTTTTGTCTTCACTGACAGTTCTTGTGTTAAAGTTAGCATGTGCGCTGGGGAACCGAGGGAGTGCTTAGAACCCCTCATTTAATCAGATGGCAAACTCTAAACTTGCTTTTGCTGTTTCACCAGAACCTTACCTTTGATAAAGGATGGACTACAAAATGCCAGCCCCAGCCATGATATTGGGGTTGTGCCATACAATGTTCTGTACATGTCGTGGGGGGCGGGGGTTAGGATCTGAGCATGCTGTGTGGGTTACAGGCCAGTCACCGCTTTGAAAATCTGCTTCAGTTCTGGGGCTACAGAAATGACAGACATGTCATGGGATTAAACCAATCAACTGTGAATTCTGAAATTGGAATTGCTGTTTTGTTTTTATTTTCTTCAGCACATTGAACATAGGAATCTGAAAGTTATTTAAAATTTATACTGCTTTTGTTGATGGCTCATTTTGGCTGTGCATTCTCACTTATGTACTGATTTCTGATAAAGCTTGACAATATTATAACTGGCTTTTTTTGTGTTCAATTTAATAAAACAGTTCCTGAGTCTTGTCTGAAAATTGTTTGGTTTCGAGTTGGAGATCAAGGGACCAAAGGTAAATTCTTAGCCCCGTGGCATCATTTCCATGCCCATGGTTGAGGTCTGTGGGTTTACCATTCATGTCTGCATGTGATCTGTCATGTGTTTCCTGAATGCACGCAGAATGCTGTAACTCTTAGATTTGCTGTAAAATCGATCTCCTTGTGCCCACTGCCTCACCCCCAGCACTGGGGCTAGCCTGGCACTGGTGTGTGTTCTCAACTGTATTGACATCTTCCAATATTTACATTCCCTTCAAATTCTGAGAAAATGACCTTAGTTATATAACCACTGCTTCTGGAAAGAAATACACTGGAAAACTACACTCACTTGGGTTATCACATATAAAATACTGTTATAGATATGATCAGTTGTTAGTACAAAATGTTATCGAGAGGTGGTCATTTGAGCCCTGTGGTTTATAAGCAGTGTGCTTTTTGAGTTTAAATTCTTTTTTGAAGAAGTGGCTTACAGGTGGTAAGATGGCTGTTATACTTTTAAAAATCAAGATTCAAGACACATACACTTACTGTCGTGGGGAAAATTCTTAGGTCTGCAAAGAAAAATGTTTGTGAATGAAGTGAGCGGGTCGCATGTTGGGTTCGTGTGCTCCGCAGCACTCAAGGCCGCAGCACAGTTTATGAAATCACTTCCGAGAGAGTTTTAGCTTAAAGGAAAGCCCATGGTAATGGGCAGCAGAGACAGTGAACCACTGGGAGCTTCCAGCTTTTCTTTCTTTAGGGCACTGCTGAGGTTTATTCATTGACCAAAAAATCTTTTCAAGACCAAACCCTGGAGTCTTGTGCATGAGAGACCAGGAATGAACTGGCCTAGTCCATTGTAAACTGATAGGAAATTGTCAAAATCACAAATAGACCTTATTTTTGTGTGATGAGTTTTGAAAACGTTTATTATTTTATCAAAAGCTTAACTCACCAAATTTTATTCCCATTTGTGGGCTATTCATAACTTGGTGAGGATTGGGTATTTAAAAAACAACAATGAATAGTTTAATATTGTGAAATGAGGAGATTATTTAATAGGGTTGTGACTATGAGCCCTTAAAAATCATTTCTATGAACAATTTTCTTAAATTTTATTTTTACTTATTTATTGAGAGAGAGTGAGAGAGAGAATGAATGTGCCAGGGCCTCCAGTCATTGCAAACGAACTCCAGGCGTATGCACCGCCATGTGCACCTGGCATATTTGGATTATGGGGAGTTGAACCTGGGTCCAAAGGCTTGCAGGCAAGCGCCTTAACCACTAAGCCATCTCTCCAGCCCTCTATGAACAATTTTCGTACATGGACATAATATAGTTTGATCATAACCCTTTCCCTTTATTTCCTTTTGTTCCCTCTCCCCCATACACAGAGCTTATTCTTTGGAACTAGTCCATCTTTGAGCTCAATGGCTTTTTTGGGGGGTTTTCGAGGTAGGGTCTCACTTTAGCCCAGGTTGGCCTGGAATTCTCTATGTAGTCTCAGGGTGGCCTCGAACTCACACTGATTCTCCTACCTCTGCCTTCCAAGAGTGCTGGTATTTAAGGTGTGCGCCACCATGCCCGGCTCGATGGCTTTTTTTCTTTTGCCCTCTTCCATCATTCATGACGGCATGGTGACGGGTCCAATGCTGCAGGTAAGGACAGCTGCGGTGAGGCCATGAAGACCACAGCGCGTGTCTGGAAGACAGCATTCCACAGCTCTCCTCCCTGTCCTCTGGCTTTCATTTCTTTCTGCCTCCTCTTCTGCAAGGGTCCCTGAGCCTTGGAGAGTGTGACAGAGATGTCTCAGTGCTGAACACTCCACTGTCACTTCTCAGCACTTGGACAAGTTTTGAGTCTATGAGCTCTTCCAGAAAAAAAAAAAAAATTAAACTCTTTCTCTCCCTTCCTCCCTCCCACTCTCCCGACTCTCTCTACAAGTGGGATGTATGTATATTGATGACAGTCCCTGGGAATGTATTTAAGATGATCAAGTACTGGTGATAAATATGTCACTGGAAGACATTTAAAACAGTCTGTAACTTGAGCATGGTATTTCAGGTAAGTCTCTAGGTTCAAATGTGTTTTGGCTGGCAACCTTGTCTCTAGACAGGAACAAGACGTCTTTGACATTAGCTTCAATTTTTAATCTCTGTGCCACTTCTTTAACCCTGATTTTCTACATGGTAGGAATCTTGCGCCATCTTGTGGACGCTCTGAGATTTACAGGTAGTTTTGTGCTGAACTTGGAAGCTGATTTCCTGAGGATGGATAGAAGTTTTCACTGGGAAGTAAAGCTCACCCTCCCTCAGGCTTTATTTGTAAAGCAAACGCAGACACCATGTTTTAAAGCACTGAATTGCAGTCAGCACGTGTATGTACATCTCATCTCATCTCTCTCTCTCTCTCTCTCTCTCTCTCTCTCTCTCTCTCTCCTTGTGTGTGTGTGTGTGTGTGTAGGCCAGAGGTAAGTGTTGGGTGACTTCAATCACTCTCTTTAAATATTTTATTTATTTATTTTTTTGGAGTGGGGAGAAGGCCACTGCAAACGAACTCTAGACACATCCACCACCTTATGCATCTGGCTTATGTGGGAATCGAATCTGGGTCCTTAGGCTTCATAGGCAAGAGGCTTAATGGCTAAGCTATCTCTCCAGCCCTCAATCACTTTTTAGACAGTCTCCCACTGAACATGAAGCTCATTGATTCAGCTAGACTAACTGGCCAGTGAGCTGTACCTGGGGAGTCTCCTGTCTCCCCCTCCCCAGAGCTGGGACTACAGGCATGCAATCCTGTGCCCACCTTTATTATGTGGTTTGGGAGATTTGAATTACGGTCCTCCTGCTTGGGGGCAAGCACTTTACCCAGTGAGCCATCTACTTAGCCCCCCATCTCATCTCATTTTTTTTTGATTATGTGCTGTTTTCTTGTATGATTCACCAGTTTTTGTTTATGAGCCCTCAACTTGATGGACACCTGTGTCATTGGGATTTTTGTAAGTAAAATCTTAAAAATTGTAAAATACGGTAACATAAAAATTACTACTCTAAACATTTTCAGTGGTGGCTAGATGCCCCTTGTGTGCAGTCATGGTCTTCTAACTCTAGAACGTGTTCACCTTCCCAAACTGCCACTCCCATTGCCTTCCCCAGTTCCTGGCAGATACACAACCAGCATCCAATTTCTTGTCTTCGCAAGTTTGAATAATCCAGGATAATAACTGGAGCCATGTGACTTTTTATTTTTATTTTTATTTGCATCTGTCTTATTTCACTTAGCAAAATGTCCACAAGGATCAACAGTATTGTGCTGTGTTGAAAGCTCCTTCTAAAAAGTCTGAATAATATTCCACATACAGCTTAGCCACTCGGCCATCAGTAGACATTTGGGTGACTCCTACCTTTTGGCTATTATGAAATGATGCTGGTATGAATATGGGGGTACTGGGTGTACATAAATTAAGAAAAAGCATGTTGTTTAATGTGCGCACATTTCTGAGAATAACCAGTAGACACACATGCACTCACTGCTGAGCTTATTAGCATTGTCAAATCCTATGAACTTGCTGTATTTTGTTCTATTTTAAAAAATAATTTCAAATTTATTTTTATTTATTTGTCTGCAAACAGAGAAAGAGAGACGAGAGACAAGACAGAGAGGGAATGGGCATGCCAGGGCCTCTAGCCACTGCAAACTAACTCCAGACACATGTGCCCCCTGTGCCTCTGGCTCATGTGGGTCCTGGGGAATCAAACATGGGTCCTTTGGCTTCGCAGGCAAATACCTTAACCATTAAGCCATCTCTCCAGCCCTTTTGTTCTATTTTTTAAAAATTGCTTGTTACTTATTTGCAAAGGGGGGGGGGAGAGAGAGCGAGAGAGAGAGAATGGTTATGCCAGGTTTCACGTATCAGGAGGTAGATAGAGGAAGTGGGTAGTGGAGCTTCTAATTCAGCAAATTATCTCACCACTTGAACAAATACTTGGTCCAATTTTAAGTATAATCAGTTCTTAGTTGATGATAGTTTAATTTATTTACTAAACACTTCTAGGCACTAAGTACATATTAAGTATTAAGTGATCATCTAAGATGTACTTTATTAATGCTATCTCACTTGGTATTTATTGGAAAATTTCCTTTTCACTTGTGATGACGTTGAAATCTTTTTTTTTTTTTTTTTTTGAGGCAGAGTCTCACTCTAGCCCATGCGGACCTGGAATTCACTTTGAAGTCTTAGGGTGGCCTTGACCTCACAGCAATGCTCCTGCTTCTGTCTCCCAAGTGTTGGGATTAAAGGTGTGCACCACCATGCCTGGTCCATTTTCACTGTCAAATATTCACTTTTTCTCAAATTCCCTGTCACCTCCATCCCAATCTTTCCTTCTCAGGCATAACTTGTATTATCAGCATAGTGTGTGATCCTCCAGTTCTTTTCCTCTGCATGTCTAAATGTTTCACGTTTTACTGTAAGAGAGTTGCTGAGTCATGCCCTCTTGACATCTATGATAGCATTTCTTATGTAACTATGTTTTCTCACTTCCTGTCTAGATTTGTGGGACTCTTCCATGTGTTACACTCACAGTGGATTTATTCATCCGGGATATAGTTTAAAATTACACCCCAGAGGCTGGAGAGACGGCTTAGTGGCTAAGACGTTTATCTGTGAAACCTAAGCATTCATGTTTGACCCTCCAGGTTTCACATAAGCCAGATGCACAGGGCGATGCAAGCACAAGTTTGCACATGTGCACTAGGTGGCACACGTGACTGGAGTTTGATTGCAGTGGCTAGAGGCCCTGGCATGCCAATTCTCTCTCTCTTGCTCCCTCTCTCATAAAAAAATACAAAAAAATTCACACCAGAGGATTGGAACAAAGTACCAAATTTGAAAAGTTCACTGTGGTACCAGAGTTTTTTTTTTTTAATTTGTTTGGTTACTTTTATTTATTTATTTGAGAGTGACAGGCAGAGAGAGAAAGAGGCAGAGAGAGAGAGAGAGAGAGAGAGAATATGGGCGCACCAGGGCTTCCAGCCACTGCAAATGAACTCCAGTCGCGTGCGCCCCTTTGTGCATCTGGCTAACGTGGGTCCTGGGGAATCAAGCCTTGAACCAGAGTCCTTAGGCTTCACAGGCAAGTGCTTAACTGCTAAGCCATCTCTCCAGCCCCAGAGTTGTTTTTTAAATTTATTTATTTATGAGAGAGAGAATGGGAACACCAGGGCCTCTAGCCACTGCAAATGAACTCCAGATGCATGTGCCACCTTGTGCATCTGGCTTACATGGGATCTGGAGAATTGAACCTGGATCCTTAGGCTTCTCAGGCAAGCATCTTAACCACTAAGGCATCTCTCCAGCCCCAGAGTTGTTTTTTAAATTTATTTATTTATGAGAGAGAGAATGGGAGCACCAGGGCCTCTAGCCACTGCAAATGAACTCCAGATGCATGTGCCACCTTGTGCATCTGGCTTACATGGGATCTGGAGAATTGAACCTGGATCCTTAGGCTTCTCAGGCAAGCATCTTAGCCACTAAGGCATCTCTCCAGCCCCAGAGTAATATTTTTTTATGATATTTTATTTATTTATTTGAGAGAGGTAGAGAGAAAGAGAGAATGGCCATGCCAAGGCCTCTAGCCACTGCAAACGAACTCCAGATGTGTGTGCCACCTTGTGCATCTGGCTTACGTGAATCCTGGGTAATCGAACCTGGGTCCTTTGGCTTTGCAGGCAAATGGCTTAACCACCAAGCCATTTTCTCCAGCCCTCACAGCTGTATTTTAAAAGACACTTGTTTGAGATACTGCCGTGTTCATGTTCCCTGTGACATTATTTGTAATAGCTCGTATGAAATCAGCCTAGATATTTGTCATGTGAACTGTTTTCTTGGGGAAAGCTGATGAGCACTTACTCCTCGCTAGGCAGGGCATTCCTGATAGACTGAAGGCTGATTCCACCAGAGTTCACCATGAGGAGCTAAAGAATGTATTGGGTTCCTTTACGGAGTGTGGGTGAGGGGTGACTTAAAAGAGCATGGAGACCCATAGCATCAGAAGGGCTCGTCACACCCCACGGCTGGCTATTGGGAGCTTCCACCTTCTACCCTCCCCTCCAGCCCCTGCTAGAACTTGGACATCATTCACTAAGGCTGGCACAGGGCATGCCTGAGATCACCAGTGAGGGTCTGATGACCCCCATCTCTCTTTTTTTTTTTTTTAATTTTTATTTATTTATTTGAGAGTGACAGGCAGAGAGAGAAAGAGGCAGATAGAGAGAGGGAGAGAATGGGCGCGCCAGGGCCTCCAGCCACTGCAAACGAACTCCAGATGCGTGCGCCCCCTTGTGCATCTGGTTAACTTGGGTCCTGGGGAATCGAGCCTCGAACCAGGGTCCTTAGGTTTCACAGGCAAGCACTTAACCGCTAAGTCATCTCTCCAGCCCGACTCCCATCTCTTGTGCAGGCAGACATCACCAGGCCCAATCTCAAGAGTTTTTATGAGTGACCCCAGCTGCTTCTGATAAAGATGGCAACAGTTGTTTTGCTTGGAGGACAGCGCCACACAACAATGCCCATCAACAGTTGAATGGATAAAGAAAATGTGATGGACACACTTAGTGGGGTTTTGTGTAGCCAAAAAGAAGATGAAATTATGTCAGTTGTAGGAACATGGATGGGACTGGAACTCCTTACTTTCAGCTAAGTAAGCCGGACTTACTAGATTCACATATGACATGCAAGTCAAATGTAAATGAGGGGGACTCTTTGGGAAGAGGAAAGGGACAAGCATGGGGAGGGGAGAAGGGACAAGGGAGGGAATGGTGGGTGAATCTGAGTAGCTTACATGACACACATGCATGAAAATATCGTAGCTTGGTGCTGGGAATGTAGCTCCGTGGGTGGAGCTGCTGCTTAGTGTGTATGAAGTCTTGAGATTGACCTCCAGTGTCCCATAAACCGGCTGTGGTGTGGCAGGCCTGTAATCCCAGCACTTGGAAGGTAAGGTCAAGAGGGTAAGAAGTTCAAGGTTGGGCTAAGGCTAGCTCCAGTCAGTTCAGTGCTTGCCTTAGGACCACGAGGACTTGAGTTCTATGCCCAGAATCTACGTGACTGCTGGGTGTGGCGTGCATGAGCCTGCAACCCCAGTGCGGGGGAGGCTGAGAGGTGGCTCCCTAGGGCTTTGCTGGCTAGCCAGTCTAGCCTACTTGTTGTGCTCTGTGACAATGAGGCACCCAGTCTCCAAAAAGGTAGATAGCTCTCCTGAGGATGGTTCCTTATTCTCTGGCTTCCACGTTTATGTGCACACATGACCACACACATGACCATGCATATACACATGTAAATACCACGCCAAAAGAAAAAAAAAAAAGCTCGATGTCATTCTCAGTTACATAGCTCAAGGCTGTCCTGGGCTATGTGAGACCTTGTCTCAAAAAACAAAACTTTACGGCTGGAGAGATGGCTTAGCAGTTAAGGCTCTTGCCAGCAAAGCCAGCTCGATTTCCCAGAACCCCCATAAAGCTGATTTGCAGTGCCTAGAGATCCTGGCGTGCCCATTCTCTCTCCGTCTCTCTCAAATAAATAAATAAAATAATAAAAACTCTCTCTCTCTCTCTCTCTCTACACACACACACACACACACACACACACACACACACACACTCCAAACTCATCATTTCAAACTATGAGCATACATTTATAAAAGAGCCATCGAAGAGGACAGTTGTTTTCCGTGGACAGCGCAGTAAGGATCAGACCTTGCCTGGGGATTAAGAATGTACCTTCTTTTGCCTTGAGACTTTCTTTCCTCTAGCTCCCTTGCTCCTGTAGGGTGGGGTGGGATTTTCTTTGCAGAGCGAGATGCTCTTCCTCCAGCGCCCCCTTCCCGCCCTGCGCAGGAGGACTGTGGGTGACAGTACCCAGAAGGGCTTGGAAGCACCCACAGTCCTGCTCAAAATGCGGGCTGATGCGGGCCGTTGATCTCCTCCACGTGCCTGGCAGCCAGGCCCCTCCTACTGGACCCAGCAGAGAGACTGGGCAGCATAATGCTTCTTTGCATGTGGTCACCATTTTTTTTTTTTTTTTCATTTGGTAGCTAGGGAGGAAAACAGGGAATTCATCTTTGAGCTCAAGGTCACTTGCAAAGTCACTGCCACTCAGGAGAACTCTGGCTCCTGCTGGACTGCACTACCCAAGAAATTTTCTAACAGTACCTCTTCACTGTCCTTCTGTGGCTGGGTGCCACCTTGGGAACTCCTGGACAAACGAGCTGAGGCATTTAAAGGCTTCCACACGTGACAAAGAGGAGTGGTTCCAAGTAAATAGTCTATTGCTTAAAAAAAAAAAGCTTTCCCTGATTCCCCATTGTTTGAAACTTAGATTTTATTTATTTTTGCAGTACTGGGAATTGAATCCAGGACCTCACACATGTTAGGCAAATGCTCTACTGAACTATATGCCCATCATATTTTCCTTTTTTTTGTTGTTGTTGTTTTGAGGTAGGGTCTCACTCTAGCTCAGGCTGACCTGGAATTCATTATGTAGTCTCAGGGTGGCCTCGAACTCACAGTGATCCTCCTATCTCTGCCTCCGGAGTGCTGGGATTAAAGGTGTACGCCACCAGGCCTGGCATATTTTACTTTTATTTTTATTTATTTATTTATTTATTTATTTATTTATTTATTTATTTAAGAGAGAAAGAGGGAGAGAGAGAGAAAGAGAGAGAGAGAATGAGCACACCAGGGCATCCAGCCACTGCAAACAAACTCTAGATGCATGAACCACCTTGTGCATTTGACTTATGTGGGTTTTGGGGAATCGAGCCTCAAACCAGGGTCCTTGGGTTTACAGGCAAGCGCTTAACTGCTAAGACATCTCTACAGCCCCATATTTTAATTTTTAATTAACTTACAGAATACCACTTTTCCTTTCATTCATAGTTTTAAATTTTCTTTTGAGGCAGGGTCTCATGTACCCCGGCCTGGTGTCCAATGCCAACATGTAGTCACAGATGACCTTGGACTTCTGCGTCCACCTCTCAGAAGTGGTGGAGTTACAGTTGTGTGTCACCACGCCTGGTGTAGGAGGCTCTGGGATCAATCCCAGCACTTCATGCTAGGCAGGTCCTCTCCTGAGCTTCTTTTCTAGCCCTGAGACTTAAAGCATCGTTACAGAATTAAAGCCAAATATTCACAATGGGGATGCCACAAACCAGTTGTCTGGGGCTGAATTAGGCTGGCAGTTGTGTTCTTTCTGGGCCCGCGGTGTTTTTTTTAAAAAATATTTTTACTTTTATTTATTTATGTGAGGGAGAGGGAGAAAGGGGCAGATAGAGAGACAGAGAGAGAGAGAGAGGAAGACAGAGAGAGGGAGCTGGAGTGATGGCTTAGCAGTTAAGATGCTTGCCTGCAAAGCCAGAGGACACAGGTTTGATTCCCCAGGACCCACGTAAGCCAGATGCACAAGGTGGCTCATGCGTTTAGACTTCATTAATAGTAACTGGAGGCCCTGGTGTGTCCATTCTCTCTCTCGCTCTCTTTTTTTTTTTTCTTTTTTGAGGTAGGGTCTCACTCTAGTCCAGGCTGACTGGAATTCACTAGTCTTGGGGTGGCCTCAAACTCATGGTGATCCTCTTATCTCTGACTCCTGAGTGCTGGGATTAAAGGCGTGTGTCACCATGCCCAGATGCGTCCATTCTCTCTACGTGCCTCTTTCTTTTCCTGTCTCTCAAATAAATAAATAAAAATAAAAAAAATATTGAGAGAGTGAGAGGGAGAATATGGGCATGCCAGGGCCTCTAGCTACTGCAAACAAACCATGCATGTGCCACCTTGTGCATCTGGCTTCCATAGGTTTTGGGGAATTGAACCTGGGTCCTTTGGTTTTGCAGGTAAGTGCCTTAATCACTAAGCCATCTCGCCAGCCCCCATGGTGTTTTAAGAAAATCAGAATTAGTTGCCGAGAGTCAGACCAAGGGATTTAACATGAAACTTAGAATTTTTGGTACAACTGGCCAACATCTCTGTGTGGGTCAGAGGAGAGGAGTTTTGGGGCACACTCTGCATGGCCCTGGGCTCTCCTCCTCTTTGTCCTTCCCCATGTGGGCCACCTTCTGCATTGAGCTGGAGCCCTTCTGTGGGAACCTCGTTTTCTACCCCAGGGGGGCTCTGTGGCTGCAGGGGGGGATGCTTGGAGAAACCCATGGGCCTTTCTGATGCGGGAGTAAACCCGTGAGCAGGAGGCTTATGCTTTAATATATTAAGACTGTATAGGGCATCCCTTGAGTAAGGAGGACTGACAGCTGGAGGACAGACACACCCCACTTCCAGGTCTCAGGTGGAGAGTTCTGAAGTGTACACTATGCAGGTGTGAGTCACAGTGAAAAACAGCGAATTTCTCACAGTAGAAACTATTTCCATGCTCCATACACTGGCTTTCTCTCTCTTTTTTCCCTCTTTAGTCGCGTTCTTTGGGAATAGCTCCTAAAATAAACCACTTACACTCAATCCCCATCCCAGGCTCTGTTTCAGGTGGGAATCACATATTTTCTTCTTCTTCTTTTTTAATCAAGGTAGAGTCTCACTCTAGCCCAGCCCATCCTGGAATTCACCCTGTAGTCTCAGGCTGGCCTCGAACTCACAGCGATCCTCCTACCTCTGCCTCTCAAGTGCTGGAATTAAAGGTGTGTACCACCACACCCAGATACATATCTTCTTTTAAAAAATATTTTATTTTTATTTATTTGTTTGAGGGGGGGAAAGAGGAAAGAGGGAGCGAGAGTGAGGGTGAGAGAGAATGGGAGTGCTGGGGCTTCCGGCCACTGCAAATGAAATCCAGACACATAATGCCCCTTTGTGCATCTGGCTTCCGTGGGTCCTGAGGAATCAAACCGAGGTCCTTTGTCTTTGTAGGTAAGCGCCTTAATTGCTAAGCCATCTCACCAGCCCAGGAATCACATATTTTCTTAACCAGCTTACTTTCATGGCCCCAAAGGCATTTGAGGTTCTGAGCATCTTAGAGACTCGCCCATAGGAACTCACTGTGGGTACTGGGTTCCATTACGGCCTGAGCAGCTCCATGTCCACCCGTGGTATGTCAAAGTGATGTGCTTTTCCTGTTTGTTGTGATTGGAACCCTCTGTGATCACCCACTCTGTCATGGGGAAACTTTTGCCCTAGAAAGCTGCAGACAGATGTCTTCACTCCAAATAGAGCTCAGATGGCAGACCAAAACACTTTAGCACGGGTACCAGTGTGGTGAACTGTTGGTGTAACTTACAAAGAAGGGTGAGGGCTATTCACAGGAATATGAGGGCTCACAAGCAGTCGTACCACCCAGCAGTCTCATCCCGTCCTGGATGATGACCTCCCCATGGCTGTTTCAAGGAGTTCCCTGTGTCAAGGTTACTGGTTGGGAGGGGTGGAGAGATGGCTCAGCGGTTAAGGCATCTGCCGGTAAAGCCAAAGGACTCAGGTTCGATTCCCCAGTACCCACATATATCCAGATGCACAAGGTGACACATGCATCTGGAATTTGTTTGCAGTGTATAGAGGCCCTGGTGGGCCCATTCTCTCTCTCTCTAAAGTAAATAAGTAAATAAATAAAATATTTAAAATATTTGAAGACATTATTGGTTGGATGTTCCTCCCTTAGCGTGAGGGCTTACTTACAGAACGTGGGACCCTGGAGCGGCCACACCACTGACAGGCCCCATCCCATCCTAGATAATGATCCAAAGCCATTTAGGTAGAGCTCTCTGTGTTGGGATTACCCCATGGAATGCTCTTCCCTCAGCCTCACAGTGAGGGTTTATTTACAGAGCATGAGACCGCAAAGCACCACTCAGTGGGGTTCCTTCTCGCTGGATCTTTTACTCTCTGTAAAGTCTATTTCTCCCTGAGGTCACAAGATCTCATGAGTCATTGCATGCAGCTGGCACCAGGGGTGCCTGATTTTAGGTGAGGCTCTGTTGCTGCTCCCCAGGCCCTTCTCTTGTGAGTAATTCCAGCTGCTTTTGGTAAAGCTGGCAGTAACTGCTCACTTTTTTCAATGGAGAGGAATTCACCATACAGCTTTCTGTTGTGCAAATTCCTGCTCAGTCTTTAAGAAGAAAGTTACTGGAGGTTGGAGAGATGGCTTAGCAGTTAAGGCGCTTACCTGCGAAGCCTAAGGACCCATGTTCAATCTCTCTTCAGATCCCTTGAAAGCCAGATGCACAAAGGTGAGGCAAGCGCAAGGTTGTGTGTGCCCACTAGGTGGCGGAAGCACCTGGAGTTTATAGAGGCTGAGGCCCTGGCACACCAATTCTCTCTCTCTTCCTCTCGCTCTCTCTAAAAAAAAAAATATTTACTGGGCTTGAGAGATGGCTCATTGGTTAAGGTGCTTGCCTGCAAAGCCAAAGGACCCATGTTGGTTTCCCAGTACCCACGTAAAGCCAAATGCACAAGGTGGCGTACAGAGTTAGTTTGCAGTGGCTGAAAGCCCTGGCATGTCCATTCTTCCCCTCCCTCCCTCTATTTATTTAATAGAGAGGGAAGGGGAGAGAGACAGAGAGAGAGAGAGAGAGAGAGAGAGAGAGAGAGAGAGAGAGAGAGAGAGAGAATGAGAATGGGCACACCAGGGCCTCTAGCCACTGCATATGAACTCTGCACACATACCACCTTGTACATCTGGTTTACCTGGGTAATGGGGAATCGAACCTGGGTCCTTAGGCTTTGCAGGCAAGTGCTTTAATTGCTAAGCCATCTCTCTAGCCCAGATGTTATTTAGAAATCTTTGGAGGGAGAGATGTCTTAGTGGTTAAGCGCTTGCCTGTGAAGCCTAAGGACCCTGGTTCAAGGCTCGATTTCCCAGGACCTATGTTAGCCAGGTGCAGAAGGGGGCACACACATCTGGAGTTCGTTTGCAGTGGCTAGAGGCCCTGGTGCACCCATTCTCTCTCTCTCTATCTCTCTCTGCCTCTTTCTCTCTTTGTCTGTCGCTCTCAAATAAATAAATAAAAATAACCACAAAACACCCCATCATACCTCAAAAGGGACCCGGCTAAAACTAAGGAAAATTGGCTAAACAAGCCAGTGTGTTTTTTTCCTGATGAACCAGATACCAGCACAAGAGGGAAGGAGACCAATACAGAGAAAAATCAACTCCTACCAAATCAGAGAGCCAGAGCCTCAGAGGCCCCCAACACCTCATTACTGAAGCAGACCAAAAATGAACCCAACATGGCTCAAGGAAATTTTGCGGAAGAGGGGTCAGAAAGAATGTTAGAGCCACATGTTGGGTCATGATATGCAGAGACATTTATCGTACCAATAACTGTGGGCTAACTCCACAGTGCACGACCCATTTACATCAACAAGGAGGGGCCAATGGGGAGGGGGTAGGTCACGGATGAGGCTAATAATGGTACCAAACTGCCTGTATTTGCTGAATACAAAACTAATTAAAAAAAAAAATAAAGGTGTGTGCCACCAAAAAAACCCCACAAAATTAAAAAAAAGAAATCTTTGCTGACTTACAAGAATTAATTTTAAAATAGAATTTATTTGAATAATAGTCAAGTTGAATTTCACTACACTGCTCATCAGTAAATTTATCAGCAGTATGGATGATGAAAACTAAATCACTATAGTCATAAGACTTAAAGCTATGTAATACACATACATCTACATCTATTATAAAATTTCACAGAACAAAATATAGCACACATCAACAGAAATGTACAAAGAAGTGCATTCAAGGTCAGTGGAATTTGAATAAGATTCGTGGATAGCACCAATATACTTTTTTAAATTTTGATATTTTTTCTTACTGTTTGGTATCAATTGTCAATGTGGGAAACTGGTGGACGGGTACTGGGACCTCTTTGCATCCTTGTGTAGCTCTGTGACGTGCTTTTAAAATATAACTTAAGGGCTGGAGGGACAGCTTAGTGGTTAAGACATTTGCCTGCAAAGCCAAAGGACCCAGGTATGATTCTCCAGAACCCATGTAAACCAAATGCACAAGGTGGCGCGTGTGTCTGGAGTTCGTTTGCAGTGGGTGGAGGCCCTGGTGTGCCCATTCTCTCTCTCAAATCAATTTAAATAAATAAATACTTCCCAGACACCAGGTTTAAAAAACTTAAAAGAAAACAAGCACTGATAATATATTGTGATTTATTTTCATAAATATTCCTTTATGTTGTGTCTGTACCCATCTGACCCTTGAAGCAGTTGCCTTCAAACTCCAAAATGCCTGAGATGTGTCCACTGGCGCAGTAATGACATGACTCTTGTGGGCTAACCAACTGATCTCTGGTTTGATTTCAGGCCTGATCCATGGGAAGGAATTCATGCCTGGTACTGAAAACCTAGTCAGAAGCCTATGGCGGGACCGGTCATGGCCCTTGAGGGAGAAGTTACTACTATTATTTGGCTAAATAGGCATGCTGCGCTCGTCAATCTGTCCCATAAATACTTTTGTTTATGCTCATAGTGCAATGCTGCTCTTACCTTTGGTCAGAGAGACTTCTTTTTTGTGATGGTGGTGGCTATCAGGAGACTCACAGCTCATCCAAGTGCTGAGAATAAGTGGCTGTTGAGTGCTTATCATTACATGAGACATCTCTATCCCATCCTCCAAGGCCCAGGGAAACACTGTGGAAGAGCAGGTGGAAAGAACGTAAAAGCCTCAAGATGGGGAAGAGCGGGGTTTGGAATGCTCTCTTCTGGACACAAAAGTTGCATTCATGACCTGACAGTAATTATCATTTCCCTGTACAAGGTCTGCACAATACTGGCCCCAGCAACTTTTTATCATAGCTTATGATAAAAGTGGGGGGGAGGAAAAAAAAAAGGCATCAAAGTACAGGAGGGAGTATTGGAAAGGGGGTTCTATGGAAGCGGCAGGAGCATTGAAAGAAGCTATTGGAGGATGTTACGATCAAAACACCCTATATACATGCAGAAAATTGTCAATAAAAGTTAGAAGAATAATTCTTTCTCTGGAACAGGGACAAGTGCAGTCTGCTATACAGGCTTGTCCCTGCTCATGTTGGGGTGGGGGTGCTCAGCGCCATCCGCGTGTCAGATTACCTGGCCAGGACAGTGACGATCGGTACCTTAGGCAGCCTCACCCAGCTTCATGCCTCAATCCTGACTCATCGCTGCGCCGGGACTTTCCAAGTGTCAGGTTCATCGTCGTGGGGGCAGGATGCTCCGTCTGGCCATTTTACTGTAGCTGAAACCTCAATCTTCTCTGGCTCGGCTCTTTTCCAGGTGTGGACCTTGTCTACAGAACTTGTGACTTGGGCCTAATGAAGAATATTGACAGGCTGGATTGTGACCAAAACCACAAACTTACAGGGCTGGGGACACAGCTTGGTGGCTGAGTGCTCATCTCGGATACAAGAGGCCCTCTGGTCAATCCCCAGGACTGAAAGCAAAGTAAGACCACGCATGTAAAATGAGGAAGTTTCGAAGTCGTGTTCTTCAAAGGACCATAGTAATGGTAGCAACACGTTTCAGCTAACAAGAAACCAGATTTACGAATATTCCTGGGTTGAACACAACCAACCTAGATGTTCACCAGTAGCTGAATGCATAAAGGTAATGTGGCACATAAACACAGTGGGATTTTATGCAGCCATAACGAAGAATGAAATCATGACATTTGCAGGAAAATGGATACAACTAGAGATCACTTTGCTAAGGGAAAAATAAGCCAGACTCAGAAAGACAAAGACCACGTTTTCTCTCATCTGCGGGAACCTAAGTTTAAAATTATAAATATGTGTGTATTTTTGTATGTGTGTTTGTAGGTCATGAAACTAGAAGGAGGGTCATAAGCAGGGAGGAAGAGATCTTACAAGGAGGTGAGTAATAGAGAGGTGATAGGGTACATGTGACAGGCAAACAAGGGGAAGTTAACTAGGGAAGGAAGGGAACCAGTTGGAGGGCAGCAGGAGCCTTGGAGGAGGCCAGTGGGGGAGGGGAAAGTTTGGGAGCAAAGTACAATGACACATGTGAATAAAGATGCATTGATGAAACCTATTACTTTGTATGCTAATCTAAGACATTAATGATAATGATAATAAGCGTATTCCTGGGGCAGAAGGGCTTTTCCCATGTAGAGCCAGAGTCAGGACCTACAAGGCTGTTTATGTTTTGGTTATATTTCCTTCCATCACAAGAACAACTCAAATTCAGCTTGTGCGATTCTGCTCTGTGTTATATAGAAAACGTACTTAGACATCAAAGTTAATGTGCCTTTTAGTTATATCCCCAGAGAACAGAATTGACAGAATGTTTTATCTGGTTGTTTCAAATGCATTAAAATTTAGTCTCACCTCGAGAGCCACAGAGTGGGAATACCCTTAGGCCTGGGCCCTCTCCTACCTCACAGAGACTGACTGAGGCCTTTGTGATCCCTACTGAGAAGGGCCTGGGGTAATGGGATCAGGGGTGAGGGGATAAAGGAGTATATATAGCCTGCTATAATACATATAAAATAAAAAAATTAAAAGTGAAAGGAAAAAATATTAGCTTCGGTTTGTTCTTGTTTACCCAGGTTCTTTATTTTTTTAATTTTTAAAATTTTATTTACTTATTTGAGAGAGAGAGAGAGAGAGGGGGGGGGGGGAGGGGAGAGAATGGGTGTACCAGGGGCCTCCAGTCACTGCAAAGGAACTCCAGACACATGTGCTTCCTTATGCATCTAGCTTACATGGGTCGTGGGGGTTGAACCTGGGTCCTGTGGCTTTGCAGGCAAGTGCCCTAACTGCTAAGCCATCCCTCCTGCCCTACCCAGGTTCTTTTCTACCTGGAAAGAGGCAGGAATATGCGCATGAAAGCACAAGAAAGGAGAGTCCCACAAGCAGACAGTATCGGACTTCATATCTAAGAGTATGCGTTACAAATGTAATGTATTGAGATTCCCATAGCACATTTTTCCTTAAGTGGTGCAGACTTTAATTATGAAATAAAAACCTTGTGTGTATGTGTTTATGGTGTAACACTGTGTGGCACCCCATATGATCTCCTAGGGGTTTGTGGGGGACACTTGCCTACTCTGGCTGAAGTGGAACATGACATGACCCTCTCCATTGTTCTTCTGTGTCTTTTTTTTCCTCAATTTTTTTTAAAAATATTTTTTTATAATTTTTTTTATTTATTTTATTTGAGAGTGACAGACACAGAGAGAAAGACAGATAGAGGGAGAGAGAGAGAATGGGCGTGCCAGGGCTTCCAGCCTCTGCAAACGAACTCCAGACGCGTGCGCCCCCTTGTGCATCTGGCTAACGTGGGACCTGGGGAACCGAGCCTCGAACCGGGGTCCTTAGGCTTTACAGGCAAGCGCTTAACCACTAAGCCATCTCTCCAGCCCTTTTTCTCAATTTTTATTAACATTTTCCATAATTATAAAAAAATAACCCATGGTAATACCCTCCCTCCCCCCACTTTTGCCTTTGAAATTCCATTCTCCATCATATCCCCTCCCCATCTCAATCAGTCTCTCTTTTATTTTGATGTCATGATCTTTTCCTCCTCTTATGATGGTCTTGTGTAGGTAGTGTCAGGCACTGTGAGGGCATGAATATCCAGGCCATTTTGTCTGGAGGCGCACGTTGTAAGGAGTCCTATCCTTCCTTTGGCTCTTACATTCTTTCTGCAACCTCTTCCGCATTAGACCCTGAGCCTTGGGAGGTGTGATTGAGATGTTACTCAGTACTCCAGTCACTTCTTTCCAGCATTATGATACCTTCTGAGTCATCTCAAGGTCACTGCCATCTGAAAAGAGAAGATTCTCTACCCAAAGTGAGAGTAGCGTTAATATAAGGGTATAAATATTAAGAGAAGTGCTTACTGGGCAGTTTGATAAGCATAGTATATACACTTATCCAGACATCAGCATATGTTACACCCCTAGGGCTCATGATACCCCTGTTTTAAGTTTTCAGTATCAGGGATGTGTTCCCCTTCCATGGATTGGGCCTCCAGTTCAAGTGGAGGGCCATTGGTTTCTACCATGACAGATGTGCCACTATTGCACCCGTTGGCTCATTTGGCCTGGCTGGCCAAGTATACGGCTTGCAGTATCCACTGTTGAGTATCTTCACTGGTGGTGTTTCTCCCAATGAACTGCATGCATAATGGCTTCTTCCAGCTTTCTATCAGCTGGTCTGCATGGAGGAGGTTATCAGCTCAGTTTCAGCAGGATTTTTCAGTGGCCTTGCAGCCCAAGTATAAGGAGTCTTCAGCAATAGGCTCTTACCATCTATTCCTGGTGGGAAACCAAGGGCCTCGGCAATGGCCTATACTGTTTTGGGGGCATCAAGGACCTCCCTGGCCAATAACTCACTGGAGGTGTCCCATTCCTGGCACTGAAAAGTTTCTAACAATGATCTATGGCTCCTGAGTGTTCCATTGTCCCAAACTGGAGGATTCCATATTGTGTCTTTGTTTTGAGCCAGAACTTCTTTTACTGATTCTGGAACTCTTGGGCTCTGTTCTCGGCAGGACTGGGGTTACCGGCACTCGTGACCATGCCTAACTGTTTACACGAGATCTGGAGGCTTGCACTCTGGAGGTCCCAGGGTCCCTCAGGCATCTCTCCAGCCCCAGAGGCCCATTTTTGCATTAGAAACTAAACCTGAAGCCTTCAGGGTACATTTCAGATTCAAACAATAACCCTTGATTTTTTTTCCTAAAGTTTTTGTTAGCATATATTAATTTATACATAATAAAGGTTTATTATTATATTTTAATGACTCTCTTGTCTCCTTCTACTTTCATATCTTAGTTATGGCTGCTTCCAGGAGCATAATAAGCTCCTGGATGATTCTTGGGCCCAGTAAAGTTTTATTCCCGAACATAAGCTCTTGGATTTTAATTATCTAGAAGCTATGTTATCAACTATAAATACTTAGTTTGTAGAACAGGCATGGGAAGGGAATGATAATTGTCTCTCCAGCCCACCTTTCATTCATTTTTGAAGCAGAGCTTCTCTCTCATTCTTGCTGCTTCTTCTTTGCCACACCTGTCATGTAGTTCTGGAAAGTTCTTCTTTCTCTGCCTCCCATCTTACTGTCAGTCTGTCAGTGTACTGGGATTACAGAAGCTGGTCACAGCTTTAGCTTTTTAAAAAAGATCTACTTATTAGAGAGAGGGGGAAAATGGGTACACCAGGGCTTCCTACCACTGCAAACAAACTCCAGTTGCATTCACTACTCTGTGCATCTGGCTTTACATGGTGATAGGGAATTGAACCCAGGTCATCAGGCTATAAAGCAAGCACCTTTAACTGCTGACTCATCTCTCCAGTGCCAAGTTCCAGCTTTAAAAAAAAATTGTATTCGTTTATTAGAGACAGAGAGAAGGACAGAGAGAATGGGTGTACAAGGTCCTCTAGCCACTGCAAACAAACTCCAGGTGCATGCGCCACCATATGCATCTGTCTTATGTGGGACCTGGAGAATCAAACCTGGGTCCTTAGGCTTTGCAAGCAAGCTCCTTAACCACTAAGCCATCTCTCCAGCTCAACTTCCAGCTTTTTTACATGGGGTTTATGGATCAAAATGAGGCATCTTCTTAGCCCCTAAAAATGTTTTAAAAGAAATTCAATTAGCTTTGATTTCTGTAAAGGATATGGGCTTATGTAAGGTCGAAATCACTTTCTATAGTGGAATGAGATGAAAAGAGGTTGTAGGAAGTGACAAGCATGGGAAATGCAGAAATAATGAGCCCCTATCTAAACACCTCCGTGATTCGGGTGAGAGAAGCATGTTAGAGTAACCGAGGAAGAGGAATCAATCAATCCAATTTAAAACAGAATAAGATCTCTTTATTCTTTAGTGTTAGCACTGAGTGTCTGCTGAAAATTCGCTTTGTTCTAAAATGGCCCAATTTTTTCCCTTTGAGTTTGCATTTCCTTCCTGCCCAGATGCGACTGGCAACAGCCCAGTGGTAGCTGTAGGGAAGCCAGTAGTTCCAGCACCTCAGCTGGGAGCTGGGACCGGGCCGGTCCTCATTTGTTTCTTTGCAGAATTTGTCAGACTTTGCAAGTTACACACCACGATCTGCCAGCAAACAAGAGGTGGTGTCGATGATCATTCTGGGCTTCTATTATATTGTTGGTGAAAGTGTTAACACGTTATAAATTTGGAATGATTCTCAAAGCTTCTGGGCAAGAATACAAAAAGAAAAAGATAAAAAAAAAAAAAAAAAAAAACAACTGAGCAGCAAGCCGAGCCGTATTATTTGTTCATTGGGTGAGCTCCCTCCCTTGTCCTGGGAAATCAGGCTTGCAGCCACCGGCCCAAGGTTAATTTTGTTTTCTTCTCAGCCGGGAACAGAGTGTGCTCTGATGGAGAAGGCTGAGGACTTGTTAATTTGCAAAGAGAAACCTCACCCCCTAAGGAGATATTCCAATGCTGGGGTGGGGGGGTCAATAGGAATGTTTTGGATTTTTAGCACCCTGTGGTGTTCATAGTTTAAAGTGAAATCCTTCAATGGGCTTTGTACTCATGCACCCTGCACTGTCTGCTTAGAGACGAAAGAGGGCAGCGTGGATGCCTTAGGTTGGACTTCCTTCATTAGAATGAAAAGGAGCCTGGCCTTGAATGGAAATGGGTGTATTTGCTCTCTGAATGAATGCATGAAATGATTCTGTTACTTTTCTTAAAAGTTTAAATATGGTTAAAAAATACTATATTGCTTTCTAGCTTCGAGAGACTTCTGGATTCTAAATATTTTTATTTATTTTTAAGGGAGAGAGAGATATGGAGAGAGAAAGAAAGGGAGAATGAATGCACTTTTCCAGGGCCTCCTGCTACAGCAAACCAACTCCAGACTGGTTTTATGTGGGTACTGGGGAACTGAACCAGGAACACCAGGTTTTATAAGTAAGTGCCTTTAACCACTGAGCCAGACTTTTGGATTCTAGTTGGGCACCAGCTAGAATAAACCTGGCTATGGCCTGCAGTGACCACACTGCATTTAGACTGAAGCTCAGTGCTGCCTGGATGCCCTCCTCCACCAGCGTTGCATGGCAAATGTCCTCTACATTGAAAGGTGAAAACAACCATTGCCAGCTTATCAAAAGAAACTGGGAGAAGGCTCCTGAGAGAAGACATGGGGAGTCATCAGACCTCACCTGAGATGTAGGTGGCCCCTATACAGCAGTGTACAAAAATTCACATGGTGACTCACGCCTTTAATCCCAGCACTTGGGAGGCAGAGGTAGGAGGTTGGCTGTGAGTTTGAGGCCAGCCTGAGACTACATAGTGAATTTCAGGTCAGCCTGGGCTAGGGCAAGACCCTACCTTGAAAAACCAGAAAAAAAAAAAAAGCCTGTGATCTCCTGAACTCAGGGGGAGATAGAGTATATATAGAGTAAAAGATCAAGGAATAATGAGTTTCACTGAGCTGGGGTCTCTGGAGTCTCCTTGCACTGTAAGTAAGATCTCACCAGGAGGCTGAGGGAGGAGCCTCCACTGGGGTAATCCTGATATAGTGAGTCCCGCAGAAGCGCTGCGTGGGGGTCTCATGCTCTGTCTCTACTGAAGGAGGAGCATCTGCTTGGGTAATCCCCATATAGTGACTCCCACTGAAGCACTGCTTTGGGGTCTGTAAATAAACCCTCACCCCAAGGCTGAGGGAGGAGCATCCAAGGAGTAATCTTGATGTAGAAATCCCATCAAAGTGGCTTCTTTGGGGGCTGTGTGTTCCTATAAATGACCCCTCTCCATGCTCTGTAAGTGACCCCAGTAAGCTCAATGGTTCACCAAACTGGTGTTGGTGTAATTGTACTTCAGTTCTGCCATCTTTGCCTAATTTGGGGTGAAGATGTGTGTTTTTGTCTTCCCAGGGGAAAACTTTCCCACAATAACCAACCAGGGGGCTACCTCGTTAGAAAACACCTCCACGTTTCTTCTTATATCTGTCTATATCATAATTTTTTTTTCAAATCTAATCTTTCTGGGCCTGTGAATTTTCTAAAAATTCATGTGAGTTGTGCTTGCACACTTTTTTCTTGAGAAGGCTGAAACATTTTAATGACATTAAAATTTCCATGTGGAACCTTACAGCAATTGCACGCTCTCTCTCTCTCTCTCTGTCTCTCTCTCTGTGTGTGTGTGTGTTTGATGAGGGTCTATACCTGAAGTTGTCCTCTGATGAAATTTTCTCATATGCTCACACACAAACCCAAAATACAAAAATACAAAATCAAACACCCAAGCAATTAAAAAAACAATAAAAAGAAGGAAGGAAAGGAGGGGAGAATGGGGAAGGATGGAAAAGAAGGAAGGGAAGAAAGAAGAAAGTATTGGACAGCTGAGGGGTGGAGGGAGGGAGGCAGAAGGACTATTCAGTATAATCTAATCTGATCCCAGGCAGTGATTATTGGAGTTCAAGGTGATAGACCAGGCTTTTCTCTTCCAGCCCATATTCTTTTCCTTTTGAGTCTTACTTGGTCTAAAGTTTATATTGGTCCCAAAATACACAAAAGCCTACATAGCTGTGCTCACCCATAGGTGTTGATATTTTGTAGATTTGTGGGTAGTTTGATATTTGAAATGAACACTTTATAAATAGAAAAAAAATTTTTCTCTTTTTTAAGTCCTATTAAGTCATTTTACCCAGTAGTGTTTAATTTAGTTATGAAAGAATAAATTTAATAAGGGGAAAATGAGTCTGGAAGCAGCCAGGGGAATTTGATGGGGTGAGAAAGATTGGCTTCCAACTGACCTCTGAGCTTTGCACAGTATTTACTCTATAATAAGAAATTCGTGTCTATTGTTTTATCAAAGTTTTCTTTAGTGGTCCCACTTAAAACTTGCAGCCAGTCCTTTGTGATATGTCTCTGTTTCTATGACAGCATTCAGAGCATTTAAGCTGGTAACTTTCTAAAAATCAGTAGCCTTTCAGGAAAAAAAAAAAAAAAAATCCTTGTTTTAGGAGAAACCTCATTCCTGAAGTTTACCTTTTCCCCTGAACGAACAGTATTGGGGTGAAGATGAGGGAAACATAGAATATATTTTTTGGTACTTAAAAAAAACAGAAGGGGATGCCGGGTGTGGTGGCGCACGCCTTTAATCCTAGCACTCGGGAGGCAGAGGTAGGAGGATCGCCGTGAGTTCGAGGCCACCCTGAGACTACATGGTGAATTCCAGGTCAGCCTGGACTAGAGTGAGACCCTACCTCAACCCCCACCCCCTCAAAAAAGGAAAGATGGCTTAGCAGTTATGGTGCTTGCCTGCAAAGCCAAAGAACCCAGGTTCGATTTCCCAGTACCCATGTTAAGCCAGATGCACAAGGCACACACACATCTGGAGTTCATTTGCATTGGCTTGAAACCTTGATGCACCCATTCTGCAACCTACTTCCTTCCTTCCTTCCTTCCTTCCTTCCTTCCTTCCTTCCTTCCTTCCTTCCTTCCTTCATTCCTTCCTTCTTTCCCTTCCTTCCTCCCTCCCTTCCTCCCTCCCTCCTCCCTCCCTCCCTCCCTCCCTCCCTTCCTTCCTTCCTTCCTTCCTTCCTTCCTTCCTTCTTTCTGTCTTTCTTTTTCTCTCTCTCAAATAAATAAAATTTATTATAAATAATAAATAAATCAAAATTAAAAAAAGAAAACTTGCACATTTCCAAGTAGTTAGATTCACTTGTCCTATGAAATCACTGAACTTGATGTCTTTCTTTGTGCTATGAGTCTCCAGAGGATATCATTAGTTAATTTCTCTGGAGTACAGAGTTGACCCTTTAGAAACCAGAATGACCGAGGTCAGTCTTTCTGTGGGTACAGATTTATTCTTGTTGGGGCTGAAGTACGAAGATCTGTGTCCTATTGGGTAATGTTTAGTGTGCTTCCAAGGCAAATAACCAAGACTCACTGTCCTTTGACATTCATGCCTATGTATTTTCTCTGTAGTGTATTTATGGAATATATATGTAAAATTTATTAATTACCCATCTTTTCTTATTTGCAAAATTATGACTTCTGTCTGTATATTCCTTTGTATTAGATACTTCTTTCCTGTCCTTTTGTCTTTCCCTTCCCCCTTTCTTTCACTTCCCTTGCTGTCCTTTCTCTTGCATTGAACTGAGCTTTCATATTTGTACAACAGGGAGCTTTTTGCTGAAGAGCTTAACTATTACTGTTTTCAAGCAAGGAAAAAAAATAAGATTATGTAGTCAAAGTGTGCAATACAGAGAGTTGGTGAAGATATTTAGGTTTCAGAACTCAAGCATATTAATCACATTGCATAGTCAAAAAATTGCAGCCAGGGGTGGTGGCGCACGCCTTTAATCCCAGCACTGGGGAGGCAGAGGTAGGAGGATCTTGTGAGTTTGAGGCCACCCTGAGATTACATAGTGAATTCCAAGTCAGCCTGGGCTAAAGTGAGACCCTATGTTGAGAAACCAAAAAAATATAATAATAATTAGGACCAGAATTATCCACACAAATTAACTATACTAATTCATTAGATGATATTAATTTATTAGGTGACTTGTTCTCTATTTAATTTTAATTGCATTGTCACAATTTCATGGGTGTTTATGTGTATTCTGAGGTTATACCACTATTTTAGTTACCTCCTCATTCCTGAGACAAAGCACCCAGCCAAAAGCAGACGATGGGAGGAAAGTTTTTTGTTTTGGCTTATGATCTTGAGGGAAGCTTTATGATGGCAGGGGACAGCATGGCATGAGCAGAAGCTGGGCGTCAGCTCTGTCACAGCCAGTGGAAAACAACAGCAGGAGAGTGAGCCAAACTCTAGCAAAAATTACCTGGATATAACTCCCCAAAGCTTGCTCCCAACAACACACCACCTGCAGCAAATTACCAGCCGTTGGGGACTAAGCATTCCAAATACATGAGTTTATGGGGGACACCTGACTCAAACCACTACAACTATTTTGTTTTGGTTTTTCAAGGTAGGGTCTCACTCTAGCTCAGGCTGACCTGGAATTCACTAGATAGTCTCAGGGTGGCCTCGAACTCATGGTGCCCCTCCTACCTCTGCCTCTGGAGTGCTGGGATCAAAGGTGTGTGCCACCATGCCCAGCTTACAACCATTTTTTATAACTGATAGTTGTCAGTTTCACCAACATTGCTCAGGGCAGTGGCTTTCCTATAATAACATCAACTGTGTAGACAGCATTTGCTATATCAGACTGGGAAAAACAAACTCTCAGATTCTTTTGCCTACTATTCTCTCCACAAAGAACAGTTTTATGACTAGATATGTGGGCTTTTTATCAACATATTTCAAGCAATTCTGTGGCAGGCATCAATTGGGTGTCACCCAATTTAAATCTTTTCAGACATTATGTACACAATTCACACATGCTAAAGGTCCAACCCCAGTACCATGTTCCCATGTTGGATGCCAGCTTCAAGCCTAACCATGTCATACTTCCGACTGACCACGTATAAGTCAGATTTCCATGACCTGTTCCTCAGGTTCAAGAATTTGCTAGGTTGTCTTACAAAATTTAGGGATTACTTGACTTATATGTCTCAATCTTTTTTTTTTTTTTTTTTTTGTCATAGCCATCTGTTCCCTTACCACTTAAGAGGCAGTATTTGGGAGACAGAGTTGGTGGGAAGGAAATCAGGTTTGTTTAAGGGCAGTTTCTGGGAGGCAGGCTCCTGCTCCCCAAACAATAGCCATCCTAAGGAACTCGGGAACATGGGCTTTCATGGAGAGTAAAGGAGGCGCGGGGGGCGGGGGGCAGGAAGGTTACATGTTTAGTGGGATCTTCGTTATTCAGTGCCTGTGTTTTCTTTTCTCTTTGACAGAATATCCTTGAGGCAACAATCGACTTTTGTCTCCTGGGCCATTCCCTATAATTCTTTAGATAAAACACATTATTTTCTTGTCAGTTAACCATTATCTCACTTTTAATTAAAGACTAGGACTAGCAAGTCCTTGACCTACACTTTAATGTTATCTGAAGATCATTAGCTATCCTAGGCTTTGAAAAACGGAAGAAAGATCACTGACTCAGGGTCCTGGGACATGTTTACATAGTTGCTTTTCCTACAATAGTTGATTCTAGCAGCTAGTGTCTCTTGTCAGTGACGATGTTCTTTAGAATTCATAGCCTTGAGTAAAGCGAACTTTGAAAAGTAGAACTAATCTAAGGTTGGGTGGCATAAGACACCCTGGCACTGCTGTTGCTGCTTTTATGGTCTATTGTTAAGATAGCTCTGGAAAGGCTTCATGGAAGAGATTCACGGGCACACAATGGGGTGCGGGGGGGCTCTCCACTCTCAGAGCACCTCTATCTGTCTAGCATCCCCGTAAACCTGTCAAAGCTGGGATTCACTGCATTTGTTGTATGTATATGTGGTGTGCATTCATGCATGTATATTTGCGTGTGTGGAAGCCAGAGGTCAATATCAGGTATCTTCCTCCATTGTTCTCTACCTTATTTATTGAGACAGGGTCTCATCCTGGGTATTGACCTGTTTCTGCACTAAGATCCAGGTAAGTACCATCAGGCCCAGCCTTTATGTACGAGTTTGGAATCTGAACTCAGGCCCTCATGCTTGTTTAGCAAGTGCTTTACAATTGAGCCATCTCCACACTGCAATTCAAGATGTTTTATAGAGTTTAGTTATCCTCCTCCACTCCATTTCTAGGAATTTGTTGGATAGGAACGAAGCCTTTAAGCCTCTAATCTTCTTATTTTATTTAATTTAATTTACTTATTTGAGAGAGGGAAATAGGGAGGGGGGGGGGAAAGAGAGAGAGAATGGGCATGCCAGGGTTTCCAGCCTTTGCAAATGAACTCCAGTTGCATGTGCCACTTTGTGCATCTGGCTAACATGGGTCCTGGGGAATCAAACCAAGGTCCTTTGGCTTTGTAGGCAAGAAAACTGCTATGCCATTCTCTAGCCCCAAGCCTCTGATCTTCTGATCCTTTGGTCTTTCTGCTGACCCACTTCCATTCCAAAGCTGTTTAGGAGACCCAACCTAAGTGAGTTCACTAGCATAAACCCAAGTGTTACTAGTTATTGAAAGGGGCTTATTGTGAATAACAAAAGCTGTTCCTATCACTCAGGAGATCCCAAGAATTTCAGGATCTCTGTTCCAGGAACAAAGCCCAGATATATAATTAGACAACACAAATACTACTCTAAGCAGTTAATCTCACACTCAAGTGACCCTATAATTAGATGTTGTTATAATCCTTATCTTATAGAGAGAATACTAGAATCTCAGAGGTTCTAAGTACTTCATGCATGAACAGGATCTACAGTAGCAAAACTAAGATTTGAATTCAATCCATCTGGAGGCAGAGGGGATGGGTTGGAGGTTGAAAGTTCTTGGTGTGCAAGCCTGATAACTGGAGTTCAGTCTGCAGAACCCACGGAAGAATGGCTACAAGTAGGGCACACTTGGTACTAAAAGTGCCTGTGTAAATGGGAGGCAGAGTCAAGAGAATCCAAAAATTAGTGGGCCAGCTCGATTGGCCTTCCCAGTGGCAAACAATAAAGCACTCTGGCTTAAACAAGGTGGAAGACTAAAATACTTCCAGACTGTCCTTTGACTTCCACATGCACGCAGTGACATATGTGCGCTTCCCTGACACACATATACATACACACAAAGAAAGAAAAAACAAGAAAAAATGAATCCAGACACTTTGCCATTATACTATGTAATCATTGGGTTATGGGCTGCTTCTCTATTGCTTTTGGCCTGGGCTGTGTTGTCTTGAATGAAATGTGCCTCATAGGGTCATGGGTTTTGAATGCTTGGTGTCCAGTTGGTGTCAACTTGGGAAAGCGCTGGGGTCTTTAAAAGGTGGAGCCTTGCTGGAAGAGGTGTGTTGCTGGAGGTAGGTTTTGAGGTAATAAAACCCAGTTCCAAACCCACTACTTAGCTTGCTTCCTTCCTGCTCATGTGGATACGTGTCCCAGACTTCTTGCTCATACTTGTCATGATGCTTCCCTTGCTATGAAGAACCGACCCCTCAGAACTATAAGACAAAACAAACCCTTTGCTCCCGTAAACTGCTTCTGATTGGATGTTTTGTCCCGGCAATGAGAAGGTAACTGCTATATAGATCAACATGATAGTCGCGACTCCCAAAGTGTTTCATTTCATAAGATTATTTGGAGCTGGATGAATATCACACACCTGTACTTCCAGCACTCAGGAAGCAAAATTGGTTGTTGTTGGTGGTGGGGGGGTCATTGCAAGTTCAAGGCCAGCTTTGGCTTTATAATGAGACCTTGTCACTCACAAAAAGATTTTGATTCTAATCTAGCTACAATAGCAGACACAAATTCAAATAACAAGGCGGTGGTAGAGTGACAGGAACATCATCTCTTCTGATTAAACAGTGAACTTTGCTGAAATAAACTGACAATAGGCAGATGAATAGGGAAAAAGGTATACAAGTTTACCACGCGCAGGGGCTGGGGAATCTCAGGCAAGGGACACTTAGAAATAACGTAGTAATCCTTACAAGTAATGTGCCATTTCATAGGACAGAGGGAAATGGGGGATGTAAAGTAATTTAGGGTGATCTTATAGGCTTTTAGGAGTGATGAGTGAGCCCGAAGTATAGACAAGTGCCAAGGAGGCAATTTAGGGTGACTGGGTCCCTGAAAGTGAAAGCAGGGAATATCCTTGACTGTGCCCTTATAGTCTTCCCTGTGCTAGAGGTGAGAGAAGGATCTGGCTTCTCCATATTTCTTTCCTGAAGGAGTTCTCTGCATCTGCTTTCCCATAAACAGCCCGGGTCCCTCCCAAGATAGTTGCTCCTCTTTATTAGAATTAAGATTTCTGAAAGGATTAAATCTGATTCTGGCATTGTGGTTGGTTAGCACCCCCACCCCCCTTGGTTCTGAACTTATAAATGATCCTAATTTGGGTCTTTAGGTGGGCTTTTGCCCAGTCCTGCCTACTCATGGGCAGAAACTCTTTATACGCTCTCCTTTTTCCTTCTCTTAATCTAATAAAATCTCTATAATCTTACCCTCTGGTTTGTGGATTTTATTTTATTTTTGAATTAATAACACAAGAATCCAGATGCACTCTGAATCCTGTATTATATTGGTGGATTGGAGTATATTGGTACATTGGTGAGGAATGCCCAAATTCCAGTTTCATACTGGTACATTGGAGTATGTTGGTACATGGGCAAGGAACCCTAAAATTCCAGTTTCCCTGGGGACTAAGTTTCTCTGGCTTCTGGCTGTGGCCTCAATTTTAGTGTTCTTTCCTTTGAGACAATCTACCTTGTCTCATGAGAATATGGGGGCAAGCTATGACAATCACACTCTGTAAAAAGTCACCCGAGTCACGTAGGGGAAAATACATGGGAACAGGAAGCAAAGATTTGCACAAGATAATACAAGCAAAGAAACTTATTCACTCTCCTTAGACAGAAAGGGTCCAAGACCCTGAGGAAGGTGTCCAGTTTCCTTTGCCATGTTTATACAGGGCTGAGGAAAACAAGTAGCTGGCTCCCAGAAGTCATCTACAGGGAAGTTCCAAGGAAAGGTCTGTGGGGTACTTTAATGTCCCTCCTTTTGTCCCTTAGCTGGCTCAGCAGACAGATGCTTCAGGGTGGACGCAGTACTTTTGCTCTCAGCTAGGCACAAAGAGAGACAGGGACAAGGTAAAGGCGAAGCTGGTTTTGATTTAACTAACAGTGGCACTGGGGTTGGTCCCTTTATAAGGGCCTTCAGAGGGTCCTCTTCTTGTGCTTTCAGAGGCACAGAGGGGAGAAGATGGGAGGTGGGAGCAGCTCGCAGCACAGAGATATGGTTTCCGCTTTCTTTAAAGTGCTCACAGCAGGCTGAAGGGCCATATTTTTTCAGTGGTGTTTCCTTGTATTTTTTTTTTTACTTTTTATTATTTATTTATTTGAGAAAGGGGGGGGGGGACAGAGAGAGTGAAAGAGAGAGAGAGAGAGAGAGAGAGAAGAGAGAGAATGGCCACTGCAAAAGAACTCCAGATGCATGCGCCCCCTTGTGCATCTGGCTTACGTGGATCTGGGGAATCGAACAAGGATCCTGGAGGACAACTTTTGGGTTAGTTCTTTGCCTTCGGTCTTGTTTGACACAAGGTTTCTTATTGTCCACCATTACATTTGCCATCTGCATTCTTTTGTCTCCCCCTCCTTTCTCATGGCAGGGGTACCAGGCTTACACAAATATGTATAGCTTGTATGTGGGATTTGGGGTTCTGAACTCAGGTACTCAGAGTTGCGTGGAGAGTGCTTTAGTCATTGAGCTGTCTCCCAAAGTCTGTGGCTTTCTTTTCTTTTCTTTCTTTCTTTTTTTTGTTTTCAGCCAGAGGTTGCTGGTTTTTAGCCTTTGAAAGAAAGGATATATAATAGCCGTGTGTGAGGGCATGTGCAGGTGAAAGAACAGATGGGAAAACAGATTGAGCTATTTCGTACCTTAAGAATGCGGAAGTCAATAATGAATGATCACACTAGAGTCATTTTGCTGGGCTGTATTATAAATAGGAGCAGTTTCCAATGATTTTGCTTCCTAGTCAGAGAAAGAAAAGCTATGAAAACCTTTCATAATAATAGGTTTATGGATTTATGAAATAAGGCATCATAAATATTTAAAGACAATCAATGTGATCTATGGACAATAATAATAAGTGAGTCTCTGCGCATACAGAAAAATCTTCAATTGCTACGGCAATTTATGATGGATGGATTGTTTAATGTTTACTTTTGAACTTTTGCTTTTATTCTGTACAAATATAGATTTAGCAACAGTGCTCTTCTCTTTTATTATTGAGATATTGAGCAACAGCAATACGCTTGAAGGGTAGAAGGAATTAATGTAAACCTTCTCCCTTTCATCTCATCCAGCAGTTCCCCCTCTCCTTTCATGGGTGGCTACCGGAGTTGAGGTCTGGGCTGCCTGCCACTCAATGGACAATATTCAGGAGACAGGAATTGATGGGATATAATCAGGTTGATAGAATGGTTGGGAGTCTTGAAAAGAGTGCATAAGCTCCACATTGAGGGAGCTCTTAGGGGAACCTAGGGCTTTTTAAAAAATATATTATATTTACTTATTTATTTGAGAGGGAAAGGGAGAGGGAGAGAGAGAGAGAGAGAGAGAGAGAGAGAGAGAGAGAGAGAGAGAGAGAGAATGGGTACACCAAGATTTCTTGCCACTGCAAATGAACCTTAGACACATGTACCACTTTGTGCTCCTGGCTTTATGTGGATACCGGGAAATCAAACCCAGGCCATCAGGCTTTACAAACAAGTGCCTTAAACCACTCAGCCATCTCCCCAGCTCCCAAATGACTCATTTTTAAGGGAATATTTTGAAATTGGGGAGTGAGGCTTTTGTGATAGATAGTGTTGCAGAGAGAATAGAAAACTCTGTCTTGAGAGAGCAATGATAGACCTGGACAACAGTATTAGCATTTCAGACAACTAGAAGTTGGTGAAGGGCATACAACAGATGGCTAATTATTTATTTTAAGAAAAACTGCTGAATTTTGGGTTCAAACAGAGGGAGTCTGCGCGTTCTCACCCTGAGCTGCTCCCATCCTGCCTCCCAGCTTCACCATGGATTTAATCTGGCCAGACTTGATCAAGGAGCTCAGGGGCCCCTTAAAGGAGAGCAAAATTTCCACACCCCACATCTCGGGTCATAAATCCTTTGGTCAACAAACAGGGAAAGCCAGTGTAGTTAGCTTACTATTCTTATTTTGGGGAGCAAGAAATCAGCAGACTAGTGAGAAATTTAAGAGGGAGACAGTGGAAAGAGCCATGGTGAGTCTTGGTAAGCCCTCAATTATCCCTGGTGGTCTGGAAGGCTGCCTGGTGCCCAAGGCTGCACACATTCTCAGCTTCCACAGGTCCGTGGCTCACTTTGAGATATTCATACAAAAAGACCCAGTTGAAAGTGAAAACTGGACTGGACTGAAAGTCTCCTCATGCTCCCCAAAATGAGTCTGAGTCATAGCTCCTGGCACCTTGGAACTAGAGTACTTACAGATGCAATATTAAGGTCCCTGAATTGAAGTCATACTATTTATCCTAAGCTTAATGGCTATTGTCTTCTGAACAGAAAGGAGAGGGAGATTTAAGGCAGGGACAGAGGAAAAATCAGAGGGAGAAAGCTGTGTGAAGATGGAAGCTGAGAGTGGAGTGTTGTGTCTACCAGCGGGCACACACACACACACACACACACACACACACACAAAAAAAAAAAAATCACTGACACCCACTAGGATCTGGGAAAGGCCCCAGGGTAGGTTTTCCTTCTGTGCCACAGGATAGAACTAACTCTGCCAATAGCTTGGTTTCAGACTTCTGGTCTTCAGAACTGGGAGGGAATTAATTTGTATTTATACAAGCTATCAAGTTTCTGGTCATTTGTTCTGGCGTCCCTAGGAAGTTCTTATGGTTGGTGTTGGGAATGAACAGACACAGAGGTTAATTTCCCATGACGTGAAGAGTGCAGGAATGTTGGGTTCAGAGAGATTACTATCTGACTTCTGGCTCCATTGCTTACTATCTAACCTATCGAATCTCAGCTTCCTTGTCTGCACAGTGAACCTCCTTGAGGAACCCTTTCCCCAAATCCAGCCTGTCATAAACTCTCATAGACTGAAAACCCTCTAAGGGTAGATAGAGATGATGTCATATCTATCATTGTCATAGTATCTGCTGTATTCCAGGCATGCTCAGTGCAGCTTACAGGGTTGGTATGAGTACCAAGTCCAGTACTTAGTATAAATGATGCCTATGATGGTTTCGCATGCCTGTATTTAAGGTTTGTATCCCTGTATTCAACATTTGCCATGCGTTTGCACATCCCCCAGAAAATGAAGCAGTGCGTGTCTTAAGGAATGTGTGAGCTTCAGCTCTGGAGAGGTCCAAGCTTTAAGCGCTGGGTGAAAGAAGCAGCAAGAAATGGTCGTGAGGTGCTCACAGGAGCCTATGTACAAAGGGCGTGGTTTAGAATCGCCTAGGAGACACACCTCTAGGCATGCCTACGAGGACACTTGCAGAGAGGTTTAACTAAGGTGGGAAGACCCACCCTGAATGTATGTGGCACCATTTCCTGGGCTGAAGTCCTGAACTGAAAAAAAATGGGAAAAAAGAAAAAAAAAAAAAGGAACTGAACACCAACATTCATCTCTCTCTGCTTCCTATCTGAGGATGCAATGTGACCAGCTGCCTCAGTCACTTTCCCTTCACTTTCCCTTCCCCATGATGATGATCATATCCATCCTTAAGCCACAAGCCTTTCCTCCCTTAAGTTGCTCCTGTCAGGTCTTCTCTCAGTGATAAGAAAAGTTACACAAAGGGAAAGCTTCATCCCTGCATGAAAATATGCCAAGGGCACTGTTAGCTGTACTAGAAATTGTCTCTCCCATGAAGCATGACAGACAAATTGTAGTACTGAACCAGCATGTGGTTAACATCTGTCGGGCACTGCCAGGCACAGGCTAGAGCCTTCAGGAGATGGGCCTGAGCTGCCAGGCATGGCTAAGGAAGGAGGACAGTCCCTCTTCAAGCCCAGGACACCTGAACTTAGGCTTTTCCTTGTGACCTTTGGCCAGTTGCCTAGGAAACTCCTTATATGGTATCAGCCAGCAACCTTCATACAGCCCATCCCCCTGCACCCCATACTTTCTCCTGTCATTGCTAATGTGCTGGAATGTATGTCCCCATATGCTGATTAGGCATCATCAAGCAACCTTGTACATCCAATCCCCTTAGGTCCCTCTTCCCACCCTCAACCACTTATAAACCCATTCCCCCATTCATTAAACAGAGCTGTTCACAGAGACTGTCTCCTGAAAATGATGCTTCCTTTCATGTACTCACCACAGTTGCCTGGACACGTTAGAGGAGAGGATACAGGGACCCACAAACATCCACAGTGAGCTGTTGATCAGAAAGACCTACAAGGTTTCCCAAAAGAAGACAGATTTCTGTCAGAGTACTTGATGACCCACCAAAGGTTAGTGGTAAGACCCTACTGCTGAAGACACCATATGCTGTTGGTATAGAACATGGAGAGACCTGGCTGGAGTCTGGAAGAGAGTCAGTCCCCAGCAAATTAGCTTGACTAGTGACAGAAGATGCTACATGAGCACCTGGGGGAAAATGACCAACATCTGTCCAAGCAACGTGTGGTCTAAGATCCTCAGCAGCAAATAACCTGACATGATGCTCATACAAGTGCAATAGTGGCACACAGTCATGTTGGGTCACCATCTGCTCTTAATTTGGCTAATGTATCCCACTCAGTGGAACAGAACCCATAGGTGGAACTGGGAAACAAGTCAGAACCATATCCAAAAAAACAAGCCTGCTCTCCAATATCAAGCTTCCACCAATTGTGGGCTATAAGAGAGCCTACACCTATTAAATTCTCTCTAAACTAACAATGGTTACCCCATTTGTCTGAGGATGACTTCACCCTCCATTGGAGAATTTGCTTCTCTTTTTCAGATGGACACAGAACCCAAGGAGAGAATCAGCACATCACACCTCATCAGGGCCCTTGCTGAAACCATAGAGTAACTGGGGAAATGAGCAAGAGTGCTAATTTCTTGGCCAACCTGGTACCAGCACAAGGGTGAAGGAGATAGTCACAGAGAACACTCAGCTTCTACCAAACCAGATATCCAGAGACACAGAGGCTCCCAAGACCTCATTACTGAAGTAGACCACAAATGAATCCAACATGGCTCAGGGAAATTCACGGAAGAGGTGGGGGAAAGATTGTTAGAGCCACACGTTGGGACATTATGCACAGAGACATTGCCTCTTCTCCATAAGTGATGGCTACCCCACAGTGCGTGACCCATATTCCCCAATGAGGAGGGTCCATTCGGGGTGGTGGGGAGGACAGGAAGGAGACTAACAATGGTACCAACATGGCTGTATACACACTGTGTACATAACTAATAAAAAAAACTATAGCACTGAATCCACATCTGTGCATATGATTCCTCTTCGTTAAACTTATTTGTTCATGCACACACCCTCAATATGCTATGTGGTTAAATCAAATGGGATCCTCAGACACCTCAGAGTTCTAGAGCAGATCATCTATCCAGACCTGATATTATGTGTAGTTGTAAACAACAGTTGGGCACAAAGTCAGCTTACAAAATTGACAGTTACAGGGCTTGGGTATTTGTGGGGGAAAGGAAGAAAAGCATGCCAAGAAATCCAAGTGTTATGAATTAACACAGCATGAGAAAGAGCAGTGAGAAGCTATAGGAGATTGCAGTTAACAAGCATCAAGCACACCAGGGAAGGAAATATATGAATTGGAGAGAAGAAAAAGAAGGTATTTTGGGATGCTACTGTCCCTTAATATTAGAGCTGTGCTATTTCCTACTAAAAATAACTTAGAGGCTAGAGAGATGTCTCAGTAGTTAAAAGCACTTGATTGCAAAGACTGATAGCCTGGGTTTGGTTCCCTAGTACTCACATAAAGCCAGATGCACAAAGTGGCACATGCATGTTGTCTGCAGTGGCAAGAGGTCCTGGCTCTTGCTCACATTCTCTCTCTCCTTAGAAATCAATAATTAAAAATATTCAAAAAACCCAATATATTTCACTTGTTAAAATCCTGTATGTAAAAAGCAGAAATCTTTGTATTTATGGAACAAATGCATAAGTCAAATCAGCACTTAAAAATTTTATTTTGGTGACTCTGATGAAAAACCACATGTGCTTTCTTAAAAGCCATCATATGTTGCTTTTGTGAAATCTTGTGAAGTCACAGGTAGGATTGCAAAGCTCCTCATTTCATTATTACTCTGATAAAAATTATTTCAAACACCCCTGGGCATAGTGGCACCACATTGTAGTCGTGGAGCTGGGAGATAGTTCAGTGAGTAAAGTGCTTGCCATGCAAGCATGGGGACCCAAGTTCAGACCCTCAGTACCCACATAAAATGCCTGGTGTGGTGGTCTGCACCTGTAATCCCAGCACTGGGGCCGTAGAAACAATCCCTGGGACCTATTGTCTAGTCTAGCCCAAGTAGTGAGCTATAGGTTCACAGAAAGGATGCGTGAATCCAAATGCATCAAGGGCTGTCATGTAAACCTGAAACCCTGAGATGACTAGAGAAAAACCAGGAAGAACACTTCAAGATATTGACATAGGGGAGGACTTTCTGAATAGGATGCCATTAGGCCAGGAAATAAGGCAAATCATCAACACACTGGACCTCATGAAACTAAAAAGCTATTGTCCTGCTAAAGAACCCATCAAGTGAGTCAAGAGACAATTTACAGAATGGGAGGAAATCTTACTAGCTATCTATATGATAGAAGATTAATATCTAGAATATATAGAGAACTCAAAACACAATAACAAAACCAATCAATTCAATGAAAAAAAAAAAAGGACTCTGTAACTGAACAGAGAATTATCAAGAGAAGATGTACAAATGGCCACATATATATTTGGTTTTTCAAGGTAGGGTCTCACTCTAGCCCAAGCTGACCTGGAATTCACAGGCAAGCGCTTAACTGCTAAGCCATCTCTCCAGCCCAAAAGGTTTAATTTTTGCAGACAAAATATTTCCAAAATATATTCATTCTTTGGAAAAATATGTATATATATGTATCTATTTATCTATAATCTATCTATCTTGTCTTTTATCATCTAATATACCCATCCATTTATTATATTATGTGGCTATCTATTTGTATATACACATATCTTTTTCTGTGTCTCTACCTGTATCTTCCCTTCCCTTCCCTTTACCCTCCTAAGCTTTTTTTTTTTTTTCTCTTAAGCTATTTGTCTGACTTTCCTGGATTTGGACCCTTTCCCACATGTGGAGAAGTCCCATGGCAGACTTCACTTTCCATGGAGAAAGCTGAAGAGGTCAGGGACGTGTCCCCTCCTGGCTTACAGCTGTGTCCAGGTCCAGAGTACAGTGGCTGCAGTGGAGGAGACACCCTCATCCCCTCTGCGACCTGATTTCTGTCTTGTTTCTGACTACCACCTAGATTCCTTTATTTCTGGCAATTCCCTTTGCCTACATCTCCGTATTTTCTGCTGATTCTGGAAGCTACTAAGTAATCATTTAAAGCATATGTTTCCTTTTTAAAAGTTGCCAGGGTCTTTTTGTTACTTGTGCCTAAGAATTTCATAAGATAGAAAGCTCTTCTCAATTTCACATGCAAAATGCAGGACCTAATTATTTTCAGTGGGATAATGAGCCATCTGGATGTTTTCACTTCCAAGGAGCCTAGACATTTGGAGCAGAATTTTGGAGGTGACTTTGTCATGTGTGTTTGTGGAGGGCATCACAAGCTGGAGTAGAAAGATGACAGCGTTCAGAGCTGGAAGCCCTCGCTGTTCTGTGTTAGTTGTGGGATATTGGGAAAAGCAGTGAATGCCTTTAGGTGTGTGTGTGCATGTGTGTGTGTATGAATGTATAGATGTAGCAGTTACCTTCTTGCTGCTGGGATAAAACACCCAACCAGAAACAATCTACGGGGGAAAGGGTTATTCCAGCTTACAATTTCAAAGGGGAAGTTTCATTGTGGCAGGGAAAGAAAGCCCAGCATGGGCAGGAAGTTGGCTCACAGCATCACATATCAGCAGGAAGGAGGTAGAGAGAATGAGCTGAGCTAGCAATGACCAGGGGGGCTGGATTTTAAAATCCCAAGGCCCATTTCCAATGTCACATCCCTTCTAGCAAGGATCTGCCTCCCAAAGCTGCAGCTGGGCATTGAGAATGAAACTCAATCACACACATGTGAGGCTGTGAGGAACATCTCACCTTCAAACTACTATAATAGATGACCTGTAAGGTGAGGACTTAGACTTGGAATTCCTCCAGATTTGCACAGGCTGAAGCAGGTTCAAAAGCTTCAGTCTTCTAACCCTAACCCTCCTATATCCAAGTTCTCAGTTCCAGTAGTTACATAATGCTGAGTAAGTATAAACAATTAAAACATCAAAGAGGTATAGAGTGAACATATATTCTTCTGAAAGCTTAAACTCACGTGACCTTTGATGAACCCATCTATATGAGTGAAAGGGCATTTGTGTGCTTAGATTTATTACCAAAGTCATCGATTAGGTTTTTGCTCCCTCAACTAATGACATTCATTTCCCCTACTGTAGCTTTTAATTTGAAAAAAAAAAAAGTTCTTCAACATTATTCACAGTATAAATGTGATACCTCTTAAAATACTATTTCAGGTGAAACTGACAATTGAAATTGGATAGAGTTGGCCTGCACATGTTGGTAACTTCAGATACTTGGATAACGAGCCCTTCATTTTCTTTTCTTGATGTGAGACCTAGAAGTGATGGCATCATAGACATCTTCAATATTTTAGTACTGGAGGGAATCTATTCAAACCTCTATGCTTTATCAAAGAGAAGGAAGAGGGCTGGAGAGATGGCTTAGCGGTTAAGCGCTTGCCTGTGAAGCCTAAGGACCCTGGTTCAAGGTTCGGTTCCCCAGGACCCACGTTAGCAAGATGCACAAGTGGGCGCACACATCTGCAGTTCGTTTGCAGTGGCACACTGATTCTCTTTTTCTCTCTCTCTACCTGCCTCTTTCTCTCTCTGTCTGTTGCTCTCAAATAAATAAATAAAAATGAACAAAAAAATTTTTTAAAAAAAAGAAGAAAGAGACCCTGTAACTAACTTTAAGCTCAGTGATAGTTCTGAGACTAGAACTCAGGGCTTTATACCTTCAGCAACATGAGGCTGCAGATAAGGTGACCCTCAACCACTGTTGAGAACCACAGCCTTATTTGTTGTTAGTGTTTGGTGATGAAGACTCTCAATCAATTCTATCACAAGGCAATTGCTGTTCTGATGATGTTCTGAGATCCAAGAAAACATTCAAAAAGATGATTTTTTTAAGGCATGAATGAAGAGGCTGGAGTGATAGCTTAACTGGTAAAGTGCTTGCTTCACAAGTATGAAGACCTGAGTTTAATTCTCAGAACCATGTAAAAAATGCTAGGCATTAGTCAAAAAACTAGGTTGGGCCAGGCATGGTGGTGCACGCCTTTAATCCCAGCACTTGGGAGGCAGAGGTAGGAGGATTGTTGTGAGTTTGAGGCCAGCCTGAGATTACAGAGTGAGTTCTAGGTCAGCTTGGGCTAGAGTGAACCCTACCTTGAAAAAATCAAACAGACAACAAAGCCTATGGCTGTGAAGGTCATTAACCCTTAGGGGGAAGCTATTACTCTTGTTCCACATGTATTATGTCCATCAAGTTACCATATAAATATTTATATTTATGCATATATATTAGTGCTGTTATCTCTTTTGGTTAGAGAATGTGATAGTTTGAATGTATGCCCTCCAACACACTCAGATATTTTATTGAAGTTATAACTTGGATTTCCTGCCACCTGGCTGGAAGAGGTGTCACTAGGGGTGGATCCTGGGGTCCAGCCCTAAGGTGTTACTGGGGGTGGACCTGATTTTCAGTCTAAGATATGCAGAGTGAGCTCAGGGGGTCCAGCTACTGTAGGTTCCCATGTGCTTGCTGGCTGGTTATGGCTCTTTGCTGGGATCTGCGTAAGGGGGCCACCATTATGGAGCTTTCCTGGATCTTTAAGCTTCAAATAAATTCTGTTCCTCCCATAAACTGTACCTGCATAGCAGCATAGGGCTGTCTGTGACAAGAAGCTTCTGTTTTTTAGTTTTTTTTTTTTTTTTTTTGTTTTTAGATGGCAGTGATGACTTGGGAGACTCATAACTCCTCAAAGTGCTGAGAAGTGACAGCGGTGTGTTTAGCACTAAATGAGACTCAGTATTATACCTGTCCAAGGCTTAGGATCATTGTGGAAGAGGTCGTGGAAAGAATGGAAGAGCCAAAAGGTGTGCTTCCAGACACCAGTGCCGGTGCACTCAAGACCGCACAGCGGCCGTCATTACCTGCACAAGATCCACATACTGCTGGTTCCGCCAACATTTTGTCATGGATGATGGAGGAGGGCAAAAGTGACATCAAACTAGAAGAGGGACTGATTGGGAAAAAGAGAGGATTCAGTGGAGGGAGGACGAGGACAAAGGGTGATGGTGGGAGACGATTGTGATCACGATACATGATGTGGAGGTTGCCAGTAAAAGAGCACAATGAAATGCTAAGCACGGTGGCATGCTCTCTGATACCAGCACTTAAGAGGCAGAGACAGGAGGCTCACGAGGCTCACAGACCAGTCAGTCCAGCCTGATTTGTGAGTTCCAGGCTAATAAGAGATTCTGTCTTGGAAAAGGTGGATGCCATTCCAGAGGATGACGCATGGGGTTATCCTTTGGCCTCTACACACACACACACACACACACACACACACACACACACACACACATACCACACCCACTCACACGTACAATCACACACTCACACACACACACACACACACATATACCACACCCACTCACACGTACATACACACACTCACACACACAACACACACACACACACACACACACATGCACACACATAAAAATAAGTCAGAACTCAGTATATATATATATATATATTTGGTTTTTTGAGGTAGGGTCTCACTCTAGCTCAGGCTGACCTGGAATTCATCTGTAGTCTCAGGGTGGCCTCGAACTCACAGCAATCCTCCCACTTCTGCCTCCTGAGTGCTGGGATTAAAGGCGTGCGCCACCATGGCCAGCTAGAACTCAGTATCTTAAATATTTATTTATTTGCACAGAGAGAGAGAGGAGAGAGGGGAGAGAGAGAGAGAGAGAGAGAGAGAGAGAGAGAGAGAGAGAGAGAGACAGAGAATGGATGTGCCAGGGCCTCTAGGCACTACAAACAAACTCCAGACACATATGTCACTTAGTGCATCTGGCTTTACCTGGGTACTGGGGAATTGAACCTGGGTCTTTAGGCTTTGCAGTGAAGTGCCTTAACCATTTAGTTATTTATCCACACCAGAACTCAGTGTTTTAAAGCTGGGAGCTAGAACTTTATTCTCATATGTAGGTTTAGATCCAGGCTACGTGTTTCAAGTCTGTGACTTAATATTTCTTGTGGAGAGTTGATAACTGACCTAAAGTCTGTTCTAAAAGCTCTGACTGGTGTAGGATCATCAGAGCACGAATGTGGCTATAAAGCAAGACGTGGGCCCTTTCCCCAGTGCTCCAAATCACAGTGTTTTTTTTTTTTTTTTTTTTTTGTCAAGGGGTATGATGTAGGCACAGTGCAGCTTGAGGGTGGCCTGGCTGGGAAAGGTTTACTTGCTTCAGTTTGGATCAGAAAAATCTATAGTGTATTAAAGAGCCTTGGTGCTTATTTAAATGTGGTGAAAGAAGAGCCCCTCCTTAATACTGTGTGATGGCTTAGTTAAGATGTCATTTATCAGACGAGCCTGGTGTGTTCTGACAATAACCCCCAATAGGGTTGAAGTAAGGCAGGGCAGGGATAACACCCACTGGGAGTGAGTTCAGAAGCCTCGGTGTGAAGAGAATTGGCATATGAGATGCAGCTGATGTGATTTCTTAGCCCTGGTCTGCCTACTCCCATATTTCACTGTCATTTCCTCCCAACTGTAGGCTTCTCTTTCATTTTCTGCTCTGATAATGCTGACATTTTCTTCCTTTCCAGTGGGAAGCTGTTGGGTCTCTTTTCATATATTAAAAAAAAGTAGCTTTACTTTTTTTCCCCCTCCTTCTTAAGGTACACAGTTCTCTAGAGTTAGAGGGTTTATCTGACTAACGTAAAAAGGCAAAAGTACTGTTGTCTAAAGATGCTGGGTTTCCAAAGTGTTGACGGGTGTACTGGTTGCTTTCTGCATTGCTGTGATCAAATACCTGACAACAAGCAAGTCAAGGGAGGAAGGCCTATTGCGTATTACCCTGTGAAGGGACAGCGCATCACAGTGGCAGAAGCATGGAGCAAGCGCAGTCGGGGATGAACTCAGAGATGAATTCTGGTGCTCAGCTTGCTTTCTCCTTTTAAAAAAAAGTTTAAAAACTTTTTGTTGACAAGCACCATACTTATAGACAATGTAACATGATCATAATCCCATCCTATCACCCTTCCTTTTTTCCTTCCCCTATTCCTACCTCCACTGAATCCCTCCCTCTTTCCAACTATTCTTTCTCTCCCATTTTGATACCTTCACTATTCCCCTTATACTATGCAGGTCTTGCATTGATAGTGTTAGCCACCGTGAGGGCATGAATGCACCACGCACGTTGTGTCTGGGACACAGTATTGTGAGCTCTCCTCTCTGCCCTTCGGCTCTTACATTTTTCCTCCTACCTCTTGTGCAATGGCCCCTGAGCCTTGGAGGGTGTGATAGAGACGTCTCAGTGCTGAACACTCCACTGTCACTTCTCAACACTTTGATGGGTTTTGAGTCTCTCTGGTGGTCACCACCATTGGAAAAGAGAAGCTTCTCTAACCAGAAGTGAAAACACCTTTAGTATCTGGGCATAAACCCAAGTATTTATAGGGTAGTTTGGTGAGCATAATAAATGCATTTAGCTGGAAAACAGAAGTAGTCTCCCCCCAACAGGGTTTATGACTGCCCCAGTTTTTTGTTTTTTGTTTTTTTTTCAAGGTAGGTTCTCACAGTCCAGCTACAGCCCAAGCTGACCTGGAATTCACTATGGAGTCTCAGGGTGGCCTCGAACTCATGGCAATCCTCCTACCTCTGCCTCCCGAGTGTTGGGATTAAAGGTGTGAGCCACGACTCCCGGCTCCAGTGTTATTTATTTATTTATTAGCTTTTCAGTACCAGCCATTAATGGGCAGGCCTCATGTCTAATCAGCTAGGAGTTGGCTTCCTGCATAGCAGACATTCCACCATTGTACCACGTTTGACCTGGCTGGCCAGCTGTAAAGCCTGCAGGAGCCACTGCTGGTTAGGACAGTGATGACGTTTGTCTCCCAGCAGGCTTCATGGCTTTTTCTAGCACCATGACTTCTTGTCGCAGGGAAGGAGGCTTCCAGCTCAGCTCCAGCTTGATTTCTGGGTCCTATAACCCAAGTGTGTGGTGTCTTCAGCAATAAGATCTTGCCCTCTAGTTCTGGTGGGCAACCAAGAGCCTTGGCAATGGCTTGTAATGCTTTTGGGTGTTAGGGGCTTTCCTATTTTTGTTCATCTGGGAGCCCAGATAAATGAAGGGGGAGGGTAAGATAAATGAAGCTGTGTTGCTTTATTACCTGGTTTTTCTGTGTAGTCACTGGGCAGTAATTTACAATAATGATGCCTCAAGACACTGTGGGATTCCTAACTCTTAGACATTTTTTTTTTTTTTTTTTGAGGTAGGGTCTCGTTCTAGTCCAGGCTGACCTGGAATTCACTGTGTAGTCTCAGGGTCTTCAACTCATGGTGATCCTCCTACCATGCCTCCCCAATGCTGGGACTAAAGGCATACACCACCATACCTGACTCAGGCAAATGTTTTTAAACTTAAAAATTAATAATAAACAAATTAGTGGAAACTTTTTTTTTTTTGAGGTAGGGTCTCACTCTAGTCCAGGCTGACCTGGACTTCAGTATGTCGTCTCAGGGTGGCCTTGAACTCACGGCGATCCTCCTACCTCTGCCTCCCAAGTGCTGGGATTAAAGGCGTGCGCCACCACGCCTGGCTTAGGGGAGACTTTTTAAAGATGAAATCAACCATCATATTAAGCAGGAAAAGGCAAAGCAGTGGTGTCTGTGATCTGTGGGGGTTGCAGGAGAGGAGGCGCTGAGCCTGGCTTGCTTCACCTACCTGCACAGCTGTCCCCTCCCCCAGGTTTTCTGGTTTCATGTTAGTGTAACATATTTTTGATGTATATTGTGTGTGTGCATGTGTGCACTTGGATGTCGTTTGTGTGTGTGTGTGTGAAAGTTAAAGGGCAACCTCAGGTGTTCCTCAGGCACTGTCCACCTTCTTTTATATTGAGAACTTTACTGTATGAACATATTGCATATTGGTCATATTCCCATTGTGTCATACTCTTGGTATGAGAGGTAGGGTCTCACTCAAGCTCAGGCTGACCTGGAATTCACTATGCAGTCTCAGGGTGGCCTTGTCCTACCTCTGCCTCTGGAGTGCTGGGATTAAAGGCATGTGCTACCACGCCCGTTTTTTGTTTTTGTTTGTGTGTGTGTGTGTGTGTGTGTGTGTGTGTGTGTGTCACACTCTTATATCTCCTGCTTCTCTTCTCTGATGCCACTGAAAACCTTCCTCAGTTGGGTTATTGCTGTTCACATTGACATCATGAATGTACCGGTCAGTTCCTGGTGGGAGAATGGACAATACCTCCCGGTACAGCTTCCTACCCTGTGGCTCTTAATGGTCTATTGGCTCCTTTTGCCACAACGTTTTCTGAGCTTTGGAGGACATGTTACGTAAATCGCCTGTAGTGGTGAGCTCTCAATGCCCTCATTTTCTTCTCTGATGGGCTTTGTGTCTTCTCAGTGTTTACCGCCATCTGCCATCTCTGCGGAGGAAGTTCTGGGGCCAGCAGGGAGGGCGGCGCTCACTTTTCATCTGCCCCTTCCTTCGCAATGCTTCCTGGCGGTCCTCCTCTACTTGGGAGCAGGGTCTTTCACCGGCCTGGGGCTCACCAGTTAGGTTAGACTTGATGGCCAGTGAGCTTCAGGGATCTGCCTCTATGCACAGGAGTGTGCTGCTGTATCCAGCATTTTCACGTGCATTCTGTGATCCAAGTCAGGTTCTCTTACTTGCAAGGCAAGGCCTTTACTGAGTTAACTTCCCAGCCCCCAATGTGATGCATTTTAAAAAAAAAATCAAACTTAATTTTGGAAAATGTCAATTTATATTGGATATGTTCTGAGATCGCCTATGCATTAGAATAGAAAACTCATCTTGTAGACTTTGCTAGAGCACAGCACAGTACGTGAGTAGGGAAGATTGTATAAGAAGGCTGAGTAAATGGCTTCACTTATGACTACGTTTGAGGGGAGTCACAAGACCCCTGGGCAAAAATATCTCCATTACAAGTTTAGAGGTTAGAACTGAAAGAGAACTCTGAAGGTCATTCAATTTAAGTGGCTGAAATAATGACTTTATCCAGGCAGGGTAATATAGTAGCAGGGAATTCAATCCAATTCGACATGAATGTGTTGAATATCTGATGTGTTAGGACTGTGCTTCCTTTCAGGAATACAAAGGTGAATAAAGCTGCAAGAGCACTCAGAAAGTTTTTGGTTTCAGAGTGAAATTCAACTTAACAAAACGTGTCTTCGTCAAGAGGAGGGACTGTAATAGCCTGGCACACCTACTCAGCTCACCCAGCTGGCTGTGGAAGGCTGTTTTTCATCAACCTTTCCTATTTATGAAAGAAAAAAATAATCTAGTTCTTAGTCTCTCTCTTTTTTTTTTACTCTGCATATGAAATATAAAAAATACACTTTTTTCCTCCCTGCAGTATTAGGTATTCAACTCAGGTTTCTATACATGCTGGGAAAGTTCTCTGCCACTGAGGTACATCCCCAAAATGACTTTTGATTCTGAAAAAAAAAATTAAGTATTCTTATCAAAGTAGGTAGAATTCTTTACCAAACATTGCCCATGTATAATCCTCCATTAACCTATGGCTACTTATGTCTTATTCTCTACTTCTCAAGACATATAATTTTGAAGTAAATCCCAGATATGATTTTGCCAAAAGTCAAGGACTCTTTAAAAAAATCATGTTCACCCCCCAACCATCTACCAAGTTCTTAACACATACACAATGGTGACAGCATTAAAATTTCCAAATGAACGTCATGGATTTATGCCACCTCCTTTAAAATTGGTTCTCTCACTTAAACAATCTTTAATCCCATAGGTTCTCCATCTGATTTTTTTTTGACTTTTTTTGTTTTAAAGTTTTCACTTAGCACACACAGTATTTGATTTCACTATGGCATTTTCAAACAAAATTTGTTTTGTTTTTGTTGATTCTCCTCCTCCCCCTCCTCCTCACCCTAAATTCCTTTGTACTCTTCCAGCGTTCATGTCATAGTTATCTTATTGGCCTCCCTTGGCTTCCTCAACATCTCTTTTCTCCCTCTTATGGTCTCCTGTCTGCTTTTATAGTCTGTACTCATGATAACTCCTATGTGATGTGTGTGTGTGTGTGTGTGTGTGTGTGTGTGTGTGTGTATGTGTGTGTGTAATCATAAGCTAGGATCTGCATGAGAGAACGTTATGTTTTTCCCTCATTCTGAGTTACCTTGCTTAATATACCACCTTCCAGACCCATACAATTTTTTGTAAATTTCATGATTTCATTTTTATGTACAGTTGAATAAAATTCCATTGTGTGCATGTGCCACATTTTCATTATCCATTCTTTTGTTGATGGGCATCTGGGCTGGTTCTATTTCCTTGTTATTGCGAATAATGCAGCAAAAAACATGAATGTGCCACTTGAGTGGTATAGGTGGGAAATATGGTAGTTCTATTTTTTTAAGATTTATTTTATTTATTTATTAGAGAGAGAGAGAGAGAGAGAGTGAGAATGGGTGTGCCAGGGCTTCTAGACATTGCAAACAGACTCCAGATACAAGTACCACCATGTGCATCTGGCTTATGTGGGACTGGAAAATCGAACCTGGGTCCTTAGGCTTTGCAGGTATGTGCCTTAACCGCTAAGCTATCTCTCCAGACTGGTAGTTCTGTTTTTAACACTTTAAGAAACTGCCATGCTGATTTCATAATGGCTGCACTAGTTCATACTCCTACCCGTAGTGGACAGGACTCTCTGCTTTTCCTCACCAGCATTTGTTCTCGTTAATTCTCTTGATTGTCATTCTCACTGGGTTGAGATGGAATTTCAAAGTAGTTTTAATTTGGATTTCCCTAGTGGCTAAGGTTGTTGGTCACTTTTTTTTTTTGAGTTAGGGTCTTCTCACTGTAGCCCAGACTGACCTGGAATTCAGTAGGTAACCTCAGGGTGATGGCGAACTCACAGCAATCTTCCTACCTCTGCCTACCTAGTGCTGTGATTAAAGGTGTTCCTACCATGCCCCGCTTTGCACATTTTTAAAAATATTGGCCACTTGTGTTTCTTCCTTTAAGAACCATTTGTTCATTTCATTAGCTCATGTGTTGATTGACAGTTGTTTTTTAGTGTTTAAATTTTGCAGTTCTTTATCTTCAATATCAAGCTCCTGTCTAAAGTGTGGCTGGCAAAATTTTCCTCCTATACTGCAGACTGTTTGCCCACCCTGCTGATTATTGCATTTGCTGTGCAAAATTTTTAAAATTTTACATAGTCTCATTTGTTAATTTTGGGCTTATTTCCTATGTTATTGGAGTCCTGCTCAGAAAGTTCATGCTGGTGCCTGCATCTTGAAGTGTGTCTTCTCTATGCTTTCCCCCAACAGTTTCAACATTTCAGGCTTTAACTTAAGGTCTTTGATACAGTTTGAATCGATTTTTGTGTAGGGTGAGAGATAGGGGTAATTTTCATTCTTCTGAAGGTGGATATTCAGTTTTGCCAGTACCATTTGATGACTATCTTTTTCTCTAGTATGGCCTTGGCATCTTTGTCAAAAATTAAGTGCCCATAGCTGTGTGAGTTTTGTTCCTTTATTCTGTCAAATTGTTCATGCATTTTTTTCTTTGCATTTTTGTTTTTCCTATAGATTTTTTTTGAGACAAAGTCTTTCATCAAACCTGGAACTCACTAATTTGGCTGGACTAGCTAGTCAGCAAGATCTAATCATCCGTCTGACTCTGCCAACCCAGCCACCACCTGACTTTAAAAAAATATTTTATTTTTTTCTCAATTTTTATTAACATTTTCCATGATTATAAAAAATATCCCATGGTAATACCCTTCCCCCCCACTTTCCCCTTTGAAATTCCATTCTCCATCATCCCCTCCCCATCTCAATCAGTTTCTCTTTTATTTTGATGTCATGATCTTTTCCTCCTCTTATGATGGTCTTGTGTAGGTAGTGTCAGGCATGGTGAGGTCATGGATATCCAGGCCATTTTGTGAATGGAGGAGCATGTTGTAACGAGTCCTACCCTTCCTTTGGCTCTTACATTCTTTCTGCCACCTCTTCCGCATTAGACCCTGAGCCTTGGAAGGTGTGATAGAGATGTTACTCAGTACTCCAGTCACTTCTTTCCAGCACCATGATACTTTCTGAGTTATCCCAAGGTCACTGCCATCTGAAAACAGAAGATTCTCTACCCAAAGTGAGAGTAGCATTAATATAAGGGTATAAATATTAAGAGAAGTGCTTACTGGGCAGTTTGATAAGCATAGTATATATACTTGTCCAGACATCAGCATATGTTACACCCCTAGGGCCCATGGCTACTCCGTTTTAAGTTTTCAGTATTAGGGATGTATTCCCTCATATGGAGCGGGCCTCCAGTCCAACTGGAGGGCAGTTGGTTTCCACCATGACAGATGTGCCACTATTGCACTTGTTGGCTCATTTGGCCTTGCTGGTCAATTATAAGGCTTGTAGTGTCCACTGTTGAGTATCTTCACTAGTGGAATCTCTTTCTCCCATTGAACTGCATGCAGAATGGCTTCTTCCAGCTTTCTGTCAGCTGGTCTACATGGGGGAGGTTATCAGCTCAGTTCCAGCAGGATTTCTCAGTGGCCTTGCAGCCCAAGTATGTGAAGTCTTCAGCAAGAGGGTCTTAATATCGATTCCTGGTGGGAAACCAAGGGCCTCAGCGATGGCCTATAATGTTTTGGGGGCATCAGGGACCTACCTGGCCAACAACTCACTGGAGGTATCCCATCCCTTGCACTGAAAATTTTCTAACAATGATCTATGGCTCCTGAGTGTTCCATTGTCCGAAACCAGAGGATTCCATATGATTTATTTGCATCCTCTTAGATTTTGATTTGCCCTCCCGCCACTTTTCCTTTACTCAATCTCTTCCCCTGACCTCACTTTGGGCCTTTTCACTCCCATTAATCTATTCTTCTACTTACATACTTATATACAGCCTACTTAGTACCCTCCTCCTTTCATATCTCCTTTTTAACTTACTGGCCTCTGCTACTGAGTTTTTTCCTTCTCACACAGAAGCCCCATCATCTATAGCTAGAATCCACATACGAGGGAGAACATGTGGCACTTGGCTTTCTGGGCCTGGGTTACCTCACTTAGTATAATCCTTTCCAGATCCATCCATTTTCCTGCAAATTTCATAACTTCATTTTTCTTTACCGCTGAGTAGAACTCCATTGTATAAATGTGCCACATCTTCCTTATCCACTCATCTGTTGAGGGACATCTAGGCTGGTTCCATTTCCCAGCTATTATGAATTGAGTGGCAATAAACATGGTTGCTCATGTACTTCTAGGGAAATGGGATGAGTCCTTAGGATATATATCTAGGAGTGCTATATCTGGGTCATATGGTAGATCAATTTTTAGCTGTCTTAGGAACCTCCACATTGATTTCCACAATGGCTGGGCCAGATTGCATTCCCACCAGCATTGTAGAAGGGTTCCTCTTATTCCACATCCCCGCCAACATTTATGATCGATCATTTGTTTTCATGATGGTGGCCAATCTGACAGGAATAAGATGGAATCTCAATGTAGTTTTAATTTCCCTGATGACTGTGGACATAGAACATTTTTTTAGATGCTTATACGCCATCTGTATTTCTTCTTTTGAGAAAAATTTTTTGTTCATTTTTATTTATTTAGTGGAGAGCGACAGACAGACAAAGAAGCTGATAGAGAGAGAAAGAATGGGCACGCCAGTGCCTCCAGCCACTGCAAACAAACTCCAGATGCGTGCGCCCCCTTGTGCATCTGGCAAATGTGGGTCCTGGGAAACTGAGCCTTGAACCAGGGTCCTTAGGCTTCATAGGCAAGCACTTAACCGCTAAGCCATCTCTTCATCTCACCACTTGCCCTTTTATGTTGATGCAAGGGATCTGATCTCAGGTATTGATGTTTATACCACAAGCACTTTACTGACTGAGCCACCTCCCAGACTCATAATTAGTTATTTATTTTAACATATTTACTTATTTATTTGTTTGAGAGAGAGAGGATGAGAGAACAGGTGCACTAGGGTCTCTAAAAATAAACTCCAGCCTCATGTATCACCTTGTGCATCTGGCATACATGGGTACTGAGGAATTGAACATGGGTCCTTAAGCTTCACAGGCAAGTACCTAACTGCTAAGAAATATCTCCAGACCTCCTATTTGCTTTGAAACAGTGTCTTTCTATGTGGCTCAGGCTCATATAAAACCCTCGTTTCTCTTGTCTCTGCTTCCACAGTTCTGGGATTACAGGAATGGCCACCATGCCTGGTCCGGTTCTCATTTTAAAATGTTCAAATTTTCATGAATATTTATTTTTATTATTACCACTGTTTTGAGTTATGTCCCTTCAGCACTAACTCCTGTCCCTCAGAGTGCGTGCTTCTTTGGAAACTGGATCATCATACTAGAGAGAGGGTGTACCAGGGCCTTCAGTCACTGCAAACGAACTCCAGATGTGTGCATCTGCTTGTGCACAAATGTGGCATTTCATGCTTGTATCACTGCATCTGGCTTATGTGGGACCTGGAGATTTGAACATGAGTTCTTAGGCTTCACAGGCAAGCGCCTTAACTGCTAAGCCATCTCTCCAGCCCACAAAGTATACTCTTAATGAAAAAAAAAAAAAAAGGAGGCTGGAGAGATGGTTTAATGGTTTAGGCACTTGCCTGCAAAGCCACAGGGCCCAGGTTTGATTCCCTAGGCTCCACATAAGCCAGATGCACAAGGTGGTGCATGCGTCTGGAGTTCATTTGAAGATGCCCAAGACCCTGGCTCACTCATTCTTTCTCTCTCAACCTCTCTCTTTCTCTCAAATAGCTATCTTTTCAACACACACACACGCACACACACACACACACACACACACACACACACACACACACACGTGCACACTGCACTGATGGCTTAGCAAAGCCAGATGTACAAGGTGACAAAAGAGCACAAGGTCGCATGTACCCAAGATAATGCACACGTCTGGAGTTTGATTGCAGCAGGTAGAGGCCCTGACATGCCCATTTTCTCTCTCTGTGTCACTCCTGCTCTCTCTGTCTCATAAATAAAATAGATAAAAAAAGAGTTCATAGTGGAGTTGGGCTGGGCGCCTATCCAACATGAATGGCATCCTTACAGGAAGAGGACGATGAGGTGCACATGCACACAAGGAAAATGTTGTGGGGTGAGACAAAACCAGAGTGACACAACTGAGAATCAAAAGAGGCTCAAACCAATGGCCACCACGAGTGCGAAGGAAGCCAGGGAAGTCCGTGGGAGCAGAACTCTGTTGATAATGGTCTTTGACTTTTGTCCCCCAGAACTATGGTGCATGGGTCCAGCCTTCTTAAGAAACGGATGCAGCTGTCTTTATCAGTGAGGTACCACATGGACTGTGTAAATGTTGAGTCTGTAAAATAGGATTAAAAAAGAAAAGAAGGACTGGTTTTTGATTAAAAAAAAAAAACTTGTTAGAATTTCTTTAGTTTGTCTTCAGCACAGAGCATCTGAGAATTCAGGCCAAACTCTCATCTAACTGACGGGGAGAGTGAAGCCTTGGTTTGCACAATGTTTCTAGGGGCCATGTAGAAGAAAGAGGATCGCATGTATCTGCATGAGTGTGTGTGTATGTATGTGTACATATGTATATTGCATGTATGTGGAAACCAGAAGTCAACACAGACTGCCTTCCTCTATCGCTCTCCACCCCCCCTTTTTTTAAATAGAGTGTCACACTGAACCCAGGGCTTATAATTCATATAGGCTAGTTAGCCAGGAAGTCTCAGGGGTCATCCTGTCTCCGTCTCTCCAGGATTGGGATTGTAGGTTCATGCCATCACTCCCGGCTTTTTCTTGGGTGCTGGGGATCCGAAACAAAGGCCCTTATGTTTGCATGACAAGTACTTCACCAATAGAGCCTTCTCTGCAGCCTCCCTTCCCTTTTTTCTTATTTTAGAAAGAGGGAGAGAAAGAGAGGGGGAGAAAGAGAATTGGCACATCAGGGCCTCAACCACTGCAATGGAACTCCAGATGCTTGCACCACCTAGTGGGCATATGCAACCTTGTGGTTGCCTTACTTTTGTGTGTCTGGTTTATGTGGGATTTGGAGAGTTGAACATAGGTCCTTAGGCTTTACAGGCAAATGCCTTAACTGTTGAGCCATCTCTCCAGCCCTCCCTACCCTTTTAAAGCAGTATCTTACTCTGTAGCTCAGGCTGGTCTTGAACTCATATAATCCTCCTGCCTCAGCCTCCTATGTGCTAGGGTGATTTGCATGAGTCATGATGCCTGGCTCTGGACACATAGTTCTGCGCCTTCTCCTTTGCATCCATTTGAGTCTTTTGATTGTTGCAAAGCTCATTTTTGCTCCATGTTCTTTCTCTTTGCCTTTTTCCCTTTTTATCTTTGTAATGACATAAAAGTAACATTCAATACAGTGTGCCCAGTCAATGGAGTCTAGCACAGAGCTCAGACAGCATTTCTGTAGTCCTTCTGTCTCTAGAGGTCAGTGTAGCTTCAAGAAATGTTGTTCTGTTTTGTTTCCAATGATATTCAGCTAATATTTAATTCAAGGGACTTTAATCAAGGGTGACAATAAAATGGTGGCCCAACAGAACAGAAATTAATTTAAAATTGCAAGCAGTATAAACAGAAACATATATAGTAATATTGTTGGGTGTGGTGGCGCACACCTTTAATCCCACTTCTTGGGAGGCAGAGGTAGGAGGATTGCCATAAATTCGAGGCCACTCTGAGACTTGCAAGTGAATTTCAGGTCAGCCTGGACTAGAGAGAGACCCTAACTCGAAAAAAAAAAAAAAAAAAGAAGAAGAAACATGTATAGTAATATTGATTTTGGCACATTGAACTTTTTAGAGTCCATTGACTTGAAAATTCTTAGAAAAAATTGAGCTAATTCTTATCCATTTTAGCATGTGAAATGTTACCAGTTTTTGTTTAAGATATCTGGGTACCATTCTAGATTCATTTTTAAAAGAGACAGTTAAACCTCTATTCAAGAATGTTTGAAAATCACTTATTATTAGTCATCTTAATTCTCCATGAATATACTTTGATACAGTTATAGATCTGTCTTCCTATCATCTATCAATCAATCTTCATAATAGTGTGGTTACTTAATGTGGAAGAGACTATTTTAACTACTTGAGAGGGAGAATTATCACAGGAAAGATGGAACATAACTGAAGAGTTTGATAAATCCCTGGTACAGCTAACAAGTTCATTATCTGCCACAGCTTGCTTGCCTGCTTTCTTTCTTTTTTTAATTTATTTATTTGATTGTTTTTCTTTTCTTTTAAATTTTTTTGTTTATTTTTATTTATTTATTTGAGAGTGACAGAGAGAGGGAGGGAGGGAGGAGGGAGAGAGAGAGACAGAGAGAGAGAATGGGCGTGCCAGGGCTTCCAGCCACTGCAAATGAACTCCAGTTGCGGGCTCCCCCTTGTGCATCTGGCTTACATGGGTACTGGGCAATCGAGCTTCGAACCGGGCTCCTTCACAGGCAAGCGCTTAACCGCCCACCTTTCTTTCTTTCTTTCTTTCTTTCTTTCTTTCTTTCTTTCTTTCTTTCTTTCTTTCTTTCTTCCTTCCTTCCTTCCTTCCTTCCTTCCTTCCTTCCTTCCTTCCTTCTTTCTTTCTTTCTTTCTTTCTATCTTATTGCCTTTTCCTGTGTGTGTTGGGATAGTATAAGGGTGAATTACTGACAGAAGTAATGGGTTTTGGCCTGTGAATGAGACATCTTGGGTGAGTTCGTCTCCTGAAGGGCTCTTCAGTGCATACACTGTGGGGCCGGGGAGGAGGAGGAGCTCAGCTCCTGAGCTCCATGCACACAGGCAGCAGCTGGAGGAAGGAGCGTCCCCACCCACCACAGCTTGAATAGCTCTGGGGTCATGGTTCTTCGTATCCGGGTTCCATTCATGATTTTACTGGAAGGAATGTTCTTTTAAATCTACTGTATAGCAGATTGCATGTGTCGAGAAAGGGGCCAGACCAGAAGCGTCAGTTATGCAGGAGGTAGTAAAAGGCCTTGAGTGTGACTGTAAGGCCGGACTGGTGAGTTGCAGTGTGGAGACACGTTGCGTACAGGGGAAATGTCTTTACATGCGCTGCCAGCTCCTACGGATGTGATTTTGCATTATTTGCTCACCAGTCCGTGTCGAATGAGGTCTTTCAGTGTGTTGGGCAGTGTTACACTTTTATTGATGTAGAAAGGAAATATATCAAAAGAAAAGAATACAAGCTAACAAAGCTGGTATCCCACCAGAAAGTACGAGAAAAGGACCAAAGAGAAAGAGCTGGGTTTGTCAGGAAAAGAGTCACAAGCAAGTACAACAGCACTGGAGGCTGTTTCTTCTTCTTCTGCTTTTTATTGCATGTGTGTGAGTTTGTGGCGGCGGGGCACGTACATGTGTGGGTGTGTATGAATATGCATGTGCAGGTGGAGACTAGAGGTCGACATCAGGTGTGTTTCTTAATTGCCCTCCACCTCGTATTTCCAGGCGCGAGGTCTTGCGTTGAACTTAGAGCTCACCAATTCAGCTAGTCTAGCTAAGAGTGAACCCTAGTGATCCCACCATTGGCATTAGAGGTATGTGCCACTGTGCCTGGATTTGGTGTAGATCCTGAGGATTTCAACTCAGGTCCTCATGCTTACATGGCAAGCACGTTATGGGATGACGATTCTCTCCAGCCCCCTGAAAGCGGCTTCTCAAACCCATCTGCTGCCTGAGCTAACCGTCTCTTTCCACTGAGGCATGGCCATGTAGAGTGCTAGCCATTGAAACAATCACAGCCACAATGTGGGCCATTTCTAGGTTCATAAAATCCCTCTACCCGTGTACTTCTTTTTTCTTTATTTCCTTTTAAAAATATTTTATTTATTTATTTGAGAGAGAGAGAGAGAGAGAGAGAGAAAGAGAGAGAATGGGTGCACCAGGGCCTCTAGCCACTGCAAATGAACTCCAGACACCTGCACCATGTGCATCTGGCTTACATAGATACTGGGGAATTGAGCCCGGGTCCTTAGGCTTTGAAGACATGTGCCTTAACCACTAAGCAATCTCTCCAGCCCTGTTTCCTGTTTTTTAAAAAGTAGCTTCCTGTCTAGGGCTTAGGACCCTTGCAGTCAGAAGCTTTTGATAGGTTTTTAGTACCAGGCATAAATTCCCTCTTGTGGAACAGGCCTCAAATCCAACTAGAGACCAGTTGATTACCCTCATAACAAGAGAGGCCTATTATTATTGCACCAGTAGGTACAGCTTGCTTAGCTGGCCAGTTGTGTACTTTGCAGGATCCACTGATGGTTAAGACCATTGAGGACTTTTCTTTTCCCAGCTAGGATAGTCCATAGGCAGGAGGCTTTCAGCTCCATCCTAGCTTGATTTCTCAGTGTCCTGCAACTGACCATCTGCACTTCCTTTTGGTGCAGCAGTGACACTGGAGGCAAGCATTCAAGGGCACACGGAGGAACCCTGGATGTCTAGATTCCTATGTCAGGGGGAGAGCCGCCTGATGACCAGAAACAACCGACTTGGCTGGCAGGAGAGCAAGAAACAAATTTCTGTTCCGTTAAACTATTGATATGTTGATGTTTTTCCTGTCACGCAGCTTATGTAATCTCACGGATAGGGAAGGTGAGACTGATTGGAATGGTCCAAGTTGATGCAGGATACAGATAATTTCAGAAGATGTTGACGGCATCTCAGCCAGAAGGACGTCATCGACAGTGCTGGGGAGGAGACATGTTAATGAAGAGGATCAGAGAGATAGGGAGTCCAGGTTCCCAGAGGCTAAAGAGGTGCATCCTGGGGCTGAGGACGTAGCTCAGTTGATACACTGTTTTCCTGACATGCACAAAGCTCAGACTTACACCCCCCAACCACGCATAAGCTGGACATGCAGGTCATATACACTTGTCATCCCAGCCCTGGGAGATGGAGGCAGTAGGATCAGGAATCAAGACCATCCTCAGTTACATAGTGAGTTTGAGGCTAGCCTGGGCTATATGAGCCCTTTCTCTAAACAAACAAACAAACAAACAAACAAACAAACAAACAAACAAACCCCAAAATGTTTCATTTTGAGGGATGGAGAGATGGCTTAGCAGGTAAGGCATTTACCTACAAAGTCAAAGGACCCAGGTTCCATTCTCCATGACCCATGCAAGCCAGATACATAAGGTGGAGTACGTGTCTGGAGTTTGTTTGCAGTGATTTAGAGGCCCTAGTGTGCTCATTCTCTCTCTATCTGCCTCTTCCTTTCTCTGCCTCTCAAAAAAATAAATAAAGTTAAAAAAGAATAAAATTGTTAAAAAGTTTCATTTTGAATTTATTGCTTAGGTGGCTGTGGTGGTTTGATTCAAGTGTCCCCCATAAACTTAGGTGTTCTGAATGCTAGGTTCCCAGCTGATGGAGATTTGGGAATTCATACCTCCTGGAGGGAGTGTATTATTTGGGGGCGGGCTTATGGGTGTTATAGCCAGTTTCTCCTTGCTAGTGTTTGTCACACTCTCCTGTTCCTGTGGTCTACCTGATGTTGGCCAGGGGGGTGATGTCCACCCTCTGCTCATGCCATCATTTTCCCTGCCATCACGGAGCTTCCCCTCGAGGCTATAAGCCAAAAAAAAACCTCTTGCTTTTTTTTTTTTTTCCCCCCACAAGCTGCTCTTGGTTGGGTGATTTCTACCAGCAATATGAACCTGACTGCAACACTGGCAATCAGAAAGATAATGGGAAGAAACTTATAATTTAAGCTAAGTAAGGTTTGCTATGGGTTTAGTGCCTGGTGGAGGCTTATTCTAGGAAGAGCCATCTGGTGTCAGTGTATGTATGTATGTATAGATCTAAGAGTTCTTAGCAAGGCTAAATGGAGGCAGAGGTTCTTCCAGGAGATGGTAGCTGAGCACCCAGGCTGGGCAATGGCTCTGTGGCTAAAGCTGGTTGCTTTCAAAGCCTAGAGATCAAGATTCTATTCCATAGTGCCCAGATAAGGCCAGATGCACAAAGTGGCACATGCATCAGGTGCTTGTTTGCAACGGCAGGAGGCCCTGATGTGCCCATTCTCTCCCTCCCTCTCTCTCTCTCTCTCTCTTTTTAGAGAAACAAAGCAAGGTAGGTATATATGTTGTAGAAGGATAAACCACACAAGGTTGCATGAAAGCATGAATACCTGACTTGTAAAATCCACATCGGCATCCTGGGCACACAGAAACCTTTCATTTCCCAGCCTTCCTTGCAGCAAGATGGAAATATGCGGTCAACTTTTAGGCAGAAGCCTATGGCTTGGAACAGTATACACCATTTGTTGAGTTGCCCATAAAAGTTTGTGTTTCAATGGCCAGCTTCTCTTGTTTTGGCAGTCTTGGAGCCACATGCTCCAGAGTTGAGCCAGAAGAGGGAAGAGCCCTGAATCTATGAGTCACCATTTGGGTGGGAGTTCTTCAGAACATGTTCCCAAACACTGAACTGTTTCTTGAGGGGCAGGTTAATTTCACTGTCTGCACTACTGAGGTTGTACAGTGTAGCAGTATAGGTGATCTTTGTCTGCGTAACACAAGTGCTTAGTCATTTGGCAAACTATGACTGGACATCTACTATGTTTAAGGGACTAGTTAGTTAGCCCTAAATCAAACCACTCAAAATCTTTTCTAGTGGAATATCCTTATGTCAGCACCATCCCAATGGATTTTTATTTTATTTTATTTTTTTTGAGACAAGCCCAACAGACTAGCCTTTTTTTTTTATGTGAGAGAGTGAGAGAGACCATTGGACTTTTATTTATTTATTGGAGAAGGAGAGACAAAGAGGGAGAGAGATAGAGAGAGATAGAGAGAGGGACTAGTGGATTTTTAAAACAACTATCTCCTGTTTGTTCTTATCTTCCCATCTTTTTAGGTTTTAGTTGTTAGATTCGGGACTGAATCTCCCTGACCCTGGAAGTCACTCTGTAGCCCCAGGCTGGTCTTGGTCTCATGGCTATCCTCTTGCTTAAGCCTCCGGAGTGCTGGTTCTAAAGGCATGTGTCACCATGCCTGGCTTGTGTTTGTTTGTTTGTTTGTTTATTTATTTGTTTATTTTTCTGGTGCTGAGGACTGAACCCAGGACCTTGAACTTGATAGACAAGTACTGTACCACTGGACTAAATGCCCAACCCAATTGTGTTGATTTTTTTTTTTAATAGGTGAGTTGGCTTTATTTTGACTCTGCCTTTTATTAATCCACCCCCCTTCCCCGCTTTTTGACAATATGTCTACTTAACAGGTGAGAGTCCTAAAATAATGAGAAGTTCTCTTACAATGTTTTATCTGAGATGGTGTCGGAGGTGTTGACAGACACACTTTAGAGGAGCTTTTCTGTTTCTTTTCTTTGACAGCCAGCAACTTAGTGGCTCTGTAACAGCTGCCCACATACACTGGGGAGCTGAGCAGGAACAGAACACTCCCATCACTTTAAGAGCTCCGGTTCTGGGCTGGAGAGATGGCTTATCGGTTAGGCGCTTGCCTGCGAAGCCTGAGGACCCCGGTTCGAGGCTCGATTCCCCAGGACCCACGTTAGCCAGGTGCACAAGGGGACGCACACGTCTGGAGTTTGTTTGCAGTGGCTGGAGGCCCTGGTGGGCCATTCTGTCTCTCTGCCTCTTTCTCTTTCAAATTAAAAAAAAAAAAAAAAAAAAAAAAGAGTTCCGGTTTTGCAACAAGAAATGACCTGGTTTTTACTGAAGCACTCTCTATCTCTTCTGTCAGACCTACTTTCACACTTGCATGTTGGAACTGGAGGTGAATACTTGTCCAGGAATAAATTAGCTTCTAATGTGCTTTCAAATCCTCATCACTATCTTCACTGTTCTATGTGGGGAAGCTGTAGGTGTAGCTCATACAGGAAACCAGTGGGGTCTCAATCTATGTCACTGTGTGTTCATTGTAACAAAGTTGGAAGTGTGTTGGCAGGTAATAGCTAAAATAGAGTATAAATATTTTTCTCTAAGTTTTGTTACTTTTATGATGGTAAGTATATTCATGGGTGTTTTCTAAAAATTTTATTTACTTATTTGAGAGAGACAGCAAAAGAGGCAGAGAGAGAGAGAGAGAGAGAGAGAGAGAGAGAGAGGGAGAGAGAGAGAGAGAATGGGCATGCCAGGGTCTCCAGCCACTGCAAATGAACTCTAGATGTGTGTGCCCCCTTGTGCATCTGGCTTACGTGGGTCCTGGGTGTTTTAAAATGGAAGCAGTAGGGCTGGAGGGATGGCTTAGTGGTTAAGGCGCTTGTCTGCAAAGCCAAATGACCCAGATTCAATTTCCCAGGACCCACGTAAGCCAGATGCACAATGTCTGAAGTGTATTGACAGTGGCTGGAGGCCCTGGCACGCCAATTTTCTCTCTCTTTTTCTTTCTGTCAAATAAATAAATAAAATATTTAAAATGGAAGCAGTACAGGAGAGCATTAGAAAGAAGTGTGAAAGCTGGATGCACACCTGTAATTCCAACACATGGGAGGTAAAGGCAGTGATATCAGAAGTTCAAGGTCATCCTTAGCTACACAGCAAGTTCAAGGCCAGTCTAGGCTGCATGAGACTCCATCTCAAACCCTGCTCTTCAAGAAAGAAGTATGTCCTAAAATCCACCAAGAAGAAAACTTGTATCAGCTACTTTCTTGTTACTGAGACAACCAGAAGCAGCTTAAAGAAGGAAAGTGCTTATTTTTGGTTTCAGCTCCATCGTGGCGGGGAAAGCATGGCAGGAGCAGGAAGCTGGCATCACGTTATACCAGCAGGGAAGAAGTAGAAAGGGTGCTGGGGGCTGACAATGAAACTCACTTTCTCCAGCAAAGCTCCACCTCTTATTGGTTCCACAACCTTCCCCATCAGTGCCAACGCCTGGGGATTAAGAATTCAAATATGGGGCTGGAGAGATTGCTCGGCCGTTAAGGTGCTTACCTGCTAGGCCTAACCACCTGGGTTCAATTCCCCAGTACCTACATAAAACCAGATGCACAAGGTGGCACATTTGTTTGGAGTTTGGAGCCCTGGTATGCTCATTCTCTTTATCTGTCCCCCCTTTTCTCTCTCAAATAAATAACAAAAAGAATTCAAACACTTTGGGGACATTTTACATTCAAACCACCACAAGAACTTTTTTTCATATATTGGGACCTAAAAAAATATTTTATTTATTTATTTATTTATGAGAGAGATAAAGAGAAAGAGAGAGAGAGAGAGAGAGAGAGAGAGAGAGAGAGAGAGAGAGAGAGAGAGAGAGAATGGGCACACTAGGGCCTCCAACCACTGCAAACGAACTCCAGATGCATGCATCCCTTTGTGCCTCTGGCTTACGTGGGTCCTGGGGAATCAAATGAGGATCCTCAGCCTTCACAGGCAAATGCCTTCTCCAGCCCTCTTGGGATATTTTTAACTATCTGTAAAGAATATATTTTTCAATATTTTTATTTGTTTTAAAAAGGCTGTACTCTTTTACCCCTTCCCCACTCCAATTCCACCCAGGGCCCTCCTCAGTGGGGTTATTGGTATTCACTGTGGGGTCCTGAAGGCCTCAGTCAGTCTCTGCGAAGGGATGGTGCCTCAGATATTCCTACCCATCCTGTGGCTCTTTCCAAGCCGATCCCCCTTCAGCAATGAGGAACTTTATTTTGTTTGTTTGTTTGAATTTTTGGAGGTGGGGTCTCACTCTAGTCTAGGTTGACCTGGAACTCATTCTGTCGTCTCAGGGTGGCCTCAAGATCACAGCAATCCTACTTCTGCCTCAAGTGCTGGGATTAAAGGCATGCACCACAACACTCAGCTGGAACATAGTTTTAAAGCCTTCTCTCTTTACATAGAAAAAATAATCCCCATGTATGTACAAACATAGTGTTCATAAATAGAATATCACAGATATTTTATAATTAACATTTTTTCAAATTTTTATTAACAACTTCCATGATTATAAAACATATCCCATGGTAATACCCTCTCTCCCCAACTTTCCCTTTTGAAACTCCTTTCTCCATCATATCTCCTCCCCATCTCAATCAGTCTCTCTTTTATTTTGTTGTCATGATCTTTTCCTCCTCTTATGATGGTCTTGTGTAGGTAGTGTCAGGCACTATGAGGTCAGGCCATTTTGTGTCTGGGGGGAGGACGTTGTAAGGAGTCCTACTCTTCCTTTGGCTCTTACATTCTTTCCGCCACCTCTTCCACATTAGACCCTGAGCCTTGGAAGGTGTGATAGAGATATTGCAGTACTGAGCACTCCGGTCACTTCTTTCCAGCACCATGATACCTTCTGAGTCGTCCCAAGGTCACTGCCATCTGAAAAGAGAAGATTCTCTACCAAAAGTGAGAGTAGCATTAATATAAGGGTATGAACATTAAGAGAAGTGATTACTGGGTAGTTTGATAAGCATAGTATATACATTTATCCAGACGTCAGCAGACATTACACCCCTAGGACTCATGACTACCCCTGTTTTAAGTTTTCAGTATCAGGGATGTATTCCCTCTCATGGAGCAGGCCTCCAGTCCAATTAGAGGGCAGTTGGTTTCCACCATGATAGGCATGCCACTATTGCACCTGTTGTCTCTTTTGGCCTGGCTGGCCGATTATAAGGCTTGCAGTGTCCACTGTTGAATATCTTCGCTGGTGATTTTTCTTTCTCCCATTGAACTGCATGCAGAATGGCTTCTTCCAGCTTTCTGTCAGCTGGTCTACATGGAGAGGTTATCAGCTCAGTTCCAGCAGGATTTTTTCAGTGGCCTTGCAGCCCAAGTATGTGGAGTCTTCAGCAATAGGGTCTTACCATTGGTTCCTGGTGGGAAACCAAGGGTCTCAGCAATGGCCTATAATGTTTTGGGGCATCAGGGACCTCCCTGGCCAACAACTCACTGGATGGGATCCCATCCTTGGCACTGAAAATTTTCTAGCAACAATCTAAGGCTTCTGAGTGTTCCATTGTTCCATTAGATTTTGATTAGCCCTCCATCCACCTTTCCTTTACTTGATCTCTTCCCCTGACCTCACTTTGGGCCTTTTCACCCACATTAATCTATTCTTCTACTTACATATATACAATACCATCCATTCAGTACCCCCTCCCTTCCTTTCTCTTCCCTTTATATCTCTTTTCCAGCTTACTGGCCTCTGCTACTTAGTTTTCTTCCTACTCCCACAGAAGCCCAATAATCTGTAGCTAGGATCCACATATGAGAGAGAACATGCAATGTTTGGCTTTCTGGGCCTGGGTTACCTCACTTAGTATAATCCTTTCCAGATCCATTCATTTTCCTGCAAATTTCATAACTTCATTTTTCTTTACTGCTGAGTAGAATGTGCCATATCGTCATTATCCACTCATCAGTTGAGGGACATCTAGGCTGGTTCCATTTCCCAGCTATTGTGAATTGAGTGGCAATAAACATGGTTGAGCAAATATTTCTAAGGTAATGAGATGAGTCCTTAGGATATATACCTAGGAGTGCTATAGCTGGGTCATATGTTAGATCGATTCTTAGCTGTCTTAGGACCCTCCACACTGATTTCCACAATGGCTGGACCAGATTGCATTCCCACAAACAGTGTAGAAGGGGTCCTCTTTTTCCACATTCTTGCCAGCATTTATGGTCATTTGTTTTCATGATGGTAGCCAATCTGATAGGAGTGAGATGGAATCTCAACATAGTTTTAATCTGCATTTCCCTGATGATTTTTTTCGATGCTTATATGCCATCTGTATTTCTTCTTTTGAGAACTCTCTACTTAGTCCCATAATTAACATTTTTACTCACAAGCATAGCATGGATGTGTTTTATGCCAATTGACCTAGAGCTAGAAAATTATTTTAAAGTCTATAAATATGACCACTAATAATTGATGATGGACACTTAAGTTCCTTCCAGTTTTTCACTGTTGTAAGTAATTCTACCTTGAAGTTATGTGTATGTATGTTTGGTTTTTCTTGTGAGAAATGTAAATTACTAGGGGACAAATTGTTGGAGGAGGGTAAACACACTCATTATTTCCAATTCTAATAATACTGGAAGGAGAGTATATTGGTAATTATGGTGAAAGATTGGAAAGATAGTGGAGAAGAAGGTGCCTAAATTTAAAGACATTGAGAAAAAGAAATCAACTTACACCAAGAATAAGTGAAAACTACCTGAAATTTGTGAAAGAATTTGCACTTTATTTTTTGTTTGATTTATTTTTGTTATTGACAACTTCCATAATTATAGACAATAAGCCATGATAATTCCTTCTCCCTTCACTTTCCCCTTCACAACTCCACTCTCCTTTATATCCCCTCCTCCTCTCAACCAGTCTGTCTTTCAGTTTGATGTCATGATCTTTTCCTCTTATTATAATGGTCTTGTGTAGGTGGTGTCAAGCATTGCAAGGTCATGGATATCCAGGCCATTTTGTGTCTGTAAGAGTGCAATTGTAAAAAGCCCTACCCTTCCTTTGTCTCTTACATTCTTTTTTAAATTTATATATCTGAGAGCGAGAGCAAGAGCAAGAACGAGAGCGAGAGCGAGAGTGAGAGAGAGAGAGAGAGAGAGCGAGAGAGAGCGAGAGAGAGCGAGAATGGGCACGCCAGGGTCTCCAGCCACTGCATACAAACTCCAGATGCATGAGCCATCTTGTGCATCTGGCTCACATGGGTCTTAGTGAATTGAGCCTCGAACCAGGGTCCTTAGGCTTCACAGGCAAGTGCTTAACTGCTAAGCCATTTCTCCAGCCCAAGGCTCTTACATTCTTTCTGCCTCCTCTTCTGCAATGGACCCTGAGTCTTGGAAAATGTGATAGAGATATTTCAGTGCCGAACACTCCTCTGTCATTTCTTCTCAACACTATGGTGCCTTCTGAGTCATCCCAGAGGTCACTGCCATCTGAAAAGAGAAGAAATTGATGGTAAAACCCTACTGATGAAGACTCCACATGCTTGGGCTGCAAGGTCACTAAGAACTCTTGCTGGAACTGAGCTGAAAACCTCTTCTGTGTAGACTAGACCTGCTAACAGAAAGCTGGAAAAAAACTATGCTGCACTGTTTCTTAAAGTGTTGTGTAGGCCTTTAAAAAGTCTTTGTTCATCATGGATTCTTGTGTCCCAGTGTAAGACAACCATTGATGCACCAGGAAATGTATTCAAATTAAATCCAATAGGTAAACTCAGCGTGGGAGGCAAGAAAGGACAGAGATTTTTCGTTGGTGTAGAATAGTTTTCCACAGTTCACTTCCCTTGCTCCAAGCCAGCCTGTGGAATGAATGTGTCATGAGGCTGGCCCTCTTGTGATGCCAACTTACCCATGCATTCCTCATGGTTCCCATCTGACCACTCACAGGTCCTTTATGCCCCTGCTGAAAATAGGTAGTATTTAATGTATCATTCCTTACCTCTTTCCTCTGTCTCACATTAGATAATGCCTCTGCAAAAGCAGGTTGGAAAGTTACGGTTGAGGGCACAGGCTCTGAAGTCTTTACAGCAAAGAGAATGCTAAAATACGTACAGGGAGCAGCAGTAACAGCAAAACCCCCAAACATCTCTGTCGTCTTAGGGGGGGAATCAACACATCAAAGATCTGCCTCTTGCTTTCAGAAGGTGTGAGTCACTTCCCATGATCCCTCACAGCACCTCTCCTCCACATGGTGTCTCATGAATATAGACTCGCTCTATTTTGAGACCATGTCATTTCAACTCAAAGCTTACAGGTTGCCACTATTAAATGTCACAGCTCGGGAGAGACACATGTAATTGTCACTTGCTTTTTTATTTGTGCTCCTTATGAGCTGTGACCACATGACTCATCCTATCAGCGTGAAGGCTGGGACACGGAAAGTTGCCACACAGGATATTTGGTCAGCATCCTTGTTTACTGCAGTCAGACCTGGTATCAGTTCATAATTGTGTTTCCTACTGCTATGTAAACGTGGCAAGTGTATTTGTACTTTGCTTGATGTGGGGACAAAATGCAGCTTGAAGAAGGAGGGGCTTGGGCTGGAGAGATGGCTTCATGGTTAAGGTGCTTGCCTGCTAAGCCTAAGGACCTACGCACATGCAAGGTTGAACATGGCCACGAGGTGGCGCAAAGGTTGGGCATTCAATTGCAGTGGCTGAAGCCCTGGTGCGCCAATTCTCTCTCTCTAAAATAATAATAATAATGAAACTACAAAAAGAAGGAGGGGCTTATTTTTGCCTGTAGTTCCAGGGGATACAAGTTCATCATGGTCGAGAAGGAATGGTGGCACAAGCTGGCTGGTCACACTGCATGTACGGTCAGGAAGAGAGAGGACAGACAGAAAGCTGGCCCATTCCCAGAGGCCCAGCCAGGCTCCACTGCTAAAAGTTTCACAACCTTCTCAGACCGCACCACTAGGGGGGAGCAAGTGACCAACACAGTGAGCCTGTGAGGGACCTTTTACATTCAAATCACAATGGCAAGTTTGTGAACAATTCTGTGGGTAGATTTTTCTGACTTGTCAAATGGGGAACTGAACAGGGCTTTCATGAGGCATTGAATAAATTAATATGTGTAAGGACCCATAGGAAGTTCTCAAGAAACATTGTGATTTTGCTCATGCTCGTGGGAGCTTCTCTGGGAAAGGCAAATAATTGCCAAGTAGGACAATTGTTAGGAGGAATTCAAAGAATGCTTTGAATTGGCACAAAAGCACGTGTGCCTCAGTTCAGAGGCGAGAGCTGACTGTCAGCAAAGTTGATGATGCATTTAAGCCGACTTCTGAAAAAAATTGCTGTTTCTCCTTTGAATGGAGAAAAATTCAACTTGGCAGAGACTGGGCCATCAGAGGGAAGAAAAATAGTGAGTTTGGGCCTGAAGTGAACAACCAATTAGGAACCAAATGCCAAGTGAGCTGACAAAAGAGACAGAGGAGTAGCCCATGCTTCCTACGCAAGACTGATCAGCCTGCTTTCATTACTTTGGGAGTATGTTAAGTAGCTGGTGGGCAACATGTCCATCTGAGGTAGGACACCCCGAGGTTTCTTTTTCTTTTGTTGCATGTGTCTGTGTGTGCAGCGTGCACATATATGTATGCATCTTCTTTATTCTTTTTAAAAAAATATTTATTTATTGGAGAGAGAAAGAGGCAGGTAGAGAGAGAATGGGCACGCCACAGCCTCCAGCCACTGCAAACTCCAGACGCATGTGCCGCCTTGTGCATCTGGCTTATGTGGGTCCTGGGGAATGGAACCTGGGTCCTTTGACTTTGCAGGCAAGTCCTTAACTACTAAGCAATCTTTCCAGCCCCTCCCCCCACTTTTTTTTGAGGTGGGGTCTCACTTTAGCCTTGCCTGATCTGGAACTCACTCTGTAATATTCACAAGCTGGCCTGAAACTCACAGTGATCCTTCTACCTCTGCCTCCTGAGTGCTGGGAGTAAAGGTGTGTGCCACCACTCCTGGCCTGCCTCTGTGTGTGTGTGTGTACATGTACATGTGTGTATTCACTTGTGAAGATCAGAGGTTGACACAAGGCATCATCTTCAGTTGCTCTCTAGCTTTTGTTTTACAACAGGGCCTCTCACTGGACCCAAGCTCACTGAATTAGGTAGGCTAGCAAGCCAGTGAACCCCAGGTTCCCTTCCGACTTCTCCCCAGTGCTGGGATTACAGGCTCATGTGTCCATGCTCAGCTTTCTTTTTTTTTTTTTTTCAAAGATATTTATTTGGAGAGAGAGGAGAGAGACAGACAAAGAAAATGGGCACACGGAACTCCAGATGCATGCGCCACCTTGTGCATCTGGCTTATGTGGGTCCTGGGGAGTAGAACAGAGGTCCTTTGGCTTTGCAGTCAAATGCCTTAACGGCTAAGCCATCTGGTCAGCCCCTTGCTCAGCTTTTATGTGGGTGCCCAAGAATCTAAACTCACACCCTCATTCTTGTGCAGTAGGAACTTTGCCAACTGAGCCGTCTCACTAGCACCCCTTCAGTCTGGAGGAAGAGGGCAGAAGCGCTCTGGAAGGGAGCAGTCTGGTTCTCTGGCAGGAACTCTGCAGCACACCAGTCAGTAGAGTTTCATATTTCTTCAAAGAAAGACCCTTCCCAAGCTCAGCTGTAGGGATACAGGCTGAGTAAGTTCCTCAGCCTTTGGAATCAGCCTGCTCCCTGGCTGTCTTATCTTTTATTTCAGAGCCAGCATCTGATATCTGTACTTGCCTTTTTTTAAAAAATAAAATATTTTATTTATTTATTTGAGAGAGTAAAAGGGATGGAGGGAGAGAGATAGAGAAAGATAGATAGGGTGAGAGAGGGAGGGAGGGAGGAAGGGAGAGAGAGAGAGGAAGAAGAAAACAGAGAGAAAGAATGGGCATGCCAGGGCCTCCAGCCACTGCAAATGAACTCCAGACACATGTGCCACCTTGTGCATCTGGCTTATGTGGGTACTAGGGTATCAAACCTGGGTCCTCAGGTTTTGTAGGCAAGTGCCTTAACCGCTAAGCCATTTCTCCAGCTGCATTTTTGGTCTTTTGACGTGGGGGATTTGTGAAGTCTTACCTCATTGGCTTGCTTGACTTCTCTTCAGTTCATGGGTCTGCTTATTTTCCCCACGTCGGGGGCTCGCCGACTGTTACCTTCAGAGAATCTCTTGGCTGCCCCCACCTTGTTCTCCCTTCGCAGACAGTTCTTCTGGCTGACTCGGAAGCAGACTGATGCGGGGCTGTGTGGGGTGGTCCTCGGAGCGGGCGAGCGCCTCGGGGCCTGACCCCTTATTTGCGGCTGACTGCTGGAATGAATTGTGCAAGACGCTCGCTCAGCCTTGGTTTCTCACTTGAAAAAAACAAAGGGAATAATAATGAAAGTGCCAGCCATGTGAGGTTCTTATGAGAAGTAAGTTAAATGATTAAAAATGCTTAGAACACGGGCTGGTGACATGGCCCAGTGAGTCAAGTGCTTGGTAGCACATGCCTGTCATTTCAGCACTGGGGAGGTAGAGAGAGGAGGGTCCCCGAGGCTCACTGGTTAGCCAGAACAGCTGAATGGGTGAGCTGTAGGTGCACCCAGAGACCCTGTCTCAACAACAAAAAAAGGTGGAGACAGACTGAGGAGGGTACCCAACATCAATCTCTGGCCTCTACATGCATGCACACACACGTGCCAGCACACATGAGCACTCATACATACATATGGACATACACACACACACACCACACAGAACAAAAAGACGCTTAGAACTATTCCAGGCAAGTAGTACATGATTAATAATTTTCATTTATTATTTAGAGTGTCAGTGCCCGGGGGACGCAAGGAAGGAAACCGTTTAGTCTGGAAGGACCAAGAAAGTCTCCATGGAAACAATGACACCCGAACAGAGTTTTGAGCATGAGTAATTTTCTAGAGGTTGGGTTGAAGGGAGGGCAATCTGAGAAGAGAGGAAGGATGAGAAAGAACTCACAGGCACGGGTACCAGGCACTTTCCAGAAAGCGGACTATGCATGGGGCCGTGGATGAATGTGGGGGCAGGAGGCGCGGGGAGGTATCCCTCACGGCCGAGCTGGGGGGCTGGGAACAGAGTGAGGTGGAAAGGACTTCCCTGCTAAGCCGGAAAGTTGAACTTTACTCCTGGGCAGCAGGAAGCTGATGAGGGTCTTTAGACAGGGTCGTGACTATACTCAGGTTGGTGAGATCTCACTGGCTGCGGCTTCAGGCAAGGAGTCCCACTGGAGAGGCCATTTCACTAATCCACTGTAAGGAATGCTGCAGGGTTTTGTACAATGGGCCTTTAATACCAGTCCCTTCCCTTCTTACTGGGTTTTTGCATAATACAACAGGGATTTTTTTCTTTTTTGGTTTGCTTGGCATACTTTTTTTTTTTGAGGTAGGGTCTCGCTGTAGCCCAAGCTGACCTGGAATTCACTATGTAGTCTCAGGGTGGCCTTGAACTCAACATGATCCTCCTACCTCTGCCTCTCGAGTGCTGGGATTAAAGGCATGCACCACCACGCTTGGCTTTTTTTTTTAAAAAACATATATTTTATTCCAAAAGCACAATTCAAAATACCTGTCTTAAGCCGGGGCATGATGGTGCACACCTTCAATCCCAGCACTTGGGAGGCAGAGGTAGGAGGATTGGCATGAGTTCAAGGCCAACCTGAGACTCCATAGTGCATTGCAGGTCAGCCTGGATTAGAGGGAGACCCTACTTCAAAACACACACACACACACACACACACACACACACACACACAGAAAAAGCCAGTCTTTCTTATGAAGATGGTCTTCACATAAATCTCACACATTACTTTCTCTCCGCCCACCCACTTACTGTGTTAGTGAACTTGAAAACCTTTATGGGCCCTTGCATTTTCATGGGTAGAAATGTATGGGCAGTGTGGCAGCTTTGTGTGTGCCTGAGCCCTGGGTCACCCCACACATTGGTCCTTTTTTTGCTTCGCTTGTCACCCCATTAGCAATATCCCTGGGTGAGTGACCTGGGGTTACGGATTGAGTGTAAAATCCATCTTGGCATTTTTCTGCTGGCATTGGTGGCATGTAGACTAGATTTCATTAAATATTTAATTTTATTTGGTTTCTTGCAGAGTAAAGCCTAAAAGAGCTTCACTTAGTGTTTCTTTTTTTTTTTTTTTCCACACTACCTCTAATCCTTCTTGTTTTCATGGAAAGATCCTTTCTTCACAAGCATCATTATTTTAACAACTTGGGATGGAGAGATGGCTTGGTGGTTGAAGTGCTTGCCTGAAAAGCCTAAGGATCCATACTTGACTCCCCATATCCCACGTAAGCCAGACTCACAAGGTGACCCATGCACAATGATGCACATGTCTGGAGTTCAATGACAGTGGCTGGAGGCCCTGGTGTGCCAATCCTCTCTCTCTCTTTCAGTTGCTCTTTCTCATTAAAAAAAGGCCGGTGTCTTTTGGGCATTTGACAATCATAACACCCTGAGAACAGTGGTTGGTATTTTGTCACTCATGGAACTAACCATACAAAAACAAATGCCATGTAAGCTTACAGAGTGCATTCAGCTGACACTTGAAGCTTCATTCAGCTAGCATAGAGATTCCCTTCTAACTGGACTCATGCATGAAGCTCATGCTGTATTCCCTTGCTCTGTACCCCCTAGCAAGGAGTAGGCTACCTAAGGAGTTAGAAATGTTGTTCTCAGAGCCTGTAGGACAAACATCTATAATGATTGAAGACAACCTTCCAAGGCATTTCCCCCGCCATGAATACTGTTCTGTTGAGTTGAGAAAAACACTGTGTGCGTGACATGCAATTCAGCATTTCTTCTCATTAATACTGAATAAGAGGATTTTTTTTTTGGTGCCTGTGTGTGTGTCCAAGGATGTGCCCTTGCAGCCCCCCATGCACTCACCTGATCTGTGGTGGCTACAGTGGGATGTCCGTTGTCTGGCTCCATGGATTTTGAACTGGAGTCTCTTACTGAGCCTAGATCTTGCTCTTTTTGTTTTGTTTTTGTGAACTCCAGTCTAAGTCTGTGCTCCACTATGAGACTGGGATTACAGATGTGCCTGGCCACACCCAGCTATTTTTTTCCCGAGTTTTATTTTACATATATTGTGTCAGATTATATTCTTTTATCCCCTTACCATTGCTTCTGTTTCCCTTGGGGCCTCCTCAGTGGAGTTATGGTATTCACTGTGGGGTCATGAAGGCCTCAGTCAGTCCCTGTGGGGTAGCAAGAGGACCGTGCCTCAGGGTATTTTTTTTCTTTGAAGACTATGCCTTTCCTGACCATGAGATTCTGACTTGGTTTCCAGTACCAAATATGAGTCCTCTCCCACTGAGCAGGCCTCATGTTTAGTCAGAGAACAGTTGGTTACCCACAGAGGCTGCGTGCCACTATTGCACAAGTGTGAGCTTCCTGTCTGGCTGCTTCATTTTGTAGCTTGTAGGGTCTCCTGCTTATTCATGCTGGTGGTGACTGCTGTCCTTCAACGGCTCCCACAGGGCTCTCCAGCACTATGAGGGCAGAGCCAGTTTCCCTTTTGTTCTAGCATGAAATTCTGATGTCCTGTGACTGCAGCCTGTGGATTACGTAAACTTCTTAATGAAGCTTTCTCTTTCATAAAATATAGCAAAATAAAATTATTATAATCAGTACACACACATACACACACACACACAAACACACACACACACACAAATATATATATTCCTTTTTTTGAGGTAGGGTCTCACTCTAGCCCAGGCTGACCTGGAACTCACTAGGTAGTCTCAGGGTGGCCTTGAACTCATGGTGCGATCCTTCTACCTCTGCCTCCCGAGTGCTGGGATTAAAGGTGTGTGCCACAATGCTTGGCTAGTATTAAAAAATTTTAATCATTATGTTAATGTGGAAATGCCAAAGTAATGAGCCTTAGTTTATCAGTGCTACTTAGGGAAGATATGGTTTCAATTTACCAACATTGAAAAGGTATGCTGTAATTTGCAGCTACTGATAACTTTTTTATTTCTCCTTTCAAAAATAATTATGGTGTTTCTCATTCTTACATTAAGAAATGGCCTTGCCACTTAGTTCACATTTGTTGATATTTGTCCTTGGAATATGCCCTTAAAAATCAATCTAATGAGAGTAATAGGTATCTAAAAGGAATTCAACCACAGAATGTTTTTCTCTATGATCAGGTCAAAGGGTGGGGGCTCCTAACAGCACTAAAAAAGTACTTCACTGCCTAACATGGAATTATGTTTTACTATTATGTTAGAGACTTAGGTGTGACTTCCAGCTACAGGCAAATGCAGGGCACGATGCATAAATGTTAACATCCTTGGGATCTAGTTTATTTGTAGGAAAACAAATAGAAATGAATATTCATGAGGTCTTTTACTAGCTTTGACCTTGAATGAGTGGCTTCTGGATAGACTGACCCACCTGTGGAGGAGTTCACCTTGGAACTCGGCCTCATTGTCCATCCACATTGCACAAGTCACACACGCTGTTTGGTAAGCCTTTGCCAGTAGACACTTGTAGAGTCTTACCAAAAAATGTCTATCAGACATACCTCTTCTGGAGTTGGACATGGCATTCATGATCCCTACTATTCTTGCCATTTGCACAATGAAGTTAATAACAATGCCAATATAGCTGATCGGTATTTGGGGTTTATTTCATTTACTAGGTGACAAAGCATTCAATTCAAATATATTGTATTAGGTGTTTATTTGTTGCTGTGATCAAATATCTGACAAGAAACAGCTTAAGGAAGGAAGGGCTTACTTTGGCTTACAGTTTGAGGGGATATGTACCATCACATCGAGGAAGGCAAAGGGGCAAGGGTATGAGGTAGCTGATAGTCAGGAAGTTGACAGGAGACAGTAAGACAGGAAATGGGACTGAGCTATAAAACTCATGTCCTGGGCTATAGAGATGGCTAAGAGGTTAAGGCACTTGCCCACAAAGCCTAATGACCCAGGTTTGGTTCCCCATTACCCATGTAAAGCCAGATGGACCAAGTGGCACATGTATCTGGTGTTTTTTTTGCAGCTGCTAGAGGTCCTGGCATGCCCATTCTTTCACTCTTTTTTTTTTTCTCTCTCTCTCCCTTCCTTGCAAATAAATAAATAAATATTTATTTTTAAGAAAAGCTAACTTGGTGGTGATACTGTAACTCATTTTAGGTTGAAGTTTCAAATTATAGAATTTGTGTCATTAACATCCAAAGGATTGTGATATATTTAACTAGGTTCTTTCTAGGCATATGCAATGGACTCTCAGAGAGGAGAAAGAGGGCTAGAGGGCTAGAGAGATGGCTTAGTAGTTAAGGTGCTTGTCCATAGAGCCTAATGACCCAAGTTCAATTCCCCAGTACCCATGTAAAACCAGATGAACAAAGTGGCATGTGCATTTGGAGTTTGTTTGTAGTGGCTAGAGGCCCTGCTGCACCCATATTCTCTCCCTCTAAATGGGGTGGCACATGCCTTTAATCCTAGAACTTGGGAGGCTAAAGTAGGAGGTTTGAGGCCTGCCTGAGACTACATAGTGAATTCCAGGTTAGCCTGGGCTGTAACAAGACCCTACCAAGAGAAATAGAAAATAAAAATAAAAACTACACACACACACACACACACACACACACACACACACTGACAGAGAGAGAGAGAGAGAGAGAGAGAGAGAGAGAGAGAGAGAGAGATATGGAGGGAGAAAGAGGGAGAAGAATGTGGGACATGGTTGTTTTATAACACAGGCATTTTCTCTCTTCATGTAAGTCCAATGCAAAGTGCTTCTTGGGTGACTGTTTTCTTGGTAATAGGTATAACACAGAGAACTAGAACATTTTAGACAACTGAGTGTGGCCTGATAGAAGTCTGAAGAGTCTAGAATGACTATGTATTATACAGGTAAATAGCAAGTTCTCTGGCTAACAAAATGTTTTGAGCCAGGTGTGGTGGTGCATGACTTTAATCCCAGCACTTGGGAGACAGAGGTAGGAAGATCACTGTGAGTTTGAGGCCACCCTGAGACTACATAGTGAAGTCCATGTCAGCCTGGGCTATCATGAGACCCTACCTCAAAAGGCCCCCCCGCTCAAAAAAATCTTTTGAGGTGTATGCAAAGGGAAATCTTAACTCTACATCACCAGATGTGAGGAAATAATGTTGGTGGGTGGCCACCAAGAACTATAAATGTCTTGTGGTTACCAGGAGGGCAAATGTATAGGTCAGTTGAAATGGGAGGCTGATAGTTGGGTAGAGTGTGATAGGTGCTTAGAGTCGACAATCGGGTTCAACCCAGCATCAAGCCCTTTGCCCTGTCTCTTGCCTGCTGTGTATTAAGTGTTAAATCCTCTGAGCTCATTCAGAGGAAAGAAGTCAAGATGATGAAGAGAGTTCTAGTACTATAAGGAGCTGAGGTTTTAGAAGTTGTTGGAAGTAGAAAGAAAACCATTATGGGGCATGATGCCTGCTTTCAGATACCTGAAAGGTCATAGGATGTATGACTGGATACACTCTTAGGGCCTTATGGGGTGAAATCTGGCCAGCATGTATAAGCTTCCAAGGAATAAGTTACAACTCTTTAAAAAATGTCTGATAGCCAGAGAGTATCAGGAACCGAAGAAGCCATCACTATAAGGCTGAACTCCTTGTCACTAGAGGCACCTCAACATAAAGTATGGCATTGGAAAGTAAAAGGTTCCAGATACTGAATAAATCTTCTGATTCTGACATTATGGGTTTTTAAGCCTTGCTTAGGTATATTAATCAATCCTTTCTAGTGCATGACAAAAGAAAGGGACTTGGAAAAAAATACCGAATGAAAAACAGAAATTCCACCACAGTCAGGTCTCAAAGCCTGTTCTGGGCATGGTCTTCCCTTACTGTGATCTTTCCCAGAGGGCTATTTTCCAGTTTTATTATGGGTGTTTCCCTAACCTGGAGCTTTGGGTGAGCTTTAGGGTGGATGTGCTTAAATCCTCTAGTGCATGTGAGCCAGAGCCTGGAAGTGCCAAATAGAAGACCCCGCTTTCATCTAACCATAGGTCTGAGCATCCTGCTTTTTTTTTTTTTAACATATGATGCTATAGTATTATAACATTGGAATAACTGAACGGTACCTTCATCTATTTATTTTTTTGGTGATTTTTTTTAAAATTAATTTTTTATTGACAATTTCCATAATTATAGACAACAAACCATGGTAATTCTTCCCCCCCCCATCCACTTTTTCCTTTGCAAGGCCATTCTTCATCATATCCCCTTCCCCTCTCAATTAGTCTGTCTTTAATTTATTCTTTTAGTATTTTATTTTTATTTATTTATTTGAGAGACAGAGTCATACAGAGGGAGAGAGAAGGAGGGGGGGGGAGAGGGAGAGAGAGAGAATGGGCTTGCAAATGAACTCCAGACACATACAACATCTTGTGCATCTGGCTTATGTGGGTCCTGGGGAATCAAACCCAGGTCCTTTGGCTTTGCAGGAAAGTACCTTAACTGCTAAGCCATCTCTCCAGGCCCTCTGTCTTTTATTGTGATGTCATCATCTTTTCCTCCTATTATAATGGTCTTGTGTAGGTAGTGCCATCATTGTGAGGTCATGCACATTCAGGCCATTTTGTGTCTGGAAGAGTGCAATATAAGGAGTCCTACCCCTCCTTTGGCTCTTACATTCTTTCCACTTTCCCCTTTTAAACTCCACTCTCCATCATCTCCCCTCCCCCTCTCAATCAGTCTCTCTTTTATTTTGATGTCATGATCTTTTCCTCCTATTATGATGGTGTTGTGTAGGTAGTGTCAGGCACTGTGAGGTCATGGATATCCAGGCCATTTTGTGTCTAGGGGAGCAAGTTGTAAGGAGTTCTGCCCTTCCTTTGGCTTTTACATTCTTTCTGCCACCTCTTCCACAATGGACCCTGAGCCTTGGAAGGTGTGATAGAGATATTGCAGTACTGAGCACTCCTGTCACTTCTTTTCAGCACCATGTTGCTTTCTGAGTCATCCCAAGGTCACTGCCATCTGAAAAGAGAAGCTTCTATAACCAAAAGTGAGGGTAGCATTAATATATGGTGATATCTTTTTTTTTCTTTTCTTTTCACAATTTTTATTAACATTTTCCATGATTATAAAAAATATCCCATGGTAATACCCTCCCTCCCCGTCCCCCACTTTCCCCTTTGAAATTCCATTCTCCAGGTGATATCATTTTTTAAAATTTAATTGAAAACTTAAAAGGTTGTACTCTTAAATTCTCTCTCCCCTACCTTCTTTCTATCGAGTGCCCTCCTCAGTGGAGTTATTGCTATTCAAAGTGGTGTCACTTTCATTTATCAATCAATTAATTTACGAATATGTATGTGTGGATGTACATAGGTGAGTGGAAGTGTGTGTGTGTGTGTGTTTGTATGTGTTTATGTAGATATTAGAGGATAATCTCAGGGTATTTGTCCTTTCCTTCCACTTTCTTTCTGGGACAAGGATTCTCATTTTGCCACTGCATGTGTGCCAGTCCAGCTAGCTTTCAAGTTTCTAGATTTTCCTCATTCTGCCTCCCATTGCTGTAGGCATGTTGGGATCACAGATGCATGCACCACTTTGTGTCTGGAATTCATGTGGGTGCTGGGGAGTTGAACTTGGGTAAACAGGCTTGCAAGCAGTGCCTTTTGTCAGGTATTGGCAGGCCCCCAAAAATGGAGTCACTGAGGACAGCAGGATGGTGACAGAGACTTATCCACATTCCTCAAGAAACTGCCCAGCCACTATCCCTTCCTTGCCTAACAATGCCCCCGCCCAGACCATGGTTTCCTCCCCTTTATCTTGTGAGTCACCTGGTCACTGTTCTGGTGTCACACCCTGGCTATCTTAGATCTCCTTAAAGAAACCTTTCTTTTTTTAAAATTTTTTATTTATTTATTTGAGAGCGACAGACACAGAGAGAAAGACAGACAGAGGGAGAGAGAGAGAATTGGCGTGCCAGGGCCTCCAGCCTCTGCAAACAAACTCCAGACGCGTGCGCCCCCTTGTGCATCTGGCTAACGTGGGACCTGGGGAGCCGAGCCTCGAACCGGGTTCTTTAGGCATCACAGGCAAGCGCTTAACCACTAAGCCATCTCTCCAGCCCAAGAAACCTTTTTTTAAAATTCAACTTTTCCCTTACTCACCTTCCCCCAACTAAAGAGCCCTGTAAAGACCACTATCAGGAACCTACTCTGCTCCTGAGAGTCAGTCCTGGCCACTCATGTTTTTCCCAAACAAAAGCTTTCATCTTTGGCTCTGAGTGGTTTGTGTGGTCTTGGTCACTCCTGAACCTTATACCTTTAACTATTGAGCCTCTCCCAATCCTGCACCTTCATCTTTAAAAGCATGTATGTATCTATCCATTGTAATTCTATCCTTTCATTCTTCTATTGTTCTTCCTGATAGCATCATCTTCTACACATCAGACAGTTAGTGCAAGGATCAGCATAGCTGGTGTTCCATTCTTGCTTTGAAAATGTGAGGATGGCACCGTGTTTTATTTATTGGTTATTCTGAGTATTACTGATACAACTATTTTTGTATGTGTCTTAGTTACTCTTTTTTTTCTTTTCACAATTTTTATTAACATTTTCTATGATTATAAAAATTATCCCATGGTAATACTCTCCCCCCCCCCCGCACGTCTTAGTTACTCTTGTACCATTGTGACAAAACACGTGGTAGAAACGATTTATGGGAGGAAAGATTTGTTTTGGCTCATGGTTTCTTGGAATCTGAGTCCACCAGGGTGGGGAAGGCATAGAAGAATTAATGGTCACGAGAATATGGTAGGTTTTCCATACTGTGGTGAACTAGGAATGAGGTAGTCGGACCAGGACTAGGGTCAGGCTACACCTTCCAATGACATGCCCTGAGTGATCTAATTCTGCCATTGAGGACCTACTTTCTGAAGGTTCTACATCTTTCCAGAATAATAATAATACCCACTGGAGAGCAAAATACGAACCAGTGGGGGACATTTTTGATTTAAACCATAACTTTCTACTCCAGACACACAAAGGCTCATGGCCATGTCATAATACAAAATTCATTTAGTACAATTTCAAAAGTCCCTGGAGTCTTAGTTTTTCCAACACTTTTCAATAGCTATGAGCCCCTGTAAAATCAAAATGGAAGTTACACACTTCCAACATACAATGCACAACATTAATGCTCGCATTTCAAAATGGAGAAACAGGAGGATAATTCCTCTGCTAGCTCAAGAAGCAGCTAGGCCTGCTTGGAGAATTGCTGCCGAAGCCTAAGTGTCCACCTAGCTGAACCTTGGTAAACACTTCTTTAGGTTGGGCCTGTTCAAGCAGAGTGTCCTAGTCTTTCCAGTGAATTTTTAGTTTTATATTCTAGAGCCTTTGATAGGTAGAGTCTCACCATCAAGACACCTTTCCTAATGTTCTGGGTGTGGGGGGGGGAATGCATGGCCTCTTTTTAATGTCAGTAGTCTCTTTAAACATTTCAGTCACTTTAGCTGCTCTTGCTCTCTTTTCAACTTTATTGTTTTTGTTTGCTTGTTTTAGTTTATTTATTTATTTTCTGAGGCAGGGTCTCACTCCAGTCCAGGCTAACATAGAAATCAGTCTGTAGTCTCAGGCTGGTCTGAAACGCACAGCTATCCTCCTACCTCTGTCTCCTGAGTGCTGGTATTAAAGGTGTATACCACCATATCTTCTTCCTTCCTTCCTTCCTTCTGTAGGAAAAAACCCCCGCAGGGGGTCCCCCACGCTCTGCCCGGATAAGGCGACACCCCAAATCACTCATGAGAAGCGGTCTTGATGCAAACTGTAAGAGGATTTTATTCCAAGCGCGCTGGGGCCCACAGTCGTACACCTCACAGGGGTAGAGGACTGCAGAGCCCCGAATGCAGGAATGGGGCAGTTTTTATAGGGTTTCTAACAAAGCCTGTGTATTAGACCAATCATTATTTAATATCAGGAGCCCCTGCAGGGTGTTAGCCAGTCAGTTTGTGCCACCCCACAGTTTCTAAGCCAATTAGTTTACTTTGCTCAAGCCCCTCATGGACCAATCACTCTCTTATGACCTTGGTGGTCAGCGTTTGCGCAGGTCCTTGGGTGGGAGTAGCAGAGTGTGGTATCAGTCTCCTGTGACCTTGGAGGTCAGCACTTGTGCAATTGCTTAGGTGGGGGTAACAGAGTATGGTATCAGCCTCCTATGACCTTGGTGGTCTGAGGCAGGCTGCTACAGCTTATGGTGCAAGTTACTAAGGCTTACAGTGTGGGCTATTAAGGCTACTAAGGCTTACAGTGTGGGCTATTAAGGCTTATGGTGCAGGCTATTTACAGAAACTAAATAAGTGGTTTACTTTATTACTCATTTCCCATCCTTGAGGGCTATCTCATGCCCTTTTTACCTAGTTTTATATTAGGAGTGGGCTCTGATATAATGAGAAGAGGGATTCTTTACTTGCTTCTAACAGAGAGTAAAGCCTGGAGTTTGAGATATGCAGGGGGCCCGCTTAAGCTCCCTTTGGAGCGTGATAGTATTTCTGAGCTTCTGAATTCTTGGGCCTTTCACTTCCTTTCTTTCAGAGCGACAGACACAGAGAGAAAGACAGAGGGAGAGAGAGAGAATGGGCGCACCAGGGCTTCCAGCCTCTGCAAACGAACTCCAGACGCATGCGCCCCCTTGTGCATCTGGCTAACGTGGGACCTGGGGAACCGAGCCTCGAACTGGGGTCCTTAGGCTTCACAGGCAAGCGCTTAACCGCTAAGCCATCTCTCCAGCCCACCACCATATCTTCTTTTTAACTTTAAATGTGTTCCTCTTCTGGCCAAATTACATGATTTTAAAATCTTTCTGCTCTGCTCTTTGTTTCCAATTCTCAGTAAAAACATGGCTAAAAGCAGTCAGCCATGATGCTGATGTAGCCCTCTGGGTATTAGCTGACTTACTAAGTCCTCTGTTCTATTAATTAGTTCAACAGTTTTAAATTCAGCTTCAAATTTTCAGGACATGATTGGGGTGTAGACAAACTCTTTGTCAGACTGAAACACAAATTTATTTTATTCCCATTTCCCTGTGGACTCCTTGAACCCGTCAGGAAACTTCATGAGCAGAATCTTTACTGTCTGTATTTCTCTTGGTACTCTGCTCTTCTAAACTCTGGCCAGAATAAACAAGCTCATCTCTGCTGATAACATTCTAGTGCTTTCTAGCCTGAAGCTCCAAGTGTTCCTCTAATAAAGCAACCCTGATTCTCCTAAGAACCAGTTGGCTAGGTTTTTCATAGTACTTAGTACCCTTGAATCAGGTTTTTTTTTTTTTTTTTTGTATCAGTTACATTCTCATTGCTGTGACCACAATACCTGGCAGAGCAAACTTAGGGAGAAAATATTTATTTTGGATCAGGTTTAAGGGAACCTCAGTCCTACACAGTAGGGAAGGCACACAGAGAGCAGCTTTGCTGGAGGTGGTAAGAAATATTAGGCAGCAGCTATTTACATGCAGGTGGAACAGGAAGCTGAAAGTGAGACCAGAGCCAATGGCTCAAAACTTCCAAAGGCAGCCGGGCGTGGTGGCTCACGCCTTTAATCCCAGCACTCAGGAGGCAGAGATAGGAGGATCACCATGAGTTTGAGGCCACCCTGAGACTCCATAGTGAATTCCAGGTCAGCCTGGCTAGAGTGAGACCCTACCTTGCAAAATCACCAAAAAAAAACCAAAAAACAAAAAACAAAACACAAAACCTCCAAAGGCTCTCCTCTACTAACCTACATCTTCCAGCTAAGTTTGTATCTTCTAGAAGTTCCTCCAAAACATGAACCTATGGGAGATGTTTTGGATTCGAACCACAACAATATGTACAGTAGAGAGATGACTAAGTATAGTTAGTATCAAAAGAGGTAAGTTAGACCAAAACCAAAACAAACAAAAAAAGCTGGGTGTGGCGGTGCACGCCTTTAATCCCAGCACTCAGGAGGCTGAGGTAGGAGGATCACTGTGGGTTCGAGGCCCCCCTGAGACTACATAGTGAATTTCAGGTCAGCCTGGACCAGAGTGAAACCCTACCTTGAAAAAAAAAAAAACAAAACAAATAAAAGGAGGTAAGTTAGGAATAAGGTGGAAAGGATTGGTTGAATGCTGACATTTCTAGGTTTTATGCAGAGATTTGGGATTTGTGGCATAAACGGAAGAATAATTCATGCGTTTGAATATTGTTTTCGTGTACTTCAGTTCCTACTTATCATGTTTCGTTGTCAGCTTCAGGCACCCTGTGGCACTCAGATCACTGCCTGTTCTTTGAAGGGTGCTGTGAGGATAATGTGTTATCTTTGCAACATCACTCCTTTGTACTTTTAGGTTATGCTGAAGAGTTTTGTGTGTCTATGCGGATGTCTGTGTACATGTGTGCGTGTGTATTTATATGTGTCTGGACACATCTGTGGAAGCCAGAGCTCAAAGTTGATGTCCTCTATTGCTCTTCACCTTAGTCTTTTTAAGTTTTTATTAATATTTTATGTTTATTTTTGATATATTTAAGAGATAAAGAGGTACATATATATGTGTCTGTCTGTCTATCTATCTATCTATCTATCTATCTATCTATCTATCTATCTATCTATCTATGGAGAGAGAGAGAGAGAGAATGGGTAATCCAGGGCCTCTAGTCAAATGAACTCCAGATGCCCGCACTACCTTGTGCATCTGGCTTATGTGGGTACTGGGGAATCAACCTGGATCTTTAGGCTTCCCAGGCAAGTGCCTTAACTGCTAAGCCATCTTTCCAGCCCCACCTTATCATTTAAAAATTTTTTTTTCTATTGGTTTTTCACAGTAGGGCCTCACACTAGCTCAGGCTGACCTGAAATGCACTACATTCTCTCAGGGTGGCCTCCAACTCACAGTGATTCTCCTACCTCTGCCTTCGAAGTGCTGGGATTAAAGGCGTGCACCACCACGCCCAGAAGGCAGAGGTACGAGGATCGCTGTGAGTTCTAGGCCACCCGGAGACTATGGAGTGAATTCCAGGTCAGCTTGGGCTAGAGCGAGACCTTACCTTGAAAAACAAGCAAACAAACAAAAAAAATCTTTTATTTTGTTATTTATTCCACAGAGAGGAGGAGGGTAGAGAGAGAGAGAAGGTATGAAGGTATTTCAGGGTCTCTAGTTGCTGCAAACAAAATCAAGATGTATATACTATTTTGTGCATCTGGCTGTATGTAGCGCTGCATTCTCATTGCTGGATAAAGCACCCAACCAAGAGCAGCTGATAGGAAGAAAGTTCTTTATTGTGGGTTGCAGTCTTCAAGGGAAGCTTCATGATGCAGAGCAAAGATGATAGAGTAGAGGCTGCCCATCACCTCCTGACCAACATCAGGTAGACAATAGCAGCAAGAGGGTGAGCTGGATTCTTGGAAGGGAAAGTGGGCGATAACACCATGAGCCCCTCACAATAATATAGCTCCTCCAGCAATGCTCCACTTTCCACATTACCACTAGCTGTGAACCAAGCATTCAAAATACATGAGTTTATGGGGAACATATAACCCAAACCACCACATACAAGTACTGGGAAATGAAACCCAGGCCAGCAGGTTTTGCAAATAAGTGCCTTTAACCATCTCCAGAGCCCTTCACCTTGTTCTTTGAGACAAGGTCTAGTGCTGAATCTAGAACGCATTGACTCAGCTAGCCTAGTGAGCCTGTGAGCCCCAGTGATTCTCTGTTTCCATTTTCCTAGTGCTGTGGTTCAAGGTATTCATTGCCATGCCCTGTATTTTTATATGGGTTTTGGGAACCCAAATTCAGGCCCACATTTTTTGGGTGGCAAGTGCTTTATCCACTAAGCCATCTCTACAGTCCTTATGTTGTAGAGTTTTAAGGCTATCATTAAGATTAAGTATTTGAAGAAGATTGTCTTTTATATATATGCACTTTACATAGGAGGGCATTTAACAAAAAATTAAAATGCTCCTTGAGAGAATGATCCTAGAGTAGAGAGGCTTCCTACATCTTGCCATTTAGTCTAAAACAATACGTATGTACTTATGCATATATGTACATTGGATAACTAAATAGCTTGGAACTCAGTTGATCCATTAATGAAGTTCTCACTTATCTCCCTTTTTCCTGTCATGAATCCTACACAATGATAGTGTGGATAAAATAAATCATTAATCTTTTAAAAATATTTTTATGTATTTATTTACAAGGAGAGAGAGAGAGAGAGATGAAGAAGAAGAAGAAGAGGAGGAGGAGGAGGATGAGGATGAGGAGGAAGATGAGGAGGAGGAGGAGAAAGAAAAGAGAAGAGAAAAAGAATGGGCACTCCAGGACCACTGCAAATAAATTTCAGATGCACGTGCCACTTTGTGTATCTGGCTTTCCATGGGTACTGGGGAATTGAACTCAGGTCATTAGTCTTTGTAGGCAAGTACCTTACCTGCCGAGCCATCTCTCCAGCCCCCACTATTCCTTAAAGCTTTATTTAGTCTGTAGTCATATACTAAAAGAGCAGCACATTGTCTAAATCATACTCTAAGTTGTTGTCTTAGTCCAAAAGGCATTTTAAGTGGAAGTAGTGAGTCTGAAAACAGCGTCGGTTCATACTTTCCCATCAGCCAAAGCTTCCCTTGGTCTTTCACTCTAGCAGTGTCCACTTATGGTGATAAACACCAGTGTCCTTTGATGCACAGTGACCATGTGTGTGTAGAAACCCCCTTCCAAGCAAATGATGAGAGGAGCAAGGTGGGCGTGTCATTTTCTTTTTTTTTTTTTTTCCCCTGATTCATTCTTCTGGATGGTGCAGTCGCTGGAAGGGTGATGGTCACAGTGAGATAGTCTTAAAAAGAGTATGGATGTACTAGCTGTTTGTTGTGTGTGTATATGTGTGTTCATGTACACACGTGTGCACATGTACATGGGAGTCCTCATGCTTTAAACATTTGATAAAGCATAGGCACAGCAGGCACTCAGATGTCAAATTATGTGACCCCTGGAACGCGAAATCCTTCTCTGTTCATCTACATTGTAATTATAGCCTGTCAAATGTCCTTCTTGCATTTGTTTTAAAAATAAATACTCAGCTGGGAGGGTTTAACTCCTTCCATGTTTTCTAGCTGTTCCATATGCATCATTGACCCAAATGTCACCCAGAGCTGTTGAAACCTGCCTATGTGGTGTTACATTCTCTACCTGTCATTCCCCATCGGTCCACGCTTGTTTTTTTTTTTCTTTAATAATTTTTTAAAAATTTATTTATTTGAGAGCGACAGACACAGAGAGAAAGACAGATAGAGGGAGAGAGAGAGAATGGGCGCGCCAGGGCTTCCAGCCTCTGCCAACGAACTCCAGACGCGTGCGCCCCCTTGTGCATCTGGCTAACGTGGGACCCGGGGAACCGAGCCTCGAACCGGGGTCCTTAGGCTTCACAGGCGAGCGCTTAACCGCTAAGCCATCTCTCCAGCCCCACGCTTGGTTTTTAAGTGGTGGTGCGTTTCAGGCACTACCGGTTCAGTCTGAGCGGCTGGAGGTGCTGGGCTCTCCCTCTCTGATATCCGTGTGAGGCACACTCACCAAGCAATTCTGAATCTTTCACACAAAGCTGAGATGTGAATGCTGTGACCCAAGTGACAGGAGGGGATCTGCTTCACAAAAGCAGTAGCTTTTCCATTTTATTTATAAGATGGGGCCTACTCTTAGTTTGTGCCTCTGTTCTGTGGTCTTTGGGAATTGTTGCTTCAATATGTTATTGAATATTATCATTACTGAATTTTGTTTTCAGTTGGTGTTGGATGGGCCATACGCTGTGCTGTTCATCACGTTTACCTTCCCCTAGCAATGCTCCAGGATTGTCACTATCTCAAATCTGCTCTTCAGCATTGACCCTACATCCCTTCACATACTGATGATCACACACATATGACCATCTCCACTTTGCAGCCTCTCCCATCTGACTCAGAATGGCTTAGACAGGCAAGGCTACTGGCTGTGGAGAAGTCTAAAGTTATCCTTTGAATTATACCAGGAAGTTTATTTCACCTCAGTTTTTAAGTTGTTGCAGCCCTTTATGATCTCATTTCCTGGTTTGAAATATTTACCACCTCTTGCAGAGAAAGGTGGTGGTTAGAAATGAGCCCAGACTTTATGGAAGTGAAGAGCCTGGCAAAGCAGAAAGTCGAAGCTATCTGCCTGATGTTTGTTTTTGTACAAGAATGTGTGTGTGTGTGTGTGTGTGTGTATGTGTGTGCAGTGTGCATATGTTCTTACGTGTGTGGGTGTGCATGCATGTGGAGGCCAGAAGACAACATCAGTTGTGATTCTTCAAGTCTACCACACACCTCTTTTTGAGACAGTGTCTCTCATTGGCCTGGACTGACTGTATGCCAAGGAGTTGTATAGCTCAGTCACATGATAGCTCTACTTGTAGTTTTTACAAAAAATATTTTATTTATTTATTTATTGGAGAGAGAGAGAGAGAGAGAGAGAGAGAGAGAGAGAGAGAGAGAGGGAGAAAATGGGCATGCCAGGGCCTCAAGCCACTGCAAATGAATTCCAGATGCATGTTCCACCTTATGCATCTGGCTTACATGAGTACTAGTGAATCAAACCCGGGTCCTTAGGCTTCACAGGCAAGTGCCTTAACCGCAAAGCCATTTCCCCAACCCTGCTTGTAGTTTTCTGAGGAACTGTCACACTGAGTTCCAAAATGGCTGCACCAGTTTACAGTTCCACCATTTTTCTTCTGACTGGGCTGAGATGGAAACTCAGTGCAGTTTAATTTGCATTTTCCTGGTAGCTGAGGGTGTTGAAGACTTTTTTTTGAGAAAGTATTGGTCACTTATATTTCTTTTCTTGAGAACTGTTTATTCAGTTCACCAGTCTATTTGTTGATTGGAAGATTTATTTTTTAGTGTTTATCAGTACTTTATATACTAAAACTGTTACCCCCCCTCATCTTATGTATAGTTGACAAAAATTTTCTTCAGTTTTTTTTTAGGCCATCTCTTTATTCTGGTGACTGCTTTCTTTGCTGTGTAGGTGTATGTGTGTGAGAGTTTGTGTGTGTTCATATGTGTATGTGTGTGTGTGTGTTTGTACATATACATCTATGTGTGAGGGTCCAAAGCTATCCCCCAGGCGCTCCGCTTCCCACTTTTTTTTTCTTAAGTTTTTTTGTTTATTTTACTTATTTACTTGAGAGCTACAGACAGAGAGAGAAAGAGAGAGTGAATGGGCACACCAGGGCCTCCAGCCATTGCAAACGAACTTGACGCATGATCCCCCTTGTGCATCTGGCTAACGTGGGTCCTGGGGAAATCGAGCCTCGAACCGGGGTCCTTAGGCTTCACAGGCAAGTGCTTAACTGCTAAGCCATCTCTCCAGCCCCACTTCCCACTTTTTTGAAACCTAGTCTCTTAGTGGCAAGAAGCTTTCCAAGTAGACTAGACTAGCTGGTCAGTGAGCTTCAGGCCTGTGCCTCTCACTTTGTAGCCCTGGGATTGTAAATGCTTGCTTCTTTTCCTGGCCTTTTCCATGAGGGCTCTAGGGATCAAACTCAAGTCTCATACTTGCAAGGCAAGCACTTTACCAACTCAGCTATCTTCTTAGCCCACTATGTGGAAACATTTTAATTTCATAAAATCCCATTTGCCAGGTCTTATGATTATTTCTTATGCTATTGGAATGTTTTCCAGAATTTACTTGTCTATGCATATATCTCTAAGTGTTTTACCTCTACTTTTCAGTTTCAAAGTTTCAGGTCTTACACTGATGTGTTTGATGTATTTTGAATTGATTTTTATGCAGGGTGAGAGATATGGGTCCAGTTTCATTCTTTTGCAAGTGGATATCCAGATTTTCCAACACCAATTCTTGAAGAAGCTGTCTTTATTTCAGTATATGTCTCTGAAAACCATTGTTGACTTTATTTATGAGTACTCTGTTCTCTTCCATTGATCTTCAAGTCTGTTTTATGATGGCAACCCAGTCATGTAGTTTGAGGTCAGGTACTATAACACCTCCAGTATTATTCTTTCGGCTGAAAATTGCTTTGGTTCCCATGAGTCTTTTGTGCTTCCATATGAATTTTAGGATTGGTTTATTTAGTTATGTGAAGAATGTAACTAGAATTTTCATGGGGATTGCTGCTGTGGTTTGAATGTAAATGTCCCCATCGCTCACGTGTTTGAAGACCTAGTCCCCAGCTGGTGGCACTGTTTAGGTAGATTGTAGAACCCTTAAGTGGTGGAGGCTTGCTGAAGGAAGTGGGTCACCGTGAGTGGATTTCAGGATTTGTAGTCCGGCCAGGTTCCTGTAACTCTCTACCTCCTGCCTCTGGTTGAAATGGATAAGCTGGCCTGTGATGACTTCCTCAGCACACGCAGACCATAAGCTGAAATAAATTCTTTCCTTCCTTAAGTGACTTTTGACCAATAATTTATTTTTTCCCAACAATGGAAAAGTAACTAACATAGAAAATTGGTACTGAGAGTGGGACTATTGTGATAAAGCTGGCCATGTGGTTCTTAAGCTTTTGGATTTGGTTTGTAGGAGAAATATGGAAAAGTTTGGAGTTGAGGGGTAGAGAAGCCTTACAATTCTGTAAGCAGAGCCTAAGGATCCAGCCTTGGGGAAAGTTGGAAGACCAGAGTGCTGAGTATAAAGAAAACACAGACAATACAGGCCCAGCTCATGAGGTTTCAGAGTGGAACAAGGACTCTATTGGAAACCAGGCTAGAAACAGTTTGTATTATATTCTGGCAAAGAATCTGGCTGCATCATGCCTGTGTCCTGAGAACTTGAATAAGGCTGCATTTAAAAGTAATGGGCTAATACATTTGGTAGAGAAAAATTCAAGGCAGAATAAAATCATGTTTGTGGTGTGGTTTTTGTTAACTGTACTTACTCAGATCTACAGTGAAAGGAGCAACAAGGAGAGAAAAAAAAGATTTGAAAAATGTGAAATTTGGCAAGGAAAAGAAATGTGAACAAGTTTGAGCTCAATATAAGGAAAAAGCATTGGTAACTGTTGAAGAGATTGGCACTATTAAACAAAGCCTATTACTCTGCACTGGGACAATAAAAAAAGATGCCCTCAGGACAAGACCACATCCATTGGAGGCTCTAGCTTATAAAAATACAAGTTCTTTTGAAAGTTCTTGAAGAAACTCCACAATGCATGACCCATTTTCATTAACAAGGAGGGTCTAATGGGAGGGGGTAGATCACAGATGAGCCTAAATAATGGTACCAAACTGCCTGTATTCACTGAAATGAAAACTAATAAATTAAATTTAAAAAAAAAAAAGAAAGTTCTTGAAGAAAGAATGCTGAAGGAGTTAAAGCTCTGTTCTGGAAAGCAACAGCCTAGGAGAGTAGCTCATCAAGATTAGCCTGGACAGCACAGAGAAGATATAAAAGCTGTGGTCCAAGGCAGCCAGACTCCATCTTGAGCTGGTGGCAGAACTAGACAGCATTGTCCACATGGTATTGGTTTGAGAAGCATGAAAAAGAGGATTTAGTGAGTCATGGGGTATTGCATCATGGTTCTAGAGAGCTTCTGAGGTTAGTCAATCTATGGAAGGATTGAACTTCTTACAAGGGGTCCCTGAGAGACCACTTTGGGAAGCTGTCTACTTTTGGGAATTTTTCTGCATATTTTATTGAATAGATTTGCTGTACATATAGTGTTTATTATACCTTTTCCTATCACATTGGTTTTAAGGTTTTATTTCTTAAAAATATCTCAGATTTCATGGATACTGTGGTCATGTTCCTTTCTTGCCCTCCTTATGAATGTCTCAGTGTAGGATTTACTCAGTCTTGTCCAACATCTTGTATATTCTTCAACGTCTGAACAGAACCTTGTCAGCTTATGATTCTCCTACTCTCCACAACTTCCTCTTAGCACTATCTCTCACCTTGGGCCTGTGACTAGTTAAGTTCAGGTTCCTTCTCTTGGGCTTGTTCCTTGTTCTCAGATCCTCAGAACAGCTCCGTTTTAAACAATGGATTCCCTATCAAGACAGCATCTGACCTCTGCCCTCTGAGTTATACAGAGTGACAAGATGGGATTCTTCTCTACTTCTGACCCGGCCACAGGAATCATTGTCTCATCAAAACCTTAACCTGGGTTGTGGTTTGATTCAGGTGTCCTCTATAAACTTAGGTGTCCTGAATGCTAGGTTCCCAGCTGGTGGAGATTTGCGAATTCATGCCTCCTGGAGACAGTGTATTGTTGGGGGCGGGCTTGTGGGTGTTATAGCCAGTTTCCCCTTGCCAGTGTTTGGCACATTCTCCAGTTTCTGTGGTCTACCTGATGTTGGCCAGGAGGTGATGTCTACCCTTTGCTCATGCCATCCTCGGCCATCATGGAGCTTCCCCTCAAGTCTATAATCCAAAATAAACTTTTTTTTTTTCCCCACAAGCTCCCCTTGATCAAGTGACTTATGCCAGCAATGTGAACATGACTGCAAAAATGTGGTATTGAGCATGTGAGGGCTACTGGATGGTTGTGGGGGTAGGACCACCAATCTCTTTTCACACCTTTTGGAGGAGAATCCTGTTTTTCCTCTTCCAACCAGGGAGCTGCATGTTTGGAGTTGGGCTTATCTTGGCTTCTTTTCTATACATCATTGTGGTGGTTTGAATATATAGCCTGAGGTATTTTTGATTAAGCTTGCAACTTGAGTCTCTAGTAGGCAAAGCCCTGCTGGAAGGAACTGTCATTGGGGTCAGATCTTGTAATCTAGCCTTAGCAGTATATAGAGAACTAGCCTGAGCTCTGCCTGTTTGCGTTTGCTGGCTGTTTGGTGGTGTTTCTCTGTATGCTTCTAGTGAAGTGAGTCAGCTTCTTCCACCATTGATGGTGGTTCCCCTGGATTCTGTAAGCCTGAAATAAACCCTTTCCTCTCATAAGCTGCTTCTGGTTGGGTGTCTGTCCAGCAGTGCAAAGGTAATTGCAATAATCATTCATCCTTTTATCCATACTGTTCAGATATTCTGTCAGGCTGATCTGGAATTCACTGTATTCTCAGGGTGGCTTCGAACTCACAGTGATCCTCTTACTTCTGCCTCTCAAGTGCTGGGATTAAAGGAATGTGCCACCATGCCTGGCTTTAAAAAAAAAAAAATATATATATATATATATATATATATATATATATATATATATATATTTATTTATTTATTTTTATTTATTTATTTGAAAGAGAGAGAAAGAGGCAGATCGAGAGAAAGAATGTACCAAGGCCTCTAGCCACTGCAAATGAAATGCAGATGCACGTGGCACCTTGTGCATCTGACTTACATGGGTACTGGGAAATTGAACCTGGGTCCTTTGGCAAGTGCCTTAACTGCTAAGCCATCTCTCCAGTCCTCTTTATCTTTTCCATTTTGGGGGTAGAGTTAATTTTTCTCTAGTCTGATTCTTCATCAGGTCACACAGAAACAGCTCTTGTTTTCAAAAATTATATTTTAATTTACTTTATTTGAGAGAGAGAGAGAGAGAGCGAGAAAGAATGGACATGTCAGGGCCTTCAGCCACTGCAAACAAACTCAAGGTGCATGCACCACTTTGTGCATCTGGCTTACATGGGAACCTGTGGCCTCTGGCTTTGCAGGCAAGCAACTTACCTGCTAAGCCATCTCTCCAGCCCACCCTGCTCTTTTCTTTCAGAGCATGTATTACAACTCAAAAATGTAAAACTATTTTCTATTCTGTGTTTTCCATACAAGGGTTGATAGCTCATGAGAACAGAAGTGACCTCATTTTGTTAATTGTCATAACTTTAACCCTTGGAAGAGGCTAAACAACAAAAAAGCAGCTTAAAATATATTTGTGAAACAAAGAGCACTCAATGACCCATATAGCTGTTATGTTATGTTTGTTAATTTGAAAAGTGTGGATGTTCCCTGAGCTCATTGAAGACTGTTAGGACAAGACAGCAGAAGTGTCAGGGTTGGTGACTTCTGCATGTAGGTGGTGTCTGGGCGGTCATCGTGCAAAGAAAGAAGGAGGAGCAACAAATCGCGACATGCCCAGAACGGAACCAAGAAGCCTGCAGAAAGCAGCACTAAGTAGCCAATGCTTCCTGTTTGACCTTCCTGACAGTCAGTTTTCAAGAACTTTTTTTTTGTTTAGAGTCAGTTATGGCTTCCTACATCTCTAATAAAACTGTATTTTTAGACCAATTGTCTTCATGTCTTATAAACTCAAACTACATTTTTCATATCTCTGTGAAGTTCAAGGAGAGATTCATTTTCCCTCTAATCTTGGCTGTCTGGTTAAAGTCATGGGAAATAACTTCAAATGTATTTTTAGTGGGTCTTTTTCAAACATACCAACTCTAGGGTTTTTTTTTTTTTTGATAGATCTTAGCCAATGATAATGTAATTTTATCTGAGCTGGATTTTGATTTATTAGGTTGATTTGTGGACTAAACTTTCATACTGTAGAGATATTAATAATGTCAAATTTGTTTTTTGGTTTTAAGGCCAACTAAAGTTACAAATGTATTGGTGTTTTCAATTAATTCTAGAAGATTGTGTCACTGGACAGTCAGTGTTATAACAGTAGGGTTATTTTTTTTTTAAACTAGGAAAATTTGACTTTGTTTCACCAAACCTATTTGATTTTATAAAATATTGACAGAAACTATATTTCAATAATAAAAAAATTATACTAAACAAGTAAGACTAACATAGTTAAACATAATAGTCATACCCATGGCTATTAAGTTAAGAGAGCTAGAAATGAAATCTAAAAAAAAAAAAATCAATGATACTCATTAAAAAAGAATTCAACAACTTATACAATTACCCAAAGTACAGTAAAATGAAAAATCAATACATTTATTTCTATTAATTTAATTTAGGACAAACATGCAGGGAAAAGGCATTATGTGGCAACAGTGTTTTAAATAGCACAGTAACACATATTTAAGTTTTGAGTAGAAGAACTCAATTTTATTTAGTGTGGGGGTTTGGATGTAAAATGTCCCCCATAGTAGCCTCCTGTGTTTGTGATGAAGCCTTATACTAACCCCTAGCTGAAGGAGCCTTTGGGATGGAGCCTTGCTGGAGGAGGCGTGTCACTGGGGAATGGGCCTGGTACTAACCCCTAGCTGAAGAAGCCTTTGGGAGGTGGAGTCTTGCTGGAGGAGGTGTGTTGCTGGGGAATAGAGAGTATGTGGATAGGGATAGAAAGGACCTTTTTTTTTGTTTATTTTATTTATTTTTTTGAGAGCTACAGGCAGAGAAAGAGGGAGGGAGAGAGAGGGAGGGAGGGAGAGTGCGCGCGCGCGCACGCGAGAGAGAGAGAGAGAGAGAGAGAGAGAGAGAGAGAGAGAGAGAGAGAGAGAGAGAGAACGGGGGAGGAGAATAGGTCCTTAGGCTTCATAGGCAAGCACTTAACCACTAAGCCATCTCTCCAGCCCAGAAAGGACCTTTTATTATGAAAGCAGGGTGATTGGATCTAGAAAGGACAGCCCGCTCTTTCTAAATCTTTCCTATATCTTCCCCACACCTCTCCCAGAATGGTTCCCAGTTTTGCTGATAGAACTGATGATGGGAAAGTAGTGAAGGCAGAGGAAAGATTTGTTCCTTGAAGAGTTTATACCTCTTTGCTTTGTTTCATTGTGTTTTATTTCTAAATTGATGGCTCTAGACACATTCAGAAAATCATGCATCTACTCTCCAAATCAGGATACAGAAGAATCCTTTTGTCTCCTATATTCTCTTCTGCTTCACCTTTCTCCATATCTGATTTGTTCTCATCTCTATAGTCTTATCTTTTCTGTGCTGTCAAATAGATGGATTCATATAGTATATAACCTTTTGTGTGTAGCCTTTTCTATTTAGGATAATGCTTTTAAGATTCATCCATGTTGTTTTATGTATACACAATTCATTCTTTTTCATTACTGAGCATTATTTACTTGTATATATTTTGTGTGGGTGTGTTTTTCAAGGTAGGGTCTCACTCTAGCTCAGACTGGCCTGGAATTCACTATGTAGTCTCAGGGTGGCCTCAAACTCATGGTGATTCTCCTACCTCTGCCTCCCAAGTGCTGGAATTAAAAGTGTGTGCCACCACACCCAGTTCATTGTGTATTTTTTAATTGATGGTGAACTTTACTGTAGGAACATATTGCATATTGGTCATATTCCCATTGGGTAATACCCTTATGTTCCCTCTCCATAGCTCAGAGATCATTGTGTGTTTTTCCCCTGTGTTTACCTCATTGACATTAACTAAGCTTCTTCAATTTGTAAATGTATATCTTTCATGAAATTTTGGAAAATTTTAGTTATGATTATACAATTATTTTTATTCACTAATCTTTACTTTTCCTTTTGTTACTCTAATAACCTGAAGGTTAATATTTTGAGAAATTTCACAAATCTTTGAAGTGATTTTAATTTTTCCCTCATCTCTGATGTGATATTGAAAAAATTTCAACTGATCTGTATTAAAGGTCACTTAGTATTAAGTTTGGCTTCTCTGTTTTTCCACTGGGATTACTTAATTCACATTTTATTTTAGCTATAATATTTTTAGTTCCAAACATTTCATTTCTTTTATTTTTATAGTTTCTTCCCCCCCCCAGTATTTATTTATTTATTTGAGAGAGAGACAAGAGAGGGAGGGAGAGAGAGGGAGAGAGAATGGGTGCACCAGAGCTTCCAGCTACTGCAAACAAGCTCCAGATGCATGTGCCACCTTGTGCATCTGGTTTACGTGGGTCCTGGGGAATTGAACCTAGTTCCTTTGGCTTTACTGGCAAGCACTTTAACTGCTAAGCTATCTCTCCAGTACCTATTTTTATAGTTTCTCTTGCTTTGGTAATCATGACTGACTATCTTTCCATTTGTTTTAAGAGGAGTTTCCCTTCCTTCATTGCTCAATTGTAGAAGTGTCCTGAAATTATAGATACTGACTCTTGGGTTTGTTTACTTAAGTGGCCAGCTGATTCTGAGTATGAAAGAAAGAATACTGACTTTTGAATTTGTTTATTCAAGAGTGAACCTATTACTTCCGATGTCCCCATACTTGCTGCTTCTGTGGACAGGCACTTGTTGGCATTTTATTGATCTGCCCAAAATAGTAATATGTGAGAAATAAGCATTACCTGAGCGAGGAACATGGTATTTTGACTAAAAAAAATTCTTTAAAAATGTGCTCAAAGGAAGGGATTTAGGGGTAGGACCAGTTAACTTTGCTGACCTATAAACACACACACACACACACCCCATTCACAGATGCAACCACTCTAAGCCTACCCAGTGCTTTCAAAATTTCGATGGGCAATTTGTTATTTTTAATGGTTGTTGCTTTCAATGGTTGTGAATATAACTCACACATGCACACATTGTTCTGGGTCCAAAGTACAACCAGGTCACTGAGGAAGTAGGGCAAAGAGCATGGCTTAAGTCACACTATCATCTCTTAACATTTCTTGTCCACATTGGTCATCTGTGCTGTTTGTGGCACAGACTCTCTAAGACATAGCAAATCTGGTTACATTGTTCAGGGCAAGTTACAAGACAAGAACTTAGCAAAAAAAAAAAAAAAAAAAAAAAAAAAAATCCCACAGAAATATTCTCAGAAAAGTTATTTGTAAAGTCTGTGAGAAGTATTCCCACAGTTCTTTCCCATGGTTCCTTCTCATAGTTCATTCCCACACTTTATGAGCATGGACATGACACCATTTTAAAGTTTTTGTTTGATAATCACATTTAATATAATGGAATTGAAGTTTCTTAATTATATCTTCATAAAAAGCCTTCATAGCTTTTAACATTTCCTTGCTTCCATTTCAGCATCATGGATTTCAGGAAACATCTAAATTCTAAATAACCATCATATGAAAATAACATTTGGAAAATTACTTACAATTTACTCCTATGGTGGCTTCTATACAGAAGGGCTTGGGCCTGGCACAAAAACGCTCTTTGTCAACAAGGAGTCCTCTGTGCTGTTCAGGCTCCGTCATGGTATCTGCCCATCCCTTCCTAGCGCTCATCTCTCCTTAAAGCATTGATAATTATAAAAGTTAACAAAGAGGGCTGGAGAGATGGCTTACCGGTTAAGGCGTTTGCCTGAAAAGCTAAAAGGACCTCAGATTGATTCCCCAGGACCCACATAAGCCAGATGCACAAGGGGGCACATGTGTCTGGAGTTTGTTTGTAGTGCCTGGAAGCCCTGGCATGTCCATTCTCTCTCTCTCTCTCAAAAAGATAAAAAAAGAAAAAAAGTTAAGAAAGAAACATGCCATTGAAGATGTCAGATAAATGCAGAGGTTATTTTTCAAGAAGATTCCATCTCTGGGTATGAAGGGTTGGGAGGCTCTTTTGATGAAGGACTTCCATCCCCTCAACTGCATTACTCTCATAGCTGAAGGTGGTGCTTCTAGAAAACCTGTAAGTGTTCTCTTTGCTCCTGACATGGGGCAAATTCTCCCTTCTGCTGGCAGAATATGGACTCTTCAGTGAGGCGTCTTAACAGTCATCTCTAGAGGCAGGTTGAAAGGGATGAGTTTCTACAGTGTTCTAGGCAACTGGAAGGCTTTTTTGGAATAAGCAAATTGACTCCTGAGATGATGATACGCACTTTCATGCAAATTTCCTGATGCGTTTTTATTTTCAGCCTTTTTACATCATAGTTATCCTGAATATAGCTAAGTTAGCTTAAGGAGGCCAATTGTCTCGATGCCTCTCACAACCTGTTATTTGTTCAGAAGCACCGAGGCAGTAATGCTTTGAGGGCCAGGCAAGTGACCTGAAAGAGTTAATGCATGCCCCCTTTCTGAACTTCTTCTATTGTACAACCACTTAGGCACTTAGGGAATTTGATTCAGTGAATACAAAGTAATCATGTGTCACCTAGGTACGGCAAGTACAGGCTTTTAAAACATGTTGACAGAGGGGTTGTCTACTGACCCGTGGCAGGCGTCAGAGTTAACTGTCAGTTTTATCACAGCTGTACTGGCCACCAGGGGATAAAGTCACGTCAGAAGCAGGGTAGGAGAATGGCAAGCAAGTGACTAGTGTCAAGGCAGGTTTGAACACAACACAGCACAACAAAACACTACTCACACAACAATTTAAGAAATGGAAATAAAACACTTTAAAAATGGAAACCAGGGGCTATCAAAATGGCTCAGTGGAAATAGTTCTTGCTGTGCAAGTGTGAAGACTTGATATTCAGTCTCCAGCATCCACCTAAGCCTTCAGGAAGTGGAGAGAGGGGATCCCCAGGGCCAGCAGACTAGCTAAATTAGCCGAATTGGTAATCTCTGGGTCAAGTGAGGGTACCTGTCCCAGAAAGCAATAGAAAATCGAGAGAGACACTCAATGTCAACCTTTGGCCTCCAATGTGCACATGTGCCTATACACCCACAGTCATGTGTGTCCACATGTATTTGAGTGTGCATAACTACATGCACACACGTACACATGCAAAAATGCAAATCAGGGGCTGGGACACAGATCAGACAGTAAAGCACTAGTTTTGTAAGCATGAGGAACTGTTAATCCCCAGTACTCACATCAGGTGCCAGGTGTGGAGGTGCATGCCTGTAATGCTAGTGCTGAGGAGGAAGAGACAGGCAGCTCCCTGGAGCTCACTAACCAGACAATATAGCCCAACCACTGGGTTCCAGACCAATGAGAGACTTTGTCTCACAAGAAGGGAGATGGCATGTCTGCAGATAGCACCTGAGGCTGTCCTCTGGCCTCCACACACAAACACATACATGTACACACACACACACACACACACACACACACACACACACACACAAAATGCAAGTCACATCTTGTTACTTCCTTGCTTAAGACCCTCCCAGAGTTTCAGAGGAGTCTTAAGTTCATCAGCATTACAGAAATCCCTCATAATCAGACTGTACCCTATCTAGGCTCATTTCTTTTCTTTCTTTCTTTCTTTCTTTTTTTTTTTTTAATTTTATTGACAGCCAGGCATGGTGGCACATGCCTTTAATCCCAGCACTCGGGAGGCAGAGGTAGGAGGATCACCGTGAGTTCAAGGCCACCCTGAGACTCCATAGTGAATTCCAGGTCAGCCTGGGCTAGAGTGAGACCCTACCTCAAAAAACCAAAAAAAAAAAAAAAAAAAAAAAAAAAAATTATTGACAACTTCTATACTTACAGACAATAAACCAAAGATACTTTCCTCCTCTCCCCCCTTTCCCCTTCACAACTCTGCTCTCCATCATATGCCCTCCCTCTCTCCATTAGTCTTTCTTTTATTATGATGTCATCATCTTTCTCTCCTATTATAAGGGTCTTGTGAAGGTATTGCTAGGCACTGTGAGGTCACAGATATAGAGGCCAATTTCTGTCTGGACAGTTGCATTGTAAGGAGTGGTACCCATCCTTTGGCTCTTACATTCTTTCCGTCACCTCTTCTGCAATGGACCCTGAGCCTTGGAGGATGCGATAGAGATGTTTCAGTGCTGGGCACTCCTCCGTCCCTTCTTCTCATCACTAAGTTGCCTTTTGGGTCATCCCAGTGGTCTTCGCCATCTGAAAAGAGAAGCTTCTCTAACCAGACGTGAGAGTAGCATTAACATATGAATATGACCATTAAGTGTAGTGCTTGATTGAAAATGGTAAAGCCAACAAGGAATTTGTAACCCATAATCTGCCCTGATATGGAAAGAGAGATTAGCACTTCCAATGCAGGCCTATGTACCCCTTTTTTTGGTCAGTTGGCCTCACTACCTTTTGGGGTGGCTTCCCATCTCACCAATGCTTAGTGCTCATGTCGATCACTCCGTGTTGTACTATGGAGCTGGAGTTCGGATCAGCTGTGCTGGATGCCCTGCCACTGGGGGTTGAATGCCGGAGCTTTGTGGTTCTGGTGGTTGGGAGACGGGAGAGTGCAGGAGGCCTGGAGTTTTACTGGAGCTGCTCACACGGTCCTGCCTGTGTCCCTTGCAGTGGGTTCTTAGCTGATCTCAGCTGTCTTTCCTTCAGATGTCTTGACCTTGCAAGGAGGCTGATGGGGTTGGAAAATCCCCTTGTTTGGTCTCTGCTGCTGCCACTTGGCGCAGGCGCCTGGCGGGCAGTGCTGCGTAGGGGCGTGGATCGCATAGATCAGGGCTACTTGTTCCTCAGGGGGACTCTGGCCATTTTCCTCCTTTCTGGTGGGTCTTGGTCTCTCCTGCTTCTCTGCTGTGTCTAAGAAGAATCGATACACCTTCACTTTTCAGAAAAGGAGTGTATTTTGCTGTAGTTTTGTAAATCCCTCCCTAGGCTGGTTTTGTGTGGCTCTTATGTCTCCATCTTACCCTGACGTCCCTCTAGGCTCATTTCTTACAAATAATACCTGTGTTAGTTGGCTCGGGCTTCCATGACAAAATGGCACATACTGAATGGCTTAAATTATAGACACTTATTTTCTCAGGAGTTAGAAACCTGAGATCAAAGTGCCAGAAGGTTCAGAAGGTTGGTCATGTTCTGCCTTCACATAATCTTCCTTTTGGGATCCTCCATGTCTACACATAAGGTGTGTGTGGCAGGGTTCTCTAGAGAAACAGAACTGGTAGACTGTGTATCTTCCATACAAGGGGATTTACTAGAATTACTTACAGGATGGAGCTGGGTAGTTGAATAATGGGCTTCTACGTGCTGGCAAAGCTGAGATCACAATGGCCTCCCTGTCCATAAAACTTAATGCCTCAAGTACCGATGTGCCACAGAAGGTCTGGAAGATCATCAAAGGGTCATCGGTCTTTGGTTCATGTCGGGAGGTTGACAAAGCTGTGGTTTGTTGTTAGTGAAGGATAATAGCAGTGATGAGCAGCAGGAGGAGGAAGAAGAGAAGGAGGAAAAGAAAGGAGGGGGAGGAGGAGGACAAGGAAGAAGATAAGAACCAGGGACAGATTCATACCAGTGAAAAGAGAAGACAGGCAGGCAAGCCGCTCTGCTGTTCCCTTGGACCTCTGTGTCAATGTACTCTGGGAGAACTGCCTTCTCCAGCAGAGAGAGCCTGGACACAACCTTGCAGACCCGCCCTGTTGATTCAGATCCTGTCTCAAGTTGGCCACGAAGGCTAACAATCGCATAAGGTCATACTGGATCATGGCTTATCTCAGCAACCTCGTTTTGATTTGTTTCCTTAGTGATGATCAGGTTCAAAGCCAATTCTAGTGTTTTAGTCAGTGCTCCACTCCATTCTAGTCTGCCAGATCTGCGCTTTCCATGACCACTCATCGTGCCCATTTTCAAGCCCCCACCCCAACACAGCCACTCTCTCTGCAAATTTTTGCAGTTACAGCTTATCACACCCACAAACATGTCTCCAGGAGTCATTTTAATCCTTCTATCTCAGTCTTTCTAAGGTGAGCCAAAGCCCAAATTGGGGCACCCATGGAAATTTCTCCTTTAACAATAGTTACTTCTCGGGCTGGAGAGATGGCTGAGTGGTTAAGTGTTTGCCTGTGAAGCCTAAGGACCCCTGTTCGAGGTTCAATTCCCCAGGACCCACGTTAGCCAGATGCACAAGGGGGCGCACGCGTCTGGAGTTCCTTTGCAGTGGCTGGAGGCCCTGGCGCGCCCATTCTTTCTCTCTCGCACTGCTTCTTTCTCTGTCTGTCTCTCTCAAATAAATAAATGAAAATAAACAAAATTAAAAAAAGTTATTTCTCTGGGCGTGTTTGGATGTGTGTGAGCATGCACGTGTGTGTATACAAACGAATGCCAACTTAGCTTTGTAAGGGGTGGGCGGGGAATTAAACCCGGGCTGGCAGGTTTTGGAAACAAGCATCTTTAACCTCTGAGCTCTCTCTCCGGTACCCAAGTTGCCTTATTTTCACCTCACCACACAACACTGGAGTAGGCAGATCAATGCCTGGTGATTCTTGGTGAAGATGATTTTGCACACCCTGCAAACATGGCTCTTTTTGAGTACCAGGATGTAGCGGCTTCTCTTGGGGATACCCGAAAGCACCTACAGAGACCCACGTGGGGAAGAGGGGGAACGAGTGCTTTCCAGATCAATAGCTCTCTTCAGGGGATGGAAACAACTGAAGGAGGGAAAGGAAGGTAGAGGAGAAGAAAAAGTTAAGTTTAAAGTTCATCCTGACATATGAGTATGTGCTGGGCTGGAATGACTCCATCCCTGAGAGCGTGCACTTGATGCCTGGGGAGTGACTTTGCCAGAAGAGTGCTAGGAACAGAAGAGAAGACTGAATGCTGAATCCAGTCTGTCCTGTGATCCTTCCCCAGGGAGGGAGAGCGACACCAGCCCACACAGACCCTAGCTGAATAGGCAGAGTAAAGAGTACGCTTAAATTTCTTTCGTGACTCTCAGCAAATGCCATCTTTGAAGGTCTGGGAGCCCCTGCTCCCTAACTCTGAAAGCAGAGAGGAAGCTTAGGCAAGGCCAGAGTCGAAACCTTTGTTCACCAGTTAGCTATACTCCTGTACTCCTTTATTCAGGCTTTGAAAAACCAGTTTCAATAAAAACTGGGACCAGAAATGGCTGGGGAGACACCTGGCATGAAGTCTTACCTCCGTTCCCTCTGGGCTCCCAGGCGCTCAGTCCTTCAGGCCCTGTCCTCTGTACCTAGTTTGTCCAGTTGGCCATCAAGCTGTTTCTTACACTCATGTCCTCAGCCTTAGCAAGAGTGAAAATGTCCCCCATCCCCTTTCCCCACTCTGGAGAAAGGGAGTTTACAAAAAACTTTCCTACATGCCTTTAGTGTTCCACATGGAAATGTCTCACTTTTTCCCTCCTTGTATTTATTCATTTTTTCTTTGGTGACGAGGACCCCTAACTAAATGACAAGAAGCTACTTAAGGGTAAAAGGGTTTCTTTTGGCTCCCAGTTTTCCCCAATACTCTCCAGTAAGGTGTGGGTCGCATGGTGGAAGGAGCTGAGGCAACTGATCAAATATGTCCATAGTCATAAAACAGGAAACAATGAGTGGTCCTTTTTTTTTTTAAATTTTTATTTATTTATTTGAGAGTGACAGACACAGAGAGAAAGACAGATAGAGGGAGAAAGAGAGAATGGGCGCGCCAGGGCTTCCAGCCTCTGCAAACGAACTCCAGATGCATGCGCCCCCTTGTGCATCTGGCTAACGTGGGACTTGGGGAACCGAGCCTCGAACCGGGGTCCTTAGGCTTCACAGGCAAGCGCTTAACCGCTAAGCCATCTCTCCAGCCCGAGTGGTCCTTTTTATTTAGTCCAGGACTCCAGCCCACAGAATGGCACCACCCACAGTTATGTTGGGTTTCTCCACCTCAATTAAACTAATCTAGAAATTCTCATTTGAGAATTTGCTCCAAGAATTTCAACAATGAACGGCCGAGATCTCTTCAGCAGCCCCAAGGGGGAAGGTCTTGCCTGGGAGATGGTGTCCCACCCACGAAAAATTTGATGTAGCTTTTCAGAAACACTTCCCTGAGCAGGTAGCCCATTCTCACTCTCAAGCCACAGATGCAAGGTCGAGGTACATTTCCATCAGAGCACAGATGCCAAAGGCTACCTCTCTGCTCTGGCTCTTTCTTATCTGAAGAGAAAGAATGCAGAAGACTGAAGAAGAAAGTTTGAAAAGGTAATAAAGCAAGAAGAATTGAAAAGACTTCAATAAGTTCCAGCCACCCAGGGCCAGGAAGCATGGGTCTGTGTTCGTGGTCTGGGATTGGAGCTGGTCACACGCCAGGGCAAAGCAGTGGGATCTACAAGGGGGAGATTGCCACTGCGAACATATGATGCTATCTCCACAACTGGTTCATACTTTGAAAATCAAACCAGTAGTCTAATTTGTAATTCCTAGGGGTATTGGTAAGCTTTCGGGACTTGTAGCCAGGTTTCTGGTCAACCAGGCTCACCTCTGGCAAATGTAACTATTTTTTTTTTTTTTTTTTAAAGTTAAAGGGCTAGGATATGGTTTGAAGAAATGTTTTTATGATAAAGCAATGCTGGTTGTGACTCAAAACTCAGAGCTCAAGTCCTGGTTTCTTGCTTCCCTACTACTGGGGATAACAGTCACATTGTCAACCTTCATAAACTTTTACTTTCACATCACAAAGGGGGATGATAAGGGTTTCCTACTTTAAAGAGTTGAACAAAAGACTGAAGAAAAATTTATGCTTCAGTTACCATACTGCCGAGCCCAAGGTAGGCTGTCTCAGATATTTCACATTTCCTTTCCCACTCTATTCTTCTGAGGGTCACTGTCTTTCCCCCACAGCCACCTATTAATGTTAAAAGACACATTCTTTTGGAAATACCCCATATTGGCCATTTTATTTTAACATGGAGTTGTCATATCACCTTCACCGCTTTATAGGACGGGATGTCGGAACTGACCTCTGTTAAGAGCCATGGCTTTCTCTCTCACCCAGCTATTGAGTCTGGAGACGTGTTCCACTCATTTCTTGTCTCTGTTTCTTCTGCTTCAACCAGAGGCAATAGTGTCTATGTTGTATTATTAAAGTTAGTCTTCTGTCATTAGTCTTCCTCTATGGAAGACATTTAATTATTGATAAGTCACCAAGAGAATATTTTTCAAGTTGTGGGGTGCAGCGTGGAAGGATGGAGCCTCGTTGACTTTGCCTGTAGTTGGGTTTGAACTGAGAGGAAGCATAAAAACATTCCTTGTTTCTCCTTCCCCAGTTGGTGTGCTTATGACAGATTGTCCTTTTATGGTTTTCCAGGGCTGTTTTTAAAAATCACAAACAGAAGTTTTTTTTTGTTGTGAAAAGAGGCTTCTTGACATTCAGAGAAAAAGCTCCAAGTGGCAGTTCATTATTTCTGGTAGCCAAGGTGAACAGAGGAGGTGGGTCCAGCCGAGGAGCAGATTGGATTTGCTGGGCATTGTTCTGCCCCATGGGAAATCCATCAACTGCTCTGGCCCATATAGCATTAGCCACTGCCCATACTGAGGGGACAACTGGGGACAACAGGATAAGGTGATTATTGACTATTGATGTCTAGTGAAGAGCTAAATACCAGAGGGACAAGTCTACAATTTTGTTTTGGTTTATTTTTATTTTTTGGTATTCTAGATTTTTTTTCTTTTATTAAGTAGAAACTTTGGGGCAAATCATGGTTTGGTTCCTTTCCCCTCCTCCCTGCCCTCATTTGACTGAGGATGACTGCTGGTGTTCACCATGGAGTTATGGGTTATGAATTGTGAGAGCAGCAGTCAGCCATTGTGTGTGTGTGTGTGTGTGTGGGGCAATGCCTCTGGATAGTCCTTCCCACCCTGTGGCTTTTACAGTCTTTCTGCTTCCTCTTCCACCAAAGTATACAGTTTAAAAAAATATATTTATTTATGTATTTGAGAGAGAAAGACAGAGGGAAAGAGGCAGACAGAATGAGAGTGAGATTGGATACACCAGGGCCTTCTGTCACAGAAAATGAATTCCAGATGCATGCACCACTTTGCACATCTGGCTTATGTGGGTATGGGGCAATCTAACCCTGGCCATCAGGTTTTCAGGATTTCCAAGCAAGCACCTTCAACCACTGAGCCATATCTCTAGACCCCTCAGTTTTTTTTTAAATTTATTTATTTGAGAGCGACAGACACAGAGAGAAAGACAGATAGAGGGAGAGAGAGAGAATGGGTGCGCCAGGGCTTCCAGCCTCTGCAAACGAACTCCAGATGCGTGCGCCCCCTTGTGCATCTGGCTAACGTGGGACCTGGGGAACCGAGCCTCGAACCGGGGTCCTTAGGCTTCACAGGCAAGCGCTTAACCGCTAAGCCATCTCTCCAACCCATGACCCCTCAGTTTTGTTTTGTTTCTGCAGTGCTAGGGACTAAACTCAGAGCCTCCTTCATGCTTGGCAAGTGCTCTACCATTGTGCTATGTCCCCTAGTCTTACTTTTTAAGCCTTTCCTTTCTCTTTTTTTTATATGCATGCATGTGTTATGCCTACGTACATACATGTATGTGCGCTCCTATGGGCATAGGCATCCTTGCACGTAGGTACATGTGTGCACATGTGTATGGAGGTCAGAGGTTGATATTGGGTATCTTTGTCAATTACTCAACACCTAATTTTGTGTGTGTGTGTTTTTGAGATATGGTCTCACTCTAGCCTAGACTGACCTGGAATTCACTATGTAGTCTCAGGGTGACCTTGAACTCACGGTGATCTTCCTACCTCTGCCTCCCGAGTACTGGGATTAAAGGCATACACCACCATGTCCAGGTGACACCTTACATTTTTCAATCAAGGTCTCTCTCCCTGCGCATAGTGTTCATTGATTTGGCCAGATAAGCTACTGAGCAACTCTTAGGGATGCTCCTGTGTCTGCCTCCTTGTAGCTGGGATTCCAGCTCAAACCATCACTCCTGGCTTTCATGTGTGTGCCAGGGATCACAACTTAGGTTCTTGTGCTTGTATGGCAAGTACTTTACCCACTGAGTTGTCCCCCCAGCTTCTAAGCTTTTCTTGATTCTTCTAACCACCAACAAGCATTAGAAGAAATGTAGTTGGAATATCAGCTTCCAGTCTCAGCATGAAGAAGCTGATTCTAAGACAGTAGCAGTTAAAGGAAAGCTTTAGTTTTTTTAACTCTTTATTGGAAACCTCCACACATATAGACAGTGTAGAACTATCATAATTGCCTCCCACAAACCTCCCTTTACCCTCCTCCCACCTCCCCTTTTACTGAATCCCTTCTTCATTTCAAGTACTCTCTCTTCTATTTTGATGTCATCAATTCCCCCCTCTTATCATGGAGGTCTTTTGTAGGTAGTGTCAGCCACTGTGAGGTTATAAATGCCATGACCACTTTGTGCCTGGAAGACAATATTGTAACTATTCCTTCACTTCCTTTGGCTCTTATATTTTTTCTGTCACTTTTTCCATAATGGTCCTTGCACCTTAAAAAGTGAGATAGAAATCTGGGTGTGGAGGCACATATATGCCTTTAATCCCAGCACTCAGGAGGCAGAGGTAGGAGGGTTGCTGTGAGTTTGAGGCCACCCTGAGACTACATAGTGAATTCCAGGTCAGCCTGAGCTTAATTCGAACCCCCCCCCAAAAAACAATAGAAATATCCCGGTGCTGAATACTTTGTTGTCATTTCTTCTCAGCAAAATGGTGAGCTTTGAGTAATTCCAGTTGTCACCACCATCTGAAAAGAGAAGCTTCACTAACTGAAAGTTAGGCTAGCATTAACATATGGGCATAAACATAACTATTTAGGGGGCTGTTTGGTGGGCATAATATATTTATATAGCCAGACAACAGTCATAGTTTCCTTCTAAGGCTTATGATCTCCCCAGCTATAGGCTTAAAAATCTATTGACAACTTCTGCGACTAAAACAATATACCATGATCATAATCCCCTCCCACACCTTCCCTTTCCTTTTCCAAATCTCCCATCAATTGAATCCCTTCATTCCAACTTCACTTCCCTCTCTTCTATTTTTTTTTTAATTTTTATTAACATTTTCCATGATTACAAAATATATCCCATGGTAATTCCCTCCCTCCCCACCCCCACACTTTCCCATTTGAAATTCCATTCTCCATCATATTACCTCCCCATTACAATCATTGTACTTACATATATACAATATCAACCTATTAAGTATCCTCCTCCCTTCCTTTCTCTTCCCTTTATGTCTCCTTTTCAACTTACTGGCCTCTGCTACTAAGTATTTTCATTCTCACACAGAAGCCCAATCATCTGTAGCTAGGATCCACATATGAGGGAGAACATGTGGCGCTTGGCTTTCTGGGCCTGGGTTACCTCACTCCTCTCTTCTATTTTGATGTAATCATTTTTTTCCTTCCTATTATGTAGTTCTTGTGTAGACAGCATCAAGCACTGTGAATTCATGAATATCGAAGTCATTTTGTGTCTGGAAGACAGTATTGTAAGCACTTTTCTCATTCCTTTGGCTCTTACATTTTTTTTCTTCTACCTCTTCTGCAATGTTCCCTAAGCCTTTGAGGGTGTGATATAGATGTCTCATTTAGTGCTGAACACTCCACTATCACTTCTCAGCACTTTGATAAGTTTTGAGTCACCCCAGTGGTCACTGTCATCTGAAAAGAGAAGTTTCTCTAACCAAAAGTGAGAGTAGCATTCATATATGGTCCTAAAAATAAGCATTTAGTGGGCAGTTCGATGGGCATGATATATCCACTTAGGCAGACAACAGTGATAGTTTCCCCCCTAGGGCTCATAAATTCCTTAGCCTTAGGCTTTTGACTAGGTTTTCAGTACCAGGAATGAATTCCATCCTGTGCATTGGGGCTCAGATGTAATCAGAGAGCAGTTGTTTCCCCCATAACAGACATGCCACCATTGTTCCACTTACCGTGTTTGGCCTGGCTATTCAGCCATCGAGCTTTTATGGTTCACTGCTGGTTAAGACCACTGATTTTTATTTTTATTTTTTTTACTTGAACAGGCTGCATAGCTCTTTCCAGCATCAGTGGGGAGGAAGCTTACAGCCCAGATCCAAAAAGGAAAGCTTTACTTTTTGAGGTGAATGTTCCACTTGTTGAAGAACAAAATTTACTTTTTTCAAACTTACCCTTGGTTTGATGGTCATCACTTAATCTCTAAGTGATAGGTAGAAGATTATAATGCTGAAAATAGGAGTGTTTCCTGGGATATGGAATGACAATTTTCTCCCCCAAACGAGTGGTGTGTACGTGATTCTACCAGACAATTACTTTACCTGTGTTTTTTCATAATGTAGCTTATTTTAATTTTTTTGAACAGGGTCTCATGCAACCAAGGCTGACCTTGAACTTCTGGTCATTTTTTTCTCAGCCTACGAAGTCCTAAAATTATAAGTAGCAAGTCCTAAGATAACAAGTATGAGCCACGTTGGCTGGCTGTATTTTAAAATTTTAAAAGCAGATGTCAAAGTCTACAGTTGAAAGAGATCGATGCACTATTGCCTTATTTGTCTCTTACTTTATAGCAACTCACTCTACAACTCAAGGAATTTTATGTCTGAGCTTTCAGGGACTGAGTAGTCTATAACTGCAGTAGAGTTAGTTCCTGAAGGGTTGAGGTGACATCATTTTGATGGACTACAGGTATTTACTGTATGGCTTCTCTCATTCACTGACTTCATAGTTCATTCTCACATCTTCTCCTTTCTTTTTTTTTTTTTTAATTTTTATTTATTTATTTATTTGAGAGCGACAGACACAGAAAGAAAGACAGATAGAGGGAGAGAGAGAGAATGGGCGCGCCAGGGCTTCCAGCCTCTGCAAATGAACTCCAGACGCGTGCGCCCCCTTGTGCATCTGGCTAATGTGGGACCTGGGGAACCGAGCCTGGAACCAGGGTGCTTAGGCTTCACAGGCAAGCGCTTAACCGCTAAGCCATCTCTCCAGCCCTCTTCTCCTTTCTTTCCTCCTCTCTCCCTTCATACTTTCCCTCTTTTCCTCCTTCTTTCTTCTCTTCCTTCCTTCCTTCATTCAGACCCTTCCTTTTTTTCTCCATAATGTTAAGGCTGATAGAATAAATTTCACAGTTTTCAGTGAACATCTATGGCGTTCTAGACATAATTCTAGCTACCAGAGAGACAGTGGATGGGAAAAATGTAGGTAACTCTATCCTTATGGAGCTTAGATTCTTGAAATAATTTCTAGATTGGTTGGGCCTTCTCTTGAAGCACTTAAACATTTGCCACAAGTTGTAAAGACGAATTCACTTTCTCTGGTTTTCAACACACATTAAAAAGCCATTTCCTCCTGCTTAATGAATTCCAGACAGCCCATTACTTAAAGCTTGGAAAGCCCTGACCTAAAGATCACTGTTCTGGGGAAGTGCCTTCAATGCCTTTGTCTTTAAATCCTCTCATCTTCAATGAAACTCATCTGAACACTTCTACGGTTATGCCATTAAAAAAGAAAGTAAACTAAAATTGTTTTTGTTTCTTGATGGATTGTCCTGTGTCACCATTTTCATCACAATGTTTACCGGAAGAATGTCACCCAGGTGCTGATTCATCTTGTTCATTTAGGTTCTGAAATGGGCATCCCTTTTTCCTCTGACAAACAATGGAGGATATGCTCTGCATCAAGATCATAGCCATTCTCAGTTTCTTATGCTTAATTCAGTTTTTGAGTTCCTAAGCACAAGCTGCTCAACTCTCAGCCCATATGCTAACAAATTAGGTGGCTGAACTCAAAGTGCAAGCAAGAGAGAGTGCGACCCATGGCATATAAATTTAGCATTTTGTGAGAGGACATAAACACTGGGAAGGTTTAACACAACTTGTTTGAAGAGATTACCTTGAGCTACCTGTTTTAAATTCTATCCATGGTTTTTCTTTTTTTTTTTTTTTTGTCATAGCTTGCTAAACTGTACCTAGCAATTCAGTCTCTGAATAAAGCTAATTACAAAAATACTCCCAGATGGGGACCCAACTGGTAGATAGGAACATTTTCATTTCTCTCTCTCTCTCTGTGTAGGTATGCATGAGCATTTGTAAAAATGTATGTGGCCAGATAACAACATTGGCATTGTTTGGGAATGCCACACAACTCCTCCACAACAGGATATTCAATGGCCTGGAGCTCACCCATTTGGCTGGACTAGCTAGCCAGCAGTCCCCAGTGACCCGCCTGCCTCTGCCTTCCCAGTGCTGCAGTGAGGACAAGTGAGCACCGCTATGTCTGTGGTTCGTTTTTAAACCTGGGTTCCGTGGATCAAACTCATCTCCTCATGCTTGCAACTCTTTATTCACTGAGGTATCTTCCAACCTGCTCTTTTGCTTCTTCAGTTTTTTTCTTTGTCCCTCGTAAAGATGGAAAACAGTCCTTTGAACTGCACACACTAGCTGGCATTCTGTTTTGTAGGTGTTCCTAAGTGTAACCATTCTCTCAGGTATGTTCCCTCGTGAGATCTGTTTTCTTGGAGGTAGCAGGGAGAAACTGAATTCAATGTTGGGGTCCACTTTCTTCTGCAGTTTCAGCACAGGAAGCTTTGGTGGTACTTGTTTACTATGCATGTCTAGGCTAAGAATCACATTTCTTCTCATTTTCTTCCTTTTTCAAACTTTTGTTCTCAATTTTTAAATGAATATTTGTTAGATATTTATAGAAACATATATTGAATATTGTTGAAGAGTATTTTAAAAATATTATATATTTATTTATTTGACAGGGAAAGAGAGAGAGAGAAAGAGAAAGAGAGAGAGAATGGACATGCCAGGGCCTCCAGCCACTGCAAACAAACTCTAGATGCATGCACCCCCTTGTGCATCTGGTTAACGTGGGTCCTGGGAAATCGAGCCTGGGTCCTTTGGCTTTGCAGGAAAATACCTTCACTGCTAAGCCATCCCTCCAGCCCTGTTGAAGAGTATTTTAAGCATATATAAATAATTACATATGCTCCAGGTGCTACCTGGGGATGGAAATTAATATACCCAATATTATCATGGTAATCATTAGTGTATATCAGTCATTGTCTACTAAGCATTTTTCATAGTATGTTAGTCATTTTCTTGTTGCAGGGACAAGATACCTGAAAAAATTATTTAAAGGGAAGAAGGAAGGAAGGTTACACTTCACATTATGGGGAGGAAAGCCTGGTAGTAGGAGCTTGAGACAGCTGGCCACCTTCAGCACAGTGAGGAAGGAGCGAGTAATGACTACTGTTACTCAGCCAGCTCTCTCCTTATGCAGGCCAGGATGTCAGCTCAAGGAATGGTGTTAACCACGGTGAAGGTGGATCTGCCCACCTTAATTATCAAGGCGATCCCTCCCAGATGTGCACATAGGCCAAACTAATCTACATAATCCCTCACTGGTGATTCTAGGTCCTGTTATATTGATAAGTAACATAAGCCACCGCACATAATGTGAAACGCTAACCCTACCATGATGGACTGTAACCCACAAATTGTAAGCTAAAATACACCCCTTCCTCCTGACGTTGCCTTTGTCAGGTATTCAGACCATAGCAGCATGAAGTTTATGTGCATAGTTTACTCATGTGCATGTCATGAACTCTGAGCTGTAACATCAGAATAATGTCCTGCTCACAAACAGTGGCTGCAAAGTCCATGAGAATTAAACAGACCTAACTTGTAGATATGGCTCAGGGAGTGTTCCTTCTACTTTCTTCCTTCAACCTGAGACTTCATTAGGGAAGAATAGATGAATCCAAGGGAGGGTGTGCAGGAGGACCATGCCAATTAATTTTAAGGCACTAGAAGACAGTAAGAAAGAGAGGGCCTATGTTCAAAGAGGAGATATGAATTAATTAAAGTAAAGGTCTTGGGCTGGAGAAGATGGCTTAGCAGTTAAGGCATTTGCCTGTAAAGCCAAAGACCCCAGGGGTTTGATTCCACAGGATCCATGTAAGTCAGATGCACAAGACAGTGCATACATCTGGAGATGCTTGCAGTTGCTGGAGGCCCTGGCATGCCATTCTCTCACTCTCTCTCTCTCTCTTTCTCTCTCAAATAAATAAAATATATTAAAAAAAACAAAGTAAAGGTATTGACTGAGGGGTGAAAAATGGAATGAGGTCCAGGGGAATTCACAGTGGCACTATTCCTGCAAAAATTTCTCTTTCTAGTGGAAACACAATCATATTCACAGGAGACTGCTGGACCAACCAGAATGACAATGAATTAATTGCCATGGAGGGTCATCCTTTCATGTGGATGGGAATGACTTTGGTGGCTCCTTCCAGGGCATTCTTATTTCCATGTATTTTGAGGTGGCTGGGAAATATAATTAACACTGAAGGCCCTGCTTCAGAAACAGGTGAATCGGTTTGTTCAAGAGTCCATGTCAGTTGGCTTCTGGTGGAATTGAAGATATTTCTCAAATTCTCTTTTTAAAGATTTTATTTTTATTTATTCATTCGTGTGTGTGTGTGTGTGTGTGTGTGTGTGTGTGTGTAAGAGAAAGAGAGAGAGAGAGAATGGGCATGCCAGGGCCTTTAGCCGTTGCAAACGAGTTCCAGATGCATGTGCCACCATGTGCACCTGGCTTACATGGGACCTGGAGAATTGAACCTGGGTCCTTAGGCTTCACAGGCATGTACCTTAACCACTAAGCAATCTCTCCAGCCCTCAAATTCTCTCTCTCTCTCTTTTTAAAAGATTTTATCTTTATTTATTTGAGACAGAGAAAGAGGGAGAGAGAGTGTGTGAGGATGGGCACGCCAGGGCCTCCAGCCACTGCAAACAAACTCCAGATGCATGTGCCACCTTGTGCATCTGGCTTACATGGAACCTGGAGAACCGAGCCTGGGTCCTTTGGCTTTGCAGGTGAGAGCCTTAACCACTAAGCCATCTCTCCAGACCCCACATTTCTCAAATTCTATGTGGAGAGCCAACATTTCTCTAAGTACAGAGCCCTGTTTGACCAGTTTTCCTTCTCTGAGTTAATGGTGCAGACCTTAGTTGCTCTTCTGGCCACAGCCCTTTCCTGTTTGCCACTGACTTGGTTTTTTCAATGCCAGGACTATTTGTGCATAGAGACAAGCCCCGCCTCCACTGAGAGATATCCCCAGCCCTTGTATTTTTTTTTAAACATTCTGCAAATGGGTGGTGGTGTTTTCTGACATAAGTCATGCTATTTATTTTATATTTTTTGTTTATTTGAAAAAAGCTGAGAGAGAGAGAAAGAGAGAGAGAGAATGGGCACACACACGAGAGAACGGGCATGCCAGAGCCTTCAGCCATTGCAAATGAACTCCAGACACATGAGTTACCTTGTGCATCTAGCTTACCTGGGTCCTAGGGAATTGAACTTGACTCCTTTGGCATTGCAGGCAAGTGCCTTAACCACTAAGCCATTTCTCCAGCCTGCCCTTGTATTACTTTTTTTTATGTATAATTTTATTATTGACAACTTCTATACTTACAGACAATAAACCGTGATAATTCCTTCCCCTCCCCCACTTTCCTTTTCATAACTCCACTCTCCATCATATCCCCTCACTCTCTCCATTAGTCTCTGCTTTATTTTGATGTCATCGTCTTTTTCTCCTATTATGAAAGTCTTGTGAAGGTATTGCTAATATATACATATATATATACATATATATATAATATGAATATATATTATATTATATATAAATTTATAATTTATAAATAAATATGTATATTTATATATATTTATTTTTTATTTTTGAGGTAGGGTCTTATTCTAGCCCAGGCTGACCTGGAATTCATTATGTAGTTTCAGGGTGGCCTCAAACTCATGGTGATCCACCTATCTCTGCCTCTCAAGTACTGGGATTAAAGGCATGTACCACCATGCCCGGCACCCTTATATTTCTTGAGAAAGCAAGCATTGTTATGTAGTCTAGGTTGGCTTTGAACTTGTAGTCCTCTTGTCTCAGCCTCCCACATGCTGGAATTATGTGCTTCTGTGCACTGGGACTATGGGCATGTGCTATCATACCTGGCTTGACTACTGGCTTTTTACTTTGGATGTATTCTTACTACTGAGAAATGTTTTGAAACAAACAAACAAATCTTTCTATAGAGACAAAGAAACTTTCTGTCCCTTCCCATGTGCTGATTTCATTAAATTTCGGAAGGCAATCTTTACTTTGTGACATGAAAATTTAGTGGCTATGTGTATATAAATTACCTAACTGTGAATTGCTCCATCCATGGTTCCTACAGGCATAGCGGAAACAAGATTGGAAGCCATGATGGCTTCTGTAGCTCTTTTTGTTAAAGTTATTAAATAAATAAGGGGAAAATTGATAGATATATTTCATTGATAATGGAGACACTGCCATTTGTTGGGAAGGGATGGGATCAATAAATCTTGGCTCTTCATATGTTTGGCCTTCGGTTCCCTTTCAGTGGCCAAAACTAGGACTTCATCTGTGAGAATCCATCAATGATAGCTGAAGGTTGCTATAGGCAACACAAGGAATGGACATTTTTGAAAATATTTTGGATAATGAGCAAAGGGTTCTGCTCCTGTCTGTGCCTTGGGAGGGTTTTGTTGTTGTTTTCCCTGAATCAGTAGAGGAGAATTAAGCCCTTTTGATCAAAACTGAGCAGACAGAACTGCTCACTAACTTCATAAATAACCATCACCTCATTACAGTTTGGCTGTGTGAAATGTATTGGAGTGAGTCCATGGGGTGTTATTTGATATGTTTGCCAGAAAGTAACTAACTGATTCAGGTAGGCTTACATTGGAAGAGCTCACAAAACATCTACCATATTCAGCATAAATACACATTAAAGCAGGCTCCAGATAGAAAATAACATAACATGCAAATGACTTTGGAAGTGACAAGGGGACCATTTTACTTGTTGCAATTATTTGCATATCTGCTGCTGGACTTCCTCTCAGTGGTTTCTGATTTACACGTTTATACATCATGCTGTAGACTCCCCTATGCAGCTGATGTGGGTTAATGGTCTTCTACTTTGCAGATGGGAAAGGAGGGTTCGAAGGGTGCCTTGCCCACGACCCATGGTAAATACCTACTGCTACCTTTCACATAGGACAGGCAATTTTGAAAGGTGCCTTTTGCCATGCCAAACACAAAATCCAGCAGCTTTCCAAGGGCCTGTGTTCTGTGTACTTCTCTTCAGTACCTTTAAGACTATCACGGTTCATTTGGCTAGCTGAGTTATACCAGGCTGTAGCTGGCACTGTGGAGTTGAGTCCTGGGAGAGAGAGCTACCATGCTTGTCAGAGTTAATATTTCCATTTCAGGACTAGAAGACAAAGGTTTCAAATATATTTATTTATTTAAAAGTAAAGAGAAACAGGGAGAAGAGAGACAAACATAGAAAATGGGTGCCCCAGGGCCTCCAGCCACTGCAAACAAACTCCATATGCATGCACTGCTTTGTACAACTGGCTTTATGTGGGTACTAGGGAATTGAACTCTGGTCATTAGGCTTTGCAGGCAAGTGTTGTAACTGCTGAGCCATCTCTCCAATGCCCCATATGTTGTTTGTAAATTCATAAAATGAGCTTTCTAAATAGGGCTGATTTTTAAAAATTATTTTTATTTTTTAAACTTTTTATTGACAACTTTCATAATTATAGACAATAAACCATAATAATTCCCTCCATTAGTCTTTCTTGTATTGTGATGTGCTCATCTCTTCCTCGTATGATGAGGGTTTTGTGTACATAGTACCAGGCACTGTGAGTTCATGGATATCAAGGCCATTTTCTGTCTGGAAGATTGCAGTATAAGCAGTCTTCCCTTTCCTTTGGCTCTTACATTCTTTCTGCCACCTCTTCTGCAGTAGATCCTGAGCTTTGAAAGGTGTGATAGAGATCTTTCAGTGCTGAACACTCCCCTGTCACTTCTCAGCACTATGGTTCCTTTTCAGTCATCTCAAAGTCCACTGCCATCTGAAAAGAGAAGCTTCTCTAACCAAAAGTGAGAGTAACATTAATATATGGGTATGAACATTAAGAAAAGTGCTTACACGGCAGTTTGGTGAACATAATATATGTATTTAGCCAGACAATTACAGGTGTTACACTCCTAGGGCTCATGACCTTCTCCATCATAGGCTTTTGACTAGGTTTTCAGTACTGAGCATGTATTCTCTCCCTTTGAGCAGGCCTCCAGTCCAATTAGAGAGCAGCTGGTTTCCCCCATAACAGACATGCCACTATTGCACCTGATGGCTCATTTGGCCTGGCTGGCGAACCTTAAGCCTTGCAGTGTCCACTGTTGTTTATCTCCACTGATGTCTTATTTCTCCCATAGGGCTGCATTCATCATAACTTTTTCCAGCTTTCTGTCAGCTGGTCTTAACAGGGAGGAGGTTTTCAGCTCAGCTCCAGCAAGATTCTCAGTAACCTTGCAGAATAGGGCTGATTTTTGTTACATCATCAGGAGAGGCTGTGAGCAAAAGGTAAGAGTATAAGGAATAAAGTAAAGGGCTGTGGAGATGGTTTAGTAGGCAATAACGCTTGATACAAGCATGCATGAGTGCCTGAGAGGGCCTGAGACTACCTGAGTTCAATTCCCCTTGACCTATATAAACAGCTGGGTGTGGTTATGGATACTTGTAACCCCAGTTCTGTGGGGGAGCAGAGACTGAAGAATCACTGTGGGTTACATAAAACCATAGCACCGTGTTCAGAAAGAAACTGTCTTAGGGAAATACCCATATGAGCAATAAAAGGAGGACACCAAACATTCTCCTATGGTCTCCATGCACCACTGAGCTCATCTGCACATACATGTACGTACACTGCATCCATGCACATACATGCTTACACACACACACACATACACACACACTCAAACATGAAATCAAGCCCAAACATGAGCAGGAAGGGGGTCCAGAAGAGGCAGGCATGATAAAAGTTAGGTAGAAGGGTGGAACTGTGGAGGTTGACATCTCTTGATGCAGGAGAAGGTTAAGTGACCACTTTGTTGAGTACTAGATGTCCAGATATCCAGTGGCCACTGGAATCATGCACCACAAATGGCCCCCAAGGAGCAGTTTCAGTAGAGAGAGCAGAGCAGGTTAGGCCATGAGAAGCAGTGAAGGGAAGAGACAGCATAGCTATGTGGTCAGCCCGTCATTTGCAGTTAGCCATCCTGGATCTAAGTGCACATTCTGCTACATACTAGCGTTGTGGTTCTGATGGGTTATTTTGATTTCCGTAAGTGCATAGATGAACTAATGGTAATGCCTACTTCAGGAAGAATGTAAGTACTTTAGAATAGCTTTGGACCCACAAGAAACATGCAATATGCATTTGATGTTGTAAAGGAGTAGGAGTAGAATGGAATATTTGTTACTTAGACACTTTGGAAGAGGGAAAAGGTGATTAAAAACCAGAAAGAATCACAGAAATTCATAGACTGAGATGCTGAGTGTAAAGGGACATGATGGCAGCGGTGGTCAGTGGAAGTCAGTGAGGGACAGCAGTGATGAAAAGCACTTGGCCAGGTAAATCTTCTTAGCTGGAATATGAGGAAGTCCAAAAGCTTGCTAGATTAGCCAGTCTTTGGAGTAAAAACTCAGGGACAAATTTATTTATTCATTCCTTCATTTTGTGTGTATGTGTATACATGTGGAAGTGAACGATGTGTGTGTGTGTGTGTGTGTGTATGTGCCAGTAGAGAATGTCAGGTGTCCTCCTTCATCGCTTATCTGTGTGATTCCTTGAAATATAGTCTCTCCCTCAATCTGGAGTTGCCATTATTTTTGGTTAGTGAGGCCCAGTGATTCTCTGGTCTCTGCCTGCCACAGGACTGTTGATACAGACACATATGGAAACTCCCAGTGGTTTAAGTGGGTGCTGTGATTGAACTTTTTTTCAGGTCCAGGCACTTATTCAACAAGCACTCTTGCCTGCTGAGCCATCTCCCCAACCCTGGTAAATTTATTTTCAAGGCAATATATGGCCTGTTGTGGTGGTGCACGCCTTTGATCCCAGAACTCTGCAAGGTGAGATAAGAGAATTGTCATGATGGTGAGGTTCTAGGTCATTCTGAGCTAGAGTGAGACCCTGCTTTGAAAACAGTAACAAGAAACAAACAAACAGAAAAAGAAAATGTGTGGAGTGAGACCTTAAGACTATAGTTGCCATGGCATCTGCTATGGAAAGTTAATAAAAGGCAAGCCCAGGACAAGACAAGAAGACCAGCTCTTATGATTGGTAATGGTCTGAATTTATGATCGACCATACATCCAAATGATAAGTTAAGGGGCTAACTATGGCCAGGCTTCCTGGTCAGAAGGTAAAGATGGTAGGCCAGGGTGTTTATGGAATAGATGTGACTGGGGAACCCAGGTGGGAAGTTAATCAAATGCCTCTAGAACTGAAAAGCTGATGGAGAAGGATGGCTGGGGAATAGGCAGAGAGCTTAGTGTTGCTTCTTCCTATAGTCCACACTAGCGTGAGTGGAGTTGGACAAATGTCAGCAAATTTTCTATAGAGAAAGAAGTGAGCTTGAGGCCTGTCTCTTTCTGATAAAAAGTGAAGGGTACCCAGAGGTCATTCCATTTTCTAGGCCAAATGCCCTTCTAGAATACAAACTCCAAGGTCAGAAAGTCAGAGTTAAGTAAAATGATTTTTAAGTGTAGCTAATCCTCTCAGGACATATGGAAAGTGAATATATCCTGTACATGCAGAATTACATGTATAGAAACAAACCCTGCATATAAGACTTTGTGAAAATCTGGATGATTGAATATTAGCCTTTTTTGGTTTATAAAGAAGCTTATGAATGTATAAATTAGATTTCAGAATAATCTAATGAAACATTTTTTAAAAATAATAAATACGGCCACCATTGAAAGAATCCTTTCACTCCTTGCAATCAATCATAAGTTTAGTGGTCTAAACAATAAAAATTTAGTGATTAATCTTAATGGTAAAAACAGCTTATATATTATACCCCCTTTCAGGAAATGATTTGTATTCACATAGGCCAATTCTCACAGCAACAAGGTGACAAAGATGAAAGAAACAAGTTATCCAAAACCATACACACCCGATTACCTGAAGGCTTTATAAAGATCTGAATGTTCTGGAGATCAGAGATTGACAAGCTACAGCTGTGAGCCAAATCTAAGCCTGTTGCCGTGTTTTGTCTAATGTTTCATTAGAACACAGCGATGCACATTTACTCACATATTGTCAATGGTTCCTTTCATGCTACAAGGGCAGATGTGAGCAGTTGTGATATAGACCATATGGCTGGGAAAGACTCAGATATGTATGTTCTGTCCCTTGGCAGAAAATGTTTGCCAAGTGCTGCTATGGAAACTAAGATGTAACTTAATGTGGGACTCTGACCTGGCCAAAGTGCTGCTTTATCCCCTAGGTTATTTTTTTAAATCTATTCTGCTTTATTGATTAAAAACTATCATGTAAATAACTGGCTTCATCATGGAATTTTCATACATGTATATCAGTGCACTTGCTCAGAGTTGTCCCAGTTCCCTCTCTCTTCCTCCCTCTACCTTCCATTCATCCCATTCCTCCCCTTAAATAAACTCACCACCATTTTCATGTCATATGTATGTATATGAATATATATATATATATATATATATATATATATATATGTACAAATATATATGCTTATCTAGACTTTTCATGAGAGGAAACAAACAATATGTGTTTCTCTAAGTCTGGCTTATTTAGCTTAACATGATGATCTCCAGTTTCACATATTTCCCTGAAAATGAGATAATTTTGTTTTTCTTTATGTCTGAATAAAACTCCACTATATAAGTGCCTCATTTCTTTAAATCCATTCATCGGTTGATTACATCTAGACTGATTCTCTCTCCTGGCTATTATGCATACTGCAATAACAAACATGGATGTGCAAGTATTACTATGTCATGGTGACTTAGAGTTTTCAAGAATATTTCTAGGGGGCTGGAGAGATGGCTTAGCGGTTAAGCGCTTGCCTGTGAAGCCTAAGGACCCCGGTTCGAGGCTCGGTTCCCCAGGTCCCACGTTAGCCAGATGCACAAGGGGGCGCACGCGTCTGGAGTTCGTTTGCAGAGGCTGGAAGCCCTGGTGCACCCATTCTCTCTCTCTCTCCCTCTATCTGTCTTTCTCTCTGTGTCTGTCCCTCTCAAATAAATAAATAAATAATTAAAAAAATATTAAAAAAAAAGAGTGACAGAGAGAGACAGAGAGAGAGAGAGAGAATGGGCGTGCCAGGGTCTCCAGCCTCTGCAAATGAACTCCAGACCCGTACGCTCCCTTGTGCATCTGGCTAACGTGGGTCCTGGGGAATCCAGCCTTGAACCAGGGTCCTTAGGCTTCACAGGCAAGCGCTTAACCGCTAAGCCATCTCTCCAGCCCATCTCTGTCACTCTTAAATTAAAAAATAAAACAAAAAAAATTAAAAAAAGAGAATATTTCCAGGACTAGCATGGTTGAACCACATGGTGGTTATTGTTTTAGTTTTTTCTTGAAAACTGCAATCACCTTTATTAATACTTACATATACTTCTGTAAACAATATTGGGAAAAATCACAATACATTTTATAACAATTTTAAGAATATGATACTTATCATTTTTGAAAAGGAGATTAAAGATTAAAATCCAACAAATGTAGAAGTTGAGGGGGAAGAGAAAAATGTGGACAAAAGATCATTTGAACTTTCTTCCTGCCAGATATCTAAAACATCACATATAGCACTGTTTTCAGTATAGCTTGTGAAACCCAAAAATTCAGATTTCTCTCCACTAGTCTGAAATAAGTCCAGTAGAGACTGTATTGGTGAACTACAAGTGCTGTCTTCTTGCACAGTAAGAAATTCAGTTATCTTCTTATCTAATTCAACATTTGGTTCTACATTTGTTTTATTTCGTCCTAATAACACTTGCGCTTTCCTATGGGTTTTACCAGAAGGCAATTTGTCCATGTTCTTGTCACATTCACTGGGTTCCTGAGCACTACAAGATGTAGTGTTTGCCTCTGTGGTTAGGTGTTCCTTTGAGGTTTTTATTGTCATCACAACATAATCATGACCACATATTGAATGAAGGTCCTGTTCCATCACATCTTTTGCTGAGAACTGTACAGGATTCAACTTGAATTTTGGTTGTGTTGTATTATTATCTATATTGAAGTAAGAAACTTTTACATATGTCTGCAGCATACTCTGACAGCCATCTACCCTTAGTTCTTCTAATCCATTTTCATTTGTATCTAATTTATGTTCAGAAATATCAAGACTACATTCCTGTTTATTGTTACGTGGAGGTAGCTGTGTAAAATTGTGCTTTATGTTGTGTTCAGCTGCATTTAACATTGAGCCTTCACTAATCGCCTTCTCATCAAGTCCTCTCAATCCCATTGAAGGGTAGGTAGGTTCTGAAAGAAACACGTGCGTCTGTTCAGGCTTGTGGGTTTCTTCATACAGGATATTCTGTCTGATCACCTGTTCACTGTTTTCCCTGATGCCTTTCTGGGAAATAGGATTCAAATCTAGCACTTCTTTGGATTTGTTCTTTTTCGGAACACTTTTTTCCAATACTGTATTTTATTCTTTTCTTTTTAGGTGTGTCTCTTTCATATTCTATGAAATCAAAAACTAACTTAGATATAATATCATCAACAATTTGATACTGGTTACTCTGTGCAAAATTTCGGTGTTGTTCACTAAGAAGGTGCATGTCCAGATCTTCATATTTCTGTAAGCAACATTCACAATATCCTTTCTTTTTCTTTTCTTTTAACTGGATATGAATGGGACCTCCACCACACTTATCACCATCTGTATGAATTCTTAATTTGGTCTGAGTTTGCTTTTGGATGCTGGATGGCTTATCTATATCAAATGGACCGCAGGGCTTCTGGGTTGAATAGTTTATAGAAGGCATATTGGTCAGCTGAAGGGAAAATGGCCTATAAAATTGACTCATATCTTCAACCTTTACAAAAGGCTTTTGGATTCTTCCTGTTCTTACTTTTTGTGTTCCAACACCAACTCCCCCCCCCCCCCCACATCTCTTACAGAAGTATTTGACTTCTTCAACACATACAACTCTTTTTTTCTTTTGTTCAGTGTAGTATTTAATGTATGATCCTTGATAGCTTTTTCAACTAACAATCTTCCTCGGCTTAAAAATACTGTTTCTGGAGACTTAAATGAACTTGCATCATGGCTGGGATGAGGTGAGGTAGCTTCTGCAGTATATGCAGATTCTGGACTTGGAACAGGAGAAATTCGACACAGTGTTTGTGCAAATTTAGCTTCATTTTTATTTGAAAAAAGATAGCTGATATCTTTGCTGAGAAATTCTTCCACCTGCCTGGAAACGTCTTTGCTGGGGATCCTCATGGCTTCCGAGCTCATGGCAACTGCCAGGCACCTACATTCTGGGTTCCAACCCGGTTCCGTCGTGGGCGAAAACCAGGCTTCACTGGTCCAATGGACCCTTTCCTGGGCCAGGAGCCTCTGGGTAAGAGAGGAACGGCGTCAGCAGACCGGGTTTCCTAGCCGGGCTACCGCTCTGGCTCCAGGGTGTGGAGGAGGAAGGTGAAAAGCACAAACGAGACTTAGTTTTAGTTTTTGAGGAACTTCTATATTGCTACAGTAATTTGTATTCCTATCAAAAGTGCATAAGGATTCTTCCCCCCACCTCCGAATCCTCAACAGCATTTTAAAAAATTAAAAAAAAAACTTTATATATTTGACAGAGAGGGAGAGAGAGGGAGAGAATGGTCATGCCAGGGCTTCCAGCCACTGCAAACGAACTTCAGACACATGCGCCCCCTTGTGCATCTGGCTAACATGGGTCCTGGGGAATAGAACCTGGGTACTTTGGCTTTTCAGACAAATGCCTTAACTGCTAAGCCATCCCTCCAGCCTCTCAACAGCATTTTTTAAAGTAACAGAAATTTATTATTTTACAGGTTTGAAGGTCTGAAGACTGAAATGGCTTTCACTGTTGGCAGAGATGACATACTACTTCTTTAGGCTGGAAGGAAGACTTGGAATGGCTCCTCTGAGTTTTCAGAAGATGCCTTTCTTCCCTGACTTATTGTCTCCCTCTTTCTGCATGATGCTGAGGATGAAACTCTCACAATGAGGGGCAAGTGCTCTGCCACTGAGCAGCATACCCTCAGCTCGCTTCCTCTTTCCTTTCCTCCCTTCCTTCCTTCCTTCCTTCCTTCCTTCCTTCCTTCCTTCCTTCCTTCCTTCCTTCCTTCCTTCCTTTCTTTCTTTCTTTCTTTCTTTCTTTCTTTCTTTCTTTCTTTCTTTCTTTCTTTCTTTCTTTCTTTCTTTTCTTTCTCTGAGTAAGGGACTCACTCTGTAATCCAAGGCTGTCCTCCAATTCAAGGTGATCCTCCTACCTCAGCTTCTGAGTGCTGAAGTGAGCCACTGCACCCAGCTTCTTCCATTATTAAAGCCAGCCACTGGCTATCTCTAAGCCTTGCTCTGACCTCTGCTTTCATTGTCACATCTTCTCTGACTCTGACCTTAAGATTACCTGATGACACTGGGAGAGTCCAGAATAATCTCTCTATTTCAAGGCACCTAGCTTAAACACAACTTCAAAGTCTTCTTTGGGCACAAGGCAACTGACAGGTTCTGGGGTTTGGAACATGGACATCTTTGTACCATTGTTTTATATGCCATGGAAGTTATCATTACCCATTTCATAGACAAAGATACAGAGAGTGGGTGATTTTCCTTGATATCATGTAGTGAGTGACCATCATACTCCAAGTATGAACCAGACCTCAGGTCTCTCTGAACCAACCCCCAGACCTTCCATTCTTTGATAAACACATGTCTATTTCCCTCAACATAAAAGCTTTTGATTGTCACAGAAACACTGTGACCATATGCATGTATATTAGATTTGTGTGGCCACTGTGACAAATCGGCAAAAATGTTGATGTAATAAAAGACCAGAGAAGTATATTCTCCCACTCTTTTGGAAGCCAGGGGTCCAAAATCATATTCTCTGGCAATGGGGCTGGCCTTCAATGGAAGCCTTAGGAAGAGTCTCTTTGGGCTCCTCCATGTTCTGAGGACTGATGGCTATGGCTGCATCACTTGAATTCCTGCCTCTGTCTTCTAGGTTGTCTTCTCTCAGTAGGCAATTGTCCTCTGCTGTTTGTCTTCTGGTCTATCTGTAAATTGTCTTATATGTTTGTCCAAAATCTGTAGGTCAGGCCAGCAGGCTGGAGATTATGTCAGAAGATTTTGTAGCTGTCTTAAGGGAGGATGCTTTCTCTCTGCAAGCCTTGCCTTTGCTCTTAAGACTTTCAGCTAATTGAATAAAAGCCTGTCCATAGTATTGAGGACAATAACTTAAAGTCAACTGTAGATGTTCACAGTGTTTGATGAAATAGCCATGGACAAAAACCCAGTCAGCTTTATATGTGGATGTCACAGCATGCATATCTTCAGAGAAATTATTATTGTTTTTAAAAGATATTTTTATTTATTTATATGAAAGAGAAACAGACAGAGACAGAGAGACAGAGAGAATGGGTGTGCCAGGGCCTCCAGTCACTGAAAATGAACTCCAGATGCATGCGTCCCCTTGTGCATCTGGCTTACATGGGTCCTGGGGAATCGAACCTGGTCCTTTGGCTTCGCAGGCAAGCGCCTTAACTGCTAAGCAATCCCTACTGCCCTGGAGAAATTATTTAGCCTGTTAAACCATCTTATAAAAATTAAGATTTACAAGCTGGAGCTGAGCTAGAAGTCTCCTCCCTGTTGACTAGCTTTTAGGATGCTGGAAAGAGCTATGCAGCCTGTTAGGGAAGAAAAGTCATCCATGGTTTTAACCAGCAATGGCTCCTGCAAGCTTTGCAGCTGGCTAGCCAGGCTAAATGCAACAACTGGTGCAATGGTGACATGTCTGTTATGGGGAAAACCAACGGCTCCCTGACTGGACTTGAAGCCTGCTCCACAGGAGGGAATTCATGCCTGGTACTGAAAACCTAATCAAAAGCCTATGGCTGGGTATGGTAGTTTAAATGTGTGTCCCCCATAGACTTAGGTGTTTTATTAACCCTCATAACTTTGGTCTCCAGTCTCCTGGCTAGAGGAGGTGTTAGCCGGGGGGTGGATCCTGGGATCCAGTCATAAGGTGTGTATTTGGGGGCTGATCTGAATTCTAACCCAGAGGCACACACAGAAGTTTTGAGCTCTGGGGGTCCTGCTTGCTGCACTTGCCTGCTGCTGCTTTTGGTGCTTGCTGGCTGTTTGGTTGTTTCTCTCTGCTTGGATATACGGAAGTAGCTTCTTCTGCCACCGATGGAGCCTCCCCCTGGATCTGTGAGCTTGAAATAAACCCCTCCCTCCCGTTAAACTGTGTCTGGTTTGAAGTTTATCCCAGCAATGTAAAGCTCTCTACAACAGCTGGGGATGTCATAAGCCCTAGGAGAGCAATTACTACTATTGTCTGGCTAAATGGATATATTATGTTCACTAAATTACCCACTAAGTACTTATGTTTATTCTCATATATTAATGCTACTTTCACTCTTTCACTTGGCTAAAGAAGCTTATTCTTTTTAAAAAAATTTTTTTTTGTTATTTTATTTATTTTAGAGCGACAGACGGAGAGAAAGAGACAGAGATAGAGAGAGAGAATGGGTGCGCCAGGGCCTCAAGCCACTGCAAACGAACTCCAGACGCGTGCACCCCCTTGTGCATCTGGCTAACATGGGTCCTGGGGAATCGAGCCTCGAACCGGGGTCCTTAGGCTTCACAGGCAAGCGCTTAATTGCTAAGCCATCTCTCCAGCCCCAAGAAGCTTATTCTTTTTATAGATGGCTGTGACCACTGGGGAGACTCAATACTCACCAAGGTGCTGAGAAGAAATGACAGTGATGTGTTTTGCACGGTGAGACATCTCTATCACACCCTCCAAGGATCATGGACCAACGGTGGAAGAGGTGGCAGAAAGAATGTAAGAGCCGAAGGAAGGGGAGGAGTGCTTTGCAATACACTTCCAGACCCAAAGTGGCCGTGTTATTCATGACTTCACAGTGGCTGATGCTACCTACACAAGACTGCATAATAGGAAGGACAAAACAATGATGCCATCAAAACAGAAGAGAGACTAGTTAGAAAGAAGAAGAGAATTCAGTGGAGGTAGGATTAGGGAGGAGGAAAAGGGAGGGTGGCGTGAGAGGATTACGATCATTGTATGTTGTTTAAATAAATGGAGGTGGTCAACACAAAGTTATTAAGATTTAGATAGCATCACATGACCAGTTGCAAACAAAAGCCTGGCCTTTACTTGTGGTCCACATCTGCTCTCCTTAGAGGAAACTGCTGGGTCCACAAACCCACAGCAGCTGTGTTCTCTGCACAAGACCTAGGCAAGATGGGGCTGGTTATCATTCCACCATGGGTGGGAGGGGCTTGTGAGGGTCACCCCTTCCCGAGGAGCTAATGTCAGTGAGTGGCTGCTGGAGGAAGGAGAGTCATCTCTTCCGTGGCGCATCCACCACTCATAAGGAATGGGAAGCAGAAGAGGAGGGTAAATTGGGTCTACGTGATCATGATGCACTACGTACCTATGAATTTACTAAAGAACAGATAAACATTTAAACAGAAGATGAAATCACCGTGAACTGTTTGGTGCTTATCGTTTCCAGACTTTGCATGTGTTTCTAGAGCTACCTAACATACAGAAGATCTGCACATATGTCCATTTTATATGTGTTATAGATTTGAGTTGCTCTGCAAGCCTTATGTCAAGATGTTTTTATATTTGTACTTGAGATCATCTGTTTCAGTTTTTAGCATCTGTGTAAATATTCAAGGCATGCATGCATCATACGTTACCACTCTCCTCTGTGAGGGACTGTTTTTTTCCAATATCATTACTGTGCATGGTACTTATCATATGCAAAAGTATATCTTTAAATGGCATTAAATGACATAGAATTGTTGCGTCAAGTGGAATTCACATGTTGACATACTCAGAAATGGTGGTCCATGAAGAAGATACTACTTTGTACTTACACACACAGAAAAAGAGTGCTCATTTCCTCCCTTCACCAATTGTGGGACTCATGGAGTTTTTTTTTTTTAATTAAAATTTATTGTATGTTTTATTTTTATTTTTTAAATTAAGAACATACTTTGCCAGAGTCTCAGGGGCCCCCAACACCTCAGCACTGAAGCAGACCAAAAATCAACCCAACATGGCTCAGGGAAATTTTGCGGAAGAGGGGGCGGAAAGAATGTCAGAGTCACATGTTGGGTCATGATATACAGAGGCATTTATGGTACCAATAACTGTGGGCTAACTCCACAATGCACGAGCCATTTACATCAACAAGGAGGGGCCATTGGGAGAGGGTAGATCATGGATGAGCCTATTCAATGTTAGAAAAGAAAACTAATAAATTAAATTAAAAAAAAAAGAATATACTTTGTATGGAAATACATCATGTATTTCCCTCCTGCCTGCCCCCTCCCTCCAGGGGCCCTCCTCAGCGGCACTGTGGTATTCCCCCTGGGGCTGTGGGCTATGCACTGTGAGAGCAGCAGTCAGTTATTGGGGGGAGGGAATGCCTCTGGGCATGATGTCCCTACCTGGGGCTTCTTACAATCTTTCTACCCCCTCTTCCACAAAATTCCCTGAGCCATGGTGAGTGAGTGTTAGGTCTACTTCAGGAATGAGCTCTTAGGAGCCTCTGGAGTTTTGCTTTGGTGTGTCAGCTAGGTGTCTTCTTCAGCCTGGCGCTGATGGTCAGCCTCACCATGGAAATAGCACGGTTGCTTCCTCTGTGGCTCCGCCTGGGCCTTGAATGAGATTCGAGGGATGGTTTACCTCCTCAAGTCTCGCTACCTTCTGAAGAAGAAAAACAGAGTCTCCAACGGAGAGTGAAGTCAGCATAGATCAAATCGGATAGTTATTAATTTAGGGAGAATTTGATGGATAGAGTCCCTCGTTTAGCCAAAGACTAGCGGGAGCTTGACATTGAAGAGCGTAATCTTTGTCTCCATAGGATTCAGACCTGGTTCCCAGTTCCACACATGGGTTCATTTCCACTGAGCGGATCTCTCAGCGAATTGGGAAGCCACTGGTTACCCCAAGGCTGTGTGCCGCTGTTGCACTGATGTGTGCTGTGTGCTGCTTGTCAGGCTGATTGCTTCCAAGTATCAAGACGGGCTGTTGGAGACTGGCTGTCTTCTGGATTCCATCCAGGTCCCTCCATGCTCTGTGTCGGCAGCATGTGGCGTCCTCAGCAACAGGGTCTTACCTTTTACCTCAGGCGAGTAATCACGTGCTTTGACAGAAGCCTGTCTTGTTTTGGGGACCTCATAGATCTCTCTGATGAGTAGCTCAATGTGGGTAACACCTACTTCAGGTACTGCGAGTTACAGGTCAGACTTACAGAGTTTTAACATATCGTGCCTTTCTGGGAAGGAGGAATCATCTGCCACTGATACTTCAGTTTATGCTGTCTTGCTTATCAATGTTATAAAGCATCTTCTCAAATATTTATTGACCAAGTTTACTTCCTTTCCAACATATTACAGGTGCCATTCCTTTATTGATACCTTTTTGTTTTTTCTTTTTAGGAATTCCCTGTTTACTATGCACGCACTTGATTTGCTTACTCTACAAATTACAAACTTCCTCTTTGGTTTTTTTTTTTTTTTTTCTTGCTGGTGAACTTTATTTTTGTCTCATGAATGTTTTTGAATCTGCCAATATTTTCATGTCGTCTAATCTGATAATGTTTTCTCCATGGCTTTTTGTTTTTGTGCCTCGCTCAAGGAATTCATTCCTATTTTCTGTTGGGCTGTGGATAGAAGTTATTGATTTTATATTTTTAGCAAGTAGCTTGCATTTGATCACCATGGTGCTGGCAAAGCCAGATAATGACCCAGCGGTATGATAGCTGGTCTTGGTTTTCATGGCTTCGTATGGAATATGTGGCTTTGACAAAGCTTAGGTCTAAATAGTTTTGAGATTTTTTAAAGAGTTTTTTTTTTTTTTAGTAGCTAGTTATTTATTTATTTGCATGCAGGGAGAGACACAGAGAAGAGGAGAGAGGGAGGGAGGGACGGAGGGGGAGAGAGAGAGAGAGAGAGAGAGAGAGAGAGGGAGGGAGGGAAGGAGAGAGGGAGAGAATGGGCACTCCAGGGCCTCCAGCTACTGCAAACGAACTCCAGATGCATGTACCACTTTGTGCAGCTGGCTTTATGTGGGCACTGGGGAAATTGAGCCTGGGTTGTTGGGGTTTATAGGCAAGTGCCTTAATTGCTCAGTCATCTCTTCAGCCCTAGTCTTGAGTTTTTAAAAACAAGCAGAGAGAGATAGAGATAGAGATAGAGAGAGAGAGAGAGAGACAGAAAGAATGGGTATGCCTAGGCCTCCAGCCGCTGCGAATGGACCCGGGCTCTGTATGGATACTGAGGAAGCAAACCTGGCTCATTAGATTTTGCAGGCAAGCGCATTAACCACTAATCCATCTCTCTAGCCTTAGTTTTGAGTTTTCTTTTTCTTTTTTTTTTTTCTTTTCATTTTTCAGAGGTAGGGTCTCACTCTAGCCCAAGCTGACCTGACACTCACTCTGTAGTCTCAGAGTGCCCTCTCTCACAGTTGATCCTCCTACCTCTGCCTCCCAAGTACTGGGATTACATCACCACACCCGGCCTTAGTTTTGAGTTTTGAAAGTAATTTGTTTTTGTTTATTCACCATGGGATTGTCATATTAATTTTTTTTTGGAAGCATCTAGTACTAGTGAATTCAGCTCCTTATCTCCCCTCCACCCCATCTCTCACTGATAACAGCATTTTGCTCGCAATAGAGTCAGTTCCAAAGGAGGCAGGCGTGCAATGAGTAAACTCAGTCTGGCCTCCACTGCACACGGTAATGGGGTGTGTCTCAGCTGCCCCCCTCACCGGCAGCATCTGTGTGTTGCCTTCACTTCCTGCAACTGATCAAGAATCAGCTCCTGCAAGCTTCATCTGTCATAGTAACGATCCAAGTTGAAGATGGTGTCTGACAGGAAAATTGAGTATTGTCTGAAACAAATACCTGCTGCTTTGCCTGCAGCAGCCTGTCCAGGCCATGCATCACCATCAAGTTGGATGGGTTCAGGTGGCATGCCAGAGTACTAGAAGCATTCGGTATGAGAGATTACACTGCCTCAGGGTGCACTGGGGTTTCCCACTGGACTGCAGTTTTATCTGTTTCAAAGGGAAGTTCAATAGCATTTCTTACATAACAGGCACTGAAAATTCATGCTTTTAATATTTCTTTCTTTTTTATTTTATTTTATTTTTCAAGGCAGGGTCTTACCCTAGCTCAGGCTGACCTGGAATTCACTGTGTAGTCTCAGGACAGCCTTGAACTCATGGCAATCCTCCTACTTCTGCCTCCCAAGGGCTGGGAGTAAAGGTGTGTGCCACCACACCCAGCTCTTAATATTTCTTTCTATGAATTTCTTTATACGATTCATGGATTGAGAGATTGACAGGGATAGACAGGTACTTCGTAACAATTTTTAAATCTTTTTCTTTTTCAAGGTAGAGTCTCACTCTAGCCCAGGCTGGCCTGGAATTCACTATGTAGTCTCAGGGTGGCCTCGAACTCACAGTGATCCTCCTACTTCTGTCTCCTGAGTGCTGGGATTAAAGGCATGAACCATCAGGCCCAGCTCTTGTGGCTTTTTTTTTTTTTTTTTTTTGAGGTAGGGCCTCACTCTAGCCCAGGCTGACCTGTAATTCACTATGTAGACTCAAGGTGGCCTTGAACTCATGGCAATCCTACCTCTGCCTCCCAAGTGCTGGGATTAAAGGCGTGTGTCATCACTCTGGGCTAATTTTGAAATATTTTAAGATTATGTTGCATGTTTAACTTTTCAAGGCATGAATGGTTTCTAAGCAGACACATTGTGAAAGGTTGTATCTAAGTAACCAGAGATAAGAACTGAATATATAGAAAGAGGAAAACTCCCACTGAAAACTAGAATCAAATTCCTTCAAAGGATTATGTGGTTTTTTTTTTTTTAAACAGGGGATGGTGGCTTACATCTGTAATTCTAGCGTTTGGGAGGCTGAGGCAAGAGGATTGCCATGAGTTTGAGGCCAACCTGAACTAGAGTGTGACCTTGTTTCAAAAAAGAAAAACAAGGGCTGGAGAGATGGCTTACCGGTTAAGTGCTTGCCTGTGAAGCCTAAGGACCCCGGTTCGAGGCTCGGTTCCCCAGGTCCCACGTTAGCCAGATGCACAAGGGGGCGCACGGGTCTGGAGTTCGTTTGCAGAGGCTGGAAGCCCTGGCGCGCCCATTCTCTCTCTCTCCCTCTATCTGTCTTTCTCTCTGTGTCTGTCGCTCTCAAATAAATAAATAAATTTTAAAAAAAAAGAAAAACAAATAAACAATAACAAAAACAAACTCAAGGGAAAACGAAACAGGAAAAAATGAATCACATCTTTAAAATGAAAAGTTTTTGTATATGTATATATATATATATATTTAAGTTAAATATTTGAATAGATAATATATTCAAATGTTCACAATTCCAAATCTCTAAAAGATGGACAGTGAGAAATCTTATCTCTAAGGTCCTACCAGAAGGCAATAATGCCAGTTTCTGTTGCATTTTGCCAAGATAATCACATGAAAGCAAATTATATTTCTAATTATCTGTCTATCTACCTCCCTATGTAACCATCCATTATTTATCAAACCTGGGCCATCAGGCTTCATAAGCACCTTTAACCACTGAGCAATCTCTCCAGCTCCCAATCATCTATTTTTATATCTGTCAGCAATCTGTCTGTCTATCTATCTATCTATCTATCTATCTATCTATCTATCTATCTATCTCATCACCATCATCTATCAATGACCTGATGTTATGTTTGTAAGGAAGACTGTCAGGGAAGGCAAGTCATAACTTGTGATCTCAGGGAGAATTTCTTCAGGGCAACTTCAGTTCTCAGAACCCCAGGTAACTGAGCCAGGTTATACAACTTAATGTTTGTTCTTACAGCCGCTTGATTACAGCTATCATCATATCTGTGAATGTACTATCATAGTAACACCCAGATCAGCACTTGATAGTATATAAGTTGGCTCATATTTTAGGCAAGTTAACAAAAGCCACCACAGTCTATTTCTTAACAACCTGGGACTCACTCACATTTTATTGAATACACTTATTCTCCCCAAAGCCAGTATCAACTCCATACTGCTACCTAATGAGGTAACTACCCTGCCCACAAAGAAAGCATGCTGACCCTTCCCTGGAAGAGGATGCAAAGTTCTCCGTCATATGCACTGTTATTCTTGACAACCTATAACTTAAGTATGTTGATATAAAGTTAGATGTCACTGAACCATTTTATGTTAGATGACAAGGGAGGAAACACATGTATTTGCTTAAACTTATACATAAACATTAAAAAAAAACTATGAAAGAACTACTTGTAGCTATGACAATCCTCATTTCAGCAAACGGTCTTATGGTTATGACTGTTGCTTTTTTTTTTTCCCTTTTTCTTCTTCTTTCCTTCCCTTTTGTCCTCCCTTTCCTTTTGCCTGTCCCTTCTCTTCTTTCCTTCTCTTACTTTTCCTTTGTTTCTCTCTCCCTCCCTCCCTCCTTCCCTCCCTCTCTCCCTCCCTTCTTTCCTTCCTTCCTTCCTTCCTTCCTTCCTTCCTTCCTTCCTTCCTTCCTTCCTTCCTTCCTTCCTCCCTCCCTCCCTCCCTCCCTCCCTCCCTCCCTCCCTCCCTCCCTCCCTCCCTCCCTCCTTCCTTCCTTCCTTCCTTCCTTCCTTCCTTCCTTCCTTCCTTCCTTCCATTCTCAGGGTTACAAGTAGCCCAGGCTGGCTCTGAATGTTTTATGTAGTTGAGGATAGCTTTCAACTTCTGATCCTCCTTCCTTCTCCTCCCAAGTGTTAGGATTACAGGTGGGTGCACTCCAATGTCCACCCATGACTCTTATTCTTTTTAATTTAATTAAAATCTATCTTATTTTATTTTTTAAGCTGGCACACAGAGATTTAGTTATAATTCATCCTGGCATTTTCAAAAACAATTTGTCTTAGCTGATTCTCATTTCTTTTCCTCTCCCCAACACCCCGTCCCCTATTTCCCCATCCTTCCCAACACCCCCCTTCTATATTTACATGTCATGTGAGTTTTTGCCCTTTCCTCACCCTTCTACCTACTCATCTCTTTCAAATTTGAGGAGACTGAGACATTCAAATACTCAGGTGGCAGGTATCTATAGCCACCCTCACCCCTATGGCTGCCCTTCAATAACACCCTTAACTAATGGCTGGAAGGAACTGGTGTTTCCATAACCCAGGAGCCTGTCTCTCAAGTGGGTGATCTGTAGGCAAGGTAACTTTGAAGCAAGAGTTCTTCACCTTTTCTTAGTTGCCCTGTGGATCAGATGTCACCATCCACAGAGGGAGCTGCCCTGGTAGTGTTTCATTGCTGGGAGTCATTTTTTTTTTCTCTTTCTCACTTCCCACTCTCCTACTGGGATCTTATCAACTTCTTAAGTAAAAGCCGCTGGCACTTACACCCCATCTCATGTTGTTTCTGGTGACCCAAGTGAAGACAAGTAACTCACCGGGGTAGATACAGGGTCCACATCTAGTCAGCTGGACTCCAGAGTCCACGTTCTTGTCTGTACTGACACCAGGGGCACACGGCAGTGAGCTGGGCAGTGACCCAAGCTTGAGAAAATGTAATGAGTCTGAAGGAGTCTGCGAGGGCAGAGTGTGGTGGGTAATGAGAGACAAGGCCAAAAGCACAACATGGGGTGAAAATACGGGTTCTTGTAGGTCAAGTGGAGCCTTATGAGCATCATCCCAAAAGCAATGAGAAGTGATTTCACAGTCCCGCTAACAGCATGATATGATCGGAGGCCCTCTTCTGAGAGTTAATTCTGGAGACACTGTGAAGGATGAATTAGGGTAAGAGGCTGGAGGGATGCATGTTGGAGCATCAGTTCTGAGGTTATAAGAACAAAAGCCACAGTGTGAACAGGAGAGACTAACTTGATAGGCACTTGCGCTACAGAATCAATGCAGTGTGGCATCTGGTTGTGGTTGGGTGCCTGTGTGGAGAACCAAGGGGTGTGTAGGATGAATTTAACAATGGGATGAGCCATCACCCTAGCTCCCCAAGGGGAAAAAAATTAACACATATTAAACATATCTTGTCTCTCCACATGTTATACAGGTCTTTGCCACATTGTAAAAAACATTGTTGTAGTTACCTTCTCCTTACTGGGATGAAACACCTGGTCAGAAGCAGCTTATGGGAAGGAAAGCGTTTTTATTCAGGCTTACAATTTCCAGGGAAAGCTTCATTATGGCTCATTTCATCATGCATCCAGAGCAGAGAGAGATCCAACAGCCAGAGTTCGAGCTGGCTCAGAACATATCCTAGGGGTAGAGTCAAGATTTCCCCTCCCTGCAGTGATACTTCTCCTCCAGCAGGGCTCTGCCGTCTGGAGACTTAAGTAGGAAGCTTAATCTTAAAAATTACCTGAGGCTATGGGGGCATTTACATTCAAAACCACCACACGAATGTATGCCAAAACATGATTGGCCTGGTGTTCTTGTCCGTAATTTATAGTTATGAGTGGACAGTCACCCACCGTAATTGTTGGTCTCAGATAGATTAGATGAACGTCACTCTTGAGGGCACTGCATGCTGTGAAGGTGAGCTCTTAGAGGCTCAGCAAGCACCAGGCTGTTCATCTTGATCTGTTCGTTTCTGTGTAACTTTTCACCATGGCTCTTTCCAATTTCCATTATTTTTGACCATGTGCTCAACATCCATTGTAATGTCACAAAATGAAGTGTTAGGTGCTCACACTTCACATTTGCTCAGTGCCATGAGGGTTTCCTCTTCCACCTTTTATGATCTGGGGAAAGTTCTCTTCCAATGAAGCTATAAGTCATGCCAGGAAAGGACTTACTGACAGTTAACTCTATTCAATGTGATGAAATTTGGAATCAACTAAGAAACACACCTACCTCTTGGGCAGGTAAGGGAGGGTATCTGCAGAAAGGATTAACTGAGGAAGGAATACCTTTCCACAGCAGGTTGTCCTATATATAAAGTGGCTCCAGGAAAAAAGCACTGTCTTTTGCCTGGCTGTTTTTGCTCTTTGATGGTAGTGCATTTTTTGCAGACATTGGGATCCAGCTTCTTTAGCCTTCCAGTGTGGACTGAAGACCAGACCAGCAGCTCTCCCTGAATCCTCCAGCCTTCAGCACCACATTGGAACTACTGACGCTGCCAGCTTCATTAACTGAGCAGCTACTAGGTTCTCAGCCTCTCCAGCCTGCAGGCAGCCATTGTTGCACTACCCAGCCTATATAATGCACTGCAATCTAAGGCATCCGTTTTGCAATTTGTGTTCATTCTATTGGTCCCTCTAGAGAACCCTGACTAAGACAGACCCCCCCACAGGCACCTTGGAGTATGGACAGAACAATCATTTATGGTGAATATTTAAAAAAAAAAATGTCTACCATGTTAGGAAATGACCCTGGCATTTGGAAGGTGCTGCAGAAGTAGTCTCCTGTGTGACAAATGGTGACATCTTATATTACATGACTTGTGGCATATTGTATTTATTTAAATGAGGACACCTTATGGTGAATGAATGAGTTGAGTCTTTGCCATATCCTTGGGGGCAGCCAGAGCCAGAAAAGGGCCAGACAAATGGGAGGAGCTTTCCAGCAGACAGAGCAGAAGGTGCTGGCCACGTTCCCCCACCTCTCTAAGCACGTGGTAGGTGGGATGAGAAAATGTCCCTGGATTATGGTTTCGTCACCCTCTGTGTTGTGCTTAAGCTAACTTTCTATCAATTGTCAGCATTACTTATGGCTGATTAATCAGCATATTTAATAAAATATATTTTTATTTGTTTATGAAGAGAGAGAGAGAGAGAGAGAGAGAGAGAGAGAGAGAGAGAGCGAGCTTGTGCATGCTGGGACATCTTACCACTGCAAATAAACTCCAGATACATGCCATTCTGTGCATCTGGCTTTTACATGGGTATGGGGAATTGAACCTGAGCTGGCAGGCTTTGCAAGTGTTGTAGTTAGCTTCATGTTGCTTGGATAAACATCCAAACCAGGCACAGTTTATGGAAGGAAGGGATTTATTTCAAGCTTACAGATCCAGGGTAAGTTCTTTCTATGGCAGAAGAAGTTGGTCCCCATTCAGAAATCCAAGCAGGGAGAAACAACCAAATAACCAGCAAAACCCAAAAGCAGCAATCACAAAACTGGCAAGCCAGCAGCAGGGACTCTACCAGAGCTCAGACTGCTCTACATACCTTTTGGCTGGAATTCAGATCCACCTCCCAACACAGCTTAGGGCTGGACCCCAGGATCCGCCTCCAGTGACACTTCTTCCAGCCAGGTGGATGGAGATCCAAATTATAATAAGCTTGAATAAAATACCTGAGTCTATGGGGGACATACATTCAAATGACTACAGCAAGCAAGCCCCTTTAACTTCTGAGCCATCTGGCCAGCCCAGAAGTTTTGTTTGAAGCAGACAAACATCACCATCCTGATCCTTTGCTTCACTCACCAGTTTGCAGCTGGGCATGGTGGCGCATGCCTTTAATCCCAGCCCTCAGGAGGCAGAGGTAGGAGGATCTCTGTGAGTATGAGGTCAGCCAGAGACTACATAGTGAATTGCAGTCAGCCTGGGCTAGAATGAGACCCTTACCTGGAAAAACAAAGCCAAGCAAAAATAAAAAACAAACCCTCACAAACCAATCCCCAGTTTGCTTATTCATGCTTAAATTGTGATGGAAATCAATGACTCATCTGTAAGAAAAGACAGCTTCAGAGCTTTCTCTTCCCCTTTACAGTGTCTAGACCAGAACAGCAACACACTGACTCAGTCAGGAAGCAGATGTGCCCTGTCTGGTGCGAAACTTGAATGAGCTATTTATTCCAAAGTGTGTGTGTGTGTGTGTGTACTTCTGAAGCATACCATATTCCTTTCTCCATCACATCAGACTTTCTCAATAGCTAGTTTTTTTTTTTTTTTTTCTGAGAGCAGGAGAAAATGATGGTTATCTGGGGCCATGTTCTCTTTCATGGGAAAGTGAAGATGTTTCCAGTGTGAAGGGATTTGCTTGCATTAGGTCATGTGCTTCCACATTTTCACCTGGCTGTGAATTAGGTACAGACAGCAAGGGGTAATCAGAGTTTTCATTTTCTGAAATATAGCTCCTCCCCATGTCCTTCATTTGAAGTTCACAGTTCACATACATGCTGGGAAGTCCCCGTGTCAAGTGTTGAACACATTTAGGTCAGGCATGTGGAGGATCAGAGTCCAGTTTCTGGACATTTTTCTAGGAAAAAGCAGAGGAACTCTTTTTAAAAAAAATTTATTTATGAGAGAGAGAGAGAGTGAGAGAGAGAGGGAGAGAGAATGCACACACCAGGCCGCCAGCTGCTGCAAACGAACTCAAATGCATGTACCATCTTGTGCATGTGGCTTACATGGGCCCTGAGGAATTGAACCTGGGTCCTTTGGTTTTGCAGGTAAGCGCCTTAACGGTTAAGCCATTTCTCAAGCCCCAGAGGAGCTCTTGATGGTAGCTTTCTTGTTAATGATTGCTGTTTTTTATGAACCCAGCCAATTACCTGGTCTCTTCTCCCTTTTGCTGGACTGGGTTTGCGGGTGTGCATGGTCTTGCCCGGTGGGTTATGCGGGTTTTGGAGACTTGAACACGGGTGGTTTCAGGCCTTGTACTTGCACAGAAAGTGTACTTAACCACTGAAGTATCCCTCTAGCCCTTAACTCATACTTTTAAAAAAATTAATAATTCAAGCCGGGTTTGGTGGTGCACGCCTTTAATGCCAGCACTCGGGAGGTAGAGGTAGGAGGATTGCCTTGAGTTCGAGGCCACCTTGAGACTCCATAGTGAATTCCAGGTCAGTCTGGGGTAGAGTGAGATCCTACCTCTAAAAACCAAAAAAAAAAAAAAAAAAAAAAAATTAATAATTCAATCACCTATGTACATTCCATTTCTTGATCCCTTCTTAGGTGCCTGGAATTGTGTTCGACTAGGGTATGGAAACATAAAAGCAAAACAAAATAAAGATGAGAAAGATAAATCCTTGCCCCTCAAGATTTTTGTAAGGGTCCCAGAGTAAGGTACTAAAATTGTAATGTGGTTTGATGTGATCCCTGATCCCTCCCTGCCTGTCTGCCTTCCTCTCCTCTTTTTCTTTTTTTCTTTTTTGTTACATGGGGCTGAAGCAAGGGACTCAGATATGCTAGACAAAAACTCTACTACTGATCTAGCAAAATATATATCTCTTCAAATATATGCATATCCAAATCATCTAATATGCTTGTCCGAATCATCCTATATATATTTGGATATGTAGCTTTTCTAATATACTCAATGCATTTCTCTAGAAATAGCCTGGGATATTTACCAAGCTAACTTCAGGTTTGCTAGTGCCCCAAGGATGACCCAGTCAGGTAGACAGACAGATTTCTTCAAAGGAAGGAGTTGGTATTAACACACAAACAGCTGCCGTAAGAAGCCTTGCATGGCTAAGCTATGTCTGGCCCCTGGTTTTTTTTTTTTAAATTTTAATTAGCATTTTCCATGATTATAAAAAAATATCCCATGGTAATTCCCTCCCTACCCCCCCCCCTTTCCCCTTTGAAATTCCATTCTCCATCATATTACCTCCCTATCACAATCATTGTACTTACATATATACAATATCAACCTATTAAGTACCCTCCTCCCTGAGTTTTTATGGCACATGATCCCTGGGCTGTACTTGGGGCTCTCGTTTTTTAGGACAGCTGAAAACCCTCCTGATGGTTCTAACTTTCTGGAGACGTATGTGAGGCAGCATCAACATGGAGCTCAGCATCCGTCAGAACTGTGGGTGAGGAAGGGGTGTATTTGACACATGCCGGAACCCCTGCCTTATTCTCAGTGCTTATGTCAGCTGTCACAGCTGGCTGCTCTTGCTCGGTGACACACAGTTGATTGCTCTGAAATGCTACTTTCGGCCATGCTCCGGAGCGGCCCAGGCACCGCCTGTTGTTTGCCCACCATGAGCAGGAGCTCCGTGCCAGCTTCGCAGCTGCTTGGTAGGAACTGCTGGAATTTCAATGCATTAAATGAAAGGGCTGAGATTTGATGACTGGGACAGGAGAAGGCTGATGAATGTGGACAGATCGGATTCAAGGGCCTCCTTATGGGTGTGTTTAGGTGGTGATTGTAGGCGAGGTGGCAGATGGTGAGTCACACTTCCTATTGATTTAAGTGTGACAGTAAATGCCACTGCACAGTGTCCAAAGAGAAATCATTTTGTTAAATGTTATGATGTGGGAAAGACCCGGGAGGAGGAGAAAGTCATCTTTTCACACTTCTTTACGTACTTCACTTCTTCATGTGTTTCTCATGATAATTCACTCCAAAATAAACCCACAGAATGTTGCCAGCCAAGTCTTTGGTATGCAAATAGATCTTCCACAATCTCAAAATATAAGACCTCTAAGGAAAGTTTAGGGCAGTTTCTTTGTATCAGATGGATGTCAATAGCTACTGAAATGAGGTTTTAAAAATTCCTCTTCTCTTTTCCTAAAAACAAGTTCTGTTTTCTGTCAACTCCTTGTTGCAGTATCAGTAGCCCGTGCACTTTTCTGTAAGCAAGTTTATTGTCTTCCACAAGAGCCAAAATATCCTGCATCCCCTATTTAGTGAAAACCAGAAATGCTTTTCTCCTTTTAAATTGCATGAGATAACTGAGGGAGACAGAAAAACGGCAAAGAAAATCAGGAGCACCATTTCCTTACGTTCTTTGCCTCTTAATTTGGGCTAGGAGCAAGATAACTATTTTTCTGGTAGGTAGTTAGCTAGGGACTGGCTTACAGAAGCATGTGTGCCCCCTTGACTGACCTGGGCAGGACTAGAACCCGCATCTGATCCAGTATCATCCAAGATGGCTGCAAGCAACACCTCAGCAGCAGCTGTTTTTTTTTTATTTTTATTTTTAATTTTTTGATCGTATAGCTTCTGTGGGTTGGCTCTTCCTGAGTCAGCCTCTTGAGCCCACTAACCAATCAGGTCCCTCCCTTAGACTCCTGAGTCTGATGATACGATTCATCTTAATTGGATGTTTAATTCATAGGCATGGGCCTGGCACACGTGTGTAAACTCTCTTGGCCTCTTGGCTCTTGGTTTCTTGTGTATGCTTTTGGCTCCAATTTTCTGGCTTGACTTTTCTAGGTCTCCTTTCTCCCTTCCCAGCCTGGCTGGGATTTCGTTTTATCTGTGTGCTTTGTTGCTTTGGGTGCGATCTCTCTTTGAGCTCTGAGCGCCTTAGTCTCTTTGAACCCCTAGGTGAGGGGTATCTTCTGGCTTGGGCTCTCTTGCTTTGCTTTCCACGGGTGTGTGTGCCCAGACCTTTCTGTGTGAGGGAGCTTTCCTCCATCTCTTCTGGCTTGAGCTTTCCTGCTTGTCTTTCCTTAGGAGCTTAACTATCCCAAAAATAAATCTCAAAATTCATAATTTACCCTTCTCTCAGTCCACATCTTCAATTTTTTTAAAATTTTGTTTCTTGAGGTAGGGTCTCGCTGTGGCCCAGGCTGACCTTCAATTCAATTCACTATGTAGTCTAAGGGTGGCCTTGAACTCATGGTGATCCTCCTACTTCTCTGCCTCCCGAGGGCTGGGATTAAAGGCATGCACCACCATGCCTGGTTACATACTTTCAATTCTTTAATAACTTGGGCAAGGACCCAGAGTTGGGATTCATGGACTCTCGTATTTTTTTAAAAATTTATTTTATTTATTTGAGATAGATAGAGAAGGAGGCAGATAGAGAGATAATGGGCAAACAAGGGCCTTCAGCCACTGCAAACAAACTCCAGGCACATGTACCACCTTGTGCATCTGGCTTATATGGGTCCTGGGGAATCAAACCTGGGTCTTTTGGCTTTGCAGGCAAGCACTTTAACTGCTAAGCCATCCCTCCAGCCCAGACTCTCATATTTTTATGAACATCTAACTCCCCAACTCCCACATCAATCTCCATGTAATCTTTTCCCTTTAGTAGACATCTGGCTGGACAGGAGTCTGGTAGGAGCTTGCTCCAGTTGCCTGCAGCAGGTATCTGCTATTTTTAGTTGTCCAGCATCTCCTTTCACACATACCAGTTTTTCTGTGTAAATTTAAGGTAGGCTTTCATGTATCCCAGATTGGCCTAAGTCCGAGAATGATTTTGAACTTACGATCTTCCTGCCTCCATCTTCCCAGTATTGGAATTGTAGACATGCACCACCGGTGCCAGGTTTATGTGGTGCTGGGAATCAAATTCCGGGCTTTGTGCTACATCTAGTGGAACTGAAATCATACGCTTTGCTTCCATGGTTACAGACGTGGGCATGGCATGCTGCTAGGCTATGCGGTCTTCACACCAGGTGTTCTCCATCCTTTGGACCACACTGGTGAGCCCAGCAGTGAGAAAAGGGATACAAGGAGAACAAATTTTTTTTTTTTTGAGTTCTACCTGAGGAAATTTCTGGTACTGCCAGTAGTTGGTGGGGTTGGGTAAATGATACTGAGAACTTCTCTATTGTCTTGTTGTCTTGTTGTGACTCTATTGATACTCCTGAGTTCACATTTCTTTAAATTTTAACTTACTGTGTGTGTGTGTGTGTGTATACCATGACCTCTTACCACTGCAAATGAACACCAGACACTTGTGCCACTTTTTGCATCTGGCATATTTGTGTGGTTGGGTGGATTGGGAATTGAACCTGGGGAATCCTGAGCTAGTAGGCTTTGCAAGTAAGCACTTTTAGCTGCCATCTTCCCAGCTTCCACATTATTATTTTTTCTTTGTGTGTGGTGGTGGGATATGCATGTGTGTACAGATGTGTGTGTCCCATGTGCACACATGTGGAGGCCAGAGAAAGATGTTGGCTGGCCTTCTTTGTCATTCTTCTACCTTATTTCTTCTGACACAGTCTCCCACTGAACCTGGAGCTCCCACTCTCCCTCCTTTTTCTTTAGTTAGTCTGGCTGACCAGGGAGCCCCAGAGATTTTCTTGTCTCCAGCCACCTTAGCGCTGGGGTTACAGGTACGTTCATCCATGCCAGACTTAAAAGAAAATTAGTTATTTATGAGAGGGAGCAAGAGAGAGAGAGAGAGAGAGAGAGAGAGAGAGAGCGCGAGAGAGAGAGAAGGAGAGAGGGAGAGAGGGAGAGAGAGAGAGAATGGGTGCACCAGGGCATCCGTGGGTGCATTTGGCTTATATGGGTCCTGGGGAATGGAACCTAAATCCTCTGGCTTTGCAGGCAAGTGTCTTAACCACTAAGCCGTCTCTCCAGGCCATGCCATGCCAGGCTTTTTGCATGGCTACTTCGGACCAAAGTCAGGTCCTCATACTTGCACAGCAAGCCTTCTAACCTGCTAAGCCATCTCCCCAGCCCCTGAATCATTTCTCTAACTCAGTTAAAGAATAGTTCTGAAAGCCCTAATTAAGTGAGTATATTGTTTGAGAGAATCATACACCTTTCCACCCTAGTGAAGCACTCATAGTTACAACTGGAATTCAGAGACTGACAATTTCCTTCAATTCCTTATCAGTGCCCTGACAAGTGACACTTCAGCCAAAGCAGATACATGGCAATGGTAGCAACATTTTTCTAGGAGTACAGCTACAGTTTTTTTTTAAATATTTTATTTATTTATGAGAGAGAGAGAGAGAGAGAGAGAGAGAGAGAGAGAGACAGAGACAGAGACAGAGACAGAGACTGAGAGAATGGGCATGCCAGGGCCTCCAGCTACTGCAAACAAAATCCAGATGTATGTGCCCCCTTGTGCATCTGGCTTATGTGGGTCCTGGGAAGATGAACATAGGTCCTTTAGCTTTGTAGACAAATGCCTTAACTGCTAAGTCATCTCTCCAGCCCCAGCTACAGTTTTGAGTAATCATCCTCTGTCAATGTTGAGTAAGAACACAGTGTAGAGTTTTAGACAGGGTTACCTTCCAGAAGGCCAAATCTATAGTAGAATTGGTACAGGATTAAAATTCATAAGGCATCTGATTTAGCCGGCTTTATCAATTCATCTCTCCCATGGACATTACCCATTTAAAATCAATGTCATTTCCTTTCCCTTTATAAATTTCCCTTTATGTCAATAATTCTGGCTACATGGGTTATTTTCCATTGTTTTGTATTCTAAACAAATGGACTTGCTCATTTCTTATCCCATCCTTCATTTTCCAATAAAGCAACAGGAGCAAACTAAGTCAGTGACAGGAAGATTAGCTATTTTGTACAGATTTGGCAGGTAGCTGGTAGAGTTTAGATGTGTTTCCCCAAAAGTCCATGTACTAAGGTAAGTCTCTGGGAGGGTGGTCCTGGGAGATGCTGTAGCCTTTAAAAGGCAAGACCCAATGGAAGGTCCTTAGTCATCTAGGAGCATGTGGGAAAGACCTGGGAGGAGGAGAAAGTCATCTTTTCACACTTCTTTCCGTACTTCACTTCTTCATGTGTTGGAAAGAAATGTGGGACTCCCATCGTGTTCTCTTTCTCTGAGTCCTGGCTTGGATGTGACCACTCACTCTCACGGGCTGTCCTGTCATTGTCTTCCACTGTTCTCATCTGCATCCCAAAGCAATGGAACCGTCGTTCTCGGACCTCCAAAACTCTGAAGTAAGGACATTTTCCCACAGGTAGTCAGTGTCAGGTATTTCACTGTAGTAGGTAATGTAGTGACCATCCTTCATGTATATGTGTGATGTCTGTGAAGGCCTGAGGGAAATATGAGGGGTGTTCCTCAATCCTCTCCACCTTATTCTTTGAGACAGGGTCTCTTGCTGAACCTGGGGCCTCACTGATTCAGCTAATCTAGGTAGCCAGTGAGCCTCAGAAATTCCTTTTTCCCACCTTCCTGGTATTAGAGGCATGTGTTGCTGTGACCAGTATTTCACATGGGTACTGGGAAACTGAACTCAATTCTTTACATTTTTATTTTTTTGTATGTGATACTTTCTTGTATATAATGTATTTAGATCTTATTCCTTGTAATAAACTTCTTTTACCTTGCTTCTTCTCCCATTAATATTTTTTTCTTTATTAGTCTGCAGATTACCTTCATGCTTTCTTTCAACTAGTGAGTTAAATTAGAGTTCCTTGAATGATCATGGGTGGAAGGTTATTTACTGTGCAATGAACAACTTGCCACTGGCTCTACCACTGATGAACCTGACTCTGCCTCTACCAGCAACAATTAGCTGCTATTAGCTACCTTGAGAGTGGGGGGGGGGGTGTCTCATGTATCCTTCCCTCTTAATGGTGAAGTATGAATAGGCTCAATCTTGTGCTGGAAACCACAAGTGCTGTGAGTTCATGAGTGCAGTGGCCATGTTTCATGTAGAGGACAGTGTTTTTCAACCCTTATCACCATCCTTACATTCTTTCCCTGAGCCTTGGAGGGGGTGGTTGAGATGTCCTGTTTGAAGGTGAGCAAACAGTAGCTACTTATTCATAGAAATTTTGCCATTTATGCATCTCTGCATTAATCACTGCCCGTTGTTGTAAGAAACTTCTGTGATCAAGGCTTCAAGCAATTAAAATCTATGAGAACAAACCAATATTTAAATCTTTTAAAAATTTATTTGGAGAGAGAAGGCAGGGCGATGGGTATGCCAAGGCCTTTAGCCACTGCAAAAGAACTGCAGACACATGCTACTTTGTGCATCTGGCTTTAGGTGGGTAGTAGGGAATCAAACCCAGGTCATTATGCTCTGCAGACAAGTGCCTTAACTGCTGATCCATCTCTCCAGCCCCAAACAGATATTTAGAAGGCAGTATAATATATGTCCATTAGCATAACCACAGTTGTAGGCTCCTGACTAGGGCCTATGTTCCTAGCCCTAGGCTTTTGGCCAGATTTATAGTTCTAGGCATACAATCCCTCCTGTGGAGTGGACCTCCTATAACATTTATGCCACTGTTGCCCCAGTGGGCATATCTTGCCTGGCAGGATGGTTATGGAGCACACAGGGTTCATATCTGAGTCGTACTGTTGATGGCTTTTCTCCCCCAGCAGCTTGCATATTACCTTTTGGTATGATGAAAGCTAGCTGGCTGGGAGGAAGCTTCCAGCTTATCCCCAGCGTAGTTTCTTTATCTCCTACAGTGGAAACATATGGTGTCTTCAGCATGAGGGACTTCACTGTCTAGTTATGGTGGGCAACCAAGGATAGTGGCAATAGTCAATATTGTTTGAGAGGCTTCTGGTACTTTCCTGACCAACAACGCATTGAAGAAAATCTTCATCCTGGCACTGGAATTTACAATAAATAATTGATGGCTTCTGGGAATAGCTTTCTCCACTCACATACAGGATTTTCATTCAAACATTAAGAAAATTATATTTTAATTGGCTTACCATGTAGTAGGTTTCCATATGGCTCATTCATGTATCTTTAGTTTTGATTCATCCTCCCCCAGTTCCCTTTCCCATCCCTATTTAAACCTTTCCCTCCAAATATATTATCCCCCTCTCTTTTTCTGCCCCATGTGTTCTACTATGCCCTCAGAAAATGTCACCTTCCACCCACATGGGCCCTTTCTAGCTTCTTGGCCTATATAGGTACTCCAATTTATAACCACTAATCTGGAAATTCAAAATTAGGAGGCCCATGTGAGACAAAACATGTGTTGTCAAAGAATGGGCGATGGAACTGAACAGAGAGTTCAGAAAACAAGAAGTAAAAATGGCTAATAAATATTCTTAAAAGTGCTCAACATCCTTAGCCACCAGGGAAATGCAGGCTAAAACTCCTTTGAGATTCTATCTCACTCTAGTCAGAATGGCTAGTATCAAAAACAAACAAACAAACAAACAAATACACACACAAACACCCAAATGGCAACAAATACTGGCGAGGGTTTGGGGAAAGAGAGTTCCTTTTTCAGCAACTATGGAAATCAGTGTGGAAATTTCTCTAAAAAGTCAAAATAGGGGCTGGATAGATGGCTTAGCAGTTAAGTGCTTGCCTGTGAAGCCTAAGGACCCTGGTTTGAGGCTGGATTCCCCAGGACCCACTTAAGCCAGATGCACAAGGGGGCGCATGCATCTGGAGTTCATTTGCAGTGGCTGGAGGCCCTGGTGCGCCCTCTCTCTCTCTCTGCCTATCACTCTCAAATAAACAAATAAATAAATAAAATAAACAAAAATTAAAAATCCAAACTAGAACTACCTTATGACGCAGCTATACCACTCCTAGGTATTTATCTTAAAGCCTCTATACTCCAGTGATAGTTGCTCAACCATGTTTATTGCTGCTTTATTCACAATCACTAGGAAATAGAATCAGCCTAGATGCTACTAATTGCTAAATGAATTATGAAGATTCAGTACATATACCACAATGGACTGCCATTCAGCTGTAAAGAAAAAAAAAATAAAATTATACAACTTGTAGAAAAATAGATGGAATTGGAAATGGTCATATTGAATGAGGTGACACAGGCTCTCTGAACTTAGGTTTTTATACTTGTGTGGCAAGCACTTTACCCACTGAGCCATTTCTCCAGTTCTATACTCTATGATCAATCATTCTATACATATATATGTAACACATATATGTAATATATATTAAGCTTCACCCCAGCTCCTTGTAGATATTATCCTACACATGTGGATTAGAGACCATGGTGCTCACTTCTTCATGTGTGTTGTCCAAACCCTCCAAGTACATTATAGACCATTCTTAGAGACACAAGGCAGTGTTTGGCACTTTGCATCATTCCATATTGTCATGTAGGTACAGTATGAAGAACAGATTCCAATTAGAATTTGAGCACTCAGTCCAGTTGTACAGGTTACACTGACAACATTTCCAGAAGAATCCCAAAGGGTTGCTCACTCATCTCGTCCTCATGTTATACATGCACCGATGTGGTTATCACTTAATAGTGGGATTGTTCTAACTGAATTTCCCTTATAAAGGGACAGGGAAAAAGCATATGAGAAGAAAGGAACAATGTCTGACCTTTAGTCATTCCTTCTTTCTCACCAGGACAGTGAATAGTGTCTTACATTCTTGAGTACTGTTTATTTCAGTGTTTTGGTGCAGAATGACAGCAATTTAATGAAACTCATAACAAATCACTCCTTTAAAATGTTTTTCTTACCTCACTTCAGTTTGTTACTCATCTCACTTTTCCATCCTACATGTCTCTCTGTTAATGTCAATAAAATGATAACAGTCAAGATGTTGTACCCACAGGAAAATGTTAAGATGCTTATGACTTGATATTAGCAAAACACTATTGTTTTTAGAAATGCTGTGTGCGAGTATTCTTTGGTTATTCCCAGCAATGGAGAAAGGTAGCGTGTTAGAACTCTAAATGTCATATGGTCTACGTAGGAGATGCTCTGTGATTGCTTATGCATTGCCATCAGCTCGTGTTTCCTCAGTAGCTTTCTGTAGAACACTATCTTTTTATTACAGCTGCTTGCAAGCAGTCATCGGGCACATTTATCACTTCTAGGTTTTAATACAATTGTAACTCAGGCAATCTGAAATCAATAAAGTTTTAGATAGGGTGTGCCAATAGGATAATGAAAGTGATTTGGACGTGTAGGCATTCATAACATTTGCAGAAATCATTCCTGTCCAGTCATGTGGAGACTCAGAGGTCTGCTGTTGGCAGATGTAAATAAGGTTTGGGGCTTTAAAGAGGCAAATGACTTATTGGGCATGCTACCAGGGAGGCTGTCTTATAAAATCCCTAGGTTAATGTGCACAAAAGAACTATTTAAGGATCAGACTGTGTTCTAAAGGAGGGAGAATGGTTTGATTTTTTTCCCCATATACCTGGAATGGAATGGTAGTTCTTAAAGGGACCTTGGTCATATGCTGGTCTTATTACATAAATGTTGAGCCAAAGACATACAGAGGGGCTGGAGAAATGCCTTAGGAGACAAGAGTACTTTCCACACATGCAAGAGGGCCTGAGGGAGCCTGAGACAGCCTGGATTCGATTGCACAGCGTCCCTTTAAATAGCTGGACTTGGCCATGCATGTTTGTAACCCTAGTCCTATGGGAAACAGAGACTGGAGAATTGCTGGGTGTCTGTAAACAACTTGCTCTGGAATCAATGAGAGACTCTGCGTGGTGGTTTGAATGTACGACTCCTACCTCCATTTCCTTGCGTGTTTGTGATTAAGCCTCCTACTTAGTGTCTACCGGATGGAGCCTTGTTGGAGACATGTGTCATCGGGTGCAGGCCTGGGGAATTTAAAGTTCAGCTTTGTTGCTAGTGCTGGAGTAGCTTCTGCAAGCTACTTTCTCCCCACCGACAGGGCGAGATATGACACCCCAGCTGTCTGCGCTGCCATCCTTTCTCTGCCATGATGAAACTTCTCACTGAAGCTGTGAGCTTAGACAAACCCTTTCCTTCTATAACCTGCCTTGGGTCAGGTGTTTTGTCCCAGCAATGAGAAGGTCATTGCAACACTCTATCTCAAAGAAACATGCATATCGGCATGGCCTCTGCGTGTATACTCATGCATACATACATGCATACACCACACCACAGTGATGCATACATACACATGAAAAAAGGAAGAAATAAAGAAGTTAATGAAAGTGCTTAGTAACCATCCCTTGAGTAAAGTCTGTGCTCTTTTTTTGTCCTTTCTGTCGTCCCTTCCAAACTTCAGAATTCTTCAGATTAATCTAAAAGGCCCCAAAGCCAAGGAAATGGCTCCCACATTGATAAAGCTACACTCTGAGTCTTTGCTCTCCACCATCTCTGTAACTTTGAGGGAGGTGATTTAACATTCCTGAGATCCAACATTTCCACCCATAGAGTGAAAACAACAGTGGTCTTCCAATGAAAATATTAAATTAGCTAACTAGGCATTTAAAACATTAGTACACAACAGGCGTGGTGGCGCACGCCTTTAATCCCAGCACTCAGGACCAGAGGTAGGAGGATGGCTGTGAGCTTGAGGCTATCTTGTGACTACATAGTGAATTCTAGGTCAGCCTGAACCAGAGTGAGACCCTACTTAAAAAAAAAAAAAAAAAAGAAAAAGAAAAGAAAAAGAAAACTAAACCAAAAAACACCCAAAATACTATTACTAGTCCCAAGACATTAACAACAATATCATTAGCTTCAAGTCTTTCTCTTTGATAATAATGAGTAATTGTGCATATACCTAAGTGACTTAAAAGGATTGTTGGCTGTAGCGGTACTAGAAGGTGCTAATTAATATCTTTTGATACTCTTATTTTCAGATTTACTATATTCTTATCTAAATCATAAATTGGAGATTTTTAACAAAGACTAAAGGAGAGGTTGGGTGTGGTGGCACATGCCTTTAATCCCAGTACACCGGAGGCAGAGGTAGGAGAATCACTCTGAGTCTGTGGCCACCCTGAGACTACAGAGTGAATTCCAGGTCAGTCTGGGCTTGAGTGAGACCCTACCTTGAACCACCCCCCCAAAAAAACCCCAAAAGTAAGGGAAAATAAAAATAACACATGTAATTATCTTACATATATTTCACCTTTGGATTATTTGAAAGAAGCCCAGGGAACATTTAAGATTACAAATTTTCAATCCTTTATTTCCCTATGTGATTATTTTTTAAGATTTATTTTTTTTTTTATTAGAGGGGAGGAGAGAATGGGCATGCTAGGGCCTCTATCCACTGCAAACAAACTCCAGATGCATGTGTCACCTTGTGCATCTGGCTTACATGGGACCTGGAGAATCGAACCTGGATCCTTAGGCTTCGTAGGCAAGTGCCTTAACCACTAAGTCATCTCTCTAGCCTGTGATTTTTTTAAAACTATCTTCAGAATTATATTTTTTTAAGGTAAGAAATAACTTTTCATTCATGCTTTATACAAGTGTCTCTGTTTAGGTGTTAGAAGGATTTTTTTTTTTAAATCTCTTAAAATATCTTTAGATAGTGAATGACAGGTATTTGGATGGCCAGGTATTGTCAGTTCAGAATGCAAGATGTATTCAAATCTGGTGAGTAAGTGGATTAAAAAAAACTTTTTAATTACACATTTAAAGTCCTGATTACACCCTAGGGATTTATTTGCTTATGAAAAGTCAAACTATGAATTACAATATTGCAGAATAATTTCCACTTCTTGAGATTAGTTTTACCATTCATTCCACAAATGATTTGTAAAATTTTGCAATTACCTAAAAAACGTCAAGACTACATTACAAAAAGGTACTTAAATATAGATGAGAAAGATAGATGTTTGTTTTCTCCTTTTGTTATTGATATTAAATAAAAGATGGAATGCTTTTTATTTAAAACAGACCCCTCATTTCCCCCCAAATATAATAAGTAAATAGCAATGTGAAGAAAGGCTTTCTTTAAATCTGTTATTCAGTTCAAATGTGTGCTAGGAAAAAGGTATATTGCATATAAAATATAACAACAAAAAAGGGCATTATAAATAGAAAAATAAAACATGTAGAAGAGTCAAATAGTCTGAATACATAGCTTTAAAATCCCAATAGGGAACTACTGTCAGAGGAGAGATCACACATTCGTTAATGTGAGTTGTCAAAGAGAGATATCTCAACACGTTCATCTACTGCTAGAGTTACCCATTGAAACCAGTTCACCAGTCTTCAACAGCAAGCAATAATATCTCAAGTTTTACTGTCTACCATTTAAGATGAGATGAGATAAAAAATTTTCACATAGACATTTTAGCAACATAGGCTCTCCTGACTGAGCGGGAACAGCTACCAACATCCAGTCAGTTCACAGGATAGAGCTCTTCACCAGCCTCACCTCTTCACACAGTAGCAGGGTCTTAAATGGAAAAAGGGCTCTAGTCATTTCCTATTTAAATCATAGGAAGAGATCCTAGAATTAGCTAATGAAAATATCTTTTTTTTTTAAAAAAAAACCATCTAAAATATGCAAAGTTGTGAATAAAAAGTAATGGAAGAAAACTAGCTGGCTAGATTTCCCCTCTTCATGACAGTGATATGGTAAAAATACAAGGAAAATGCTTACCACCCTTTAATTCAGAGACATGGACTCTTTACTTGCTACAGGGCTCAATGTAAAATGAAAAACAACAATAACAAAATCTTTTTGGCTGTAGCTTTAGTAAACAACAAATGAAGAAAAATCTCATGTTCAAGAGGTCTGAGAACCAGGAACACAGACCTTATCATGTGGATGTGGTTCACGTCTACACTCCTCCACAAACTTAGCAAATGAAGAGCTCAGCCTTGTTTTGGTGGAAGGAGGGCAGGGCATCTAGCTCTGGCATCAACACAAGAGTATGCAAACAACCAACACAGGATGGTCACCTCTTCTCCTGAATAACAAAGACGCCGTGTTTGCATATAGAACAGCTTTTGCATTATTGCTCTACATAGAATAATATATTAAGGAACTCAGACTGCACATTACAAACGTAAGGTTCTTTGGTGAAGAATGAAAGAAAACAGTATTTGAGCTTTAAAGAAAACTATCATATCCACGGTTTGTCTTTTATCTATTGATCCGTTGGATTCTCTCGCAGAGCAGGGAGAGGTACTGAGTGAGTTTCACCATGGCGATGATGGCCACTCCCCCCGCCATCATACACGTGGGCCAGAAGAGTGAATGGAACAACACGTTGGAGCTGTACAGTTTGGTCAGGATGACACTCTTCTGGTTTCCTTCCGGGTCAGCGTAGCAGGTGAAGTGTTGGTATTTCCTGAAGTTTTCCATGACGACGTTCACCAGGGACATGGATTCTTCCAAGTTTTTCCCACATTTAGGAATATAGGAGCACTGTGAAGAATGAGATATATTGTCAGCAAAAAATGTGTGTATGTGTGTGTGTGTTATCATAAAAAGGATTGGAATACAATGGAAAGCTTAATTTTATCTGTGAATCAGATGGATTATCTTTTATGTATTCAAACCAGTGCCTTCAGAAACCCTAAGACATCACAAGCTGATTACAATAATGTTTTGAGGTATGTAACCAAGGTGTTTATTTTATTTTAATTTATTCAATTGCTAGGAGAGAGAGAGAGAGAGAGAGAATGAATATGCCAGGGCCTCTTGCCACTGCAAATGAACTGCAGACCATGTGCCACTTTGTGCATCTGACTTTACATGGGCACTGGGGAGTCAAACCCAGAGGGAAGGCTTTGCAAGCAGCCACTTTTAACTTCTGAACCTTCCCCCAACCCCCATGATTTTTATAAATCATCTATATATTTTCTCACTGTCTATTAAAACTTAATTATTGATATGTTGGCTTGATTTAGCTATTTCATATTCCATACATTAAAAAAGTGTTGCCCACTGGATTCTTTTTGTCATAGCTAGTAGAGATGGGTTTTAATTATCCCCTATTGAGTATACTTTCCCATAGATTCAGAGTATAAAACTTTCTGGGTTTTGTCTGTCTATATAATATGAAAGGTTACCACAGCAGACTGATGGCTAATCTTACTTGTCAAGTTGGGATTTAGAGTCACCATGGAAACACCTCTGGTTGTGATTATGAGACTGTTTCCAGAAAGGATTAATTGAGGAGGTAAGACCCATCCTGAATGCGGGTGTGAGCATTCCATGGGCTGGGGTCACAGAACGAATAAGGGCAAAGTGAGCAGAGCACCTGAATCCATTGCCTTCTGCTTGTTGATTGGCAATGTTATGTGACCAGCTGCCTCATACTCCTTCCACCACGCCTTTCCCATAATGGAATTCATACCCTCAAACTGAATGACAAAACAAAGCCTTTCTTCTTTATTAAAATGATTTTACTTATTTATTTGAGATTTTACATATTTATTTATTTTTATACACACACACACACACACACACACACACACACACACATATATATATATATATATATATGGAGAGAGAGAGAGAGAGAGAGAGAGAGAAAGAGAGCAAGCATGGGTATGCCAGGGCCTCCTGCTACTACAAACAAACACCAGATGCATGCACCCACCACTTTGTGCATCTGGCTTTATGTGGGTACCGGGGAATCGAACCTGAGCCAGCAGCCTTTGCAAGCAAGTGCCTTTAATCACTGAACCATCTTCTCAGCCATCTTCCTTCTTAAAACTTGTATTTTTGTCACAGCAGCAGGAAAAGCAACTAATACACCTACCCATATCAAAAGTAATATGGGCCAGGTGTGGTGGCACATGCCTTTAATCACAGCACTCAGGAGGCAGAGGTAGGTGGATCACTGTGATTCGAGGCCACTTTGAGACTATGTAGTGAATTCCAGGTCAGCCTGGGCCAGAGTGAGATCCTACCTCAAAAAACAAAACCAAAAGACCAAAAAAAAAAAAAAAAAAAAGAAAGAAAGAAAGTAATGTGGGCTGAGCAGATGACTCAGTGGTTAAAAGCTCTAGGAGCTCAGATCATCAGATCCTAGCAAAGCATATTTCCTGTAATCCCAACACACCTGTGATGATGGGAGGCCATCAGGAGAATCTTGGTACTTGTGGGCCAGCTAATCTAGTGTTCACAGCAGCAGACAATAAGACACCCTGTCTCAAGTAAGATGGAAGGTGAGGTCCAATACTTTGAGGCTGTCCACTGACCTCATGTGTACCATGGCGTGTGCCTACCAACACACACACATACACACATACACACACACCACACAATAAAACCAAGCCTGGTCTATGCATATATATTTGGCTTGGCTTCATAGTTTTCAACCATACCACTTTGGGCTTCTTTTTTTTAAAATTTTTTTTGTTAATTTATTTATTTATATGAGAGAGATCAAGAGTGAAAGAGGGAGAGAGAGAGAGAGAGAGAGAGGGAGGGAGAGGGAGAGAGAGAAAGAGATTGGGCTTGCCAGGGCTATCCAGCCACTGTAAATGAACTCAAGATGTAGGTGCCACCTTGTGCATCTGGCTTACATGGGTCCTGCAGAACTGAACCTGGGTCCTTTGGCTTTGCAGGCAAATGCCTTAACCACTAAGCCATCTCTCCAGCCCACTTTGGGCTTCCTGTTACTATCATTAAGCAAAGGGCTGTACCTTTGGTGGGCCGTGGAAGGTTCAGGGCTACCGAGAAGAGGTCTGTAATGAGTGGGGGACTCCCACTCAGCATGTTGAAGTCATTTCCCCCATGAGCCAGGGAAAAGTAAACCAGATGCATACATTGCATCCTTCAACCACCATCCTGAAGAAAGACTTCTCATTCTTTTGATATTTTTACCTCCTGCATTTTTCATTTTTTAAAAGTATTTTAACTTGTTTATGAGAGAGAGTGAGCGAGTGCCAGGCCCTCTTGCCCCTGCACACAATTTCCAGACACATGCACCACTTCGTGAATCTGGCTTCACATGGGTACTAGGGAGTCAAGACCAGGCCTGCAGTTTTGTAACCAAGCTCCTTTAACCACTGAGTCATCTCCCCAGTCCCCATCACCTTCTGTGTTTCTTGCTGCCCCTTCCACACATTTTTTTTTTTTTTTTTTTTGAGGTAGGGTCTTGCTCTAGCTCAGGCTGACCTGGAATTCACTCTGTAACCCTAAATTGGCTTCAAACTCACTGCGCTCCTCCTATTTCTGCCTCCCAAGTGCTGGGATTAAAGGCGCGCACCATCACGTATGGGGTTTCTCTTTCTTGCTACACACTCAAATCCTGACCTTTTCCTCTTCATAGCTCTGATTTTTCCTTGCTCTTCCCTAAGCACTCCTCCTCTATTTTCTTTTCCTGCTTTCTTCCTGCCCAGCTGACCCCTTCTCATCTTTCTTCTCTGCATACAGATGGAATTAAATGCTCCTTTGGAATTGTTCTTCTTTGTGGTGCATTAGAAATATTTGGGCATTTTCTTAATTTATAAAGTATTTTTTTTTTCTTTTGACTCATTTTCCTTGGTCTATAAATGCCCAACAACAAGACTGATGTAACAAGGAGTCCCACTTATTACTAGCATTTTCAGTTGGGAATATAAGAGATTTCTGTCACTTCTCAGGGAGATGTGACTATCATCATTTGACTCCCCTCTCAACAGGAACAAAACATTCCCTTACTGTCACTATGTCATCAATGATTAGTTTAATGACTTCCCTGGGTTGTAGTGGTTTCTGATAGGTTCCCTGTGAATCAAACTAATGTTATCAGCATGAATTAGGAAACTATGGCCTCCTTTTCAAAACACTCTTACTTTAGTGGAAAAATTGTAACTTATTTTATGAAAACACCCGTTAACCACATGCTATTACCACTTGCCAATCTATAAATTATAACTCGGATGTTCACATCTATAACTTTCTGATGGGATTGACACCCCTAAGCCTGCACAGTGCACAGCTCACATCACTGCCTATGGAGAAACAGATGAGGTGGGCTATCGCTATTTTGAGGTACATTGATAGGAGGTTTGAGGCAGGATTCTGGAATTTGAGAAAAAAAAATTTAGACTTGTCTATTTTGCAGGATGAAGATATAAAATAAATAAAATGAGTTTCATCTAGTAAAGTCTATTTGGAATACTCCCCCCCCCACTTGACATTATTAGCAGGCACGGAGCACTTTCCTTTGTGGAGCTGTAACAAGGAGTAACTCCACTGTACGTAGCGGGAGCTTCTTGGAATAGTGGGGAGTGGAGGGGCCTGCTGGTGTTGTTCAGTCACGCTTGAGGAGACTCCCGGATGTGGATCCATCAGAATGATGGGGCTGGCTTCTTCAGGTGGATGTGGCTTAGTATGAGACTGAACCTGTGAACATCATAGAGAAATTTTCTCCTTCTTCTCTTCCTCCCTCCCACCCCCAAGTGTCTCACTCTAACCTGTGTTAACCTGGAACTCATTCTACAGTCCAGGCTGGCCTCAAACTCCCAGCAATCCTCCTGCCTCAGCTTCCTGAGTGCTGAGATTACAGATGTGAGCCCCTATTTCCAGCCTGGAACATTTTTAAAAAAAAATTTTTTTTTTGTTCATTTTTTATTTGTTTATTTGAGAGTGACAGACATAGAGAGAAAGACAGATAGAGGGAGAGAGAGAGAATGGGCGCGCCAGGGCCTCCAGCCACTGCAAACGAACTCCAGACGTGCGCCCCCTTGTGCATCTGGCTAACGTGGGACCTGGGGAACCGAGCCTCGAACCGGGGTCCTTAGGCTTCACAGGCAAGCGCTTAACCGCTAAGCCATCTCTCCAGCCCTTTTTTAAAAAAATTTTTTTTTTGTTCATTTTTTATTTGTTTATTTGAGAGTGACAGACATAGAGAGAAAGACAGATAGAGGGAGAGAGAGAGAGAATGGGTAGCCTGGAACATTTTTGACCAGTTGTATGCCTTTGCAACAAAACACTTTCTAGCTGTTATGGGTATAGCTTTGTGTGTGTGTGTGTGTGTGCATCTTTAAAGTTGTCCTGATCATGGCATTTTTTTAAATAACAAAGTTTTAAAAACCATTTTAAAAACAGTAAGACAAAACAAATACAGAGAAGCCAAATGGCTAAATTCAGATGGAACTAATATAGATTATAAATACATCAGATCTTGGTATATTTTTTTGTGCTGAGATAGTTTATAGTGGTAGCTTCGGTGGCTAACAGAAGTAAGTTATTGAAATGATCCCAATAAAAATGGAATTCCATTAAAAATAGAGTATTTCTTTCTCTTTTCTTGTGCTCTGGTGAATTGATTCAACTTAAATTTTTTTTTTGTACGAAATATTTGTCATCCAAATGGCCATAATTCTGCCACTAGGTAAGATGCTTCCAAATAACACAAGATATAAAGCACCCCAGAGACCATCTAGGAGCTGGTTATGAAACTCTAAAGCTGCTATGTACATTTGGGCGGGCTGGGCCGACTCCTGCGCATGCTGAGACTTGGGTCCACCCACAGAGGCGACAGACAGACGCTGGGTGTTCTGAGCTCTTCATGACCTTGCTGCCTGCCACATTAAACACACATACAAACAGCTTCTCCTAGACTGTCATTGTCCCTGAAAATCCCCCCAGATGCCATTCATTTTCCTTTATTACTGGCAGGTCCGTTTGTGATTCATGAATGCGTGAGGTAGGATAATAAGCTCTTGATGTGTTTAACAGGCCTGGTTACTGTGGGCATGTGGTCCCTCAGTACCAATTTCATCTGTGTAATGAGGTTAATAGGGACTTCCTGGCAGGTTTCTTTGAGAATTAAATGATGAATATGCAAAGAGGCTCAATAACTTTCTATTAACACATTTCCTACTGGAATTTCACATTTGTCCACAGGATCCTGTGAAGTTTTTAATCAAGTGTCACACACTAAATTATGAAGCCTCTATGGAAGGAAGGCACAGTTACCAGCTATGTAGTTTTTTCAGGAATGGCTCATCTCGTTCCTAGGCGATCTATGCCAAATTCTGTATTAGGTTCATAAATTTCTCTTCCCTTTGCTCAAGCTATCACCTTGTGTTTCTTCCTGAAGTAGCTATGAGTTTGGAGTGAAGATTTAGTTAACATATAGTTTCATCATGTGTTTGACATATATAAGATTTTATGATTGGTCTATAATATATAGAATATATTTCCATAAAGAATGTTGTACATCTTCTATATGTAGTTGGGAAAATGTAACATACATGGATAAAATAAAAAATATTATTCTTATGTCATTGTTTTAGTAGGATTGGAAAGATTTGGCTTTTAGACTGTGCATGGGAATGTATTATTGCATTATTACATGTATTATTATTTTATTAATACAATATATTTAGGTGCTGATCACAGTGTGCTCACATTATCATCATGGTTGGGGATCATTGCTTTCAGGTCTTACCATAAGGCTCTATGAACTTTCCAGATACACATTTGGTAGAAAACCGTGGCATCTCTTGTCTTAATGCTGAATTTTGTTAGCAAACCTTATCTTCTGTCCCCCAATTCCTTAGATCCTTGAGGGTCAGAAACTTCCAGTTAGTACTGAGAGCCACAGGGATGGCTGTGGGCTTGGCCCTTCCTCTCTCAGCTGTAGACACTGGGTTCTCACCATCTCCCCCGCGTTGCCCCCACTCCTCACTTTCAGTGACAGCGGGTCCTCAGTACGTCCTGACCCTGACCGTCCATTCCTTCCCTCACGCCTCAGCGAAGCTTCAGCCGTCGCACTTCCTTTCTAGTTCTTTGAAGGCTGCTGGCTGGTTTCCTCTCCTAGCCTCACTTCCAGGATCTTTTACGCTGACAGTTATTGTTATTCTCATGACAGGCAGGAAGTTTTGAGAAGCTACCTGTTGGGTTTTCTTAGACATGCTTCACTAGGCGTGTGTGAAGCGAGGAGTGACATGCTGTCATCCCGGAGATAAAAGATGGGGGAGTGCGACTTGGCTGAAACTCCTTACTGTCAGCCCCCTGTCCTTGTGCTGACAGGAAGGGAGCCTTTTTTTTTTTAGGGTTTTTTTTTTTTTTTTTAGGTTTTCTTCATGAGAGGGGTTTGTTTTCCATTTGCTTTTTTTCTAAAAAAATTAAATAAAAGGACATACTTTACTCCAACAATGGGCTAGATATTAAATGAAATCCAATAACTATGACTCAATAAAGTCATTGAGTTCCCACGAATATCATGTCACTGTAGTAGGCAGCAACATGTGGGTGTCAAAAGCAAACAGCACAAGACAGATAATTAGAGACATAAAGAAAAATGCAAGGGCAGGGCGATGGGCTGGGACTTCCGGTGAGGACTTTATCATCACAAGGCAGATCACAAGCTTGTTTCAAGCACTCATCAGTAGCCAGGACATGTTAGTTCACAGCATCCACCGTGAGTCAAACCAACACAACTGCTCATGTGAAACATGCATATTCTTGCTTCCCAAGTCTGAGAATCTTTGGTATTCCGGCCCGCATGCCTATCTTGAACTTCTGGGTTCTGTATATTTGTAAAGGACATAGGTTAAGTTGGGACCTCATTTTTCTTTCCCTTTTTAAGAATTCATCTCATCGTCACCCTTCTTTTATTTATTTATTTGAGAGAGGAAGAGGCAGGTAGAGAGAAAGAGACAATGGGCATACCAGGGCCTTTACCCATTGCAAACGAACTCCAGACTCATGCGCCTCTTGTGCATCTGGCTTATGTGAGTTCTGGGGAATCAAATCAGGGTCCTTAGGATTTGCAGTCAAATGACTTAACCACTAAGCCATTTCTGCAGCCATATTTATTTGTTTATTTATTTTGAGGTAGGGTCTCGTTCTAGCCCAGACTGATTGACCCGGAATTCACTATGTAGTCTCAGGGTGGCCTTCAACTCATGGTGATCATCCTTCCTCTGCCTCCTGAGTTTTGGGATTAAAGGCCTGCGCCACCATGCCTGGCTCTTTAAATATTTTTTAGTCTTTACCTTTAAAGCAGCAGATTTCCTCCACCCACTTCCACACACACACACACAATTTAAAGTCTGGGCCTATTTAAGTTTGAGCTTCTAGTATCTGCTTGAATTTGATGAGCAGGATTATTTGAAGTATTTGGTAGAAGAAATGAAAATAGAAATAAGCATCGTCTGAATATCATCATTTCTTGTAGTATTGAGACAGGCAGGAATTCTGTTTGCCCAGAGCTGTTGTATCTATCACAGTATTTATGCCTGAGGTGGGGGAGAGAAGAAACCTCAAAGATGCAGGAGATGCAGGAAGTCATCCAGAGCCTAGGGGTCAGTTGGTACCTGTGAAGCCCAAACCATGGAGCCCCATGTCCAGTGCGCTGACTAGACCCTGAGTGAGTCGGATATCTATCTAATCTCTCTTTTGTTGATACTGAGAAGGAAAGTTTCTTTTCGTTGCTCTTCTTCTTGGTGCTCAGCTGTTCCACACTTCATTTCTGGTGTGGACTGACTAAACTTCGCCAGGTACGACAGCATTTCTGAATCTATGGCCTAGAGGCAGCTTCTGCAAACATCTAAGAAATATTCCACAATTTAGGGCGCTCATCATGAGGTGCCATTTGTACTTTTTAGGGGCATGCTTCTCAATTCCCTGTCCAAAATCAGCTGCTGTCTGCTCTGCATCAGCTCTGTGACTGCTACTGTGACCTTCTCTGGGGACCCACAGAATTATCTACACGTAATTCTCTAATGTGTTTATGGTCTTCTGCTGGCTTGCAAGGACCTCTTGGAGTATGACAGAATTATGTGGATTCTCACCTTCTAGAATATGCCACCAGAAGGATAAAGATGTCACTGAATTTGGACTTTTCTGAACTCTTGTCCTTAGTTTTTCAGGAACATATTTTGGCATTTTTCTGTTAATTCAGACCTAAATACTTGGTGAAGGAATAACTTTGGGAAGATGTGTTTAGTTTCTGAACTCAGCTCCATAGTGTGAAGTAAGGATAGTAGGGCCCTCCAGCATGTGGGGTTACTCTTTCAATTAAATAAGCTAGCTTGTTTAATATTAATATTAGTATTAGTATTAAGCAGTGCCTGGCACAATGGGAGTTCTTGATAAGTTGAAAGTTACTGTGTCATTTTATTTGTTATTTTAGGAATATGAATGAGATGACTTTTAAAATTTAAAATTCTTTTAGCATATGTGTGCCTGTGGTATGCATGAATGTGTATGAATATTTGAATACATGTGGGCATACATGTATTCAGTAGCACATGCACATATGTGCATGAAGAGCCCAGAGGTTGACATCAGGTGTGACAGAAAGAGAGAGAGAGAGAGAGAGAGAGAGAGAGAGAGAGAGAGAGAGAGAGAGAGAGAGAGAGAGAGAGAGAGAGAATGTGCATGCCAGGGCCTAGCCTCTGCAAATGAACTCCAGACACACATGCCACCTTGTACGTCTGACTTTATGCAAGTACTGGGGAATCGAACCTGGGTCCTTTGGCTTTTCTGGTAAGTTGCTAATAATGATAATTGCTAAATTATCTCTCTCCAGCCCTCAGGTGTCTTTCTTGATTGCTCTCCACCTTATATACTGAAATGGAATCTCTCACATGAACCCAGAGGTCACCAGTTAGGCTAGTCTAGTTCACCAGCTTGCCACAGGGGTCCCCTATTGCCACTTCCTGAGTGCTGGGATTACAGGTGGGCACTATACCCAGCAGGCATTTATGTGAGTGCTGGCGATCTATACTCAGGTTCTCACACTGGCATGGCAAGTGCTCTGTCCATGGAACCACCCCCCACCCATCCCCAAGTGATATGACGGTTACAAGGTTTGAGGACAGTGCTGGGCACACTCTACACAGTGAGCATTTAGTAAGTGATATCTTCTATTTAGAGTCCCAATCTCAACTTCATTTCCTTCCTTTTTTTTTTTTCTCCTGTGCCCTGACCAGTGTGGTGTAGAGGAGGTTCTGAGCTTTGCACAGAATTCCGGGGGCTCTCAGTTGCGAAATGCGATGCTAAATGAGACTCAGCAGTGATTCTGCTGCTATCTGGAAACCTCAGTAGTTGTCACAACCGGGTTGGGGGGTGTGGCTCGGGCAGTGGTTAGAGCTTGGGGACGTTGCTGATTATCTCACAGTCAAGGTCAGAGCCCTGCTTCAGTAGCACAGGCCACAGAGAGTTCTGCTATCCCGAACGTCAACAATGGCCAGGTTGAGCAGCTCTGTCCTAGATGCTACGTGCTTTAAAGTTAGGTAACCCGTGACATTTTGGAAGGGGTAACAAAATGCAGGGTGCCGATGAAGCAGGAGATGTGACCACCTGGGTCACTTCATAAATGTGTTCTCCACAGGAAGTAGTTGTTTTTCCTGTTACAGTTACATATAAATATATAAATGGTATTATACTACATGCTGAAAAGGATAGTTTATTTAAAAAAATTGTTCCAAACTGTATTTTAAACTCACTCTTAAATGAGACAATTATGTTTTTAGAATTCCTGGTGGATTAAAAAAAAAAAAAAAAAGCTTAAACCCCTACAAGTTATCGGAGTCGAGGAGCTCACAAACATGAACATAGTGAATTCACATCCAGCTATTGTTTATGGTTCTAGTGACAGCCTTGTGGCCAGGGGAAGTGGAGGTCCCTGAGTCCCCTTGCAGCTCCCAGAGACTGCCAGCCAGCCCAAGGCCCCACTGAGCATGCCAGCTTATCAGCATTAGCAGCCACACTGGAGAGCTGACAAGAGGATGGGCAATGCATTTAAAGGCAAAGAAAACCAGAGTGTGAAAATTTAAAACTAAAAGCCATTTGAATGTCTGTGTACAGATTGCTGATAGCTCAATCAATACATCGGCCCACTGTTGGCTCAGGGTTGGCATTGTTGTTGCTGCTTTATGGATCTTAGTGCAATTATGCCCATTTCTTGGGAACTGGGTGGTGGTCATTATTTTTTGTGAGGCTGGGGCAGTGTAGCAGGAAGGGGAGGTTGAGATAGGGAATATTTTTTAGTTTTTTTCTCTGCCAGGAATTTGGTAAACATTCCTTGGGTTGAACAGAGAGGGTTAGATGTCCTCCCACCATGGAGAGGTAGTTTGAATGCAGACTCCAGTGTTTGAGCACTAAATCCTCAGTGATACTGCTCTGGAATGTTCTGGAGCCATTAGGAGGTGGAGCCTTGATGGGCTGGGTGTAGGCCTTGACATTTTGTAGTCCAGTCTTGCTTGCTGCTTTCTCTCTTTCTTGCTTCCTTTCTGCTAATATGATGTGACTTGGGATTCCTGCTTCTGCCATATTTTCTCTGACACAATGGACTCAACCTTCTGGAACTGTAAATTTAACTCTTTCCCTCCCTAAGCTGTTCTGGTCAGGTATTTTGTCCCAGCAATGAGAAAGTAACTGATAAAAGATGACTGCATTTTAAAATATTTTATTATTTATTTATTTGACAGAGAAAGAAGGAGAGAGAGAGCGAGGGAGTGAGCTCGTGTGAGCCAGGGCCTCCAGCCAATGGTCAAACAAACTCCAGATGTGTGCGCCCCCTTGTGCAACTGACTAACGTGGGTCCTGGGGAATCAAACCAGGGTCCTTTGGCTTTGTGGGCAAATGCCTTAGCCTCTAAGCCATTCCTCCAGCCCAGATGACTGCATTTTTAGAAATTTCTGATTAAAGGCAGAGGGTGGTTATGCAGAAGATAAAGAATGTTGTCCAGGGAAGTCCACCTCTCATGTTGGGAGTATTTGCTCATGGTGATGGGCAGGGTGGCAAGAGCCTTTGGGACCGGGTAGAAGTTTTGAGAGCCTTGTGTAGTGCTATGACCTGAAATATCATTGAATGGAGGCTCTGATGACCCTCTATTCTCTTTGGGTTGGCATTCCAAAGAGCCACATCCTGAGAGCAATGCCCAGCCCGAAGTAGGGACTCACAGGTGCTGCCGTTTAGATCTAAGTGTTTCAGTCTTACAGCCACACAAGAAGTGGTCTTGAATGTCTGGTATCTATAGGGGCCTGGCAGAAGTAGACAGAAATATTCTTTTTGCAAAAGATGAAATCACTGAAGGTTTAAAGATTTTCATAATTGACTTTGAAACTGATTTCTTTTTTTGAGAGCCAGCTCAAAAAGAGCATTATTTATTTGCTCATTTATTCATGACAAAGTCTCCTGGTATAGCCTTGAACTCAAGACACTCTTACCTCATGAAAGTAATATAAACATTCACATAGTAAAAGCTAACATAAAAGCTAAGAAGAGAAGAAAAAGTGGAAAAGGGCCATCGGGGCTTCAGATATTAATATCACCAAAACAGGCTTTAAAACAACTATAATTACTTTTTATCCAGAGGGATTTAAAGGATAAGAGTTAGACTATTGTTAGAATCTGGAAATGATAAATTGAAACCTAGATGAATATTCTAAAACTGAAAAAAAACACTAAGCAAAAATTGATGCTTAATGGATGACATTACCAATGGATTTGTTAGAATTGCGGAAAGAATTGCTGCAGTGGGTGAATCCACAGGATGAAGTAAGCGGAGAGGAAACAAGCACGACACAGGAGAGGCTACGCCTGGCTGTGACTGGAGTTCCGGAGGGGAAGAGGGAGAGTGAGGACAGACCATGTGCCATGAGGTTACAACTGAGCACTTTCTAAGGGGAAAAAGAACTCTGGGAATGTTAAGAAGACTAAATAAAAACTGCATGTTTTGGCACAGAAGAAAATGATCTTCAAAATAGGCCAAAATTCACAGATGCAGCAATGACAGTGATGGCAGATTTCTGACCAGTAACCAAGTGTGCCAGAAGGCAATGGAAACAGAACACCAGCCAACCCAGACGTGTGCTCCGTGAGCCCGTCACATCCTCCAAGAAGGAAAGAGAAACAAAAAAAAAAATTTTTTTTAGTTGAACAATAACTAAGAAATTTCTCTAGACCAGATGCTATACTAAAATAAATTCCAATTAGTATTTTTCAGGCCATGGAAAACTGATTCCACATGGAGAGCAGAGGCAAAAGACTATGCAATGAAAACAGAAAGCCACGGAGGCCCATGTGAGTTAGTATTTACTGCATATAACAATAACAGGGCTGGGGAGATGGCTTAGTGGTTAAGGAGCTTGCCTTGATTCCCAAGGACCCACATAAAGCAAGATGCACTAGGTGGCGCATGCAGCTGGAGTTCGGTTGCAGTGCCTGGAGGTTCTAGCGAACCCATTCTCTCTCTCTGTCTGCCTCTTTCTCTATCTCACACTCTCTCAAATAAATAAATAAAATAATAGTAATAATAACTTTTACGTGAGCTGAATTAAACAGAATAGCACTGATAACATGCATCTTGACAAAATGACAAGTGGAGTTAAATATTTTAATCTTCTCAGCTGATCAAAACTGCCATTATAACTTCTGGGCTAGCCACTAAAAGTGTAGTCACAGATATAGAGAACGTTAGAGAAAGAAGTGAAGGCAGTGGAATCATACAAGTCATCCATGAAAGACAAACAAAATAAAGAGACCTCTTGCATAAAAATCAGTTCCAGGCAAATTATATTGTGTATGGAAAAGGGGGAAAAAACAGTAGTGCTTAATTTAGGAGAATGCTTTTCTAACCTCAATGTAAGGTAAAAACTTAAAAAACAGGTAATGAAAGCACTGAAGTAAAGATTGACAAAATGTGGTTACAATGAGATTAGAAATGCCTTTTATTGCAAGACATTGTTTAGAGAGTTAAAAACCCATATAAAAAGAGAAGACCTGGGCCACGTGTATCGCCAACAGAGGTTTCTTTTTGTTTGAAACAGGTTTGCACTACGTTGCCCAGGTTAGTCTTGAACTTCTGGGCTCAAGAGATCCTCTCCTCTCAGCCTGCTAAGTAGCCACAACTACCAGACATGTAGCAATCACCTTGTTCATATGCAGACTTAAATAACTTCTAAGATGAATATGAAAAAGAATCAAATTAACAAGTGAGCAAGGGCTTTGAGTTGCTATTGCCTAAAAGAAGCTGGGTAAATGACTGAGAAGTAAAAAACCAGCTAACCCAGAAGAAAACACCACCATCTTAGTAATTAAAGTCGCAGGTGACATCAAGTGTCGGAACCCTCCAACCCACAATGTGGTGGGAAGCGCAACTGACAGAGGCAGTTTGGAAAAGCCTTGCCATGATCTACTACCAAGCTTTAAGGCATGCATAAGCTATGACCCAGATAGTTCACTCTAAGATTTATACCTGTCAGAAATGTGTGGGACTGTGGCACCAAAAATCATACACAAGACCATTCATGACAGAGCTATTTATGGGACTCCCAGCTGTAGATAACTCAAAATGTCTATCAATAGAGTGGAAAGCAAGCTGACATTCCATAAATACAATGGAATGAGGTAAAGTAATGAAAATCAATAAACTACAACCTAATGGAAGGATTCCAATAAAATATGCAGTGTGAAGGAGGTTAGACACAGATGAGAATATTTTGTGATTCCATTTATGGAAGTTTTTAAAAATCAGGTAAAGTAAAATATGACATAAGGATATGTGTGTAGATGGTAAGACTGCCAAGGGAAATAAGGAAACAGTTGTCATCAGAGCCTGGGTGGTGGTTATTAGTCAGAGGGCAGAGCCTATGGTTATTGGAAGGGACATGAAGGGCATTTTGGGGGGCTGGTAAATGGAATATTCTATTTTATTAGTCTTATGGTGGTTACATGGGAGAAGTTCTTTATAATACAGCTATACAGTTTGAGCCTTATTTTTTCTTTTCATGTATGTTTCTGCATGACATTATAATTTACATTAAAAACAGGGATTGGGGCACCCCCCCTAAAAACAAAACAAAACAAAACAAATGCTGACAAGGATCAAGCAGACAGCAGACAAGATCCTGATCCTAAATACAAAATGGATTTATAATGATAACCCCACTTCCTATTTATAGCCTAAGCAATATATTCACAGCCGTAGCGATAAGCTGTCAAAGGGAGGAAATGGAGAGATTCCCTACTATTGGATGCATTTCAACTTTTGTCACTTTCAGTTCCTTGGAGATTTGAGAGTTTTATATGCATTCATCACTGCAGGTCAGCTTTGATTTAAAAAAAAATGACTTGAGGGAAGATCTTAGAGAACAAACAGCTCATGAAGGATGTAAGGCATGGGTTTGCAACCCAGACTTTTAGCTGCTATTGTTTGTGGCTACTACAAATGAAAGAAAATTAGAACAAACATTTTCAAGTAACATTCTTTGAAATATTCATTACAAGGAGTCTTCAGAGATATAAGCAAAAATTCTTTCAAGTTATTTTAACAAAAAATGCAAGATGAGGGCTGGAGAGATGGTTTAGTGGTTATGGTTCTTGCCTGCAAAGCCCAAGGACCATGTTTGACTCTCTAGGTCCCACATAAGCCAGACACATAAGGTGATGCAAGCGTGTAAGGTCACCTATGCACACAAGGTGGTGCGTGCATCTGGAGTTCAACTGCAGTGGCTAGAGGCCCGGGCGCGCCAATTCTCCCTCTCTCTCACATAGAACAAAGGCCAGTCTGTTGGGCTTGCCTTAAAGACAACAACAACAAAAAAAAGTAAGGTGAGATTTCTTCCTTTCCACTTGCATATCAGAGACCAATTCCCTCTGCTGAGCTCTAGCACTGAACCTCTAAACTACTGCACTCCCCCAGGAACTGTGAGAGATAGCACATGAGGGGTGACAACTGGTGAGCAGGGCCAATTATGCTACTTTGGAAGTGGTACCCGATTGCCTTGGCTCATGAGAGTACCCTGGACTGTGGTGGTTTGAGTCAGATGGCCCCCATAAACTCATGTGGTATTGGTCCCTAGCTGGTGACAACCTGGGAGGTCAATGCTTGTTGGACAAAGTACGTCGTTGGAAGCGGGCTTTGAGATATTCTAGCCAGCTTTCTCCCGCCAGAGCCTAGCACCCTCTCTTGCTGCTTCCTTCCTGCTGCCGTGGCAAGGATTAATGTCCAGTCTCTGTTCTATCAGTTTTTTCTTGCTCTTATGAAGCTTCCCCTCAAGACTGTAAGCCAGAACAAACCATTTCCTCCTGTTAGCTGCTTTTGGTTCCATGTTCTTGTATCCGCAATGCCAAGGTAAGTACAACATAGGCAATAAATAGCCATAAACCCCAAAGCCAATGTACTTAGTTTTAAAAAAAAAAAAGATAGTAGCAGGTTTATGAAACAGAAACATTGCTGCTCATCCTTGACCTTTCTAGAGCTTAACAACAGAATAGGTTTTTTTTTTTTTTTTTTTTTTTGAGATAGGATCTTCCTATGTAGCTCCGGATAGGTTGTTATTCACTATGTAGGTCAGACTGACCTTGAATTTGTGGCAGTCTCCTAAATGGGGAGTTACAGGCATGCTCTACCATACCCAGCATGAATGTAAATTTTATGTATAGTTTTCAGGCAATCCATGATTGTGGCACATCTATCATATCGACTCTAATATAACAGTGGCAAATTCAGCTTCCATGAGCACAATATATATGTAGACAGGCCAAAAGTTGGAATAGGTGGACGCATACACACATACACACACCAACGGTTGGGGACACACACACACACACATACACACACAGACACACACACACAAACACACGAACAGTGTGGTCATGGGGCTAAAGTTCTTAGTACAGCTCTGTTTTAATCCTCACAATAATAGTCTTCCCAGGTGGGTATTGTCCTTTTGGAGAAAAAGACCCAAGAACCAGGGAGGCTGAGCTAAGTTCTTATGCTAACAGACCACAGGGAAAAGAAAAACCCAGTTTTACCTTAGGCCTCCCAAATCCATGACAAGTACTCAGTTTTTTGGTATGTACATCTTTGATTAAATTCTGTCCTTTGAAAGACTCAGCCTATTATTCATACAGAAGTGTTGCTTCAAGGGGAAGTCAAAGCTAAGTGCTTTGCCTTGAGGTAGAGGAACAACTGTCCATAGCTTGAATGGGAAACAGACATTTTCTAGGACAGAGTCAGACATGAGTTCTGTGAATGGAATAGGCAGGGCCTGTTGCTTCCTGGTACATTTTCTTTGAAATGCTGGCAGAGGGGAACTTCAGAGATATTGAGGGAGGAGTCCTCAGGCAAGTGGGTCAGGGGAAGAGGGGTGCCAGGCATGCGGTGCACCAAGCTCCTACCTTCTGATTGATCTTCATGGTCTCTTCAGTGTGGTAGAGGAGAAGCTTTTCCCCGGAGGAAGTCAGGTTCACGTACACCTGGAGGCAGGGGTACTGAGAGAGCTTCCAGCAGTCTGGACCACAGCTGAAGGAGCAATTGAATGTCTCAGTGATGGACACATTCAGCAGGGTGCACTGAGACTCTTCGGTCCACACACTGTAGAGAAGGGTCAAGAGAGAGGGCGAGAGAGAGAGAGAGAGAGAGAACACAGGGTAGGAAGGTGTGAGGTACTGAGCTGTAGGAGTCTTCCCCAAATCTATGACACATATACCCATAACATTTATGACTTTGAACAGCTGTATGTTCATTACAACACAGCACAGGACTTTCTCAGTGATGTCCACGGTATATCGCATTGTCTAATACTTTTATATATTTAGTTTTCCTTATTGGATTCACTGGAAAGCATGATGCATATTTTAGTTTTTAAATTTTTTTTTTTCACTGTGCTTTCCAGGCTGGTGTGAGCTCAAGCTAGGTTTCAAGTTGCAATCCTCTCATCTCAGCTGCTCAAGTGCCGTGATCTCAGGTGGGCACCACTGTGCCTGATAGAATGTATCCTTGAGGTAAATCCCTGTACACAGCCTGTCTTTTTGGCTTATACAGCACTTGCCATACCTCAGCCCTCTCTTCCGCTAAGCCTCACAGGGTGCTTTCTTCATTCCAGCCCTGGCCCAGCCCAGTTTGTAGGCAGAGGAGGTATATGGGAGAAGAAGATAGAGGAGGATGGCTTGATGTCCAACTTGACAGATGTAATGATAGTCCTAAGGTCATTCAACAAGGGAAGTGAAGCCAGGTAGGGTGGCTCTTGCCTTTAATCCTACCACTTGGGAGGCTGATGTAGGGGAATTGCCATAAGCTTGATGCCAGCCTTGGGCTATGTAGTGAGTTCCTGGTCAATCTGCACTAGAGTGAGATTCTGCCTCAAAAAAAAAAAAAAAAAAAAGAAAGTAAGGGAAATAAGATAACTCAATGCTTTGGTTATGCCAAGGGTGACCACTGATTATAGCCTCTTTCTCCCTAATCAGTACCTTATACAAATTACCTCCTTTGGTCCAGTCAACAGCTTGATAAAATCGAGTATTAATTCCATTTCAAGGAGAGTGTGTGGGTCACAAAAGCCAGATAACATCTGTAAAGATGTATAGCTGATAATGTGCTAGAAACTGTGGTTCTACCCAGTCTGGTATTTCTCTAAGGTGAAGGCACATTCCATTGTACTGAGCTATTTACCCATGAAAGCAATGGAAAAGAAACATTTCTATGCAGACTAATGGGTTAATCAGCATGCTGTAGGCCCTGGCACCTGGAGAGATTCCTGATCCCCTGTGGGTCAACTTTTACTTTAAAATACCTTTAATTTTGTGATCAAGGTGAGTATTTGCAATCAGGAAGTGACACACTGTAATCAATGTTTAGCTTCTGGATATAAGCTGATTACCATAGTGAGTGGGAAAACAACATGTTTTCATGCTGAGTAACAACCCTTTCCTCTGGCTGGACATGCATCAATAGCTCCCTGCACTTCGGAGTGGCAAGTTTTATCCCAGATGCAGCCTATTCATTGGTCTCCACTGATATGGCAAATTGTATTTTCCTTTACTTTAGCAATGAGGGAAAAAAAAATGTCTCAGATGAGGTCCAAGCAGATGAGAGGGTCTGATAGAGACATTGGAACTAGTGAATACTTAGGACCTGAGGCATCAGGGCTGTTGTGGACAAAAAGGGGATGCAGCTGAAGGCCATCAGAGAAACAGAGTGGAGCAGTCACAGATGTGAAAGATGAACGAATTGCTACATTTCAGCTGGGTTTTGCTTGTAGAGTCAAAGTATTAATTGAGACAGAGAAATGAATGCCCCAAAGTGCTTTGATTCTCATCTGGATTGAAACCTCGTGCTTTTATCTGAGAGGACCTTACTCCTTTGTTTGGACTACCAGAGGACCTTTCTCCACCAGTTCCAGCAATGCTGTGCCCACTTGCCTCAAGGGTCCAATTTGTGGCCGTCAGTGAGGGAGAGCTGCTGCTGGGATTTATCAGGCGGCTTACGGGGAGGGAACATGCTTGCCATGGCACTATTTACTTGGCTCTCTATCTGGTCAGTAAAGTCGGATAAATATGATAATGAAAAGGTCCCTCAATCTGTTACTTCAAAAGACCGCTGTGTATCAGCACAATCGTGACAATATGTTAGAATCACTGAGAAAAGATGCTGATGACTTGGCCTCACTTTAATCCAACCTTCTTGGGTGAGGATGTGGATCAGGGATAGCAAGAGTAGACACTTGGGCGTTTGTGTTCACATGTGGCTTTGTGTCTTACTACAGCCACATGTGAGAGCTGTGTGATGCCAAGCAGTGTTACTAACATCTTTTGAGTCTCAGTGTTGCCATTTTTATAATGAGCATATCCATACCTTATGGAGTATTTGGGAGAAGACACAATAATGTGTTTTGTCATAGGTAGTTTACACATAGGTCTATCTGTATCACTATATCAGATAACTTCTGAAAGTTGCTAGGAAAGATGAGCAAGAGGACCACAGGGTGGAGGAAACAATGACGGAGGAGGGATGGCTGCCCAGTCGTGTTACCTCTGCAGGTAAGAACGCAGGAGGGTGATCCCCAGCAGAAAGTACATCATGATGGAACACACCATCATGGCCAACCCCAGCAGAATGGCCCGGTCCTCGCCAGCCTTTAACGCTGTCACAGTTTTCCTTTTGTCCAGGAGGTCGTGGTCCCTGATTTTTTGGTAGATATTTCTGAATTGAAAACAATACATTATTACATGAGAGTCACAGTTTCTCAGCAAGCTCCAGGGGGAGGGGGGAGGGCGGTAAGTTTCTGTCCCTGCTTTCATAGGGTTGAGAGAGCTACAGGGACCTTCTGAGCATGTTTACGCGGAGTAGCATCTCTGTGTAACCCCTGGCTTCAAACACATAGGCACACCTATATTCATGCATTTACTCTCACACACATATACACACGTGCGCACAATATATGTGCACCTACCCAAAACAGAACTGAACCCTCATTCTTTTTTTTCTTTTTCAGAAAGAGAGAGAAAGACAGAGGGAGAGACAGAGAGGGAGAGAGAGTGAAAATGGGTGTACACCCACCAGGTTCTTCTGCCATGAAAAATGAACTCTGGACTCATGTACCACTTTTTGCATCTGGCTTTACATGGGTCCTGGGGAACTGAACCTGGGCCCATCAGGCTTTGCAAGCAAGTGCCTTTAACCACTGAGCATCTCCCCAGCCCCACCCTCGTTCTTTACCTTGGGACTTATGTGTTACTGTAAAATGAATTTTCCCTTGTCAATTCTATGTGTTGGATTTGTTGACTTAGCATTAATCAAGTTGATCACCATAGTATGTAATCTCTGGATCGACTTAAGCATTGACTCAAAGAAATGGGAACATGTACCAGAAGTCTATCAGCTTACTCCCTGTGTTTCCTCAGTAGGGACAGACAGAATTAATCCTGGATGACATTTTTTTTTCTTGAGCTTATACTAGCTCAGGGCCCTGGGAACCAAACTTTAGAGGCCATGTGTAGTAGTGCCCTAATCTTCTTTTATGTGTATGAGTTGAAAAAGTCAGGCAAGCTACAAACAAGTTAGTCAACTCAAGACCAGGCTCTATAAATCACAGCAGTTTTCTTCACTATTTCCTAGCTGTGTGGTCAGTAATAAGCACCCCGATGTTCTGATTTCCAGTTTACTATAGGCTCAAAGTCATGTTTAAATGCACTGTAATGACTAAGTGAGATGATGTAAGTCAATCATCTGAGACTGATTGACATGTTCTTAGTATGTGTTCCCATTGAAAATGGCAGTGGGATGTTTTATAGTGTTCATGCAAATGTCAGAGCGTCCCAACATTGCCACCATTCTCCAGAGAGTTGTTTTTTTTTTTTTTTTTAAGGACAGAAGTGTGAGTAAATGAATAGATGCAGAGCTGGGGATAGATGCTTGGAATTGAGACAAAGAGAAGTGAAAAAAATAGAGAAAATTCTGGGGTGTTGGATGCCTGGGGAGATATATGAAAAGGCATCTCCAAGAATTTCAATAGGGCTGGTCACAGGGTACAAGTTGGGCCCTTCCAGCTGTTATGTGACAAGGAGGATTTGATCTCCAGAGCAGGATGAATGGGGAGACAATAGCCCTTTGAGTCTGAAAAGAGAAAGACTAGCAGAATGCTACAAGTGGGGAAGGAAATGTTCATCACGTGTTTTTCAGCTTTAGATAAGAAGCCAGTATGTCCAAGAATTGCTTCAGATTTTCTTTTAGGAGTGTGTGTGTGTGTGTGTGTGTGTGTGTGTGTGTGTGTGCATGTGGAAGCCCGAGGGTAAGCTCAGGTACTGTTCCTCAGGAATGCCATCTTGGCACCTACCTACTTTGAGACAGGGTCTCACATTGGGCTGGAGCTCACCAATTAGGCTAGAATGGCTGGCCACTGAGCCCTAAGGGCCCTCCTGTCTCCACCTTTCCACGTCTGGAATTACAGGTGCTTGCAACCAGGCCTGGCTTATTTTACATAGGCTTTTAGGATTGAATTCTATTCCTCATGTTTGCAAGACAAACACCTTACCAACTCAGCTATCTCCCCAGCCCTTAATTGTTATTTACTTGTGTTCCTTGGGAAATAAGACAGAGTGGAATGTAATGGCCAACTTTGCAGGGGAGTCAGCGAGGCCCGTTGTTCATACAACCATGTGTACCACTCAGCACTTTTGTGCAACTCTGTGTTCCAGGGTGGCCTAAATGGTACTAGTGTCTGACATGTGTTCTGATTGGCTAGCCTCTTCTCAGCTGGTTCTTATGTATTTTGATCCCCCATGAAAACATGAGCATGGGCTGGAGAGATGGCTTAGTTGCTAAGGCGCTTGCCCGGGAAGCCTAAGGACCCAGGTTTGATTTCTTAGAACCCATGTAAGCCAGATGTGCAAGGTGGCTCATGTGTCTGGAATTCGTTTGCAGTGGCTGGAGGCCCTGGTGTGCCCATTCTCTCTCTCTGCGTCTTTCTCTTTCTCTCAAATAAGTAAACAATTAATTAATAAAACATTAAAAAAAACCGAGTGTGTATGTATTTAATATATTCCCAAAAGGCTGCAGGGTATTTATTAACCAAGTTATCAGTGCACAAATTAGCTTCTTGCATTCTTTGAAAGTTTTCCTTATGAGACAGTTTCTAAAAACCTTACTCTTTCTATGAGAAGTGAGCATGTTGTAGAAAAAGAACCGTAATAAAATGACACCCTTATTCGTCATCTTTTTTAGAGGTGTGTGTGGGTGTGGGTGTGGGTGTGTATGTGTGCATGCATGCATATATGTGCAGATGCACATGTGCCATGAGCAAGCGCGCAGAGGCCAGGGCTGAGTGTCAGGTGTCCTCCTCCTTGCCTCTTCTGCTTTGTTTCCAGGAGATGGAGTCTCTCCCTAAACCAGGAGATGCTGTTTTGGATCACACTGATTGAAGAGCAAGGCCCAGCAGTTCTTCGGTCTAGCCCACTCCGGACTGGGGTCGCTCACGTCGTGGTCGTGCGGGGTGTGGTGGTACTGGGGCTGGAACTCAGCTCCTCATCCTTGCATGACACCCGTTCTCGCTCACCGAGCCATCTCCTCAGCCTTTTTTATTCATCATCTCTGATGGGTATGTGCTTTCTAGACTTCTCCCAGGCTCATTCGCTTTTATCAGTTCATCACCTTGCCTCTTGGGTCTGAATGGACCACATTTCTCAGTATTTCCCAGTTCCCAAGCCTGGCTAGCGCCTTTGGATTAACTGGTTTGCCCTGCTTTTGCCTTCTGTAGGCTGGCAACCATCCACCCCTTCTAAGGTTCCTGATTTATTTTTGAGGTTTTCTTTGGAAATTGTAGGATGCACATCAAAGCTCTTTAAACTTGACCCTGTGTGAACCTGAGGAACAAATTGGTGCCCATTAGCAGCCAAAGCCAGTGGGCGGAACGAGTTCTGAGGCAGGGAAAGACAGGCGGGGGCTGAGCGGCTTTAAAGTCCTGCTGTAAAACAATAATCTGATGTCACTTGGCTAATATTATTTGTCAACATGTATTTAACTGATGGCTGCCAACGTGATGTGCATTTCTCTCAGCTGGAAGCCAGCAAGGAGTGAGCAATATGCTGGCACCATAGAGCAGAAGGCTGCACATGGCATTGCATGTGACAATCTATACCATAAAATAGATGAGTGTCACTTTCTAGGTCGCTACCAGAACAAGAGACACATGAAAATGATTCAAATGAGCAGTTTCAAAACAAATTACAACTTGGCAATACTTAACAAATGTTCTCATATCTTCTGTCATAGGTAGAAAGGAATGGGAATGATTGGTTTCCATATAGTCTAGACATCTGGGAAATCAGGATATTACCCAGCAAAATGAAAGAGGTGCATGAGTGAGATATATCCACAGAATTCATCAATAAGTGATTATTGAATTAATGGAGAAATGAAAGCATAAATAAAAGAATTTGAAAGAATAAGGAGTTTGTTAGTCTTCCAAATGTATCATGAGTGTTGGTAAACTTTTGTGTCTGGGGACATGGACACTGACTGCCAAATAGAAAGAATGACATGGAAATAAATATCAAAAGGGGTGGCGAGCCCACTGTGGAGTGTTGCATAGTCTTATGTGAGTATAAGAGGAATGTCACGAACAGAGCTTCCAAGGTTGGATCAGAGTAAACAAATGAGACATAGAGTTGAGGGAATCACATGACAAAGGAATCACATGAACAAAGAGATGGAGACGTGCAGCTGGATGGCGACTATCAGAAATGACAACTGTGCTAGTATTTCTGGGAGGAGAGGAGCACAGTTGGAAAGGGGCAGCCACACTGAGAAAGGTAGAAGGGCCAGGGGAAGTTTCTGAATTCATTCTAGAGAGTGGCTTTTCCACACTAGTTAATGGGTAACATGACTAGAATTGAGTCTCCGAGTGATGGCTCTGCCTGTTAGCAGAGATGAGAAGCAGGACAAGACTTAAATCAGGGTGGGGAGGGATGTGGAGATGGTTTCAGTAAAGGATGGCAAAGGACGACGAAGGCTGGATCTTGGATCCAGGAGTGATGGAGAGGAAGAGGCATGTGCAGAAATCACGAGGAGACGACATGTCAGGATTTGGTGATTCACGGACGCTAGATGACAGGCAGCAAGGAGCAAGTGGTTCACCATGTATGCTGCCGTGTTTGGCGAGGGTGACGGTGAACTCGTGGAGAGCGGGAAGGCCCTTGTCCTGCCATGCCTCTCCTCCCCCAGGAATGCAAGCTCAGCTGAGATTTCTGGTCATCGCCACACAGCTGCAAGTTTCCAGGCCTTTGCTCACTGATGCCTTTGTCTGAAAAGCCTTAACTCCTTGTCTCATTTGGTTAACTCTGAATCAACCTTGAAGGCTCTGCTCAAGACATTCCTCCAGGAGCCTTCCCTCACCTCACCGGTTGCTCCCTATCTTGTCCCCCAAAGCTGGGGAAATTCTTTATTTTCCCTGTACTTCAGGTTCCAAAGAGAGGATGTTTGTTGACCTTGCTAATAAAGGAGTGACCAGGCCAAGTGTGGTGGTGACTTATATCTGTAATCCCAGTACTCTGGAGGTTGAGGTAGGAGGGTCTCTGTGAGTTCAAGGCCAGCCTAAGCTACAGAGTGAATTTCAGATCAGTCTGGGCTAGAGTGAGAGCCCGCCTTAAAAAAAAAATATCTGAAATGGCCATTGCATTCATGAACTCACAAAGGCTGTTGTTACCTGCACAGTACAGGGCCCATCAACATTCCCTTATGGATGGTGGGGGCACACACACACACACACACACACACACACACACACACACACACGGTATTCCAGATGAAGTAGAACTAGTTGAAAATAATAAGGGCTCAGTAGAAGGGGATACGAAAAAAAGTAATGGGAGGGGATTATGGTCCAAACACATTATATACATGCATAAAAATGTCAATAAAAAGCTAAAGAAAAAAGGAGAAACAGGCTAATGAGCTTTTGCAGACTCTCTTTGCACAAATTTTCTGTTCTGAGATCAGGTGGAGTAGTAACTAACCTGGTTATGACATGGGATAGAGCCCAAGAATCAAGGGCCAAAGTCTAGCTTTTGGGTGAGTTTGAGTCACTATTCTATGAATAGAGGCACTGTTCATATGTGGCATACTTCAAAATAATTCTTTTGTATTTTGTTCCAGTCTGTTGCTCCCTGGGCTTTCAAAATACAAAAACAAACAAACAAACAGACAAAAGCAAAACTAAGAACAAATAAAAGCCCCAAATGGACATGGGAGCACCCACAGCCTGAAAATGAATGGGCTCATTAAGTGGTCCTTTCCATGCTCACTTGTCTTCAATGGTACTTGAAAGACCATGGATCTGGGACATCAGACCTATGCACCATCTTTCCTGTGAGGAGACGCTTTACTCTTGGTGTTTGCTGGGCTGCCACTCATGGACCTGACGTCTTCTCTCCCCCTGGCTCTTTGTGTCTGTCTGTGTATGAATCTCCAAGAAAGGGGTGAGGGCTTGGGGATGATGGTGATGAAAACAAGGGAGTCATGGCCAGTACAATCCAGCAAAGTAGAGAGTGCAAGGGAAGAGTGAGTCTGGGATATGACTATAAATACAGTTTGGTTCAGAGTGTCACCCAGCAGGAGACATAACATAGGAATTGGACTGTTTGACATAGACTTAGCCTTGGTGTGTCCCAGCAAGGTAGGAAGTTTAAGCCCTGGGGCTGGTTTGGATTCATGGTGAGTCATGAATGGATATGGTGGATAAAACCAATATTATAAATGCTGCAGTATCCACAGGGAACTTTTTGCCCAAACTGTTTTGGAGAACAGCAGTTACTATTGAATGTACAGTAGCAGTCTAAGCATAATAGAAGTCTTTGTAAACAAAATGTTTTCAATTTTCCAATAAAGCTTTATTTTTACCCTAAGTAGTAGTCAACACAGTGTCTTTTTTTTTTCTCCTAATCTCAATGTTTGGATAATTCAAAAAAATTGATATTATGACTCAGCAATTCATAAGCCAATTAGTTATGAATAATATGCATATGTAATGTAGATATAAAGTAAAAAGTGAAGGAAAGATTTTCTCTTTATCTGTCTCCATTTAAATTTAGATTTTCTTGCCACCTGTGCACAGGGAATGGGCAAAGACCATTTATAGGTTCATTTGTTGATATATGTTGACATTTGTAAATCTTCATAAGATGAACTACTATGTGCTCATTTGAGGGTGCAAAGGGAAGAATATAAGTCTCATGGTGATGATCTGATTGGACAGTACCAAAAGGTATTCAGTCAATCCCCAAGGGCCATTTGTCCAAGGGTCAACAGTGCCTGAGGACAAATTCACCAAATGCCAGTTTTCATATTAAAAGATCAGTTCGCTCAGCAGACTTTCCAAAGAGTGTTAGTTTACATATAGTAAGTGGATATGAATACATTTTTCTTCTCAATGTTTTAATGGTATGCTTCAACGTGTTTAATTATGGAGTAAGTTGGTGGGATTTTAAGATTGGTTTCACTTTATGCTCAGCTTCCCACTGTGGCTTAGTCTCTTTATAAATATACTCTCATAAATATACTCATAAATAGCTATTCCTTGAGTATGTGTGCAAGTATATTATTCTAAGAGATATAATAAAAATTTAACATTTCACATGACAGCCTTTCATTTTATACTGATGATTATTCCCCAAAATCATTTTTGGAGTCATTTGCTATTTTGGTAACATGTAAGCATCACTGAGATTTTCATGCTAATTTCCCTTTATGGCCACTTTCATGGATTTGTCAACAATATTAAATAACCACGATTTACTTTAAATAAATCTATTCACAATGTTTATAGTAATTGATTTTTGGATGGCGGCTTTTACAGCTCTTTGAAAATTCAGTGATTTATTTGGACAGTTTTTATTTTGTCCTTATGACACCATCTTACTAAATTTACTAAGTGCTAAATTTGTCTTTGCTCTGGCCCTGCTATTGTAAAGAGAGAGCTCTGGCTGAGAACAGTAGGGTCCTCCTTCCTGGTCTTACTAGTGTGACAAGAGGGCTCTGGTGGGTGGAGCTCCATTGGGCCCTTTGCTGGGAAGAGTGAGGGGGAGAACCAATGGCATGTTCAGCCTGGCCTGCTGATCTAGAGAGGGCACTCCTAGGGGCAGAGCAAGAGACACTAAATGGCAGAGGAGCACAGGGCATGGCCAAGGTAGAGGAGTGGTTGAAGGAAGCCTAGGACAGAGAGAAGATAAAAGATAGTGCCTGGGACCTAGAGGGAAAGGTAGAGAAATAGAGGGACAATGGCTATAGAACCTGAGAAACATGGGTGTAGGGAACTGAATGGAGACCCCAATTATGGGTCCCCTGTGACTCTAGTGGTCCCGCTAACCAATTTAATGTGAGAGAACTGTCTAGCTTTGCAGTAATTGTATAAAATATTAGGGTCAGAGCCACATTCAATAAATTCACCAAAATAATTAATTGGCAAATGGACACAAGTGTGATAAAGTCCGGGTGGCATCTGTAGGCATTAGGAGGGCATTACAGAAGGACCCTCAAGGGCTTCAAAAATTCTGATTGCCAACCAGAGAAACCTTTCTGCAGCTAGTTAGCAGGAGTTAATGCAGAGGTGCATATCTGGTCCACAGTGCTGAGAGTAAGTGACTGTTGTGTTCAGCTGTAAACAGGAAATTTACATGGCTCCCTCCAAGGCTCAGAGAACATTGGGGAAGAGTGGGGAAGAAAGAACGCTAAGAGCTGGAGGATGGGGAGGTGTGCCATGGAACACTGTCTTCTGCACAGACATGACTGGTGTGCTCACTCAGGAGCTCAAAGAAGGTGTGGTTCTCTGCACAAGACTGAGGCCATCAACATTCCATCACGGATGGGGGAGGGGTTCATGAGGCCTCACCCCTCTCCCAGAGGAGCTATTGGCAGTTAATGGTTACCAGGGAAAGGGAGTCATGAATATTAGTCATTTAACCCATGATAAGTTGCACATGCCCCTGTAAATACCAGCCCCTTCTGCTCATATGGGCAGCTTTAACTGATCTCAGTGGGAGACACACACACACACACACACACACACACACACACACACACACACACACACGCACGCAAGTAGGAAGGGCACTAATTGGAAGAAAAAGCAGTCTGTGAGCGTGGGAGGGTGATAAGCGAGGGTAATGGGGGCGAATATGACCAAAATCATTACATACCTGCATGAAATTGTCAAAAATAAAATAAAAATTAAGAAAAACTATTCAAACAGTGGAAAAATTCATTCTTTTCTTTTCTTTCTATTTCTTAAAAGATATATATATATACACTTATTTATTGACAACTTCTATACTTATAGACAACAAGCCATGGTATTTCCCTCCCTTCCCCTTCTCCACTTTCCCCTTCATAACTCTGCTCTCCATTATATCCCTTCCCTCTCTCCATTAGTCTCTCTTTTATTTCAATGTCATAGTCTTTTTTTCTTATTATGAGGGTCTTGTGTGGGTATTGCTAGGCACTGCGAGGTCTTGGATATCAAGGCCAAATTCTGTCCGGATAGTTTCATGTAAGGAGTGGTACCCTTCTTCTGGCTCTCCTATTTTTTCTGCCACCTCTTCTGCAATGGACCCTGAGCCTTGGAGGGTGTGAGATGTTTCAGTGTTGGACACTCCTCCGTCCCTTCTTCTCAGCACTAAGTTGCCTTTTGGGTCATCCCAGTGGTCACTTATTTTCTAAGCTAAATGATGAGTACTCGGATGTTTAGGATGCCATCCTTTTTTACATTAATATATGTGATGTTCCTTTTTATCAGTTCAGTGTTTATAATAAAAACAAGGGATATTTGGTACTTAGTTTGCAATGCTCTTCACTCAACATCTTCCTTCTTCAATTTCTAAAGTAGTTATTGCTGCTCTTCTGCCTTGCCACCTATAATTAAGGGATTGAAGTAAGCCCAACCAACAAGTCTGTTTAGAGATGAACTTATTCCCTCATATTGTTAGGCTTGTGTGATGGAGGCTGGGGATAGAAGCTAGTGTTCTACAGAGGGCAGGTGATCAGGAAAAAGCCAGGTTGGAATTAATGCAATGAAAGACAAAAAGAGTTAAGTTGATTTCAGTGTCTGTTGAGATTAATGCAACATTTGGTTTTGGGAATTTCCAGTGATCTTCTACCATTTACTTGCCCTTCATTTAGTCTGTTTTTCTGGGGACCCACAATTTTTGGGAGTCCTAGGGACTCTAATGTCCGGGCAGGTTCTGCTCTGGGTGGTGGAGTGGAGAAGAGACTTGGGTCTGCCCAGTCCATGAGATGACTGGAGGAGCAGAGCTGGACGGGACACACACTGTCTAGGTTTGCAGTTGGAGAAGAAACAGGGCAGAGTAATTGTAAGATTAGAGAATTCTGCCACATGAACCAGTCAATTGATTTCCAACTAATCAACTTGAAGACATTAATTATCTTAATTCATGATCATCTATCACCAACTTCATTATCACTACCATGACTCTCACCAAGAGTATCCTAAATCACAAGTTTCTCCTCAGTCAACCTTAAAATCTGAGTTGTATCTCCCAAGAGTTTTTCATTCAGGTGTTAAAGATGAAGAGGTGGTGATGGAGAGGCACAGACAGACGGACCACATTCAGCTGGGGATGCCGGATGTGGTGGTGGTGGGGGGGGCTACAGCTTGCAGTCTTTGGTTCACTGTCTTTGTTTGCTTCTATTAATTACAGAGGCCAAATTCAAGTAGTCTGATTGGGCAACATTTTAATTATTTAGAGTGCCATAGTTACAAAAGGAATCTAAACATCTAAAACACAGATCTGATCATTTAAAACGGTTTCCGCTGCTCAGAACAAAGGCCAACTTGGAAGCAAGAACAGCCCTCCAATGTCAGGGAAACCCAAGACCATCTGAGTTATGGCCTTGGGTCCCATCTAGTGCCTTCCCTAGCAACCCCCCAGCTCCCACCCCTGCTGCAGACAGGGAGACAGGACAGAAGAGCATTTCACCCTAGAGACCCTGAAGGACCAGAAGCCTTTTATTTCTCATTATCTCCCCCTTTGTTACTGTGACTTTTGGTTTTGTTTTGTTCTGTTTTGTTATTCAAGGTAGGGTCTCAGTCTAGCCCAGGCTGACCTAGAATTCACTATGGAGTCTCAGGTGGCCTCGAACTCACGGCGATCCTCCTATCTCTGCCTCCTGAGTGCTGGGATTAAAGGTGTAAGCCACCACGGCCAGCTAACTGTGACTTCCTTAGTGTAGACTGTGCCCAGACACTTCCCTTGTCTCCAGAAACTCATAAAGAGGGACTCATCCCTCTGGTTCCTTAGATCCCCAGAGTCTCTCTCTCTCTGACTTGAGGATGCCACCTTGACATGGTGCAAAAACTTTCCTAACAAATTTCTAATTCTAAAGAATTAGAATTCTAAAGGTAACCCCTCTCAGATATCTCTTGCCCAGCCAGCCAGCTCGCCCTCTCCTTATATATTACTAAAAAATCATGCTTGAAATTAAAAACCAAATAAAGCAGTAATTTAGGTGCTGCAGAACTGTGTTGATGTAGAATAATCAGCTAATTATTTGTTCATGTAAACTCCACAATATTGTCAATTTGTCAGTCCTATATTTACTTTCTTTACTCATATATAATTTTCAATTCTATTTTAAAAGTTTCCCCCTCTATTCCAAATATCTTAGCTTTGACAACAATATTGAAGACACCACTAGCTAGTTGTTGAAGCTTTAGAAGCTGGCCAAAATATCTCAGCCTTAGAAGCTAGCTAAAATTTCTTAGCCTTTACTTTCTAATGTACAAAATGGATAAAATAATTTCTATCTTATAAACTAAGATAGCTTTTAATATAAAACATGCACTATGTCATAGTTATTTCTTTAAAATTTTTTTTTTTTTACTTTATTTATTTGAGAGAAAGAGGGAGGGAGAGAAAGGGCATGCCAGGGCCTCTAGCCACTGTAAATCAACTCCAGACACATGCACCCCTTTGTGCATCTGGCTTACATGGGTCCTGGGGAATTGAACTGAGGTCCTTTGGCTTTGCAGGCAAATGCCTTAACCACTAAGCCATCATTCCAGCCCGTTATTTCTTTTTAAAAATATTTTATTTTTATTTATTTGTTTGAGAGAGGGAAAGGGAGGGAAGGAGAGAGAGAGAGAGAGAGAGAGAGAGAGAGGGAGAGAGACAGAGAGAGAAAGGGTGCACCAGGGCTTCCAGCCACTGCAAACAAACTCCAGTTGCATGCGCCACCATGTGCATTTGGCTTATGTGGGTCCTGGGGAATCAAACCAAGGTCCTTTGCCTTTGCAGGCAAATGCCTTAATCGCTAAGCCATCTCTCTAGCCCCATAGTTGTTTCTTAAATGTGAACTCTTTTGTAGAAGAATATTAAAATATATTTAACTTTTTGGTGAGAGAAAATAGATAGTTTTGGAGGTGTGAATGCAAAATGTCCTCCCTCGTCTCATACAGTTTGAATACTCGGTAACCAGCTGGCTGTGGTTTGGAAGGTTGTGGAGAGTTTGGGAAGTGAAGCATTGCTGGAGGACGTATGTCAGGTATGTCACTAAGGGCAGACACTGAGGTTTTTTGTTTTATTTTTGTCCAGCCCACTGGGTGTTCACAGCTAGCTCACCTTTTCTTCTTCCTCCCAGATGATGTGGTGAATTATAATGCTTAGTTGTCTGCTCTGCCATGCTCTCCCCACTGTGGTGAAACTTCCCCTCAAAACTGTAAGCTGAAGTGAGCCCTTTCCTTCCATAAGCTGTCTCTGGTTGACTGTTTGGTCCCAGAAATAGGACAGTAATTGCTACAGTGGTGAAAATGATACATCACATGTCCCTGTTTGGATAATGTCTTAGAACATGAGGAGGGTGAGCGTTGAAGATCACACTGGTCCCATGGGGCAACCCCGCCCTACTAACTGGACATTTGTTTTGACCTCTGAGTTGCAAGACTACATCTACATTTATAGCTGTCTACACCTTTAATGACAATGGCTTAAAACAAAACCAAAAACAAACAGAAAAAGAAATGATAAAATCACATATACAATGTGAGTTTTCTTTCTTTTTTTTTTTTAAATATTTTTTTAAAATATTTTTTGTTTATTTATTTATTTGAGAGCGACAGACACAGAGAGAGAGACAGATAGAGGGAGAGAGAGAGAATGGGCGCGCCAGGGCTTCCAGCCTCTGCAAACGAACTCCAGACGCGTGCGCCCCCTTGTGCATCTGGCTAACGTGGGACCTGGGGAACCGAGCCTCGAACCAGGGTCCTTAGGCTTCACAGGCAAGCGCTTAACCGCTAAGCCATCTCTCCAGCCTAATGTGAGTTTTCTTAAACTGACACATGAAACTTAACAGTGTAACAGTAAAGATGTGCTAATGATCTCTCAACTTGAGAACTAGTGGAAAACACTTTTTTTTTTTTAAATGCAAAAGTGTATAAAAACCTAGAGTTGAATAAAGCAAGCTAGTCTTCAGTGGATCTCTATGATAGCTGTGATGGTTTGATTCAGGTGTCTCCCATAAACTTAGGTGTTCTGAATGCTAGGTTCCCAGCCAATGGAGATTTGGGAATTAACAACTCCTGGAGGAGTGTATTGTTGGGGGCGGGCTTATGGGTGTTATAGCCAGTGTCCCCATGCCAGTGTTTGGCACACTTTCCTGTTGCTATTGTCCACCTTATGTTGGTCAGGAGGTGATGTCCGCCCTCTGCTCATGCCATCATTTTCTCCATCCATGATGGAGCTTCCCCTTGAGTCTGTAAGCCAAAATAAACCCCTGTTTTTTCCCCCACAAGCTGCTCTTGGTCAGGCGACTTCTACCAGCAATGTGAACCTGACTGCAACAGTAGCTATTCTTGATTATTCTTGGCCGAATGTAGAATCACCATGGAAAAACATTTCTAGGTGTGCCTGTCAGGGTGTTGCCTGAAAGGTTTAACCAAGGAGGGAAGATCCACCCTGAATGTGGATGGAAGTCCTCAACTCAATAAAAATAAGAAAGGGAGCTGCATTCTGTCTCCTGAGTGCAGAAGGACCATGGGCTGCTTCCCCATGCTTGTGCTGCCGTGAAAGACTGCACCCTTCCCTCTGTGAGCCAAAATAAACTAGTCCTCAAGTTGCTTTTGTCAGTTATGTTGCTACAGCAACAAGAACAGTTAAGTACAACAGCTTGCTTGGTGTTGTGATGAGCACTGAGGTCTGCTAAACGTGATTGCTGACTCCTTCGCCATAATCTTACTTAAATATTTTATGATTATTGGTGTTATGATGAACACTTGTGGTCTGCTCAAATGACAGCTGTCTCCACAGCTATAATGTTACTTAAATATTATATAATTATCTACCCCATAACTAAGCTAGTATTGTAAAGTATTTGGAAAATTGATAAGGAAAAATTTTCTAGATGTTTGGTTAGGTATTGTGTTGTGTGTGTGTGTGTGTGTGTGTTCATCATTTGTACACACATTTTTACCTTTCTGTTTTCAGTTCATATTATGTCAAAGTGTTTTCAAGTGCTAAGTGATATATTACACTCTTTTATTTCTTTAACTGATTATTGTGAATATTGAAGTGGCTTCCAAACTTTCACTATCATAGATTCTTGTTATAAAGAACAACTTTGCTTTTGAATTTTTTTAAAAGGAATTTTGTCTGTAGAGCAATTCAGGTTTTGTGAAGCAAATAAGCTTTCAAAATAATATTCAAGTAAACTTCCCTTGTGTCCCTCCTGTGCCTCAAACCAGTTATCAATCTGATTTCTATCAGACTCTGCTTGATGGGTGACTTAGGTGGCAATGTGTTGGTAAATGCAGTTTTTTTTTTTAAATTTAGCTTCATTTAAACCACATAATAATACAAGGTCAATGAGAAATCATATTCTGGAGACATGGCTCAGCACTTAAAGGTGCTTGCTTGCAAAGCCTGCTGACCTGTCTTCAATCCCCTAGCACCCAAATAAGATCACATACACATGCATGCATGCATTGTGCGCACGCGTGCGTGCGCGCGCGCGCACACACACACACACACACACACACACACACACACACACACACAGTAGTTCATGTGTCTGGGATTCATTTGCAGTGGCAAGAGACCCTGGTTCATCCTCCCCTGACACAAATAATTTAAAAAAATTAAAAATGGCTGTGGAATTTTATGAACAGTTATCTTCTAAACCCAACCAAGGTAGTTGAATGGAACTGTGTGTTCATCATCTAGTCTTTTTTTTTTTTCTGAGGTAGGGTTTCACTGTAGCCCCGGATGATGTGAAATTCACTATGTAGTCTCAGGCTGGCCTTGAACTCATGGTGATCCTCCTACCTCTGCCTCCCGAGTGCTGGGATTAAAGGCATGCACTACCACTCCTGGCTCATCTACTCTTTTAACAGTGTGACTTTGCTATCTTATCTTTCTTTTTTAAAATTAATTTATTTTTTATTAATTAGTTTTGCACACAGTGAATACAGTCAAGTTGGTACCATTGTTAGGCTCGTCCATGTCCTCCCCCCACCCCCGGCCCCTCCTTGTTGACTATATGGGTCATGCATTATGGAGTTAGCCCTCAGTTATGGGTAGGAGAAATAACTCTGTGTAGACCCAATGAGTGGCTCTGACGTTTTTTCCGCCCCCTCTTCTGCAAAATTTCCCTGAGCCATGTTGGGTTCATTTTGGGTCTGCTTCAGTGATGAGGTGATGGGATTTTGCTATCTTATCTTTCTTATTCCCAACTTGATCCCTCCCCCCATGTTGTCTTTGTTCCATGAATCTTTCCCCCCTCTTGGGAACTCTTACAGTTTCTTCTTTGTTTCCTGCCACTTAGGCCAGAAATCACTTAGTACCTGCTGTGTGGCAGGTATAAGGTTCTGGAAATTCCACAGAGAATAAAGCAGACGCTGATTGGGTAAAGAAGATGATGGGACTTTAGGGTGGCCTAGGAATTCTGATAGGATATCTGCAAGTGGAGTGGGAGTTGGCTGAGCAGTGAGTGGGTGGGAATATGGGTGCGAAAGGGCACTTCTGACAGAGATCAGCCTTTGCCAAGTCACCTGGTTCTAATGAGCAAGTAAGCAAGGACAGCAAAGGCCACAATGCCTGAAGTCCTGCGGCCAGCCAGAGCCCCTCCCACATTTCAGACCACAGTGATCAGTTCCTGTGATGATTGATCTGGAGGGATTTAGAAGCACCAGGGAAACACATCTGTTCTCGGCATGTCTCTGAGCATGTTTCCAAGTAGGTTGAAGTTAGAGGAGGGCAAGACGGCCACCCTGACTGTGGGTGTTACCGTCCCATGGGCTGAGCTGGGGTCCTGGTCTGAATACCGAAGAGAAAGGGAGCTGAGCACCAGTATCCATTGTCTTCTTTCCTTGACCGTGGACACAAGGGGACCAGCTGCCTCACACTCTTGCACCATGTCACCCCTGCCACAACGGACCGTTATCTCCTCAATCGCCTTGGGGATAACTGGTGTCCCCAACAATGAGGGTCCCTTTGGAGGGAGGGGACAGGAATGGGGTTAAGGATGGTACCAACATGGGCTGTTTACACACTGCGTATGTACACAACTAATAAAAAAGTAGAACATCTTCGATGTATAAAATAAAATTTTAATAAAGATAAAACACACACACACACACACACACACACAAACAAACAAAACCCATCCCCCCCTTAAATTGCTTTTGTCAGGTATTTTGTCACAACAGTGAGAAAAGGAACTGACACAGTTGACCACTGAGCTCTGTCACCATCCACTCCGGGTAGTTGGTATGTCTGAAAAGCGCAGCGCCCCAGGACATTTACCTTTTCTCATCATGTCTGTAAGATGAAGAGGGTCGGCCACTGGTCCATATGAACATCTTAGAGGATGCTGGTTCAGAGGCTCTGTCCCTTATGGTGGAAGTCCTGGAGGAGTGGCAGAAAGACCTAGAAGAGGTATACACTGAAGTTAAACCTATTCCCTGGAATTCTGGAACTTTGTATTAACAATTGATAGCTCTCAGAGGACAGGCTCTCTTAAACAACCCTTACTTTTATTTATTTATTTGGTTTTTCCAGGTAGGGTTTCTCTCTAGCCCAGGCTGGCCTGGAATTCACTATGTCGTCCTTAGGCTGGCCTTGAACTCACAGTGATCCTCCTACCTCTGCCTCCTGTGTGTTGGGATTAAAGGTGTGCACCACCACACCCAGCAATCCTTCTACCTCTAACGCTGAGTTTTTGATACCATGGAGGCACTGGCTCTCCATCCTGGCAGTATAGTCAAAAGCAATGGGAATCTTACAAGACAAAGCAACAAAACACTGAAGCCTGGCCCTTCTGTCACCATGGAAATACACTTCTGAGCATGTCTGTGAAGGTGTTTCCAGAGAGGTTTAAGTGATGAGGGAAGACCCACCCTGGATGTAGAGGGCACCTTCCTTGGGCTGGGATCTGGGACTGAATAGAAAGGAGAAAGTGGGTTGAGCACCAGCCTTCATCTCTCTCTGCTTCCTCATAGTGGGAATGCTTTGACCAGCGGTCTTACAGGTGCTGTGGCTGGCACCACCATGTCTCTCCACTGTTTTCTCATTTCATTTTTTAAAACAAATATTTATTTATTTATGAGGGGGGGGGGAACAGACACACTAGGACCTCTAGCCACTTGCAAACAAACTGCAGACACATGCACTATCTTGTGGATCTGGCTTACGTGGGTACTGGAGAATTGAACCTGGGTCCTTAGCCTTTGTAGGCAAAAGCCTCAACCACTAAGCCATCCCTCCAGCCTGCATTCCATTTTTAAAATGTTCTCTCACTGTTTCTAGCACATTGCTAGGTTTGCGAGCCACTGCCTAGGGAATCCAGGTTTTCTAGTTGACGTCAAATTCATATTGCCCCAATTGTCATATCCAAAATACAACAGTTGATATGGTTTTTAGATTTTACCACTGTGACATATTTTCCCAAATTTTGGTTAAGATTTGGATATAAAAATTCTTCTCCCTTCCTCTTCCAATGATTCTTCAATGTTGCCAATGTGGCATGTATGGGAAGAATTTTTTCTTTTAATTTTCTGACTTTTGAAACAAGATCTCAATATATAGCCCAAGTTGAACTCAAATTCATGATCCTCATGTCTCAGCTTCCTGAGTGCTGCGATTACAGTGAACAGCCATCATGTAAGTGAACCATTGCCAGTGTTGTGGGTTCAGCTCATAGCTGTCGAGTCAGCCAGAGGCAATCACAGCAGTTGGGCATGCTCAGTAGTGCCTGGAGGTCAGATTTATGGGATGTAGAGGAAGGGTGTTATAGACCGATTATGTTATTTTGGTTTTAATTTGGCCTTGGAAAAGTTCTTTTGTCTCTAAACATGGCACTAAAATAGTTTATTATTAAGTATTTTCTATCTAGTTTTCTAGAGAGCTAATAATGTGAAACATAAAGATAATTAAACATAAAAATCAAATTTATTTTAATGCATTAGTTCAAAGGAAGGAGGGAAAATGACTCACTCCTTCATGGTGCATAGTAGTGTTATGATATTATTACTGACAATGTACGTAATATTAATATCCTATATGTGATATTAGCAATGAGCATGAGTCTGTAAGTAATATTAGTGCTGCATATGGTATTAATGGTGAGTATGATGCAGGAGGTTATACTAGCTAACATATACATAACATTAACGATGAATGTGAGGCTGGAAGTAATATTAATACTATCTATGTGACAATAATGAGTGTGATGCAGGAAATAATATTAGGTACCTTATACTTTATTCACTGCTACATGCCAGAAACTGCACATAGTAGGAAACCCATATGCATGCACCCATGTTAAGCTTATGCTGCAAAAACCCCACAGGGTGGGTAGTGCTATCATTTCCAAAGCTCAAATGATGCTTTCTGGAGGCTCAGACATTTGCTTCCATTTGGGCACATCCCCTGGGTAGATTTAGAGATGGTGGAGCCGAGCTGTGCTTCAAACCCATGTCTGTTTGCCTCCCATTTTCATTCTTTTCAGAGCGATCCATGCAGGGGTCCAGTGCTTCCCCAGCTGGAGCATGCGTATGAGTGACCTGAGGGGTTCCTACAATGCTGATTCCCAGAGCATGGGTCGGGATGGGCCTGCGATTCTGAATGTCAGAGTCCTTCCGGTGCTGCTGATAGCTCTGAGCAAGTAGCACGAGCATGTCCTCAGCGTGAGTCACTGGTCAGATGCCCGTGTGTCACTAACGAGCTGCATGGCCTTGACAGTCACTTGACCTCTCTAGGGCCTAGTTTCTTTCTTTCTTTCTTTTTTAAATCCATACCATGGAGCACTTGAGATAAATAAGTTTTAGGATCTTTCTCAACTCCAAAAATTTGTCTTTAAGTGGAGACCTAAGCAACAGAGGGTGTGAGGAAGCCAAGCTTAATAACTAGTGTAGATGGAGAAGTCCTACACCCTCCCTTGTTCTAGGATAACAGAGAAATGGAAAGATACACTAAGATGAATGCTCTGTACATCTGTAGGAAGACAGGGATTGAATGTAAGCTGGACATGGTGGCACATGCCTGTAATCCTAACAGTTGGGAGGGAGACAGGAGCATCAGAAGTTTGAAGCCACCCTGGACTACATGGTGTGTTCTACGTTAGCCAGGAATACATAGTGGGATCCTGTCTCAAAAAATTCAAAGACAAAATAAAAACCTAGGCCTGGAGAGGTGGCACGGCAGTTAAGTTCACTTCCTATGCAAACACAAGAGCCTGAGGGGCCCTGAGACTGACAGAGTTCAGATCTCCAGATCTCACGTATCACCTGGGCTGGGCCACATACACCTATAACCCAAGTCCCACAGGGGAGCAGAGACCCAAGAATCATCATGGCCCAGCAAGTTTTCTGGAATCAGTAAAGAGACTGTGTCTGACAACAGGACCCAGTGGAAGACACTCAGCATTCTGCTTCAGCCCCAGTAGGTGAGCACCTTTCCTCCCCCAGCCTGCACACTGCAGGTGAACATATGGGGTGCCGTACCACACCGTGTACAACACCACATCACACATGCACACACACCATAGTGTACACTCATCGCAATTACACAGTGTACATATGATATCACACGTAGATATGACATCACACACACACATACCATAGTGTACACTCATTGCATTACACATGCATACATATGATATCACACACGCAGCATAGTATACACTCATCCCATTACACATGCATACATGTGAGATCACACATACATATGACATCACACACACACATATCACACATACACCATAGTATACACTCATATCATACACACATACATGACATCACACATACCATACTATCCTCTCATCACATTACATACAAATATATGATATAACACATTCATATGACATCACACATACAACATCTTACATAACTATGGCATTACACATACACATATATGACATTACACACACATATACATGCACACAGTGACCTTTTGGGCTGGAGAGATAGCTTAGTGGTTAAGCACTTGCCTATGAACCCTAAGGACCCCAGTTCGAGGCTCGACTCCCCAGGACCCACATTAGCCAGATGCACAAGGGGGCGCATGCATCTGGAGGTCGTTTGCGGTGGCTGGAGGCCCTGGCGCGCCCATTCCCTCTCTCTCTCTCTCTCTGCCTCTTTCTCTGTCTATTGCTCTCAAGTAAATAAATAAAATAAAATAAAGGCCAATCTGTTGGATTTGCCTCAAAAAAATAAAAAAAAAACAAAAAACAAATAAAACCTTTTGAGTCCCCCCGCCAAGAGAAATCAAATCTTCTAGCTGTTTAAAGATCAGGGTTTGGGGATATTTTAAACTATTTATGTTTCTTTTAAAATATTATTATTTATTTATTTGAGAGAGAGAGAGAGAGAGAGAATGGCACTACAGGGTCTCCAACCACTGCAAACAAACAACAGATGCATGTGCCACCTTGTGCATCTGTCTTACATGGGTCCTGGGGAATCAAACCTGGGTCCTTAGGCTTTGCAGGCAAACGCCTTAACTGCTAAGCCAACTCTCCAGCACTATGTTTATTTTTGAACATCTCTAAAATCTCAAATAGGATAGGGACTGACCCCACTATTAAAGCCAGTAGCTTTCAGGAAATTAGAGTGATTTTAACCTAAGCCAAAGGTGTTATTTCTTAAGAATAAGAATCGTCAAAAACTTTCGGAAGTTATTTCAACATAGACCCTGGTGGGAATCTCCAACTGCTATAGTTACTACTTTAAAGGGCTGGGAGTGTAGGGTGATGAAGAACAGAGGCACAGTTTGAGTCTAGATAAAGCAATAAATTACTAAACGCCGTCACAATATTGGTTATTGGCCAGCACTTAATAGGCCCACCATCGATCAGTTCAAAGTCAAGGGGCCTGTGGTGAGTGCCGGTCCTTGGGAGACTTTTCAGGCTGCGTCACTATTCTAACATGCACCTTGCCTCTGTGGCTTTTAAGCTGGTGCAGAAAGGCAAAGATGAAAGATACATTCATTCTAATTAACTGTCTTAAGCTTGTTGGAAAGGACGTAATGATTCCTGAGGTTATTCCAATAAGCAGATTTGAAGTTTTTCCACCTCACTTTTCTTTCATTAAGACAAACTGTTATTTAAAACCTGCTAAGTTGGTTGTTAATTAAAATGAAAGAGAGTTGCTGCCTTTAAAAGACAACAGTATAAAGATTCTGTGGAGGTTGAAAAAGATTTCCAGGCTTCAAAGAAACAACTAGAGTTAAAAAAAAAAAAAGATACTGAAAATTGGTTTAGAGGTTCTCTTCCAGCTCAGAGGTGCTCCTCCTAAACTCCTTAAGACAAGGGGCATTGCGTTTGGTTTGTGATGAGTAAAGTGATACCCAGAGCACAAGGAAAGAAGAGCTCTCTGTGGATCTCTGCCACCTGGAGTCCCAGCGTGCAAACGATCTGCTGTGTTGTGGCTGCACACACCATGGGCAGGACATGAAGGCTTGCACCTAGTTTGTGTCCCTGAGTGACCTAGGCACAGAAAGATTAGCTGAGCCACATCGTGGGACCATGGGTGAATGTGGATTGAAAAACAAAGCTCTGAGAGATGGGTTTGCTAGCATGAATGAAAGGGGGGATAGAGCTGGGCCATTTCTTGGTCTCGGTAATTGACTCAAAGCCCCTTCCCATGCCCCAGTCGCACTTCTCCCAGTTTCTGCCTCGTTGTTGCAGCCACCCCCATTCCACAGGTCCCATTTCCCTGCTTGGCGAAGGAGCTGGCCTGAGTTAAAGCCACATCAGATCCCCTCTATGAAGGAGCTTCCTGATGCCCCCAGAGGCCTCCTCATCTCTGTTCCCAGCTTTGGGTGCTTCTGTCTGTTAAACAAGCCACGGCGATGTTTGTATGAGAATCTACCTTCCCTGCTTGGCAGGCTGTGACCATCAGAAAATGTGACCATGTTGTGACTTTGGCCATATGCTCCATGGCTCATCACTGCTGGCCGTCTATGGCTGACATTTTCTTCTTGAGCCTTCCCTTAGCTTGGCTTGGGGTGTCTTTACATATATATATATATATATATATATATATATTTTTTTTTTGGTGACAGGGTTTCAGGTAGGCCAAGTTGGCCTTGACTTCACTATGTTGCCAAGGATGACCTTGAACTCCTGCTCTTCCTGCCTCCATTTCCAAAGTGCTTGACACACACACACACATATATAAAACTATATATGCATATATATAAAATTATATATGGCATGCAGTGCTGCAGATTGAACCTGGGACCTTGTGCATGCTAAGTGAACCCTCTACCCATTAAGCCATGTCCCCAGCCCTTAGCATCTTATGCTTTATGCATCTCTTATTTATTTATTTGAGAGAGACAGAGGAGAATGAGCATGCCAGGGCCTCTAGCCACTGTAAATGAGCTCCAGATGCATGTGCTACTTTCTGCATCTGGCTTACGTGGGTCCTGGGGAATTGAAATGTGGTTCTTTGGTTTTGCAGGCAGATCCCTTAACCACTAAGCCATCTCTCCAGCCCTTATGCATTTCTTTTGATGGTTATGTTCCCTCTGGCGTCTCATGGCCTGGAACAGAAGATTTGTATCACTTGCTGTATCATCACACAATAAAATGTTTTTTAGAGAGGGCAGCGTGGCCGGTTGTAGACATATGAGAAGGAACAGCGGATGGGCCCAGGTGTTTGCTGGCCCCTAGTATCGTCATCTACCAACTACCATGATTTTGGACAAGCCAATTTAATGTCTCTGGGGAGTGGTTTCCTCAAACATAACCACTGAGGCAGGGTCTTCACTGACCTACAGCTCACCAGTTAGCAACACTGGTTAGCCAATGAGCCCCAGGGGTCCTTCTGTCTCCACCCCCCAGGGCATCACCACACCTGGCTTTTAGGTGGGTACTGGGGATCAACCTCAGGTTCTCATGCTTGCATGACAAGCATTTTACCTCCTGAGACATCTCCCCAGCCTATACACCCAAGCATTCAATCTAATAACAGGATTTTCTCTTACTGTGAAAAAAGAAGACAATTGAGTTGCTCTGTACTTATACATTGAAAGTATTGACTTTGTTTTTCTTTTTGCTGTCCCATGGGGCCAGTAGTAGCCAGAGGAAATAGTGAGATGATAAAATGACAAATACTTCCTCATTATCACTTAGTTCTGATGTTCATCGTAAGCAGAAGGAATGGAATGGAGGGCAGTGTCTCTGAATGCTTGCCATCCCTCAGGAGCCACGAGGGGAGTTATATTTTTCTTTATTATTATTAATATTATTATTAACAAATTTTGTATGGATAAATCATGTGTTGGTACCCTTTTTTCCCTCGTCCCTGCCCCCATTCCACTGCGGACCCTCAGCTTTTGGCATGCTGAGTATTATGATAGACCAGTGAGAACAACGAGGGGTGAGTCTCCAGTGTTACTATTGTTTAGAAAAATGCCCAGGTAAGTGGGAGCTTGACAATGGTTTGATTCTAAATTAATAATGGTTATCCCATTTAACTGGCTCTGACTTCACTCTCTGTTGAACAATCTGCTTCTCTTTTTCAGGTGGGAACTGGACTTGAGGAGATAAACGACCCAGTGCACTCCACCCTGGCCCCAGCTGAAACCACAGAGGAATTGGGGATGTGAGCAAGAATGCTGCTCTCTTAATTAAGTTGATATCAGCACAAGGGTGATGGAAAAAGATGCCGAGGACACTCAACACCTACCAAACCAGAGATCCAGATGCTCTTAAGTTACCCATCACTGAAGTAGACTTAAAATGCTCCCAGCGTGGCTCAAGGAATTTTGCGGAAGAGGGGGTGGAAAGATTGCTAGAGCCATATTTTGCACAGAGGCATATAATGCATGACCCACAATCCCCATGGGGTTAACCTGCATCCCCAGTGAGGAAGGTCTCTTCAGAAAATAGGTTGGGAGGAGGGAAAGGATGGTACCAACATGTGATGTTTACATACAAAATATGTCCATATCAAATAATAATTTAAAAAAATGCTCCGGTAATTTTGTGGGGCAGACTCTCCACTCTCAGGCTGTGAGTTCACGCCGGTGGAATCCATTCTACAAGCTTCTGTGTGGTGGCTTCTCACTTCCTGTTTATGGCTGGCCTCAAGGGGACAGCTGCAAGGGCAAGTGAGATATGGAGCTGGGAAAGAGCAGGGAGGATGCAGTTTTCTAATGTCTGTGGCCTTGAGCTACGCATGTGGGACGCTCTTAATGCACTCCACTTTATTGAGTGAGCAACCCCGGGGTGGGGGGGCAGAGAAGCTATTTAACACACAATTACACGCCTAATCTTGCATAAAACTGTAACTCTAATGACATCACAGTGGTAACCCAAAAGGTCACTCTAAGACAGACATTTGCGGTGGGGGGGTGCATCTAATGTGTGAGGCTTTACTTTCACAGACAACCAATTATATGTGCTCTGTAAAGGCTGAATGGTTTTGGCTTCCAGGCTTTTGGGGCGCAAGCCAAATGCATGGTAACAATTTTAGATGTAACAATTTAGTTTAGAAAACATCGGAACTTATCAGGAGTAGGTTTTAAATGCCATTGGGATGTATCCCTCCAAAATCAACTACACATTTTGTTTTAGATCAGTGATTTGTGTGTCCATTTTCCAAACATTCGTTAGCTATATGCTACATTTCTGCACTGCCTGGTGTGGACACTATGACATCCTCCTGTCCTGTGCTGGGCGCACCTCAGGATGGAGTCAACCTCTGTCCTGTACTGGAAATGGGACCGTCTTTGCCCAAGGTTGTTGAGACTGCTCAGTGGACTCTCTTTCTTCATTTTCCTCCCACTTCTTCCCTCCCTCCCTCCCTCTCTTGGTCCCTTCCTCCTTTCTTTTTTTTTGTTCTTCTGTTTTTCTTTCTTTTTTTCTTTCCTTCCTTCCTTTCTTCCTTCCTTCTGTCCATCCCTTCCTTCCTCCGCTCCCCTCCCCTTCTCTTCCTTCTTTTTTTTTTTTAAAGATTTATTTATATTTCTTTATTAGAGACAGAAAGGGAGAGAGAGAGAGAGAGAGAGAGAGAGAGAGAGAGAGAGAGAGAGAGAGAGATAATGGGTGCACCAGGGCCTCTAGCCACTGCAAACAAACTACAGATGCATGCACCACCATGTGCATCTGGAATCTGGAGAATCAAACCTGGGTACTTAGGCTTCACAGGCAAGCATTTTAACCACTAAGCTATCTCTCCAGCTCTCTCCTGTCTTTCTCACTGCTTTTCATGCACACATGTGTGGTGTGTGTACTGTTTGCATGCACCTGTGTGGGTGGAGGATAGAGATTGGATGCCTTCCTTAATTACTTCTCATCTTATGTATTGAGCCAGACTTTCTTACTTGAACTCAGGTCTCACTAGTCCATTGGTCTAACTTGCTCCAGGGAAATCCTGTCTCTGCCTCCTGAGCATGGGAACTATAGGAGGTTCTCCAGGCCTGCCTAGCATTTCTGATCCTGGTGATCTGAACTCTGGTCTTGCTTCTCCTTACTTTCCAGCGGTTTCTTCTATTTCTTTTATTATTATTCTTTTATTTTTATTTATTTGTTTGAGAGTGGGAAAGAGGCAGAGTGAGAGACAGAACGAGAGAGAGAATGGTGGCACCAGGGCTTCTAGCCACTGCAAATGAACTCCAGATGGATGCGCCACCTCATGGATCTGGCTTATGTGGGTCCTGGGGAATTGAACCAAGGTCTTTTGATTTTACAGCCAAGTGCCTTCGCCCCTAAGCCACCTCTTCAGCCCTCTTCTATTTCTTTTGTGGGTTCCCTTCCATGTGGGAATCATTGGCAAAACTGGGAAGAACTGCTGACCTGACTCTACAACGCCCTGTAACAAGAACCAAGGCCTTTCTTTCCACTAGGTTTCTAGAAGACTGAGCCAATGACCCTGTTTTCTCTCTACTTTAGAGGGAAGGATGAAACACATGACTGAGTGCTTTTGCCCTGTTGAGAAGGTCAAATAAAAAACAAAGTCCTAAATGTTTACTGTAGAGCCCTTGTCAACATCTAAGGAGACCACGCATGACATCCTTTGGTTGGAGGTGGAGTGGTGGTTGCATGTGACCTGTGTAAGGTGTTGTGCAGATAACTTGCTCATATAATCATGTTGTATCTGACTTCTGTTTCAGAAGGTCAGCAGCTCAAGTTAAATAATGTGTCTGACCTTGGCTGCTAGTGACTTGGCTCATTGAACCCGGTATCGAGTTTCTATTCAGAAGCCGTGGGAGACTCATCTTCATTTTGTTACTAATTGTGTAACTGCAGGCAAAGCACTTGCTTCCCCCAGCTCTACCATCTGTAAGAGATGATTGAGTTAAGCTCTACTCATTTAATTAACTCAGCACTTAGTTCTTCATTAAACAAATATTTATGGAAGATGTAGATTTGTGGCAGGTCTTGAGCCTGGTGTTGTGGAGATCTTGGTGGACACAGCAGATAACAGCGTTCCTCTATGAAACTCATGGTCCCAAACAGAAGACTGGCCAGTCAGACAAGCGTGGGTGGGCATATTCAAAAAAAGATTGCTATGTTTATTGACAAATAGTGAAGCAGGTTTGGCATCCCATCTATAGTCATAGCAGTCTTCAGAAAGGACTATCTTAAACCAAATTGAGAGAGCTTTGAAACTAGTTTCAGATTGAAGTCCCAACTCCACATACAGTGATTATGTTGCCTAAATGCTCAGCTAGATCCCCCAGAGCCTCGTTTTCCTTGTGGAGAGCTTGGGAGCCACAGCAGATAACATCGCAGATGACTGCCCTGCTGGGTGCACTGAGTAAGTACTCAGTGCATGTCAGCCTTTTCTACTTGGAGGAAGCAGAAGATTTTTTTTTTTTTTTTTTGGTGGTGGTTGTTTAAACTGGCCATACTGACACATCAAGCCATTTGGTGTGATTCAGGTTTTTTTTTTTTTTTTCAAAAAAGTTTTTTTTGAGAACACATTTTTTTACATAGTCTTAATTAGTCCACTATTCCATAATTCATTTCCTAATGAGCTTTTCAAGTGGATAATCACGTCTGATGTTCAGTTTGATTCTTTCCATAGTGTATACTTAAGACCAGTTGAATCATCAAACATTTGACTCTATTGAGCATCTCACATACACAGCTGGTGGAGGAAAACCTGCCCATAACTCATGTGAGTTTCTTCGATCAGGATGAATAATGGATGCATGCTGAACCCATCCACCCGCTCTCAGAGCCTGTAGCTAAACTCTTGTTCCTGTTTCTGTTATGCGTCAAAGGAGCTAAAACTGTTATTATAAAAGCCGTTTATGGAAAACTGGAAATGACAATAATAGACATAAAGAGTAAGGTACTTGTATAGTCCTATGTAACTAATGCACTCATTTGATACTGAAAGGCAATCTTAGGAATGCTCTCGGTATTTACATGACAAGACATTCATCCACAAAACGTTTCCCAGGTCACACAGATACTCAAAAGTGAAGCCACAATTTCAGTCCAAGCCCGTTCAACTCAAAAGGAACACATATCTGGAATTGGGAATCAGGTCAGAATCCTATGGAGACAAAAAATTGTGCTCTCCAGTATTAAGCTCTTGCTAGTTTTTGGCTGAAAGAGGGGATACATACATCAAATTCTCCCTAAATTTATAATTTTTTAACCAATTTAAACTATGCTGACTTCAGTCTCCAGTGGAGAATCTGCTTTTCATTTTCAGAAAGTGGCAAGACCCAAGGAGATAAGCTACTCTTTGCACTCCAGTCAAACCACAGCTAAAACCACAAAGGAACTGGGGAGACAAGCGAGCGAGCTGCTTCCATGGTGAGCCTGACAATCAGCCCAAGGCTGAAAGAGACAGACCATGAAGATACTCAACACTTACCAAAGCAGAGAACCAGAGGCTTCTAAGAGCTCATCATTGAAGTACATGTAAAACATAACCCCCCTGGCTCAGGGAATTTTGTGGAAGAGGGGTCAGGAAGATTGTAAGAGCCACAGGTTGGGACATCATGCCTAGGCATTGTCTCCCCCAAAAAACTGACTGCTGATCCCACAGCACATAACCCACAACTCCATAGGGAATACCTGCAACTCCACTGAGGAGGGTCCCCAGTGGAATGGTTGTAGGCATGAGAGAAAAAAGGGTACCAACACATGATGTAGCCATAAAAATATGTTGAAAATAATAATAATAAAAACTAAGGTACTTCATAATAGTTTTTAAAAAAAATCTATTCATTTATTTGCAAAGAGAAAGATAGAGATAGAAATAGAGATAGATAGATAGATAGATAGATAGAGAGAGAGAGAGAGAGAGAGAGAGAGAAAGAGAGAGAGAAAGGGAGAATATGAATTTGCATGCCAGGGCCTCCAGCCACTGCAAACAAATTCCAGATACATACACCACTTTGTAATCTGGCATTTAGGTGGGTATTAGGGAATCAAATCTGGGTCATCAGGTTTTACAGGCAAGCACCTTAACCACTGAGCCATCTCTCCAACCCCATCCTGTTGATTTTTGCAAGGCAAACCAAATACCAAAATCTTTCAAAGAAATGATGTTTGTCAACCAGTGGCTTATGCTTATATGTTCTCTAAATATTGAATTTTAACACATTAACTTTAGAGAGAGAGCAAAATGAGAGATAGTAGAATAATATGGAAAGAGTGAAAAAAAAAACAAAGAAAAAAAAAGCAGAGATCAGAACATAAGTTGGTGGGTCCAGTCAAGGATTATTCCTTAGTGCCTTTATAGCCTTAGGCAAATTTTTATTTCTTTCTTAGCTCTGTTTGTTTTTAATATAACAATGATAGTTTTTCTTCATAGAATTTTTATAAAAAATAAGTTAATTTGTGTTGTGTGTTTTGTGATGATATGATGGCATCATGTGATCTATAACTATACTTGACATACATAACATGAATATATGCAAGTTCTATGTGAATGTATATGACATTCTACATGTGAGTTAATATATGAAAAGTGTCTGTAATATGAAAGCACTAAGTGCATACTATTTGCCCTTGTGAGTGGGATATATACAGTCTAGATTCAGAAGAGAATGGAATCTGTGCAAAGGTCAGAGTGTTCAGTAGAGTGTTATAAATCTTTAATATTTCTTCAAGACTGGAGTGGAGACAGAAAGTTGAGGAGGCAGCATTAGCTCGGCCATGATCTTGTCTGTCACTGAGGTTTCTTGGTTTTTGTTTCTGAGAGAGCTGAAAGAGGCGATACCAAGGTCATTTCATGTGAAAAAAATCCTTCCTGTATTCTGATTTGGAAACTGATCCTATGACTTACTTGACTTCTCATTTGTCTTTTGTAAAAAGTAATTTCTATTTTACATTCTGTTGATTTACTAAACGAAGTATTCAGTAGTGCTCATGTGAAATCTAGTCAAGTCAAGGGAGGGGAGATTAAGCACCAAATGGGAAGGCAAAATGAAACATCCGTGATCTTGGTACACGACTTCTGCAGACCTGTGTTCCGACAGAATTGGACCTTGTCTTGTTAGGATTCCATCCAGTCTCTTCTACCTATTTCTCCCACACAGCTGTGTTTAATTTATTTGTCAATGGGGAACTAATAATTTATTCATGAGAGACTTCACATGTCATGGCAGATTGCTGAGGGAGATATTCTGAGCCTGAAGAAATAATGTTCAAAAGCATAGTGGTCACTGAGTGGTTTGTAATAAGTTTGTCCACAGCCTCTCTCTGTAGTCCCTCTTAACTGAGGATGGTCATATGCATCAAGTTCTGTTCCTGCCGGGGAGGCTGCTTTGATTTCGCCATGTCTCTTGCTGCTGAGTGGGATGGTGCCGGCAGTCCAGGAGCTCTAGGGATGAAGATGGCTGAGTTGGAGCTCCATTTCTGCTCCTTTCCTGTCAGCATTCTACCGAGGCAAGTTAGTTAACCATGGTGTCTCAGTTCTCTTACCTATGGAATGGAAATACCGCTGCCACCCTGAAAATTTACTGGCAGGGTTCATTAAAATAACAGGCTGACATCACTTGTAGCTATTTATTTAGACATAGATATTTACTTACATGTACACACACACACGATGACTTCATAGTACTATTTAAAAAACAGGCACCATTGGAAAATGCTGGAAAGCCAATTAAAAAATTGGTAAGTTTAGAAGAACTTATCATCATTTAGTCTACATTTGTTAAATTAACTAAGGGAATCAAATAGTATGTGAGGCAATGTTTCTCTTTGTTGAAGAGTTTTACCTACCTAGTGAGGATGAGATAATGTAAACGATTATTGTTTAGGAATTGGAAATGATTAAGATACCAGGGTGTTTATTCTCTCTGATTGTTCTCACCCAATGGGAGAAAAACTTGCAATACCACTTATGAACTAGTGTTATTAAAAACACTTAGCCTGGGGGCTGGAGGGATGGCTCAGCAGTTGAACTACTTGCCTGCGAAGCCCAATGACCCAGGTTTGATTCTCTAGTACCCACCTAAAGGCAGATGCACAAAGTGGCACATGTATCTAGAGTTAATTTACTGTGGCTGAAGGCCCTGGTACACCCTTTCTCTGTATGTCTGTCTCTCAGAGATGGAGAGCATCTCTGTCTGCTTGCAAATAAATAAGCAAAAAAATAAAAGTAATTAAAATTTATTAAAAATAACTAAAAGTTAACTTAAAAAGCATGCTTACCCTCGATTGCATCAGTCCCTTAGACTTAATGACTAATTTATTGGAAATAAACAAAACAGATGAACGTGTTTATGAGATACTGTGGGATGAAAATCAACAAAACTGAAACTTGACAGACAGATAATATGAAGACCTCAATAAGCATATCACAAAGACAAAATAGTGAAGAATTCTTTAAATTAAATGTGATGTACAAGACAGATTGACCAACTATAATGTGTGGCATTTATTTGAATTTGATTTACAGACTATAATAGTATAATGTTCTCTCCTGTTTTAATCTTTTTTTTATGTTTTGGTTTTTTGAGGTAGGGTCTCACTCTAGCCCAGGCTGACCTGTAATTCACTATGGAGTCTCAGGGTGGCCTTGAACTCATGGAAATCTTCCTACCTCTGCCTCCCAAGTGCTGGGATTAAAGGCGTGCGCCACCATGCCTGGCTCCTGTTTTAATCTTTATCCCAGTTGAATTCTTCTAGGATTATTATTTTTTTTCTGACATATATATCTAGTCAAATTACTTCTTTACTTCCATCCATCAATGCTATCCATTATCAATAAGTTAACTCAAGACAAATTTCACCATACCCTACTTGAAGGAGAAAACCATAGTGTGGGCATTAGGGACCCTTTCCTGGAGGAGGCTGAAATGGCTAGCCAAAGAAGAGGAGGAGGGATGTTATGAGCAGTTGTGAGAGGGCCAATTAAGTAAGCTCTTGGACCAAGCATTCTCAGTGTGGCTGGGTGGAAGCTTACATTCTTTACAATGGGAGGATCCATGATGTGTGGCTATAGACATCAGGTGTGGGAGGTGCTGATATTTGGTATAAAGAGATTCATTATTGAATATGTCTTTTGCTCCTCAAGTACTGATATAAGATGAAGCTCAGTTTTCAGTGTGCATGCACATGTGTGTGTGATAAGTGTATATGTGTGTGTGTATGTGTGTGTGTCTGTGGAGGTTAAAGGATAACCTTAGGTGTTGGTACTCACCCTCAGCCTTGTTTGAGGCCAGGTTTCTCGTGTTTGCTGCTGCATATGCCAGGCTGGCTGGCTGCCAGTTTCTGAGAATTCTCCTGTCTCCACCTTCCATTTTGTGCTGTGACCACAGATACATGATACTAAATCTGGATGTACATGGGTTCTGGGGCTCTGAATTCAGGTCCTTCTACTTATGCTGGAAGTACTTTAGCCACAGAGCTGAATTAATTAATTAATGTGAGAGAGAGAGAGAAAAAAAATAGAATAGGAACACCAGGATCTCCAGCCACTATAAATGAACTCCAGATGCATGTGCCACTTTATGCATCTGGCTCATGTGGGTCCTGTGGAATCAAACCTTGAACTGGCGTTGTTAGGCTTTATAGGCAAGCGCTCAACCACTAAGCCATCTCTCCAGCCCCCTGAAGTTTGTTTTTAAAGCAGCGATTCTAGTTGGGCCTGGTAGCACAGGCCCTGTAATCACAGCTACTTGGGAAGCTTAGGCAAGAGGACATCAAATTCAAAACCAGCTTGGACCGCAGAGTGAGTCTAAGGCCAGTATGGACAACACACAGTGAAGCCCTATTCAAAATCAACAGTCAGGACAGACGATTCACTGGATAAGAGTGCTTGATGTGTCTGGTGATTTAAATCAGATGTCCACTTTAAACTCATGTGTTTTGCATGCTTGGTCCCCAGACGGTGGTAATTTAGGAGGCAGAGCATTGCTGGAGGAGCTGTGCTACTGGGCCAGGCTTTGGGGTATTCTATAGACAGCTCCCCCTTCAGCTCGCTCTTGCTGTCTCCTACCTGCAGTGGTGAGATTGTGAGGTTCAGCTTCTGCGCATGCAGTGCTTTCTCCCCTGCCACCATGAACCTTCCCCTCAAGACTGCAAGTCAAAATAAACCCTGTCCTCCCATCAGCTGTTTTGGGTAGGACGTTTTGTCCCAGCAACGAGGAGGCAGCTACAACACCGTGTAAGCATAAAGCTGCAAGTTCAATTGCTGGCATTCCCATAGGAAACTGGCTGTGTCCATGTATGCCTGTAACCCTGGTCATGAGGAGGTAGAGACAGGAGGTTCACTGGGGCTCACTAGCCAGCCAGTTTAACTGAAAAACAGTGAGCGCCAGGTGCAGTGAAAAGACTTGTCTCAGAAAAATAAGGTGGAAGAGAGATGGCAGAGTGTCAGAGGACACTCAGTGTCTTTCTGTGCCCTCTGGACTTATACATGTCTGTGTATACACATCTGTACACACAGATGCCACAATACACACACACACACACACACACACACACACACACACACACTCTCACAGTTACTACAAATGACAGGTAATATAGTTAAGTAGTAAAGTGCTTTCCTAGCATAACAGATGGATTCAATTCTCAGTATCGCCACAAACAAAATAATAAAAAGTAAAAAAAAAAAAATAACGAAGTGAGAAGGCGTCACTTCTCAATCCTTTCTCGCTTGTGATGTGTATTATTATTATTATTATTATTTTTTTTGGTTTTCAAGGTAGGGTCTCACTCTAGCTCAGGCTGACCTGGAATTCACTAGGTAATCTCAGGGTGGCCTCGAACTCATGGTGATCCTCCTACCTCTGCCTCCCAAGTGCTGGGATTAAAGGCATGTGCCATCACACCCGGCTGCTGATGTGTATTATTATTATTATTGTTGTTGTTTTTGTATTCACAACATGGTGCTCCTGGGCCCAGAATGCCAGGCTGTGGCACAGAAGCCCAGCCACACCTTATGCTGTACATTCCTAACCAATCCCTGCAGAGAGTCTTGACACTCTAGCTGAGAGCCATGACTAAATGATGATGTCAGAGCATCTGTCTTACGGCCTCATTGAAGAAGTGTGTGCTGTCAGGTACGTGTACTTGGAATCGAGGACGCTTCCAGTACACAGGAGAGAGACATGACAACTGGCCAGTCCACAGCCAACAAACACATCCAGCCAAAGAATGAGTGTAGGTACACACCGTAACCAAGGATTATATCATGATTAAAATTTTTTTTTAGTTTTTAAATATTTTTATTTATTATTTAGAGAAAGAGGGAGAGAGAAAGAGAGAGAAAATAGGCACCCCAGGGCCTCCAGCCACTGCAGATGAACTCCAGATATGTGTGTCCCCTTGTGCGCCTGGCTAACATGGGTCCTGGGGAATTGAACCTGGGTCCTTTGGCTTTGAAGGCAAACGCCTTAACTGCTAAGCCATCCCTGCAGCCCTATGATGAAAACTTTTATGTGTAGGGGAGGGGCCGCAAAGGAGTGTGTTAAAAGGGGATTATGATCACAGTACATTGTATCTATGAATGGAGGTTGTCAATTAAAAAGTTGAAAAAGAAAGTGTGCTGTCTTCCCTGGGGTGAAGGTACATAGACAGTGGCACTTTGACGACCCTTGCTCTTAAGATTTGAGGTGCTTGGCTCTATGAGTCAGGGAGTGAATCTGGAATGAGAGAGAAAGGAGCCATGATATCATGGAGATGAGCTTGGAGGCAAACATTTCTTCCTTATTGGTTGTGATGTGGTATGGAGGCTGTATGTGCTATGTGTGTGTGTGTGTGTGTATGCATGCACATGCACATACCTGCACACATGGGCACTGGAAATGGATGTTGAATGCACACGTCTTACAAGGCCTTCACCTGGCATCTGACTTCCCCATTTATGTACTGTGCAAGCTTGAATTGGCCATTAAACCTAGTTAAGCCTGTTTCTGTACTTTTTAAACGAAAATTTTTTGGGGGCACATACTAGGAATTCAACTGAATGGCTCTTTTAAAAAATATTTATTTACTGGAGAGAAAGAGAGAGAGGGAGGGAAAGAGGAAGAAAGAGAGAGAGAATACGCATGCCAGTGCCTTCAGCCACTGCAAACAAACTCTGGATGCATGTGCCACCTTGTGCATCTGGCTGACAATAGGGGCAGCAGCCAGTGGAGAGCATGTGGCTAGTTAGCACTGTCTATTAGAGTCACTTGGCAGGGCATGATGTCACTGGATGATTGGGGCCCTAGATCCAGGATTCACCATCATACATGGGCTTCTCAAGGGAAACAAGACAAAACTCCACCTCTGGTGGAGACACAAGTAATTGTGCTTTATAGAACTTATTCCAGATAGTCAGTTAAGTGACATAGTCATCTGTAACTTGTAAACTCCTTAGAGACCACTCACTCCTGCGTCTGCTGCTTCTGCCTTGCTAAGCAAGGACTTATCTAGCAAGTGGTAAATGGCCTCTAGAGGTGGGGAGCTCGCTTTCACTGGATACAACTTCTCCCACTCTTAGGTACTCTGTGTGGTGGTTTGATTCAGGCGTCCCCCATAAACTTAGGTGTTCTGAACTCTAGGTTCTCAGCTGATGGAGACTTGGGAGTCAACACCTCCTGGAGAGAGTGTATTTTGGGGGTCGGGCTTATGGGTGTTAGAGCCAGTGTCCCCTTGCCAGTGTTTGGCACACTCTCCTGTCCCTGTTGTCTACCTGATGTTGACCAAGGGATGATGTCCATCCTCTGCTCATGCCATCGTTTTCCCCTGCCATCATGGAGCTCCCCCACCCTCGAGCCTGTGAGCCAAAATAAACCTCTTTTTCCCACAAGCTGCTCTTGGTTGGGTGATTTCTACCAGCAATGCGAACCTGACTGCAACTGTTCGATGGAAAATGTTTCCATAATTGGAGCTGGAATCTGCCTTCCCAGAGTTCCACTTCTGCTCCTGCTTCTGTACTCAATAGTGGTGGCCTCTTGGCAGCATGTCTTCTCTCTGTACAGTACGGGGCCCTGATCGTCCTTCCATGGCATGCACGATCTCAGCTGTTCTTATTCCGGTCACTTCCTCAGACCATGCTTCACTGCTTAATGTGTCTCCTAAGGCATGGTGGGCATCATAACACTGGTTATTTCATGGTGTGCGGTATATTTTAAATACTTTACCTGCCATCAACCCCTGTGGTAGTTACTTGATGTTCCTATGTGACTGGTGAGAAAGATGTGGCATGGTGGCAACGGTTAACTGTCTTCTCCAAGCTGATCAGGAGAGGAACTGGGAAATGAAATCAGAAGCCAGGAGCCTGCACTGACTAAAGACGGAAAGTCATTTCTGATGGAAACACTCAGGGAGCAGAGCGATGCAGGCGATGGAAACCACAGGAACCCAGGAGAAAGGTCGAGACTTGAGGCACTTGTAAATGAAAGGATTCTCAGGCTATTTATGGGTGGTGAGGAGGTCAAGGGTGCTTACACTGAATCCCCAGAGAGAATTGTCCATTGACACTTTGAAGATTACAGAAAAAAGGGAAGGTCCTCAACTTAAACCAGTCTGGGAGGTGATGGCCTTTCTCCGGTTCTACACAGGGCACGTTGGTCCTTCCCTGAGTCTATATGGGGGATGGTGGTCCTCCTCTGGGCCAGGTAGCATGTTATAGCTTGGTTGTTGCTCTTGGGAATCAGGGGATAAGGTGCCTAAGTCATCCTTGATGTCTTCCTGAGTCAAAACTCAAGCCAAATGGTCTCATTTTCTTTATCACTTCATCAGCTATAAATGAATTTTCATATACATAGGGAATAATATGCTGGCAGGAGCCATATTCGTCATGTCAAGGTGTTCCCCAAATTCTCTCAGCAGGTTGATCACTTAGTACAAAATGGACATGCTTTACTTAGTATGTCTGAGGATGTGTCTTAAAGGACAAATATTTCCAATTTAAGAATCTAATATTTTTAGTGTAAAAAGTCTACTCTAGGACTCAGTGGAGAAAGAGTTTGCTGTGTGAATAGGAGGATCAGAGTTTGGACCCCCAGCACCCAGAACTCTGGAGTCACAGACAGGAATCCATGAAGCAAGCTTGTTAAGAACAGTAATGGAATAGGCAAGCTCCAGGTTCAACTAAGAGACCCTGTGTCAGATAGAGTGATTGAGGAAGTCACCAGTGCCAATTTCTCTCTCTCTCTCTCTCTGTCTCTTTCTCTCTCACACACAGTCATCTACATGCATGCACACATGAGAACATGCATGAACAACATGCACACACACAATATCTAGGCAGAGGTGGACATTATGACATGGCATTGCCATTTACAAGCTGAATTCATAGTTCTCCTGGGATGTATGCAGCCTGTATTATAGGATATAAGCATTAGGTCATTTCTCCTCACACCGTCTCTTAAAGTTAATATCCTTTCCTATATTGTTTAAACAATCTCTGATAATGAAGTCATCAACAAGAAGTGATCTCACTTACTGACACGTTCATCTCTGCAACACTTGTTACATAACACACAGTAAAGATCATGTTCCACAGTGGATGTGACAAGTCTGGCTTGCTCCTTTCAGATTGTATCAGGAGTAGGGAGTCTTATGTCAAGTATGTGAGCAGAATCACGTTCTTTATGAATCAGTAATAAATACTAGTTGGTAAACAGGTGACAAATTTTAATAGCCTGCTAATTTTCATGTGATTTGTATTTTGGTTCTTGCTCCAGAAAGTGAAAATGTTATGATATTGAACTTTGGGTGCATTCTTGGAATCAGGCCATGATCGTCACATGATGAAAGGAAAAGCGATCCTTGTTTTGGTAGTAGCTCTGTTCCTATGTCTGTGTGAAGATGGTTCTGGGAGGTCTGGTAGCCTATGGCAGCTAAAATATTTTACTACATCACAGTGAAAGTTTCTAATCAAAACTTGGGCCAAAGGGACAAGATAAAAATAGGTGCTGGAGGGCTGGAGAGATGGCATAGCAGTTAAGTGCTTGCCTGTGAAGCCTATGGACCCTGGTTTGAGGCTCGGTTCCCCAGGTCCCACGTTAGCCAGATGCACAAGGGGGTGCTCACGTCTGGAGTTCATTTGCAGTGACTGGAAGCCCTGGCGCACCCATTCTCTCTCTCACTCTCTATCTGCCTCTTTCTCTCTCTGTCACTCTCAAATAATCAAATAAATAAATAAAAATCTTTAAAAAAATTAAAAAAAATAGGTGCTGGAGAAAAGGAACATACACTTTATTTTTTAAAATTGCACCGTTTTCAACTACATTTAACCTGCTGGCATAGCATTGAGCTGTTGTCCCTAGTGTTGGCTCCTTTTGGATGTTCAGTATTGCGATGGGGATGAGGATTGTGTGACGATTCATACTGATTATCAACTTGATAAGGCCTAGAATCACCGGCGAGAGATCTGGGTTATGTGGGGATTAGCTTGCGTGGGTTAATCCAGGTGGGAAGACCCCCCACCTTAGCTGTGGGCAGCACTCTTCAGTGTAGAGTGCTGACCGCTACACGGCGGAACCACGAGCGGGCAGCAGTGTTGTACGAGCTGGGGTCCTGGACTTTGTAGAAAAGGTGGCTGGCCGAGCGCCAGCGTTCGTGTGTATGTGCTTTATGCTTCCTTTTTGCGGGGGGCTGAATGTGACCAGCTTTGCTTCAAGCTCCTGCTGCCATTCCTTCCCTGCCACAATGGACTACCACCTGAAAACAAGCAGCTGCAATCAACGCTTCCTCCCTTAAATTGACTTTTGTCATGTCTTTTGTCTCAGCAATGAGAAGGTAGCTAATACACATGGTTATTTTTTGTTTTGAATAGTCAAAAGAGGTACTTTTTTTTTGTTTTGTCTTGAGATTGAGCCTCCTGTAACCCAGCTCGCTCTTTAACTCACTATGTAGTGGAGGATGACCCAGAACTCCTCATTCTCATGCCTCCAACTCCCAAGTGCTGTGATTTGAAGCTGGTGCCATCGCAGCTGAGTTATGTGGTGCTGGAGATGTGTTTAGGGTTTTGTGTGCACTGAGTAAGCCCTCTATGAACTCAGAAAATTCCCCAGCTCCTAGACACACAGCTCAGAAAGCCTGCCAGCATTCTGGTTTAGTGCTGGGTCCCTCCCCTGGCTTCAGGCATATAATGTCCACATCTTTCTGGAAAAGAAACGAGAATGCAGGAGACCCAGTGCCCTGATGGCCAGTGCTCACCTGTGTCAAGCCTCACAGAGTCCCTGTCCCAGACCATCGATTCTTTTTTAAAAACCATCTTGCATACACACGCACATGCACACAGGCACGTGTGGTCCGTGGTTCATGTGGATGTCAGAGGACAATTTTGGGCCTAGCAAATGTAGCTGGGAACAACAAAAGAAACTGTGCCTCAAACAAAATGGAAGGCAAAGACCAGGGCCCAAAATTGTCCTATCCCCACATCAGATTCTTTGGATGCCAAGTCATTTCCTAGTCAGTTGCTCTACATTTCACTTCTGTGAGGCAGAACCAAGGTGATGCCTTGAACAGAGAGCTGGGGCATAGACTGTGTTCTGTAGATGTTTCCTGTCCTGCCCTTCCTGGTTCTTTTCACCCTGTGTCTTCCTAAGGCTCAGTCTGAAGGAAGGAATGTGGATGAGATCAGGAGCTGGGACAGCTCTGGTCGGAATGGTCCTTAAAATCTATGGGTTAAAACTTCCTGACTGTGAAGTAAAGTGCTCAGAGCCAGGGCCTTAGAGAATGAGTCAGTCATAGGACAGAACCCTCTCCAACAGAATTAAAGCTTTTATAAAGGGATGGCACAGCCTGTGGTCCTTTTCTAGGTTTCTGTCACTCATCCTATGAGGATGATGCCCTGAGAAGATGCCATCCATTTGACACCAGCAGTGCAAGTGCCTTGATATTAGACTTTTGGGCTCTTGGGTGGTGAGAAAATCAACTTCTTTCTGTTCTTTGTAAATGATCAAGTGTGTGGCATTTTGTTGTAACAATATGAACAGACTAAGTAAGACAGTAAGTGAAGCAGAAAACTCTATACTAACATAACATTGAGTTAATATTATTGAATGTGAACACATTGATCTTTTGTCTGTGGCTGAAAGGAAGATGTAATGGTTCTTGGGCTGTAATGAGAACTGATGAATGGAGAACTCTTAAGTGTAGGTACCTTGGCAATTATTTCAGCAGGAGGAAATGAGGAATCATAGATTTTTTGAAAATCTGTTACTAGTGAACTTCCAGATTCTAAAGGGATCTGGTGGCCGAGTAGAGTAGAAAGAGCTGGAGAGGGGAGAGTTGGTGAGCCTACCCATGCGGTCATTTCAGACACATGCTTTCCAGAATTATCATCTGGCCCACTAGCCTGGCCCTGCCTCAGCCGATGGTGAATGGATTCCCCACTCACTCTGGCCTTGCAAAATCAAGAAACACGAAGGAGACAACAGGGTCCAGTTAAGCAGCTCCAGAACCATCGCAGGTACTATCCACAGCGTCCTCTCCCGTAGCCACCAGCACCGAGAACCACTGGAGATGTTGAGGGAGCAGAGCCACCTCTCAGCCACACAGCATCCTGCACAGCTGATCTGAAGAACAGATCTACTGACCTAACCAGCCCAGTCAAGCCATAGTGCAATAAAGAGGGAACCAGTCTGGCACCTCAGCATAGGTGAGACTGGAAGCCCCCCCCCCCCCACAGATCATCTCCTGGGTAATGTGTCCCCTTCTCATAAGAATGCATTTCTCTGAACAAAGGGGGCATGTATAATCTATTATGCTGGACTTGGATTTAAAAAGTCAGAACCAAAATTATTGAGCATTTACTTCGATAAAGAAATAATTTCCTGGAGCTGGAGAGATGGCTCAGCAGTTATGGTGCTTGCCTCCAAAACATAAGGACCCAGGTTTTATTACCTAGTACCCACATGCACAAAATGATGCATGTGTCTGGAGTTTGTTTTCAGTGGCTAGAGGCCCTGGCATTCCAATTCTTTCTTTCTTTCTTTTTAAATTTTTATTTATCTAGTTGAGAGCGACAGAGAGAGAAAGAGGCAGATGGAGAGAGAGAGAGAGAGAGAGAGAGAGGGAGAGAGAGAATGGGCACGCCAGGGCCTCTAGCCACTGTAGATGAACTCCAGATGCATTCACCCCCTTGTACATCTGGCTAACATGGGTCCTGGGGAATCAAGCCTCGAACCAGGGTCTTTATGCTTCACAGGCAAACATTTAACCACTGAGCCATCTCCCCAGCCCCTCTCTCTCCTTCTATCTGCCTCTTTCTTACTTTCTTTCAAATAAACAAATAGATGATATATAAAAATACACTAAAAAAGGAATAATTTTCTGGTCTGGGGAGATGGCTGAGCAGCTAAAGGTGCTTGCTTACAAAGCCTGTCTGGATTCAATTCCCTAATGCCCATGAATAAGCTAGACCACTAAATGGCACATGTGCAGTGGCAAGAGCCTCCCCCCCCATGCACCCATTCTCTCTCACTCTCTCCAATAAATAAATATTTAACAAAAGAGGATCAGAAGCTCAAGGTCATCATTAGCTACATAGCAGCTTTGAGGTCAACCTGGGCTACATGAGACCTTGCTTCAAAAAGTATGAATACAATGGGGAAGAAATAATCTTGTACAAATACATAAATATAGTATGAATTAGTAAGAAAGAAGTCAGAGAGGAGAAATGCCAGAGAATGATGAATAAGAAATGAATATGTCTGCAACATAGTAGGATTGGTTAGGGCCCTGTAAGCTTGTGGCAAGGGGAACACACAGGGAGGACTGCTCCCATTTCTAACTCAGAACAGAACAGCTCACTGGCCTATCTAGAAGTGGTCCACGTGGAACCTCAAAAGGCTCTGGTTCGGCACAGCTTTTCCCTCACTGCGTGCCGAGTGTCTAAGGAGTCCAGCAGCACAACCCTCCAGGTCAACCTCCTCTTTCTGAAACAGTCAGCAAAGCTCAGAGATTTGAAAACTTTTACGTGAGACAGGCAAGCGCTGCAAATCCTGCCAGCTTTGAGCGCCAAGAAAACTCAAGCCACGTTCAGGCCAAGCTGATTCCTTAATCTATAAGTCATGGTAGCCTGGGGCTTCACTAGGCCCAGGTGGAAAGTGATCACTAGCTGTTAGACAGGGCACATGCTCCCTCTTATATATTCTAGTTTTTTTTTTTAATTTTTAAAATTTTTTTTGTTTATTTTCATTTATTTGAAAGTGACAGAGAGACAAAGAGGCAGATAGAGAGAGAGAGAGAGAGAGAGAGAGAGAGAGCGAGAGAGAATGGGCCTAAGGATCCTGGTTCGAGGCTCGGTTCCCCAGGACCCACGTTAGCCAGATGCACAAGGGGGCGCACGCGTCTGGAGTTCGTTTGCAGAGGCTGGAAGCCCTGGCACACCCATTCTCTCTCTCCCTCTATCTGTCTTTCTCTCTGTGTCTGTCGCTCTCAAATAAATAAATAAATAAATAAATAAAAACTTGTCTCAAATAAATTATTTTACCAGTATTTATTGAATGCATATTGTATGCAAAGTACCTTTATTTACATAAGGGCATCTGGCAGAAAATAAAACAGATCCTCAGAAAGCTACTAGGATAAGCAACATCAAATTGAAGCTTTTGAATAAATAGTAGTTATTTCATATGGCTGAAACTAGTACAATTAAATGGAGGTAGCATGATCAAGATAACTCAATAATACTAAATACACCACATAGGTTGGAAGTCACTGGAGGGTATTACTTGATGAAGAATGTACTGTGAGAGAAGGGGGCTGAGAGTTTGTCTTAGTGGCCTCATTAATAAACTGAAATTTTTGGTAGAGTCTGAAAAAGGCAAACAAGTTAGCCAGAGGGACAGAGTTAAGAGGTTTGGCCACAGGGTAAGGAAGTGCAGGGTTGGTTTCCCACTCAAGGCAGGACAGCTGGTCTGAAGACTGAGGTGACAACATGCTTGTCATTTTTAGGAGGCAACAAAATAGTCAACGTGGGGCTGGAGAGGTGGCTTAGTGGTCAAGGTGTTTGCCTGCAAAGCCAAAGGACCCAGGTTCTATTCCCCAGGACCCACATAAGCCAGATGCAGAAGGTGGTACATACGTCTGGTGTTTGTTTACAGTGGCTGAATGCCCTGGCCCAGCCTTTGTCTCTCTCTCTCTGCCTTTCTTTCTCTATCTCTCAAATAACTAAACAAAATAGCATGTATTTTTTTAAGAAGTTAATGTGGCTGAAGCAAAATGAGTCACTCAGACGTCACTGGGAGGGAGTTAGAGAGTTTCAGGAGGTGAGGTCACAAAAGGGCCCCAGAGAAGGGTCAGGATTTCCATTTTTCTCAGAGGGAAGTGGAGAGGGCCAGAGGACCAGGATGGATGGAAACAGCAATGGAGTCACTGCGGCTGACGTGTGGAGAATGGGAACTAGTACTGAGGGCAAAGATGGAAGCAATAGTCCTGTTCTGAGTATAGACATGGTCAAGAGGCAGCAGCAGGAGGGGAGGTCAGGCAGGAACAGGGATACTGGGTGGATTTAAAAAAATATTTATTTAACAGAAGAGAGGGGAAGGAAGAGGGAGAGAGAGAGAGAGAAAGAGAGAGAGAGAATGGCTGCACCAGGGTCTGCAACCATTGCAAACAAATGCCAGATGCATTCACCACCAAATTGTGCATCTGGCTTAGCTGGGCACTGGGGAATTGAAGCTGGGTCCTTAGGCTTTGCAGGCAAGCGCTTTAACTGCTAAGCCATCTCTCCAGCCTCTGGATGAATGTTGAATGCCAGGCTCACAGGATTTGCTGAGAGGCAATTGTGCCAGGGTGTGAGAAAAAGAGGAGTCCAGGATCATTCTGACATAGTGATTTCTCTGTTCGTAGTAAACACAGATACTCATAACTTAATGGGCTTTAAAATCAAAGTAGAAATGACTAGATTTTATGCAATCATTTTTTCCCCCAAGGATGTCTGTTAGATTTATTCTGTACCTACAGGTATCAGTGTTCATTTGTCCAAAGAGCTATCCTGGTACCAGGAAGACGTGATGGGTAAGGGTCAGATGTGTGGGTAATAATGTCATGCAGTGGTATGGGGGCATCTCTCCTTAATTCCCAGTGTCCTTTGATTGGTGAAGCGGACTAAACTACTTCAAGGGTGGCTGTGGTTAAATTATACAATGCATTAGATGTCTGGCAATAAATGTTTAATGCAAATTTTGGTGATAGTAAAATGTGCAGGATGCTTTTGGAATGCTTGGCAGGCCTTCTTAGCGCTTTCCTGTATTTTGTCTGATTTTGACTTTGGGAGATTTTCTGACTGAGAAACATTTTATGGTGCATTGCATTTTTATGTTGCTAAAAATAATAGCCAAGCTAGCCAGGTGTGACAGTGCATGCTTTTGAGGTAAGAAGATCATCATGAGTTTGAGGCCAGCCTGGGCTACAAAGTAAGTTCCAGGTCAGTCTGGGCTAGAGTGAGACCCTGTCTCAAAGAAACATAATCAGCATGTCTCAAAAATTTTACAAAAAACCCCATGATATTTATGAAGAAAATAAAAGTGAACAGGTGTTGACGATGACAGTTCTGCCAGGTTCCTGGGGCTCTGCACAGGGCTTCACTTGGTCCTCACCTTTTGACCTCTCAGGCTGAGGCAGCCACTCCTGATCAGCACTCCGGTGCTCAACTTCAAGGGAAGTGGAGGCTCAGTAGGCAAAGAGTGTTTGCCATACAAGCATAAGTGCCCAAGAGAGCCTGATTTGCCAGAGTCTGACTCCCCAGCATCCACATAACAAGTTAGGTATGGGAAAACACCCCTGTCATCCAGTAGTGTGGGACGAAGGGGCAGGGGAATCGCTGAGGCTCCTGGTCAGCCAGTCCGACCAAAGAATGGCAGCTGCAGGTTCAGAGAGAGACTCTGTCTTAAGGAAACGATGCAGAAGAGCTATAGAGGAGGTCAGCTGATGTTATTCTTTGGTCGCTGCAGGCGTGCTCATGGGGCGAGTGCATCTGCACGCATGCACACGCACACACACACGCATGCATGTAACATACATCATATACACACCACATTACCATGCACAAACACACACACTGGAGGTCTGGCTTAGTTGCTCTCCTCAAACACCTTTAGAGTCTACAAAAACATTATCCTCTGATCTTGTCAGAGAATATGGGCCCAGATTTATTCTTGTAACATCCTCGAGGTGAAACACAATTTTTTTTGGCCCCAAATGTAAAGAATATCTTTTCTTTTCTTTTTTTTTAATTTTTATTTATTTATTTATTTGAGAGCGACAGACACAGAGAGAAAGACAGATAGAGGGAGAAAGAGAGAATGGGCGTGCCAGGGCTTCCAGCCTCTGCAAACGAACTCCAGATGCGTGTGCCCCCTTGTGCATCTGGCTAACGTGGGACCTGGGGAACCGAGCCTCGAACCGGGGCCCTTAGGCTTCATAGGCAAGCGCTTAACCACTAAGCCATCTCCCCAGCCCTTTTTTTGGTTTTTTGAGGTAGGGTCTCATGCTAGCTCAGGCTAACCTGGAACTTACTCTGTAGTCTCAGGTTGGCCTTAAACTCATGGCAATCTTCCTACCTCTGCCTCCCTAGTGCTGGGATTAAGCCAGGCATGTGCCACCATGCCTGGCTTAAATGTAATGAGTATTTTTGAGATTGACATGATAGCCAATAATAATTATGAAGGGGTATTCCTACTTAAAGCCATGTAACCATATGTCTGGATTTGTATAGCACAGTCCAGTTTTGGATGTTGTTCAAGTCTTCTCTGACCTTCCTTTCTACTCTGAAATTGTCCTGATTGGAGCAATAAGTTGCATAACTGACTGACAGCATGATGGATGGTTTTCTATTAAAAATTAACTCAATCAGTGGCTTAATTCCATATAGGACCTGGGTCTGTTTCTAAATTACACTTTGGTTCATTTATCTGTCATCAATAGCAGTCTTGATTGCTATAGCTTTATGGTACATTTAAAAAATATTTTTTTTATTTATTTATGAGAGAGAGAGAGAGAGAGAGAGAGAGAGAGAGAGAGAGAGAGAGGGAAATATGGGTGTGTTAGAGCCTCTAGCCACTGCAAATGGACGAACTTCAGATTCATGTGCCACCATGTGCATCTGGCTTACATGCATTCTGGGAAATCACATCTGGGTCCTTAGTCTTCGCAGGCAAGTGCCTTGATTGTTAAGCCATCTCTCCAGCCCCACGGTACATTTTAATATGTAGTAAAACTGAGCCATTATTAGATTTCTTTTCCCATTTGAAATTTCATGATTGTTCTTTGGAATTTTATTCCATATAAACTTTAAAAAGAGGTTTTCATAGTTATGTTTCAAAAACTGGATACAAGGACTGGAGAGATGGCTTAGCAGTTAAGGTGCTTGTCAGCAAAGCCAAAGGGCCCAGGTTCAATTCCCCAGGACCCACATAATCCAGATACACAAGGTGGCACATGTGTATGGAGTTTGTAGTGGCTGGAGGCCCTGGAATATCCATTCTTACTCTCTCTCTCTGCCTTTTTTTCTGTCTCTCACTCTCTTGCTCAAATAAATAAAAATATTGTTTAAAAATGGATACCAAAATACAGTTAGGCAGGTGGAATTTCTTTTAGTGTTTTCTAGTACAAGAGGATATGGTAGTCCATGACAATTTGTGATATATTTCAAAATATCTAGAAGACTTTGGTGTGTGAACATATGGAACTGATGAGTGTGTGAGGAGATAGAAATGGTAATGATCCTGATTTGATTATTATATCAACGTGTACTAATTGCATTGTCATCCTGTATCCCCAAATACAAGTAAATATTAATTTCTAAATCTCCAAATTGCAGTTATGTCTTCTCTGAATTTTTGGATTAATTTTAGGAGAACCAATGTATTTACTGAATCAAGTGTTTGTGTGCTCCCTGCCTTCATATCTGGGCTATTGTCTTTGTATGCTGCGCGTAACAGTTATCTTCCCGTTGTTGGGAAGCAGCACCCAGCTAGAAGCACCTTCTGTGAAGAGAGGATTTATTTCAGGCTTAGAGATTGAGGGGAAGTTTGTTTTATTTACTTATTTTGGTTTTCCGAGGTAGGGTCTCGCTCTAGCTCAGGCTGACCTGGAATTCACTATGTAGTCTCAGGGTGGCCTTGAACTCACAGCGATACTCCTACCTCTGCCTCCCGAGTGCTGGGATTAAAGAAGTGTGCCACCTCGCCTGGCCCTGGCTGTGTTTTATGATAGCAGGGAAAGCATGTCAAGCTGGCTCAGATCATCTGGGTGGAAGTACTGGGCTTGGAGCTGGGCTAATAAACCTCAGTGAGTGTCTGCCACCAGCGCACACTTCCTCCAGCAAGGCTCTACTTCCCAAACTGCCACCAGTTTGAGATTGAGGATGAAGATTAATCCCAAACTCATGAGGCTATGGGCAATAATTCACACTCCAACTACCACACTGTCTGATCTGAAGTTCTTCTGTTTTGTCCTTTGGTAAAGTTTTTCACCTTTCTCAAGGTTACTGGATTGCATGCTTGCACACACTGCGCAGTCTCTGTTTTCTGGGTCAGACTCAACTCTTATTTCCACCCCAGCAAAGGAGTGCTGTTCTTTTCTACTTTACCCTATCCTGGGACAACAACTGGTCATAGAGGGACAAACCGTGACAGAATATACTTTCATTTAGCCATGTAAGCTTTTAGGACTGCAGTGAACCCCAAGTGCATTTACATCATGTATGCTTTAATGAGAGGATAATGGCCAGCATACTGAATCGTTTTCATGAATTCAAGGTAGATTAGAGACCATACACTCTGGGAGTGGAAAGCTAAATTGATGAGGTCACTGAGGGAAGGCAGGTTTGGAGAACTGAAGACTTCTTGCATTGCAAGTGGCAGACTAACTTCCAACAGCATTCCTAAGTTGGATTGCATGTTCACAGTGGTGGAAATAGAACCAGATTGGGTGGTGTTTGCTGGATTTGTTTTGCTGGACCATTAACCAGTCCCTTGGGTAACTGCACATGGCTGTCACTATGCTGTTTGGTGCTAGGACATCACTCGGCTTCTGTTTTTAGTTTTGCTCATGAGAAAATAAGGGAATTTTTACATGAAAATTAGAGGCATTGAATGGACGAGTCAGGCTCTGCTCTGTGCGATGCAGATGCGGCTCAGTGATGACTCTTAATGTTTTGCGAGGGGAATTAGGAGACAGGTGAGTAGGAGCCATGAGGAGGAAACGCAGACACGCTGTAGGCTGTCTTTGAGAAGAAGTAAATACTCATTGTCTGTCCCCAGGAAGGGCAGGGCTCCTTGAGGGAAGTGAAATGGCCAAGCAGGGGTTCTGACAGCAAGCCTTCTTGACCTTTGAAAATCTATCCCTCCCACGGTGCATTTCATTCTGTTTTCTGCCAGCCAAGAAAATCTCGAGTTTTGCTTCATAAAATATATAGCACTGAGAAAAAAAAAAAAGCATCCTCAACATACATTTTCCCTCAACATAACTTGTTTAAGATCAGCATTTAGAATATGGACTGCAGTTTTTTTCATTACTGTGGATTTTTTTAAATGTGTGTGTGCACACGGCGCACACGGTGTTGTACTTCAGGTGCCATCCACCTTTCTTGAGTCAGGGCCTCTCATTCACCTGGAAGTCATCAAGTAGGCTCCACTGGCTGGCCAGCTCCTCCATGGATCGATCTGCTTGTCCCCATCTCCACAGATCACTACCATGCTCAGCATTTTCATATGGCTTCTGGGGATCAAACTCAGTCCTAATACTCACATGACAAGGACTTTGCTCACTCAGCCATCTTCCCCAGCTTGTGCCCTTAAGATTTTATGGCTTTAAGATCTCCGAGGGATCCGAATTTCTAAGAATGGAAGCTATGATGGCAGCTGGCGTCAGCTGAGCAGGACACGAGGAGCTCAGTCAGATCTATGCGGTTTGTGAAGAAGAGGAGGGCGTGGGGAGAGGTGGGAACTCACGGCATGGTAGAGATAGGTGTGGGAACAGTTTAGAGGAGGTCAGCAGCAGCAGGTGGCCCAGGAGTCAAGGTTTGAACATCAGGAGAGAGCAAGTGCTGAGTGAATCTTTGAATAAGTTGCTTGGAGGGAATGTGCCGCTGCTTAAATTTCTATCTGCGTATGGTGGGTAGTGGGAAAGATATTCTGAGGGAAAGAGACCTGGAGTCAGCTTGTCTGATGCAGATACTGTAGCCTATAGTGTTGCAAGTGACTGGACCAAAGGAGAAAGTGTCTTGATAAAAGGCCTATCCAATTTATTGACCCAATGTAGAAGGTGTGTATGTGTGTGTGTGTGTGTGTGTGTGTGTGTGTGTGTGTGCGCGCGCGTAAGGAGCGTGCTATCTCAGGGAAGAAGAGACACACATTTGAAGAGGAGACACACATTTTATTTAATACTCAGGTCTGGAGTTGTAGATGCCTGACTTATCTTGAACAACACTTTGTGACTTCAGAAAGAATGCAGAAGGGGATCAGGGGCCATGGCGTCTGGCCCCAAATCTTGACCCAAGACGTTATCATGGGCCTGCTTCATGGGAGTTGTGGATGTGTATGTTAGTTAATCTGCACTGTCAACTGGATTGAGGATCACCCAGGAGACACAATTCTAAGCGTGTCTGTGGGGGTGTTTCCAGAGAGGTTTGAGCAGAATGGACAGCCCTGCCGTGGATGTGGACAGCACTGTCTCATGGGCTAGGGCTGCAGGTTGATTAAAAGAGAGCACTGAAAAGGAGTATGTGGGCTGTAGGAATGGCTTAGTAGTTAAGGTGTTTGCCTGCAAAGCCAGAGGACCATGGTTCGATTCCCCAGGACCCATGTTAGCCAGATGCACAAGGGGATGCTTGCGTTTGGAGTTCGTTTGCAGTGGTGGAGGCCCTGGTGTTCCTATTCTCTCCTTCTCTCACTTGGCCCCCTTTTCTCTCTCTCAAATAAATAAATATATATATTTTAAAAACGGGGGGGGGGGCGCTGGAGAGATGGCTTAGCGGTTAAGTGCTTGCCTGTGAAGCCTAAGGACCCCGGTTCGAGGCTCAGTTCCCCAGGTCCCACGTTAGCCAGATGCACAAGGGGAAGCACGCGTCTGGAGTTCGTTTGCAGAGGCTGGAAGCCCTGGCGCGCCCATTCTCTCTCTCTCCCTCTATTTGTCTTTCTCTCTGTGTCTGTCGCTCTCAAATAAATAAATTAAAAAAAAAATGAACCATAAAAACAGGGGGTATGTGAGCACCAGCCTTCATCTCCCTCTGCTTCCTGACTGGGGAGGCAGCTGTGACCCGCTGCCTCACGCTCCCGCTGCCACGCCTTCCCTGTCACAGTGGACTGTGTCTTCTCAAGCTGTGAGCCAGAGCAAGCCCCTCCTTCCTGATGTTGTCCAGCGCTTCATCCCGGCAACTCAGAAAGCGACGCGTCCAACGGAGGAAGAGGATGTGTGAGATACAGCCTCCTTGTTCAAGTTCATACTCTTGGCATTTCTTCAAGAGCTTTGCACATATTTTATTTATTTATTTATTTTTTGAGGTAGGGTCTCACTCTGGTCCGGGTTGACCTGGAATTAACTCTGTAGTCTCAGGGTGGCCTTGAACTCACAGCAATCCTCCTACCTCTGCCTCCCAAGTGCTGGGATTAAAAGCGTGCGCCACCACGCCCAGTTCTTTTATTTATTTTTGGAGATAGGCACTTAGAGGGTGGCTTAGCCTCAAACTTTCTATGTAGCCCAGGCTGTCCTAACACTTGTAATCTTCCTGCCTTAGCTTTCGGAGAATTGGGATTGAAGGTGTACACTACTGTGCCTGGCTTATGACTACTTATTTTTTGTTTTTTTGAGACAGTGTTTCACTCTATTCCAGGCTGACTTGGAACTCACTATGTAGTCTCGGGGTGGCCTCGAACTCACAGTGATCCTCCTACTTCTGCCTCCTGAGTGCTGGGCTTAAAGGCCCACGCCACCACGCCCAGAATGATTATTTTATAAGGATCTGATTTGCATTTCCTGTTGTAAGAGCACTTTGGTAATACTAACCAGCGACGGGTCATAGTCATTTAGGCTGTAGGACATACTTGATTGCCTTCAGTGATATAAGTGAGTAACGTGTAGTCAAAAACCTACTGTTAGGTTCTGTAGACCAGTATTCTCCATCCCACCCTGAAACATCCCAAAATAGTGAAATTGATCCACAGTTGCCTGGTCATGCTTCTGTGTTAAGACAGTGTTAGCCATTTCTAAATTTACGTACGTGAGCCTCATTTATTGTGCGTATTGATTTTATCATGTTCATGTTTCACTCAGCATTATGGTTAATACTGAGACTCACAATACTGTACATACTGAACCATTTGTTTTCAAGATTCCCCTCCACGTGGATATACTGCAATCATGTATTGTGTTGATGGATGTTTAGATTGGAGCCTGCAGCCTCAGCCTCAGCCTCAGCCTCTGTGCTTGTTTAGCAGGGTGGATGTGTGGGCCGTTCTAGCCTCCATGGGATGTGACCCATTGGTCCCCTGAAAGCCACCACTTTCAGTTGTTTATAACATTTAGAAACCTTCCCAACTGCTTCTTATCAACTGCTTCTAACTGTAACTCCTCCAGAAAGCTTTCCCTTGTTTTATTGGTCATCTCCCGGTGCTCATAGAGCATTTCCGCGGGGGGTGGGTGGGTGGGGGGTGTCTAAAGGTCTAGAGGCAGGACTGGAGTTTTAATGTTTTGTAGATGACTCTCTTTCCTGCCTCTTATTTCTCTTTCTTCTGTCCATTCTTCCCTTTTTTTTTTTTTTTTGAGATAGGGTCCCATGTAGCCCAGGCTGTTCTTGAACTTGTTATGTAGGAAAGATGACCATGAATCTTATTCCTGCCTCTACTTTCTGCTGGGGTTGCAGGAATGCGCCGCCATACCCAGTTTATATAATACTGGGTATGGCGGCTTGATTCAGGTGTCCCCCATAAATTCAGCTGTTCTGAGCGCTGGGTTCCCAGCTGATGGGAATTTGGGAATTAATGCCTCCTGGAGGCGATGTATTGTTGGGGGCGGGCTTATGGGTGTTATAGCCAGTTTCCCCATGCCAGCGTTGGGCACACTCTCCTGTTGCTATTGGTCACCTTATGTGGGCCAGGGGGTGATGTCCACCCTCTGCTCATGTCATTGTTTCCCCTGCTATCACAGAGCTTCCCCTTGAGCCTATAAGCCAAAATAAACCTCTTTTTTTTCCCACAAGAGGCTCTTGATGGGGCGATTTCTACTGGCACTGCGGACCTGACGGCGACACTGGGGATGGACCCAGAGCTTCTTGCGCGCTAGGCAAGCACCCTACTGAGTCACGTCCTTGTTGCTACACCCCAGAATTATGGTGCCGTCACAATATTCTTTTCAAACCACTTGTTCTTATTTGCTGTCGCCTCTAATGTAACACATTCTAGCAAATTAAATGCACTATTACAGTTCATACACTGGGGGAAAAGATATTTGTTATATTGTCTTCCCTTCAAACACTTAAAAATCCAGCCAGGGAGTGATTACAGAAGGATACATAATTAAGTCACGAAGTACAAAAATGAAACAGCAGTGTAATATAATCCCCGCAAGTTATCACAAGGTAGGGTCAGGTTAACTGCTGGGTCGCCTTTGTGACTGGAATTCAGAATAGGAGACACCTATCTCTTTCCCTGAGGTGAGAGAAGGCTTTCTATGGGAGGTGGGTCTTTAAATTTCATGAAGGTTTGACAGTAAGAGAGGAGCAGAGACACAGAGAGGCAGCTATGGAAAGGCAGAAAATCATCAGGAGTGTTGAAGAGATGGTGGGAAGAAGGGAGGTGACACAGGCTGGCACGGTGGTTTAAAGGGGTTTGCTTGTGAAGCCTGCCAGCTTGAGTTTGAGTCTCAAGTGCCCATGTAAGGCCAGATGCACAAAATGGTGAATGTGCCTGGAGTTTGTTTGCAGTGGCAAGAGTCCTTGGCATGCCCATATTCTCTCTCTCCCTCTCTTTCTTTCTGTGTGGGTGTGTCATGAATATATAAACAAAAGTATTTTTTTTTATTCAAAAATATAAAGAAGACTATGGGTGAAGTACTTGCTGCACACACATGAAGACCTGAGTTTTGATTCCTGGACGTATGTCAAAATGTTGAGTTTGGTGACTCACACCTGTCATCCCAGTGCTGAGGACACGGAGGCAGGGCGTCGTCCCTGGGGCTCACTGCATGGTTTGTGTAGCCAAATTGGTGAGCAATCTTCAGAGAGACCCTGTCCCAAAGAATAAGGTGGAGGGCAACTGAGAAAGGCAGCTTACATCCACCTCGGTCCTCCACGTGCATGGGCATACACGTGGATGTGCACTCACACTCTCTCTCACACACACGTATATGTGCACACATGCACACCACACACACAAATAAAAGGGAGGTCGAGTGTAAAGGAAAAAGATCAGGGAACTCATGCCTTACACTCGCCATCTACTTAAGAGTCAGAGAAAAGGGGCTGGAGAGAAGGCTTAGCGGTTAAGGCACTTGCCTGAAAAGCCTAAGGAGCCAGGTTCAATTCCCCAGTACCCATGTAAGCCAGCTGCACAAGGTAGAACCTGCATCTGGAGTTCATTTGCAGCATCTAGAGGCCCTGATGTGCCCATTCTCTGTATCTCTTTTAAATAAAATAAAAAAATTCCCCCCCCCTCCAAAAAAAAAAAAAGAGTAGAAGAGAAAGAGAACAGAGATGGAACCAAAGGGTTGATGGATTGATGATAAAACAGGTTAGGAATAGCATATTCTGAGGAATTTCAGGTATCAGGGAATAAACAAGTGTTTGAAAATCTTTGCCTTCCACCAGACCAGAAGTTATTGTTTTAGCCAACACACACAGACACACACACACACACACACACACACACACACACGCAGAGCTGATGAAATGCTGGACTCAGTCTCTTGCTGAGAAGTGGGCGGGTCAGTGGGAGGAGAGCTGACAGGTTATGTGGGCGGTAAGCTGATTGACGTTCACTGTAGTGAATGTCCTTTGTTCATCTCCTCTCAGGCCCTCTTTAGAAAAATAAAGGAGAGGGCTGGAGAGATGGCTTAGCGGTTAAGCGCTTGCCTGTGAAGCCTAAGGACCCCGGTTCGAGGCTCGGTTCCCCAGGTCCCACGTTAGCCAGATGCACAAGGGGGCGCACCGTCTGGAGTTCGTTTGCAGAGGCTGGAAGCCCTGGCGCGCCCATTCTCTCTCTCTCCCTCTATCTGTCTTTCTCTCTGTGTCTGTCGCTCTCAAATAAATAAATAAATAATTAAAAAAATATTTAAAAAAAAATAAAAAAAATAAAGGAGAAAGGTCAGATGTGAAAAGACAACAAGAAAAGGGAGATGGTTTCATTTTATAAAATGGAAAACGAACCAGGCTGGACTCAGCTTCCCTTACCCACTCACCCTACCCGAGGAAGAGGAGGTCTGGCGTACCTGTCACATACAGGGGATATCAGTAACCTTATGTGGTGCACCGTAAGAGCAACAGTGCTCTTGAGGAAGGCCGGAGGGGACTAGTCTCATGCACCAGTATGACCATTTTTTGTTGCCTCTTTACAGGAGGACGTAACTAATCTCTACCCAATTAGTACAGTAGAATTTGTCAATAGCAAGATATAATTTAGGTTAATAGTCACACTACATCACCCCCCCCCCCAGATGTGAAAGGAGACTGCCTGCTCAGTATGCTCTTCCTTTTTCTTGCTTTTCTAAATTCAGTTTATTGCTCTTGGTTGATTTTCATAAGGTTTGTTTGTGTTGGGATAGACAGCCAAGTGAGCTTAATAACTCACCATTCAAATACCTGTTGCTTACACTTCTGTCTTCTCCTGAGGTGGACAGGACACTTTGGGGCCAGAGGGAGGTTTTATTCTTCTTCTGTGAAGTTCAGTTTTCATATATTCACGTCTCACTCGGGGGGAGGCAGACACAGAACACCCTAGCCTTCCTAATGCGGGTTGTTCCTGCAGTCATGCTAGTGTTAAAGGACTTATGCTGGGTGCCAGCACCCAAAACTATTATGCTGATTCCCCATCACTATTATGTAAATGTTTTATTTATCATTTATTTTCAAGGAGCAGAGACAGAGAGAGGAGTGACTGAGAGAATGGAGACCGGGTATACCAGGGCTTTCTACCACTGTAAATGAACTCCAGATGTGTGCACACTTTGTGCATCTGGCTTTATGTGGGTACTGGGGGTTTGAACCGGGGCAATCAGACTTGGTAAGCAAGAGTCTTTAACCAACTTAGCAAACTCTCCAGCATTTTTTTTTTTTTTTTTGATATAGGGTTTTAAGTATTCCAGGCTTGCCTTAAACTCTTTCTAGAAATCCTCTTGTCTCGGCCTCGTAAGTGCTGGGATTATAGGCATGTGTCACTGACTTGGCTCATTTTAGAAATCTGCTTCAAATGTCCAGCCCTTGGTCAGCAGCAATAACTTGAAACCTATTTATTCTTGGATTCTCTGTGCAATATTTTTCTGATACTTCAGAATCCTCCAGCTCAATGACACTAACTTTTTATTATCTATCGTCCTCTCACTTCCTCTCTTTGTTGCTCTCCCTACAAAAATTGATTTTGTAGTCTTTCATTACATTCCCACCCTCATAGATGCCCCTAATTCCTTTTCTTCATCTCCCCTTCACTGTTGGGCTCTGACTACATTCCAGCCTGGGGTGGAAACAGCTACTTTGTTTTTTCTGTGTCTGCACAGTGGGCAGCCAAATGCTACCAAAGGAGAGCACTCAGCCTAATTTACTGCGTTTATATTAAATAATGACTGCAAATTTCAATTCCCCCCCCACCAGAGACCCCAGTGAATTCAATGTCTTTCTTTTTGAAACAATCAATTCACATCTTTCCCTCTCTTGTCAAACCTCCCATAGCCCTTAGCTATTAGCCTACCACCTAGATCTACACATTGGCTAACATCTGCTCTCATGTTTCCTGTGTTTTCTCTAGGAATACTTGCCCATACTGCAACCCAAAAGCTTTCCCTTAGCTCTCACATGGGATTCAGCTCTTTCTCATTTTTTCAAATTTCATTTTGTTTTTGCTCTATTTTTATTTTTTGGTGTGTGTGTGTGTGTATGTGTGTGTGTGTGTGTAGTGTAGTCTCTGTGTAGTATGTGTGGTGCATGTGTGTGGATGTAGAGTGGATACATGTGGGTGTGCAGACGTGCATGTGTGTGGATGTACAGTGGATACATGTGGGTGTGCAGACGTGCATGTGTGCATGTGGAGGCCAGAAGAGAATGTCAGATGTCTTTCTCTGACCCTCTTCGGTGAGGGACCTGGAGCTGATGTTTCTGTCAGTCAGACTGGCTGACCAGTGATGCTTAGACATTTTCCTAAGGTCCCCACAGGACCTGGGTTACAGTCATGCATGGTCATGTTTGACTTTTTACGAGAGTACTGGAGATTGAAATGAGGTCTTCTTTGCCAGCTGACCCCCCCCCCCCGCCGCTGTGCTAGTTTTGTTTATTTATTCATTTTATTTGCAAGGAGAGAGAGAGAGGGAGAGAGAGAGAGAGAGAGAGAGAATGGGCACACACATTGCAAATGAACTCCAGATGCATGCTCCATGTTGTGCACCTGGCTTTATGTGGTTTATGTGGGTACCAGGGAATCAAACCCTGGTCCTTAGGCTTTGTGGGTAAGTGCCTTAACTGCCGAGCCACCTCTCCAGCCTGATTTTTGTTTATTTTTGATAGCGTCTTGCTCTGTAGCTGAGGGAGGATCTGAGCTTCTCTATCTAGCCTAGACTGTTCTTGAACCTGATATCTTCTTGCCTCAGTGCTGCAATTAGGGGTGTGCATGGCCATGCCTGATTCTATGTCATCTTTTAAAGATCTGTCTCCTTCAGTCCCTCACCACTTTTCCCTGTAATCATTCTCTGTGTTTGCTTGATTATCTCTATTAGGATTATAGGATGTTTCACATTTTAAAATAAACCCTGAATTTCACATCAATCACCTGTCTATGTCTCTGTTAACCTTCAAGACAAAGCTTCCAAGTCCACTGGCTATGCTGGTTGTCCTGCATTTTTTTGTCTTCCATTCAGTCTTCATACCCTACACCTGTATGCTAATCTCCATCTAACACTGGATTCTCCTGCTAGTGCTAAGAATTGATTCAAACGTGTCAGGTAAAAGGTACAGGCTCTTGCCTCGGTTTACCCCAACTCATCACTAGCGACATAACTGACTACATACTTCCTGAGTACTCTCCTCTTCTGGGGTCCATCAACACACATTCTATTTTTTTCTGCCATCCTCCAGCTTGCTTCTTTTCTTCTGCGATTCCCACCTGTTCTCTGAAGGACTCAGGAACCAGATGGACGCCATGACAGGCTTCAGAGTCCTCAGTAGGCCTAAGTTTCTGTTTCCTGGCAAGGTCTAAGTTTTTATTTTCCAGTGAGGATGGGCTTAACAGTTACTGGAAACTAATTATGGCATACATTCCTGAAGTCATAAAGTTCAATTCCCCTAGCTCCAGCCCGCCAACTTTGCCCGCCAAAATCCTAAGCCAACCAGAAGAGTACACTGTTTAAATCAACCAATCATGTACCCATCCCCTTCTTCTATGTTCAAATCCCTATAAAAACCCGACCCTCCCACTACTCGGGGCTCTTGTACAGACCCACTGCGTTGGTGAAGTCAAGAGACCGAGCTTAAGCTCGAATTAAAGCTCCTTGCTTTAAATACGTGTTTGGTTCTCCTTGGTGGTCACTGGGGGTGCCAAGAACTGGGCATAACATTCTCCAAACAACAACATGACATGGGGAACAGCCAGGTGCATATCTTCTTCATCTGGGCTTCCTAGATACCCCCACTCAGATCCATGGATTTAAATACCACGGTGACTGAGTTTCATATTCTCTGATCCAGGCTCATATGTACTCCTGCCTGAAACTATTTAGATATCTCCTAGATATCCACAACTTGGTCTCTCCCAACAGAATCCTGAATTACTTCCCTATCAGGTGCTCAATCCCAGTTTCCCTAGCTCAGTAACTCAGTAAGTGATAACATCACCTGCCCAGTTTCTCAAGATGAAAATTCGGTATACCTTGTTGCCTTTCAATACTTCATCATGATTCCCTACATCCAGATAGTCTGATGTTTAATTGGTGCACTTATAGTTGCTGCTACAATGCTTCTGTTGCACACACACACACACACACACACACACACACACACACACACACACACACATTCTAAAAGGGAAGGTGCATAGCAGGTCTTTCCTTACTTTATATCTGCTCATGGATTTCCATTGCTCTTAAAATGTGAACTCCTAGCTGGCTCTGAATGTTTTCTTGAATGTCATTGTTGTCATACTCTTTTTCACCGAGATCCAATCATACTGGTAACCTATCTACTGAGACCCTGTGAATATTCTGCTCTCTGAGTCTGTTTTTTTTTTTTGGGTAAGGTCTCAATCTAGCCTAGGCTGACCTGGATTTCACTATGTAATTTCAGGGTGGCCTTGAACACATGGTGATCCTCCTACCCCTGCCTCCCGAGTGCTGGGATTAAAGGCGTGCATCATCACGCCCAGCTAGGGTCCTTCTAGTCTATGTTCAGCTTAGTTTCATTTCCTCAGGGAAGTTTGGAATAACCAATAACCAATGTCTTAGAACCCCATCTGCTTTTCTTTCTTTCTGGAATTACTTTTCCATTATTTTAAAATATTTTATTTTGAGAGAGAGAGAGAGAGAGGTGGCAGATAGACAAAATGGGTATGCCAGAACCTCTAGCAACTGCAAACAAACTCCAGACACACCTTGTGCATCTGGCTTACATGGGCGCTGGAGAATCAAATCTGGGTCCTTAGGCTTTACAGGCAAGCACCTTAAGCACCAAGCCATCTCTCCATCCCCACTTTTCTATTTTAATGTGTACTTTATAGCCCTCACAATCTAAAATTATTTTATATGTTGCTTACTTATTTGTTGTCTATCTATCCCAACCAGAAGGCCTGTGTACAATATCAAGGGTTTGTAGTGTTTGCACAGTCACCAGCATTCAGTAGGTTTTCAGTTGCTTTTTTACTTTCTTTCTTTTTTTTTTTCTTTTTGTCAAGGTAGGGTCTTGTTCCATTTAGCCCATGCTGGCCTGAAATTCAATATGTCGTCTCAGGGGTGGCCTTGAACTCATAGCAATCCTTCTACCTCTGCCTCCCAAGTGCTGGGATTAAAGATGGTGTGTCACCATGCAAGGTGTGACTCTTAGTTGTTGAGGGAGTGTCTAAACACAGCGCTGTGCTGTGCTGTACTTGCCACAGATGGGCTGATCAGTGAAATGGGTGATCTGTATTGGCATCAAAAGGCAACATGACAAACTATCTTAGCTTTTTGCTGTGCAGTAAGTGTTTCTCCCACAGGACAGTCTGTCTTCTGTTTTATAGAATCAGAATTAGAACTGTAGGTAGAATGTAAGAAATACCAACCCAGATAGACAATACCTGCTAGAAAGCAAGATTTATGAGGAGATGGCATTGCACAAGATGAGTGTAATTTTATTTCTTCATGTTGGCTTTGTACTACTCTCATTACAGATGACGTCCTGAGCTGTGTATGCAGTTAAGCTAAGCTGGCAGTACTTCCTACAGTGCTTTTAAAACACTGAATCTTACAAGCAAGTGAGGGGAGCCCGAGTGCTCATCATGATCCCTTTCTAGCTTCTTTGTTAACACTTGGAGGTTTTGTTCAAAGTAAGTTAGGTTCATTCCAATTCAGAGTTAATGCAGCTCCAGAGAAACTGTCCACATCTCAATTAATGTAAGTCAGTAATTATAGGAGAGCCACTCAGAAGACCTTGCACTGAATTCAAAGACTTAAAGAAACCATCCAATTTCTTGATGCCAAGGCTGTTAAGGTCAGAATTTGGACTGGTGTCCATCTTTATTAGTGAGTCAAATTTCTTAGATGGTTTTGTGACCGGAAAATAATATAAACAGTTATAATATAAAGCCTAAATATCTTTTCTGAAATCATTCTTTTTTGAATGAGTAATATTTTTTTTCCTACTTCTTTTCTTTAAGAAAATGACTAATCTATAAAATTTTTATTTAGGGATTGTATTTTGTTATTTATATTTGCTTATTGGATCTATTTCTGAATGTTGCCTAACTTTTATATGCTTCTTGGCAGTAATATTTTTGCTCCACTTCCCTTAAATTGATTTAAAGAAAAATCCCATCTAATATGAATATATATAAAAATTCAAACAAAGAAAAGTTACCACTAAAACTCAATTCCAGTTAAAATTGATTTTTCTTTGTTATTTTTTCTGTGTACAGTAGTATATGGCATGTGTGTGTGTGCCGTGTGCGTGTGTGTGTGTGCCGTGTGCGTGTGTGTGTGTGCTGTGTGCGTGTGTGTGGCCAGAGACGGACATCAGGTTTCCCCCTCTAGTGCTCTTCTGCCCTATTTCACTGAGATAGAGTCTAGTTCTGCACTGAATCTGGAACTGGTTCTTGGTCAGATTGATTGATCAGGGAACCCCAGTGATCCTTCTGCTCCCCTCCTTTAGGGTTGGGATTATGGGTATCCAAGGCTCCATATGATTTGGTGTTCTCTTAATATAATTTTAAAATTTTATTTATTTATATTATTTTATTTTATTATTTATATTCATATATTTTTATATATGAAGAGAGAGAGAGAGAGAGAGAGAGAGGGAAAGAGTAGGGGGTGAGAGACAGAGAGAATGGGCACTCTAGGGCCTTCAGCCACTGCAAATGAACTCCAGATGCATGTGTTACCTTGTGCATCTGGCTTATATGGGTCCTGGGGAATGGGGCCTGGGTCCTTTGGCTTTGCAGACAAGTGTCTTAACTGCTTTACCATCTCTTCAGGCCTGATTCGGTGTTTTAAGAGCAGTTCCTACCATGCCAGTAGAGCATAATTGTATACACTGCTCAGGACGCCATCTGGAATGAGAGCATTATATGATATTGATTGCTGCCCAGTGTTCCTAAGCTCAGAAGTCTGTGATGATGGGGCATGACTGCAATTCCAGCACTTGGGAGGATCATGAGTCTGAGATCAGCCTTGGTGACATAGCATGATTGTGGTGGTGTGATTCAGGTGTCCTCCATAAACTTAGGTGTTCTGAATGCTAGATTCACAGCTGATGGAGATTTGGGAATTAATGCCTCTTGGAGGGAGTGTATTGTTGGGGGCAGGCTATGGGCATTATAGCCAGCTCCCTCTTGCCAGTGTTTGGCACACTGTCCTGTTGCTATTGTTCACCTGATGTTGGTCAGGAGGTGATGTCCACCCTCTGCTCATGTCATCGTTTTCTCCTGCCATCATGGAGCTTCCCCCTCAGGCCTGTAAGTCAAAATAAACCTTTTTTTCCCCCCACAAGCTGCTCTTGGTTGAGTAATTTCTACCAGCAATGCAAACATAACTGCAACAATGATTCTGTTTTAAAAGTCACACAACATACACACACAAGATTGTAATGTGTTGTATACAGTAATTACTAGTGTTAGTGTACTAGAACATTTTTCCATTGCTAACAAATACCTGTAACTGCATAATTTATAAAGATAAAAGGTTTATTTAGCTGTTGGGTTTGGAAGCTCAAGAATATGGTGCTGATACCTGCTCTGATCTGGTGAGTATCTCTTTGGTTCCTTCGTGGATGACATGGTGGGAATGAATGTAAAAGGGACTGATCAGATGGTGAGGCAGTATGCCATAAGAGAGTAGGAGGGAGGGATGTCTTGTTTTTCTAGAAGGACCCCTGTCATGGGAATTAGCAGGGGTCCCACTAGAGCCACATTAATTCTTTCCAAAGGCATTATCTGCAAGGACTAGATACCTTGCACTGCACTCCATCTTCAAAAGTTAAGGCACCTGCCTTGACTGCAAAGCCAAAGGACCCAAGTTTGATTCCCTAGGATGCATATAAGCCAGATGTACAAGGTGGCACATGCATCTGGGGTTCATTTGCAGTGGCTGAAGGCCCTGGAGCACTCATTCTTTCTCTCGCTGTCTCTCTCTCTCTCTCTCTCTACACACACACACACACACACACACACACACACAAACACACAGTTCTCCAGCATACTCAAATCTCCAACCCATGCATCTATAAGCCGTGCCCAAACTGCAAAAGCTTGATAAGCTTCCCTTAGGCAAAGGTTATCGTGATATTGACTGTAAATGCAATGCCAATGTTATGATCTGAATCTAGATTTTCCCCTACAGGTTCATGTTTTGAATGCTAGGAGCCATTTTGTGGCATTATTTTCTATGTTGTGGAGCTTTTACAAAGCAGAGTGTAGAGAGTGGATGTAGACTCCTCCTCAAGGTGAGCTGTAAAAGCGATGCCCACATCTGGTTCGAGCCTGCTCTTTCTGCACCATGAGAAGAAGCCAGCATTCCTGCTCCTCCTACCAACGGCACAGCTGCTCCCACCTCTCTGCCTGTCTGCCATGAAGACCTGAAAGTCCTCTGAGACCACGAAGCCGAGAACCTTTCCTTCTAAAGGTGCTTCAGTTACTTTGTTAAAGCAACGTGAAAAGCAGCCAGTATTACTCATAAGTAACAGAGCAGAGCTAGCAAAACAACCAATGAACCGATGTTTATGTGTGTTGGCTTGCAGTTGGTTACAGTAGTGTCTATTAGTGTGTGGTGAAATTATGGAAAAGATGAAAACATGGCTGGTTTGGGGGATTCATGAGATGCTGTGGTGATTTGAATCAGATGTCCCTTTGCTAAACTCATGTGTTCTGAATACTTGGTCCCCAGCCATGACACCCTGGGAGGCGGAGCCTTGCTGGAGGAAGCCTGTCACCAGGGCTGGACCTCGAAGTTTTACTAGTCCCTAGCTTATCAGTGTTCATTCGGCTCACTTTCCTGCTGCTGCTTTCTGCCTGCTATTGACAAGGGGGTGATGTTCAGCCCCTGCTCATGCCATGCCTTCCCCTGCCACCATGGAACTTCCCCTCAAGACTGTAAGTCAAAATTAAAAAACAAAAACAAAAACAAAAATTAAAAAAAAACAAACAAATTCTTTCCTCCCACCCGCTGCTTTTGGTCAGGTGTTTTGTCCCAACAACCAAAGGAAACTACAACAGACGAAGACCCACTAAAAAGAAGAGAAATGTCCGGGGTACCATTACTGTGATGCTGTAAGATAAAGACATCTCCAGTCACATGAGCCATGATTAAGAAGATGCTAAGCCATTTTTGACTAAAGGTTAATCTAAATAGTCAATATAATAATCTGTGAAAAACATTCATTAAGCTGTATGTCATTAAAAAGAAATACGTACAAAACAAGATTCTGTATTGATTGAATGTACCAAACTTTCGGCCAGACAATTTGTATTAATTTGTACTCAGTGCTTGAGCCCCAGCGGAGTATTTATTGTCTCAACACATTTTTTTCATTATGCATATGTGTGTGTGCGTGTTGGTGTGTATGTGTGTGTGGGCACCTGCATGTGTGTGCACATGTGTATACAGAGGGAAGCCATAGATGTCAGCCTCAGGAATAGCAGCCACTTCCTTTGTGGCCTGGAACTCCTAATTAGCCTTGATTGTCTGGGCCAGTGAGACCAAGCAAGTCTCCATCTCCTTAGTGCTGGGAATACTGGCTCATGCCGCCACACCCAGCAATTCTGCCCGAGCTCTGGGGAGTTATTGAACTCAGCCTGTTGGGCTTTACCCATCGAGCTATCTCCTGTACCCCAGACACATTTCTTTTTAAAGTGCTTCCTTCCTCCATAAATTGTATCTCTTAGTCTATTTCTGTCAAAATTCCCTTTTTTTTCCTGCCTCCAGTGGCTGAAATATAATTGCTTAGGCATGAGACTAATTTTAAGACCTGCCTCTGGGTGGAATTTAGAAGGAGGAATGCAGTACAAGGTTTGATAATTTTTTTCTTTTTCTTACAGTAACTGCTGTGAACCTTCTTTACTTTTGAAATGTAAGGTGTTTCCTGGAGCATGTATTGGGGGCTCATGCTTTGCTCTGTGGGTGCCAAAGCTTGTTCTCCTGCTACTGCTGCCCCAGCTGAAGGTTTTGCTGACACTTCCCGTGGAGGAAAAGGTACCCTCTGGGATACTGGCCATGCTTTCCTTCTCGTGCTGCTGACATGGGCATCTTGGGATGTGGTGGGGGAGTCTAAGTGCTCCTGCCAGAATGGGGAAATGGCCCATCTGCTCCATGCTGGGCTGTAATTTCATCGTTAGTGATGATGGCAAAGCAGATGCCTGAACGTGGGGTGTGTGGGGGCCATTTACCCAGAGGCAGTGGCAGAGGAACTGTAGTCAGTCTGTTTACAGCCAGTCACACAGAACAAGGGCTAAACAAGTTCATGGGGCCATCTCTAAAGCTGCAAGGTCTACATGATCCCAACCAGATGGAACTGGCTCAGAAGCTTGGCACACTCCATTTCCAGCTCATGGATGTAGCTGTGGAGTTCTACGACCTTTGAAAACGTCAGTCAACCTTCACACACTGTCACATACGTGAGTTACCTGTCTTTCCTGACTTAGACAGACGTGATAGCACCTACTCTCACTGTCATCTGAGTATAATGTGTACCCTGTCATTTCTGTAATCATCCAAAGAGCAATGGATTCCCCAGTTGAATGTAAACTTTCTTTTCAACTTCTCCTAACAATTTATCAGTGTTTCTAATGAGCACATCAGCAAATAGTTACTAGATGTGGCCCCTTGATCCCAGGTGCTGTTCTAAGCACTCCAATAGTGGCCGGGAGAGACAGGAGGGGTGAGATCAGGTCCAAAGATGTATAACCAAATTTGTGAGAGTTTGCTTTGAAAGTAACATGAATAAAAATCAGCATGTATGTCCCAGAGACAGCTGTATCTTCCTATTCATTGCAGCATAGTGCATAAGAGCCAAGATGTGAAAGCAACCTAACTGCCCATCTGGGGGTGTATGGATAAACAAAGTGTGCTATGGAATGCTTCCAGGCAAGATGGTGGACTGGAAGCTGCCCCATGTGACCAGACTTAGGAGAAGAGCTGTTAAAGAAAGAATAAACTCTACCCCAGAGAGGGAAAGAGAGGAAGGGCTTCAGAAATTTACAAAGGTAGTGGACGGATACCAGCAAAGTGCACAGGGAATGATGGGTTTATTGAAGAGAAGCCACGTGAAACACAGCTTTGGCCACCAGGCTCCTGGTGAGGGGAGGGGAAACAGATGCCACGTCCAACAGTTAAGCCAGGTGGCCCTGGTGGGAAGAGACAAGCTCAAGCCCTCATCAGATTCAAACCCAGCCACAGGCTTTGCTAATCCATTGGTTCCTCTGTAAGATGGGTCATAAGAGGAGAAGAATGACACTTTGTCACTCAGAATGATGAAGGGCAGTGGTTAGACAGCCCTGCAAGTTAGACCCTGTTGTTTAAAACTGACCCATCCTGTGGTCAACCAGGGAACAGTCACAAGTCAGGGAGACTGAATTTAACCTGCTACAGGGCCTGGCTGGGAGACAGTCCAGGGAGGTGGTTGTGGGGAGCAGGAGAGCCAGACACTGACAGGTTGAAAAGAGTGGGCTGCAGTCAGGGAGACGTAGAGTCCTGCCCTCGATAGCCGGGAACAGATCTCTACATCTTTGGACCTGATCTCACCCCTCCTGTCTCTCCCGGCCACTATTGGAGTGCTTAGAACAGCACCTGGGATCAAGGGGCCACATCTAGTAACTATTTGCTGATGTGCTCATTAGAAACACTGATAAATTGTTAGGGGAAGTTGAAAAGAAAGTTTACATTCAACTGGGGAATCCATTGCTCTTTGGATGATTACAGAAATGACAGGGTACACATTATACTCACCCCTCCTGTCTCTCCCGGCCACTATTGGAGTGCTTAGAACAGCACCTGGGATCAAGGGGCCACATCTAGTAACTATTTGCTGATGTGCTCATTAGAAACACTGATAAATTGTTAGGGGAAGTTGAAAAGAAAGTTTACATTCAACTGGGGAATCCATTGCTCTTTGGATGATTACAGAAATGACAGGGTACACATTATACTCAGATGACAGTGAGAGTAGGTGCTATCACGTCCGCCTAAGTCAGGAAAGACAGGTAACTCACGTATGTGACAGGAAAAGACCAATTAAAATACCTTTGAGAATCCACATGACCCCTGTTAAAATGATTCTTACTCTGCCAAGGATGTGGGCAAAGAGGAGAACTTATTTATTGCTGTAGGTAAAGTAAACTAATGTGGCTACTATGGAAGTCAGTATGGAGGTTCCTCTAAAAAATAAAAAAAAAGATAAAAAACTTTTTCCAATATATGATCCAGTTATAGTACTCCTGGAATCCCAAAGGATTCCAAGTCAGCATACCACAGAGGTACATGCTTCAATGTTTATCCCTGCATTATATACCAGCTGGGTGTGGTGGTGCACGCCTTTAATCCCAGCACTTGGGAGGCAGAGATAGGAGGATTGCCATGAGTTTGAAGCCATCCTGAGGCTACATAGTGAATTCCAGATCAGCCTGTGCTAGAGTGAGACCCTGAAACATGGTGCCACTGGAATCCGACTTCAGAGTGGAATGCTTGACTGGCCATCCTACTGTCCTCATCACGAAGAGAGTCAGCTGAGTTGCTGGAGCCACAGTTTTCTACATGGATGCCACAGGCTAGAAACATACCATGGGATTATAACTTAATTTTACCTTAAATTCACTTCAGAAAAAAAATGTTGAAACTGCATCCTTTTCCTTTCTTTCACACGTTTTTCTCATTCTGCATGTTTTCCCCTTCCAAAAATCAATCTAATAAAACCATAGGCAAAAAAGTGCATTACTTTTCCTCACACTTATTTTTCAAGTATTCTTTGCTTTTTTTTTGCATTTGTATGTATGTATGGTGTACACCTGTGTATGTCTGTTCACGCATGTGTGTGCGTGTTCAGGTGCATGTACACGTGTGCATGCGTATGTGGAGGCCAGAAGTCGACACTGGACGTCTTCCTCAGTTGTTCTCCAACTTATTCTTTGGACAGGATCTCTTGCTGAGCCTCAAGTTCACTGTTTCAGCTAGACTGGCCAGCTGCTGAGACTCTGTGATCTAGTTACCACATGCCCGGTGCTGGAACGACAGGCACGTACTGCCATTATCAGCATGTTATGTGGGTACTTGGGATCTGAACTCAAGATCATGCTTGCATGGCAAGCACTTTACTCTCTGAGCCCTCTTCCCAGCTCCCCGGGTGACTGCTTTGATAATGGGAAGATTGACCACGTCTGAGCTCTAAAAGTGGCTAATGGATGAATCACTCACTTCAGATTTGGTGTCTCGAAGTCGCATTTCACATTCAGAAGAGGTGCGCTTCCAGTGGCACTCCCTTTTGTGTGTCTACGTCCGTGAGCCAGAGCTCTGCTTTATCATTTCCCATAGGTGCTCTGGGTGTCCTCCCAAGTTAAAAGAAGATGCTAACATGGTCACCCACGTTTCCCACAGGTTAAAATCATACTTCCTAGACAAGGCTGCCCCCATCAATCAATATTCCAGTCTGTCCCATTCAGCTGTCATAATTTCACTTCAATTTACCTCATGCAAATACTTGAGACGCTGCTTTTAATTAATCCCCTGCACTAAGGACTTTGAGCAATGCCAAATCAGCTAATTATCCAACTTTATCTCTTTAAGCATTTCCTAGATGCAAATTATGGAAATTCTTTGGGAGTGTCAGGATTAGGTCTTCAAAGACTTGAGCCTGTCCTTCCTCTATACAGGGCTGTTTTGAGGAACCAGGTTGGGTGTGCAAGGTACAAAATGAGGAGGGGGCACAGAACCGCACGTGGATGAATCGTTTCAGTTATCAGAGGCCCAGAAACACCCTCACTGACTTTTCTGAAGCGACGAGGAGGTTCAGAGAAAATTAGCTTTTCAGTAAGTTAGACCCTGACTCACAAGGAGGTGGAGGACAGCATTTCTGAGAAATGACATCCAAGGTTGTCCTCTGACCTCCATATGCACAAGCACACACGTGCATGTGTACCTGTACCCCCAATATGAACATGTTACACACACACACACACACACACATGGATGAAAGGTTCTCATGAGGAAAAGAAGGCATAATTAATTTTTGCTTATTTCTTTTTCTCTGAGGCATTCTAGTAATTTTCATCCATGACAACTTCATGATAGGTCTAAATATTCCCACTGTTAAAATGAGGAAGCTGCATCTCTGAAGAAACTAAATGATGGCAGGGAATGATTGGAACATAGGCTAGCATGCTCTCACCAGATCATGCTGCTTCTAAGCCACCGTACAGCAGTGTCCAACCATGGGGCAAGCCATGAACTTTGTGTTCCCCTGAGACCATGGGGACCCATTTGTTTGTTAAATTGCTTTCTCCTTGGTTGGTTACAATCATTATTACTTGTCAGTGAGAGAAATTTCTCGAGTTTCTTAAGTACAGGCACTTGTCTCATCTCTCCCAGCAGAGGACGTGTCTCAGTCGATATTTCAACATAATGAACATGGTGTCACGAAGACACGAGCCCCGAGAATAGCTAAGGGATAGTTTTGTGTTCCGAGGTAATGTCAAGTGTGTGGCTCTGTTCTCTGACCGTTGAATGCATAAAGCTCAGAATAGTTTCTGCAGGCTTAGGGGACAGGGGACCAAACAGAATCCACAATTAGTGAATCTATTCATGTGTAAAGCTCCCTGCTGAGGAATAGGAAGCAGGATTGTATCCTAGGCCCGGTTCCTTGCCCACTCATTCATCATAATTTTCCTTTACAACTTTGAAATTTTGTGTGTTATTCCCCAATTCTCCTTGAGCTGGTGAGATCTGTGAGCAGACAAGGCTGTGAGAAGTGTTTCTTCTCACCCAAGTGGGAAAGCCTAATATAGGAACCAAGAAGAAAAATGAGCAAGTGCTTATTAAAGAGAGTTAAGAAAGACAGTCTCATATTTAGGTGAGCAGAGTAAGCTTTAGGATATGAAATGTTGACCTTTTTTCCTTTCCTTTCCTTTCCTTTCCTTTCCTTTCCTTTCCTTTCCTTTCCTTTCCTTTCCTTTCCTTTCCTTTCCTTTCCTTTCCTTTCCTTTCCTTTCCTTTCCTTTCCTTTCCTTTCCTTTCCTTTCCTTTCCTTTCCTTTCCTTTCCTTTCCTTTCCTTTCCTTCCTTCCTTCCTTCCCTTCCCTTCCCTTCCCTTCCCTTCCCTTCCCTTCCCTTCCCTTCCCTTCCCTTCCCTTCCCTTCCCTTCCCTTCCCTTCCCTTCCCTTCCCTCCCTGTCCCCTTCCCTCCCGTCCCCTCCCCTCCCCTCCCCTCCCCTCCCCTCCCCTCCCCTCCCCTCCCCTCCCCTCCCCTCCCCTCCCCTCCCCTCCCCTCTCCTCCCTCCCTCCTTCCTCTTCCTTATCCTTTTCCTTGTTTTTTTTTTTTTAATTTTCTTTTTTTGGTTTCTCAAGGTAGGGTCTCACTCTAGTCAAGGCTGACCTGGAATTTACTCTGTAGTCTTAGAGTGGCCTTGAATTCATAAGATCCCTCCTATTGCTGCCTCCCAAATACTGGGATTAAAGATGTCTGCCATCACACCTGGCCAGCTCAATTATTTTTTTTGCTGTTGAGTACAGTTTTGGCATTGGTATGAGCGTAAGCATGGCACCAAGGTCATTAGAATTTGGCCAGTTCACATAGAATCATCCAGATGGATGTATGGAAGGGCCACTGGTCTGAGTTGGATAGTTCCAGATTGGATTCCTATGGCTCAGAACAATTAGCAGAATGACAGGTTAGTCACCAGTAAAACCTCTGCTGCCAAATCTGAGGTGTGGTACATTAGGAGGGTGAATGGTGCTGCCTGCCACACCTGCAGTCTTTTTAGTCTGCTGATATTTGGAATTAAGTAACCTCCCTGCCTCCAGCCATGGTAGACTCCTGTCATAAGGGAGGCCAATAGACTGAGGGAATATGCAAAGATGAAGTGGGATTTGAGACAGGAAACTGCACTCATGAGGCAGCTCTATGGTCAAGAGAAGTCGCGGAGAGCCAAAGTGGGAATGCAGGAATTTTGAAGTGAAGAAAAGACTTGAAGATTCAAGGTAGGACCACATCACTGATATGTTAGTATAGCCATTAAAATTACAGGGCTTTGGGTGAAGTAGATGTGGATGCTTATCAACTTATCAGTAATTTGTTCACCTTCTCTAGCATGCTGGTTTCTTGTTAGTGAAATGATGATAACAGTATTTTCTTCATGGGCTTATTAAGAAGATTATATGAAGTAATAATACAGGGAAATCCCTTAGCATTGTGCTAGACATTTTGTTAAATCCTATATCAGTATTTTTTGTCAACTTTTTCTTAAAAATTTTTTTTATTATTTATTTGTGTGTGTGAGAGAGAGAGAGAGAGAGAGGAGGCAACTAGAGAAAATGGGTATGTCAAGGCCTCTAGCCACTGCAAATGAACTCCAGATGCATGCTCCACCTTGTGCATCTGGCTTATAAGGGTACTGGGAAGTTGGGTCTAGGTACTTAGGCTCTGTAGGCAAGCATCATAATTGCTAAGCGATCACTCTAGCCCCTAACTTTTTTTTCAAAATTTTTTTTTTAAATTGTTTATTTATTTATTTGAGAGCAACAGACAGAGAGAGAAAGAGTCAAACAGACAGAGAGAGAGAGAATGGGCGCGCCAGGGCCTCCAACCACTGCAAACGAACTCCAGATGCGTTGCGCCCCCTTGTGCATCTGGCTAACGTGGGTCCTGGGTAGTTGAGCCTCGAACCGGGGTCCTTAGGCTTCACAGGCAAGCGCTTAACCGCTAAGCCATCTCTCCAGCCCTCAAAAATTTTTTTATTAACAACTTCCATGATTATAAAAAATATCCCATGGTAATGCCCTCCCTCCCCCTACTTTCCCCTTTGAAACTCCATTATCCATCATATCCCTTCCAATTCTCAATCAGTTTCTCTTTTATTTTGATGTTATGATCTTTTCCTCCTATTTTGATGTCTTATGTAGGTTGTGCCAGGCACTGTGAGGTCATGGATATCCAGGCCATTTTGTGTCTGGGAGGAGCACATTGTAAGGAGTCCTGCCCTTCCTTTGGCTATTACATTCTTTCCGCCACCTCATCGGCAATAGACCCTGAGCCTTGGGAGGTATGATAGAGATATTGCAGTACTGAGCATTCCTGTCATTTCTTTACAGCACCATGATGCCTTCTGAGTCATCCCAAGGTCACTGCCATCTGAAAAGAGAAGATTCTCTACCCAAAGTGAGAGTAGCATTAATATAAGGGTATAAACATTAAGATAAGTGCTTACTGGGCAGTTTGATGAGCATAGTATATACATTTAGCCAGACAGCAGCAGATGTTACACCCCTAGGGCTCATGACTACCCCTGTTTTAAGTTTTCAGTATCAGGGATGTATTCCCTCCCATTGAGCGGGCCTCCAGTCCAGTTAGAGGGCAGTTGGTTTCCACCATGACAGATGTGCCACTATTGCGCCTGTTGGCTCATTTGGTCTGGCTGGCCAAATATCAGGTTTGCAGTGTCCACTGTTGAGTATCTTCACTGGTGATTTCTCTTTCTCCAATTGAACTGCATGCAGAATGGCTTCTTCCAGCTTTCTGTCAGCTGGTCTACATGGAGGACATTATCAGTTCAGTTCTAGCAAGATTTCTCAGTGGCCATGCAGCCTAAGTATGTGGAGTTTTCAGCAATACCCCCCAACTTTTCTCATGCATCCAAGGCTGGCCTCAAACTTGTCATGACCTTGAGCTTATGATCCTCCTGCCTCCACCCCCCCCCCTCCGAGTACTGGGATTATATTTGTGCACCACTATGTCTCATTTTTGAGGTGATGGTGATTGAAGTCAGAGATTTGCACATACTAGGCATGGTAGTTTTAAGGGTGTAAGTGTCCCCCCCCAATAGCCTCATGAATTTGTGATTCAGCCTCATACTCAGCCCCTAACTAATGAGTGGGAATTTGGAAGTGGAGCTTTACTAGAGGAGATGTGTTGCTTGGGACCTTAAGGTACATTAGCCCGACTTGCCTGTGCTAGCTAGTTCACTCTTGCTGTTGCTTCTCAGCTGATGTGTCAAGATGTGATGGCCCGCCTCTGCTCTGCCATGCTTTCTCCAAAATGATCAAACCTTCCCTTGAGACTATAAGCCAAAACAAGCCCATTCCTCCAACCAGCTGCTTATGGTTGGGTGTTTTGTCCCAGCAATCAGTGAGAAAGTCATTATAAAACCAGGCAGGCCACCTTACTCACTGAACTACATCTCCAAGCCCTGCCATAGCTCTTGTTGCCTAAGAAGCACATGTTAAATGTTTATATAAGTAGAATCCAACAACGTTATGAAATAAATTCTATTGAAATCTCTACTTTATGGATGAGAAAACTGAGGCACAATGAAGGTAATTCCTATCTCCATGCTAGTGTTGGTATGATCTCCATCACAAGGGCTGGCAGAACTGACATTGTAACCAGGGCTTTCTGGCTCTGGAGTCTGCTTGTTAACCACAGTCTTATACTATTACCATGTATCAGCATAGGCCAAGCAGATCAGGGAGGCAGGGGACCCAGTTCCAAAGAGGGAATAAAGCTGGTGTAAAGAAGAGTGGGAGCTGCCTGTGGACCCTTCTGCTTCTCCTCGCTATGATTATGGCTGTGGGAAGCCTGGAAATGTCTAGTTCTAGTCTTAGCATCTATCAGATTCATCCTCGTGTGTTCTTTCAGGAAGCAGCCTCACTCAGAAGATGACGGCACTATGGCTGTGCTCCAGGCACTGAACAACAACAAAAAACTAGACAGATGGATCCCTTGTGTTCTGTCTTGAGGGGTTGTCAAAGGTATTTGCTCCATGGAAACGGGGTGGATTGGCTTGGTCATTACTGTCCACCTAACAGAATAATACAGAGTGGGGATTCTGAAAATACTCTCTGAGTGAATGAGTGGAAAACTGAAGCATTCTATAAGCAAAAACAAAAAAACAAAAAACCAAAAAAAAATCATTGCTTTCTTCTTTTTATTATGCGTGTGTGTGTGCATGCGTGTGTGTGTGTGTGTGTGTGTGTGTGTGTGTGTGTGTAGGCTAGAGGACTTTTTTTTTAGATTAGGTCTCTCACTGGTCTGGAGCTTACCAATTAAGCTAGACTGGCTGTTCAGTGAGCCCCAGGAATCCTTCTGTCTCTGCAGTCCCGGAGCTAGGATTACAAACACATTCCACCATGCTTGGCAGTTTTTGTAGGATCTAGGGATCACACTCATATCTTCATGCTTTTGAAGCAAGCACTTCACTGACTGAGTTATCTTCTCAGCCCTTATTACTTTCTTCTAAGGAGTTATGTCACTATTTAAAACATATTTGTATTTACTTATTTAGTTGCAAGGTGGGGGGGGGGGGAGAGAAAGAAGAGAGGAGAAGAGAAGAGACAGACAGAGAAAATGGGCATGCCAGGATCCAGCCACTGCAAACAAGCTCCAGATGCATGTGCCTCTTTTGTGCACCTGGCTTTACGTGAGTACTGGGAAATTGAACATGGGTCCTTAGCCTTTGCAGGCAAGTGCTTAACCACTGAGCAATCTCTCCAGCCTATTTTATTTTATTATTGATTCTTCGTGCCCTGGTTTACATAGACATAGGAAAGAACATTTTACCAGAAAAATGGAGAAATTATATCATAGTCATAAAATGAGTCTATCAAACTCTTATTGCCCCAAAGACTAAGAAAGCAAACCGATATTTCAGATCACTAGTCTACATTTATCATGTCAACAATTTATCAGGCATGCAATGTCCAGCAATAAAATAGCAATTATAGCTTCATTTAATGTGAAATACTATGTTATTAACTTGCTGCATATAATGTATTTCTTCCTAAACATACTAATTTCAAAACAATTACAGTCACTTTCCATCTCTGTTGGTAGTTAAAATAAGATTTAACTTCTATCACTACAGAAAATAATATCCCAGTGAGTGCTGACCTTCCTAGGAGTCATATGCTGCATGTACATGCTAAAATAAAACTTATTAATGGTATTTCTTAAATTTCCAGAAATGCTGCACATTCTCAGCAATGCCACATTTTCTTCAAGCTAAACCTCTCCTTTCCTTAGTGAAAATTCATAGAGTAGCGGTCGATGAAACTGAACACTTTTCTGGCTTTCCCGTGATCCGCCTGCATCAAATGCTTAAAACTTAACGCTGGGGCTTATAGTACCCTGAGCTGCAAAGATAGAAGTAAACGAAAAGTTCAGCCTTTTAGGCTGGATCCCCACACAGTCTTTGTGTGTGTGTGTGTTTTCCTCCCTCAGGCGACTGAAACAGTTTCCTATCAAAACACGCTCCTATCAGAGGAGCTTCGTGAGCGACATAATGCAGAGATTGGAAAATGTCACTATTAGAGAATTATGATAACCAGGGCTCTTTCTGATGAAGTCCATTTGTGCCTGCAAAATGTTTTCAATATATTAGGAGCCTGAGGATTCCAGTCACTTATAGTAGCACTTGAGAGGCTATATTTGTAGAAGATGAGAACGCTTAGTTGTTCTGAGCCTCTAGGTCTCCATAACCTTGGGGAGATAGTGGTTTAAAGAAGAGGGTTAGGGGAGGGGCACGGGGTATGTTGGGCTGGAGGTGAGGGATTTAGATAATCTGGTTATCTGCTGTGACCATGAGAGGTCACCCTTCTAATTTGTTTTGTTTTTATTTCTGGCTTGACAATGATTTAAGAGTATTAAATTCATGTTTATGGAGTGGATTTTTTTGTATATGTAGGTGTATGTATTCATGTGTGTGCATGTGCATGTGCATGCATGTATGAATGGGTATATATACATACATACACACGTGTGCACGACTATAGAGGCTGGAGGATATCTGTAGGGTGTTGTTTTTCAGGTGCTGTCTACTTATTTTTTAAATAGTTTTATTTTATTTATTTATTTTTTATTTGAGAGAAAGAAGCAGAGAGAGGAGAGAAAGCGAGAGACAGAGAGAGAGAATATGAGCATACCAGGGCCTCCAGCCACTGCAAAAGAAATGCAGACACATGTGCCGCCTTGTGTATCTGGCTCATGTGGGTCCCGGGGAATCAAACCTGGGTCCTTTGGCTTTGCTGGCAAGCATCTTAACTGCTAAGCCATCTCCCCAGCCCCTGCCTACTTATTTTTAAGACAGGGTCTTCCACTGACCTGAAACTCACCAAGTAGACTGGCCTGGCTGGCCAACAAATCCCAGGGATCCACCTGCCTTTGCCTCCCCGGTGCTGAGACCTGGCTCATTCTTCAGTGGCTCCTGGGATTGAACCCAGGTCCTCATGCTTGTATGGCCAGCACTTAACTGACTGTGGTATCTCCACAGGCCCCCAAAATTCGGCTTTAGTTTTCCCACTGACAAAAGCAATCGTTATCCCCATGAGTTGAATAATTGTGTTAGAGGTCAAATGAGAGGACGATCCGAGGAGCAGCTGATGTCACTAGGACTACTTGATATGCACAGGCACAACCCCACAAGTGTGGCTCACAGGTTTTACTAGAGCTAAGACCTGCTTGCACATGTGAACATATCTGATAAAGGCCCTGCCTGTGGGGCCCGTGCTGTTTTAATGGGAGTTTTTATGAATGTGAGTAACATTCGCCTCTTTCTGAATGAATGAGCTCCCTCACCTTCCAGTCCGCGGTGGTCTTAGTCCATGAAATGCATGCTGACAATGAAATTGCCTTTACAAGCTGTTCATGACTTTCTGTGAAATCATTTCTTTGTCAAATGTATTTTATGAAGGATATTAACAGCTAGTCAGACTCTCATTACCTGCCCATTATATGCATAAATCAGTGCATTTACAGAGGTTAAGAAAGACAGATTTGTTAAAAATTTGCTATTATTCTTGCATATAATAATCTTAAGAACTGGATGGGTACTCATCAGTTCCCTTTAATGCTGGATAACTCTATAATTAATATGAAACTCTGCACCAATCTTGTGAGCCTTGGTTAGATGCAATTGGAATTTTAGCTTTTTGCTTTGTTTTGTTTTGGAGGTAGGGTTTCACTCTAGCCCAGGCTGATCTGGAACTCACTCTGAAGCCCCAGGCTGGCCTCAAACTCCCAACGATCATCCTATCTCTGCTTCCCAGTATTGGGATTAGAGGCGTGTGCCACCACACCCAGCAGCAGTTAGAATTTACGCAGTTGGGATCTGAGTAGTTTGTAAGGCAGGACTTATTCAACTAGGCTGGGGGTCTTGTCCTTGAGGAGCCTGCAGTCTCGCCACTAGCATGAAGGCATGGAGCCTGATCACAACAGTGACAATAGGAACCCCAGAAAAATGTGAACGTGTTCCCAGTTCACCTCCAGCCCAGAGGCCAGGGATTGCAGGCAGAAGAGACTTCCCTGGGGAAAGGACAAAGAGAACTGTTGTTGGCGAGGCTGATCTGGTGTGGGGAGAAGATAAAGAAGGAACAACAGAATTGGGGGTTAGAGGCTTTGTAGAGAACTAAGAAAATCAACGGAACAAGATAGACTAAGAGCGCCGTTCTCTGAGTTTTTACTGTGTGCCTCACAGTGTGCCAGACTTCTCACACACCTTGTCCTCGTGATCTGTTCACACAGCCTCTTGTGTTCACTCTGTAGGTTGAGGGAATGAGGTGAGAAAAGTTAAAGATCTCCCAAACTTCACCTTCAAGTCCATACCATTGGGGAGGAGGGGTGGGGGGAGAGACCCAAATGCATGTTTGTTTAATAAATTCTGGGATTTCAACTGTAGATCTCCAAACAGGCTTATGCATTCAGCAAATTCCCATTAAGACACCATTATGTCCAGGTAGTCAGGCATGTTTTCCTAGCTCTTTTCTCTTTAGTGTTTCTTCCTTTTCCTCAACTTCCATGTTTCACCTTTTTATGTTTTTATAAACTCGTTTCCCGTGAAAAAGAATGATTTGTATCTCAGGCTTGTTGTTCAGGAAATTAAATCATTTTGTTGCTCTCTGTGTGTGTTTTATCTCCTGTAAAACACAGCACATCAGCATCCTATCTCCTTATGTCAGCCATTGAAAATGAAATAATTGCAAGTGCAATGAAGGCGGATGACAGGTGCCCAACACACAGTATTCATTAACCTGCTCACTGAACGTTTTCTCTACAGCAGAAGGTGATAGTGACATTGTCAGGATCCTGGTGCCGCAGTACAAAACAAAACACAAAAGAACAACAATGTCAACAACAACAAAAAAGTAAACCAAACAGATGTCATTCATGAGGCTTTTGACTACTGTGACCAATACCTGAGAGAAACAGTTTAAAGGAGGGCAAATTTATTTTGACTTGTAGTTTTTGAGTGGTTTCAGGTCACGGTTGGCTGATTCCACTGCTGTGAGCCTGAGATGGTCCAGGTGGAGGACCTCATGGTGGGAAGGCATGGCAGAGGAAACTGCTTACCTCATGGCAGCCAAGAAGCAGGGAAGAGATTGGAGACTTCCTCCAACTAGATTTCCACCACAAGTTTCTACCACCTCCCAATAGTGCCATGGAGTTATAAATCTGTTAGTGGGTTAATCTACAAAATAAGTCAGAGCTGCTGTCATGATTCAAATACTTCTCAGTAGCCACTACTAGCTGAGAAGCAAACTTTTCATAAGACAGGAGCCTCTGGGGTGGTGCAATTCATATGCAAACCATAATGGGCGCATGCAGCTTATTGCCCTTACCTCCACATTGCCGGGACAAAACACTGAACCAAGAGCAGCAGATGGGAGGAAAGAATTTATTTTGGGGGAAGCTTCATGATGGCAGGGGAAAGCATGGCACTTGTGCAAGGGTTGGGCATCACAATCCCCCACTGCAGGTGGAAAAATGGCAGCAAGAGAGTGAGACCAGCTTTGGCAAGGGGGAGCTAGCTGTCACATCCCAAAGCCCACTCTCAGCAACACACCTCCTCCAGCAAGGTTCTGCCTCCCAAATTGCTACCAGGTGGGGACTAAGCATTCATAACGAAGGAGGACAGGAGAAAGGTAGCTTTCTATAAAGGCAGTTTTAGTTAGAAATTGAGGCCCAAAGAGAGAAGCAGGAGATACTACCCCCCGTGCCATCTCGCCCTGACACAAGAATGGATCTCTTAGCAGAGATAGAACCGTGTCTGACTGAGACGGATCTACAACATCCCTGCTGCCCACAGTCAAGAGTGCTACCTAGACAGAGGGCCCAGGTGAGCTGGCTCTGGGATCCACCCTGCAAACCTCATAACCAATCTTGACTTCCCCTTGCCTATAAAGGCTCCTGTCCTTTTTCTGTTGCTAACCTGTTCCTCCCTCCCAACCCTCCGCTCAGCTCTGCTCTGTTTTTCTGGCTCTGTTTCTTGGCTCTGTCTCTCTTCCTTAGGGCCACAGAGAGAGACCTGAGTCCGGTGTCTCCATCCACCCAGTCTGGCTGGGGTGGGAGGAGGGAGGAAGCATAAAATTGTTTCTTGGTCTGAGACAACTCTTGTGCTGGTCTTCGCTTTATAGTTTGGGGTAGCTTCTCACTTTGATGATATACATGATTTTCCTCTGGTTTCTGAATCTACCACGTGCATATTTTCCTTACACTCCAGATCTACCACGTGAGCGCTCTCACCAACTCTTGGCTTGCTACCTGTGTACTTTCTTTAAACTCAAATGACTGTGAGTATAACTCTCTTCATTACTCATTTCTCCTCTTAATCTCTTGGTCTCTGCATTAATATCTGCCCTCTCATTTGTTTTGCCTTTGAGCCTTATCTTTGTCCTCTTAACATCTCTAAAAACACAAGGCAGATGCCATGCAGGTTTCTCCTAAGTCTCCACTACACAAGCTCCTAGATTCTACTGTCCATATGCCAGCAGCTTTGCTCTTATTTCCCTTTAAGAGCCCCAGTTTCTCCTAAGTCCACGTGTTTGTAGCTCTATTCCAATTTTCTCCCAAAGCCTCAATTTCTCTTAAATAAACCCCACAATTTGTGATTTTTCCCCTCAACAAGCTTAATCATTCATAATTTATCCTTCTTCAGTCTGTGTTTATTAATTCTTTACTAAAGGTAGGATTGAACCAAAAACTTGGGGTTCATAAATTGTGGGGGATGCCTTCCTGAATCCCCAAATCCTACATCACTAACATGATTTTATGAGGGTCATCTGATTCAAACCACTACACATCTCTGTGGAGGACAATAGCCCTGCTGATGGGGATCATGGTGAGATATGAGGAAGAAAATCACTAGCTTGCTGCCTAAAGATGTGCTAGGTGAGGACACATTTGGGGTTAAAAAGAAAGAATAGAAGTGGAAGGATGTGGAGGAGGAGTAGAGGAGGAGTGTGGTGATTTGATTCAGGTGTTCTCCATAAACTTATGTGTTCGGAGTGTTAACTTCCTAGCTGGCAGCCATTTGTCAATTTGATCCTCCTGGAGGCAGTGGCTTGTTGGAGGTGGGCTTACAGGTGTTAGAGCCAGCTTCCCCTTGCTAGGGTGTGGCACATTCTCTTGCTGCTGTTGTTCATCTGATGTTGGCCAGGAGGTGATGTCCACCCTCTGCCCATGCCATCATTTCCCCCTGCCATCATGGAGCTTACCCTCGAGTCTGTAAACCAAAATAAACCCTTTCCTCTATAAGCTACTCTTGGTTGGGTGTTTTCTGCCACCAGCAATGAGTTGTTTTTTAACATTGAAAATCAGAAACTTTTACATAAAACTTGAGTTTATGCATTCTCCTAAAGAATGAAGTACCTGGGACAGGCAGATGGCACATCAGTTAAGGCACTTGCCTGTGAAACCTAAGGACCCTGCTTCAATTCACCAGGACCCACGTCAGCCCTGCACAAGGTGGTGCATGCGTCTTGAGTTCATTGCTTGCAATGGCTGGAGGTCCTGGGGTGCCCATCCCTTCCCCCTTCCCCTCCCCCGCCTCTTTCTGTCTTTCAAATAAATAAATAATAAATGGATCAAAACCCCACAAAAGTGGGCTGGTCTTCTCATCCTACTGGAACTGAAAGTGCCTAGGCCATTTAGGTAAGATCAAGCTCCACAGTGAAGGTGGTTTAACAGCCTAGTTTTCCTGGAACAGAATGACTGAAATACACAGCTCTTATCAACATAATTACCATCCCTTTTCCCTCTGGTTCAGTCCAATTTTGTGCATTCTCCTCATCTCCTGTTTGCTATAGAACATACTGGGGCTGCTCTCACCTCTATGATATCGGCCTGCCCCTGTAAGCCTTTGAGTGTGGGCACTCTTTTTAAGGGCATCTTCTTTCTCTTGACTGTTCCAATAATAGCACACTGTTTTTGGAGGTCAGAAAGATTTAGCTCTTCCACCTTCAGAAAATATATTCACTAATCACTTCTGGAAAGATGTACCATCCTCTTAAGTTATGTGCCCTCTGGAGAGACTGCACCGGGCTTACTAATTCACTGGAAAATTTGGTGAGACCCAGACTGTTGAACTAGATAATTCATTTGCCTTTGAGGATTTCCTTCCACTCTGCAACAGAGGATGGAAAATCTGGACTTGTGAAACATTCAAATATGGGAATAAAAAATTATTATTTACACAGGTATGTGACAATGCTGTGAGGTTTTTAGAATTTGACATAGGAGTCTTTCAATATGTCACTTGTGGTGGGCAGGTGTATTTATACTATCTTGCAGATAAAAGACCAACTGAGAGGTCGAGGGAAGCTCCTAAAATCTCACAGCTCGTAGTTTATAGAAGTGGCCCTGTTCTGCTTTTTCTGCCTTCTTTTCCCATGCTCTTTCTACCTTCCTCACCACACACATTTTTTTCTATTATCTAAAACACTGCTCTTATATAAACACCTCCAAACATAATCACTGTCCATATTAATGTTTTTTCCTAACTGTGTATCAATTTTATTTATTTATTGTATTTTTTTGCATGTGTGTGGTGTGTATATATGTGTTATATGTAGGTCAAAAAGAGGCCAGGGGTTGAGAATGCGTGTTTTCCTCAGTTGCCGTCCACCTTATTTATTGAGACAAGGTCTCTTACTGAAGTTAGAGCTCAGAAATTCCTTGGGATTAGCCAGTCACCCAGCCTTAGGGATCTGCCTGTCTCTGACTTCCCAATGTTGGGTTACAGGTACATGCCACCATGCCCAGCATCTTTATGTGGATACCTGGGACTCGTGCCTATGCGTGACTTCCTCATGCTCATGCAGCAAGTACCTTACATACTTCAGCATCTTTTTATCCCCAATTATAAAGCGCAGGCTGACCGTGAGCTCATGATCCCCTTGCCTCAGTTCTTGATTGCTGGGATTTCACACCTGCACCACTGTGCCTGATTTTAGTTAGCGTCTATTGGTACATACATAAGAATTTTATTAAATATCAGTGATGTCAGCAAATGATCCATTGTGTTACACAGCCTTTGTCAAATAGACTGTACTGGGTTTCACTGACAAAAGTCATGACATTAGACCTCCACTTAGTTGAATTTTATTCTAACCCTGAATAATCCTGTCATTTGCAAAGTGGCTCTATTTATATTTTGTGTGTAGCTCCTTTAATCCTTCAAGCATAAAGACTTTAGTGCCTTTTTATATTAAATTACATATCTTATATTAAATTATGTCATATCACGTTAGTATGTCATTTATGCTAATCCCAATATATTAACTAGTTATTAATATTTAATAATATCAATGTATTATTTAACAATAGTACATTAATTACATTAAATTATTGTTTTTCTCTTAAATTTCATATTTTTGGCTACTTCCATTCCTTTTCTTTTATTAAGGACATACTTAGTATGGATTCATCATGTGTTGGTACCAACCTTCTCCTCATCCTTGCCCCCGTTCCACTGGGGGCCCTTCTCAGTGGGGTCCACTCCTTTTTTAGAAGGCTTTTGAGGGCAGCGGCCATGTTGTTGCTATCTCACATGTAATTTTCACACGGAATTTATTAGTCAAATAATTATCAATTAACTCTTTGGTATAATAGATGTTTTCCATGTGTATGTGTGGGGCATTCATACATATGTGTGTTCTTATATGTGTGAGTGTGTGTGCAAGTGCAGATGTGTGCACATGTGTATTAAGTCGATGTCAGGTGTTCCCTCAGTGACTGTCCACCTTATTCTTTGAGACTTGGTCTTTCTTGGAACTTAGAGCTCACAAATATAACTAGACAAGTCATGCAGCAAGCTCTAGGGGTTCTCCTGGCTCTGCCTCCCCGAGGATGAAGGGTGCATTCCACTGTGTCTGGCACTTTATGTGGGTGCTGGGGACCTGGACTCAGCTCCTCGTGCTTGCACAAAATGCACTTTTCCCACTGAGCCATCTCCCCTACCCTAGAGTAAGTTTTACATTGGTTATTGATAGTTCCCCAGTCTCATGTTGACCCCACTGACAATGTACGGTGATGAATGTTTCCTGGAAAATGAGAAGGAAATTTGGGTCCTAAACCGAAATTTCTTAGGCTATAGTTTAAGATGTAAGGAAAAGCTGTGGTTACTCTTGCCTTCTGAAATGTGTGTGTGGAACAATTAGCTGCCTGACTTAGGAGAAGAGATGGCATTAACTTTGACATAATACTATTGTGGCAATATTTGTTTGCAGAATTTGGGAGAAAGATATCAGATCTTAGTCTTCAATATTTTGCTATTCTTTGATAAAGCTGGAAGATACATTTTCCCCTGCATAAATCCTGTATAATTTCCTGGCTTGAGGTAGTCACATATCATATATTATTTCTTGGGGACCAGCTTTTCAATTCATTTAAAATACTAAACGTTTTTGTTAGTTCTTTTCAAGAAAATATTTTGACATAGCATTATTCCTTTCTCTGACTCATTCGCTTCATTTTGATGACTGTGCGTGGCAGATGTCCGTCCATCTCCAGCGAGGCTTCTATCCAAGCCCTTCCTCTGAAGCAGGTGCCCAGTAGTCGGTGTCATCCAGATCCATCCGTCAACCTGGCTGCGGTGTGGGTAGAGGCGAATAAGCCTCTGGCATTGTGTCAGGTTCTGCTGCAGCTCCTGGGGTTGGTCCTGGGCTTTGCTCTTGAGCTGCAGAAAGGCAATATCCAGAATGGGGAGAACAGGCTGTTCTGTGATGACAAGGAGAAGAAAGCCCAGGTGGGTGTGACGGCAGAGGCTCAGTCTGGCAAAGCAACTGCAGAATTTAGAAGCAAGTCCTTTATGGTTCAAAGTCACCACTAATCATGGTCCTGACCATTATACAGATCACTGGTAAACCCTTTAGATAGGCTGTGTTAAAATAATTTTGTTTTAAATTTACACATAATAATTGTGCATGCCCATAGGGTACAATGCAATGCTTGGATATATGCATAACCTCACCAATGTCTCTTTTTTGTTAAGATTTCATTTTAGCAATTTCGAAATCCAGGACACGTTATTAACTCTGGTAATGGTGTAGTAGAGTAGACCCCTCCATAATTTTTCTCCAGTCTAACCAAAGCTCTGTACCCTTTGGTCAACACTGTCCCTTCTCTCATTCTTCCTCCTCAGATTATCTTCTTAGGAATGTCATTAAGTCCTCTTATTGGCATGAAATAGATTTTTTTCTGTTTAATTAAATGTTTTTGTTAATTCAAGGTTATCTTCTTTGCCATACTTGAAATGCTAGTTTCACATTGTGTTCTGCTCTACACGGCTCAGCGCTCAGAGAGCTGCAGTCTTGCTCCATTACTCACTGCTGTGTCTCCCAGGAAAAGTCCTTTTGATGTCTCTGAGTCTTAAGTATGAGTGCTAAATGAGAAGTGTGGCATAATCCAGATGTGCAGAAGACACCAAACAAATGGCATATTTCATTTGTAGTCATATCAGCATCTGATTGGGCATCATTGGATCATTCTGGATGGCGATGTCACTTCCGGATTTGTGTCGCAGAAATGCTTCTCTCAGGACACCTGACAATCTTCAATCTTCATCCACCATAGGGTCCATCCCATGTGAACACTTTTGGCTTAAAGTTTGTTGTTAGAGGTGGTGGTATAGGAGATTGAATGCAGGACTTTTCACATTCTAGATAATTATTCTATCACAGAGCCATATCCCCAGCCCAGGTTTTTTTTCTTCTCCTTTTCATTTCTTCTCCTCACCTTTTTCCTTCCTTTTAAAATATTTATTTATTTATTTAATTGCAGTGCTGGGGATTGATGCATAGTCGGCAATTGTTATAGCATTGATTTATATACATCTTCAACCTTAAATTTTCTTTTTCTCTTCCTTCCTTCCTTTCTGCCTCTCCCCTCTCTCTTTCTTTCTCTCTCTTTCTTTTCCTTCCTGCCCTCCTTCTTTCCTTCTTTCAAGGTAAGGTCTTGCTCTAGCCCAGGCTGACCTGTAATTCACTCCTATGTCTACCTTTGTTGGGATTAAAGGCTATGCCACTGCATCTGGTTTAAATCTTCTTTTATTTTAGCAACTAACTCAGCACAAGATTCTCCTATTTTAGCCCCTTCTCAATTAACCTTCTTTCACTTTGTATCCACTTCTGGCTTTTTAATTGTGATCATACAAAAAATACCAACACAACTTAGGCAAATGATTTCATATATTGAGGTATTGCTTGCAATCGTGCTAAACTCAACAGACCACTTAAAATGTCTATAATGCTCAGAAGTAGATATTCCCTCTGTTTTGCAAATATGATAATTTATATCCTCTGGATCTTGGGTACTGATCTTAGAAAGGTCCAGCTGTCCCGGGATAGCTTCTGAGGAAGCTGTAACTTGAACTCAGTTGTGAACATATTTTCTAAAAGTGGACTCTTACACCCTTAAGGAACTTTGGATCTGGAGCCTCCTGGAGGGTGTTACAGCCAGCTTCCCCTTGTCAGCATTTGGCACACTCCCCTGCTGCTGTTGTCCATTTGATATTAGCCAGGAGGTGATGTTCAGCCTCTGCTCTGCCATCTTTCCCTTGCTATTATGGAGCTTCCTCTTAAGTCTGTAAGCTAAAACAGACAGCTTTCCTCCCACAAGCTGCTTTCGGTCAGGTGCTTTCTGCTAACTGCAACAGAGTTTTGGTGGGCCCATTCCCTCTCCCCCACCCAGCTTCCTCTCTATTCCTACGTATACCCTTCCTCACCCCATGCCCCCTTCCACTTTCTCATCATTTGTGTCCTACCATTCTTCCCTCCCCTCCCTGCCATCCCTAGTCCCCTCTCATGGGACCCTTTATGGTTTCAACACATTTGCAATTAAATATGCATATAGAAAACTTCAAAGCTTGGACCTGTATATGGGAGAGGATATGAAGTGTTTGTATTTTCTGAGCCTGGGTTACTTTACTTACAGTGTTTTTCTAGTTCCATTAATTTTCATGATAATTTTATTTTTTTTAATGGCTGAATAAAATTCCACTGTGTATCTGTATGTACCCTATTTTCCTTATCCATCCATCAGTTGATGGACATGTAGCCTGATTTCATTCCCTTACAATGGTAAATAGAGCATCAATGAACATAGATGTTCAGGTATCTCTGTGGGATAATATAAAGCCCTTTGGGTAGATGCCCAGGAGTGGTATAGCTGGGCCATCTAGCAGCTCTATTTTTAGTTTGTAAAAGAAACCTCTATACTGCATAGTGGCTGCACCAATTTACATTTCTACCAACAGTGAATAAGAGTTCCCCTTTCCCCACACCCTCACCAGCATTTGTTTCCATTTGTTTTTTTTTTCCTTGATGAAAGTCATTCTGGTTGGGGTGAGACTGAGTCTCAGACTATTTATTTTTCACAGTGGCTTTATAGAATATAACTTCCCTAAACAATGAGAATAGACTGTATTACAAAGGTAAGTGCATGGTTTGTGGATTTACTTCCAAATAAATTGGTATGAGGGAGAGCAGGCGGGGACCAATGCAAAAGATGACTCAGAGGTGATCGTTTAAAATTGGGGGATGAGTATTTGGGAATTAAGCATATTTTACTCTAATGTGCATTTAAATTTTCTATAATAAAAAATTAATAGAGTAGATGAATGGTATATGGATTTTTAGAAGGCATATATCAGAAATTTACAACTTAAGTTAAGATGGGCAGGAGACATTAAGTAAGGAATTCAGGGAGATACTCATAAGGAAAAGACCTCTGCAGAGTTAACGGTCAGTGCAAAGGCCCAAGACAGGGCACCTTTGATACAGCCAAAGCCCAGCAGGGAAACTAATGTGGCTTGGGCAGGGCAAGCCAAGGGCAGGTGAAGTCTGAGCTATTGTGAAGATCCAAATCCACAGGGCCTTATGGGCTGTTGTAAGGGTATTGGTTTAAGATTGGATAGACAATGGAGAATCTTCAAATAGTAGGGGCATGTTCTGATTTAAAAGTGTGAATGATCATCTAGCTTCTTTTTTTTTTTAATTTTTATTTATTTATTTGAGAGTGACAGACACAGAGAGAAAGACAGATAGAGGGAGAGAGAGAGAATGGGCGTGCCAGGGCTTCCAGCCTCTGCAAACGAACTCCAGATGCGTGCGCCCCCTTGCGCATCTGGCTAACGTGGGACCTGGGGAACCGAGCCTTGAACTGGGGTCCTTAGGCTTCACAGGCAAGCGCTTAACCACTAAGCCATCTCTCCAGCCCATCTAGCTTCTTTTTTAAGTCTAGACTTTAAAGAATCTGGAATTGAGCTGGGCATGGTGGCACATGCATTTAATCCCAGCACTTGGGAGGTAGAGGTAGGATGATCACTGTCGGTTTGAGGCCACCCTGAGACTACATAGTGAATTCCAGGTCAGCCTGAGTTAGAATGAGACCCTATCTCAGGGAAACAAACAAACAAACAAACAAACAAACAAACAAACAAACAAACAAAACATAGAACAAGAATCTGGAATTGAGGCAAAGAGATCCTGAGTTGATTCAACTAAGAAAATGATGACTGCCAGGCATGGTGGTGCATACCTGCAATCCTGCTCTTGGGTGGCTGGGGCAGCAGGATCTGTTTCAAAGCCGGCATGTGCTAGATTACATAGCCAGACCTTATGGGAGGGAGAGGGGGCGGGGGAAGACATAGGTGAGGCTAGGACAGGTAGCAGTGCAAATGGTCAGAAGTGCTTGGATTCTAGATATATTTGAAAGCCAAGACAACACTGAAATAAACGGATGATTACAACTTTCTACTCAGAAAACTTTAAGGAAAGGCTTTAAAATAACTGACATAAGTGAATATTTGCTAAAAAAAAAAAACCCACAAAACAAACAAACAAACAAAAAACCCTTTGATTCTGAGCATGTTAAACCTGGAGTTATTTATTCAGATCCGAGGACATATTGATGAGAAAGTCGTTCATGTGAACTCGGGTACAGGAGAGATACAGGCTTACAGACATAGCTGTGATGCTCAGAACAGTACTCAAAGCCCAGGGCCTGGGTGAGACCACCAGAGAGTGTGATCAGGGTTTTGCTTTTCTCTTAACTATTCTATATTTAACAGGATAGTAGGGCTGGGGAGTGTGATTTAGTTGGTCACTTTTTCATCAGTAGGCTAATACACCCAGAACGTAGGAAAAAACAAAAACAAAAACAAAACCACTCTTCTCTTATCTTACCCCTGAGAGAAAGGAGTGCTGCACAGAGGCCAAGAACTGAGCAGACAGGTCTGATTGGGTGTTCCTTCTCAGACTGTCACCAGCCATCAGAACTTTTTGTTCAATCGCATTTCTATATAACCATCCATTCTTCTTTGAATCTAATCATAAGACTTTTCCTTGAGTCTGTGGGTCTTCTTGTCTGAAGGTTTCTGTGTCACATGAAACTTTAATATTTAGGCATGTTAAATTTATTCTATTTTAAAATATTTTTTATTTATTTACTTGAGAGAGAGTGTGAGTATGGATGTGTCAGGGCATCCGCCACTACAAACAAACTCTAGACTTTGTGCATCTGGATTTATGTTGGGGTACTGGAGAATCAAACTCAGGCCATCGAGATTTGTAAGCATTTGCCTTTAGCCACTGATCCATCTCTCCAGCCCACAGTCAAATTAAACTTAAATTAATTAAATACATCTGTTAAAAGTTTTCTTGCTGACCTATATTTTGTTGGCCATCCTCCTTATAACAGATGACGTAATGTGTCAGTCCTCTGTCCCTTACACTACGATACTCAGGACAGCCCCCACACAACAAAGAATTCCCAAAATGTTGGAAAATGGTGACATTTTACTAATTGTATCATTAAATTGTTTCATTGAGTAGCTAGAATATTTTATATGGAGAAGCCTTCTCTTAATCATCATCTTCTATTGAGATACAGATGTCATACATGTGGTGGGATGTATATAGTGATGACCAGTGATATTCTAATATGGGCCAGCAGGACCCTGGTCAAGTGGATGCCTTCTTAGCTCTGGACTTCCTTATTGTCACCATCATTTGAGAAGCAATATGTTTTGTTCTATATTTACTGTTCCTTCCCCAAAACAGACTCCATGGTTTATTTTTGTCACAAATACTCTCAAGTATCTTAAATACTGTCTGTCACATAACTGACGTTTTAAATGCTTGGTAGGTTTAGTGGATGACAGTGAGTGACTAGAAGGGGTAATACTTTAGACTGTGTGGTAAGGACTGCCCATCTGCAGATGGTGTGCATACAGAAGACCTGAATGACGAGGAGGTGCCAATGACATGATGATTTGAACAAAGAGCCTTCAATGCAAATGGAAAGCTTGGTGCAAGAGTTCACCTTTGGGAAGCACCTTTTGTAAAGATCAGATCAAGGGCCATGGTGCTAGGAGCGGCACGGGCAAGGAGAGGGGTCACAGGTGAATCTGGAGGGCTTGGCAGGGTGGCGATGTCATAAGCCGTAGTGGAGGTTTTTTTTTTTTTTTTAACTTTTCAGTGGGTAGAAATAGAGAGGACTTAAGCAGGAGAGAGCTGATTTGATTGACATTTTATCTTTTTGTTTTTTATTTATTTATCTACTATTTTCATTGATTTAAGAGACAAAGAGGCAGAGAGAGAGAGAGAGAGAGAGAGAGAGAGAGAGAGATTGAGAATGGACATGCCAGGGCCTTCAGCCACTTGCAAATGAACCCCAAGAAACATGTGCTACTATGTGCATCTGGCTTACGTGGGTCCTGTGGAATTGAACCTGGGACTTAGGTTTCGCAGGCAAGCACCTTAACTGCTAAGCCATTTCTCTAGCCTTGACTGACATTTTACAAAGAAGCATCCCGGATGCTATTAAAGAAATGGCCTTTGGTGGGGAAGACAAGCTAGGTCATTACTGGAGTAGGTGGGGTTGGATGGGGCAGTGTTTGTGAGTGTGGTGACAATTAAAGTGGAAGCAATTAGCATATGAGAAGTACATAACATTCTCTGCCTTATGACATGAACGTCTAGTAGGTTCTTAAAACATAATAGGCAGGGTATACGCAATCATATTTTAACATCACAGCAAGTTTCTGTAGTAGTGCATGATTGGGATCAGTGTTCCTCACCATATAGTTTCACCGTAGGAACACAGAAAGGTTGTCTCCATTATTTTCTTGTGGCTGGTCGTGGAAGTGATGTGGGTCACACTGAGCACCTGGTTGTGGATGTGAGGCACTCCCGAGATCTCCTTATTCATGTGAGATGATGACTACTCTGTGAGCCTCAGCACCCTCCTCAGTGACTACTTGGAGGAGATGCTACTGTCAGCCAGCAATGGTCAGGAGGTTTGGGGAGGAATGCCATCTTTTATTTTAAGCCTCTGAATTTCTTTTTTTCTGTAGTATAATCTAACCTAGCATGATTGATAGATGACTAAACAGGCAAAATGTTTTGTTGAGGCAACCCCAACAGACTGCCTTTTTATGAGGGGGAGAGAGAGAGAGAAAATTGGCACACCAGGGCCTCTAGCCATTGCAGTCAAACTCCAGATATGTGCGCCCCCTTGCATGCCCAAGTGACCTTTCACACTTGTGTCACAGTGTGTCTAGCTTTTGTGGGACCTGAAGAGTCAAACCTTAATCCTTAGGCTTCACAGGCAAGCGTCTTAACCGCTAAGCAATCTATGCAGCCAGACAGGCAAAATTTAAAGTCAGAAAACTAGACCACCTTCTAGGGAAAGTCTGGAAATGGCCACCGTGATGGTTTACTCTTCATGGCAACGTGGCTGGCTTGGAATCACCTCTGGGTAGGTCTGTGCTTTTCCAGAGAGAATCAACCAAGATCCACCCTGAATGAGGGTGGCACCATTCCATGGTCTGGGGTCCTAGAGTTAATAGAAAGGGAACACAGAGAAAGCCAACTAAGTGCCTGGGCTGACATGCCCCCTTCTCCGCTTCCTGCCCTATCCGGAAATGCGTAAGTTTCTGCTGCCACAGCTGGGAGCACTCCTACTGCCATGCTTGCCACCGTGATGGACGTCACCCTCAAGCATGGGGCAAAATAAATCCTTCCTTCCTTAACTTGCTTCTTGTCAGGTGTTTAATCAAGGCAATGAGATAAGTAACTAACCTAACCCTATGCAACGAAACTCCCCCCAGATTCATACAGTTAACAGGTTGAGGCAGAGCAACGTGTGAAGTATACTGGGAAATAAGTACAACCCAAAACATGGTAAGTTATTAACAATGAATTTCTTTCTTTTTTCTTTTTTTTTTTTTTTTGAGAAACTTTTGACCAAGCTGACTGTAGCTTAGCATTGGCCTTATTGAAAATCTTACCACATGGAATGTAAAAATCACAACAGCATGAAGCAGAAAGAGAATGGCTCAAAGAGATAAAGGACAGCAAGATCATAGATTATCCTGGAAGGTTAAAAAAGAAAAAAAAAAAGAGAAGAAAATAGAAAATGAATAAAATGCTTGACTGGATTTTGGTCTGCTCGCTACTGAGCCAGCTCTGGAAGGTACCATCATTTCACCCATCTTCCTAATCAATACTGTGAGATGGGTCCGTATTGATTGCAGAGAGCATGAACCACAGTCTTGGAAAGTTGCTGGGATCTAGACAGCGTGGTGTATTTGGCCTCACACACTGGCAGTGCAACATTGCAGTCAGTTTCAATAAAAAATCAGGACCAAGGAGCTGTTTTTTTTTCTTTTTCTCACTCCTCAGGTCCTTCCGTCTCTGTGGTTAGGGAATTTAGCTAGCATATGTTTCCTGTGTAATAGTTGTGCAGGGTTTTCTCACCTGCCACCACATAGGTAATTTCTTTGTTTCTTTTATTTATTTATTTTTCTTTTCTTTTAAAATTTATTTGCAAGCAGGGAGAGACAGAGAGAAGAGAGACACAGAAAGATAGAGGACAGGCATGCAAACAAACTCCATCTGGCTGTACATGGGTATTGGGGAATTGAATCCGTGTTGTAAGGCTTTGGAAGCAAGCATCTTGACCTCTGAGCCATCTCTCCAGCTCTTCTTTGTTTCTTTATCCTATACCTTATTTTTGGAAAATTATGTCATAGGCCTGAATACCACACATTCTTTCTCTTTAAGTGTTAACCAGGAAAAACAAAATAAATTAATGACAAACAAAAAACACTCACAGAGAAAAAGAAGGAGTTAACTTTAACTGGCATTGTGCTTTCCAAACAGCATGTGATTCCATAGTTCTCAAAACTAAGAGGAAGGGATTAGTTTCAGGAAAATGAAATAAGTACAAATGATAAAATAAGGTTGCATTTCTGAGTAACTGTCCAAGATTGGAAAAGTTCTCAGTTAGAGGGTGGGATACCAAGTGTGGTAGTTCGATTCAGGTGCCCCCCCCCCCCAATAAACTTAGGTATTCTGAATGCTAGTCTCCCCAGCTGATTGCAATTGGAAATTAAAGCCTCCTGGAGGCAGTGTATTATTGCAGGCGGGCTTATGGGTGTTATAGCTAGTTTCCCCTTGCCAGTGTTTGGCACACTCTCCTGTTGCTATTGTCCACCTTATGTTGGCCAGAGGGTGATGTCCACCCTCTGCTCATGCCATCACTTCCCCTGCCATCGCGGAGCTTCTCCTTGAGTCTGTAAGCCAAAATAAACCCCCCTTTACCCCAGAGCTGCTGTTGATTGGGTGATTTCTGCCAGCAATGCGAACCTGAGTGCATCACCAAATCTGAAGTGTATATATTGTTTATTTGAGTGTAGAATGTGTCCCTACAAGAAAGATCACTCTGAGAAGTCTAAGTGCAGCTGAGGGTGAAGGGAGGCATCATGTGTATAAAGTTTCAGTGGGTGCAGATGGAGGGGAAGGCGAATGAGAGAGAGGGGAACCCCTCAATCCTAGAGCGGATTCTGACAGAGGGGAGGGGCAAGTGCCTTTCACAAAGAGCCAACAGTAACAACAGCTGAAAAGCCCACGGCATTTTCTTTGCTTCTTGGCTAGGCAGTCCACACGATTCGTAACTTGACGTAGAAGCAGCTATTTGTCTGAGGGTGTAATGGGCAGCACTGCCCGATGCCTCCTGCCTGACCTTCCGTGTGTGAAAAAGAAGCAATTGCGTTTCCTTTCTGTACTTGCCCCTCTTTCTCCTTGGCCTGCTGTATTTCCCAAAATAACCTCACTGAATCACTGGGAATATTTTGTGGGTACAAATGTGTCTTCAATGTCTTCTGACTGCCAAACCTGAGATGTGAATGTCCTTAGGGTCCGTGAGTTGAGTAAACTCAACCACCACAAGTTTTTTCATCTGATTACTTTTATTAAGAGCAGTTTGTGTAAACACATCATGTGTTGGCACCCTCCTCCCTGTTCCCATTTTTCTGGGAGACCTCCTCAGTGGGGTTGCTGGTATTACACATGGGGTTGAGGTTTATGCATTGTGGGAGCAGCCCTCAGTTATTGCGGGGAGGCAATGCCTTGGGGCATGATGTCAGGTACTGTTTTTACATATTTATTTATTTATGAGAGAGAGAGAGAGAGAAAGAGTGACAGTGAGAGAGAGAGAGAGAGAGAGAGAGAGAGAGAGAGAGAGAGAGCATGTCAGGACCTCCAGCCACTGCAAATGAAATCCAGATGCATGCACCACCTTGTGCATTTGGCTTACATGGGTACTGGGTAATTGAAGCTGGGTGGTTAGGCTTCTCAGACAAGTGACTTATTCACTAAGCCATCTCTCTAGCCCTCAGCCACAATATTTTTTTTTAATTTTTATTAACATTTTCCATGATTATAAAATATATCCCATGGTAATTCCCTCCCTCCCCACCCCCACACTTTCCCATTTGAAATTCCATTCTCCATCATATTACCTCCCCATTACAATCATTGTAATTACATATATACAATATCAACCTATTCTCAGCCACAATTTTATGTCTAATCTCTTATCATTAATAAAAAAGCATCAGGAGAGTGATTGGAAAAAAAAATGACATTAGGACAAACCACCGTGACCGCAGTCCTCTCCCCTGACTCCACAGCCTGGTGAGAATGATGACTCAGCAACTATTATGTGTGATAAATAGAAGAATTCACACCAGTCACATGATGAGACCCGTACCTGCTTTCCAGGCACTCACTGTGTGTTGTCAGGAGCACACAGGGACTCGTGGCATCATGATGGTGTGAAAAGTGCAATGTGTACATTGTTAGTATGTGTCGAGTGGAACAAGAGCTTATAAAGCATCATTTAACCCCACATGGACAGGGTGTATTGTTTTCCTTCTGAGACCAGAAGAAATTACTACAGACTTCATCGTTTAAGTTACTAGAGGTTGTCCACTTTTTGTTGTTGTTGTTGTTGTCCCTGGTTCCCGCTCTCTCCCATCTTCAAAGCCGGCTTGCTTGCATCGTTATGACCCTGCCTCCTTCATTGTGTCTGTATCTGGCTGGAAAAGTTTCTCTCCACTTAAGGACTCATGCAACTAGATGAGGACCACAAGAATAACAGGATCACCCCCTAACTCAAGGTCATTAAAGTAATCACATTTGTAAATCTCCTTCTGTCATCTACAGTGAATAGTCCCAGGTTCTAAGGATGGAGATAGGGACATCATTAGATGCCCGATTTTCTGCAGTGACATTTGACTCAAATCCTCAAGCCTAGCCTGACACTGTCCAGGTAAATAAGAAAAACAGGCATGTAGCAAAGGGACTGTTGGCCAAGTAGGGACCTCCAATTTGGGCACAATATGTGTTGAGGCCTATACATGGATTTGGGACTACTAAGAGCTTGAATTGCTATTTCCTTGGTCTTTAAAAAATGGCATTATTAAAAATAAGTTTGTCCTGTTACTTAAATAAGCACTTAAAAGCCAAGATTTATGCTATCAAGAACCAGATACACAAGGGGCCACATGTGTCTGGAGTTCATATGTAGTGGCTAGAGGCCCTGGCACATCCATTCTCTTTCCCTCTATCTGCTTCTTTCTCTCTCATAAATAAATAAATAAAATATTTAAAAAAAATCCCTGCAACCGTCTTGTAATTAAAGAACTGTAGCCTGGCACAGGCCCGAGGCTTTGGCTTGCTCGCAGCAATGCCGGCCTCCCCAGGGCAGGACTTGGCATGCTGAAAGGAGAAAGGGTGTAGATGCTCTGGAATGTTAAGGGAAATAACAAAGACAGAAGCTGGGCTAACGTGTAAACCACTGCACTCCCTAAGCTACCCCAAAGCACAGAGAACTGTTTAAATCCAGTTTGGGGCAATGATGCTTATGAAAAAGTCACCTGACTGCCTCAGAGGAGACGTGGTCATCAGCTTGGGGACCCATTCTTACCTCCAGACATTCATAGCTCTTGTTAAACCCCATCTCTGCGACACTTGGAGGCTTGACTTCCTCCATGAAGGGAATGCTATACTCAGGGCCTTAAGTGCTTACCTGTGAGTTTAGCATGAGACAGGAGACTGGGGTCCTTATGATGTCAGTAGGAATACATACTTGGTCAGGTGGTAAATACTTAAATGACCCAGAAGGAAAATGACAGGCTGTGGTATGTCATAGCGCTCCCGAGATGGGAAGAGCCTGGGGGCTGTTTTCAGTCTTTGTCCAGTCCCACTTAACCCATGGCTGGGAGCAACCTCCACCATAATCTCATTTACAAGTTAGCTAATCTATGTTATTTCTGACTCCTACCTGGAAATCAAGGCCTCAAAGGATGACCTTCCCCAGGTGATATCACTTTGGTCCTATCATTGTCTATGATGAGGACACGATCCTAGTCCATGTAACTTCTGAGAATCAAAGTTTACTTCCCTGAGGAGGGAATTAGGAAAATAGGGTGGCAGCTGGCTCGAAATAGAGATAGACAGAATCTCAGTTACCTGGTTAGCTTGTTTTTATAACTGAACACACGACGGTACAATATAATAGTACTTACTAAACAGAGGATTATAAGAAAACACCCTGTGTCAGTTACAAAACAAGATACTATTATGATGAGCCAAGCATGAGGGTTGTGAGTTGTTATTCCCCTGGCCAAGTGCTTTGACAGGCATGCTGTAGAACAGGACAATATACGGAGAAACCTCAGGTCAGAGACTACTATAAACAGTTGAGGATTAGAAACAATAAAGATTATTTGTGGGGATGGGAGATGGTTCGGCAGGTAAGAGTTTGTTCTCCAGCACTCATGTGAAAATCAAGTGTGGTCACACATGCCTGTAATCCCAGTCCTGAGGAGAGGTTGCAGGGGGGTGGACAGAAACAGGAAATAAGGTGAAAGAATGATAAAAGAAGAGACTCAATCCTCTTCATTGGCCTGGCACATGATTTGTACAAAGAACATGCACATTTGCACAGAGAGAGAGAGAGAGAGAGAGAGAGAGAGAGAGAGAGAGAGAGAGAGAAGAAAAAGATCATTTGGAAGGAAATGTGAATAAGATAAACTCTACAGAAGGAATTAGGGCATATCTACTTGTTGATAAAAGCATGTTGGCAAAGTTAAAGCCAAACAGATAATGTCTGTGGTGAGGAGGCATCCAAAAAGAAGATGAATCTTTTGTAACCAAAGATAACCCACAAGGCTTTTGACTCTTCTGCTTTGTGGTTAAGTCCTCAGCAGCACTCAGCTTGGTTTACCTGCTCCTCAGATAGTCCTGAGGCTTCATTATGCACCTTTGTATGCCTTATATCAATCTAGCAGAGTGACATGAAACAGGCGCTCAATAAACACTTGCTGAATGAGTTCATGATGTGGGATTTGTGAGCTCTAAAAGGCCACGTAGAAGGTTACTGTATTGATTAGCGAAATGCTTCTCTGATGTTATTTGAGTTCCAAGTATAGAAGCTTGTGATCTTGCTTGATGTGAGCTGCCATTGTCTGATTCTCTTGGGGCAGGGGCGTTGGACCATGTGCGCTGGCATTTGGTAGAGTGCCTATGTTGTGACTGCACTTGGCTCCATCATTATATTGGAGAACAAAGAGAGCATTTCTAGCAATGGTGTCCTCAGAGATGCCTGGTTGATGGGAAAAGAGAAGTGGCTGGTAGGACCTGAGGAGATTAAATGCAGGGATGAGAATGTGGTAAGAAAGGACAAAGGCTGGAGGCCTGGTGCCTTGAGAAACAGGTGGCCATTAAAACGCTAAGATCAAATCAGGCACAAGGACAAAACAAAACACCTTAATATGAAGACACTAGTTTTCTTCTCTTCAGTTTTCCATTTATACCTGGAAACAGCTTGATGTGGAGATCAATATTTCTATTCAAGACATATATGTGTTTAGGCATGTGTTTTTGTATTTATGAGTTTAGACACACTGGAACTTGTACAGCTCATGTTTTCTTGATGTTACTGAAACTTGCCCAAACATAAAACACCAGTGTAAGCCTGACAAGCTGATCCTGTGATTTACTCTCCACAAACAATATTTCATGTTTTTTTTTTAAAAAGCAATTTCTAAACAAAAAATCTGACTATATTACATGTGGGTAAGACCCCCTCCCCTTTTTAAAAAGTAAACTAGATCCTTGAGGGCAAAGGCATATCCATGGATGGCATATCCCTTTTTGGTAAGGGGCCAAGTACCATCTGACCCAAAGTACTCTGGGCCCCTTGCAATAACCACTGCTCAGAACATGGAAACCCTTTGTCTCTGAGACACTCCACAAAGTTGTGGCATTAAGAAGTACAGCTCTGGCTTTGGCCTATCCTCTTGCTAGCTCGGTCTCCATGGGAGCATTGCTTCTCTTGAGATTCTCTTGAGTCTTCTCACTAATGAAGTTCGTGGTGAGTGAATACAGCGTGTAACTTAGAAGGTTATTTTGGATTTTTCCTTCAATAACTCTCTTCTTTTCGCATGTGCGTATGTGTGGTGTGCAAGCATGCATGTGTGCTTGTTCATACATATGTCAGTGCACGAGTATGCACATGCATATGAAGGCCTGAGGCTGGCATTGCGTGTCTCCCTCCATCGCTCTACACCTTATTTTTTGAGACTGAGTCTCTCATTTAGTTCAGGGTTTACAGATTCAGCCAGTCCAGCTATCCAGCAAGTCCCGGAGATACCCCATTTCTGTCTCCTGAGTGCTGACATTACAGGTGACATATATGTAGCTACTGGCTATCCAAAGTTAGGTCATTATGCTTTGCTGAGCTACATCCATAGCCCAATAATGGTATTCATTAAAGCATACAAAAATAATAAAAAAAAAACTTGCTTCAACTTTTGAAAGTATGACCAAATACAAGCAGCATTCTAAATTCCTGGAATAAACGAATTCCTTATTTCTTGCTTATTTATTTATTTACTTGAGAGCGACAGACAAAGAGAGAAGAGGCAGAGAGAATGGGCACACCAGGACCTCTAGCTGTTGCAAATGAACCCCGGATGCATGGACTACCTTGTGCATCTGGCTTATGTGGGTCCTGGGGAATAGAGCCTCAGACCGGGATCTTTAGGCTTCACAGGCAAGCGCTTAACCGCTAAGCCATCTCCCCAGCGTGAATTCCTTATTTCTTCATCTTTCAGTTCTCACGGGACAGTGAAGACAAAGCATCAGGCTGTGGTGATGAATAGCACTTGGGTATCTAGCAAGTCTCTGACATGCAGTTAAGTGCTCAGAAAATCCTAGTTAGGGTCAGTGTCATGTGCATATGTAGGCACTCACAAAAATTTAGAAATATTAATGCAAAAGAGGGTTAAGTTCCTCACTGGAGCGTGTGAGCTCCAACTTCACAAGGGCTTCATTGTCCCCTGGGAGCAAACAGCTCACTCTTCAGCCAGAACCACTGGAAGTTGGTTGAGTTGTCAGTTTTGGTCAGTGGGATGTGTGTGCTTCAGTGGGAACTGGTGCTTAAAGCATAAGAAATGGGCAAGTCGTTCCTGTAACTCATCTCGATGCTGATAAGGGCCACAGGACACTGAGGATCTCAGACCACCAAGACCTTGACTTCTGTTCACTCAGGAACCTGGATTCCTGACTTCCAATTAGCTGCACTCCTAACTGTGAATGGGACGCCCATCATGTCAACAAAACCTTTGCTAAATCGTGTAATTAGAACTGGCGGTGGCAGTAGATCAAACCCCGTCAACTAAACACACAAAACATTGAAAAGAAGGCAAGAACAAATACCATTCAATAAATCACCAAACAATCATGGTGTGGTTTCCAGATAAGCTAGATTCATAGCTGTGCTTAGCAAACAGAAAAGTAGCTCCGTGGCACAGATCCTAACTTGTCCTTCCTTGAAATAACTGCTGAGCTCTTGCTGAAAACTGAGCACGCTCAGGTGCGGGCACACACACATCACAACAGTGGGAACGTGGTCTTCCATTAAGTCCACAGACAGGAGCATTTCCTATCTGTCCATCCGCCAGCATTCTCAGACACACAGGCAGTCAGGAAGACAGAGCTGTCCGACTCCTCTGCCGTATTTCTCCCACCAAATGAACCGAGCCGAGTGCGCAGGAGTTAATTCTCTTCCATGGTTCTTGCAATCCCCCCTAGAATAGAACTCTAAAAGGAGACCGACAGCTGTTTCAGAAAGCATGAGGCAATAATCAAGCGGCCTTGCTTACCACAGCACAAAGCTCTTGGGAACACAACCGCTGTGCAGATCAGACTGAAACTCTCTCTCTTTTTCAACCCTCACACTGGAAAAGCAGGCTAGCGTTTTCAAAATCTCTCTGGAATTCACATACCAAAGTGGCCACATGTTTCCTTCCCTCCCTCCCTCCCTTCCTTCTCCCTCCCTCACTCCCTTCCTTCCTTCCTTCTTTTTCCTCCCTTCTTCCCTCTCTCCCCCTCCCTTCCTTCCTTTTCCTCCTCCCTCCCTCCCTTCCTTCCTTCTTTCCTTCCTTCTTTCTTTTTCCTCTCTCCCTCCTTCCCTCCCTCCCTTCCTTTCTCTCTTCCTCCCTCCCTCCCTCTCTTCCTTCCTTCCTTCTTTTTCCTCCCTCCCAACTTCTCTCCCTCCCTTTCTTCCTTCCTTCCTTTCTTCCTCCCTTCCTTCCCTCTTTTCCTCCCTCCCTCCCTCCCTTCCTGTCTTCCTTCTCTCCCCCCTTCCCTTCCCTTCCCTTCCCTTCCCTTCCCTTCCCTTCCCTTCCCTTCCCTTCCCTTCCCTTCCCTTCCCTTCCCTTCCCTTCCCTTCCCTTCCCTTCCCTTCCCTTCCCTTCCCTTCCCTTCCCTTCCCTTCCCTTCCCTTCCCTTCCCTTCCCTTCCCTTCCCTTCCCTTCCCTTCCCCTCCCCTCTCCTCCCTTCCCTTCTCCTTTCTCTTTCTTTCTTTCTTTCTTTCTTTCTTTCTTTCTTTCTTTCTTTCTTTCTTTCTTTCTTTCTTTCTGTCTTTCTTTCTCTCTCTCTCTCTCTCCCCCTCCCTCTCTCTTTCTATCACTTTTGTGGATCTAGAAATGCCAGGGCAGATATGCATAACTTCCTACTCCAAGTAGAAATGCTTTAGAACATTAGAAATGCTCCTTTTTCTAGACAGATGACTAGTTCATGAGTCTCTCTCCTCAGACTCTCAGACTGGCCCACCTCAGGGAAAGAGCTTTCAAAACTGACACACGTTAGTTGTCACTATCATGAACATGGATTGGTTGTGATGATTTTGAAGCTTCTTCTGCAACTGCAAGTCAACAAGTTGGAGATTGCTCACTTGGCACCCTACATCCTTCCTATTATGACGGCAGCCTGCCTGCCCTGGTGAGGATTGTCCACTTCTTCCCATGGCTCCCTCTCATCCCCTCACTCAGTGGTTTGTCCTCCTGTGTCTGCATCCAACACTGGCTCTTCCCTTTCCTGAAGCACCCTGCTACATCCCGACTGGCTAGATGCCCACTGGTCCTCTACAATCTAGTTATAAGCCATTTTCCTTTGGGAAGCTTTCTGTGGATATCTTAGGCAAGAGGTGGCTCCTCTTTCCTGTGCCCACTGGCACCATGCCCACCCTTTAGAGTCTGGGGCACGTGCAGTGTGTCTACCTGGAGATTTCTCTCCCCAGTGAGATCTTCTGGGGCAAAAACTATTACTCATGTCTAGCATAGGACCATAGGAATGTTTGATGAGGAGTAAATGAATGAACATTGAAATTAAATACAAACTAAATATAGAAGCAGTGAAAGGGCATGTCTAGTATTCCTGTGTGTGTGTGCATGCTCATGTGTGTGTGGGTGTGTATGTGTGTGTATTCTGATACTGAAGGAATAGAGGGGCAAACTAAACAAAATGTGTCTTTTCTTTGGAAAATTAATACTAAGGTTTTCTGGCTAATGGCTCTCTTTTTCCTAGAGGACTCCATTCTTATGGATAATAGACATATGTGGAGACCTACATCAGCTTTTAACCAGATAATTTTTAGATTTTTATGCATGAGGAGATATTTTATTTTTCTTTTAAAAAATAATGAATTAAATAACACAGACAAATAATTCTCAGTGATAAGACATTTTCATAGCTTGAGGTTTTATCTTTTCCTCTACCTGTCTGTCTATCTATCTATCATCTGTCATTTCTATCTATCTATCTATCTATCTATCTATCTATCTATCTATCTATCTATCTATCTATCCATCTATCATCCTTATGAGGAGAGAGAGAGGGAGCTTACAATAGGATCCTTGCTGCTGCAAATGAACTCCAGATTCATGTACCACTTTGTGCATGTGGCTTTATGTGGAACTGGGAACTAGAACTTGGGTCTAGCAAGCTTTGTGAACAAATGCCATTAACCACTAAGCCATCTCCCCAACCCAGTCAGTCTGGTGTTTTAACTGGGAACTTCCATCTGGGTTTGACCAAGAAGGCTGACATGTTTATAGTTTTGGTCACTTATAGAACATATGAGAAGCTCCATTAGGTACCTTTATAAGGTACTATCGAGAGCAAAAAGCAAGTAATGAGGGAGGTGGTGTATGTTCATGCAGGAGGCAAGTCCCCCATATGTTGCTGGGTCTGTATTATAATTAACAGCAACTTGACTTCTGAAACTTCTTGGGAATGAAAGGCAGTTGCTCTGAATATTAGCCCCCACACAATGTGAAACAAAAATACAAACAAAGACCTTCAAGCGGAAATGCTCTAACATCTCCAGTCTTAATCACGGCTGATCACTGCAGACCCTGGTTGGCCTTCACATTTATTCTGTCTGTCTAATCTCACCCAGCTTGGGATCTATTAAAACAACCTCTTTCTTACTTTTCCATTTTAACGTGTACCTGTGCTGAAAGAATTCCAGGGACTAGGAAGGTGACTCAGTGGTTCATAGCACTTGCTTGCAGAGCCTGTGGCCCAGGTTCAATTCCCCAGTACCCACATAAAATCAGATGCATGAAGTGGCTCATGTGTCTGGAGTTCATCTGAAGTGGCAAGAGGCCCTGGCACATCCACACTCACATTCTCTTTCTCTCATAAATAAATAAAAATATTAAAAAATAATTCCAATGACAAAATCTGGATTCTGTGTCACTTTGTGTCCCTCCTTCAGTCACCAGGGTTGTCAGGGCTGTGAGAATGCCATTTGTTCCCATTTCTATTTAGTTTTCATTTCTAAAGTGGTGATTAAAACACTTTTTTTTTTGCTTATTTATTTTATTTATTTGCAACGAGAGAGAGACAGACAGACAGAGTGAGTGAAAGAGAGGTCATGAGTATGCCAGGGCCTCTAGCTGCAAAAGAACTCCAGATACATGGGTCACTCTGTGCCACTGGCTTTACATGGGTGCTGAGACATTGAGCCTGTGCCATTTGGCTCTGCATGTAAGTGCCTGAACTGCTAAGCCATCTCTCTAGTCCCTCTAAAGTGGTGAATTTTTAAAAATCATTTTCTACTTACATTTCACATATGCAGTATGGAAGACATAGTCTAAAAATATAAAATCTCGGGCTGGAGAGATGGCTTAGCGGTTAAGCGCTCGCCTGTGAAGCCTAAGGACACCGGTTCGAGGCTCGGTTCCCCAGGTCCCACATTAGCCAGATGCACAAGGGGGCGCACGCGTCTGGAGTTCGTTTGCAGAGACTGGAAGCCCTGGCGCGCCCATTCTCTCTCTCTCTCCCTCTATCTAGCTTTCTCTCTGTCTCTGTCGCTCTCAAATAAATAAATAAAATATAAAAAATAATATAAAATCTCTTTAAATAATATAAGATGGCATAAGGTCTCTAATTGAACCTGGTGCTCACCAATTTAGTTAGACTAGGTAGCAGAGAGGTCTAGGGATCCTATCTTGGTCTCCCCTTGCCCTGGGATTAGAAGCATGTCTCATGACCTGCAGCATTTAGTTGAGTTGACTTGTGCTGTAGGAATCTGAACTGAAGTCCTCATACTTGCAAGACACACGCTTTATCCATGAAGCCACCTCCCAAGAGCATGAAGTTTTGAATAATTCTAGGTTGTATAAGAAGGAAATTTGTATTATGATTGAGGCCAATGTCTCTGGGGTTTCCCTGCATCTGGTTCTGATATTTATCATGCATGTGACCTTGGGTACGTTACTGAACCTGTCTGGGCTTCAGGTCGCCATCTGCAGAATGGAGTTAATAAAAATGTTTGTGCTCTGGAAAGCATCTGGAGCACCTGAGATGGCAGTGCCTCGATACTGTATGCATGTAGTAAATGTCATCCATCATTAGTAGCAGTTTTTCACTAGACTGAAGTGTCATGACAGCAAGGACCTTGTCTGCCTCATACAATGTCTTAAGCACCTCAGAGACATTTAATAAATATTTATTGAGTCCGTATTAACCCTCACATTTATTCATATCACTGCAGTCTTCTACTAGACTGCCAATCTGTGAACAGACCAATATTCACCAGGTGTCAAGATAAATTTGCAAAGTAGGTGAAATTTTGTGTTTGCATATGTGTGTGATGTGCATGCATAAGTATAAGCATGTTCATATTCATATGTGTGTGTGTGTGTGTGTGTGTGTATAGAGGCAAGAGGTTCATGTTGAATGTCTTCTTCAATTGTTCTCCACTTTTTGTGTTTGACACAGGGTCTCTCACTGAACTGGAGCTCACCGATTCCATTAGACTGGTGAGCCAATGAAGTCCAGGGATCCTGTCTCTGGGCTTAAAGGTATGTGCCACAAGGCTCAGCATTTATGTGAGTTCTGAGGATCTGAACTGAAGCCCTCATGCTTGCATGACTCACACCTTACCCACATCTCCCCTGCCCATGAATTTTAAATCAGCTCCAAGCTCTATCAGTCATATACAACATCTGTGTATTATAGCATCTAGGTGGTTACACCCCCTAACGAGCATGTTAATTTCATTTTCTTCTTTTGAGGAAAGGTGACAAGAAGTTAGTAGATACATTATTAATCTCTGATTTGAGTAGGCATGTTAAGGTGGTGGTTTTACAAAAAAAAAATTCGGTTAGTATACAAGGTAATGGGTTTCTTTCTGGCACTATTATACGTATGTGTTCGTATACTGTGTCTTCATTCCCTTTCTCCCATGTGGAGACATTTTAAAATGTAAGTGGCAAAATGGAGGGATTATATGTGTAACAGAAAATCAGGAAATAGGTCTGAGTTCATCTTAGTTGCAGTGACATTACCAAACATAGTATCTGATGGAGAAAGGACGGGACTGAAGGAACCAGAATTGGTGACCTGTGACAGGCACTACACAATTGATTCATCATGAACTCCCATTGCCACGTGGAATTTTACATTTCTGTTTTGTAGATATGGGATCAGTGTTCAAGCAGATTAACCAACTGGTCTAAGCAAACATTACATGATCTGAAAGGAGGCATTTTATACCAAACGAGTGTTTCCTATGCTAATCTAGGCCCGACACAGAGAATTCTCAGCAAGTAGAGAGTACTAAAGGCAATCTTAACTTTATTTTCTTCTGATTGATCACAGATGATGGTGGAAATGATGTCTGGCTTGGTTTTAATTTTAAGTGGAGTGGTACTTTTGGGTGCAGTTTTCTCTTGCTCTTTGGTGTAATAGGATTCCCTGGAGAAAGGGTCTTGCTAGCTAGGCAATTCCTCTCAGTCCCAAGGAAAGCTAGGCCAGAAGGTAGTTCGTATCCTGTGTTCTTATTCATTGTCTTTTAAAATATCTTTGCCTCTTTTTTCTTGGTGGGTTAGGACATAGTTGTTGTAGAGAGCAGGAAGAGCCAGGCAAGACCAGGAGGAAGACTGCTTATTGCACTAAGGGGTCTTGGGTGTGGAGGAAGTTTGGGGACCTCATGATTGGGTGGAAGAATAAAAGTAACTGGGGCAGACCAAATGCTCTACACAGTGCTGTGTGTGTATGGGGGGGGGGAGGTTCTTGTTTTGTGGTATTTTTATCTTTAGATTGAGAATCAAGACAGTACAATACATAGAGTACGGATAGTATGCATTTGAATTTTGCCTCATTATTGGCAAGTATATTGCCTACCACACCAATACCAATTACTTTTTTGTTCTTCTGAACAGTTATCCAGAAGCAACTTAAGGGAGGAAAGGGGTTTGTTTAGGCTCATGTTTTGAGAGGTTGTAGTCCATTGTTGCTGTGAAGGCATGGCAAAAGAGGGAAACCAGCTCATGACAGGAGAGGATGAACAGGAAGTAGTGCTGGCTATAAAATTTTACCGCCCACCTCCAGTGGCCCATTTCCTCCAGCAAGGCTCCACCTCCTAAAGGTTCCACAACCTTCCCCAAAATGACACCAGTTGGGGGCCAAGTTCAAACACATGAGCCTCTGGGGACATTTTTACACATTCAAACCACAACACCTACTACTTTTGGCATCTGTAAAAATGGAATTCATCATAAGACCATGTTCTGTGATTGTTGGGAGGATTGAACACGATGTAACAGTAACAAGCTAAGGATCTGAAGAGATTAGTACAGATCCCAGAGTATCGTCAATGGTTGATTAATATCCCTTTTCAGTGGTATTTATGAGAACCAGCCTATGTCCATCCAGTCTGCCACTGTGTCATCAGCTGTTCACACACAGCAGATACTCACCACACGGTGACATAATGCACTACCAGTTGACAGATGAATGAGCACATGATGGAAGTGACAGCATTAGGAGGTTAGGATCTCATACTAGCAGTTTGAATGATAATAGTAATTATAATACTTAATATTTAAGTTAATATTAAAGTAAAATTAACTGAAAAACTTTCAAGCTTGGCTTTATGCTCTATTCAGTGTGGTCTTTTTTGTGCTTCCTTCTGTACACAACACAACACACACACACACACACACACACCTGGGTAGAGAAACTTCTACGAGCAGCCTAAGGCCCAAATATCAATCTTACAGAGCAGGGACTTATGTAGGAGAGGAGAAAACACGTATCTGTTTCCTTTAACTGACATGTGATTGTTGAACTCAAAACTATGTTTTGGAAGAAGGTAGCTGTGTGTGTAAGATTTACTCCAAAGTACCCTGCATTTGTTTCTTGAATGTGACTAGTTCACGGATTATCTCAGGGAATGAGCACTCTCCAGGGATGTTCTGTAGGGAATGCAGGGTTCTAAGAAGGTTTGCTCTGCACATGAGCCACAGCTGGGCGTTGCTCGACCCCTATGACTTCAAGGTGCTATGTAAGTCCTGCCTGGGTTTCCTCCTGCCAGCAGTAGGTTGGGGTAACTACATGTATTCCTTCAGCTCCTAGAGGTCGCCTGCCATGGCTGGGAGACATCCTGATGCATTGGCTCAGGTGAGAACCCTGATGGCTGATTTGGGTAGCATGGCTGCAGCAGGTTTCTGAGTTCAGATAAAGGAGGTATGAATTTCCAGGGCTTATGTACCAGTAAACACTGCTATTTTCCCCCTTCCCCTCAGGGCTCTTCTGAAAGTGTTTACTTCCCATACATGAATTCCAGAAAGGAATGTTATCCATGTAATCTCAGCTGCTTCATCAGTGAAAATGGTGATTACATTTTTTGTCCTAGAATTGTGATGAAGATGGAACTAGATACACACAGAATTGTTTAAAGGGAAAGTATGAATAAAATCTCAAATAGACTGGTATGTAAATACCAGAAAGGCTTCAACTAATATCTCAGTGTGTTAATTTAAAAAAATTCTCAATTTGTATACAATTTCCTTTATTTTTATTTAGTTATTTGAGAGAGAGAGAGATAGAGAGAGGGAGAATGGGTGTGTCAGGGCATTCAACCACTGCAAACAAAGTCCAGACACATACACCCCCTTGTGCATCTGGCTTACATGGGTCCTGGAGAATAGAAGTCCTTTAGCTTTGCAGACAAATGCCTTAACTGCTAAGTCATCTCTTCAGCCCAATATATACTTTTTTTTGTTTTTGTGGTAGGGTTTTGCTCTAGCCTAGGCTGACCTGGAATTCACTCTGTATTCTCAGGGGGACCTTGAACTCATAGTGATCCTCCTACCTCAGCCTCTCAAGTGCTGAGATTAAAGGCGTGCACCACCACGCCCGGCTATTAAAATACAATTTCTATATGACAAGTCTAATACTTCATTTAAAGTCAACAAATTTAACTGAATGAGGAAGCTAATATTTGAAAATGTGCTGAAGTTTATATTTTTTTATTGGTTCAGAAGTGTCTGTTCTGATAGTTATTCTAGGAAGTCTTGCTATGAAAAAACTTTCTAAAATGACCATAAAAAGTTACCCTATTTTTTTCTATTGTGCTGACACTGACAGTGATGGTGACTAAAGCTAGTTTCAAAAAAACCCATATAAGATTAAATCTTCTATGAATCTGTTCCAATACTTGTCATAGCCCATGTCTGGAAGCTTAATTCAAAATTTCCCCGGAACTGAAGCCCAGGTGATTTATGATGGACCAGGGAGGGAGGGAGGAGTAGGAAGACTGTTGCCTAGCAACTCAAAACATTCAGAAAGACCCAGTAACAGCTTCTGTTTGGTGTTTGCAGAACTCTTGATTTTCCAACACATACAGCAGATGTTAAGCCTCCTGTTTGAATTTTAAAGGCATGAAACAGAGTAGTGGTAAGTGGAGACAGAGCTTTCATTTGCAAACTAGCAAACTGGCTTCAGTCCCAAATTTGGGAATTTGAAGAGAATCTTCTTCATGTTGGCATGTTGGTTCACTTTTTCCTCCCTTAAATAGGACTAGCACTGTGCTAGCTTTTTCTTTCCTTAACCTATAGAGGCCTCGGGCTTCTTATAAACCAGGGATGTTTGCTAATAATGTTGACTCAAAAACGGTATGAATATGGGTTGGAGAGATGGCTTAGCGGTTAAGGCATTTTCCTGCAAAGCCAAAGGACCTCGGTTCGATTCCCCAGAACCCATGTAAGCCAGGTGCACAAGGAGGCTCATGTGTCTGGAGTTTGTTTGCAGTGGCTGGAGGCCCTGGCGCACCCATTTTCTCTCTCCATTTCTCTGCGTCTTTCTCTCTCTCAAATAAATAAATAAAAATAAAGATTTTTTTAAAAAGACATGAATAGAAAAAGACAGATCATCTCTCTCTCTAGCTCCCTCTTTCTTTCACCGATTGGTAAAGTAACAAACACAATACTGCTTTGTAATCAAGAGCCAGAAATTAGATGAACTAGAATTCAAATGTGTAGCTCATTCTCATGGACATGTTTGAACTTATTTAGCATCTTAATAAGTTTCATTCCTTCATCAAAAATAATAATAGGACCTGCTTTGTAGGGGTCTATGGGCTGGAATTAAATGAACAAATAAAATATATTGTGGTGCAAAGAGTACAAGATTACTCTCCGCAAACTACCGCTACCTGTTGATGAGTGCCCACTTTATACCCCCATCGCCACTCTGAGGTTTCTGTCACTTAACTAGCCTAGACTCTGCAGCCAGACAAGCCACATATCATACATATATGCACGTGCATATATATGTATCTTCATGAATGCATACACGTGTGTATCTTTCCTCAGGTGCCATCAATCTTCTTTTGAGGAGGGTCTATCACTGGCCAAGAACTCAACAAGTAAGCTAGACTTGCTGGCCAGTTGGCCCCGGTGATCCGCCTAACTCTACCTCCCAGGGGCTTGGATTACAGACCACCATGCCTGGCTTCTTACATGAATTTCTAGGGACAAAATGCTCTTCTTCATGCTTCCAAGGCAAGCACTTTACCAACTGATCTATCTCCCCAGCCCCAGACTTCTCATATATTTTTGGTTAAATTTTGTAACCTATTAATACCTTGGTTTCCTCAAGTATAAAATTAGGTGATCAGTGGCATTTTATTCCACAGATTTCTATCAGAATTAAATGACAGAATTTTTTTTCTAACAGCTTAGTCTAATGCTAGATGCAAAATATTAACCCTTTACTGTCATCCCCTGTTGTTATATGTCACTGCCGGTGATGCATAATAAGATTGACATGAATAAATCATGGTCCCTGTCCTTGAGTCCTAAGTCATCTGTGGAGCACTTACTATCTACCTGCAAGGGGTCAGGTGGGACCATTGAGGTGTAAACACTGGCTGTATGCCTCAGTAAGGGAGTGGCCCTCCTCAGGCAGCCACAGGAACTACACTTAACCTGTGCTGACTTCACTCTCCATTGGAGAATCTACTTCTCTTGGACCTGGGGAGATAAACAACCTTCTGCAATTCACTATGACCCCAGTAGAAACCCCAGAGGAATTGGGGAAATGAGCAAGAGTTCTGTTTTCTTGGTGAACCTGATATCAGCACAAGGGTGAGGGAGATAGACACTGAGGACACTCAAACCCTACCAAACCAGAGATCCAGTGGCTTCTAAGAGCCCATCACTGAAATAGACTTGAAACACACCCAACATGGCTCAGGGAATTTTACAGAAGAGGGGGTGGAAAGATTGTTAGAGCCATAAGTTGGGACATTATACACAGAGACATTGCCTCTTCTCCATAACTGACTGCTGTCCCCAAAATGCATGACCCGCAGTCCCCATGGGGATGATCTGCATCCCCAAAGGAGGAAGGTCCCTTTAAAAAGGATCAGAGAGGAGGGAAAGGATGCTACCAACATGTGCTATATGCATCCTAAGTATGTCCATAACTAATTTAAAAAAAAATGAAAGAAAGAAAATGAGCCAACAACAACAAAAAAATTGTAGATAGTGACTCAGGATCAGGGTTTCTCTAATGGGAAGCAGTTTGGGGCTCTGGCCAAGGGCCAGAAGACCTTCATAGCATGGATGGTGAGACAGATTGAGATACTGATCTGACTGGTTAAAATTTGAGTGATTTCCTTGCCTGGGCTCTCTTGGGAGAAAGTTCAAGACAATTTACCTAAGACCTCATTGGCTGCCTAGGATTCGCTGGGTATAACTTTTTCAATTAGCCACTTACAGGAAATGGATGTTCGTTGCGTGTTTACGTGCCGTAGAAGACAGCTTCAGGTTCACTGAGATGAACTTTCAGACCACACACAGTTATGGAGGAAGGGATATTTACTGAAGCTTATGGATCCAGGGCAAGTTCCATAGTGGCAGAAGAAGCTGGCCTGCTTTCACAGGACCAAGCAGAGAGAGAGAGAGAGAGAGAAGTACAAGCCTAAAGGTCCAGCTAGGGACACTTTGCATATCTTTACATTGAAATCTGAAACCCACTGCCACACCTTAAGAGCCATCCAGTGACATTGCCTCCAGCCAGGTGACTGCAGATGCAGTCTACAAACAAATAAACAACTGAATATATTGGGGGCCATTTATTCAAACCACCACACTTGCTGAGGTAGGAACCCAGAGGATTTGGACCACCTTAGTCTAATGGGCTGTCAGGTCATTATTTTAACAGTTCTTGGTGGTTAAGGCACTTGCCTGAGAAGTCTAAGGACCCATGTTCGACTCTCCAGATTCCACATTAGCCAGCCACACACACACAAAGAGTGAGGCAAATGCAAGGTTGCACATACTCACTAGGTGGCTTAAACTACTGGAGTTCAATTTCAGTAGCTGAAGCCCTGGCATACCAATTCTCTCTCTGTCTCTGTCTCTCTCTTTAAAAAAACGAAATGACTGATGACTGGATTCTCCCTGTGGAGGTTCTAAGAACTAGCATCTAGTACAACATGGATTTCAGGATGGTTTTTGTTTTCATATGTGTATGTATGTGGTATGTGTATATATGTGTGTGTGCATGTTTGTGTATATGCATGTATGTGGTGTGTGGCATGTGTATGTGTGTGTGTATATACATGTGTGTATGTGTACATGTGTGGGTATACTCACGTATATATGTATGTGTGTGGTGTGCATACATGTGTTTGTGGGTGTACATGCGTGTGTATGTGCATGTGTGTGTATATGTGTGCCTGTGTTGGTGTACATGTGTGTGTGCATGTGTGTGGGTGCACATGTGTGTATGTGCATGTGTGTTAGTGCACATATGTGTGTGTGAGTGCACATGTGTGGGTGCATGTGTGTGGGGGTGCACGTGTGTGTGAGTGCAAGTGTGTGTATGTGCGTATGTAGGTGCATGTGTGTGTGTGTGCACGTGTGAGTATGGGTGCACATGTATGTATGTGGAAGCCAGGGCATGACACTGAAGGTCTTCTATCACATCTTTACCTTAGTTTTATGAGACAGGGCCTCTCACTGAAGCTAGAGCTCACCCATTTGGCCAGACTAGCTTACCAGTAAGACCCAGAGACCCTCCTGTCTCTGCCTCCCTGGCTCTGGGACTGCAGGCACTTGCCACCCCATCTGGCATTTACCTAGATGCTGGGATCTAAACTCAGGTCCTCATGTTTGAAAACAAGGCCATTACCCACTGAGCCATCTCTACAGCCCAGCTGCATGACACTTTTAAGTTCTTCAGTGGTTTTAATGTGGAGGCAAGTGTGGAATTACCTTATTGCAGAAGTGTCACAAGCATCTGGGAGGAGCTGTGAGCTACTGATCTGTTCCCTTGACCTCTGCCATGAGCATGACTTTCAGAATAGTAGCTGTGGCCGTGCTGCAGTTTGGACCTGGGCCTCCCATGGAGATCCATGTGTCGAACAGCTAGCCCCCAGCACTTAGCCCTGTTGAGAGTCGGGAGAGGTGGAGCCTACTGGGGGAATGTAAGCTATCAAGGACATGCTTTTGGAGGGAATATTGGGATCCTAGCTTCTTTCCATTTCTCTCTTTTGCTTCTAGGCACCATCTGGTGAGCAGTTTCCTCTTCCACACACTCTACATGATGAAATGTCCCACTGCAGACCCTGAAGCCAACCAACTGTGGACTGAAAGTGTGCGTCCGAATAAACCTTTCCTTAAATAAGTTCATTCTCTCAGGAATCTTACCACAGTGACAGAAGCTGACAACATATGCAGCAATACATCTGACTTTTAAAGACAGCAGTTCTAACATGAATTTGGAATCTTTCATCTGACTTAATGCAACAGCTCTGAGATCAAGGAACTTTTATCCTCTACATGCAGATGAGAAAAACAAGATTTTACAGAACCTCACAGCTAGTATGACGCTGGGATGCTTGGAATATGCAATGTCCCAATAACCTCATGTGTTTGTGATTAAGCCTCATATGGAATCCCCAGCCTGTGGAGCCTTTGGGATGTGGAGCCTTGCTGGAGGAGGTGTACCACTGAAAGTGGGCTTTTGGATTTTGTCTATGAGCCTTGGCAGTTCTAGCTAGCCAGCTCCCTCTTGCTTTGTTATGTAGTGATGTGAGGCTGCTTTATGCTCTTGTCATGCTTTCCCCACCACAAATGAAACTTCCTCTTGAAATTGTAAGCCAGAATAAACCTTCTCCACAAGCTGCTTCTGTTGGGTGTTTTGTCCCCACACTGAGAAGGCAATTTCTACAGCAGTGAAAGTGCCTTTTCCCATCAACATGGCAGTAAGTGATTGCTTATAACAGAGTTCTTGAAACTGGATCCTGGCAGCCCGTACCCCAGTCCTTTCTCCCTCCACCTCCACTTGCAAATGGGAAAGACTAAATTCACTCCCTCTGTGTATGCTCTGGTGGCTGTGTTGTGTGTTGACATGCTACATTAGTCCGGGACACTGAAGCATTTTGGTTGAGTACTCCTTGAGGCCTCTCAGTGACAGCATCAGTGTCAACTGCAGTGTGGACTGTAAGGACTGGGATGGGTGAGGAAGTGGGGAAAGCAAGTTAATCCTAGAGTTGGGAAGGGCCTGGGCTTCCGGCGAAGCTGTTCTTAAGTGTCATGGGAAGTGCTTTGGAGCCAGGCACAGGAACCATGAGCCAATCAAGAACAATTTCTTCCTTCCTGGGAGTTTCTGAGGACTCAGAAGGGCTGTAAACCAAAGGCTATGAAATTAGAAAGGTAAGGGCAACAGAGCTGAGTTTCTTGCTTAGTCATCTGCACACAATGGAAAACAGTGCGAGCTTTCCACAAGCTCCCAGATTGTGTCTGTGCTCTCCGAAGGACAGGCTTGTGGGAAAGGGACATGCCCACCTTACCATCCAAAGAGCCTCCAGTCCCAGAAACTAATGACAGCTGCTGTGTGACTTCCCACAGTTCTACTGGCGCTGGCCATTTTTCATATACTACCTTATTTAATTATACAATTCCTATGTGCTTGGGATGATGATGCCCTCATCGTAAATGAAAATGCCAAATTGCTACGATTGAGGTTTGCGGAAGATGAAACAGGTGGATCTTTGAAAACTTGGCAAGTGCTCCCGGACTCCAGCCTGGAACCAAAGGCAGAGAAGAGGCCAGGAACCATAGACACCACAGGTGTGTGCTGGAGTGGTGGCCATGTCCAAACCTGGCCAGGTATAAGATCTGGCAGGACAAGAGTTCCCCGTTGTCCCCTGCACACTTGTAGCCACCCTTTGTCTGACGTGGGCACGGGAGGTGGGCGGAGTAAAGAGTGGTAAGCAAGAGACTGGAGGCCAAAGGCCAAAGTGCATTTTCCCTGTTTATAACTTTCCTCCTTCGCACCAGCATCTCATTTTTAAGTAAATTCTTTTAGCAGGACTAGGGCTTGATCTCTCCTCCCACCATCCTATCTCCTGGAGGAGATGGTTTTGACTCTGAGGTGGGGGGTTCTCTCATAATTATGTCAGAGCTACTGACCCTAAATAACTATTCAAAAGCTTAAGAATGAGTAATAATGAATAATAATAAGAAGACGAATAATAGTTTGTTAGCAAAGAGAAGATTATAATAGACAACTATACTATAAAAGCAATTTTTTAAAAAAATTTTTATTTATTTATTTATTTGAGAGCGACAGACACAGAGAGAAAGACAGATAGAGGGAGAGAGAGAGAATGGGCGCGCCAGGGCTTCCAGCCTCTGCAAACGAACTCCAGATGCGTGCGCCCCCTTGTGCATCTGGCTAACGTGGGACCTGGGGAACCAAGCCTCGAATCGGGGTCCTTAGGCTTCACAGGCAAGCGCTTAACTGCTAAGCCATCTCTCCAGCCCTAAAAGCAATTTTTTTAAAGCTTTTCCTAAAACATAAACATCACATCTCCCTTCTGAAGTGTGTGTATTGGGAATTCATTTTCCAACCTTGTCTTTTTTTGTGTGTGTGTGATTAAGCTCTCATTTCAACAACACTCTGGAATCCTTAATTTTATGAAAATAGTCAATAACTATTATTTATGTATCCTGAAAGTAGGCAGAAAGGCATAGGATCTGATGTTTGTGCTTCTTTATTTTTCAATGTGTGTGTGTGTGTGAATGTGCGTGTTTGGGGGTGCATGTGTGTGTGTGCACATGAGTGTACAGGCTAGAGGGCATTTGTGGACACTGTTTTCAGGCACCATCCACCTTTCATGAGACAGGGGATCTCACTCATCTAAACACTTAACAAGTAGGCTACACTGGCTGGAGAACAGCCCCATCTGTCTCTGTTTCCTTAGTGCTGGGATCACAAGTTCCACACCACCATGCCTGGCTTTTTATTTCTTTCTTTTCAAAAAATTTTTATTTATTTATGAGAGAGAGAGTGAGCGAGCGAGCACCAGGGAGTCCAGCCACTGCAAACATACTCCTCCAGATGTGTGCACCCCCTTGTGCATCTGGCTAACGTGAGTCCTGGGGAATTGAACCTGGGTCCTTTGGCTTTGCAGGCAAGTGCCTTAACTACTAAGTCATTCCTCGAGCCCCCCTTTTTTTTCCTTTCTTATTTTATTTTATTTTATTTTATTTTATTTTATTTTATTTTATTTTATTTTATTTTATTTTATTTTATTTTATTTTATTTTATTTTTTCTTAACACAGGTCCTGGGGCATCATGCTCCACAGCAAGCACTTTCCTGACACATGTTCTTGGCTAGGCTGGTGTTAATCTTTGGGATGACTTCAGTCATAGTTAGATCTGATTCTCAGCAAGTTTCTGCAGTGTCAGGATGCTGTGTTCCATATCCAAGAAGCACAGTACAGTGCCTGTCATTCATTCTTGTCTGTGCTGGTTAGATTAAGATGTGGCCTCCCAGGAATGTATCCAAGGAGTCAGTTGTATGTGGGAAATGCTAGGCTGAGAGACTCAGGTCAGGTATTTGCTTAAGAGTGTGGGGTAAAGTCACCAGCGGTCTCTGTAGGGGTGTGTAGTTAGCAGGCAGATTTCCAGGATATGACCAGTGTAGGAGCCCAGCTTGAGAACTCACATTGGGGCATATGCTCCTGACTTATGGGAAATGGCCAGGGGTTTTTGACTCAGAGAATCCCAGAATGGAGCTCAAGAGAAAGTGTGTTTTTGAGTCTGAAGAGGAAAAAAATAGTATGATAGTGACAGGTTCCTGGGGAGGTGGAAATAGAAATGAAAGAGTCTGTCGACTTGTGTGAAAATTTCATTTTATCTGAATTAGCAACTGATGGTAGTGGAAAAATACATGGGCCATTCAAATAGAGTGTTTATTTATTCATCATGAAATTAAAAGGCCCTGTGAAGGGGCCAGAACTGATGGGAAATAAGAAAATGGACTTTAGCCTTGTTTCTCTTCAGGGCAATGGCTGCAGAAAGCTAGTTTCCTCTAGGAGTCTCATGTTCTTCAATGATGATAGAGAGCACAGGGGTTACCGTATCTTTCTCATTTTCTTTCTTTCTTTTTTTTTTTTTTTTGGTTTTTCGAGGTAGGGTCTCACTCTGGTACAGGCTGACCTGGAATTAACTATGTAGTCTCAGGGTGGCCTCGAACTCTCGGTGATCCTCCTACCTCTGCCTCCCAAGTGCTGGGATTAAAGGCGTGCGCCACCACGCCCGGCTATTTTTAATTTTTTAAAAGTCCACTTTATTTAACAGAGAGCGAGGGACAGAGGGAGAGAAAGAGGCAGATAGAAAGAGAATGGCCATATCAGAGCCTCCAGCCACTACAAATGAACTCCAGATGCATGTGGCACCTTGCCTTACATGGGCCCTGGGGAGTTGCACCTTTGTTCTCTAGGCTTTGCAGGCAAGTGCCTTAACTGCTAAGCTGTATCTCCAGCCCTCCTTCTCCTTTTCTACTGAGTGTCTTTTTAAAGTTGCTACCTTTGTGAGGAGAGGATATTTGTCTGAAACAGGGCTGTCCAGGAGAACTGTTCCTCAGTTATGGAAATGGTTCACAGTCTTGAACTGACCAATGTAGTAGCCACTCGGTACCTATGGTGACTGAACATGTGAAACTAAGTGCTTGAGATGGATGACCACCAGCTTAGACCGCTCTGGTCTGGATGGCTTTACACCCATGGTGTGCCTCTGTACATAGAATGAGCACCGAGGGGGTGCTCCATGTACTTTACAGCTAGCACGAAACAAAGAAGAAACAATCCCGTAAGAGATGATCCTTCTCCTTAGGAACTCCGTGACTATTCTGAACTATCAACAAATTAAATGTAGCATTTTTTTTTATCCTGACACACAAAACTAAATTATTCTCCATGAAGGAACTTCAGTGCAATTATCTGAATAAAAAACTATTAATTATTAATCCATAGTTTACCAGTTCTAGTTTGTGGTAATCATACTTGTTAACTCAATTGGATATAGAATTAGCTAGGACATATATCTCTAGGCATGTCTATGAGAGAGTTTCTAGATAAGATTAATTGAAGTGGGAGGACCTTCCCTAACTGTGGTTGGCACCATTCCATGGAGAGAAGTCATGGAATATAAAGGGATGAAAAGGAAACAGTGAGATAAACATGGGCTTTCATCACCCTCTGCTTCCTGACTATGTATGGGGTGTGCCTCCCTCACCCTGATGGACTGTATTCCCTTAAACTGTGAGTCAAAATAACCCCTTTCTCCCATGAATAGCTCCTTGCCAGTTATTTGGTCACAGCAATGAGAAGAGTAACTACTGTAAGCTTTTACAACTTACAGGAATTCCCTTCTGGTTCCTGAGTCTGATGGCCATTGGCATTTCTTTTATTGCTTAAGACATTCACTTTTTACCTACCCCCTAAATTTTCTTTCACCTTAAAACTCTTGGAATTGTGTTGATGGATACATCATCCAAACTGCCATGTTCCTTGTTTGAACATCTTATGATAAATGCTTGAAGTTATTCTCTTGAACCATTCACTAACTAGAGAGAACTTGGGTTTGAAACAGTAACAGTTTACATGAAGGAAGTGATATATACTCACTCATGGAAATAGACCTATAGTCACACAAGCAAGGCTTTGGGAGGATGTAATGCGTTAGGTACCTGACAAGTAGGGTTTCCTTAATAAATAGCTATTGATACAATTGATCAAATCTTCTCTCTTTCTTTCTCTCTCTCTCTCTCTCTTTCTGCGCGTGTGTGTTTTCTTCTTTTTAGCCCTTTCTTTTCACTTCTTAGTCTACAATCATTCATTTTATACTCCTTTTAGTTATCTTAAAACTTTAATGGGGGCTGGAGAGATGGCTCAGACATTAAGTGCTTGCCACACACACACAAACACACACACACACACACACACACACACACACACACACACACACACACACGAGGACCTCTATTTAGATGCCAAATGTCACATATTAGCTTGGTGTTGTGGCACATTCCTCATCCACGTGCTGGGGAACCAGAGACAGGTCGACTCCTGGGAGTCTCTGGTTAGTTATCCCAGCTGAGTGACGAACTCCAGCTTCAACGAGAAATCCTCTCTCAGAAAAAGTAATGTGGAGAGCGACTGTAGAAGACAACACACATTGACCTCTGCTCTCTAGAAGCATGAGCACAAGTGTGTGCACACCTGAACTCATATATGTACCCACACACCTAAGAACATGCATACATACATGAATACATATGCCACACATGTATACACACACCAAAAGCTCTAATTGAGTTAAGGTATAGGTTCAATAAACTAGCAATCCTCTTTCTTTTCTTCTTGTCTACCTCTCCTCCTTTGGCATAAATCGGTTAGCTATATCCTTTGAGTCTGCAAAGAGTTTTCACATGCATCATGCCATTTAACTTCCAAGTAATTCTGTGCAGACACAATTGATATTGTAAGAAAACCAACTGGAGCCTATATTAGTTGTTCATGGATACAAAACCATCTTAAAGGGAACAAGTTCTTCACATCCAATTTAGTACTGATTTTATACCAAGTGATTGTACTTCAGTAAAATGTCACAACTGTTAATGCTTATATTTAGCTCTATCTGGTAAGGTTGAAGGAACCAACCAGAATAAAGCTCATTAAGTAGGCATAAAGGAAAGAGAACACAGACACGACAGATAGACTTCGCCCCAGGCACTCCAGACCCTCAGGAAGGCATATGTGCAGCACGTGCCCAACTCCATCTGCTTGTTAATAGAGACTTGACGGTGACAGTCTCAAAGGGGGCTCATGTTCTTTGATTAATAATTTTTTTAGTACGGACATTTATATAGAAGTGAATGCTATCAGCATTCAGAAGAAAATCATCAGATGAAATCTATTTTTGCTTTGAAAAATCCACATAGCATGTAAACAGCATCGAGTCAGCTGGGATTGCCTGCCCCAGGAAAATGGAGCAGGAAGAACCATTGGCTTTTGCAGAGCAGCTCAGTCTTACAGACACTCAGTGCACACGAAGCTTGAAGACCCCGAGTTTTAGAGTTTAAAACAGGTGTGGTCCCTAGAGTTTCTATCTTTCTTTCACACGCTGACTCATCAAGAGGGTGTTGGTGGTCAGGGGGTGAGTTGTAAAAAGAAATGAGCCATGTTTATGTATCTACAGTACCATTTGCCTCAAGTATCTCTTCAGATCTCTTCTTCAATGTTAGTGCCCCCACATGCAAAGAGACATTTAGAACTCTCCTGTCCTGTAAGGAAAGGACATGTGGTGACAGGGAGAAAATTTTGCTTCGTTACTCTTGTTTCCTGTTGTAAGGATGGAGAGTTGTGGGCTACCATGACATGACATGTGACCTCTCAGTGAGCCTAGGTTATAAGCTAGGTTCTAAAGGTCTAGAGTTACAATTATGCATCCAGGGTAGAAAATGAAAAGTTGGAAGGGAGTATTCTAAAATGTTTGTTTACTTATTACAGATTCATACTTAAAATGGAATTTTAAAGAAATTTGACATTTTAGTGAAGTACAGTCACTTGGTATAAAATCAGTACTAAACTGGATGTGAAGAACTTGTTCCTTTTAAGCTGGTTTTGTATCCATGAACAACTAATATAGGCTCCAGTAAGTTTTCTTACAATATCAATTATGTCTGCACAGAATTACTTGGACATTAAATGGCATGAGGCATATGAAAATTTTTTGCAAACTGAAAGGATATAACTAATCAATAGATCTCTGAGACATTTTGGGTGTATGTAGAGAAGAGGTCACACATGGACTGCCAATTGGTTGAACAGATTGTCTCTAAACTCCATTCCAACCTTGAGACTACTGTGTGAGAGACCATGTCTTCCTTGGGTGAGCTATCCAGAGTGCTGAATCTGAGTGCATGCATTCATAAGGGAAAGCCACTCCATATGTTATGTGAACAGTCTCTTTATCCTTGAACAATCTAAGGATAGTTTCCCCAAAGCAGTAAGCACAAAATCAGAGAACACCTTATCAGAGCACAGCAATCTACATTCCTGGTTGCCATGAATTCCTGACTTCCTCTTTCAACCTCCTCCCCTTACTCTCCCCCCGCCCGCCTTCTTTTTCCTCTCCCGTCAGCTTTGTCCTTTCTCCATCCCATCCTCCCGTTTCCTCTTTTCTCTGGGATGCTTCTGTTGGTCTAGATTCAGAATTATCTGTTCTCTAGGACGGCTCTCTCTCAAATCAGCAGCTTGCAGCTTCATGGCAGTTGCTTTGTTTTCTTTAAAGAGTTTTGGCATGTCCAACCTTTGTTCCAAAGTTATTCTTTTAGATTTGCTTTCACACTAGTACTGTGATTTGATGAATTGTTAGAAGCTATTGTAGAACATAAAAGACTACATTATCACAACAGTGAGAGTTCAGATAAAATAACCAGAATCACCTGATGAAGTTGTAGTACACACCACAATCCTGTTCACAGAATTCCAGAAAAGATAATAGTTACTGAAGCCTCTTAATGACAACATGACAAGTGATAGTTCACTTGTCTTGCTAACTTTAAAACTACACAATTCTTGATTTCTCAAGGAAGCAGGGTTTTTACCCAAATATAATTTTCTGTACAAAGTGACTTAATCAATGTGTCACAGTACTTCAAATTTGTTTAACTTAAGTTTTCACAACATGTCAATCATACCACATTCTACATAATATTCAACTTGCTTACCACTCATGTGAGAGGGGCTTTCCATATTTTCAGCTAATATTTACAGAAACTTAGTTTAGCCATGTTTGATAGTTTATCAAAATGATAAGTATATCAGCATATAAGATATATATACATACATACATATATATATGCATCTATCTATTGATCTATCTATATTTGAGTAAATAGGCATTCCTAACTTCTCTTAGTCTTTGTGTTCTTTTATATATGTTCTAGCTATCCATGAGCCAATGGTCCAGCTGTAGCTAGAGCCTCTCAATCCTCTTTTCCTTGGGTTTGTTTTTATGGTCATCTTTCAACTTTTCAATGGAGATACCATGAAGTGAATATTTTGGATAATCGAGTGGAGTAAAAAGACTCAAGGTGGAATCAGTTTCCATTTCTTATTTCAACAAAGGTTATCAGGGCTACTAAGACAGGTATTGTCCATGATTTCTTCCCCAGAGAAAGGAAGGTTGGGAGATATACTTCTCATGGTATTTGGGTACTAACTGCAATTATTTAGGTGACTTTGTTCTATGACTTCTAAAGTGATACGCAAATGCAAGGTGATTATTACTACTGGTGAAACACTACACAAACCACCCTGGTGAGAGAAAAAGTTGCGATCTCAAAATTCCATGACTATTCACATGCTCTTTGCTAATGAGTCCATTTCCATAACTGTCTTCTGAATCCCGGTATCTGCATGCATGAATTTAACCCATCATAGCTTCAAACATCACTAAAAACAATTGCATCCTTCCTTTCTTGCCACTCATGCATGAGCAGTAGAAAATAACAGTGATCTGAGTAGCAGCATTTGCTGTGTAGTAAACATCAAGGAATATTCTATAGCTGAATTAAAGCCCAAAAGGAAGGTGTGTTACTTGAAAATTCTTTGTATTTTCTATAAAATAATTACTTAGTTTCTTTTTTTTTCTTTTTTTGGGGTAGAGCCTTGCTCTAGTCTAGATGGACCTGGACTTCTGGAACTCACTCTGTAGTCTCAGGGTGACCTTGAACTCATTATCTTCCTACCTCTGCCTCTCACAGTGCTGGGATTCAAGGCATGTTCCACCACATCTGGCTCCTTCATTTTTAACTTTGGTATGCTTGGTTTTCTCGCTCCAATCATTATGGATACTGAAGGATGACTGTATTTTACTTATTACTGTGGCACTGGGGAGCAAATCCAGGGCCTCATGTATGCTAGGAAAGTACTTTGCAACTATGGTTCACTGTTGGCTTATGTTTAACTACCAGTTTTGAAGAAAGAATGTCACAAACTTATTCCAACAATAGAAATTTGCATTACAATACATGCTTAGTGCTTTCTTTAGAGTTTTAGGGTTTTTTGAATGTTCAATATTATATCAATCATAGCAATGCTTTGAAGACTTTGAGTAAGTCAAAACTGATGATGAGTTTAAGGTTTTTTCTTTTTTCTTTTGGATTTTAAATTAAAGGGTTTGTGGTATAACTCAGGCTGGCTTTGGATTCATGGAAATCCTGCCTCAGCATCCTGTGTGCTGAAATTACAGGTATGAACCATGGCAGTTCAAGATTTCTTTCTTTTTCTTTTCAATTTTCTTACTAATAACTTCCATGATTGTAAACACTATCCCATGGTAATGCCCTCCTTCCCCCACTTTCCCCTTTGAAACTCCATTCTCCATTATATCCTCTCTCCCTCTCAATCAGTCTCTCTTTTATTTTGATGTCATGATCTTTTCCTCCTATTATGATGGTCTTACGTAGGTAGTGTCAGGCACTGTGAGGTCATGGATATCCAGGCCATTTTGTGTCTGGGGGAGCATGTTATAAGGAGTCCTACCCTTACCTTGGCTTTTACATTCTTTCTACCACCTCTTTAAGCTTTCTTTCTTTCTTTCTTTTTTTTTTCTTTTTCTTTTTTTTTTTTTTTTTTTTTTTTTGAGATAGGGTCTCCTTCTGGCTCAGGCTGACCTGAAATTCACTATGTAGTATCAAGGTAGCCTTGAACTCTTGGCAATCCTCCTACCTCTGCCTCCCGAGTACTGGGATTAAAGGCTTGTGCCACCATGCCCGGCTCAAGCTTTCTTTCTTTATCCCCTATTTAAATTTTTTTAAAAATAGCTTCTAGTTCTTTCTGTGTGTGTGTGTGTGTGTGTGTGTGTGTGTGTGTACATGCATGCAGATGTACGTGCACGTACACATGTTCATTTGGCTTTATATGGGTGCTAGGGAATTGAACCTAGGTTGGCAGGTTTTGTAGTCAACTGCCTTTAACTGCTAAGCCATTTTCCTAGCCTCATAGCCTCTATCATTTTAATTCTTACAGGTTTTGTTCACATGTGGAAGATATATTGAAACATCTGCTCTTCATGTTAAAAAAAAATGTGGTGAGCTAGGTATAGTGGTGTGGTCCTTTAACTCAAGATGCCGAGGTAGGAAGATTGGTGTGAGTTCAAGGCCAGCCTAAGACTACATAGTGAACTTCATATTAGTCTGGGTAAGAGCAAGACCCTACCTTGAAACCAAAGAAACAAATAAACAAACATAAAACACCAGTGCTGATAAAACAGAACCCAAATTGAACTAGTACCAGAGAATCCTATATCCTGGAATTTAGACTAAAAGGTTGAATCCTCAACAGGACCTTAGGGGGAGCACCTGAATTGAAGGGCCCTGGAGAGGGTTAGATGAAGCCTAACCTTAAATTTCTTTTGTGTCTTTTTTTTCCCTCTGTCTTTTTCTTTTTACATTTTCCTTGGCACTGGCCTGTAATTCCTTGTACTAGGATGTGGTTAACATCCACAGTAAGCTTTGATCAGAGAGACAAACAATATAGACTTCTGTCAGAGCACTTGATTACCCACCAGAGGTTAATGGAAAGACTCTAGTGCTGAAGACACCATATGCTGTCCACAAAGACTGTGGAGAGACCTGGTTGGAATCCAGAAGAGATTCAGTCCCCAAACAACTAGCCCATCTAGTGCTGGAAGGTGCTACATGAGCTACTGTGGGAAAGGGGCCAACATCTGTTTGAGCAACTCAAAGTCTAAGTGACTCAGAAGCAAACAACCTGACATGATGCTCACATAAGTGCAATAGTGGCACACAGCCATGGTGGGTAACCAACTGCTCTTGGATTGGCTAAGGGATCTGCTCAGTGGAAAGGAAACCATATCTGGAACTGGGAAACAAGTCAGAATCATATCCACATAACAATTTTGCTTTCTAATGTCAAGCTCCCATGAATCTTGGACTATAAGAGGGGCTACACTCTTTAAATTCTCTCTAAATTAATAATGGTTATCCCATTTAACCAGTGCTGACTTCACTCTCCGTTGGAGATTCTGCTTCTCTTTCTCAGATGGAAGCAAGACCTGAGGAGATAATCAGCTCTATGCAATTCACCCCAGGGCCCAGATGAAACTACAGGGGAACTGGGGAAATGAGCAAGAGTGCTACTTTCTCATTGAACCTGATATCAGCACAAGGGTGAAGGAGATAGACACTGAGGACACTTAATACCTATGAAAGCAGATATCCAGAGGCTCCTAAGAGCCCATCACTGAAGTAGACTTAAAATGCACCCAACATGGCTCAGTGAATTTTGCAGAAGAGGGAGCAGAAAGATTATTAGAGCCACAAGTTGGGATATTATGCACAGAGACATTGCCTCTCCCCAATAACTGATTGCTGCCCTCACAATGCATGCATGACCCACAATCCCCATGGGGTTAACCTGCATCCTCAATGAGAAAGGCCTCTTCAGAAAAGGGACAGGGATGAGGGAGACAATGGCGCCAACATGTGTTGTTTACATACTAAGTATTTCCATATCTAATAAAAATAAATAAAAACACCAGTGCTGTTAACAAAGCCAGTATACAGTGGCTTCAAATTCTTGATTGAGGGCTGGAGAGATGGCTTAGCGGTTAAGCGCTTGCCTGTGAAGCCTAAGGACCCCGGTTCGAGGCTCGGTTCCCCAGGTCCCACGTTAGCCAGATGCTCAAGGGGGCGCACGCATCTGGAGTTCGTTTGCAGAGGCTGGAAGCCCTGGCACACCCATTCTCTCTCTCTCCCTCTATCTGTCTTTCTCTGTGTCTGTTGCTCTCAAATAAATAAATATAAAAAAAATTAAAAAAAATTCTTGATTGAGAATATGCTACATTTCCTTAAGTCTTGCTCTGTTTTTCTCATATTCAACAACTTTCTTTGTCTCTTGTACAAGAATCACACACACACACACACACACACATACACACATAAATATATAGATATAGATATAGATATATATAGAGAGACAGACAGACAGAGGGAGAGTTCACAAAAACATGAAGTTTGAGTTAGAGGCTCAATTTGCAAGGTAAATATTACAAGTTCTATCTTTATGTATTTTGCTTTCCTCTCCTTGTTCTGGAAATTGCCAGTAGTATAAAAGCTGAGGTGCTTTAAAGTCTGAGGTAGGTGTTCTCCAGGTATAACAGAACACACTGGGCATGAAAGAGCACTGGAGCAGACAGAGGCGGCAGCCTCAGCATGAGCACCCAGATTTGTTTTTGTGTACCGCAACTTGTACTTTTATGGATTCTCCTCACAATAAACCCATCATCCTTTTTTCATCAAAAACTTGTTACTGACTGTGATCTTCCTTAATTTAGAACCCAAAATATCATAAATCACCAATATTTAATCATAACTTTCCTAAAGGCATCATAAAAATATGATCATATACCAAATTTAAAAAAATTCAGTCCACACCTTTTCTAACTGGCTCTGTTTGGTCTGGAGATGAAGTAGCAAAATTTATGTCATAAGACGAAGCTTTGAATTATTGCCCCTGAAATGCCTTTCACCTCAGCTTTTCAGGGTCTCATTAGTTTCTTCCTCTTTTCTGACTGCTAATTCTGGAAATCGTATCTGAAATATAGAAAGTTAAGGAAGGTAGCTGTCATTAGCAAGTCTCTCACTTCATTCTGGGTCCCCAGTTAGTCTCACTCTTGCTTAATCCTTTTCTTCCTTTCATATTTCATCTATAAGCTTAGGAATATTACCCAAAGTTTAATTGATCAAGTTACCTTAGCAACAGTGAACCCACAGTCCTCAGTAAGAAGATTTCAGTTGTGCCAGGTTGAGGTATTTCCCATCCAATTATATTCATCTGTAGTTTCTCCTTGAGGAAGAAAGCCTATTTAAAAAATAAGTGGTTTATAGTAATCTTGTGTTTCCAAAGAGTATGGTTTCTTTTTTTGTTCTTTTTCTGTCACTTACATCTTGAAGGGTATTTTTAGAGAAGAAACAAAAAGGGTGAAAGTACTGAAAATTTCAATATTTCTATAGTGTTTTTCTAATAGCCTCAAATAACTCCTAAAACTTCGTTCTCCTGTGTGATTTGGCCAGTCGTCTCTCTTGGCTCCTGGGGGACAGAAGCAGCATTGTGAAAATAAATAATAAGATGAGGCTCTGCAGAGAAACTCTTTCGCAAACGTCTGCCCACTTCCATAGGTTCCGAAGCTCTTCCCCAGCTGGCTCTGCAGTACACCCTCCTCTAATTGTTTTGCTCACATGATTCCTGGACATTATGCTAATTCCCACAAATAGCAGGGCACTTTAGCATCCTGCAGGATACGTGCTTATCTTGCCATCTTTCCAAACACCTTTGTTTAGTGAAAGCTACTTGATTCCTAACTGGGCGGTAATGCAGAAACTCTAGAGTCACAAGCACAGGGTACATTACAGAACTCTGATGAGATTCAGTGAGGAGAGCATTGGATATGAATAGTAATCTTGCTTTTATCAGTACATGAACCAAAAAAAAACCCCCTATCTGACTTTCCCAATTATTATTCATGAAGTTCATTCTAGTCAAGTGGAAGTAAATCAGGGTCAGGCCATTTTTAAAGGCCTTGCCTTCAAGTTGGAAAATGCCATAGCTGTGGTCAGAGACATGGGGGTCTCTATTCTGATGTCCAAGATCACCCTTGTGGTGATTGCTGGCTGGAAATACAAGACTCTGTGTTTGCTTAGGAAACCTCCACTGGGCCACTTTGTCCTTGAATAGTGTTTGTTTTCCTAAATCAAGCCTGCTCGAGAGAAATTCTGCCTCCATCTAATTCTGTTCACTGATTCAATAGAGGTCTTGCCAATTTGATTCCGTGGTTTAAAAAATTTTAAAAAGTTGTCTATACTTTGTAGAAATTCATAATCTGCAGTTCATTGGGATATGATGTGCTCCTCTCTTATAATTCAAGGTTTCCCTAATTAAGCAGATACAGTGGGTCTAGATATCATTCCAAGCCATTAAGGACTTTTGATAGCAACTAGCTTTTCCTCTAATGAATGTGCTTTGAGAAAGGTTTTAAAATGAAAGAAATACAAACAGAAAGTTACACATTATATACAGATATGGACACACACACACACACACACACACACACACACACATACACACACTACTTGATGGGATTGCAAGTGCACACTTGGATATTTGAGGAAGTAGCAAAAAAGCATGATTGCTTTCACCTTTGCTCTCTTCTCTGAAACAGGTCATCAAACCCAGGAAAGAATTTTAGAATCTTCCCTGGAAGCAATTCAGAAGATCATTACTCGACATGTGACTTCCTATACCCAAAGGGACAGGGGCACAGAGAAGAACCTGAACAGACAGGCTGTGTGATGTCCCATGTAATGTACTGGGTTTAGATTCTATTTTTAAAATATTTATTTTATTTTATTTATTTGAGAGACAGCAAGAGTGAGAGCGAGCGAGCCAGAGAGCGAGAGCAGTGCACACAAAAGAGAAAGGCAGATAGACAGAGAATGGGCATGCCTGGGCCTCTAACCACTGCAAACGAGCTCCAGATACATAAGCCACTTTGTGCATTTGGCTTGCATGGGTACTGGGGAATCAAACATGGATCCTTAGGCTTTACAGGCAAGTGTTTTAAACACTAAGCCATCTCTCCAGTCCTAGATTATATTTTCTACATAATCATACCTATTTCTTCACCAAAACTAGCATTAAAAATGCACATGTGTACTTATTTCTGTGAATTTTTACTTCTTTATTAAGGTGTCTATGTCATAAATTCTGATATTAAGTGAACCTGTATACTTTTTCCTTGTTCATCTGTGTTTTGTCTTAGATGCCTCAGTTACAAACTTAGAATGGATAAGCAAAGTTATTTCTCATTACCTATGTGATAAAAGTATAGTCTCCTATTTGTAGAAGTGTGGGGCCATTGAGGTTTTCTTTTCTTCTCTCTCTCTGTTAAACATTTAGGAATTGGTTATGGAAGAATGCTAGCTGGATTTCTGAACTATATTTCTAAGTGATTTTTTTTTACATATTTTTTGTTCATTTTTTATTTATTTATTTGAGAGTGACAGACACAGGGAGAAAGACAGATAGTGGGAAAGAGAGAGAATGGGCGCGCCAGGGCTTCCAGCCTCTGCAAATGAACTCCAGACGCGTGCGCCCCCTTGTGCATCTGGCTAACGTGGGACCTGGGGAATCGAGCCTCGAACCGGGGTCCTTAGGCTTCACAGGCAAGCGCTTAACCGCTAAGCCATCTCTCCAGCCCTCTAAGTGATTTTTATGAGTGTGAAGTTGTATGCTGGGAGACAGCTTAGTCAGTAAAATGCTTGCCTTGCAGGAATGAGAACCAGAGTTTGATCCTTAGAACACACATTACAATACTGAGAATGGTGGAATGTGCTTGTCTCAGTGCTGGGAAGATGGAGACAGGTGGATCCCATGCACCTGTTGGCCAGTCAGTCTAGCCTGTGTGGTGAATTCCAGCCCAGTGAGAGACCCTGTTTCAAAAAAGGTGGATGGTTGTTCCTGAGAAATAACACCTGACTTTGTCTCTCTCTGGTCTCTACATGCATGTGCACTGCATATACACAAACAGATACATGCATACAAAGAGGAATGTGAGTTTGTGAAAGTTAGCACTTTTCAATGAATCCTTGGGGTGTTTCTACTTTAACTAACTAGCATTTGATACATGAGTGGCACTTATTTCTAATTTGAGAGAGTAAAGGATAATTTACTTAGAAAATATTAATGGACTTCTGGATGCATCATTTGATTTTCTTCTCCAGCTTATACAAATCATTGCTAATTCCTACAGAATGAAACTTTAAAAAAAAGTTTATTTATTTATTTTCAAGGAGAGAGAGAGAGAGGGAAAGCAAGAAGGAAGAGGACAGAGAAAGAGAGAATGGGTGTGCCAGGGCCTCTTGCCATTGCAACAGAAATCCAGAATGCATGTGCCATCTGGCTTTATGTGAGTACTGGGGAATTGGACTCAGGAGATCAGGCTTTGCAAGCAAGGGCCTTAACGGCGGAGCCATATCTCCAGGCCCTGCAATGAAACTTTCAAAGAGGCAGCAAGAGGCAGTACTTGCTAGGCTATGATGATGCTGTTGTTCAACTTCATGGCAAGAAGATATGCGTACAGGCTTTGAGTTAATAACTTTCCTAACAACAACAACAAAATCTTCCCCTCTTCATCCTAATAGCTCTCTCAGCAGCTTTGTGAAAGCAAGGTGATTAAAATATTATATATTAATTTCTTAATTTAAAAATGGCAGCAGCGCTGCCAAGGCTGGCTGAATTGGCAAGAAGGAGAAATAAAGAACTACCTTGTTCTCTGGCTACTTGGTGGTCCTGATACCCACAGCCTAACCTGATGACTCCACACCTCAATGTCACAGGGCAACAGGTACTCATGCAGCCTGTGGATGACTTGCTAACAAATCACTATGCACCTATGGTTTTATCATTCTCATGGCCTGTTTCATGAGCTTTTAAGATATGATAGCTATTGGTCCCAACCCTACTTCCACTCCTATCTGTCAAAGAAAACTAATGGCAGAAGCCCTTATTCTTTCCCACATCATTTACCCACATCCATTTTGTAATGCTTGGACCTCTCTTCTCCATCTGTAACTACATACCCAGGAGGAAGGAGGTGCAGAAGCAGTCAAGCCTTCCCTGGGAGCTGTCCAACATTCGGGGTCCTAAAGGAAGCAACTTTGAGAAGGAGGGAGAGGCTTTTAGGTGGGTGAAAGATTGATGCATTTACTTAAGTAATAAAGGGAGGGTATAGCAGATAAAAGTTTGAAGTAAGTATTGGATCAGGCTAAGATATTAGGGATATTAACAAAGAGAAACCTCTATTTGCATAAAGTCATTGAGCAGTTGAAATGTGTCCAGTGTGGACTGTAAGTGTGTAAAGTACACCTGAACAGAGTTTATAAAGGAAGGAAATGGTCTGGAGAGATGGCTTAGCAGCTAAGGTGCTTGTCTGCAAAGCTGAAGGACCCATGTTCGACTCTCCAGGTCCCATATAGAGGCACAAGGAGACGCAAGCACAAGGTTGCATATGTGCACAAAGTGGCGTGAACGTCTCGAGTTCTATTGCAGTGGCTGGAGGCCCTGGCATGTCAATTATCTTCTCTCTTTCATAAAAAAATTAAAAAATACATAAAATAAAAAATAAAAAGGGAAGGAAACATCTAATTAGTAATGGCTATATGGTTAAGTGTTAAAATAATAAATTTTAGATATTTGGGGTTACATTAAGTTTTCAAAATTAATTTATTTATATTTTGTTTCACTGTAGCTGTGAAATTGAAAACTTCAAAATAAAATTAATTTAAAAGTATACACATATTTCTAGTGGATAGTGCTGGCCTTGGGTTTGAACTTGTGGACAACATTTTTTAAGAGATGCTGAAGGGAAGATATGAGGACATAAATGAAAGAAAAGTTACAATGGTATTTGAAGATGGCATTTTTCAGTGTTGCAGCTCAGGAAAAAAAAAAAAAAAACAAACACCTCAAGGAGACACTAAGTGGAGTGAAGAAATGACCAGTCAGATTTGTTGAAGACTGATTATTTAATGAACACATAAATTCTTGATCCCTGTGACCGCCTTGGTATGCATGGCCTTTTTTTTTTTGTTTGTTTTACAAATGGAGAAAAACAAAGTTGAGCAATTAACAATTTTCTTAAATTAGTAAATAAATTGAAATTAAATTGTCTATTCAAATGTAGACCTGTTGTGATGTGAACACAACACCCCCCACAGGCTCATATATTTGAACTCTTGGTCCCCAGCTGTATTATACTGAATGGTTGTGAAACCTTTAGGTGGTGAAGTCTCACTGGATGAAGCAGGTCACTGAGGGAGGGCCTTGAGGTTTGATAGCTTAGCCCTGTTTTTTGTCTGTTCTCTGTTTCTTGACTGTGGGTGTAAAAGACCAGATATTTCATGGCCTGCTGTTCTGCCTTTCCCACAATGATAGAATACATCACTTTACACTGTAAGTCAAATTAGACCATTGTCTCTTTAAGTTGAATTTTGTCTGGTATTTTGTCACAGTAATGAGAAGAGTAATTAATACAATGCCCTTGTACTTGACCAGCAAAATAAAGAATATTTGGAACTTCTTAAGACAGGACTGAGGACTTAGAAAAAAAAAAAAACGAAAAACAAACAAACTAGGAAATACTATATGAGAAGAATAGCAGACTCTGAGCAGGAGGGACCAGGGAAGACAGTTAAGAAAAAAGTTAGACTTAAGACACCTGGGAATACTAAGGGGTGGGTTAAAAGCTTCAAGTCCCAAATTGGAGCCCTATTGATAAAAAACTAACAACATTGCTCTCTAAACTCATTCCAAGAATCCATTTTGTAAGACAAACTTAGAGAATTCCACTGCATTGTCTAGTAGCGCAAGAGGCAAATGATAACAACAAAATACAGTCGCTAGTCTTTCATCTGCTTGGCAAGGCTTTTGCAGCCTTTGACAGGCAGCGAGCTGGGGACAGTGGAAACAACTGCGTCATACTGAGCTTAGGGGTCTGAGTCTTTCCTCGCCCTGCATCTTCACGTGTTCCTCTACAACACACTATATCTGCCCAGTTTCCTAATCTGGAAAGTTGGCACGTTACATTCTCATGTTTCCCATGCTGGCCTTGAAATCAGTGTGTAGCTGAAGATGACCTTGAATCTCAGAGCCCCCAGACCGTACCTCCTGAGTGCTGTGATTCCAGGCATATACCACCAATTTGGAGCTTTCAGAGTGCTGGGGATGGGACCCAGGACTTGGTGCATGCTAGGCAAACACTCTACCAACTGAGCTCCATCCCTAGCTCCTGGCATGCTATTTTCTCTTCTTCCTATAATGGCAGTTGTGAGGACAAAGAGTCCAAAAAAGCTGATGGTGCTCATGAAGTTAGGAAGGGGTTATGTTCTGGTTAGCCCTTTGTAAGGTGAAAATATCATAAATCAAAGATGAATTTAATATACCTATCCCAGTAATCACCATAGCTCAGCACCAGTCAATGGTGCAATGCAGAGTATGGGTCATTTGCCTTTGAGATTGCCTGCTTGTTTAGACCTCCAGCTCAGGCTGCTTCCCAGCACCACCGGAGAGCATGGAACTGCATTGCCAGCTGAGAGCAAAAGACTGAAATCCAAAACCCAATGGGTATGACTGGAAAATCGGAGGCATAGCTATGTAAATTGAGAACATCATCATGTGAACTGCAAAGTGCTACACCAGACTTGAAATTCCATTCGCTGTTGGGGCTGGGAAGAAATGAGACCACTGGGCAGGGGGAGATGACTCTGTCAGGGGAGTGTTTGACTCACAGGAAGGTGTTTGATCCCACACAAAATGTCAGGGGCATTGGCCTGTCCCTGTCATCTTGAGCTGAGGAAGTGGAGATGGGCAGATCCCTGGGCTTCACTGGCCAGCCAGTCTAGCCTAATTGGTTAGACCTAGGCCAATGAGAGACCCTGACTTCCAAAGCAGGTGAATGGCATAGCCTGAAGAATGGTGCCTAAGTCTGTCCAGTGGCCTCCACATGCACACTCACAGAGGAACACACATACTCCTACCACACATGCACAGACATGTGAATGAACATGCACACACATCACACACATGCAAAAATAAAGAAATTTGGCCATTGTGAGTGTCCACTGTTAAGTCTACAGAAGTTGCCAGGCTTCTACTTCATTCCTAACAGCACTCAAATGTGAATTCCATTGACTATTAGCCATTCAAAAACCTTATTGGGACATACACCTACTTCATATTTCTTAATCATGTAACATTGGCATAGTCAAAAATATTTTACGTAACTAGAAAAGTGCAGCCCTGTGCTTGGGGGAGTTCATTAGTAAGAGTAAAAGGAAGGTTATGTTCCCTAAGATAAGTTCTGTGCTTGGTCAGCCCCAGAATATGATTTCATGGGCCTGGAGTAGAGCCCAGGTGATCATATATTTGTTATAACTTCACCAAGATTGTGATAGATGGGGAATAAGGTTCAGGTTCAGTAAGTACTCTACTTACAACCTCTCAGATGCCCTTGGCATCCCATGAGGCAGCTCGGAGCTCTAACTGCAAGGATAATTTCTATTTGCCTTGAACTTCTACTGACTGGACACTCTTCTGTCCTCCAAGCACAAAGGGGACAGTGGTGGCCTAAGTTCCCTCTATGGGCTGGTCTTCAGGTCTGTTAGTGTTCTCTACTGAAGAAGTTTAGGGCCCTTCCCAGGAGGCAGTTCTCATAGTCTTCAGACTTAGAGACTAAGTTTTATAAATTTTGAATCATTGAACAAGGCATAAGAGTGAGTGGTGAGCAAAACTGTGTGATGTGGGGGGTCTTTTGGACATCCAGACTAGGTTTGTGTAGGGGGAGACAATAGAGACACAACATGGGTAATAACAATAGCCAAGAAGCAATCTTGCACATTCTTTGTACTAGCATTGTGTGTGTGTGCATGTGTGCATGTTCATATGTGTAGGGGCATATGTGTTGTGCAGGCCCATGTATGCTGTGTGAATAGGGGTGTGCAGGTCAGACATTGACACTGGGTGTCTTCCTCAATCACGCTACCTTATTTATTGAGACAGAGTCTTCCTTTAAAACCAGAGCTCACTGATTCTTCCAGTCTAATGAGTCAGCTTGTGCTTGGCTCCCCAGAGCACTAGGATTACAGGTGTGTGCTGCCTTGCCTGGCATTTATGTGGGTGCTGGGGATCCAAACTCAAGTCCTCCTGCTTTTACAGCAAGCACTTTACCCACAGAATCATCTCCCCAGCCCCAGGATTAAGTTCAAATATTTCTTTTTTTCTTCCCAGTAAATTATAAAGTATTCTAGGTGTGTTTCTATTTACTCACATTTTCAATTCCCAAAACAATAGACAATATAAAACACTTCAAACCAAAAAGAGCTCTGGACAGGCGCAGGAGGGTCAACAACAATAGCAAAAAAGGTTTAGATGAAAAAAAAACACTCATGTGAGTGACAGCAAGGCCCAGATAGACCGGTTAGGAGGTATAGCAGCTGTCAAGACAGCTGGAGGACATAGAAAATGTGTGCTTTCAGCCAGACAAGTCCTAAAGAGACCTCTGGGCCTCACTAGGCAGGTGCAGGTAGAGTCAGATTAAAGGACGAGGCGCAGCCCCACCGCCTTCATCAGTGCCCTCACCTTATCTCTCTGCTGCAGGCCTTGCTGTAATATGATTGGGATTGGGAAGGCTGTGTGCAGTCTCATTCCTGTAGAAGAAGGTGTGGGAAGTGGAAAAAGTCAGTTGCAAATCTGTGTGCAGGGGGCTGCTCCTGGGAGCTTCAAGTGCACCACCCTTAAGTCTGGGGCAGAGTCTGTCCCTCTTTATTAGCCTGACAAGGTCAGTGTATGCAACCCCCATTTCCTTACCACGTAGGGAGAGCTCTCAAAAGAACCTTCTGATGACATTTCTGAGGGCAGACCATATTTTGTGAATGGAGGGGGTATTTTTAAGTCCCACTCCTCTCCCCATCTCAAAGTCTTGTTGGAAGGAAACCATGGAAGTGCAAACTTAAATCAAATGGAAGAAATTGAAATGACAAGTAGAGAGACCACTGCACTAGAGAGGTTTCTACAAGGACTTGGCAGGCTCCTGGCTCTGACTTTTAGTTGCCTTTGTTTTAACCGCTATCCCCCGACCCAAGGTCAGGTATGGTAAATATGGGTATCATTCCCTCGAAAGGTATGTGTGTGTCTGTACTAGACATTCCAGGAGCCATTCATTTTGCTCATAGAAACTGAGTCTTTTCTTGATAATATATGGTGGGACGAATACATGTGAATATACCTGCTGTCCTTTGGGGAAGCCAGACAATTAACAAATGAATGTGCTGGTAAGTGAACAAGACTGCTGCAGCTATAGCTAACTGTCAAGAAGGGTGTGAGGGTGCTGTGTCAGACAATCATGGAAGGAATTATTTAGAAAGAAAGTCAGCAGCGTTCTGTAAAGGGATGAGAAAGGTGCTGCTATGCCAATACTAAGGGAAGCCAGGGTGCTACATGTCCCCACAGTAACCCAGGATATGTCAGCCTCCTCTCTCAAGCTAACTCAGCTGTCTGGTACATAAAAATACACAAGATATACAATACTTTCTGTCCTGTTTCCGCTATAGGCAGTCAGAAGACTCTCCAAGGGGCGATGTGTAAGTCTCCAGGTACTGGTGACTCTTAGCATCATGGGTACTGTACAATGTCAGAAATGAAGTGCCTAGAAATACATCAAATGTTCCCCAGGGTGACCCTGTTTTGATCAACCATTCACAGGAGGCTGTAGATAAAATGAAGTTCTGTTTGTTCAAACTAGTGCCTGATTTTCCTCCCTTTAACCACCTTCCTTAAGTTCTGTTGTCTTTTGGTTAATATCTCATGAACTGTAGTGTTCTTTATACAGATAAAGACTAGGGTCAGGACTGTCCCTTGGAGCCTGGGCAGCTTAGCACAAGGCTGCTGGTGGGAAGATGAAGTAAGTAGGGTGAAGGGAGGAGACAGTGGTCTTCCTTCCTATGTGATGGGTGTACCTTTCCCCTTCCTTGGCCTTCCCATTGCCCTTATCCCTTACTTAGTTTGTTGTCCTGTCTAGAAAATTATAATCCATATAAATTTACTCTGCTAGTGTTTTGTAGCAATGTCAATTACTGAACATCAACCAAAAAGGAAAAAAATCCATGGGTCTGGCTTCTGTGAACTAAAGTCTGCAAGAGAACATTTGAACTTCTCACACTCACAGTTCTGGAAATAATATATTGCCACAATTCAGGTTACATATATTAACTGCATGAGGACAAGGTGAGGAAGTGAGGAAGTGGAAATTAGACTAAAGAAACTCTTGTGAGTGCAGGCCTGCAATCCTAGATACTTGGGAGATCAAAACTCGAGAATCACAAGTTCAAGACCATTCTAGGCTACAGTGAATTCCAGGCCAGCTTGGTCAACTTAGACCTTGTCTCAATATAAAACAAAAAGCTTAGAAATGTGCTGGGATGTAGTTCAGGAGTTAGGGCACCTGTGTGGCATGTGTGAGGCCATAGGTTCAGTTCCATAGTACTGATAAAACAAATTAGTGAACCAACCCAAAGCTCTCTTTGGTATTGGGACAACGTCTGACTTCAAGGTCAGTTTGGATGACAGTGCAAACTTGTCTCAGAAGAAAATATTCTCTTCTGGGACAAGTTGAGTTATTCTCTGGCAAAGGGGGTAGTTGGCTCTGGAATCAGACTGTTCTCTGGGTGGACTTTTACCTTCTCCAAATACTTCTTTATATGACATGGGAGTTCATCTGACATAGATAGAAGGCAGCCCACCTGTGAGGGATCAGTGAAGAGATGGTGCTAACATAGTTTGAACCATGAAAAGGTCAGGAATAGGTGAATGTCTGAAAAAACATGAGGGAACTCTATGTAGTGTGTGACCATGGTCACTCGGCCATCTGGGACCTAGGATCTATGTGTCAGCCTTCAGGGATTGGCTGGAGGACACTTCCTATGAGAGGTTACTTTCTTGCCATGTGGCTTATTTTCTGCTCCTTCTTGCCTTTTGCCTGGGTCCTTATGAAAAACCTGTAAGGTTGGTGCTGGGTGACAAGCTAGGAAGGTGGTGTAATAAAACTCAAGAGACAGGATCCTCCTCCTGTAGAGCTGCTGAGATGAGCTTCAAGGAGGTGGTGGAGGAGGAAAGTGGACCCATGAGGAGGAGGAGGAGGAGGAGGAGACACACTGGTGATATTAGGGAGCACAGCATGTGATGAGGGACCCTCCTCTCAGTCCCAAGTGTGTACCACTCTATGTGTGTTTGAGTTTCTATGTGTCTGTCCACATCTCTGCCTTCCAGGACCTGAACCTAAGCCCTACACCTGGTTTGAAACCCATGTCATTTATGCTCATCAAGCCAGATCACTAGACGCATACCACTGAATCCAGGTGCCTAGGCTGGACTTGTGCCATGGGCAGCGTGCATCTGGCCATTATTCCAACTGTTAACTCCAACCTACTTCCCTTCGCTAGCTGAGGGCTTTCTCTTAGCCCTTGATTTATACTAGAACAAGAGCCTCAATACAGGGCACTTGAGTTTGAATGTGGATCTCATTGTATTCTTGCTGTGTACCTTTAAGTAAGCCGACTAGACCTTTGAAGCCACAAAGTTTTCATCTTTGGAAAGGGGATCATACATGTACTGAGTACTTATAAGACATATGTAAAGTATCATGCAGACCTGATACAGAATACATAGCTAATTTGTGTTTGGTATTGCAGTTATTCTATGTGCAAAGACTTCAGAGAGCAAGTGTTCTCCCATATGCTTGATAGGGTCAAACTGAATCTGAAATTTGAGATACACTTCTTTTGTCATGATGCCACAGACCCTTTGATTTATACCATGACCTCTGTTGGTCATGGTAATTTCTTTTTTGTTTTTTTGTTTGGTTGTTTTGTTCAAGGTAGGATCTCACTCTAAATCTGGCTGACCTGGAATTTGCTATATAGTCAGTCTCAGAGTGGCCTCAAAGCCATGGCAATCACTCCTACTTCTGCTTCCAAAGTGCTGGGATTAAAGGTGTGTGCCACCATGTCCAGCTGGTCATGGGCATTTCTAAAGTGAGTGTGAAGTGGTCAAGAGCATAGCAGGTGGCTTCATGGCATCCTAGTTAGATATGCTTTACCAGGAACATATATGAACACTGATCAGAAAGTTTCTGTATTTTTCAGCTCAACTTTTTTGTTAGTTATGTTTAAAGAAAATGTTCCCAGATGCTAACTTGCACATTTTCCTTTTCCAGACCTGTCTTTGCTTAGATCTGTTCTGAGTCCACCCCAAACAGGCGTGTCAGAAGTTCTGACATCTATAGAAATTGAACTCTGTGGGAAGCTGGCAATCCATCCTTCTCTGATGAACTTTACCTTGGTCTCCTTGGAGTGCCCTCAGGAGCATGGAGACTTGTACCTGGCTAGATTCAACACTGAGGAATAAACTCTGTTACTTTAAATCTTGTCCACTTTTAGGAGTCCTGGCTAATGCTTACTGCTCAGGAATTTAAACATTCCAGGCTTTTCATGAGAGCTTATTAAGAGGCTCATTAGGCTTTGAAATACTGAATAGCTTTGCTAGTAGAATGTGGGGATGAATGAGTGAAAATGAATCAAAATAACACTTCAAAATTATATTATTCTTCATTCAATGTTTAACCAATGTGTGGTTTTGAATACTCACCTTTGCCAGGCACAATAATATTGCCTGCCCTATATGGCTCAGGTTCTATGGCAACAGCATGCCTTGGAGGTTATAGCGAGTCCTTTCTTCCCCCCCTTTTTTTGTCTCCCTTGCTCTATTTCCTAGCTTCCGTGAGGGGAGCAATCTCTGTCACATGTCTGCCACCATGTCTCTGCCACCGTATCTCCTGCCACCACATGTCTGCTGTCACGTCTCCTGATTCGCTTCAGGTTGACCATGGGCTGAAGCCTCTGAAACTGGGAATCAACCTAAGCCTTTCCTCTTTGTAACCTGATTTCTCAAGTATTTGAGACAGCAATGATAAAGCTGACTCATATAGATGGAGAGGGGAAGAGGAGAATAAGGACGGGGAGACTCTACTAGAAAGAAAAGCAGAACAATGAGGTCATTGCAGTATGAGAAGGTTCTTAAAAGATTAGAGAATGCTTTTTCAGATAGATGCAGATCCTAAGGAGAGAGCTTCCCCAACATACCTCAAAAGGGGCCCGACTGAAACTAAGGACAAATGGCGAAACAAGCGAGGGTGATGTTTTCCTGTGAACCAGATACCAGCACAAGGGGGAAGGAGACCAACACAGAGAAAAATCAACTCCTACCAAATCAGAGATCCAGAGCCTCAGAGACCCCCAACACCTCAGCACTGAAGCAGACCAAAAATGAACCCAACATGGCTCAGGGAAATTTTGCGGAAGAGGGGGCGGAAAGAATGTTAGAGTCACATGTTGGGTCATGATTTGCAGAGACATTTATCATACCAATAACTGTGGGCTAACTCCACAATGCACAACCCATTTACATTAACAAGGAGGGTCCAATGGGAGGGGGTAGATCATAGATGAGTCTAAACAATGGTACCAAACTGCCTGTATTTTCTGAAAAGAAAACTAATAAATTAAATTAAAAAAATAAATAAATACAGAAATCTACTTAAAAAAATAAAAATAAAAAGTTGCTTCTGAAAAAAAAACAAAGCTTAGAGAATGGTAGCTTGCCTTTAGGCTGGTGGGAAGATAGCATACAAAAGGAAAGTGCAATGATGGGGTGTTGGGGGATGGATGGTGGGATGCGAGGGGCACAGATGGGAGGGGCTGGCTTTCCCATGGGCACCTGGACTGTTTGTTCATCACAGGAAGGTGGATTGTCTGGGTACAGTCACTGGTAGTGGAATAAGTGTGATTGTGGGAAGCTGAAGGAGTTCTTTTATATGCTTCATTTTTTTTTCTTCCAATGAAATAGGAATAAAGGTCATCAGTTTTAATGACAATGTAGGAGTAGAGGTAAGAGATATGAGAAATAACAAGATAAGAAGTAGAGGAACATTACATTTTGCAATAGACTATGGAGATATAATATGTTTGCACTTGAGTCCACGCGAGGTTGGTACCTTTGAATAGAGAGTGAGACTGTTTCCCACTGTGTACTGCACTAGCTACTTGGGCACAAGTACAGAAGAAGTGGAGAGGTAAGTTTAACCAAGGCTGAAGTGTTGTCTAAAGAGTGTGATAAAGCCTGAGAGAGGGAAAGGAAATGAAGGATTGATGTGGAGGAGTGACAAAAGTAATTGCTATAGGCTTTGGGCTGGGTAAGAGAGACAGTGAAGACACCCAGAAAGCTAGAGTGACGAGATGGAAATGTCGTTGATGTGTGGTGGTGCTTGGGGCTGTCAGTGGTTTCTAGCAAAGTCTGAGAATGCTCCGCACACCCGGGGAATAGTGGCCAGCGTGTGTGTAACTCTGCCACCAGTGGTTTCTGGTAAGGTGTGAAAATGCACCACATACCTGGGAGGTAGTATCCAGTGAGTGGTGATCCTGTAAGTACAGATAATGGACCTATTGGAGGACAGGTGTGGAGGAATAACCCTTAGTGGGGGTGACTGAGATCGAGAGATGAACACATCATCAGAGGACAGAAAGGCTAAAGTTTTAGGAGTGCATCAACATAAATGTAGGTAGGAAGAATTTCATGCCTCCTTTTGGTTTAGAAAACAAAGTAGTTATTTAGAATGTACTATCAGCTTTCTCCATGTGCTCATATCGAATGGAAGGAAGCACTCATGGAAGATGAAACTTAGAGCTCAGACACTGGTGGGTGGGTCAGTGTGGCTGTGGAGGCAAAGAGGGTCTTTTAGTGTTACCTTTGTAGGTGTCTCCATGTGCCATCCCACTGAAATTCCACTGGCAAGCTAGAGTCCCTCTGGGAATAGTGGCACATTGCAGTCATTTTTTTCTTTTTAAATTATCTGCTTTTCTAATTCAACTATAAGAGAGCTACCATCCATCAGGAAGTTCAAAGATCAGCAATGGCTTAATGTGTCCAAGAGTTTCATGTTACTTGTAGCCCACTGATGTCAAGAATGCCTATTCTACAGTTCAACAGCCATAGGCTCACATCCCACTTCCTTCTCATTAACCATATATACCTGGAAAAGACATGTTAGTCCTTTGCCTCACATGTATAATGGGGACAACAATCTTGCCTATTCAGGTGTGTGATAAGAAATCAACAAGGCCAGGCTTCCCATGCAGTGTACTCAGTGTTTTCCCAGCACAGAGAAAATGTCTAGGAAATTTTAACCACTGGTGCACAAAGGCAATCAAACTTCATGTTTGGGCTATTCCCGGAGGGGCACACTTCTGTGTCAGCCAGCGTGCTGTGGCCCTTCAGAGAAAAAGGGGATGAGGGCTGGAGAGATGGTTTAGCGGTTAAGCGCTTGCCTGTGAAGCCTAAGGACCCCGGTTCGAGGCTCGGTTCCCCAGGTCCCATGTTAGCCAGATGCACAAGGGGGCGCACGCGTCTGGAATTTGCAGAGGCTGGAAGCCCTGGCACGCCCATTCTCTCTCTCTCCCTCTCTCTGTCTTTCTCTCTGTGTCTGTCGCTCATAAATAAAAAAAAAATTAAAAAAAAAAGGGGGATGAGAGTACGCTGACTCCGGTCTCTGGTAATCTGGTAACATGCTCAGTGAGAGATGATGAAAAGAAAAAATCCTATTTTTATTCATAGAACTGACTTCCTGAATTCTCTGAGCCAAAGGTGTGCACCTCTCAGTCCGAATAGCCTAGGAAGTGTAGTGCCTCTGTCTCCATAGTTACCCAGTGAACTTGAACAGTACTTCTCCTTTCGGCTTCCTTGTTGGTGATGATTACGTTATTGTATTACACGATGATTAAACCAGAGCACAGACTTTGATAAACATTCATGTATAAGCATAGGGTCTATTATTGTGCAAAAAATGTACTGTTTTCAGGGAAACAAGGACAAACCCTAGGATGAGGTGGGATAAACTCACACAGTGTCAGGCAAAGTCGCTTTTCTTTGCTCCTTGTTAAGCCCCTCAACCTTTGACCAGGAAGCCATGTGGGTCCTTCAGTCTACCCTCTGTCTTTACATTTCCTTGCTGAGCTTGGAGCTCATGCTCTGAGATGCTGGGGGCTGAGATAATGAGTCTACATTGCTCATTTCCTCTGCCTGCCAGATGGAAGCCCCTGCCGAGTGGGGGTGAGTTGCCTCTTACAAGAGGTTGTACAGTGGTGGAGGAGTCAGATCCACTTTCTCTTTCTAAATGCCACAAGGTTACACAATTAAGGGAGAGATTAAATCAAAAACATATACGCCAGTCCTCAAAGAATCTGAACAGTGTCTCTTCTTGTACCTTACATTGGAATTTTAGTGGAATTACCTTGAATTGGGAACTTGAATTGTAAGAAAGGTTTTTCTTAATGGGCTTAGAAGTTTCTTTTGGGAAGGAATACAGGTGTTGCAGTTACCTTCATTTTGCTGACACAAAGCACCTGGCCAGAAGCAGCTCATGGGAGGAAAGTTGTTTATTTTGACTTACAGTATTGAGGGGAAGCTCCATGATGGCTGGGAAAAAATAGCATGAGCAGAGGCTAGACCTCACCAGTAGGTCCCAGTAGGTGATTAACAGATTTTCCAGTGTTAACTCACTGGCAAACTAGGGCTAATAAACCATCAAGGTCCACTTCCTGTAATACACCTCTTACAGCCAAGCTTCATCTTCCAAACCACCACCAGCTGGGGATCAAACATTCAGAACACATGAGTTTATGGGGACACCTGTCTCTAACCACTATAAGAGATATTTTGATTCTTTCTAGATGTCCTCAGATCTTTTCAGGTTCAACCAACAACAATCAAGCCATCTATTTCCTTAAAGACTGTGTGTGTGCATATCAGTGTGTATGTATGTCTGTCTGGGTGTTAGGGTGTGAGCAACTTTCAAGTGTTCATTATTTAAACGCAGAAATCAGACTGTGTATAAAATTAATTTCTATGCCAGGACAGATTTTATTTCTAGATGATCCTTGCTCCAGTAGTTCCTATACCCAGACACCCAAGAGAAAGCAGATTCTCTTTTGTTGGGTCTTAAGTATTGGTAAAACATTTGCTTTGTAAGCTGTAAGACCTAGATTCTTTTAAGGGGGGATGGACAGGGTCTCATATATCCCATGCTGACCTGAAACATTCTATGTAGCCCAAGGATGGCTTTGAACTTCTGATCCTCCTTCCTTTAGTATACACCACCATAATCAGCTTACTCAGAGCTGGGGATGGAACCCAGGACATTGTATGTCTAGCAAAGCAGTCTTCCAACCACAAGAACCTAGATCTCAGCCTCAGAGTAGTTACCACTGTGGATGACCCACGACAAATCCTGTCACCTCTTCCAGCCTCAGCTTCCTATTTAGCAGAATAAAGTTCCATGGCTACAGAGGAACCAATATGACAGTGGTTAGGGCTTTCCCTAGAGAACAGATGACCTTGTGCGAATCCCCAATTCAAAAATCTCAGAGTTCAATGGCATTGTGTCTCTAAGATAGGGATGACAATTGTACTTGCTTTTTAAGGATTGCAGTACTGTCCTCCTATGAGTTGGACAATGGTGAGTTTATTTTGCTATAAATATACCCAGTACCATTACTTGATATTCGACAAAGGCCCAAACAATATAGACTGGAAAAAAGATAGCATCTTCAACAAATGGTGCTGGACAAACTGGATAACCACATGCAGGAAACTAAAACTTGATCCACACATTTCACCATGCACAACACTCAAATCCAAATGGATCAAAGACCTCAACATAAGACCAGAAACTCGAAAACTACTGGAAGAAAATTTAGTAAGTACCTTCCATGATATAGGAATGGAAAAAGACTTCCTGAATAAAACCCCAGTGGCTCAAGTTCTTAAACAGTCACTCAATCATTGGGATCATATGAAGCTGAAGAGTTTCTTTACAGACAAGCATATAATAAGCAAAGCCAATAGAATACCCACAGAATGGGAGAAAATATTTGTAGGTTATCCAACTGATAGAGGCCTTATCTCTAGAATTTACAAAGAACTCAAAGGTCTAAACAATAAGAAGACAAATACCCCACTCACAAAATGGGGCACAGAGTTAAACAGGCAATTCACAGAGGAAGAAATACAAATGGCAAACACACACCTAAGAAAATGTTCATCATCCCTAATCATCAGAGAAATGCAAATTAAAACAACGATGAGATTCCACCTTACCCCAATAAGGATGGCCAACATCAAAAGGTCAAATGAAAATAAATGCTGGCGAGGATGTGGAGAAGCAGGGACACTCATTCACTGTTGGTGGGAATGCAGGATGGTACAACCACTTTGGAAATCAATATGGAGACTCCTGAAAAAGCTGACTATAGAAATACCAACAGACCCAGTTATACCATTACTGGGCATGTACCCTAAAACCTTCAAACCAAAAACCAGAGAGATTTGCTCAACCATGTTTGTAGCAGCTCAATTCGTAATAGCTAAAAGCTGGAATCAACCCAGATGTCCATCATTAGAAGAATGGATAACAAAGATGTGGTATATCTACACAATGGAATTCTATACAGCAGTAAGAAAAAACGACATAAAGAAATTTGAGGAAAAATGGTTGAACCTGGAACAGATCATTCTCAGAGAACTTACCCAATCACAGAAAAAAAATCAACACATAGTCTCACTCATCTGCCACACCTAAACTGAATCTGCCCAGATGCCTTACATACCCAGCAAGCACCTCATGGACTAGACAATAAGATGGATGGGAGGGCGGGGAGGGAATCAAAGAGTGGAAAACAGTAATCTGGACCCAAACGGCAATGGTACCATAAAATTCTACTTCCTAAAAGACAGACCAAATGGCTGAACCTTCACTAGACCCTTACAGGAAACACCTGAACCACAAGACACTGGAGAGGGTAGGATCAAGACTGACCTAAATCTCCTACATCTTCCCTCCCTCCCTCTCCCCCTCTCCCCTCTATCTCTCTCCTCTCTAACTCTTGTATATTAGTTATCTTTTTCCTCAATTTCTTAGTGGACACTGACCTGTAACCCCCACTTCCAGCTTGGGCCTACCATCCACAATGAGCTTTTGATCAGAGAAACCTACAAGGTTTCCCAAAACAATGACAGACTTCTGTCAGAGTACTTGATGACCCACCAAAGGCCAGTGATAAGACCCTATTGCTGAAGACTCCATACACAGCTGACACGTAAAATGGAATGACATGGCTGGAAGCCAGGAGAGAGTCAGTCCCCAGACAGTCAGCGTGTCTAGTGCCAGAAGGCGCTACATAGGCGACTGGGGGAAATGACCAAGATCTGTCCAAGCAACACATTGTTTAACCTAATTAGCAACAAATAACCGGATGTGATGCCCACACAAGTGCAATAGTGGTACACAGCCATGGTGAGGAATCAATTGCTCTTGATTTGGCTAACTGATCCACTCAGTGGTACTAGACCCTTAGCTGGAGCTGGGAAACAAGTCAGAACCATACCCAAACACAAGCCCACTCTACAATATCAAGCTACCATCAATCACGGGGTATAAGAGGGCCTACACCTATCAAACTGTCTATCAAAAAAGTAAGTGTTATCTCAATTTTCCGGGTGCTAACTTACTCTCCGTTGGAGAATCTGCTTCTCTTTTCCAGATAGATGCAGATCCTAAGAAGAGAGCTGCCCCAACATACCTCAAAAGGGGCCCAACTGAAACTAAGGACAACTGGTGAAATAAGCAAGGGTGATGTTTTCCTGTGAACTGGATACCAGCACAAAGGGGAAGGAGATCAACACAGAGAAAAATCAACTCCTACCAAATCAGAGAGCCAAAGCCTCAGAGGTCCCCAACACCTCAGCACTGAAGCAGACCAAAAATGAACCCAACATGGCTCAGGGAAATCTTGCGGAAGAGGGGGCGGAAAGAATGTTACATGTTGGGTCATGATTTGCAGAGACATTTATCATACTAATAACTGGGGGCTATCTCCACAATGCACGACCCATTTTCATTAACAAGGAGGGTCTAATGGGAGGGGGTAGATCACAGATGAGCCTAAATAATGGTACCAAACTGCCTGTATTCACTGAAATGAAAACTAATAAATTAAATTAAAAAAAAAAAGAACCCTGCCATGAAACATAAAATCAGTGTTGCTGTTAGATCCATGAAGTATTTTTAAAATATATAATTTATTTATTTGCAGGGAGAGGGAGGGGAAGAGAGAGAGAATATGAGAATGGGTGCACCAGGGCATCTAGCCTCTGCAAATGAAGTCCAGACACATGTGTAACTTTGTGAATCTGGCTTTACATGGGCACTGGGGTATAGAACATGAATCATTAGGCCTTGCAGACAAGTGTCTTAATCACCGAGCCATCTGTGTAGCCATGAGGTGCTTTTTACTTTATTTTAGGTGTTTTTTAGATGCCACACTTGGTCATTGAAATCCAGCAGGGAGAGCTCAGAGATGTTCTAGGACTCCCTGCAGAAACTGAATAGCTGCTGATGTTGAATGATTCCTCCCACCAGGAAATGTGTGCAAGGCATGCTCCATCCTTAGGCTTGTGCTATTGGGAGTTGGAGGAAAATTTTAGAGATGGGAGAAGGTTTAGGTCATTGTGTGCTCTTGGAAGGGGCTGTTGGGCTCCTGTGATTTCCTATCTCTATTTAAAAATATTTTATTTATTTGAGAGAGAAGGAAAGAGGGAGGGAAGGAGGAAGGGAGGGAGAGAGAGAGAGAAAGAGAGAGAGAGAGAGAGAGAGAGAGAGAGAGAGAGAATGAGGATGGCCGTACCAGGGCCTCCAGTCACTGCAAACCACCTCCAGATGCATGTGCCACCTTGTGCATCTGGGTTACATGGGTCCTGGGGAATCGAACCTCGGTCCTTTGGCTTTGTAGGCAAGTACCTTAACTGCTAAGCCATCTCTCCAGTCCCCTATCTCCATTTTTTATTCCAGTCATGAAGTGAACAGTTTGTTCTGCCATGTGGCTCTCTGCCATACTATACCACCTTGATACAGACCTAAAAGTAACAAGGGCAACAGACCATGAACAAGTACTCCCAAAAGTATGGGTCAAATAGTCCTTTTCTCCTTATAAGCTAATCAACTCAGGTATTTTGTTACAGGAACAGAAAGCTGGCTAATACAACAGCCTATGATGAGAGACCCTGTCATTGAGGATTGTAGTAGAGAAGAATTTGGGTTACTGCATCTCTTGGTGATGCATGCTCTTTTTCCTTGCCAAATACTATTGGTACTGGTGATGGCTTTGGTTCCAGGTGAGTAGAAATGGGCAAGGGTGGTAATCCCCACTTTATATTCTTAACTATGTAGGGGAAAGCTCAAGTTCCATTCTCCTTCCTCAAATCCATGATCTTTTTTCCTAGTCTAGATTTTGTTAAATCATGTTCTATCTACAAAGAAAACATTTTTGGACTTCATCTACATTTATTGCTCTCTTTCCTTTATTTTCTAGGATTTCTATGAAATCCTACTTCTCTTTTAACATCCACATCAAATTCCTTTCATGATGCTTTTCCAAATCACCCCCAGTGTTTCCTTGGGACCAGGGGCTCATAGCCCAGCGATTTGATGTCTCAGGACATGTCTCACATCCTACCTGATATGACAGATACTGATACATCATGCATACTCCTTTTTCCTAAGTGAGGAAGCCTGGAAGACAGAGATGGACTCTTACTCATATTTGATTCATGTAGAAAGTAACACATTGTGAAGCACAGTGAAGGCTCAGCCAACATTTGTCAAAGTAATTCATTATTTTGTGTGTGTTTATTTATTTGTGTCTGTGGGGGGGGTGTGTATTTGTGTATGGGTATACCAGAGTCTCTTGTTACTGAAAATGACCACCAGATGCTAGTCTAATCTAGACTAGTTTAGTCTACCGGCTTTGAAAGCAAGCACCTTTGATCACCAAACCATCTCCCCAGCGGCCCCATGAGTATATTCTAGGCCCCACCAAGGTCCCGGCATGTGCTCATGCTATCATTAGACTATCATTAGAACTCCCGCTTTCATGTTCCTAGCTATTACCTCCACAGCTCACAGCCCCCCCCCCACCTCCTCCCCGCTTTGCAGGCTGAAGGTTAATTACTTTCATTGAGGAAATCAGTCACGATGCACTTCAGTTGTCTGTTCTCTCCTGTTTACGTCCAGGCTATTTTAAGAATGTAATAAAAGGTGGCAGCAGCTATTTACAAACTAAGGAGTAGCCCTGAAGTCCCCTATGGGGCACATTCCCAATCTATCTTCATTTCTGTTCAGAAGTGATTTCCCAAAGAGCCTGTGTGATTAACATTTTCCCTTTCATACCACCTTCCCAATTCACTTCACCAACCATAGAGGATTTTCACTTTATTCTTGCCTTGGCTTTAATTTTACATTTGATTTGGATTCTTCTTTTCTCATAAAAGTGGAAACATGGGGAAACCCCTCTAAGCTGTGTAAATATCCTTCTGCGAATTGGATGTATTAAGATTAGAGCTTCATTCCTGAAGGAAAAGTGAACACTACCTTGTGATTGGGTAACAGAAAAGTGCACTGTCTAAAACCTCAAGCATTTAAAAATAACGGTAATATATAAACCCTTTAATGTCATGTTCACTTGGTATTAAGACTGAGACATGCACAACTGCAGTAAGTGACTAAAATAATAATAAATTTTATATGAGTGCTGAGTTAGTAAATTTGAATTTGGATCTGCTTACACATACCCAATGTCTACCATACAGGCAGGAGTGGTGGGAGTTTGGTTCCACATTAGGTGCTGCATGGCTACCATTAGATAAACACAGAGATTGCTAACTTCAGGACATAGAGAGTGATGAGATTAATTATGCCAGGGCTTTAAAGAATTTCCCAGCTTGGCCTCTAGAAGCTTTTTCTTCCGTGCTCTTCTCCAGCCTCACTGTAATGTTAAAGATAATGTCATGACCTTGAAAAAGTGTTTATTCTTCATTTGGTGTAGCATGCCTCATTACCGTGGCAAGAAAAGATCCTCAGACTCCACTCAAATGCATGTCCAAGATCCTACATTCAATACTTATTTCACTGAAGCTCCAGCAAAATCCTTTCTTTGAACACATGGTGGGCCCTTCTGAACCGTAGATGCTCTGAAAAGAATTTCCTTTTTCCTGGAAGTCTTTACTTATCCCAAACTCCTCATGTGCTCTTGACACATCTGTCACTTCTGAGCATGAGGAGATAAATGGGAAAAAGTCAAGAGGAGCTTGCTACCAAGCAGGGCTCAGTAAACACCTGCTCAGCAAAATGAATAGACAGTTCACTTTGAAAATTCGGAGAAAGAGCTGTGTCTTATGAGTGGGTTCTGTTCTAAGTCTTTCTGTCAGTTTAACCTAGTGTAGCTAATCCACACATGTTATTGTTTTTATGTGAAAACAGATAACTGCTGTGTCTTCCTAAAAACTTCCAGAAGAGAAGGTCTTTATTTCTCAACAATGCTCTCAATAATTATTACGCCAAGGCTCCTGCTCCATCCAAACCCTGGGGTAGTGGCAGAAGTGGATGCCTGGGCAGGTAGCTGGTACTCAGGCTTTGTGGAACAGCATGACGGATATTTTGACTGGGGTATTAGTTTATTATAGGTGTCTTATGTACAGCATTTCAGCCTGACTGGCTTAAGAATTAGAAACTTCTCCACTATTTTGGAGACTGGGAATCCAATCTCAAGGGTTTAGGAGGGAGGATTTTCTCTAAAGTCTCCCTCTGTGGTTGTGGGTAACTGTCTTCCACCTGTGTTTTCACATGGTGTTTTGGGTCATTTTATATGCTACAAGAAAATGTCCTGAGACGAGTTAGCTTGTAAACAATAAGGAGTTCTTTTCTTTCCGATATAGAGGCTGGACAGTCACATGAAAACAACAGTACTGCATCTATATGCAGTGGAGGGAGAAAGTGCCAGCACTGTGTGATGCCTGTGATGTAAGATCCATAATCCCATGTGGGAGGAAGGAGCCTCATGGCTATCAGCTCTTAAAGGCCTCATCTCTCGTAATATTATTACATTGGCCACACCTGATTTTTGAAGGAACCATTAAGGCTGGGGGTACTTTGAATGTGTCAATGTCTTAATCCTTCTTATGAGAACATCAGCCATACTGGAGTAGGGTCCATTACCACGGCTTCATTTTAGCTTAATTGTTTCTTTAAAGTCTTTGCCTCCAAGTATAGTCTGAGGGAGGTCCTGGGGGCACCGGGACCCAGAACATCCTCGTACAAACTTTGAAGGATCACAGTTCACCTAGTATAACAGAATGGTCATGGGAACAGCGGTGGCTGCTCAAAGGACTCTTAGAAGGCAAGCATTCCTTGTGGCCTTAGCATTCCCCTTTTGGAAATATCTTTTTTTTTTTTTTTTTTTTTTTGGTTTTTCGAGATTGGGTCTCACTCTGGTCCAGGCTGACCTGGAATTAACTCTGTAGTCTCAGGGTAGCCTTGAACTCACGGCGATCCTCCTACCTCTGCCTCCCGAGTGCTGGGATTAAAGACGTGCTCCACCAAGCCTGGCCCCTTTTGGAAATATCTTATTCATGGTGGGTGCTTCATGAGTATTTTGGAACTGAATAATAGACCCTACTTAGAAGTGAAGTAAGAATCCTGTGATATTCTTTCAGCATATAAGTCTTCTTTCTTAGCAATTTTTCTTTTTCTTTTTTTTTTTTGACAAGAGAAAAGCATGCAGATTTATTTAGTACAAATTTTATGTGATATCAGAGCCTTCAGAAGGAAATGAAGACCCAAAGAAACCCATAGGTGCACTTGTATCTTTATGTTGAGGTTTGATGAAGAGGTGGATAGTTGAGGAGATGAATTATTGGACCAAGAGTGTGTGATCTCATGATAACCAGGGGGAACTTGGCAGAGCCTGTTCGTTCAGATTCTCTGTGTCCCTGTGTCTGTCTTCAGTGATAAAGCTGCTCCTTTCTTCTGGTCATAGAGAGGGCAACTCAAGACCTGCTGTAATGGAGAAGGGAAGGCAAGGCCAGGCCAGGAGAGAGTGAGTTTCCTGCTTCTGCTGTTTTCTCAAATGAATAAGGTGTTATATTTTGGAGGTGATGTTTTCTCAAACCCACCATAAAGCAGTCAGAATGGTGCCTTGCACCATGATAGGTATTTAGTCAGCGTTGGAAAGCTGCTCAGAAGACTAGTTCAGACTTCTTAGAACTGTTCTTCCAAAGTCTTAAGTCTTAGCCGTTTTTCTAAGTTACAGTTCTTTGATGACATACTCATTTTCTTTCTTTTTTTGTGTGCCTCTGAAGCAGGGTTTCACTCTAATCCAGGCTGATCTGGAACTCACTCTGTAGCCCCAGGCTAGCGTCTTTGCACCCACAGCAATCTTCCTATCTCAGCCTCACAAGTGCTAGGACTAAAGGCATGTGCCATGATCAGCCAACATACTCATTTAAATACCTGTCAGAAATAGTGGCAAAATCAGATTAGTGAGAACTTCCCTCATGCAGCCCACCCAGGAACTGATTATAGCCATATTGGTAAAAGCCATGTTTTGGGTATGGCTATTTATTTAGCTAACTGTAAATTCAGTTCATTAGACTGGCCACTTTTATCTGCAGATATTTGATTAATTCTTTATTTTACCAAGGGTATGCAAGAAAATTTTATTTATATAGTTATTAGCAGCCTAATTCCTAAGATGATTTCTGGTGGATTTTAAAATGTAGACACTGTAAGTCTGTGTCTTTATCCATCTTCTTCATGATGTGATGGTTGAAGCCATCTGTCTTCTTCATGGCTGTGATGGTTACTGTCAACATTGATCAGGTGTAGAATTGCCTAGTAGATAAATCTCTAGCCATATCTTTGAGAGAATTTATACATCAGGTTAACTGAGGTGGGAAGACTCACTCTGGCTATAGGTAGTGCCATTCCATAGGCAGGGGTTTTAGACTGAATAGAACAGAGAAATCAACCTCAGGATAAGCATTCACCACTCTCTCATTCCTGATTATGGGTACAATGTGACCAGCCATCGCCTATTCCTAGATCCATCTGCCATGCCTTATTCACCGAGATGGACTGTATATCCTGGAACTGTAGGTTCAAATAAATCCTTCCTTCCTCAAGTTACATTGTCGGGTGTGTTTTTTTGTCACAGCACCAAGCAAGATGTAGCTGACACAATGACCATTTTCACATCTAAGTGGTGGTGGTCTGCTGTTCTTTTTCTCAGTGAAATGCCATTCCCTATGGTGTCTCCAAAATACATAAGGAAGAAACCATTCTAGAACATGGACACCTAGCCTAGTTGCTGGCCTGTGGCTCTCCATGGTCACAGGATCACCTACGTGGACTAGACAAGCAGAGCATAAGTGTGAAGGCCAAGAAAACATATCATATCTATGCGTCTTCATTGGTGGGAGTCGTAACAGAAAGGTATAGTGAGAGACACTGTTTCAGAACAATGCCCTGTGGTGTGTGCTCTGATGTAAAGATGCCAGGAGGAGCTCAGAGACCTGAGAGGTGGCTTACATGGTTGCAGTTCACCATGTGCTAAGTTCTTGGCATTATATTCCATAGTTGTATGTTCACAGATCTAGGAGTATCTTCCATTCTAGAAGGTAAACTCTGTGAGGTAAATACTATGGCTGTCTTGTTTGAAGCTCTATCACAAGAAATCAGAGCAGTTTCTGATGTTAAGCAAGTCAAATTCTAGAAGCTACATTCACCACCATGGCTGTGTCAAATGTTAAGACCAGTGTTTGTCCTACCTAACTTCAAGCCACCAAGAACATCTAAAGAGACAAATGTTGGTTTGGAAACTATAATGTTGCTTGTGAAGATATGTTAGATGGTGGAAAAGAAATGGGGGTTTGAATGGCAGAATATCCTATATGGTAATACTATATGATAAGAAACCTTAATGCTACATAAAGACTTGGTGGAATTGATGACTGCCATTTTAGCACTTAGCAAATTACTATTATCTGTTTTTTAAAGGCAAGCCTAACAGACTTGCCTTTTTTTTTAATGTTAGAGAACAAGTGTGTGTGTGTGTGTGTGTGTGTGTGTGTGTGTGTGTGTGTGTGTGACAGACAGAGAGAGAGAGAGAGAGAGAGAGAGAGAGAGAGAAGGAATTGGTACACCAGGGTTTCCAGCCACTGTACTTAAACTTGAACTCCAGATGTGTGTGCTACCTTGTGCACATGTGCAGCCTTGTGCAGTTGAGTCACTTTTGTGCATCTGGCTTAAGTGGGACTTGGAGAGTTGATCATAGGTTCTTAGGCTTTCCAGGCAGGTGTGTCTTAACCACTAAGCCATCTCTGCAGCCCTGCTATTACCTTTTAAACAAATGTTATTTTTTAGAGAAATCAAAATAAATAAGTAAATAAATAAACACATTTGAAAGCACAAAAAATTAAATTCATAGGTGATAGTGATATGTGAATCCTTCCCTTGTTAATAAATGCTTTCAAAGTTGTGATCCCCCGCAGATGAGTCCTTTCTGTGAAAAATGTCCTCTGGTGAACCCCTAAAGGTCACTAAGTATTCCATGAAGCCTTTTGTTTAAATAATCACATGGAAAGATCCCTCTAAACCTCCTCTGTCAGCAAATGCCACAAAGCAGAATGAATTTCACACCTTTTGGGAGCCCATTAATTTTCTTTCAGTGGCATTAAGTAATGAAGAGTCTTATAGCAAGGTCACAATTCCATTTTTCATCAAACTACTATCTTTTCTCATGTATGATACATGAAGCATTTCTTGCTCAGGGCAAAATGTTTTATTAAAATTATTTCCTTTGTTCTTTTCTTTATAGATGGGCCTTTGTGACAATACAGATTCTCTAACCAGTATATTTCTTTAGGACCTGGATTGTGTAATTATTCTCATAGAACTTCACCTAATGCTACATTTAATTTCTTTCCATTATTTTTTCTAAGAAGCTTGTCTTTATTGTTTACACAGCAATAGCCTGTTTTCCTTCCTTCCCTCCCTCCTTCTCTTTATTCTTTTCTTCTTAGCTGTGGGATATTTATCTTTAAAAAGACAGTAGCAAATGTAAATCTTAGCCATGGATGGCCTTTCTCCATCCTCTGGGGACAAAGAATCCCTGATCGTTACAGCTGATCTTCCTAACTCCTGTCCCACTCCATGATGCTATGACCTAGCCCTTGTTGATAAAAGGAAAGATATCACACCTGGTTGCATACAGAGGCGCATGTCCCAGTCGTTTAAATTCAGAGCTACCCCTCTGTTGCTCAGACTTGAATTTACCCAGGTAGATGTAAAAGCCTCTCAACATGATCTCCTTCTCATCTCTGCTCCTTTGAACCTATTTACTCTCTGTTGCCTGAGAGAGTGCCCTAAAGTACCAATCCCCTCATGGCAGTCTTTCTAAATTCCTATTGAAAAAGCAGTCCTGGACTTCCTCTGCAACTTCTCACATTCGCAGGGCCATCAGCGACATGAACTTAAAGTCCTCTTGACTCAGGAGAAATCCTCTTGAGGTCCTCTGACTGAGGAGAGGACCTCTGTGATATTGGAAGTTCTGATGTAAATGTACCATGTACACTGAAAACTGGTCAGTATCAGACATGTAAAGTAATTGGGGAATTACCTCAGACACTCCCCCAACTGCTATTCCTTCCAGATGGTCACCAAGACCAGTTTATTTTTCTTTTCAATGCATCATGTTCTCCACCAACCATTCTTGAAGCCTGTTCCATAATCTAGTTTCCTTGCCTCAGGTGACTCAGCTCTGATACATCCTTTTATCAACTAAGTATTCTTAACACACTTCTTTGCACCATGGTAAGAAAACTTCACTGATGTTAAGATGTGGGAATACATCACACTGTACCTTATAAATGTGTACAATTCTTACATGCTAATCAAAACCAGAAAACAAATGGGGCAGATCTCAGTAACTTAAGGTTGTGAATATCCAATGTGATCCAATTTATTCAGAAATGTTAGCACAATACAAAATCAGCAAATGCACATGTGGTTATAATCTTGTATGAGCAATTGTTATGGGACAAGTGCTTGCAGGGTCATTAAATGTGGTGTGACATAATACAACGTTCTCCTAGGTTTTACTTAGTCATTGTTGTTGGGAATTGAACCCAGGGATTTACTTCTGTAATATACCTGTAGTTACTTTCATAATTCTTACTTTATACTTGTGGTTTCTCTGAGGGACACTATTACCGGTACCTTATATACTTGTGGAAAAGTAGAAATTGAATGCTAAGCTTCACAAACAAGTGCTTCCTAAGTCTGTGCCCTTTGCATTGTGTAGGAGAAACTACTCTGGTTATATTTTTGAAGTAAAATGTCAGAGAAAGATCAGAGTTCATGTGTGCATGTTTCAGAGGGTCCCCATCCTCAGAGACATTCACAAGGCTCAGTGTTTCATTTGTCTTATATTTATGTCTCTATGTTACCATCCACATCACCACGAATCCATCATAAAATTTTTGAGTAGGTATTAGAAAACATAATAGAAAATACACTCCCTAAGTAACAATGTGGTTTCTGCACAGTTTATGATGTCAGATCAAGTTAGATAAATAATACTATTACCCATCAGAGTGAAAATTTATTCCTGTGGCTCTGTGGTGATTGAATTAGGATCAGAACAGTTGCATTCACAATGATATTGACAGATTTTCCTCAGTTTTACAGAAGGAGTCTCTAGAGTGCTTAGGGAAGCCCTTGGTCAGACTCCTGGAGATGAGTATCAGTACCAGATGGTTTCCCTTCTGGTTCAATCTCAGAGCCATCCACTATCTTCTTTATTTCCAGTCTCACTGTTTCCTTCCTCACAAACACTTATTAACAGCCACCTTACTCCGCGGTGAGGACGGCAGTCTCCGTAGTCCGTGTTGTACTTTGCGCAGTGACAGGACTGTAACCGGTGATCAGTCAGTTCACACACAGAGTAGGGCTGCTCAGAGTTAAGTGCACCACAACCTCCTGGGTCTTGCAGAGAGCTGCGTTCCGCAAGGGCAGGTATGGAATGGTCCACAATGCTGCGTTTCCAACATCTCCCGGGTGCTGATGCCAATGCCAGTGCACTCAGCGAGCAGAGCAGGAGTTGGCACATGGTGGCCCAACGTCCAAATGCAATTAGATATTTGTTCTTGTATAAGGAGTTTGGCAGGAACACAGCCATGCCAGGTCATCATTTGTTGTCTATATCTGCTTGTACATGACAGTGATAGTTAGGAGGAAAGACTCTCCAGCCCCCAGAGCCTGGCTCTTTACAGAGAAAAATAAACCTATATATACAGAGTACTGTAGGTTCATAATAACATCCCAAGGGGGCCATGGAAGGCTGCTATAGGGAGATGACCAGACCAGTCTGGAGAATCTGGTTATGTTATGAGATCCCATAGGGTCTACTAAACATGAGAAAGAAGATTCTAGCAATGATAAAGACCTGATAAGTCAATGTCACACTTGGTATATGTGAGGCAATAGGTGCCAGTGGGACGTGGGCAGGGTGCATTTTACATCGTCTGTGTCGTTTTAGCCCTTCTGATCATGTTTCTCGTTTGCTCATTTGCAAGGGAGGATTCATCAAGCTTTTGGATTCTCTTGGAGGACTCGTCCTTATGTACATGGGCCAAGGGAAGAGAGCGTTGGCAGCTGTAAGGGCCATGGCTGCTGGAGTGTCTGTCACTGTGATACTTGGAGTCATGTGTGTAGCTACTTCCTGGTTCTAAATGATGCCCTTAGCAAGGGTCATGGTGAGAGGTGGATCTGAGCTGAGGATTGGGCCTCACTGTGGAGCTCTTGTAGCTTTATCTCACAGGGAAAACTCACAACAGATTGTTGGGTTCTTGTTTACTGTTGTCAGGCACTGTGGCCGGAACTTTGTATTCATTCTCTTACTGGACTCTTTTACAAACTGTGCACTGTAGTTACAATCACTCATATCACTTACGAGATGAGAACAGTAATGCTCACTTACATTCACTGAGAGATCTAGGGAAAACTGGGTAATGAGTGGCAGAGCTGAATCTAGAACCAGGACTTCCTGTGTTTTTATTTTATTTTTATTTTTTTTTTCTGCTTGGCTGTGAGGCTTTCACTCTACAGGCCTAGTGTAAAGATAGGGGTTCAGAACACAGGACATGTCCATACAAAGTTTCTGCTTAATTAAAAAAAAAGAATTAAAACAATAGTAAAAAAGATAGGGGTACACGGGATCACATAGACCTACTGGGAACCCAACCTCTTTTAGGAGACACAACTTTATTTCCGTTTGCTGGTAGAAAGTGTTTTCCTCAAAGCAGGGAGGCTCCCTTGTATTGAGATGAGGGAGTGTGTGGGGTGTATTTTGCAGGATAGATGAGCATCACAGGAATGACAAGGTCCATAGCAAAATCTATCATGTTTTACACTTGCCACCTCATTTCATTAGCATAACTTTCTTGTCACATAGAAGTAGTTACTTATTTTAAGAGCAGATGAGGGGCTGGAGAGATGGCTTAGCAGTTAAGATGCTTGCCTGCGAAGCCTAAGGACCCATGTTTGACTGACGAGATCCTATATAAGCCAGACACACAAAGGTGAGGCAAATGCAAGGCCACACACATGCCCGCTAGTTGGGGCCAGCATCTGGAGTTAAAGTTCAGTGATTGAGGTCCTGGAGTGCCAATTCTCTCCGTCCCTCCCTCTCTCTTTTTCTCTAAAATAAAATAAAAAAGAGGAGATGATAAGGGCTGGAGAGCTGATTCAGCTGCTCATAGCATTGCCTGTGCAAGTTTGAGGGGCTGAGGAGCTTTGAGAATTGCTTCAAGTTTGATCTCCATGTTTGTGTAGAACCCCAGTCCTGTAAAAGGAGCAGAGATCTGAGAATCACCAGAGCCCCTGAGACAAAACAGACTAAACAACTAACTTACTACAAAGCAGTCAGATCAGGATAAGTAAGAGACTCTGGCTCAAATAAGAACAGTTGGGAGCTGAAGAGCTGGCTTAGCACTTGCGTGTGTAGCCTAAGGACCCAAGTCTAATTCCCCAGTAACCATATAAGCTAGATGCATGTGGTGGTGCATGTATCTGATGCATCTGGAATTTGTTTGCAGTGGCTAGAGGCCCTTGTGAATCCATTCTCTCTTTCTCTCTGTCATAAACAAATAAAAATATTTTTAAAAAAGAACAGATGGAAGACCAAAGGAGTGGGACATGCAGCATTCTTCTGGGGCTACTGCTGGTGAGTCCATCTTACTGCAAGCAAGCACATGGGGTAGCACGTGGGCACATACATGTGCATACACCACACATACCCCACACACAGAAGAGAGTCATATTCTTGAAACTCATGTAGATTCCATTCAAGATCAGAGCATCCAGACATGTTGAACTGTGGAGCTTAGCATGGATTGACTCTGTGAGTGAGCTTAGGGAAGTCATGTACTCTTTAAGAGTGGTTGTTGAGCTGGAGAGATGGCTTAGTGGTTAAGCACTTGCCTGTGAAGCCTGAGGACCCCGGTTCAAGGCTTGATTCTCCAGGAACCACGTTAGCCAGATGCACAAGGGGCGCATGTGTCTGGAGTTTGTTTGCAGTGGCCGGAGACCCTGGCGTGCCCATTCTCTTTATCTCTCTATATCTGCCTCTTTCTCTCTCTGTCTGTCACTTTCAAATAAAAAAATAAACACCCCCCAAAAATTTTAAGAGTGGTTGTTTTTTGTTATTGTTGTTTGCTTTTGAGATGGTCTCATGTATATCAGGCTGGCCATGAACTTGCTGTGTAGATGAGGATGAGAACTTGTGCTTCGGATCCTTTTGTTTCTACATCTTGAGTTCTGGGATTACAGGCACACACCACCTTTAATACAGGCATTACATGATGCTGGGAATGAATCCTAGGTTTTTCTGTATGCTAGGCAAGAACTCTATCAACTTAGCCACATCCCCAGCCCAAGTTTCAATGTCTTTACTGTAAGCAGGGATTGTACGAGAAAATATCTCATGGCTGTCCCAATGCCAACATTGGAAGATTCTGTGAAATTGGCATCCAAGTTGCCTAATGTTGTTATTTTGGAGAATTTTTAATATATTAAATTATAGTCTTAAGGACCACGTGGCAGACTTTAGCTTTCAAAGTTCATAGCACTCATGATAACAATGGAAGGTGAGGGTTGAAATGTGGGTTTATTCTTCACAGGTGTTTTGTCTGGATGGCAACCTGAGCATGTAGAACCTTGGCTTTAATATCAAATTGCATAATATTATGCTTCTGTGATTCTCACCTGCCAGTTGTCACATCTGATCAGGCCTCCATTCTGGAGACACACACAGAATTCCAGAGTGGCTGCTTCATGGGCGAGCTGGCTTTGCTATTTGAAATGCTGAAAACGTCCTTCATTTGTTGTTTTGGAAAGGCTCCCTTAGCAGGGGAGATGAAAGAGATGAGCATCTCTGAAGCTCCTTCACTCTGGTGCTGGCTTTCTGTGGAGGCTCAACTACACACATGTGTCTGTCTGAAGAAATACCAGGGTGTTTCTCAGTGGTCTGATGGTGTTGAAACTGCCTCTCGAATATGCTATTCATGGTGATTCTGAGCATATTGTAGGCCTTTGGTGTAGACACATGAGTATCATGTCCTGAGCAATATGCATTAGGTCTGGTATGGTGCCAGCTACAGGAATAAGGCTAAGGATGAAGTAAGGAGAGTAGAAAGCATCGTCCCTTGTTCTTTATGCCATTTGGCTGGCATGCATTACATCTACATTCACATATCTATTAGTCAACAACAAAAATCAGCTTTTACACCAGTTTTTTTTTAAACTGGATATTATTATTATTATTATTATTATTATTATTATTATTTTGAGGTAGGGTCTCACTTTAGCCCAGGCTGACCTGGAATTCACTATGCAGTCTTAGGGTGACTTTGAACTCACTGAGATCCTCCTACCTTTGCCTCCCAAGTGCCTGGATTAAAGGCGTGCACCACCACCACTGGCTTAGAAGTTTGACAAATGGGAAAAGGTCATCATTTTGAAAACATGTGACATGTTAGAGGCAGTAATGTCTGCTCCCCTCCCCTCATCTCCCTCTTCATCATATGTCTCTTTCCTTATTTCTCTGTCATGGGCATGTTCCACATGTGTAAGCAGGGTGAGATTCTAATGAGCCAGTTCTGTGATGGATGTCATGGCACCGTGGAGCCAGATTCTATTAGTCAGGATTCTCGCCATGGACAGAACTGAAAGGATGGATATGGGTTGTAATGGGGATTAGTTTACAAGTTATGAGCTGGGCAGTCCAACAATAGCTGTCAGCAGACTGGAGTTAGATAACCTGGTAGCTGCTCAGTCCATGAGGCTGGATGCCTCAGCAGTCCCCAGCCGGCACTGAAGGCCTGGAGGATTCCTAGAGAGAGCTGCTGATTTCAGTCCACACTGGAAGGCTCATGAATCTGGGTTCCAATTTCCATCCATGAAGGATAGTAGCAACAGGGTAGACAGACACATGCACTGCTAAGTGGTACGGGCAGCCAGGCAAAAAGCCACATGCTTTATGGACCTTCTGTATATAAAGTTTACCACTTGAAGGGCTGCCCACTGTGGGGGAAGGACTTTTTCCCTCCATCAATCCTTTCTAGAAACAACCTCTCAGCTCTGCCTAAGAGGCATGGCTCTTATTTGATTCCTTATGGGATCAAGCTGACAAGAGAACTTTCCCATCACACCGTCTAAGTCCACTACTCAGGAGGATGTGGGATAAAACATTCACTATGGAGTGAAAGCAAAACTGGCCACAGTCTCAGCCACAAAGACCAATCTCACCTATGGGTGGGCAGCTGGTTATGCTCCAAGTTGTCATATTTGCAAATGGACTCCTGCCAGGTAGGAGTCACTAAGGTCAGGTAGGTGTTCCTCTGTTTCACAGATAAAAGCCCAAGACCTGGACAGAAGATACAGCTTGATTGAGGTCGTGTGACATCATGGCATAGAGGTGATATATCCCTTGTTGGTCAATTTAAGCGCTACAGACCTCAGATACAGACTGGAGTAAACTCAGACCAAACAACTAAAGGCAAATCAATGCATCTGACAGAGAACTTCAGAACCGTTAGGGGAGAACACCAGGAGTCTGGACACATGAATGCAGAGTCCCATCTTGTGTTCTATGGGCCTCCAATAACCTCTTCAGGACACTTAGCCGAAGGGAACATACACAGGCCTTGGAATCAGATTAAAGTTTGCTGCTGTCTCTGCTTCTAACTGGCAGTATTGCCTTGGACAAGTTGTCTTCACCCCATACACCTTAGTTTCCTTATCTCACAGAGATGCAATGATGACCGAGGTCCTGGGAGAGGGAGCAGCCCAGCTCGCAGACAAGCAGCAGAGGGATCACACATGTAGAAGGCACGCAACACAAACTGAAAGGCAGGCCCTGAGTGTAGCTTCCACTCAGCACCTCCTTATTTGAACTTCGTCCGCACTTTATTTTGTCTTTTATTCCCGGGGAAGTCTCATTTTAATGATTTTGCTACCTGCCATCTAAGCTTCACATGTGAGATTTAGACGATAGGCTGAAATGAGTCTAACATTCTTTTCATGGTTACGAGCCCACCCCGTCGCCCTCTCTTTCAGACTGATGAACAGAATCCTGACATATGCTATAATGCCATTTCTTAAGATGAAGTCTCAGGTGATAATTTTCACTTCATAGGAATGTCAGTTCAATTCAGCGTTCATTAGCATTCATGCTTGATGATCTGAGAAAGAATAGCTTGCCTGATCCTACAGAGTGACTTTTGGAACCCCTAACTTCCATCCTGCTGGGATTTAGTGGGCAGAAAGAGAAGCCTGGAAAAACATCTCAGTAGCAATTAAACACAACTTATTTGCACTAATGTAATAGAATTGAGCCTGTGTTCAGTGCTTTTGAGGTTCTGTTTATACATAAGATTGTTTTTTTCAAAATCATTTTTACATCATTTTTTTACAGGTCTGAGTAGGTGATTCTTGCCATTTTCCTGGGAGGAGAAAATTCATGTTTTCAAGGCCTCCTTTAGGGAACTGATGCCCAGTTCCAGCAGGCTTCATCCTGGTCCAGCTCCTGCTCAGAGGAGTGGGTCGGTGGTGTGCTGTGATCAACAGCTCTGTTTCTCTGGGCAGAAAAATCAGTTCTGACAGTAGCCCTTGAAACTTAGGGAGTCTGAGATGCTGCCTGGTATATTTTCCAGCACCCTGTGTGAGGAATCTTCAGAGAACCATAGCTTCATCTGCTAAGTGGGTTTTGTTGATGGAGAAGCAGGTGGGATACTGCTAGCTGGCACTGCCTGGAGCCACCTTGACACTGGCTGGCCCTGGAAACCTCACTCTTGAGACCAACAAATAGTACGTTCACCACTTCTGAGGGATATCTCTCCACCAACATTGTCCCTTTGTTATTTGTTTTGAAACAGAGTCTCACTATGTAGCCTAGGCTGGTCTTGCTATCCTCCTGCTTCAGCCTCTTTAGTGCTGGCAATACAGGAGGGAGTCACCTCACCCAGATTATTCATGCAGGTGGGAGTCACTTCACCCAGCTTTGTCACACATGTGGGAGTCACCTCACCCAGCTTCTTCACACAGGAAGGAGTCACCTCACCCACCTTCTTCAGCTTGTGACTTTTTTTTTCTGAAAAACTTCTATACTCACCAAAAATTTCTCTTAATTAACTATGCCTATCCCCTTTAACCTGTAATGCTCTCACTCTCCATTGGAAAATATGTTTTCGTTTTTACAGAAGGCAGTGAAAACTGGGCAGAACTAAAATCCATGAACATGACAAGAACAAAGAGCTGACTCCCTATTATAAATGAACCACTTCTTGCACCTCAGCTAAGATCCAAGTGACACCTCAGAGGAATTGGCGAGTTAAGCAGGAATGCTGCTCTGACAGGGAGCCTGACAACCTGCGCCAGGGAGATGGAGATAGACACTGAGGACACTCAAAATATATCAAAGCAGAAATCTAGAAGCTGCTAAGAGCTCAACACTAAAGCAGACTTAAAACACACCTACCATGGTTCATGCAACATTGTGGAAGAGGGGGAGGAAATATTGTAAGAGGCACAGGTTGGGAAGGAGCATCCAGTTCCCCAGAACCCATGTAAGCCAGATGCACAAGGAAGTGCCTATGTCTGGAGTTTGGTTGCAGTGGCTGGAGGCCCTGGTGCACCCATTTTCTCCCTCTCTTTCTCAAATAAATAAATAAATAAAATTTAAAAGAAAAAGTACACTTTAAAGTAAAAAAAAAAAAGTGATTCATGTGTACAAGTTTTTTGAGAAATATAAATGGGAGATTTGGAATACTTTTTTATGGTTCTCTGTCCTAATGATTTTTACTCCCAATTTCAGTATTTTCTTTCTCTTGTTTCTTTGAGCTTACCCTCATCTTGGGTAACCCCCCTTTGGGATGAATTGTTCAGTTCAAAATTTGGACCTTCTTATTTTGTACTGAATTATGTTCCAAAATATGAATTTTCCTGTAAATGCTACTTTAGGAGTGTCTTTCCTATGGTGACAGGAGATGCTTTTACTCACTTTCCGTTTAAAATATTTCACAGCTTTGGTGAAGTCACAATTTTTCACAAAAATTAAAGGAATCAACTCATGGTAAGTCTTTTATTTTCAAGATGAAAGTATGTGAGATTCAGAAAGATGCCAGGGAAGTGGTCGCAGGTATGAAAGGAGCTCACAAGGCATAGGAGGAGTAGAAGGAATCCTTGCAAGCGAAAAAAGTAAATGAAACGAAAGATGGGTTTCTGGAAGTGTGCAAGGTGTTAAAACCTGCCTGAGAAGAGAAGTTTTGAAACTAAAGCTCATGGGCTTAGTGCATTTTACAGAGGAGCTGAACCAAACTCACACAGAATAGGTGATTTCCAACATATAGAGTGTTTTTTTTTTTTAACCTCAGAAATGGAAACTGAAGGTAAAATTGTCTAACTAGTATCATAAAGCTAGTATAATAATTAGATCCAAGGTGGATAAACACACACACACACACACACAGACACACACACTTTAAAAAATTTATATATATGTATTTTCATTTGAGAGTGACAGACAGAGAGAGAAGGAGGCGGGGAGGGAGAGAGGGGGCGTGCACCAGGGCCTCCAGCCACTGCAAACGAACTCCAGATGCATGCACCCCCTTGTGCATCTGGCTTATGTGGGTCCTGGGCAATTGAGCCTCTAACTGGTGTCCTTGGGCTTCATAGGCAAGCGCTTAAACGCTAAGCCATCTCTCCAGAACCCCCCCGCAACTCTCTTAAAGGCCAGTTTCACTGATGGCTACTGAATACAAATGGGGTGATTGCTAGCTACATCCAGTTGTATTTTACTAAAATCCTTACCAAACACAGTTTAATACTAGAACTTAAAGATGAGTCAATATTAATATATTCATGCAATCACTATGTTAGTTACACAGTTTAATACTAGAACTTAAAAATGAGTCAATATTCGTACATTCATACAGTCACTATGTCAGTTACTATATGGTAAAAAAAAATTCATAGTTATATTATTAATTGTGATAAAGCAGTCAAAAAAGTCATGGGCTGGGGAAATGGCTCACTTGGTAGAACGCTTCTCATGCATGACTAATGACTCAAGTTTGGTCCTCACCACTCAGGTAACTGCTTGTTCAGGTGTTATGCTCCTGTATGGCATGCACCTGTAATCTCAGGCCTCAGGATGGATAGCTAGTCTAGCTGAATTGGTGAGCTCTGGATTCAAGTGAAGACCTGGTCTTAAACCCAAGAGAAACCACAGAGGAAATGGGAAGACAAGCAAGAGTGTTGCTTCCATGGTGAGCCTGACAATCAGGGCCAGGGTGAAGGAGACAGATGCTGAGGATACTCAGCACCTACCAAAGCAGAGATCCAGAGGCTCCTAAGAACTCATCACTGAAGTAGACTTAAAACACACCCTCCACAGCGCAGGGAATTTTGTGCAAGAGGAGGTAGAAAGACTGTAAGAGCCACAGGTTGGGACATCATACCCAGAGGCATTGTCTCACGCCAATAACTGACTGCTGCTCTCACAACGCATAACCCACAACCCCATGGGGAATACCAACAACCCCACTGAGGAAGCCCCCCAGAGGAATGGAGGCAGGAAGGAGGGAAAAGATGGTACCAACACATGACATATCCCTACAAAGTATGTTCTTAATTAAAAAATTAAATTAAAAAAAAGAAAGACCTTATCTCAATAAGTAAAGTGGAGAGTGATTGAGCAAGCTATCCATCATCATCATCTAGCCTCCACATGCACATGCATCCAAGTGCACCTGCACACAGTGTGCCCACAGACATACACATACACACGCACACACAAACCCGTTGATGAGGTTGGTTATACTCCTAAAAACTCCCTAGAGAGCCAGGCCTTCCTTCATTTTCTTTCATGGTCTGTCAAAGGCTGGAGCACACACCACCCTTAGTGGAGGCACTTTAGAATAGGCTCAGACAGGCAGCTCCTGTCCCTGCTCTTTAGTGCAGTACATGGCATCCTGGCTGAGCAATGAGGAGTAAGATGAAAGGAATAAGCGTTGAAAAGCAAGAGGAGACAGACTGTTATTACTTGGAAATGACACAAACATTTACATCAGACATGAAAGAATTTACAAATAAGCTATGGAAAGTAGTAGGTGTTTAGAAAGTTTACTAGATATAAAAGGAACTTCATATTTCTTATATTATAAAAAATCAAATAGAAAATATGATATTATCAAAGTCTATGAATATAAAGAAAACAGCATAGAAATTACCCTAATAGGATGCATAGGCTTATTGCAGGTAAAATATAAAATCTTACATAAGAGTATTAAAGAAAAACTTGGGAAAGGAGTGATAGTACCATATATATACTTTGGGTGTTTCTTTACAATATTCCTAAACTAGTGTATAATTTAATCTACTTATGCAAACTCAATTAGAATAATAGTGAGAGTTTTAAGAGAAATTGAACAGAGGGGCAATTATTTTCTAATATTAAATGTAGGCTATTACATTAATTGCATTTAAACTTTTAAATATTAACAAAGACACAGTTTTTATGTTTTAAATGACTATAGAAACCAGTTAGGAAAAGGCATATTATTTTATAAGTGAAGACTGACTTATTACATGGGGAAAAATTAGAAGCCTGTCTAACATCATATATAAAAAACTTCTAAGTGCTAAAGTTGTAAATCTAAAGTCCTCAATGTAGACACAGTGGCCAGTGATGCCTGTGGTTGAAGCTTCTCAGAGACCAAGACAGAAGGATTCCTAAGCCCAGGAGTCCAAGACCCACCTCAGCAATATAACAGAACCATATCTTAATGGGAGAAAAAGAAGGAAAGGAAAAAAGAAAGGAGAAAAGCAAAGCATGATTTCTTTTCACTTTTTGCTGGGTTTGGGGGGTGGGGTCTTGTTTAGACAGGCTCTTGTGTATCCAGGTTGGCCTGGAACTCACTACGCCGCTGAAGATGACATTGAACAGCTGTCCCCCCCCCCATCTCCAGAGAGCTGTGACTACAAGTGCTCGCCGTCATATCCAACTGCAAGAAAAGTTATTTTGCGTGTCTTACTTATTTTCTTACGTATTAATTTTTTTGTTTCCTGGTCATCTTCTTCCCCCACCTTTTTAAATTGAGAACTTTTTCTTTTCTTTTTTTTTTTTAATATTTATTTATTTATTTGAGAGCGACAGACACAGAGAGAAAGACAGATAGAGGGAGAGAGAGAGAGAATGGGCACGCCAGGGCTTCCAGCCTCTGCAAACGAACTCCAGACGCGTGCGCCCCCTTGTGCGTCTGGCTAACGTGGGACCTGGGGAACCGAGCCTCGAACCGGGGTCCTTAGGCTTCACAGGCAAGCGCTTAACCGCTAAGCCGTCTCTCCAGCCCAATTGAGAACTTTAATATATAAACATACAGCAATTTGATTATGTTCCTGTCTTTATGCTTTTTGGTCCCCTTTTCCCAACCGCATACCCTGAGGACCCTCCTCTTTCAAGGTAGTCCCTCCTCTCTTCTGTCACATCATTCTTTTTCTCCTCTTCTTTCCAGCGTGTTACAATGTGCTGAACCATGCATGTCTGTGGGCATATTACTAACCACTGGAGAGTCATGGACACACCAATTGGTTCATATCAGGAAGACGGTGCCTTCAGGGTACATAGGCACCCTGAGGCTCTTAGTTTTTTTTTTCCATCCCTTTTTCCATAGAGTACTCTGAGCTTTGAAGATATGGTAGCTCTCTTTAGTGCTGAGCAATCAATAGCCTCTTATTTTCTAGATGAGTTTTGAGTCTTCACAATGTCTACCATTTGTAGTTAACTTTCTGTTGCTGGGACAAACACCTGACCGGAACAGCTGATGGGAGGGGAAGCTTCATGATGGCAGGGGAAAGAATGGCATGAGCAGAGGTTGGACATTACCTCTGCCACAGTAGATAGAAAACAGCAGCAGGAGAGCGAGTCTAACACTGGTAAGCTAGGGGCTAATAAACCACAGGGTCCACTCACAGCAACACACCTTCTCCAGCAAGGCTCCACCTCCAAATTCTATCCACTGAGAGCCAAGCATTCAAAACACATGAGTTTATGGCGGATACATAATTCAAACCTCCATAGCCACCATGTCCATGGAGATAGTTCTCTGGCTAGCAATGAGAAAGGCATTCATTCCATCCTCCACTTCCCTGCAATGTTCCCTGAGGCGTGATAGAGATGACTCATCCAGTTGAAAGACCTGGTCTATCTTTCGAAAAGTTAAGCTTCCAACAAGCATAGAAACACTATGAAGATCATAGAAGGTGATGTTTGGTGAAAATATCTCTAGTTTTCTAAATAAGAACCCCAAAAGCTTCAAGCATAAAGGGCAAAGACAATTAATTTACATCAAAATATGGATTATGTTAAATCAAAGAGACACTTGTCAAAATGACCAGAAGACTAACTGAAAGACGTTTCTTGCAGAGCTTCAAAGAACACCAACCTCCAAACTCACTTGGGAATTACAAATCAGGAGAAATGGCAGGAGAGCCAGGCAACATGGACAGCCCTACGATTAGGCAAGTTAGAGGATGACACAGCATAGGAACTTGACTTACACACTTCAGGTTTCTATGAAAATAGGATGCTTCATTTAAGAACATATATAAAAAATTTTGGTATATATCACCTATTATGTTGGCCAACTTTCTCTTAATTATCACAAAGTACCTGATATAACCAGTGTAAAATGAGAAAAGAGTCACTCCAACTCATAATTTCAGAGGTTTCATTCCATCCTTGTTTTAGGGCCTGTGGCAAGGCAATAGATGATCACAGATTGGTAGAGGAGACCCCTTCCTCCAACACCCATGACTAGGCACAGTAGATCAAAAGACAAGAACCCCATAATTTTCCTGTAGACAGGCCCCAGTGACCTAACTTCCCACCAGATGCCACATCCGGAACGTTCTACTACCTCATTAGTGCCATGGGCTAGGGTCCAAGTATTTAACATCTAGATACTTTTGTAGCATTCCAGACCCAAGCTATTAACACATATGAGTATGATATAACATCTATTTCAAGAGTGTACTTAGTCTTGAGTGAATGTATGAAAGTGGAGTGAATGGGGATCGAAAGGGCCGAGGAGAACAAGAGTCTTAAAAAGACAAAGGCGAAAATAAAAGAACTGTATGGATTCAGGATAAAAGTATGTGATGAGCTGAGAACTGTTATTTTATCTATTATTATATGAGAGTATTACTGATACTCTCATGTCTTTAACCATTTACTTAAAATTATGACTTACTACTAGATTATGATTCAATGATTATTTTTCCTACTTTATTTTAATGGAGTCAGGACCTGTCTCCACGGTAATTATGCTTATATCCACAACACCTAAAACGTTATTGCTGTCCCATGATAGATGTTCAATAAAAACTTACCAAGTCATCAATGACACTGACATGATTATAGAACACCAAGTGAAAACTACTTTAGTGTGAAGCTACTTCATATGCTGTAAGCGAATAACATGTTCTCATGCTATCGTCAAAACACAATGATGTAAGTCTTCTCATTCATGTGTTTGGAGGACCAGACATAGGTTCTCAGAGTCTAAGTGACTTTTACAGGTTTTTAAGTGGTGGCACCAGGATTTTAATGGATCGTTTTAGCTCTGTTTTTTTTTATTATTATTATTAATTACAAGTCATTGCTAGGTTGTGATAGAAGGCAACTATACTCTTATTTTTTATTTAATTATTTAATTTTGAGATAGGATCTCACTATGTACTCCAGAGTGGCCTTGAACTCACTATCTTCTGAGGGCTGGGATGGCAGGTGTGAACCACACCACCCAGTCTTGAAGATGTACTTTCCCTGTTTATTTTTGTCTCCAAATTTTGTGGCAAGTGTATTTCTCGAGTATAAGAAAAGGAGGTGAAGACCGAGGGTGTAGATGAATGGTGATTGCCTAGTGTGAACATGGTTCTGGGTTCAATCCCTAGCACTGCAACCAAAATAAAGTTACATATGATTTAAGAAATAAAAGTTTCTTTTTTTTTTAAATTTTATTTATTTATCTGAGAGCGACAGACACAGAGAGAAAGACAGATAGAGGGAGAGAGAGAGAATGGGCGCGCCAGGGCTTCCAGCCTCTGCTAACGAACTCCAGACGCGTGCGCCCCCTTGTGCATCTGGCTAACGTGGGACCTGGGGAACCGAGCCTCGAACCGGGGTCCTTAGGCTTCATAGGCAAGCGCTTAACCGCTACGCCATCTCTCCAGCCCAAGAAATAAAAGTTTCTTTAAAAGAAAGGGGATGGAAAGATGGAGAAATAACAGACTCTGAACTTGAGGCACCAGGGGACACTCTGATCCTTTTGTCTTTACATCAGATGTTAGTGCACATGTAAGCCAGTGAAATACTACAGATGTCAAGCTGGGCCTCAGATGAGAGCTGGGTAAGTTATACATGAATACAGCAGACTCAAAATGCGAATACTCTGTATCAGCATCTTCCTTCTTTCTTACATATACTTTCAATTACAGTTGAGATCATAACCATTTTCCTTAAAGCTGTTTTAGCATTTGCCCAATAATAGTACATAAGGAGAAGTTCTTGAAGGAAATTAATTATGTGACTATATAACAAACTTTACTACTGAAAATGCCATTTTAATAAGGATAACGTGTCTATGAAGCTGGCATTGTTTTTATTGAACTTATTGGGTTAGGATAAATGTCCCCTAATGAATTTTGTCATCCTGGCCAGACCAAGTTCATCAACAGTATGACACAGCATTAAGGGTCTACCCAGAGTTGTAGGAGATTGATGCTACAGAGCCCTGTGATCACCTTCTCCTCTGCCATCCTAAGTATTCAGTTCTCAGAGTGTCTGTCCTGAAGGAGTAGTTTTTGCAGGATTATAACAGTAGGCACTGACTTCTTCACTAGGCACATCACATTTTCCCTGGGCTTCTGAACTGACACCCTGTCCTATAACTGCCTCCTAGTCACTTTTTTTTAGGGTGGCATTTACCATTTAGAGATTCTGTCTATGCTTTTCTGACTGACACAGCTAAATCTTGGCAAGTCTGGGCCCAAATGAAGGCACAAGATCAACCGAGCTACATAAAGTGGGGGAGACAAATGAACATGCCTGAGTATTCATTATAACCTGTGTCACGGATAACCAGCTATTGCCAGACACTTGCCTATTTCCACAGCCTTAACAGAGCCTGTGCCTGGTACAGGTGGCAGTGTGCCTCGGGCTCTTGCCCTACAGCTGTTTCATTTCTCTGTGATCTTGCAACTGTCTCTTCAAGATGAACAGCCGGGCAGGGACACAGATGCCCCCAGGAAATTAATGTTCCCAGGCCCACTTCTCTGAACAGTTACCTTCTGTGATCCAAATCGGATTTTCTTGTGTGCAGATCATAAGTTTTTTTGAAAGTGACAACTTTGGATGTGGGTTCAGGCATACAGATTAATGCCAGAGATAGATTGGGGCATGTTGTAAACTGGAAAAAACAACTGTGTCCTCATAATGTGTTTCCTTCCTCAAAAGGTGCCAAAGTAGTACTGAAATGTTAATTACCTGTTTTTTTCTGTTAAAATTTAAATGGTAAATTTAAATAGCATAGTAAGATGTTGATTTTTAAAATTTTATTTATCTACTTGCAAGGAAAGAGAGAGAGAGAGAGAGAGAAGAGAAGGGAAGGGAAGGGAAGGGAAGGGAAGGGAAGGGAAGGGAAGGGAAGGGAAGGGAAGGGAAGGGAAGGGAAGAGAAGAGAGACAGACACCTACAGAATGGGCACGGCAGGGCATCTAGCCACTGGAAATGAACTCCAGAAACGTGTGTCCCTTGTGCATCTGGTTTCCATGGGTCCTGGGGAATCAAACCTAGGTCTGTTGGCTTTGCAAGCAAATACTTTAACTGCTAAGCCATCTCTCTAGCCCAGATATTGATTTTTTTTTTTTTGACAAAGATGTGTTTCTCAGATTTTTTTGGGCATGTGTATGTGTATTTGGTGTGCATGAATGTGTCTATGTATGTTTGTCTGTGTGTGGGTGCATGTGTTTGTGGAGGCCAGGGGGTCATCATCAGGTATCTTTTTCAGTCAAGCTTTATCTCATATTTTGAGGCATGGTCTTGCCCTAAATCTCAACCTAACTGAGTTGTTTAGACTAGTTAACCAGCAAACTCCACTGATCTGCTTGTCCTGCCTCCCCAGCACCGGGATACAGGTGCATACTGCCACACTGAGTGTTTTCATGTGGACATAGGGGGTCTGAACTCAGGTCCTCATGCATGTGTGATGAGCACCTTACCCTTCCCTCCCCGCCCCACAGATCCTTGCATAGTGAGCCTCACCCATGCTTCTTCCCTCACCTCACAATCAGAGCACACCTTCAACCTGCCTGCTGTTGGGGAACCTCGCTCAGGATGTCCAGGCTCACTGTGCCACCAGCTCTGCAGGAGAGAAGTGCCACTAATACCCACCAGGAGCCCCCCTGTTCAGCATCTGGGTAGGTGCCTCCATTTTGTCCTTCATTGCTGCCTTCCAGAGGTTTCCTGGCTGGACTCTGCATCACCAGCTCAAGTCAGAAGCTTCACATTGTAACATCTTCTAGTGGCCTTTCCTCCTGGCACTTCATTTGATTCCCTCTTAAAGGTTTTACTTTCCCCTCCCAATAAGTGACGGGCACTGAAATAGTCAACTGTCTTAGGAGTTTGCATCAAAGATGATTCCAAATGAGAAAAGGGAGAAAAATACAGTACTCTTAGAGTCTAAACATGGGAAGGGTGCTACCTTTATAAAAAGAAAGCAAAAACCTTGGAAGTTCTATGGCTGACCAACTGGTGTAATGGTGGCATGTCTGTTATTGGGAAAAGCAACTGCTTTCTGATTAGAATTGAGGCCTGTTCCATGGTACAAAATTCATGCCTTTTAGTGAATACAAAAGTCTATGGCTGGGGAGATCATAAATCCTCCTCCTCCTACTGTTGTCTGGTTAAGTGCCTACCAAACTGCCCTCTAAATACTTATGTTTATGAGTGCTACTCTCACTTTCGGTTAGAGAATCTCTTCTCTTTTTCAGATGGTAGTGACCACTGGGGTGACCCAAAACTCACCAAAGTTCTGAGAAGTGACAGTGGAGTGTTCAGTACTAAATGAGACATCTCTATCACACACTCCCAGGCTCAGGGACCATTGTGGAAGAGATGGTGGAAAGAATGAAAGAGCCAAAGGAAGGGGAAGAGTGCTTTGCAACACTGTCTTCCAGACACAAAGTGGCCATAGTAATTATTCATGACCTCAGACTGGTTGGTGTCACCTACATAAAACCTGCGTAACAGGAAGGGTAGAATGGTGACATCAAAACAGAAGAGAAACCAATTGGGGACATGAAGCGATTCAGTGCAGAGGGAATTCACAAGGGGGAAAAGGGAAAGTGGTGGGAGGGGATTATGATCATGGTGTGTTTTCTATATGCACAGAAGTTGTCAATAAAATGCTAACCAAAGAAAAAGAAAGTGAAGGTTTTGTAAGCAGGAACTATCCCTTAGGTGTTAAGAAGAGTGAAGGGCTTTTTTACATGTATTCTTACATTTGGTCTAACAGCTGTTCTGTGTTGTGTGTAATTATGCCCATTTTGATGTAAGCCTGTTTGTGTCTGTGCAGGTGAAATTGTGTGTGAGTACATGTGCATGTGTGTGTGTACTTGAGTGTTGTTCCTCAGGCAACACCTACCTTTTTGGAGATAGGGTCTCTCCTTGACCTGGAACCTGTCAAACAGGCTAGACTGTGTGGCTTGTGAGTCTCATGTCTCTGCCTCCCCAGTGCTGGGATTACTAGTGTGTGCTATCATGCGTGTGTGTGTGTGTGTGTGTGTGTGTGTGTGTGTGTGTGTGTGTGTGTGTGAGCTCTGGGGATCAAACTCAAGTCCTTATCAAGAGGCATGCACTTACTAAGTTATCTCCCCAGCCACTTCTTGTGTCCATTTTATACATGGGTAAATTAAGGCCTGATGAAACAAAATTTACCTTAGTTCACAGAGCTAGTGAGGGTTGTAGAACTTTGGCTTGTGCTGAAATCATCTAGTTTTAAGTCCTGTACTTTGCCCTCAAGATTATACGGGCCTGCTTTGCTGCACCACTGTTTTTCCTCTATGCACATGATGGTATATCTACAGTGGGAATGAACATAAAGCCAAGAGAGAGGTTGGTAATGTGTCCACTGACACATGCCTAGTTTGGGATTGTCTATGACCTCATTAGGGCAAAAGTATCCCCTTCCCAGCCTTCCTCCATGAACTCAAGTCTACACCAAAGCCAAGAGGACCTGACCAATCAGAGAGAACAACTTTCAGGTGTGTCTTGATGGATGTTAGGCCCAAGGGATAGGGGAAATGAAGGGGTTTGTATAGAGCCATGTCTGAGCAAGCACGATAGTCACACAACACTATCGGGGACATGGATTTTGGCAGTCAGCAGAGTTGGGTCCAGCATTCATCTCACCCACCACCCTTCTCTAAGAGCAATACCCTAACAATGAGCCCTTAACCATATGAGCTTTCAGTGTGTCTGTCCATCAGTTACCTCTGCCTAGTATAGAAAGTCTCAGGCAAGCCCTGCCTTCTCTGACTCACGTACCCTAACTAGGGGCTTCAATGGCCCCCAAAGGCAATGACAACCAGGTGCAGTTGGTGACATGATGGAACTTCTGGACCCTCAGCATATTCTGGCTTGTATTGGGCATGGTCATGGTTAAGGCAGTGTGGCTCTCTAACAGTACAGAGTGTGAAGGGAATGGAGAAGACAGCTGTTGGTTTCTCTGGTAGCTCTGTGGGCAAAGTCCAAGCTTGAGGCATGTTAGTAGTAGAGACACTTGACATAGTCACAGACACCTTGGAGATCTGGACAGTGAGTGGTATAACCTGAAGGTTCCCTGAGAGGGTCAGCATAAAAGCTGAGGCAGTTAAATACTGGCAACTTCTGTCTCTCAGAGGCTGCAGAGATGGAGGAAGATTGACATTCAGCTCCTGGAAGTCAGGACCTTATCTTTCTAGAAGTCTTTATTTTGAAATAACTATAGATTGACCAGCAATTTCAAAGCATTGTGCAAGAAAGTACCAAATAGTCTTCTCCAACCTTTCCAGATAGTAGCATTTCTGACAACTGTAGTATAAGAACCAAGAAAAAGACCCTGTTATAATCAGTGGAGCTCATTAAGATTTCTTCAGTTGAATAAGTACTTGTGTGTCTTTACATATGTATGTATAGTACTTTACCATGTTCAGGCTTGAGTAACCACCCTGCAATTATAACGCTTAACTGTGCCATCCCAAGACTCTCTCATCAATGTCTTTAAACTCACCTTTCATGCCCTTCACTTCCCTCTAACCTTTGGAGACCACTAATGCATTCTCTACGTCTATAGTTACTCTATTTCATGATCCATGAGTATAAGCATGCAGTAGTCTCCCTTTGAGACTATCTCCATTTTTTTAATGGAATTTATTAACTTTTTCAAGTTGCATTAAGCTAAGGACAAGTTACAGAAAAATTTCAATTGTCTTATGAAAATGCTTCCACCTATATTGTAACCATTCTGAGGGACTGCCATGGCATCAGCTGTTCTTAAGGCTCATAAAATGGCATTACTATTACCTGATTTTTCTAAATTTCCACAGAAACACATTAAGATAAGCAGATCAATTGGCTGGCTTTGGCTCTATTTTTAACTCTGCATAATTTCTGTGAGTTTTTAGGCTGTTGCCTATAGTACGTTATCCCTTTATATCACTGAGTTGTTTTCTACTGCAAGTGTACCACAGGGAGCTGACCTTTGTATCTCTGTCACCTCCACGGTATCCAGCTGTGATGGTTTGAATAGAATAGATGGCCCCTATATATTCAGTTGTTTATTTGTAGTTTACATCTGCAGCCATTTTGCTGGAGGCAGTATCACTGGGTGAATCTTAAGGTGTGGTGGTGGGTTTCAGATTTTAATCTAAAGATATGCAAAGTGTGCCTAGCTGGAGTTCCTGAAGTGTGCTGTGTTGTGTGGCTTTTGGCTTACACTTCTCTCTCTGCTTGGTCCTGTGAAGGTAGGCCAGCTTCTTCTGCCATTTACGGACCGTCCCCTGGATCTGTATGCTTCAATAAATATCCTTTCCTCCACAACTGTGCCTGGTCTGGAAGTTCATCTCAGTGAACCTGAAGCTGTCTGATACACCAGCTCAGGGATAGAGGTCTGTGTCAGCTGCGTGAATCATTTGAGATGTTAAACATCTTGCACAAGTGGCAAAAGTATGGCTGGCTATATCCACACTATTAAGAACAGACAATTATTTTGACCTGATTCCAATCCAGCACCATGAGCCCTTTTTAATAACTGGTCATCTTTTGACTGGAAGTGGACAAGATCAGACAAGCAGATTATTATTTAGATATTATAAGTGATTAAGATTATTATAAGTGATTAAGCTAGATTTCCCCTTCATGAGATATTTATAAACTTCAGTCTTTTCACTCTTGGTCACCCCATGTACTAAATGGAATCCATCAATGACATTAACACAGCTGGAGACCCTTGAGGATGAAGTGGCATTAGTGATGGAGTTTAAGGACAAAGCACAGACAGGATCTTAGAACACCTTCTTCCAATGTACTTTCTGATGACAGGAATGGCTTTGCTGTGCATTGCCCTTGAAAGTCTAAAATGGCAGCCTCTCTATCATCATTTTGCATAACTCTGAATGAACACCATGAGTTAGGTGGGGATCACGTGGGGGTAGTGGTTGTAAACTATTACCCTGGCACTTGACACAGAGAACACAGAACTAAGCAAATGCTGTTGGATTTGCTTGAGAATGCGTGACTATAAGTGAACCTGACTCCCACTCTGATCTTCCTTCTACATTCACTCCATCAGACTGCTGTCTTTCATGGACAAGTAAGCTCTTTTCATAAAGGGAGGAAGTCTTTGCTTGCAGTTTTTCTTAAGAGACTGTTTTCACCATTTGACTGTCATAAAACCAATGTCAAAATGTCTCTTATCTGTATTTCTTCAGCATTCACTTGCTGAAAGAGGTGTTTGCAACCTGCAGAAGGTCTATCTTATTGTTCTTCATCCAGCAAATCTGAGATACTTAGAAAAAACTACTGTATATGTTGCTAAACATGACTGTGGTAATTTATTTTACTTGGGGGGAAAGTCTTAGCTATTTAGGAAGTCTTGTAAAAACCTCCAGATGGCTTGATTATAGCATTTTAGGAACCAAGGATATAGAAATAAAATGGATAAATAAGCATAGCTTAGAAACACAGAGCGATGAAAATAAAAGTTAAAAGGGAATCTTGAATCTCTTAAAATGAGGTCTTTTCATTTATGATAAGAAAAACAGCTCAACAAAGGGGGCCTGAAAGGTGCCTCAGTGGCTAAAGGTGCTTCCTTTCATAGCCTGCCTGCCAGGGGTCACTTTCCCAGCTATTTATGCAAAGCTGGACAGGCATTCATTTGCAGAGACAAGATAGTATAGTGCATGCATGTGCACGTGTGCGCACACAATTGCAAATACTAAATAAATATTTTTTTAAAAGCTCAACAATCAGGAATCGGTGCCAATGTTCTCAATCTGATAAAGAATATGTGCTAAGAACCTATAGTTAATATCACAGCTAATGGTGAGAAACAACTCTTTCCTCATAAGATTGGGAACAAGGAAAGTGTTGCAGTAAACCATCTTTTCATAGGAACAAAACACATGACCAAATGTAGATACCAGATGGAAAGGATTTATTTTGGCTTACCGAGTTGAGGGGAAACTCCATGATGGCAGGGGGAAGGATGGCATGAGCAGAGGGTGGACATCACCTCTACCACAGCAAGTGTTTACTCTGTGGCATGAGAGGGCTGAATCCTGGCTAAAAGGCTGTAACACACATAAACCCATCCCCAACAACACACCTCTTCCAGCAAGGCTCCAACTCCCACCATCTGGGAACATAGCATTCAGAATGCATGAGTTTACAGGGGACACCTAATTCAAAAACCACCATAGAGAGAATTTTCTTTTTCACCATTCTTAGTCAACATATGACCAAAAGTTCTAGCTACTGCAGCAAGGCAAGTAAAAAAGATAAAATGGAATTTGTGAAATAATACACACATATTTATTTATTTTTATATGTCATGATTGTGAGAGCTGCCTCATGGGGAGTGGAAGATCAGGAAGGAGCATGGAAGATGAGAACTTTCAGTTAAAGATCAAGCATAGGCAGGGCTAGAGATGTGGCTCAGTAGTTGAAGGTCCTTGACTACAAAGCCTAATGGCCCAGGTTTGATTCCCCAGTACCTAAGTAAAGCAAGATGCACAGCATTGGCACATGCATCTGGAGTGATATGATAGAGTATAATATAGTGGGTGACTAGAATCTGATGTGAAATTAGTTGGGCTCTCTTTCTGGAATTTCTAATTATTTTCTATATGATCTTACATCTATATCCAATATATCTGTACCTAATGTTCACATAGGAAATTCATACAACCTAAGTAGATTTCTATAAGTATTAAATAAAATAATTAGTGTCCATCTCTTAGTGCATAAATGGTACAAAGTACAAATTTTGTACACAGCATGTAGAATTTGAACATGGATTTGCTTTTGTCAAAAAGAACAAACAATATTTGAAGATGTTTTGAGAATTCACAAATAGCAAGAAATATCTGTCCAGAATTAGAATCTGTGAAGACCAACAAAGAAACGTGTGACAAATGTTACTTTGAAGAGCTTATATGGAAGGCATTCTAAGTAGTTTGGTATTCCATACCAGAACAGCCCATTCAAACCACCACCCCTCTCATTCATATGTTCTTTCCACTGCCAGAGAAAATACTGTCTGGATGATATGCAATGTATATGTTTTTCTTATCTGAAATGAGGTATTCAACAACTTAAAACTATTGGGGACAAATTATATATAAAACACTGTTGCAGTCTCTCATTGCTGAATCAAAACACCTGACCAAAACCAGCTTTAGAGGGAAAAGGATTCATTTCATCTTACAATCTTGAGGGAAATTTTCACCATGGTGGGGAAAGCATGGCAGAGACATCACATCTTGTCACATCAGTTGGAGGGTAGTGTCAAGAGGGAGATAACTATATCTAGTGGGGCTGAACTAGAAAACATTAAGGCTCAGCCCCAGTGACCCACCTCCTCCAGCAAATCTCCACTTCCCAAAGGTTCCAGCAGCTGAGGACTGAGGATGACATTTAATCACAAACACATAAGGCTGTGGGGAGGACTTCACATCCAAACCATCATAAGCTCATGGCTATCTCACGATGCAAAATGCATTCAGTCTAACTTTAAAAGTCCTCATAGTCTTTGCCAACTCCACCACTATTCAAAAATCCAAAGTTCAAGGTCTCATCTGAGACTCAATACTTGACTGTGAGCCTTACAAAATCAAAGCAAAAATTACATACCTCTAGTACATGATAGCATAAAGTAAACATCCCCATTGCAAAGAGGAAAAAAATCATACTGGGACTCCAAAAGGAGGCTTTGGGAATATCAAGGAAAGGTTGGATAAATACAAGTTCAAAATCCATGAGGGAAAACGTCAAATCCTGCTGCCCCATGTTCTACATCTGGGACCCACAGCAAAATCTATGGGCTCCAAACTCTACCCTATTCCATACCTCCAGCCTAGGCTGCTTGATTTCTGAGAAAATACACCCAAGGCAAAATGAGCAACTTTCTTTGGCAGCTATCCCGTAATCCTAGTATTTTCAACATCCTGGGGTCTCCATTGCATGCTACAATTTATCTTCATATGTCCATGTCCTGGTCTACAGGATCCTAGGCAGGGACTATGACTCTGCTCCACATTACCTAGGGACCATCTCCAAAAAAACCTTGTTGCACATCCAATGACCCTGTATTTCTTGTACTTGTCATTCTTCCAACACCAGTACCAGGTGGGCTACCAAATCTGGCATAAGGCCAACTTTGAGGAGCAAAAATGTCTTCAGAATTCTTCCATTTATCCCCTCTCAGCATTCTTCCTATTGTCCCAATGCAGAGCAGCTAACCCATCTTCAGTGGTGGCAATCTCTTAATCATACCTGAAGGCTACAGTCTCTGTGCCCAAGATCTGAACCTGTTTACACATTTCCTCCATCAAACACACCAGTTCATTACTTTTAAATTCAACTCTGTTAAAATTCTCAGAATGCAGGTATAGCACATCCAGAGACATGTTGCACCTGTATCCTGAGAATAAACTGCCTTAAACGGTCTCTACTCTAGTCCCGACAAACTTCTTTTTCTCTTCTGAAATTTTGCAAACCAAGCCTCCATGGTTCTTTATGAACTGCATTTAGGTCTTTCAAACTCTCACCAGATGTTCTGTGAATCTCTGCTTGGCTTCTCTAGTCCAACCTTCTTTCTACAATCCTTTTGCAAATCAATTTAAAAAGACCAAAAACCACAGGGTCAAGCTTATCGAATTAATGGTCCTACTTCTTGGCACTAATTTTCTGTTGTGGACACCTATCTTGTCTCTGGGACAAAACACCTGATCAAAGGCAGCTTGTGAGAGGAAAGGGTTTATTTTGGCTTGTAGTCTCAATGGCAAGTTTATTCATGGCATGCAAAAGCAGAAGCTTGTCATCACATCTTGTTATAACAGCTGTGAGGTAGCAGCAAGAGTGAGCTAGTGATACCCAGTGGTTTGGACTAATAAACTTCAATGATTTTCTCCATTGACACACCTCCTTCAGCAAGACTCCACATCCAAAGGTTCCAACAGCTGGTACTGGGTGCAAGGCTTAATTTACAAACACTTTAGGCAAAGGGAGGCTTTGACATCCAAACCACCAGAAGCACTACCTTAGTTATTCAAAGAACTTATGTTCTTGTTAAGTGCACTTTGTTGTTGTTTTTGCTTTTCCTTGAGAGAGGGTCTCCCTACATAGCTTTGGTTGACCTCAAATTTATGACATTCCTTTTGCCATTGCCTTCCAAATTATGGGATTATAAACATGTACCCACAAAGAGTGTTTTTAAAATTAAATATTTTGACATAATAAATGAGTACTGTCAAAGAATGGTGTACATTAAACACTGTGTTTAGAGGCAGCAAAGACAGTTTCCAGCAGATATGGAAAAAGTCAAAGAAGAGAAGGGGTAACATTTGATCAGATATATGAAGATAATGGAGAAAGTGATCTAGAATGAAGGAAAAACAGAAAAAGTATGAAGGAAGAACCATAAAGTCTTATAAATTAGAAATATCTGAGAAAGAGATTATAATGAAAAACAAAATAGAGAAGGTGGCTGAAACTGAGTAGAGGACTCTCATAAGCAGTCTCAGGACTATGGGTTTTATGTACAGGTTAGAAGTGTGTGTGTGTGTGTGTGTGTGTGTGTGTGTGTGTGTGTGTGTATAACAGACTCTAACCTGCCCTTTGGGAAATGACTCTGCTATTGACAGAATGGGCAGGAAGACAGAGAGAGGAGGTGAAGAGGTGAGCTAGGTACTGTAAAATCCACAATGAGGTCTGGACTGAGGTTATGGTGGTGAAGAGGTTACATCTGCAATGAACTGTGGAAGTGAAATTGGCAGAATCAAGCTCTATTTGGATGTGTTTCCAGGAACAGAAAGGAGCACAATAAATTTCAAGGCTGATGGGTAAGAGGGGTTCTGCATTTTCTGCAGAACCAAAAAAAAAAGGGCTAGGGTTGTCAGAATCATTGAAATTACCATAAAACTTAGCAAGTTTGAAGTCCATCTCATAGCCAGCTAGAAGTTACAAGCAGGGAGTGGCATGTTAGAGCAAGAAAAGGCAACAACACTGAGCATAAAGTTCATTTGGAGACATCAGCTTTCTTCTATTGTCTTTGTGGCCCCACCTTTTTTTTCTTTTCTTTTTTTAATTTTTATTAACATTTTCCATGATTATAAAATATATCCCATGGTAATTACCTCCCTCCCCACCCCCACACTTTCCCATTTGAAATTCCATTCTCCATCACATTACCTCCCCATTACAATCATTGTAATTACATATATACAATATCAACCTATTAAGTATCCTCCTCCCTTCCTTTCTCTACCCTTTATGTCTCCTTTTTACCTTACTGGCCTCTGCTACTAAGTATTTTCATTCTCACGCAGAAGCCCAATCATCTGTAGCTAGGATCCCCATATGAGAGAGAACATGTGGTGCTTGGCTTTCTGGGCCTGGGTTACCTCACTTAGTATAATACTTTCCAGGTCCATCCATTTTTCTGCAAATTTCATAACTTCATTTTTCTTTACCGCTGAGTAGAACTCCATTGTATAAATGTGCCACATCTTCATTATCCACTCATCTGTTGAGGGACATCTAGGCTGGTTCCATTTCCCAGCTATTATAAATTGAGCAGCAATAAACATGGTTGAGTATGTACTTCTAAGGAAATGAGATGAGTCCTTTGGATATATGCCTAGGAGTGCTATAGCTGGGTCATATGGTAGATCGATCTTTAGCTGTTTTAGGAACCTCCACACTGTTTTTGTGGCCCCACCTTTAACCTGTGAGTTGGTTAGTGGCTTCATCATAAACCATCTTTATAAATTAATCTATAATTGGTTTCTAGAGGTTATTAGGTACTAATGAAGAATTTGCTCATCATATTCACATTTCATTGCATCACAAGACAGTTCTCTTAAGATACTGTGTGGTAGGATACCTTGTTCCACTTCCAAGTCACAAGACTCCCCTGACCTCAGAAGAAGAAAGCAGCAATGCTCAGAAGTGGCCCCACTGACAGACAGAGTTCTTGGGAAGAGGCCCCACAGGCTTAGGGACTTAGCTAGTTTTGCACAGTTGTTCTACATGAACAGAATGAGAACACTGCCACCTCCCAGGCCATTCTCAGTTTGATTATAGTTTTAAAATCTCTGATACACAGTGATATCACAAGACAATGAACCAGGACCTGGTCTCTTTGTCTGTATCCTGAATGCTATAGATCACTTCAATGGAAGGAATGTTCTGTGTGAGAAATCATTTTCTATGACTCCCTGATCTGGGGTTGGAAAATCTGGAAGAAATTAGAGGCTGATTTATTGTCATAGCTGGGTATAAGATTTTAGCCATCTTTAGTACTCAATAAATTTTATTTGTTATATCTATCTTTTTTATTTATTTGAAAGAAAGAATGAGCATTGACACACAAAAGGGCTTTCAGCTTCTGCAAATGAACTCCAGACACGTGTGCTACTTTGTGCAACTGGCTTTAAGTGGGCTTGGGGGAGTCAAGCCCTGGTCTTCAGGCTTTCCCAGCAAGCAGCTTTAACTATTGAACCATCACTCCAGCCCTGGAATATCTAATTTTAAAACTGAAGTAAAAAAACTGGTCTCATAAAAATGAACAGACTACCTATAACATGAGTTGTGCAGGTTGAATTACTCTTTTGTGTTTCTAACAACTGAAATGTCTATAAAACTACGAGGCCCTAGGTTTTCATTCATAATGGCTGTGTCTTTGCACAATAAATATACTGATCACCATGAATTAGTAGGTAATGAGCAACAATCAAAGCATTGACTTTTTATAATGATAGTAATTTATCATTGTTATTTATAATGGAAATAAGCTGAAAGATCATTTTATGTTCAGATATAAAGTGTTCAATGTGATCATAGAGACTTGGAGGGTGAGAGACTGTTGTATGAAGGATGCGTGGAATGGATATCTGATTATGGTTGTTTCTAGCTCTCTAACTTGACCTGCAAACTGGAAGCAAATGTGCTGACACAGGAAACTGGGTGGAGCTATGGACTATGCAATGAGACATTGCGGAGAATTTAAGAATTTGCAGGATACTTATCGTAATTTATAGAAATCTAACAAGGAGTTAAACAGAGCTACTCTGCTGCAGATGAAGCTAAAGTTGTCTTTTGTTTTTCTCTCACACCTGGTGTGAAAGGTGAGCTTATTGTGCGATTTTTAAAAAATTCTTTCATATGTATGTCTGTGGTGTGTGCACGTGCATGTGTGCTCATGTGTGTGGAGGACAGAGATTAGTGTCAGGCATCTTCTTCAATCACTTTCAACCTTGCTCTTTGAGATAAGATCTGTCACTGAATGCAGAGCTCACTGACTCATGTTAGCAGAACCAGCCCTAGGGATCCTCCTATCTCCACCTTCCTAGCAGTGATACCACAGCCATGTTGTCATGCCTGGGTTTTATGGTGCGATTGGAGATCTGCACTTGGGTCCTTATGCTTGTGAGGCTTACTAACCATGTCTTCAGCCACTAAAAAGAGTTTTTGCATGTGTATGTGCACATGGGCATGCATGTGCATGCATGTGAGGGATATGGTGATTGTTGCAAATCAGAATCCCATGTCTTTCAGAATCTTGCCTTAGTAACCTTGATGTTCTGTGACCTAACCAGCTTCTGGGTAAGGAAGATAGCTAATCAGCATTTTCTATCTGAATCATGCTGGAGCCTTGCTCTTCCAAGTTCAAGCAGTCTGGTAAAGATTTCCCTTCAGTAATGGCTCATGTTCAAGGCTGTTGAACACTTGCTCTATCAGCCTTTTCCACTGGACCCTGCTGGCTTCCCTCCAGGACTCCACTGCAGAGTTGTACTACTTCCTGCTGAATCCTGCCTCCTGCTCTGTCTCAAAGCTGACAAAAAATAAATACCTAATCAGAAATCCTTTTTTTATGAATCCCCAGAGTCTAGGAGCCTCAATGAACTATGTGCAAGGCAGGAAGAGGAGAAACCCTGTTTCCATTGAGCAATGACTGTGCTGTACTCTCTGGCCTCCCTCTTTACTATGTTAGCCCCAATCTGGAGGGAGCAAAATTTCCCTTCAAAGTCCTCATGCTCAAATAGAGGCCCCAGAGTCACAGGTACTTGCAAGCTGATTCTGATGTTCTTCACTTGCCTTCAGCATTTCTGCCTGGGACTCCACATCAGAAAGGTGACAGATGTTTACATTGGCCCTGGAGGGATCCTAATGTTGGGTTTTATTTGACTTGACCACATATAGTCATAATTTAATCTAAGAGGGTTTAAGGATGCCCTGTGTGTATTGTATATTCACCTCAATGGAGATACTCTTTGTATCTCTATGTTGTTCTTGTTAAGGAAATAAAGACAGAGGGACACACCCTGAAGTCTGACAGACCCATGTGTTTTGAGCCTCCGTGTTGAGATGTGTATATTTTATGAGGCATCATGTTTTTCTTGCTTCTAAAAGAGTTAAAAAAGAATCATCATAACCACATGGTGCCTACCAGATGATGCAGAGTAATGCATGGTGTCAATTAAATGCTTCCAAACCTGTTGGACTGTCACCCTGTTGAAGTGTTTGCAAATTAAACAGCCCATACCTTCATTTGATTTGAAAACATTTTCTAGGAAAGCTGGAGGTCATGCGTGATAAAGCTGTGGCTAGAATTTCTCCTTTTCTCCATATGGGAGTTAGCCTCTAGCTTCATTATATTGGATATACTTGCATGGCATGAGAATTATATCAGTACAGTTAAACTCTTAGTACAATCCAAATTAGTTAAAGTAAGCTTAACTTGCAACAACTGGCAAATCTGGGCATTGACTTCTGTTCTCTTTAACTTCACTGGCTGTAGTCAAGGAATCCCTACATACGCATGCACCTACCCATTCATTTATCCGTCATCTCTCCAACCATCATGCATCCATCCAATAATCATTCATGCATACATCATCCACCCACCACCTGTACATCCATCATCATCTATTTATCCATCCATCTTGCATCCATCCACCCATCCATCATCTATCCATCCACAATCTTTCCATCATCTATCTACCCATATGAATCTTTTCCATTACGTACTATTTGTACCTAAGAATGAGCAGCAAAGAATTATAGTTGAGCTAAAGATGGGAGTTTTATAGCTCATGGATTGTGAGAGTCAAGTGCATCCGTGTTCTTTGAGCTAAAAGGCTGGGGTTTCCCACACCTTTTCTTGAGTATAGTTAGGACTGATAATACTAATAAATTACCAGTCCCTTTTTGGCCTGTGTTAGGCAAGAAGTACCACTGTGAAAGACATCTTTACCATAAATGCCCAAAGGTACTCTAGGATATATTAGTCCCGGGGAGGAAAGAATCTAAAGTGGGAAGATGACCAAAAGAATAGGGTTGTGAATGAGTAAGAAGTAATTTTTCCTCCAAAAATCTTATCCAGAAGGATGAGGAAAGTCTCTGCCTTTCTCTAAATTCAGTAATCTGAATGTCTTTTTTTTTTTAAAAGAGATTGAGAGAGAGAGAGAGAGAGAGAGAGAGAGAGAGAGAGAGAGAGAAAGACAGAGAGACAGACTGCAATTGAATTCCAGATGTTTGTACCATCTAGTGGGCATGTGTAACCTTGTACTTGTCTTATCATTGTGTGTCTGGTTTGTGTGGGATATGGAGAGTCAAACATGGGTCCTTAGGCTTTGCAGGCAAGTGCCTTAAATGCTAAGCCATCTCTCCAGCTCTCTGAATACTTTTGAAAGTTAGACTTCCAGAAAGTACAAGTGGGAACACCTCTTCTGTGTAAGGAGCACTAATTTATTGAGTTATATTAGTTATGGTATGAATTTTAGGTTTGTTTCTTTGCTTGTAAATAAGGTCTCATACATTGAATATTATGAAATTGCTTTCCCAATTAATTGAATTTGCTTCCTAGATCATTAAAGCTGGCTAGGCTTTGCTAAGTTTTACTAAAGACAACTTCAACATTTTCTGATCTTAAATTGTAACCTATGGCCTGGGCTCAATCAGTAAAGCTTTTGCTGTGCAAACATGAAGATACAAGTTCAAGTCCCCATGTAAAAACTGGGTGCAGTGGCTTGAACCTTTAATCTTGGTGCTCAGGCGGCTCATACAAGAGGATCCCTAGGACTTGCTGGCTAACTAGTCTAGACAAATCAGTGAGCTCCTGGTTTAGTGAGAGACTGTCTCAAAAAACAAGAGTAATTAATGAAGATACCTGACATTGGTCATCACATGCATTTCACACATGTGAACATCATGCCACTGCAAACATACATACAAACATGCAGCCATACATGCACACATGCATACACATTAAAAAAGGAATAGAGGGCTGGAGAGATGGCTTAGTGGTTAAGGTACTTGCCTGTGAAGCCTAAGGACCCTTGTTTGATTTTCCAGATTCCCATGTAAGTCAGTCACACAAGGTGGCCCAAGCACACAAGGTCACACATGCACACAAGGTAGCACAAGCATCTGGAGTTCAATTGCTGTGGCTGGAGGCTCTGGCACACCAATTCTCTCCCTCCCTCTCTCTTTCTCTCTCTTGCATACAAAAAGAATAGAGTCTGCTAATGTAATGGAACATTTTGCTTTGAAGGTTTGAAGCTCAGGTTTTGAGTCCTCATGCTGATTTGCATCTACTATGATGCCTAATGCCTTCTAGCTTGTATTTGAGATGAAAATGATGCAAGTGAAGAAAAGGATGGAGGGAATGCCACTGCATCTCATCGTCTTACATTCCTGAATTCACAGGCAATTTTCAACGGGAGCCATAGTTACAAGGACCAATAGATGTTCCAGACCAGGGGAGTTCTGGTGAAGACTGTGAGGGATGGAGGGCAGTAAAGCCCAACAAGTCATCATATTTCTTTCCACGCTTTGGGTATGATCAGAAATGGCTCATTAGTATAGTTCTCTTACATGGAGCATTTTGGAGGTGGCTTTGGTGGCCATTCACACATGAAAAAAGGCAGGAGCAAAGCAATGCAGTGGACACAGAGATAGGTGAGCCCTCCCTAAGCACTAGAGGATTCAGAAATGTCTTTGGGCATAATTGAAAATGTGAATCTACTGTCCATGCCATGTAACACTGGCAGCACACTAAACATACTAAATGTTATCTTATTTTTCTAAGCTGTAAACAACAACTTCCCACTACTCTGGTTACTATGTGCTGATGTGTAGTGTATGACTGTGGTGAGGGTATACAGGTGTGATTTGCAGTGTTCAACTACAGTGAGGGTGTAGAGGTGTGATTCCTAGAGTACGACTGTGGGGATGGTGTAGAGATGTGACTTGCAGTGTAGAATTGTGGTGAGGGTGTAGAGGTGTGACTCGTAGTGTACAACTGCTGTGAGGGTGTAGAGGTGTGATTCCTAGTGTACAACTGTGGTGAGGGTATAGAGGTGTGATTCCTAGTGTACAACTGTGGTGAGGGTGTAGAGGTGTGATTCCTAGTGTACAACTGTGGTGAGGGTATAGAGGTGTGACTCGTAGTGTATGACTGTGATGAGGGTGTAGAGGTGTGATTTGCAGTGTACAATGGTGATGAGGGCGTAGAGGTGTGACTCGTAGTGTACGACTGTGATGAGGGTGTATAGGTCTGATTTGCAGTGTACAACGGTGATGAGGGTGTAGAGGTGTGATTTGCAGTGTACAACGGTGATGAGGGTGTAGAGGTGTGATTTGCAGTGTACAACGGTGATGAGGGTGTAGAGGTGTGACTCGTAGTGTACGACTGTGATGAGGGTGTATAGGTCTGATTTGCAGTGTACAACGGTGATGAGGGTGTAGAGGTGTGATTTGTAGTGTACAACGGTGATGAGGGTGTAGAGGTGTGACTCGTAGTGTACGACTGTGATGAGGGTGTAGAGGTGTGATTTGTAGTGTACGACTGTGATGAGGGTGTATAGGTCTGATTTGCAGTGTACAACGGTGATGAGGGTGTAGAGGTGTGATTTGTAGTGTACAACGGTGATGAGGGCGTAGAGGTGTGATTCCTAGTGTATGGCTGTGGTGAGGGTGTAGAGGTGTGATTCATAGTGTACAACTGCAGTGAGGATGTAGAGGTGTGACTCACAGTGTGCGACTGCGGTGAGTGTGTAGAGGTGTGACTCACAGTGTACGACTGTGGTGAGTGTGTAGAGGTGTGACTCACAGTGTACGACTGCAGTGAGTGTGTAGAGGTGTGACTCACAGTGTACAACTGCGGTGAGGGTGTAGAGGTGTGACTCACAGTGTACGACTGTGGTGAGTGTGTAGAGGTGTGACTCACAGTGTACGACTGCGGTGAGTGTGTAGAGGTGTGACTCACAGTGTACAACTGCGGTGAGTGTGTAGAGGTGTGATTCACAGTGTACGACTGTGGTGAGTGTGTAGAGGTGTGACTCACAGTGTATGACTGCAGTGAGTGTGTAGAGGTGTGACTCACAGTGTACGACTGCGGTGAGGGTGTAGAGGTGTGACTCACAGTGTACGACTGTGGTGAGGGTGTAGAGGTGTGACTCACAGTGTACGACTGCGGTGAGTGTGTAGAGGTGTGACTCACAGTGTACGACTGCGGTGAGGGTGTAGAGGTGTGATTCGTAGTATACGTCTGTGGTGAGGGTGTAGAGGTGTGATTCCTAGTGTACGACTGTGGTGTGGGTGTAGAGGTGTGACTTGTAGTGTGCGAATGTGGTGTGGGTATAGAGATTTTAGGGCATTTGTGTCTCACACTTATGGCTTCCAACTCAACGAGCTTCAGCATGGTAATTCCAGATTATCTATTTCCATGATGCCAAACTCACCATTTCTTTTGTACCTTCCAGTCTCTTCTTGAATGACTTGTGTCATTGCCTATTTCTTAAAGGTGGAAGGGTTTATAATATTGATCTCTGGATATGTGTGTCTGTCACCAAGTCTTCTGTGTAGAAGATTGCTCCATAGGAGCAAAGGTGATGGTGGTCTTAGAGTGCATGTGCCTCATTCCTCACTGTGGGTCTAGGTTTCCATTGTAGATCCCTGTCTTCCATGCTTACCCACCCTTCTTTCTTCACTCCACTCAACTCATGACAACTGGTGCTTGGTCACTCTTGAACTTTACTTTCAGTAAGAGATTTGCCTGTTACTAACCTCCCTTTGAGGAGCAATCAGCCTCTATATCTGTTAACATTTCCTGAAGAATTATTTTAATTCAACTTCTTTTTTTTCCCTATACAGAGCCCAGTATTCCTAAACAAAATCATTAGAGATGAGTGATGTGAGCACATTCGTACATGTAGGAAAATGTACAACCATTTACAAAGAACCATGAGGAATTCAATGTGGATGGAACTAAATGTCTAAAAATTGAGTCAAAGTATAAATGTTTGAAAGGCTAATTGTGACCTAAAATAAATTTGGGATTCTAATGTATATAATTAATCAGTTTTTAAATTATTGGAGAATTGTGCTAACATGGAAATAAATAAATTAACCTTGTTTCCATTAAACAAATAAACATTATAATGCTATAGCTCTAGGAGAAAGCATGTAAGTGAACAGAATTTACAGAGGAAGTTCTTACTTACTTACTTTAAATCATTACTGATTTAAAGCTGGGTGTGAGTGCTCTTAAGTACAAATATAATGGTTGTAATATGCACACAGTTGTCAATATTATCTGCAGAGAGACCCAACAAGAACTCTATAAAAGATGTTGTCGGACTGGAGACATGGCTTAGCAGTTAAGTGCTTGCCTATGAAGCCTAAGGACCCTGGTTCGAGGCTCAGTTCCCCAGGACCCACGTTAGCCAGATGCACAAGGGGGCGCATGTGTCTGGAGTTTATTTGTAAGGGTTGGAGGCCCTGGTGCACCCATTCTCTCTCTCTCTCTGCCCCTTTCTCTCTATATCTGTCGCTCTCAAATATAAATAAACAAAAAAATTTAAAAAAAAGTTGTCATTGACTATCTTCCTCTAAAATAAATTTTTCCTTTCCCAAATTACTCTGTTTCTTAATACAAAACTTAGAAAAACAACTTCCAAGGGTAGAATCTGCTACTGGTGCCTCTGGGGTCTTGGGTAATTTTACTTTTGTCCATTATAACTCTTCAATTCATTTCAACCACATCCTGACTGTATACTCATAAGACCTCATAAGTTTCCCTATTTATTAGACTGAAATTCCTTGAGAACACTGACTGATCACAGTCACAGTTGTCAAACCTCATCTCATCTCCAGAGCAGGGTCTCTTCTCCCCTCTTAAGTATTTTGACCGCGTTCATTCTATGATGTATGTTCTCTGCTATAGGGAGGGAAATGATAAGATAAATGCACGTTAATTGATGGAGACCAGAATGTGTCTCTTTAAGAAACACTTTGAAAATCAAGTGAGAAGAGAGTCTGGTATTTACAGAGGAAAGCTCCTGGCTCCCCATGTCCAGCCCTCCTCTGCGCATTTGCGCAATTGCGGCAGAAGTCAAGAAAGGAGACTTGAGGGAGGAGAGAGTGGAGGAGAAAGGTGGGGGCAGGGTCAGAATCACGTCCTTTACAATACCTCACTCTACAGTTTAGGTTGTGAGTATATTTTGATACTGAAATAGGAGGAAAATCTCATGTGGTTAATTTAGGGACAAGCCATTTTCTTAAGAGAAGCTGGGCTGAGGGGTTGGTTAGTGTCCACTCATCAGCATGAGCCTGAAGGTTCAGGGGTTGGTTAGTGTCCCCTCATCAGCATGAGCCTGAAGGCTCATACTGATCACTGCCTCACAGTCACCACTGCTGTCACTTTAGGATATTCTGGATGTTCAAATTTCACCTTTTTTTTTCCATCAAAATTTGTATTCTAAGCTTTGCTTTGGGAAATCAGTGACTGAAATACCACAGCAGAATAATTGATTGCACTGGGCTCGTTCTATAATATCATTCCTCGTCCTGGAGGCAGAGTGATATATTCAGACACCAGTGTTTCCAGACTGGCATAACGAAAACTGGCATGGCTCACACGGTACAGGTGGTAAAAGAGTGGCATAAACAATATCAGCAAGTCTTCACCCTGTGACTCCCCCACCCCCACCAACGTGACTAGGAATGCAAGAGTAGGAGAACAAGAAACATTAACACAAAGTTTTCAGGGACAGACTTGAGAAGGTGGCTGGACATTTGGGGAGAAATTCCTTTCATGTGGAGTGTTATTGTCCATGTGAAAGAAATCAAAATGATGTGTGATTTCTCTGAGGACTCTATGAGAACAAAAGCACCCTGTTTCAAAAGAATGATGAGGAAGGGGCTGGGGAGAGGGCTTAGTTGGCAAAGTGCTTATCAAGCAAACATGAGGACCCAAGTTCAGATTCCCAACACTTGCGTTAAGGCTGGGGCAGCAATGTGTGCCTGTGATCCAAGTGCTGGCAAGGCAGTGACAGAATCACTGAGGCTTGCTGGGCAAGTAGTCTAGCTGAATTGTTAAGCCCCAGGCTCAGGGAGAGACCATGTTTCAATAAATAGGGAGGAGAGTGATTGAAGAAGATACCTGGTGCCTACATGTGTGTGGAGACAGACAGACAGACAGACAGACAGACAGACAGACAGACAGACAGAAAGACAGAAAGACAGACAGACAGACACACACATACACACACACACACACACACACACACACACAATGATGAGCTGTTTTGTGATTGTCAGTTGCAATGAAGTGCTGGAGGGGACGTAAAGACATTCTCCTAGATCACTTCCTAGAATTCCCAGATTGCATATATAAAGCCACACAATCAGACTTCAGACATTCTTTTAAAGAGAAAAAATAATGGCATAAACATACTATAAATAGGCCTTGGCATTTTCTTTGTAGTTGTACATTTAAAAGGAACCATTATTAGATAACCAAAATATAAGGGCTATTAAAAATGGGTAGTAAAATTCTTAAGTCTTCTTTCTGGTCACTTCAAAAAATGCTGGCTTTCAACTGAGAGAAGGAAATACATGTCAAATCTATATAATCTAGCAAATTTAAGCAATTAAACTGTAAGGCAGTCGTCATTATATTTGATGATTTTACCAAGGAGACAAGACATACACACTTGACCTTTCAAGTACCTATGATTTTTTTTTTTGTTCATTTTTATTTATTTATTTGAGTGTGACACACACACACACACACAGAGAGAGAGAGAGAGAGAGAGAGAGAGAGAGAGAGAATGGGCGCGCCAGGGCTTCCAGCCACTGCAAACGAACTCCAGACGCGTGCGCCCCCTTGTGCATCTGGCTAACGTGGGACCTGGGGAACCGAGCCTCGAACCGGGGTCCTTAGGCTTTACAGGCAAGCGCTTTACCACTAAGCCATCTCTCCAGCCCTCAAGTACCTATGATAATCTTGAATTTAACTCTTACCTAGTGAAAGTGGCACCATCACTTGTTGAATTCTTACTGTATGGCAAGGCACTAGCCTGTGAGGCAGTCTTCATCACAATTTTCACTTTACGTGAGAGATCAGTGCTCAGAAACATTGAACAACTTCAAGTCTGACAATTAATAGGTAGCAGGACTGATAAGTTTGAGTCTTTCTATCTCAAGTCTCCTCTGCTTTTTGACAAGACCTCTATTATCCAAATATACATTGCTATTGGCTATGGAAGCTTGATGAATGGAACCTTTTCTGCTCTTTTCTGATTTCTTCAGTGATAGTTCTAGAATGATTGATCCCAGACACTTGAAATATTCTGAAACTGTCCTTCAATTGGGCAACATTCAACTACCTCTTCTTTGAGTAGGCAACCTCAAAATGGTTTCCCTTGTCAGTGTTTCCCCTTCAGTTTTTTCTTGCATGGTCACTTCACAGTGCTATAATTGGGATAAGTTATGACATATGTAGGTTTTACCTTTCACAGTGACACATTTGGAGGAAGGTGAACAGGTGACCCTTGACTTATGTGGGAAAAGGGAACAGATGGGCACTGAGTATGTTCTCTGTTCTGGGGGTGCAGGCATGGTAGCACTTTCAGTTGTCAGGTCGGTCCATTTTGCAGAGGAGAGCAGAGCTTCAGAAAGTTGAGTGACCTGGATCTGGGGAAGACAGTTTAGCTGATAAAGCACTTGCCATGCTAGAATGAGGACTTGAATTCAGATTCCCTGCACCTACATGAAAGATAGACACAATGATGTGTGCTTGTAATCCAGATGCTGGTGAGTTGGTGACAAGGAAATCACTGAGGTTTGCAGGCTAACTGGTTTAGCTGACCTAGTGAGGTCTGAGTTCAGTAAGAGACTCTGTCTCAAAAACCCAGGTTGAACAAGACCGAGGGAGATAACCTGACACTGATGTCTGGGCTCTACATGTACACACATACACATGTATTCACACGTGTGCCATATGCATGAAAACATGTATACACACATGCATACACACCATAGACATACAGGCAAGTAAAGCAAAGTTGAGTGGCTTGTCTAAGGTAGCTAAGGCAGGGATTTGAACCCAGCCTCTCACCTTCTCTTCCCTATTTGAAACTGTTTTTGGCACATACTATCTCATTTCCTTCACGGTGACCCTTACTCTTACAGATGGAGACTTTGCTGTGGATTAGAAAATGGAGAGCCACTGGCTGAGGAGATTCAAGACAACATGAAAATTATTAATACATTGTACCCAATACATGCTGAGCTATTTCTATGAATATATTTTAAATGGAGAAATTTCACTCACAGCATGATACATTAATGAGAATCCAATCATTTTCTTTAGCACAGATGTCGTACAGCTGCAAAAGAATGAATAATTTGTTCATGTTCAAAAATCTAAGGCAATAGTGAAACATTTTAATGAAGTTTACTCATTCTTGGGCTGGGTGTCAATCATGCCACAAAGGGGGAAAAAGAGATACCCTATAAGCAGATGTTTTTTTTCTTTCTTTCTTTTTTTAATGGCCTTCCAAATTCTCTGAGTCTTTATTAGGAAAACCGCGTCTTACTTTGGTTATCCTGGCAGTTTTCATGTTCCCAGCATCATCCTTGACTCCTGGGAATTAGGGATCTTGGTTTAGCAATGCTAAAGGCTCTGGGAATTGGGGCCAGAAAGAAACAAGTGAGTGCTAATCCCTATGAAACTCTGGCGCCAGGGGACACCTAAGTCTGATGTAACTTCCCAGCTCTGCTGTTATTGTTTTTTTTTAGGTTTCTGGGACCTGGGACCTGGCACCTCCTTTCAAGAAAGACCCAAGATAAGGCTCCTTTGCGGGTGGTGGTGGGGGTTAAATGCCTGTGGTCTGACCAGCATGGGGAAAATGATGCTTGGGCTTGTCCACCTGACATCATGAGTGGTTTTGCATAGCATTTGAAATTGAGACCTTAAATAAAATCTGCCAATATCAATTTGTAGATATCTACAGGGCATGTGACCAAAACAGGATGTGGAAGCATGCAACCACCTTTACTGCTGTGCCTTGTTTTTTTTTTTTTTTTTTTTTTTTGAGGTAGGGTCTTGCTCTGGCCCAGGCTGGCCTGGAATTCACTATGTAGTCTCAGGGTGGCCTTGAACTCACGGCCATCCTCCTACCTGTGCCTCATGAGTGTTGGGATTAAAGGTGTGCACCACCAAGCTTGGCTTGTGCCATTTTTTTAAAAGGTCATTTATTTATTTGCTAGCAGAGGTGTGTGTGTGTGTGTGGGGGGAGAATGGTGATGCACCAGGGCCACTTGCTGCTGCAAAGGAATTCCAGGTGCATTGTGGTGGTTTGATTCAGGTGTCCCCCATAAAATTAGGTGTTCTGAATGTTAGGAATTAGCACCTCCTGGAGGCCATGTATTGTTGGGGGCGGGCTTATGGGTGTTATAGCCAGTGTCTCCTTGCCAGTGTTTGGCACACTCTCCTGTTCCTGTTGTCCACCTGATGTTGGCCAGGAGGTGATGTTCACCCTTTGCTCATGCTGTTTTTTCCCCCTGCCATGATGGAACTTCCCCTTGAATCTGTAAGCCAAAATAAGCCCCCTTCCCCCCCACAAAAACTGCTCTTGGTCGAGTGATTTCTGCCAGAAATGTGAACCTGACTGCAACAGGCATGCACCACTTTGTGCATTTTACAGAGGTGAGATGGGAGAGGGCAGTTAACAATAGCATTCTAAAGTGACTCTTTTCTTAGTGACTGACTTTTCTCAACCCACCTCCTCAAAAAAGGAACAAAACTAACATGTATCTCATGGAGAAATTTTAAGGATAAGATGAAATAATACTTGAAAAAGATTTTTACAAAGTAATAGCTATAAAAATACACAGTAAATTAGTAATTAGCTGTTGATTGTGGTAGGTAAATTAATGAATAAAAAGGGTAGGGTCTTATGAGGGAGTAGCAGAGACAGAGGCAGTCTAGATTGGCTTATAAAGAGAGAGAGGAGAGAGAGAGAGAGAGAGAGAGAGAGAGAGAGAGAGAGAGAGAGAGAGGGAGAGAGAGAGAGAGAGAGGGAGAAGAGGGAGGGAGAGAAACTCCTGGAAGAATTATTTAAGTGGAGACCCAAAGGATGTAAGGGTGAACACAGAAACAACGACAAAAGAATGATGATAGAAGCAGAGCAGAGGGGCCCCTGGGTAACGGGGCTGCCAGTTTTATCCAGGAGCAGAGGAGGGGGAGCCTGTCCTGTGTAGCTGCTATGGATGGAATAAAAGAAGCAAGTATGGGGTGGGTTGGAGAGGTGGAGGAGGGGCACTTCCTGTCCATCTGTTCCTCCCTTCTCATTTCCACTGACGCCATTCTAATTCAGGCTCTATTATCTTAGGCCTAAGCTATTTCAATGACTGGAATTATTCTTCCTGTCTGTACTCCCTTGCATCTTGTATCCTTTGTGCAAAATCCTGGCAGATTTAGGTCCTAAATCAATCCTTTGATCATGCCACTGCCCGGTCAGAGAACTTGCAAGGTTACCATTGTTTATCAGACAAAAATCTGAAATCCCAAAGCAAGCATACCTTAGCATTTCCAATGTATTTCCAATGTGGCTTCACCCTTTGTCTCACAACTTATTTTTCCTATCCCCCAAATTTTTGCTCTGTCCTCCTCTACCTGGAATGGCTCCTTCTTCTCCTTTGAGCCTAGTCTAGGCCTGTGCAAATACACGGTAGCTTTCAAGGTCTAGAGTAACTGTCTGCTTAGAAGTTATATTCTCTTCAAATCTATCTAATGTTCAGGTTATCCTTTACTATGATCTGAATGTTAGTTTCTCCCCAAAATTCACATATTGAAATTAAAACCCCCTGTATAATTAGGTTATGGGGCTAAAACCCACATGCATAATTAGTTCTTATCAAGGAAGGTCTAGAGAAGTAGCTGTGTCTCCTATCATGTCACCTTCTATAGACCATGAATAGGCCCTCACCAGACCCAGCATCCAACGGTGCCTTGATCCTACACTCTACAGCACCATCCAGTTATAGCCTACAGAGACAGAAACAACTTCCATGTATCAACTTTCTCTCTAAAAGCTAATTTCTTTTTTAAATTTAAAAACTAGGTGTTGGGGACATAGCTATCAGTACAGTCCTTGTCACACTAGCATGAGGACCTGAATTTGGATCCCAAGTACCCATGTCATATGCCAGATAGAGTGGCATGTGCCCCTGTATTCCTGAGCTGAGGAAGACAGAGGCAAGCAGATCCCTAGGGTTCACTGGCCAGCCAGTCTAGCTTGATTGGTGAGCTCCAGGCCAACTGGATACCCTGTCTCAAGGGAGGTTGTATGGCATTCCTGCAAAGGACACCTGAAGTTGTCCTCTGGCCTACATACACAGTCATGGCTGACACATACATGAACATGCATGCACATACAGAAGAAAAATAAAAACTATATGTGGAAAATATAAAAAAGTCATTCATGTTATATTGTTAAAAATTAAAGCATAAGACCATCATAAGAGGAGGAAAAGATCATGACATCAAAAGTAAAAGAGAGACTGATTGAGATGAGGAGGGGGTAAGATGGAGAATGGAGTTTCCAAGGGGTAAGTGGGGGAGGGAGGGTATTACCATAGGGTATTTTTTTTTTACAATAATGGAAGTTGTTAATACAAAAAAATTAATGAATTTTAAAAAAGAATTAAAATATTTTTCTCATTGTGTATGGGGAGGTTGAGAACTTAATTAATATGTACTTTCCATTATAATATTATGCCCATAAAAAGTCATTGAAAACATTGTTTTAAGGGCTGCATAATATTCAAAGGTAGGAATGTACCATAAAATAAGTTCACTAGGGAATGGTGGTTTCTCTATCCATAAAATGAGTCTATGAGAACATTGTGAGGATTAATGGGGCACATATTAAAGTATTTGCACCATTAATGAGGAGTATTAGATGCTTAGTAAGTGATTGTTATTTCTTTTCTCTTTCTGGAAAGTGTCCCCTAGATAATTTTCTCTCAGATGAGGACTACAATGTGGTACAGAAGGTATGGAAGCTCTTTTGTCTGCTCCTAAAAAACTGTCTTCAGTCTGCCTACAAAGCAAAGTTTTTTCATTATTTATACAAAACTTTTAGCCTTTGTAAACTATATCTAAAAATTAAAAAAAAAATTTGCACTGTTAGAAGTTTGTTGGATCAAAGAGACAGAAAGTTTTTTTAAGTCATGGTTAACAGGTGATGGAAAAACAAATTAATCTGTTTCTTTCTTTATTTTTATTTGAGAGAGAGGGGGAGGGAGACAGAGAGAGACAGAGAGAGAATGAGCACACTAGGGCCTCTTACCACTAAAAATGAACTCCAGATTCATGCACCACCTTGTGCATCTGGCTTACATGGGATCTGAAGAATCAAACCTAGGTCCTTAGGTTTCACCTTAATTGCTAAGCTATCTCTCCAGCTCCATGCTTCTTTTCCTGTGCCCCTTATTTCCACATATAATTGTGGCTTTCAACTTTTTGTTTGTGACAAGTAGAAGTATCATTTGGCTTAGTTTTTTCACATTATAACAAAGCTTCATAGTAAATGTTGTAGACATGGTCTTATTTTATCCTTTTTCTACCAATTTGATTGTAGGTCAAAGGACTTTCACCCTACTCTGTGTTTAAAGCCAATAAATCTTTGATAAGCTCACATAATAGTCATCTTTTACTAAGAAGTATGTGTTCAGTATTTTGAATGTTTCTTTAGGTTTATTTCCCTTTGTTCATGGCCTGCTTGTCTTTTTCAACATCCATGTGATTTTCTCTGTCTTTTATTTAAAAGTTTTATTTTTAACATTTTTGACATGTTCATATGTGTATGTGATGTACTTTGATCGTATTTTTCCTAATTACCTTTGTTTATCTCCCCCCCCCCCCTTAACACATTTCTTCCACACTAATCCTCATCTTGATTTCCTGCTTTCTTCTTAACCTATGGAGTTAAATTAGGGCTGCTTCCATGTGTGTGGGTGGAGTGTTGCTTTCTGTAAGAGGGGCAACTTACTGTCAACATAGCCATTGCATTCATGAACTATCCCACAGCTGCTGTGGTTTCCAGTGCAAGGCAGCCTGTAAATGTTTGCCCATTTGTGGTGAAAGGATATGTGAGAACCCAGACCTCCTAGCATACCTAATGGCAGATGATGGTTGCTACTTTCTATTTTTAAAGATGGGCAGTTCTTTATTTGAAGCGTTTCTCTAGCACCTGCAGTTGAGGAAGGCTTTCTATCTTCACTCTCTCTCTCCTGGTAAACTGTAGACTTTGCAGCGACCAGCGTCATGGAGTGCTCTACTGTGTGTCCACCCAAGCTAGACAGTCTCTTGCATGGAGACTGCTCTATTCAGTGTGTCAGTTACTTTTTCTTTGCTGTGTGAAAACACCTGACATAGACAACTTCAGAGAAGAATTTACTTTAATACATGGTTTCACAGTATTTAGTTCATAGTCTTGGCTCTGTTGATGCTAGCCTATGCTGAATCAGGACATCATTCCAGCTTGAGTATATGAAGTGGGGGGAGCTGCTTACCTCACAGAGGCAAGATGTGACTGGGGACCAGGTAAACAATGACCTATTCCTTCTAGCTATGTCCCACCTCTTAAAGTCTCCTGAACCTCTCTACACAGCACCTCCATCTGGGGATGGACATGAGCTTGTGGGAGAATTGCATATTCAAATCACAACATGTATAAATCCATTAATAATGACACTATTTTTCTCAGGCTATTTGAGAACACAGAATTTGGGATTCCATTAACTGGCTCTATGTTCCTGAACATGCTGTCTGTTCTTTACAGTCCCCAAAAGTTCTTATCATATAAGTAAAATAATTATTACCTTGTCTATGAACAAAAGAAGATAATACATATGAAAGGACTTAGAACATGGAACATAAACTATGCAAGGCATCTTCCTTTCTCTTTTGAGATGTCTCAATTCAATTTTTGAAAGTGCTCCTTGTTTCTATTCTGAGATTGAGTTCAGAAGAAAAAAAAAATGTAAGGAAATGCTATAAGAACAAGTGGAAAGATTAGAAAAAGGGTAGGGACATTGAGCTTTTCCCCAAACTTTTTTTTCTGATTTCCTTTTAGTAAATTTCATTAAGAAAGGGTTTCTATTTGGCAGATTGACAGATTACCTCCTTTCAGCCGCCCTGGTTCTCACTTGTGAGCTGTAAGTGAGAAGCAGGCATGAAGAGAATGAGAGGAGGTGTCAGAATCCCCCATGCTTGTCCTTTAAATTCAGGAATCAGGTTTCCCAGGCCCTGTTCTTTTAGGTGTAGACTTGAGTTTTCTTTTATCTATGAATTAATTACACCAGAGAGGCATCAAAGCAGGATAATTCAGAACACAGCTGCTTTAGTTGGTGGAGTTGTAAGGACAAAATAAAATAATTAATGTAAAGGAAGTCTTAGTAAGGCATCTGGTACAGGGTAAGCCCTTAAAATGCAATATTTATCATGATGAAAAAGATATTGATTGTTCAATAAAATGATCCACTAAAACAAAATGATGTATTTGTGCTATTAAAATTTGAGATGGGGTTGTTGTGGTTAGGACCCGGGGCTCACAGATGCCCAGCAAGTAATCTACTACAGAGTTATAATTCTAGGACATTTCTTAAAATAACATTGAAAATAAGAATTTGTCTGCATATTTTATAATTTGACACTGAATAAAGTTTTTCACTTATTTTTGCTTATGTACAATATTGTAGTTCCCTTCTTGTTGCTAGGACAAACAGCAGACCAGAAGCAGTTCATGCTTCATCATGGTGGAGGAAGCTGGCATATCTCAGCATACATCCATAGCAGAGAGACCACTGACACCACCACTTAGCACAGACATCCATAGCACAAGATGGCTGTCTCAATGCCTTTTGGGGCTGGACTCAAGATCTTCCACCAGTGACATACCTAGTCCAGAAGGGGTCTGCCTGATGAAGTAAGAAAGTAAGGAAGCTTCATCAAAAACATCTGAGTCTATGGGCCATTTACATTCAAGTCACCACATTCTGCCTATGGCCCCCCTAGGCTCATGTTCTGTCTCAAAATGCAAATTGTACTCGGTCCAACTTCTATAGTCTTCACTTACTTTAACACTGTTCAAAATCCAAAGTCTCACCTGAGATTCAAGACTGTCTCTTAACTGTGAGACACAGAAAACACAAGTTATGTATATACAACACATAATGGCACAGAGTAAACATTCCCACTGCAAAAAGAAGTTATATCAAGGAGCAACTGGACAAATGCAAAAAAAATCAATAACCGGCAAGCAAATACCAAACACATGCAATTTCAAGTTTAACATCCATAAACAGTGACCAGGTCTCTGGGTTTCCAATTCTACTCCTCCAGCTAGTTGCTCACAGCCCAGGAAAAACACCATCCTGTGCTGGCAGATCTCCATGGCAGCTGCTCCAGAGTCCCGCTGTATCCAAAACATCCTCAGGTCTACACTGCAAACCATGGCCTTAGTGAGTCTCCATACAGATATTTCAACCCTGCCTTGCACTGCCACATCTCAGTGGCTCCTGGAACTGGTTCATATTTATAGCTACAATGGCCTTACTAGGTCTCCAGGCAGATTTTTCAAACCTACTTCACAATGCTGCATCTCAGTGGCTCCTAGAACCATGGATACTTCATGACCCTCTTTCCTGCATTTTTCATGTTGCCAAAACCAGGACCAGGTATGGGGGGATAGCTACATTCTTAAATTCAGGGGGGAATAAAGCTTACCTCAATGAGCAAGATACTTCTTTAGAATTCTTCATTCAAGACTTCTCCTTGCACAAGTATTTGCATTCCTATTCATTTGGGCCTTGCATGGAAAAATTTTACCCTCAGGAATCTTTTCACTGGTCCCAATGCAGAATACTTTGCTCACCCTTCATGGTGACAATCTTCTCAACAACTGCAGCTTACCTAACCTAAAGCCAGTCCCTGTGCCTGTAATTTCAAAGTTGCTTAAGTTTTTCCTGTGACAAACTGTGCTTCTTTCATCTTTCTGTTCTAGACCTTCTGCTAAGCACACCAATCCATTACTTTCCAATTCAACTTTTTTCAAGCACTCAGGGTATTGTTGGAATGCAGCCTATTTTCCTTGTAGTAGCCCAGTTCCAACACAGTCCTTTCCTTTCCCTTTGAAAGTTCATAAGTGAAGCCTTCACAGTCCATAATTCTCTCTACATTTTGCATTTTCAAATTCTCACTACAGTAGCCAAAAACCTCTGCTTACAATACCACAAGACTTCTCCAGTTGAAAGTACCAAATCCTTCTACATTACTCTTGCAAACACATTTAAAAATACCCCAAACAACATGATTAGATTCATCACATTATTAGCCCCACTTTTCAATACAAAATTTCTGTTGTAGTTTACCTTTTTGTTTGGAACAAACACCAGAGCAGTAGCAGCTTATGGGAAATATAGTTCATTTCAGTCTTATAGAGCCCAGAGCAATCTCCATTATGGTGGAAGAACCTGGCACGCTTTATATATCTATAGAAGAGAGAGAATCCCACACCAGCAAGCACAAGCTGACTTAGGACACACCTACTAAGACTGGATTCAAAATCTGATCCACAGTGACATACTTCCACCAGCAGGTTTCCACCTGCTAAAGACTAAATAGGAAGCTTAATATTAATCCAAAAATACCTGAGGCTTTGTGGGGTCATGTACATTCCAACCATAACATACAACTATAGGAAATAAAATGTATTAGTTTTACTTTAAGATGTCATCCATTAAATTATTCAATTATCTATCTGTCAGACATCTATAAATAATTTTTCTATACTTACATATAAGTTGGAACATATTGAGAATTGTTGCAATCAGCTCTACTTGCTGGGATGAACATCCAGTCAGACACAACTTATCTGAGGATTGTAGATCTGGAAAGTTCCATCAATGGCAATAGACACTTTCATAGATCCCAGCAGAGAGAGAGAGAATAAAAACCCACCAAACAAGTAGAAAATATCAAAAGCAACAAGCACAGACAGCCAGAACTCAAACTGCATTCCCTGCACCTTTGGGCTGGAATTCAGATCCTTTCCAAGCATACTCCTTAGGGCTGGATCCCAGGATCCATCTCCAGTGACACTTCCTCTAGCCAGGCAGCTGGAGGCCCAAGTTACAAGTGTTAATAAAACGCCTGAGTCATTGGGGGGGCATATATGCAAACTATTACAAACCCTCTATCAGATGTTTACCCTGAAAATCTTTTGGGGGAAGATAGTGGAGTTATTCTGGCCATGGGTTTGAGCCTGGTTTATTAATAAGGGTGGTGTGAACCATAAAATATTTAGGCATCATTTTCCATTTTAAGAAAGGATTGGCATGAATCTCTGGCTATATCATGAGAACTTACAATCTTCAAACTATGAAAAAAGAGATTATAAGCCCACCTGTTATAATCTAGGCCTTGACTGTTCTCCAGTATTTATGTATTGAAGGCTTGGTCATGAGGTGCTGGTGCTATTGGGAGATGGAGGAAACTTTAGGAGGTGGGTCTAGATGGAGGAAGTAGGTCACTGGAGGTATGCTTTTGAAGGTCTTTTTTCTCCCTCTCCCTCCCTCCTTCCCTTTGTCACTCTCCCTCTTCCTCCATGTCATTCTTTCCAGCTCTGACAAGGTGACTAGATTTATTTCATTTCACCCTTCTGCCATTATATTCTGCCTCATCCTAGGCTAAGAAATGCCAGGACCAAGTGACCATGGAATGGATTTCTGAAACTGAGCAAAATCATCCTTCCTTTGCTTTTTATCAAGTTTGTCACAAAGATGGATGGCTACCACACAACTTTACTAACACAGTAATGCACAGTAATAAGAGAATAAAAGGACATTTAAACATTTCAATTTTAACTCTATGTCCCTCCAAGTCAAATCATTTTTTTATTTTATGAGTATGAAACTTTAAAATGCTTTTATAACCTTGTTCACTCTCTTTCTTGGGCTAAAAATCCCATGAAAATCTAATTTTTCCCCAGCATCAATATGTCTGTTGCTTTCTTTGAGAACTTCTAATTTAATTTACTTATCTCCTCTATCTTGCTTTTAATATTCTATAAGTCCCTCAAAACTGTTTATAATTTGATTTCCCCTCAGTGTGTATTTTTATGTTTGTTTAGAATAATTCATGTCATAGACCCATGTTTCAATGTCCCCTATTCCATTGACACTCTCTGGATCTCTCAATTTTTATTTTATTTTATTTTATTGAGATAGGGTTTCACTGCAGCCCAGGCTGACTTGGAATTAATTTATGTAGTCTCAGGATTGCCTTGAACTCACTCTGATCCCTCTACCTCTGCCTCTCGAGTGCTGGGATTAAAGGCATGTGCCACCACACTCAGCTCAGATATTAAAATTTTATCTAAATATCCAAATTTTATTAAGTCAGAGGCATTCCTGCAACTGAATGGGAATGTTCGTCCCATACAACCTAGTTTAGTCTTTCCCCCAAAATCTTTTAAAGGCAATTGGTTTGTCAAGAACTGTGCTGACAAAACAACAGAATACATAAAGAAATTACTCCTGTTAGATAACTCTTAGCATGGTCCAAGGAATTATGAATTCTCCTTAGGTCTTTATTGTCGGTACTTGCTAAAGAGCTAGTCAGCAAACCTGGAACGTGTGAATGTGTATGCAACTGTAAGTATGCACACACACAATTTCTGCATAAACTTTGATGGATGAATGCTAACTGGAGGAATAATCACATTTACTTCCTTGACCTCCTTGGTAAATCTTTATGTAAATTCTCACATAAAATGAATCTATTAGAGACCGGAAAACACACAGCCCTAATTATGGTCCTCAAATGTGGGCAATTTAGAACAAATAGTTAATTATAATCAGAAGCTTGAAGAGGTTTAGAGGCATATTATAAGCATAAACATTAAGTTTACAATGGGCAATAATCCTCAAGTCTTCTTGTCTTTTATTTCTTAATTTAGAATATCATGTTTTAATTCTTAGAGTGTAGTCTAAACATCTTCCTAGGAAATCCATCTGGGACAATTAACATTGCTTGACAACTTGACAGGATCTAGCATCACTGAGGAGACAAACCTCTAGGTTATATCTGTCAGGGAGTCTCTATCTTGGGTTGAGGTGGGAAGATCCACCTCAAGAGTGAGTGGCACCATTCCATGGGCTGGGGTCCTGCATTGAATAAAAATGATAAAGCGAGCTGAGCACCAGCATGAATTACTCTTTACTTTCCGACCGTGGATACAATGTGACCAGCTGTCTCAATCTCCTTCTGCCATGTCCCACCCTCAGAATGTGAGCCCAAACAAACCCTTCCTTCCTTCCTTAAGCTGTTTGTGTCAGGTATTTTTGTAATGGTGGCAAGAAAAGTAACTAATATGCCATCACACTTGGCACTGGACTCTTCCCCTACACCTGGCTCATTGCCACGCTTCTGCTCTCCGTCCTTCAGGTTGTCTTAGCCTATGCTGAGGGCGCATATGCCCCGGCAGCTCGATGTGGGCTCTGGTCCTCTGTTTGTACACCCAGGCTCGCATGAACTGAGTGGCTTATAGACAACAGAAATGCATTTCTCACAGCTTTGGAATCCAGGAAATTCCAGATCAAAATCCAGCAGATCCAATGTTGGATGAGGGCCTAGCTCTAGGGTGAAGATGGCTCTCCTCTCACTGTGTTCTCAAGTCGTGAGAAGAGAGAAGGAGCTCTTGGAGTCTCTTTGGTAAAAGCACTAATTCCTACAACTTCATCATTGAAATGCCACCCGGTAACACCATCATAGCAATCTTGGGGAAACACAGATGTTCAGTCAGTAGCAGGTCTTAGCATTACGTTACCTTTAGACAAGATATTAAGTCTTTGAGGCCTATTTTTAGTGATCAATGAAACAAATGTGTTGAATTTAATAATACCCTAAGCTTTCATCAGCTTGGTAATTCTGTGAGTTCTAAGTTGTTATATTGTAGTTATTAATATAATGCTTTATGCCTAAAAATTCTTAGGCTAGGCAGAAATTTACCGATAGATCATTTAATCAAATTGAGTAATTTTACATACTAGGAAACTGATAGATTAAATGACTAATTTTGTGTCAAGTAAGTTAGTGAGATATAGGACCTGACTTTGGGCTTCCTTATAAAAGGCAGGTCATTATAAAATATGTATCATTAGTCATTGACAAATCAAATGAATTATTTGGTAAGAGAAATGCCTGCAGGTATTAATTAAAATTAGATTTTTCTGTATTATGATCCTTTTCAAGAATGAAATTTTGTCATCCTCAAATTTCAAGTTATGTTACATTTCCTTAGTTCATTTTAAAATCTCCATGGAACATTTAATCCAATACTTGAATTTCTGAAGCTAGATCACATGCTAAACTTGGGTTTTGAGTAGAAAATATGGAGCTTTAATATTTCAACATTCTGTTGGCTGTGTGCTACAATATATTTATGGCCTTGGGTTATATACTACATTTTAAAAGCCAGGTTCAATCGCTTCCTTCAACATATTTCCTGGAATAGACAATATCCAGTTGTGCTTTGTAATTGGGATTAATTTTATGATTATTTCAATCATGTCTGACCTCATCTGCATTGTTCCCATCCTACTTGCACACTTTACTCCAGGTGCACATCACACCTGTGTTTTCACACTCCTCCCCCCTCCACAGAAATACCCCTCCTGCCTGCCTAGCCCTAGAGGTGAGTACAATGCAGAGGCATGGACAACGAACAAAGACACTCTGAAGATGAGGTGATGCGGGAACATCAGAAGCAGGGTGCCCTCGAGAGAGAAGTGAGAGCATGCTGTTGTGGCTTTGGGATGACTCTGCGTCTCCTCAGTGTGAGGGCTCTTGCTGGTGTTTTGCATTGTTACTGACACTGTTCCTTTTAGACCAATCTAAGCGCAAGGTGAGCTCCACTTACCAGACTTCTGGGATTCTTTCCCATAAAATGTGACATGTGCCAATATCCATGAGCAGAAATAAGGCCTTACACCAGAGAACCAGCAGTAGGATTTCCAAATCGAAATATAATTTCTTCTGCATGGAAAAGTATAACATCACGCCCATGCTACTTCTGGTTTCCACTCCTACCAATCTCCCCCGATGCCTCACTCTCCCTCACATCCCGGCTGCCATGTTTCTGTAGTAAGCCTCCATGTTTTTGTACTAAACCTCTCTGTTCCAGCCTCTTTGTAGTCTTCTTAGAAATCTGTTCATGGATTCCCCACATTTCTTGGACACTTCAGGTTTCCTTTAAGGATGTTTTTTTTTTTTTTTTCCTGCTTTGGTTTTTTCCTTGTCCACTTCTCAAATTATCTTTTATTATTTTTTCCCCTAAACTATTACCATCTAGCTTCTCTTTGTAATCTACGTGGTCTCTCTGGGGCATTCCTGCAACTCGATTTTGGATTGAGATTGAGAGTGCTCAGGGTGGTGTGGTTTGTAGAATCACCTATCTGCATGCTCTACTTTTACGATCATGCTGTACTTTGTTAGGTCCTTAACCTGAGTGGCTGGGATGGACATTCAAACCAGGCACAGTTCATAGGAGAAAGGGTTTATTTTGGCTTACATATCAAAGGGGAAGTTCCATCAATGGTGGGAGAAGTTGGCTCCCTTTCACAGATCTAAGGAGAGGGATACCATTAAACAGCCAGCACCACAGGCAAGCATACAGGGACAGCAAACTGCAAGGTCCCTTAGCAATCTGCAGGAACTCAGACAGAACTCAGAGTCTTGTGCATACTTTTGACCTGGAATTCAGACCTGCCCTAAGTAACACCTTAGGGCTGGACCCCAGGATATGTCCCCAGTGCTAGCTCCTCCAGACAGGCAGCTGGAGACAAGTTTTAATAAAATACCTGAGTCTTTTGGGGGACAGACATTCAGACTACCACATTATGCCTTCAGATAATTCTGATATGCTATTTATCTCTTACTTTCAGGGAATATATATATATATATAGATATAGATATAGATATAGATATAGATATAGATATAGATATAGATATAGATATAGATATAGATATAGATATAGATGTAGATATATATATATATGTTTGAAGCACCACACATTTGTCTTCCTATTTATCAAGCTTATGAGCAATACCTTTAGGACCCAGTGATATTTTCTGCTTCAAATTTGGTTTCTTTTTTTTTTTCTTTCATGCCTCAGTAGTAACAGGATCCTTCTGTCTTCACATTCCAAACAATCCAACATGTTCTATGACCCAATGAATGATTGAAAACTGTCAGAAATATAGCTTCTATCACTCTACCACCATGCCCACCTCCCTAACCCCAACTATTCTTACGTTTTATTCAGTACTTTTGTGGGAAGTATACTTACATCCCCCTTCAATTTCCAACCCTAGTTTGCTGTCTGTACTGGTGATTCTCAATGTGTGGTTACAGAGCAGCTCCATTACCATCATATAGGAGGAGCTTTGACAAACGCACACCCTCCAGCCCTAATGTACCCTGTGTGCCCTAATGGACCCTGCAGAGAGCTTACCTGGCCAACAACATACCAGACAGTCAGCAACCTCACCCGAGTCAGTTCATACTTCTGCTGAAGTCTGGTCCTTTGTCTAGCACATAGCCTTTCTGCCGTTCATACTCTTCCTCTTCACCTGGCGACTCCAGCCTTTACTTTTGCTCGTGTAATCTGCTTCGATGCCACCTCTCCTGCAGAGCCTCCCCCAACACCCACAATGTCTCTCTGTTTTATTCTTTTTCGGGTGGGGGGCTTCTTTATTATAGTTGTTGGCTCAGGGATTCCATAATCCCTGGGAACTTTGGGTGTTTGATAGTTAGTTACCTATTAGAGTTCTTGACGATAATTGAGGATAAACCCTTCCTTCAAAATCACCAGCTTGTAAAATCAGGCACTGAAATGTCAGCACTCAGAGATCAATACAATGGTATCTGAGTTGTATCTCTGGCCCTGGGTAGAGCCATGGCATTCTGAACCATCATATGGAAGGTCATGTGGTTAATAGCCTCTTGGCCACTTTCTAGCAAAGAACAAAGCCTTCTCCCTTACAAGTTAGTCCACAAGCCTGTCAACCACCCAGACAGGAAAACACCCTTCAGGTGAAGTTTCCCATTCTAGATACTTTAGAAGTAGTACAGAGCCTAGATAATCATGTGGGAGGCACAATTGTCCCTTTTGCCATTGTCCACTCTTGCCCCTTCAAATCGATTCACGTAACTCTGTAATAAACTGCAGCTATCCTCTGTACTACACTGTGTCTCATCTGAAGTCTTCGATGGGTATCACAGGGGTGGGAGAGCTGATGGAGGCCAGAAAAATGTCACCGTGACATGGGGATTTGTTTGGATCATTCACTAATGTACTCACTAATATTTTATTTCACTACATAGGACTGTCCCAGGGTGGATGGACACACACACACACACACACGCACACGCACACTGCTCTGGGTAAATGATTTAGATTCAAGTTATAGGTTGTTTCTACCCTGGTCTAACTGACCATCTCTCTTCTGGTTCTCCTAACTCTCCCTTCCTCTGTCACACTGTGAAGTTGGCAACCTGGGTGCGATTATCAGGGAATCGTTATTATACTTTCCTCCTCTGTCACAGTATACACAGTAAGACTTTTCCTGAAGAAAAGGCAGTTGAAAAAGTCATGTTCATACCTTTTGTGGCCACATTTTCATCAACCTCCAGAGGTCTAGTAATTCAGTTTGACAGAAGAGCTCCCTGTCAGCTACCTTCCTCCATTGTTTGCAAAGGCCCTTCAAAATAAGTGGACAATTGCTGACCAGGAATTTGCATAATGGCTTTCTTTTGTTGCCTTTGTTCTTTTGTGACTCCAACTAATTGCCTGAGAACGGCCATTGCTACTCTGAACTTCTGATAGGAACTCCGTACTGATATGTAAAACTTAGGTAAGTGGCTTTTTCAAAGCATAAAGCATAATTTATTGGGTGCTTTAATTTTTCACAATATCAGATGAGGAGCTGAAGCCCTGCGGCCATATAGAATGAGTGACTTCTCTACTTTTTCTTTTTTTCTGAGAAGAGGCTGGGGAAACTTTTTTTTCCCCCTACAGTATTTACAGAAGCACTCTCATGGAGATAGCTGTACACAGGGGGACTCCTTGTCCCCAAGATGATGCTATTCTGAAGTTCTGTGGTGTTGTCACATAATTCAGGACCTGCCATGGCACTGGGACATAGTGCTGCAGTCACTTTCCTGTTTCGAAACACTTGACCAAAAGCAGCTCAGGGGAGGAAAGGGCTTGTTTCAATTTACTATTTGAGGGGAAGCTTAATCATGGCAGGGAAATCATTAACAGGCCTGAGCAAGAAGCCTGGACCACCTGTCCGCATTATCATGAAGGAAGTAGTCTCCATACTGGGCTTGGAGTTGAAACATATTACTCCAAAGCCCACTTCCTATGGCACACTTCCTCCAGCAAGGCTCCACCTCCCAAATGACCCACAGTTTCCCAAACTGCCACCTGGGGAAGGAGAACTCAAAGGGCATGAGCCTATGTGGGGCGTTTCATTCAAACCACCAATTGTGGTCATTGAGGGGTTGACAACCTCCTCACCTGCCCCTGCCACTCCAAGACCTTAACGAAATTACCCGCTCCCCTTCCCTGATCTATCATGGTTCTTGGTTTCCAGTCCTTTCCATCCTGGATTCTCCACAGCTTCTCTTACCCTCAGTGTAGTAGAATCCCTCACCAGCCTTTGTAAGGAAGTCAGTTCCTGTATAGAGCTTTGTTTTATAAAATAGAGAAAACGGTTTATCATAATGATACATGTTCTAATCTATAACTTTTACTCACTGTAAGTTGGTGTGGTCCTGAAAGAAAAACACAATGCAACAATCATCTTTTTCCTGAAATTCTCTATGCCCACAGGAATTAGAAGCAGGGCTTTGAAGAGATACTTGCATACTCAGGTTCATTGCAGCATGATTCACCTGATAATAGCAACTTAAGAAGGGAAGGGGTGGCTCACAGTTTGAGGGTTCTCATCATGGTGGTGGTGGGGGGCATAGCAGCAGGAATGAGGGAGCTGGTCACGTTGAATCCACAGCCTGGAAGTAGAGACTGATTAATGCTAGTGCTCAGCTCACCTTCTCCTTTCTATTCAGTCCATGGAATAGTACAACTCACAAGGAGCAACCACAATGTATGCCCATAAACAAATGTATAAAGAAAATATAGTAAAAGGGAAGGCCCCATTAAGACATACCTTATGTTAGGAACAAACTTGAGGGCATTGTACTCAATGAACCAGACAAGTCAAAATTCACATTGGCGGAAGTGACACCAAATTGACGAGAAAGTAGAATAGGATTATTAGAGGTTAAAAAAGGTATGGGGGGATGAGTAAGAAAAAGGGGAGGTGCAGTTGATGAGTGAACACCTTGCCCACAGGGAGAGGACAGAGTGAGCTATTAACACTTAGTAGGGCTACCTTAATAAATTTCCCAGTGGCATACCTCCTCTACCAACACTACACCTCCCAAATGCTCCATGATTCTCCCAAACGGCCACTAGCTGGAGAGCCAGTATTCAAAGCGCATGCCTTTGTGGGACATTTCATTCAAACTACCAACACAGGCAAAGCTGAAAGTGGGATGGTGCTTGCTTGCCAGGGGTAGGAGAAGGGTGGTGGTGGTGGTGGGGGAAAAGGTTCATAGTGGGTAGAGAGTTTTGGGTGCACAAGATAAATAAAGAAGTAAATGTAAGAGAATAATGAATTTGTAAGCCTCAAAATATTTGAAATCTGAGGTGTGGGTAACCATTCATCCATAACACTCAATGTGTATTTTGTTTTGGTTGCATCATATTATAAAAAGTAAAGGTCTAGAGAGATAGCTTAGAGGCTAACACACTGGCCTGCAAAGCCAAAGTACCCAGGTTCCATTCCCCAGGACCCACGTAAGCCAGATGCACAAGGTGGTGCACATGTCTGGAATTCATTTGCAGTGGCTGGCCCTGGTGTGCCCATTCTCTCTCTGTCTCTCTTTCTGCCTCGTTCTCTCTCTCTCTCTCTCTCTCTCTCTCTCTCTCTCTCTCTCTTCTTTCTCCAATAAACAAAATTTAAAAAATTTAAAAAAGTAAAATCCTAGTGTTCTCTCTCTTTCTTCCTCTCCCCTTTCTTCCTGCCTCTTTCTCCCCTTCTCACTCCCACTTTCTCTCTTTACTCCTTCCCCTCCTTCTCTTTTCCCCTCCTCTTCTTCTTTCTCCTCCTTCAGAGCTTGCCATATAATTCTAGGCTATTCACCAATCAAAACCTCTCAAGAATTAACTAAAAAAGTTAAGATTGAATATAATAAATTAAGTTCAACCTTGCTGATATGTTAAAAATGTGCCTGTGATATATTTACTAGGATTTTTGTCAGATATTCCTTTTAGCAGTAAGAAAAATGTTTGTGAAAGGCGACATTTCGTAACCCTTGCATATATAGAGCTCATTTCCACAGAACCCCGTTGCTTGGGTGAACCAGCTTGCAAACCACTACTATCTTCTGCAGACCTGATTCCCATTGCAGTCCATCCACTCTCCACATATCTGCTGGCCTGTCTTTGTCAAGCACATGGATGACTTTGACATTTCCCAGCAGTGTGGCGTTCAGTCCCAGCCGTCCCTGAGTAGTAGTGGAAATCACAACCTCAGGATCTTTCCCACACCAAATGAAGCAGACTTCTTGGGATGGGTACTCAGTCTATTGTTAAAACTCTCCAAGTGTGATATATAGCCAGAATCAGAAACAGCCAACTTAGAGGAAGATGCTTTTAACTTGACATGCAGACTCTTGGGGTGGCATCTTCATGCTTTAGTGTGGCTCCACACTCCAGACCCAGTAAGGGTCCCCAAGGTCCTGGGCGCCAACCTCTTCCTCCTCCTGCTCAGGATATTGCCTCTGGGTCTGGTCTCTTCTGTTCTAATTCCTAACTAACCGAAAGGCCACCTTGACTCTACAACCAAATATCACCAGTTTCTTGTTGGCCCCTCTTTCCTCTCTCTCTTCTTCTCTCTTCTGATTAACAAAGCAATTGTAATCCCAGCATTTCCTCCACATCTCTCTCATTATTGATGTATAGCTCCAAGATAATTTTCTTTACCAGAATGATCAAATAAATGAAAGTGAGGTAAACAAATGAATGGATAAAACAGAATATCTGCCAGAATTCTTGGGAGAATGGAACCCTACCTTGGCATGGAAAGTCATATTTTGGGGTTACTTTACAGACTTCAGTTTTAAAGACAAGGTCGGTGTAGCCCATTCTGGTTTCCAGCTTGCTATTTAGCTGAGGGTGACCTTGAACCTCTGAAGGTCCCCTAGAGTGCTGGGATTACAGGTGTGTAATCCCTCCTCCTAGCTAATACGGTGCTGGGGGTGGAACACAGTGCTTTGGGATGGTGGGTACATACCAGGAGCTACATGCCAGCATTAGACTTTCATAATCTGTAATTTACAGCTCATAAAACTGCTCTTTTGCCTGGCTGGAATCAAATCCAGAGCCTGTATAAATCCTATTCATGGAACTATTCTCCAGGTTTGGTGATGCAGTTGTAGGAAAAGGGGGTTGGTGTTAAAATCTAATGAGAAACTGAATGTTTGTTTTCTTGCCTTTGTCTTGCATTGCCCCAATTTTGACAGTTAAATTGCCCTGTACAAATTTCTAACATCTGAGTTTGCTTTTATGATTCTTCCTTCTCCTCCAACATTTCACCACCTGGAGGAGTCCAGCCGACAGAAAGGAAGGAGTTGCAGATGAGACCAAAAACAGGGCCAGCTTTCACTAATGTAGCTCCCTCGGTCAGAAGGAAAGATGACAGTCAGCCCCTGCCTTTGCTCATGACTATGTCTACCACCACCCACGGCAGGCTGGAAAAGGACCTGGGAGCGGCACCATATTACAGGACATTTGTGAGAAATTACTGTCACAGCGGGACTCGAGCGCCTCCAGGAATTCTTGGCGTTTACCTGCAGTGCACGGGGAAGGCTGTGTTTGCTTTTCATCACTGCGTCACGGTGGAAGTGACAGTGTGCCTTTGTCCCCTCTCTCACGCTCTGCATGCCAAGCTCCCCCCAGTCGAAACTCTCCCTTGGATTCTTCTGCAGGCCTGCCTGGGCAAACACACTGTTGTGTACTGACACTTTGAAGCGACTCTACTTCTCCCAGTGGTCCTGTGCTGTGGGTCCTTTCTCAAAGTGAAGAGATCAGCAGTAAGCTAGCAGCTAGATGTTAATGGTGGGTTATGGAGCCGCCCATTATGTATCTTTGTAGTATTAACATCACAATCAACATACCATTCAGAGTGGTCTGCCACTAAAATTGATTTGGCGAGGCAATGATTTCCAAGTGGCTAAGGAGCAAGTTATGATGCAATAAAAGTCTGCTGTGGGCAGGAGGCACCAGAACATTGTTGGTGACAGGCTGCTTTAGGAGGCCTGTGTATGGCAGGTAGCTTGAAACTGCAAGTCTTGCCAGTTGTGTGGCATCTGCTGGACCATGACACTTGGGGCACTGTGGAGATGGAGAGTCTAGACAGAGTCCCCACTGGCTGTTTTCTCTTTTTCCAAGCCTTATGCCTTCTAGAAACCTTGCTGCTAAGCAAAGAAAGAGATGGATTAACTTGAAGAGGGTTTCTAATAACTCCTACCACTTGGTTTGGGGACAAATTCATAGGATTGGTTCGAGAAACAGACTTAGTGCCTGGTACAACATTGGAAGCTTTGCTTTATAGATATATGAAAGCTGTTTTGAATCCTGTTTTTTTTTTTTGGCTATTTGTTTCACCCTGTCTTTCAATCAACATGGGGAGATTTTAATAATTCCCAGGGTGGTCATCAAGGGGTTGTGAAGGTAGAGGCTGAGAGAAGACCATGGGAACTTCTGTTGAATCTTTCTTAATACTTGTTTATTTATTTGCTTGTTTGCTTCTGATGAGTCAGGCTGCATGCACCATGACCAGAGGAGCAAGTAGAATAGACATGGAAAAGAGTATGGTCTTTGGAGTTACACAAGCTTGAGTTTGTATCTCAACTCTCATATGAAAAAAGTTTTGGGACTGGGTATGTAGCTTAGTTGATAGAGTGCTTGTCTAGCATATAAGAAGCCTCAGGTTTTACCCTCAGCACCGCATAAAAACAAACAAACAGGCATTGTGGTGTACACCCTATCCTCAGCACTTGCGTGATGGAGGCAAAAGATCAGGGATTCAAGTTCATTTGTGGTTACATGGGGAGCAGGAGGACAGACTGGACTGTGTGAGACCCTGTCTCAAAAACAGTAGTCATTCTGAATTTGCTTCCTCATTTGAAAAGGTGGGAAAAAAATGTTTTTGCCGAACTGTAGTCCAGCTAGATAGTGTGGGTAAAGGCCTGGAGAAAGCCAGTACACAATCAACAGTATTTGTTCTCATGATAAGCTGTGCTGCGTCAAGGAAAGGTCATTAAAATTGAAAATAGGTCAGCTGACCCTGGATGTGGGGACCCTCTGGGGAATTTCAGAAACTTATTTCGGGAAGTTAACATGTCCAAGGAATTAGGATTGAGCGTTGCGGTGGGAGGTTAGAGTCTCCATGTCCATGGGAATGAGTTGAAGTTCAAAGGTGGCAAGAGCTGACAAAGGGTGGGGTGGGAGGTGAGTTCAGACACACTCAGGTCACCACTCTTCTCTGCAGTGCTCCTGAGGTGAACTGAAGACCCACTGTCTCGATCACCCAGAGTAGAGTCCAGCTGGTCTTCTATACGGTGGCCAGCGAGGACCATTTGTTTTCTGTCTTCACATTGAAATGGGAATAAAAAGACCCATTTTTTTTTTTTTACCATAAAAGCTAAGTACAGAAAGGACATAGGGCTCCCCAAGGAGGTGAGCAGAGCAAGCGGAGCTGTGCTTCTGAGACTCAGGGCACTATGACCCATTCATCAGCTCAGGTTAATCCTTTCACCTCCTGAGACTTAGTTGCTGAAAACTTAAATCAAGCATAATAACACTGGAGTGCCTGGTATACAGATGTTATGAGGTACAAAGTCAAAGAGATAAAATAGACGATAAAGCACCCTGGAAACTGCAAACCATCACGAGAAAATGTGAAGGAATCTTAATGTGCCCAAACACTTCTGTTCGCTGTGATATCAATCTCAGACTCGACAGCCTCGTCACATTGATGTATTGATTTTTGTTTCTTCTTGCAAATATATCGCCATGAAGATACAGAATAAGGAGACATGAGTAAGTGAATATTAGAGGAGACAATTGTATTTGCTACTCTACATTAGCCTAATAAATAACTCTATTAGCCATATGCCCTTGGAAATGAGCGATGCCATCCTGATTCCATGAGAGAAGGTAGAAAAGAATGAAATCGCTCCAATGCTACTGAGACAAGACCGTGCATTATATACTTTCCTGTGCAAATATGAGTCTCTGTCAGTATAATTCATTTGTTTATTCCTCCATTTCATTTGTTTCAAGGCGCTTTTTTATGTGTTAACATCCCTCTTTTATATCTGTATTCATAAATAATGCCTATATGTTGACAGCTTTCAAATTGAATTCCCTAGCTGTAACCGCCTCCTTCGGTTCCTGACTCATCCACCTACAAGCCATCTCTACTTGACTGTCTGAAAGGCCACCTCACATCCAACACCCCCAGGAACCAGATCCTAATTTCCTGCCATCTCCTGAAACATCCTCTTCCTCCTCTATCTCATACGATGGCTTTTTCTATTGCTTTGATCTCAATCTTGGGGCACAAGGTCCTAAGAGCCTGTATGCTACCTCTCACTTTATCTATCAATATTCTTCCCTGACTTTGGAGTCAGTGCCCCCTCTCACATTCAAACATGCCCAGATTCATGGGTAGGTAAGGAGGATGTCCTGGAAGGAGAGCATGGCATCTTCTTATTCATGGGTCTCAAAGGCCTTGGCACATGTGGAGTTTCAGTGACTCTGTGGGAAGGAGGAGATGATTTCTTTGACACAGGTTTAGGTGAGGATGACTGTCCTCACCTGTCAAAGATGTGGATGTCATCCAATAAACAAAGGTAGCCAATGAAGAATTTTGAGTCAAAGAATGGTATGATCAGGGGTTTTCATCTAGAATTTAAGGTACAAGTTATACTTTAAGTAGTAATGTGGACTTCCGGGAGGATCGGGCCATGTCAGGGAGAGGGGAAAAGCCCAGTTAACAGTGGATGTTATTTAGGCAGCAGGACAAGCCATAGTGTAAAGTATTAACTATTAGGGGTGCTGGAGGAATGTTAGGGAGTGTGTGAGTGGGTGTACGAGGGAGTGAGGGAGCGAGTGAATGAAAGAGAGACAGAGGGATAGAGAGTGCATTCATTGGCTAAAACCAATTGTTTATTACCAGAACTTTCAGGCTAGTTGTAGTGAGAGAATTCAGATCAGCGACTTGAAAAAATACTTAGAAATAAGTTTAGGAAGCTCAAATGATTCAGTGGGAAAGGAGACTCGTCAAGGCTGAACCATGCATTTTGATACAGCATGACTCCTCAGCATATTTAATTGAAAATTCGGGAGAGATTTCATTTTCTTCTGTCTGTAGGAGGACCTGAGTCAGGTGATATATGACTTCTAACTGGTGTGCTTATTTTACTGGACACTTTTTTCGTTTTTGGTACTTGTTCCCAGGTGTATCATTTTCCATTTCACACATCATAAATATGTACATAAATATTTTAAAAGTTTCCGTTTCTTCAGATGGAATAGGTGCCATCAGTGGATAATAGCTCTGACTGAAAAGTACCCAGGTAATAAATTACTCTGGCTTTCAAGTCTGAATTAACCTAAAAACTCGGGGATAGCCAGCAGGGAGAGTAAGGACTTCAGAGATGACCTGCACACTCACTCCACGACCAGAGTCATCATCTCCTCCTCCTCTGACTTCGGCTTCTTCTTCCTGAGACAGGGTGCTCCTGTGTAGCCCAGGCCAGCCTGAAACCCACTGTGCAGGCCAGGCAGGCCAGCTGGTCTCCAACTCACAGCAAATCCTCTTGTCTCAGTTACCCAAGTGTTAGAATTGTAAGTGTGAGCCACTACCTTTGGCCCACTTTATTTTAAAGACAAAGAAATTAGGTGGGAAAGGGACTTGCCAGGTCTCCTACATCTGGTGACTAAGATATTTGGAATGTACAAATGGTGTTTTCTGAGACTGTGTTGCAATAAAGATAACATACACAAAAAGACCATTGGCGGGCTTTAGAGGCCACAAGAGCATCGCGGTTACCAAGGACCATCGTAAAATCCATCAGAGTCCAAAACCACCTCCCTCCCACAATGCTAATGTTGATGAGTTGGGTTCCATACCTGGTGGATGGTTTACATGGAATAAAAACATCAATGCAATCAATTTATTGAAATGTCATGTCTTGCCATTTGACAAAGTCTATTTCACCAAGTGGAAGATGTTCATAGACCATCAGAGGGCCTTTCATGCCTGATACTCACTTCACATGCTAATTACAAATCCAGCTGGTAGCTTAAAGCAAACTCTCCTAATTTTGATGCATTTTACATATGCACAATTCCTTAAGAGTGTGTGAGATCAACATAAGTTCTGAGTGGTGTCTTTGTGTTCCAAGCCTCTGAATCCCAAGCGGTATGTTGCTTGGGGGAATTCTTACATTCTGTAATTTGAAACAAAATATAGTCATCCTGCCTTCAGAAACTTTGCCCCAGGGCTCAAGGTAAGAAAATATATAGGATGGAGCCTAAGCTTGACTTGTAGCTTGTGAGATTTCACATAATTCAGACTGTCCCTAAATACTGCCAGGGAAGTTAAGAAAGAAAAAATTCTGTGGCAAACAATGCATACCGCTGCCAGGTGGGCAGTTGAGGTGGGGAGTGGACACTCTTGTAGTCTTGCCTGGAAAGATATCCACTTAAAATGTGCTGTGTCAAACATTGCATAGGGATGAGATAAAACTTCAGAAATCATCAAAACTAGTCATGTTTTCCCCAGTGCAGAATGCTGTTTTATATAGAAGCTCCAACTACAAAGACGTGAAGACAGAGCTGCTCTGAACGAAGGTGGAGGGGTGGGGGGAAGCTAGGCCAAGTCTTCCCAAGCTGCCAGCCTGCCCACTCACTACTCTTCATCAAAACACACCACTTCCCAGGACAGCGCAGCTGGGAGGCGACAGCCCTACATTTGAAGAGCAGTGACCATGGACAAGACATGAAGCGTGTGCCAACAGCAGAGAAAGAAAGGCTGGGGCCTCAGGTCCTGCTAGAGCCCAGACACTGGGCCCTGCTGCCTCTCACTCCTTGATGGAGCTAGGAGAGGGTGGCATACCCGTAGCAGGCCGGAACCAGGAAGCGAGAGGAGTGTCTGTGTCATGGACAGCAACTGGCTTTGAGGTGGTTTCATTAATGGGATATTGGTCCAAAACCAAGAAGGGTGTTCCTTTCCTCTAGAAAGTTCTGAGCCCAAGGACACAGGGAATATGTCTGAGGTGGAGAATAACCTCCAAAATTTTAAGACCTTGAAGCTCACTGAGTGGAGTATTTTTCTCTAAAAAAAAAAAATAATAATAATAAGATAGCATGAGCTCCAAAGAATGATGCAATCTGATATGAATTTACCATGATGCTGGCATCAGGAAGTATGAGGGGAGGCATTCTTGTGGTCTTGCATGGGAAGGTACAAACTTGAATGAGGTTATTAGAAAGAGTTGCATAAGGATGAAATAGAAATCATCTAATTCAGAAAGTTTTAGAAAAAAAAAATTAGTGACACACACTTTTCTTTGGGTTTGTGTATGTGTGGAGGGAAGGGCTGGGTACATGTGTGTGTGGTGCACATGTATATGTGTGTGAGTGAATTTAGTAGCCAGAGGTTTCTACCAGACATTCTCCTCAGTCATCTCCACTTTATTTGGTGGGGCAGGGTTTTGCACGGAGCCCAGAGCTTACCAAGTCTAGCTAGGCAGATTGCCCTAAGTGTTCCTTGTCTCTGCCTTCTGAGCACTGGCATAACAGACAGTTATGTGTCTGCTGTGCCTGCCTGACATTTTACATGGGTGCTGGGAGTCTAAACTCAGGTTGAAACTTCATGCTTGAGTATGAAGAGCTTTTCCCATGCAGCCACTACAGCTCCAGGTAGAAGCCCTTCTTCAAACACAGCCTGGTGAAGTGCTCAAGGAGACCCGTGAAACTTCACAGCTGCATGACTCTGTGTGGACTACAGAACTATGCTGCACCTTAATGTCAACTACAGATGGTAGTGATAGCAATGTCTACTTCCTTGTGTTTGGGGATTTAACAAGATAATTCACCCAAAACTTGAGATGACTAGCTCAGAGAAGGGTTTCAAGAAATGACAACCACTGGGCCTGAGAGATGGCTTAGTGGTTAAGGCACTTGCCTACAAAACCTAAGGACCCGTGTTCAACTCCCTAGTACCCACATAAGTCAGATGCAGAAGGTAACACATGGGTCTGGAGTTTGTTTGCAGTGATTAGAGGCCCTGGCATACCCGTTCTCCCTCTTTGTCTATCTTCCTCCCTCTATCTCTCTCTTCCTCTCTCCTTTAAAATAAATAAATAACTAAATAAAATATAGAAATGACAATTATTATTTTGTCCAACTGATGGGAAAATGAGTGATATTTTCTGTTAATTGTTCAGCAAATTTTTCATGTAAATGTTATATGCTATGTTACAGAAAATGATAATGTCTTAGATAAAGTCAAAGAAAATAGTATCCATTTTTAAAAACCAACAATTAAAAATTGTTGAAAAGCTCCTCTTTTTCTTGACTTTAAGAGAAACTTATCATTGATTCAACTTTTAAAAATATTTTTGTTTATTTGCAAGGGGAGAGAGGTAGTGAGAGAATGATTGGGCATACCAGGGCCTCTTACCACTGCAGAAAAACTCCAGATACATGTACCCCTTGCTGCATCTGGCTGTATGCAGGTACTGGGGAATGAAACCCAGCCAAACAGGCTTTTCAAGCAAGCACCTTAACCAGTGAGCAATATCTCTAACCATGTGGTTCAATTTTTGAATGCAATGCTGTTTATGAAAACCAGGAATAGGAAAGATGTGCTGACAGAGTGGTTTCATCTGTTCATGTAAATGTTCACTTTCCTTTTACTCTTTTCAACTCATATTTGCCATGATGGACTTCTAGCATCAAATCAGGGTCGGGGAGTATAAGAGGAAGAAGGATGAGGGTGATTAGGTGTAAATCTTTGATTCTGCCTTTCCAAGTCTTAAGAGAACAGAACTTTAATCTCATGCTAACCTCCTCACTGTCAAACTTCTGGACCAGTAAATTTTAGCACATTGATATATGCAGAGATCAGGGTTGATCTTGTCTCTTTGTAGGTATAGACCAGGCTGTGGTATAGAGGAAGTTGTGAGTATAGACAAGGTTGAAGATGTAAGATGTCCATCTTATGATGGACAGTTTAAAATGTGACAGTCTCTAGGGATTGGCAGTATGGATTTAGAGGAAGTCCATCACCCATGGACTGTCACTACATGGGTCCTGTCACTACAGGCAACTCACCTTCAATAACTTGTGCAACGATGGCCCTAGGCCTGAGTTATAAAGTTTCTAGGCTGGGTGAGCCACTGCCCTTCCGTAGAGCCTCCTGTGAGGAGATTCTATCCAGGCTCAGGGTGAAGGGCAGCTGTGGTCTGGTCCCTGGAACCTGCTAGTCTGGAGCTCTAGCCATCTATAAGAATGAGGAGGGAGGAGGTAGAGAGAGCCTCCAGCTGGACTAGCACAAGCTGCAGTGTTTGTGGGCCCAGGCAGAATCAACCCGGCTAGCAAAACAGGCTGACTTTCTAAGGCACTGAGTGAAAAGTCTGGAAATGGGCAATTTACCTACTGGGAGTTGGAAGGTAGAAAGTGAGCTACCAGAAGTATGAAGTAAAATATCCTTATATTTGTACTCTAAAGAGCATGTGTTTTAAATAACTTTCTTTCTTTTCTTTAAGTAAACTTACCTTCTTTTTGCTAAAGGGTCCCTTTAAATGCTATAGAAAATGGCTTAAAAAAAAAACAAACCCTAATAAGTATTTAGCATTTTGTTTGATCCCAAAGGGAACGATTTAATTCACATAGGATCTGTAAAACCATTTAACCATTGTGACCTGAATGTTTATCAGGGGATAATCCCACTGTATGCACTGTCCTTGCTACATGCTTTTCATCCATTATCTCATAAACTATACACAATCGTCTTTTGAATTGATTTTCATGTTTTCCATGGGGAGCCGAGAGTCAGACCCACAGTAGTTGTCAAAGGTCCTGTATTTGGTATGTGGCTGAATCTTAGTAAATCAAGTATGAAAGGAAGGTGGTAACAGTCACCTCCCTTGGTAGCATGAGGAGTACATGTACATATATACATATATCTATAGAGGCAATATAACATACATAAACATGGGCTGGAGAGATGGCTTAGCAGTTAAGGTGCTTGCCTGAGAAGCCTAAGGATCTAGGTTCAATCTCATAGGATCCACATCAGCCAGATGTACAAAGGAGCACATGCATCTGGAGTTCATGTACAGTGGCTAGAGGTCCCGTATGCCTGCTTACTCCCTCTCTCTCCCTTCCCCTCCCCCTCCCAAATAAGTAAATAAATAAATAAATTAAGAAATGTATACACCTATACATGGCAGCTATTGATGTAGAGAAAAATGAAATACAAATGATATATTTGTATATATCTCTTCATATATGTGTGGAGCATAAGAAACATTTGACAAATGGAGTCTGCGGACCTAAGAAAGGTAAGAAATAAAATCAAGAAATGTTCTCTGAGGCTTGCTGACACACTCTTAGGAGAAAGTCCTAACGATCGTCACCACCTTGCAGCTCAAAGTTTCCTGAAAACTGTGTGTTAATTGAATTATTCGCAGATCAGACTTTCCTATGTTGCCTTCAGCAGTGGTGACAGGACATTTTCTCTCTCTCTCTCAGCTCATAGATAGAACAAGATGTTTTGCCCATGAATAACTCTCCCTGCCAGGCCATGACCATGTTGAAGATAAAGACTGATCAGGCCAACTTTATGTCCATGGGCCTGGCTCAGAACCAGATACAGAATAGGTGCTTTGTCCATTGACATCTTTGTGACCTCAGGCCTGGACACTTCCAGCAGTATTCCAACTCTAGGAAAGAAGGTCAACCTACTGAATTCTGTTCAGGAATTGTGAAAAACTGTTGGACCTACAGGGGTCCTTCTGCCACCCTCTGCCCTCTAGCATTTTTTCCAGCCAGAGAGAAGTTTAGTTTACCTCTTCTCTGCTGGAGATTTGATTAGGGGTTTATCTATTAAAGGTGGATACATGTGAATACATAATACATAAGGAAGACTTTTCTCAGAATATATATAAAAACTAAGGTTAGTTAGCAACTATCTGGTAACATAGGGGAAGAGACTGCGCCCACTCTTACCATTGTCATACAATGAATGTCGCTTTCTGGATAAGGGAAGAAAGAAGACACTATTTTGTTGTATACATTTGGAGGAAAATAAGATTATGTCCTCTGAATTTTAAAATGAAATCCAGAAGGATTAGAATTCTAGTTGCAAATATATATATATATATATATAGATATATATATAGATATATCTATATATATATCTATATATATATCTATATATAGATATATATATATATATACTGAAAAAGGTACAAGAGAATATTCTAAAGTTTGACATCAAATCTAGCAACCATAAGGCAAAGAGTGGTATATTTTATTGCAAAGCAAAACCTAAAAAGGATGTTTTAACATGTATTTAAATATAGAGGAGAATTTAATAGCACGTTCACAGTAACTACACAGTGCAGGAAAAGCGTAGTTATGTGTTATTTGGAGTAGTATGAAAAAGAAAAATACCTAGAGGAACATTCATGAATTTATCATGTCTATTATCATCTATCTGTTCACTTTTCTACCTCTGAAAAATAGTGTGGAATCCCTGACTCACATGGGTACTATTTCTTTTATTACTAGGGATTACTTGTTTCATCTTAGACAACTTGCTTCTGAAAAGTCCCTTCCCTTTTCCCCTGTCATTTTTTCCTCCTCCACAAAAAGATAAAAGACTGACTTTAAAAATTAACTTTGAAAATTATTTATTTATTTTATTTTGAGAGAGAGAGAGAGAACGGGAGAGAGAGAGAGAGAGAGGGAGAGGGAGGGAATGGGCACCCCAGGTCCTTTAGCCACTGCAAATGAACTCCAGACTATTCATCACCTGTATATCTGGCTTTCATGGGTACTGGGGAATAGAACCTGAGTCCTTAGGTTTCTCAGGCAAGCACCTTAACAGCTAAGCCATCTCTCTGGCACTCAAAAATTAGCTTTTAAAGACTCATAGCATATTGTAAACTGAAATATAATGGTAACTAAAATATCTCATCCTCAAACATCCTCACATATGTTACTCACATTGGTTACTGCAGTTATTATTTTGTGTTTTTGCTGTCTAATGGCATGACACATTTTTTAAAGAAAGAGAAATAGTTTTTAATATTTATTTATTTGAGGCAGAGAGAGATAGAGATAGAGATAGAGAGAGATAGAGAGAGAGAGAGAGAGAGAGAGAGAGAGAGAGAGAGGTTGAGAATGAGCACGCACCAGGGTCTCCAGCCATTGCAAACAAAGTTCAGGTGCATGTGCCCTTTCTGTATCCGGCTTATGTAAGTACTGATGAGTTGAACCTGGGTCCTTAGGCTTTGGAGGTAAATGCCTTAACTATGAAGCCATTTCTCCAGTCCTCAAAATTCTTTTTTAACTTGGCTTTCACCTGTTTACAGCTGGACTACTGTAAATATCACTCTGTTTAGGGCAAGGGAAAGTCAATACTGGAAGGAGCCTTAGAACACACCTAGTCAACCATCCCAACCCAAACATGAACTCCCTCCCCACAACTCTCTTCTTGATCCACAAACATGTTTATTCCAGCTGCCCCAGCTCCTGCAAACAAAGAAAAGATCAGGGAGAAGGCAGAAAAACGGCATGGAAGGGAGCTATGAGAGTTTCCTCACCCCAAAAATCTTACTATGTTTCTATACCACTCCGTCATCAGTTTGGAATTGTTTTATTAAAGCCTTGCATTCCTGGTGGAACTTCTGCTCTGCCGTACGCATGAATAAACTTACATAGAGTGCAAGAATGTTTATGAGAATGAATTATTCCTAAATTATCAGCTCCCATTATCATATAAATGATCACTTTTGCTTTTTCTCCCAATAGAGCTATAATCTCTTCCTAAAGCAGTTTGTACACATTTTAACTGAGACGGCAGTGTCCCAGATAACCAACATTATATTACTTTAATAACAAAAGGGCAAAGTTATTCAGGCTTTTCCCAGACACCCCAGTCTCTGGTTCATATCCAAGCTAGCCCACCCAAGGAAAGAAGTCAGAGGGAAGCGTGGCATGGTGCTGTATGAAACATCACAGGTTTCACATATTCAAAGACCAGAACCTGTGTTCAGCCTGACCATCTCCTTTCTCAAGCCTGCAAACTCCGACAAGAACTTAAGTCTCTATGAGAGAAAAAAAAAAATAAGTGAAAAATAATGATCCTACCTTTGATGCATGGTGGTCATGGTATGGACAATAAAAAAGCTCTTTAGTCTAGTGAAAGAGATGGTTAATATTATAGTTTGGGTTTAAATGGAGCAGATGGGCTCTGTGGAAACAAAAAAAGAGAAATGACCCTAAGGGGCTGGAAACAGACTTAATGAATGTCATCATGTGTCATGTGGGGCAGAAGAGCCACTGATAGCAGAGGTTTCACAAGTGTGTGATGAAGACATCGTTCTCAACAAGTCCTGCCAGAGCCTTAAAACCACAAGCACTTTCAGAGCTGCTGATGGCTGGGAGGGATCATCTACTTCCTGTTCCATGGGATCTAAGTGAGGAAAGAAGATCCTACCCAGAGAGTTTTAATTTGCTTAAAAGCCTTAATCAGATGTTTTTTTTCCCCCTCTCAGTGAACCTGGCTTTGTCAAGAACAACCCAGATGCTGAAGCTAAAAACATTGGCAGACAAACAATCCTCGTTAGAAAAAAAAAAAAAAAAAATCAGCACTGTAGAGAGGTGCGGGCAAATACAGTGTGTCAACAATGGCTGCCCTTCGGATGCCTTCTGTTTGCGTTTTTCAGGAGTTGGAAGGAGCGTATGGCGATCTTTGCTGGTGCCAACAAACAGGTGTAATGGTGAACGCACCCTTTTAACAAGAAATTGAGTTTGAATGGGTACTAGTGACTTGATACTCATATCGTGGAAATCTACTGGGCCTGAAATCAAGAAATGGAGATGATCTTTCACACAGCTTGGCTCCTGGAATGGGAGGGAAGGAGAAAGGGTGCAGGAGACAGTAGGGTCTCTCAGGGACCCTCAGGACAATGACTGCGGGGGGGGGGGGGAAAGCGCTTTTCAGTGGCTCCCACTGAGCCTCACCAATTTACTTTAGTCTGCAAACACAAGACTCCTGTAATCCCCCGGTTGGCCATTTTCTTATTCCTGTTCAGGGATTTCACTGTGGGCCCTGGACATCCCTGGAACCACATCCTCACGCTGTGAGCCATGCCTCTCATCGCTTCCTGTCACCAACATGGACGGTCCCTTGTTTAGCCACCTTCTGTCTGTTGTACCTCTGGAAAAAGTTACCACAGTAGCATCACAATCTCAGGGCTCTCTCTCCCATTCACCTTTCTCCCCTACCACCTGGTCAAGAGAAAGAAAGGCCGCCGCACTACCTGTAGCCTCTCCTGCCACTGGGCAGCCATCCATGTATCAAAGCCTCTACTCATCTCTCTCTTTCACCTCTACTACCTGGCCATGGTAGGACCCAGGACAGTCCCCTGGTATGGAAATTGAGAGTATTTCTGGGCTCCAGCCCACTCGCTCAAGGTCCTTTCTTCACCTGCCAGTCCCCTCCTCTAAGGAAACAGATACATAGAAGTCTCCAGATTCCATTTTGCGCTCTCTCTTTCTTTCCTGAAGTCAGGTGAGTGATTCTCCAGCTCTGACTGCTCTGTCTCTTTCTGTCTTTGTCTCCGCCTCTCTTACTCCACACACCCCTCTCTTATTCTTTCTTTCTCCCCCCTCAGCTTCAGAGTCCAATCCCACCCACTTCTGATTTCCCTCCCTGCCATGCCACTATGCACACTACTCTGCCAGTTCCTTGGCTTTCTTCCTTCCTGAACCATTCTGCTCTGAGCCTCTAATAAATACTAAATAATAAATGATCTTTTATACACCAAAAAAAAAAAAAAATCTGGTCCCAGAACCTCTGTTTCAGACTTCTGAAAAATACATGATAAAAATCACATCACTTCTGGTTAACTCATCCACTTCAACCTAGTTTTCCTGGGTGGGGGGTCACACAGTTTAATTTAGGGTTTGATAGACCTTGGTTTCACCCTACATCTACTGTATCATTTCAGGCCAGGAGAGCAGATAGCTGTAATACCATGGCATTAGCACTCAAGGAAAGGAGCCACACACTCTGGCCAGTTCTCCTTTCCTGCTTCCAGTGTTTCAATTTTTTTGAGTGCTTTTATGAGTATTACCTCATTTATTCTTCAAAAGTACTGCCCCATGAAGACGGTACAGCAGATGTTATTTCAACTCTTAGAAATCAGTCTGAGCTTCGGAAAACTTTAGTAACTCTGTAGGATGGCAGAGCTAGTGGGCTTTTGTTGTTGAAAGAAAGATTATCTTCTGCTTCCAAATATTGTTCTCTTAAGGTCTTCATGATAAAAGTTCCCATCGAGGGGAAATTGCTATTGTTTTAATATATTCAGTCATATTTGAAATACATTATTTAAATTTCTAAACTGAATATTATGACTACAGAACATAATGTCCAACTTCTGAATTAGAATTAGATAATGTTGTTGATAAATTTGCAGTTAAGGAGAGGTTGAAATTTGGTGTAATTAAGTTACCTCTCATTATCTATATAATTTAATTCTGGTCTAGATGACAAAGTGAGATTTGGCCAGTGATTAAAATAACCTAATATAATTGCTTACGCTTCTTTAGGAAATGTGATAGCAACTGGAGCTTATTTTAAACAGTTATTTCTCCTGAAGTAAAATGAAATTTTTATAACTTATTAAATTTCTGAACTATGCATTCAATATATAGCAACAATTCTGTTATCCCCTTCACTTATCAAATCAGCCTATTGACTTAAATGTCCTAAGCCATACATTGTACTGATTCCAAAACACAGTGTTTTCCCCTCCTGTAATCAAATAAACATAGAGAAACTTGCTGTATTATAAAAGAGGACCAAAATCAATGAGTTCTTATTATATGTACAAAATTTGCATACGCCATCCCCTCTTTTCTTTTTCATTTTCCCTGCTGAGGAGTCTTAGAAAAGTTAAGTAATTCGTTCATCTTCACATTGCTATTTTAGCATAAAAATGATATTTAATCCTGCGTCTTTTTCTGTATCGTGCTGCTTCACAATCACTGCTCAGTTCTGATAATTGTGCAAATAATCAGAATTATATGCAGGGCTGGGAGATGGCTCGCCTGGAAAATGCTTCCCTCACAAATGTGAGGACTTGAGTTTGATCCCCAAAACACAAATACAATGCTGGGCGTAGTGTCATGCACCTGTACCCCCAGTGCTGGGAAGGTCGCAACAGGCACATTCCTAGGGCTTGCAGGCCATTTCAGGCTAGCCCAGGCCAATGAAAAATCCTGTCTTAAAAAAAAAAAAAGACAGCATTCCTGAGGAGTGACATCCATCTAAGGTTGTCCTCGGTGCCTCCCAACCAGCATATGCATACCTGTGCATGTGCACCTGCACACACCAGTGCACCTGTGTGCACACACGAACATGTACACACACTTCAAGGTTTTTACTGGAGCAGCAATAATCTTGCTATGCTGGGTGGAAGTAGAGACCCCCAGGTCCTTGCAAACCAAATGGACGTGAAAGCAAATGGCCCATGATTTATAGTGTGCTATGTCAATGAGCTGTAATATTCAGTGGCATATGTGCATTAAATGTATTTTAATTATTTTATAGGGAGGGAGGGAGTGAGGGAGAGAGAGAGAGAGAGAGGATGGACACAGCAGGGCTTCCAACAGCTGCAAATGAACTTTAGGTACATGCGCCACTTTGTGCATATGGCTTTATGTGGGCACTGGGGAACTGAACCCAGGTCATGAGGCTTTGCAGGCAAGCAAGTTAAATACTGAGTCATCTCTCCAGTCACTGGGTATTCTTATCTTTGTGTTTTCATTTTGTCCGTGGTTGTTTGCAGAGGGCTTCATAAAACTTGTGTGAATTTATTTATTTATTTATTTATTTATTTATTTATTTATTTGAGAGCGACAGACACAGAGAGAAAGACAGATAGAGGGGGAGAGAGAATGGGCGCGCCAGGGCTTCCAGCCTCTGCAAACGAACTCCAGACGCGTGTGCCCCCTTGTGCATCTGGCTAACGTGGGACCTGGGGAACCAAGCCTCGAACCGGGGTCCTTAGGCTTCACAGGCAAGCACTTAACCGCTAAGCCATCTCTCCAGCCCTACTTGTGTGAATTTTAAAACACAAAGCAACAACACAATGCCAGAAACAGACATCTGTACTTACTGCCAGTTGTGCTCCTTGTAGTTCTCCTATGTTCTTGCTTAGGCCTTTATTCTTTTGAATCACACTCTTGTGCAATGCCTCAAAAAGGTTCAGTATACTTGGGTGTAGCTTCCCTTTCTGTGTAAGTGGTATTCTGATGACCAAGTGGGGCAAATAATGTCATTACCCATGGGATCCACATTTACCTAAAATAGTAGATTTTTTTTCTTTTGTTTCGTATTGTTGATTTTATTTTTTATTTATTTGCATGAATGTGTGTGTGTGAAAGAGAGAGATTAAGACCAAGGGAGGGAGGGAGAGAGTAAGAGAAGGAAGAAGGGAGAATGTCAGGGTCTCTTGCTACTGAAATGGGCACCAGATGCTTAAGCTACCTTTGTGTCTGGCTTACGTGGGTGACTTGGGAATTTAACCTGGGCCAGTAGGCTTTGCAAGCAAAACCCTTTAGCCACTGAACAATTTTCCCAGGCCCTATTGTCTTATTTTTAAAGATGTCAAGCTAAAAGATGGAGGAGGCAAACCAACAACCAAAATGACTAATGAATAAGACGACAAGTCTTCCTCAAGGGCCCTGGCGACAGCACTGGAGTTCTGCCCGGCTGAGCCTCCTCTGTTAATCTCATTAGGTATGGGACTTTCTTCTTTTAACACTCGTGTGTGCGTGAATGCTTGGGTACACAAGTGTGTAGGTGCACGTGACTATGTGTGACTGTGTGTGTGTGTGTGTATAAGCCAGAGGACAACCTTAGGTGTACTTTCTCAGGTAGATTACCTACATGCTTTTGAGTGGAAGTCTTTCATTGGCTTGGAGCTTGCCAATTAGGCTAGATTAGCTTAGCCAGGACGCCCACTAAATCTCCTGTGTTCACCTCCTCAGCACTGGGGTTACAGATGCACACTACCATGTCATCATTGGGGATGAGGTTCTAAGAAATATTGCTATATACTGATGACATATGGTTGTGATTCTGGGTCATCTAATATTAAAATCCATGGAGAGTATAATAGAGGAAGGACCAGAAAATAAAAAGCAATTGGTCTTTGGATGGTCCAAGTGTTTGGAAAAATCAATGGCTTTCTATTTCTTTAGCTACTTTGTTAAATGGGTATCCATTTGTTCATTGTTATTCAGTTAATATTGACTGAGTACCTGAGACATCTTGTTATACGCTATGCTAGTAACAAAGGAAATCTAAAGTAGGTAAAAAGATATAAAAACAACAGATGGCAAATTAGTATAGTAAATTACGAGGCAGAACCCGACATCTAATTCTACATGTGAGAAGCCCAGAGGGGAGATGTGTGAGCCCTGCTTTGTGGAAGAAGGGGAAGATTGACATATTCTTTTAGACGCATATCTAAGCTGAGTTTTATAGACAGAGTAGTACATTCCACTAGAAAAGGTACATAATGCTCCTTTCACCAGCAGAGAGATGGAAGGCCGAGACCCGTAGTGAAAAATAACAAGAAGCTACCTGGTCATGCTAGAGTTGTCTGTGTAGCTGAAAAGAAAAGAGAGTGTGATGGGGAAGACACTGTGGTAGCCAGGAAACTCCTGACGAGTTTGTTCTCTATTATGAGGACAGTAGGGAGCCATTGTAAGGCTTTAAGAATGGAATAGCAAGGCCAGCACTTCACAACAGGAAAGGTGGGAGAGACGGCAGAGGGAGATGCTATCACAAGTTGCTGTATTGTTAGAGTGCCTCACAGCAAAGTCAGTGACTAAAATAAGATGACACTGTCATTTATGACTGACTTTCTCTCACACATTTAGTAGAGGCAGGAGGGATAAGATGGTACCAACACATTATGTGTCCATACAAAGTTTCTACTTAATAAACATAATTGACCAAAAAAAGTTTAAATGCCATTCTAGGAGTAGACATAATGGTGCTTATCCATAATTCTATCACCTGAGAGCCCAGGGCAGGATTGAGAGTTCAAGGCCAACCTGCGCTACATAGCAAGAGGCTTACAACAAAATAACACCCATAACGGAAAATGTCATTGTAGAAAGCACATTATTCCTACCTGTCCATCTGTGCATTCCCACCTCTATTTCATTCTGGCAGTGGAAGAGGAAAGGCAGGTGTGGTATTGAATGTGCAGAGTACAGAAACTACTGTGAAAAGAGAAGCACCATCCTGTGGGGCAGGCATGTCAGAAACGTGTGTGTAAGCACCTACATAGTGGTGTAGCATCAGGTGAGCCGGACCTAAGACCCAGTTCTATTACGTAGAACTCATATGGCTTCAAAAAGCAATTACTGGGCTGGAGAGATGGCTTAGCAGCTAAGGCACTTGCCTGCAAAGCCAAAGGACCCAAGTTAGGCTCCCAGGATCCACATAAGCCAGATGCACAAGGGGGCGCACGCATCTGGAGTTCGTTGCAGTGGGTGGAGGCCCTGGTGTGCCCCTTCTCTCTCTCTCTCTCTGCCTATTTCTGTACCTCTCCCAAATAAATAAAAATAAAATATTTAAAAAAATTTTTAAAAAGCAATTACTTTCTCTGAGCCTCAGTTTTGCAGCTTTAGAGTCAGGTAACTGTGCCCTGCCTCAAATATTTTGCAGTTTCACTGAGAGACTCTGCTAAAGATAGTATATTAAGCACCACACTCTTTCATGTATGCATTGTTTCAAAATCAAGGCATCCTTGAGGACTGCCAACCACAAGAAACCATAAAATACAATGTTGCTAGTGTCTTCCTCCAAAATGCCCTAACTACAAGCATGCATGCTGGGAATCCTCTTGCTATATGCAATCTTCCTCTTAGCTTATCTACTTTCTACTCTAAATTACTGTGCAAGTGAAGAAATTTAAATTTTGGATTTAAAATGTTACTATTCTGAATATTATAAATAATAATCTCTCTAAGGGATAACTGTACAGAATACATATATACATGTGCACATATGTACTCTATATATTTATATAGAGTGAGGTGGGCCCATGTGAATTGTGTGATGATAATTTTGTACTGTTTATGATAATATTTTAGTGTAAGGGAAGGAGAATTTCAGGTAGAATCATATCATTTATCCCATTAACTGACTCAACCAAGTTAAAATATTTCTATGTAGAAAAAGAAAATTCCAGAGTATCTTATTTACAAATATTTCTGCAACTTTTATTTCAATTTTTATTCACCCAATAGTAATTGGAGGGTGCCCGGAAAAAACATCTTTGTAGCATTATAATTGAATCTTAACTACTGGGCTATTGGAGAAAATTTAAGTGAGTTCCTTTATACCTCATCATGGGGAGGGAAAAATTTTGGTAGGAAGAGGAGGAGGCTTCTAAATAGTTTTTCTTTTTTCACATCTGTCTTAGAAACTGGGTTACACCCCACAGAGAGCTGCTGGTCAGGGAGACCCGTGAGGTCCACAAAAAAAAAAAAAAAAAATGCAGGCCATTGCCAAAGCACTTAGACACCTGCCAAGTCTAAATGGTAAGATAGCATAGGACATCAAGCGATCACACTGGAGCCTAAAAGCAAGACATCTTCCTGCTGACTAATCCTCGTAGTGCTGACAAGCGCTATGCGAGCTTCTGGAGGGTAATGGCTACTGACAACCCTGCAAGCTACAAAATTAACCAACCCAACAACATGTACACACCTGTGTGATAGTGGCACACAGCCTATGCAAGTAATCATTGCCTTTTAGATTGGATATGAGGGCCACTCAGTGGGATAGAGCTCATACCTGGTACTGAGAACCAAGTCAGCATCCTATAGATAGGAAGGCCATAGACTCTGGAGACAAGCTTCCATTGGTCTTTGGCCAAGATGAGTGACTATACTCATCCAGAAAATTTCCTAAATAACTAGGCTTATCCCCTTTAATCCATGCTGCTCTCACTCCTGGTTGGAGAATCTGCTTTACAGAAAGCATTGAAATCAAGGGAGGATCAAGATCCATCCATACATCAAGAAAATACAGCCAACTACCTAGCATGAGATGACCCACTTCCATCACATCTGCCAGGGTCCAGGAGAGATTATAGAGGGAGTAGTGATGTAAACATGAGTGCTGCTCTCACGGCTATCCTGACACCCAGCTCCAGGAAACTCAAAGGTTCTCCAAGTGGAAATTCAGAGATAACAGAGAGGTTATCACTAAAGTAGTCTTATAGCACACTGACTAAATCTCAGGGACCATTGTGGAAGATGGGGTGGAAAAAATATAAGAGTTGCAGGGTGCGAAGGAGTATCCTGTGGCATTGTCCCTTATTCCACAGAGACTGACTGACATGTTCACGACTCCACAGGGAACACCAATAACCCCCCTGAGGAGGGCCATCCGTGGATTTCGGGCTCTGGGGTGCGGGGAGACATAAGAGTATTACCCGATGGGAATACGACCAACACCTGACAGGGTCTTACAGTAAAACTTACAATCATCAATAAAAAAATAGTAGAGGGGGCTGGAGAGATGGCTTAGCGGTTAAGCGCTCGCCTGTGAAGCCTAAGGACCCCGGTTCGAGGCTTGGTTCCCCAGGTCCCACGTTAGCCAGATGCACAAGGGGGTGCACGCATCTGGAGTTCATTTGCAGAGGCTGGAAGCCCTGGCGTATCCATTCTCTCTCTCTCCCTCTATCTGTCTTTCTCTCTGTGTCTGTCGCTCTCAAATAAATAAAAAAAAATAGTAGAGGAATGAGTTTGAGGGAGGGAAGGGGCAGAGAAGGAGTTGGGAGAAAGACAGAGGGAGGTGAGGCAACTATGATCAAAGTACATTTTGTGCATACATAAATATTGTCAATAAAAAATGGAAGAGAGAAAAAAAATCAAATGTAGCACATGATATCCAGAAAACCTGGATTATGCATTCAAAAGAAATGCAGATTTTGTAAATAGGAGAAATCCAATAAGCTGAATTACTGCAAATCTACAACAATCAAAATCTGAGACCAACCGGACCAAGAACTCTCAGGGTCCTGGCCAGTAGATGGCGTTTTATTTTTCATAAACTTGTGCGCTGTCCAGTGTCCTGAATTGAGAATGTATCATGATGATGGTTGAATTAAGGACCCTGTCACAGGTGGTTATTGTGGTGAGGACTAGAGACCTGGAAGACATCCCTTTTCTAATGGAATGAACTGGAGTGACCAGACATACTGGATGCTTGGAGCAGATCTTACTTGTCTTCTTGATTTAGCTGAGAGCTCACTTGAAGTCTTTCATAATTGCCCTCCAGCAGGGTCCTTCCCCTTCTATCTTGCAAATTCATGCTAAAGCTATGTTATATGCAGGTTGGCTGACTATATGCAATGCTTCCATATTTCACTGATATATTTTGTCAATTCTAATGGCAACTATTAAACAACCAGCCTAAGAAATGACCAGGGTTGCTTTATTCCGTTGACATAGATGTATCTCACTCTAATCTCCACTACTAACTATCAGATATCACCCATGCCCTAGGAGATGCTGAGCTATAGAATCCACTTATTGATTAATAACACTATAAGTACAACATATACCTATGGAGCTATTAAAATGTAGAAAATATAAAATTGTAATTAAGAAGAGATTATGTTTCAAGGGCATGTCACATCTTAGGCCTCCAAAAGTATGTAGTTAATCTGAGAAAGAAAGTAGAAGGATCTGTGCACTGTTGTGGAAACCATGTGAAATGTCTGTCAGAAGATGGTTAGCTTTGCTTTTTTAGGATGACCACTTCAAATGTATACATCTCAGTTTTCAAATTGGCACAATCATGAAAATAAAATGTCAGTGTCATAGCTATGTTGGGTGGTCATACTTTATGAGGCAATGCAGGTAGACTGTGTATTAATTATAAGGTAAGATTGCACATGTTTTTGGTCAAAGCTCCTTTTCTTCTTAACAGACCCCAATGAGTCTGTCACCTCTTCCTTTTCTCTTGGTAAAGAAGATGAGTGAATTATTTAATGTCTCTTGAGACAGTGTCGTTATGTGGCTTGTGCTCTCTTCACTGGTACCTTTTCCCCTTTTCTCCATTTGACATTTACTCATATTTTCATACTTTTCTCCCTTCTCCACAGCAGCAAGTGACAATTACATGGGAAAAGCTTTAATTAAAGTCTTTGTGAGGGCCTGGAAAGATGGCTTATCAGGTAAGAGTGTTTCCAGTATAAGCATAGAGGCCCAAGACTGCCTGGGTTCGATCCCTCAGCAGCACCCACTTGTACCACTGAATATGGTCATGCATCTTCATAATTCCAGTTCTATGGGGGAACAAATATGGAAGAATCACTGGGGCTCATGAAAATAGCAAGCACCAGAACCAGTGAGATACTATATCAAGAAAACAGGCGGATGACCTATGGAGGAGGGGTACCTGACATTCTCTTCTGACCTCCACATGTACATGGGGCGTGTGTATCTGCACACAGACATACACATACCACACAACAGCCACAGCACAATACTCCATACATGTACAGGCAAGGAAAGTCTTTGCTATACTTAGTTATTAACAAATGGAACTTTTATTTTGACATGGAATAAAATGGCATCATCATTGCTGTTGATCCTGATTCAGCGAGAGCTTGAGAATAGTCTATAGTGGTGGACAGCTGTTGCAGTGCTCATTTTATTTTTTAAATATTTTTTGTTTATTTTTATTTATTTGAGAGTGACAGAGAGAGAGAGAGAGAGAGAGAGAGAGAGAGAGAGAGAGAGAGAGAGAGAAAGGGAGAATATGGGCGTGCCAGGGCCTCCAGCCACTGCAAATGAACTCCAGATGCATGCGCCCCCTTGTGCATCTGACTATTGTGGGTCCTGGGGAAGCGAGCCTCGAACCGGGGTCCTTAGGCTTCACAGGCAAGCACTTAACCGCTAAGCCATCTCTCCAGCCCTGCAGTGCTTATTTTAATAAGATGGTGTTTGAGTCTTATCTAAAGTATGGTCACATTTTTTCCACTTGCTTTGTCATTTTTCAGACTGAGCAGAAAAACAACTTAGGAAGTATATTTTGATTGCCTATCATTGTGAGGATTAAAAAGTGGTGTGAGAAAAATATAGTCCTCCTTTACCATTTATGACTATCTCCCTAATATAACTGGAAATAAGTGAAGGAAGTAACTTAGAAATGAAATTTTCAGAAAAAATGGATGAGAAAGTAAATTTCAAAATAGGGATGACATGCAAGAGACTGAAAATGTACTGGGGGAGGGGTGTGGGCATAACCTATACCTCATCCTGAATGGGAAAAGGAATAGTCCAAAAGGCATAGATCGGATGCTAGGTCACAGAATGACAAAGAGATGTGGCTTCTTACCTTGCCCCGTGCCAGAAACAGGGGGACAAAATAGGCATGCTCCACTTCAAAGTGGTGTCTAAGTCAGCCCCTTTGCAATGTAGGGGTCACCTCGGAAGCAGTTCTGCATCACTTCGTAGGACTGCTAGATTTTGAGGTGAGTGCTCCAATATTTTTAAACTCTTACAAAGTGGGAGATGATTAAGCCTCCCACTCCAAATCTTTATACTTGCATAGCTCCAATAGCTCACAAAGTAGCTTTGTGAAAATTCTGTCTTTAAATGAATGGGTGCTTCCTATGTTTCATGTACCACAGTGTGAGGAAAATGTTTTCTTACTATGTAAACATTTAAATCCTAAGGACTGGCACATGTAAACAAGTGACTGCTGTAGCTCACACAAGAGAACTGCAGACCACCAGGCTTTATAAGTCAGTTGAGAGTCCTTTACTCAGCTGGTGGCTGAGAGGGGTGGGCGCCAAAAGAATTCTCAGTGAAGAAGCCCAGCAGTACAGTGCTTTTAGGAGCAAAACCCACAAAAACCACAAGGACATCAATGCCTGGTGAAGGTCAGGGTAACCTTGTGACAACAGTTATTTAGATCACACATCTGCAGTGATTTTGGTTATGTATCCTGGAGTCATTTTGGCTATATATCTGGGCCATGGCCAGGCCTATGGAAAGTCCTGAATGTGCTGCCAATGTGGACGTGGCTCTCTGGGGAGCAGTTAGTGGCTGAAAAGACCCATTCAGTCACAAAATGGGGTCAGGGCCAGATCAGGGCAAGGTGGCGTCACTTTGGCTATTTAAATTCCAGCATGCCAGCGGCAGAAGGAAGGGATGAAAACAGTTTACATAGGGAGCTGTGGGTGACAGCTAGCATTTTGTATCTTTTACACCCTTTTATTTGGAAACGATCCCTTCCTCTCACTATAAGGTTGGCTTGGCTGGTGGAAATAGGATTCCGTCTCCTGAAACTATGAGCCAAAGTAAAGTTTTCATCCCTTGAATTGTTTTGTCAGGCATTCTGGTCACAGCCACACACAAGTAACTAACACACCCTTAGACACACCTGCTCATGGATACACATTCATGCATAGGCACACTCAGAAGCTCTGTTTACACTGGCCTTTCTGTTTCTGATTAGTTATTGGCAAGAATAAGGATAAGGGTGACCAAAAATGCTGGGTGTGGTGGCGCACGCTTTTAACCCCAGCACTCAGAGGCAGAGGTTAGGAGGATCACCATGAGTTCGAAGCCACTCTGAGACTACATAGTGAGTTCCAGGTCAGCCTGGGCCAGAGTGAAACCCTACCTCTAAAAACGTAAAAATAACACAAATAAATACATAAATAAAATTTTTTTTAAAAGAAGGAAAAAAAGGCAAAAGAAGCCAGGATGGTGTTATGCCAATGACATCTTTGACAGAGTCATAATGTGGTGGTTGGGAAATAATGTAACTTCTCCCATTAAGTGACAAAGAGTGGATGACTTCTTATTAATTCATGCGATTACTCAGTCTTATATATCCTCAGTACCTAAAGCTACAAATGATAGGAAGTTTGTCTTTCATTGAGTGCTTCTCAATTATATCAGCACCAGTGTATTTTTCTGTAATAGTTTCCTCTGAGCCATTAGGTGGCTAATCTTTAGAATATGACTACACATTTTAAAGTACAAGGCTGCCTGTTAAATTTTGCAAAGTTTGCTTTGTGAATGTATTCTCAGTCGAGTGATTTTTTTACTAAAATGTCTCTATTTGACCAAACACAATATGAATATGAAGCTTTATATATTTACCTAAATGTGAGGTAGAGGATGGATTTTGAGGTTTGCTGAGAGTGTAGCTCAGTGATAGACTATCTGATTAGAGTGTGTGAAGCTCTGGATTCAGTAGCTCAGCACACAAACAAATTTATTCAATACATGCTCTATGACCTTGGCGTTCAGAACAGAAAATAGACATATTTTGGAAGGAGACAGCATATCTTAGCTCAATGGACTCATTTATCTGAGTAGGTTTTGAAGAAAGTTTTTTAGTGACTTGCATCTCATAGTCCATATGAACATTCTGAGTGAAAACTGACAAGGAAGAGGACGCAGTGATGTGTGTGTGTGTGTGTGTGTGTGTGAGAGAGAGAGAGAGAGAGAGAGAGAGAGGATATGAATTGTGAATTATGTGCTAAGGATAGATACTACCTATTCAGCATGGAAGTCATTGAAATATACAGCTTTAATTCAAATTTATGTTTGAACTTTCACCCAGAGGTATCCAGCAGGCAATTAAAACAAAATGTTGTTTTAATTTTTTTAAATTTTATTTATTTATTTGAGAGCAACAGACAGAGAGAGAAAGAGGCAGGGTGAGAGAGAGAGAATGGACAGGCCAGGGCCTCCAGCCACTGGAAAGGAACTCCAGATGCGTGCACCCCCTTGTGCATCTGGCTAACGTAGGTCCTGGGGAATCAAGCTTTGAATTGGGGTCCTTAGGCTTCACAGGCAAGTGCTTAACCACTAACCCATCTCTCCAGCCCCCCAAAAGATGTTTTAAGTATTATTTTCTCTTGACTTAGGAAATAACACAAGAAAAATGTGCTAAGACTAGACTATACCTTGAGAAAGTTGTAGACTATTATTAAAGGGTCTATCAAATTAGCCTTGAGTTTTGTTTTTATTATTTGAAAGATTCCATATATTTTATGTGGATATTTCAAGAAGAAATGTGTGCAAGAGAATGAAAGATTCTGAAAGACATTTAGCTTAACCATCTTTGGATGCTTCAATTTATTTTTATATCTCCTTAGCCGCCAAGAAATTGCCCTGCTTCAAAGAGATAATTCTTTATGGCTTAGTTTAATTTTTCCACTTTCAGTATTCTTGGAGCTTTGGATATATTTTAGAGTTTCTTATAATGATGTTCTGCTTTGTCCTGATTATCTTGTTTCAGGATGGTGGACTTCATTAATAATTATAATTAAGTGCTACTAAATATTGCAGTATCTCTAAAACTCCATTCCCCCCTGCTTGTCATGAAATGGACATTGTGAGGGTATGACTTATTAGAAGACCCCCTTTTCAACAGTAGGAGCAAGCCAGAGGAGAGGCAAGTAGTTTGTATTTGGAAACGTAAACACATTGAAAGAGGTGGCTGTTTGAAACCCACCATGCCTGCTAACCTGAGCAGCTACACTTAATAGTCAGACCGGCTGCAGTATCGCGCATGGCTCCCATACGGGTTCCAAGGGATCTTCATGTCATTCATTCTTTGCCAGAGGAATGTCTGTGGCTCCATTCATGCTGCCATCAATTTTCCCTGAAAAGTTCTTACTCTTTATCTCACTTAATACTACTGGTAATGATTTTCTACCTCTGACAGAGTGAGTTCGTTTAGGGAGAGGAGAACTCCCAATATGGAAACTTGGAAGTAGATTCCAGAGTAACGATTGTGGTGGGTTGGAACAGATAGTAGCTGCTGTGGGTTTATTGGATCTTTCCCTTTTTCCTTTTTGTGGATTAGTAGGTCGTTGAAATAGTTGAACGTAGTAAAGTAGAATGTAGGAGGTAGTTTGCTCTTCCTCGGACTTTCCTTCATACTCTATAGCTATAACTAGTATTAAGCACTTGTCATGTGTGATTCCAGACCTTTGTCTATAGAAATTAATATGCAGTAATATTAACTTATGTATTTTGTTACTTAAAAGCTGATTTTACTACATCTAACACTTTGTGTCTTGCTTACTACACTCAAAAATATTCCTAAGTATATGGAGATGCATGAAACTCATCACTATATCATGAAAGCTTTAGAGTTTTATGCTAATAAATATTTCCAAGTTATTTTTCTGAATGAGTTTAATTTCATGCATCTCATCATTTCATCTACAGCAGCTTAGACTATAGATGCATTTTAAGTTTTTTTAATTAAAAATTTATAACTTGTCTCCCAATTTTTAATATTGCCAATGCTACAATAGGGGAAATTATACATGACATCCGCACATGCCTGTAAACGTATTTCTGAAGAACAAATGATAGGAAATGGAATGGAATCATTTTGGTCCTTCAAATTTCTGATAGATTCTTCTGAATTATTCCTCAAAACGTTATTGATTAAGAATCCATCAAACTGATGAGAATGGATCATGCTTATTAAACTTAAGTTTGTGTTCAAAGTGGGGATGAGTTACTTTTTTCTCAAGGTTGGCATGAGGATTATATGAGGTAACACATATGAAGCATCTGTCGCTGCTGGAAGGCTGGCGTTGCCCTGCTTTACACAGAGCAACAATGCACACTTGATACTTGGCTCTCGTTTCTTCCTAGTAAGTGTACTGTTCTCAGGCTCTGCTCTTCACACCTGCATCAGGGCTGAGTTTCTTGCTAGTGCTTGTCACTTCTGTCTCGCTTTAGTCACTGTTCTATGGTGCGTGGGGCCCACCATGACTAGACTCTTAATGTGTTCTTTTTTTTCAAGCTCCTTTGTAGGTGTTGACCCAGTGTTCTTGTTGCACTTCTTCATTTCCACGGTGTTTCTGTTTTCAGACGCAGACTTCTAGTTTGAATGACTCAGCATCCAAGTGTCTACATCTGCTTGGTCTGACAGAAGGTGGAGAAGGTGATGCTGAGGGATGGGAGGGTTCTGAGTCCTGACGCTCTTCGGCACTCTGCCTGTGCTCCCGCGCCTGGGCTGCGAACTCCATGAGCACCGTGGCACTGGCACGTCCCGTGCATCCCTTATCCTTGTAGGACATCGTTCACAACATTGTTTGCCTGTCACCTCAAAGCTGGGATGCATGCTGGTGAGAAGGGGGGTGCTGTACAAGAATACTCTGCAGAGGAGAAGTGGATGCCACCTCAAGTATCTGCAGCACATGAGATTGAGTCCAGGCTTTACAGGCAACCTCAGAGAACCATGGAGGCCTCGACCTCAGTATTCTCCAAGTCTGGGTGGGCTTTGTGGATGAGAACACTGCTCTCTGCTTGCCTCATGAATGACCCTCTTCCAATGCCCCCGTGGTGAGAGCTCATTTCATCATTGCACAGCTCTGAGCATTGAGCCCGTTTAATTTTATTTGCTTTGAAGTTCTGTAATGCTTGCTCTGTGCAGGCTGGGTACTTTACAAATATTTACTCATTTTATCCTTAATGGCTGCCCTATTTTTCTGGTTCTATCCTTTAAAGAAAGATAAAGCATTGCTAATACCTTTTCTGTATAACAGTCTTCAGATACCTCAGGGATAACCACTGTGCTTCTCAGGTCTGCCCCTTTCCTTTCAAATGATAAGACCCCACTTCATGACCCTTCAGGATTGTGAGTTGTTCATGTCCTGATAACTCTCTTCTGAATGTCCTTTGCTTTGTCGATGTCTCTTTCAGACGTTCTGGCCCATGGATGTGTTTCGTTTGGAACATATCTTTTCAAGTGATTTTTTTTTTTTTTTTGAGGTAGGGTTTCACTCCAGCCTAGGCTGACCTGGAATTCACCATGTTGTCTCAGGGTGGCCTTGAACCCACGGTGACTCTCCCACCTCCCGAGTGCTGGGATTAAAGGTGTGCACCATCATGCCTGGCTTTGATTTTGTTTTTTAATAAAAAAAGCAAAGGGAGTTTAAATGCCTTTCTGTGGGTCTTGCCTTCTCTTGCATCAAAGTTCCATCAGTGTTTACTGTCTCATTTGATCATGTGTGCACACAGTCTATACCACCATTGAGGCAACCCGCCAGCCCCAGTGCTGGACTCCAGGGCTGCTTCCTATTGACCAACAGGGTCATAAGCTTCATTCAGCTTCATCTCAAAGTTGTCTGAATTTGGGAATCTGTTAAGTGCTATGTCCAGAAGTGAAATCAGGATGTAAACATCATCCAGGTTCACATAGCTATAGCCCAGCCAAGGGGATCCTCCGTGCCATGATGCTAGCCACATTGCAAGTTTAGGCTTGTCATTAAAGCCCATTTTCTTACAATGCACTTTTCTCCACATGGCCTGTGAAGGTGGTTTTAATAATACTTACCTTTGGAATACAAATGTGCTCTTGCACCAGGGTGTCACTGGGAGAGCATATGGTTTGCCAATAGTTTAGAACTGGAGGCAAGAGAGGATTAATGGAACATGGAATTCCCCAAGCTCTCTTTTCTTAGCTTTATGGCTCTTGGGTCGTCTCCTTCCTCCTAACCCATCTTTTATGGCTAGCACTTAGCTTTATTGGCTCCTGCCTTTCTTCCCAGAATCCTCTCTCTGGGGATGCTCCATCTCTTTTCCTTAATTACATGGAACACTTTAACACTGACTTAGCTGTGCCAAACTGGTGGTCACTTACCAGGGGCTACTTTCCATAAAAAGCAGCAAGTGATTAGAATAACCAAACATGATTTTCCTAGTGCTAGAGAATCACTTGTTTTAGAGCTAGGCAAACAATGTTGAATCAATTCTTTCCTCTTACAAATAAAGAAGACCAGACTAAGAGGACACATTTGCCAACTAAGATATCACAGATGCTATCTGCTATTAATCAGAATAAAGACAGACATTGAGCCTAGCACCAAGCCTGGCTTGTCTGATGTTATACAGACTATATTATACTTGGGCTGTCTTTCATTGTAACTGTGAAATGCTTTGGTGGCAGTATTTTAGCTTTGACTTAGTCTATACCAAACTGGATAACTGAATGTCGAGGGAATTCAGTCAAAATTGTGACTGTGATCAGAAAGTTCTAGAAAGTGGCTGGGATTTCTCTAGTGCCTCTTGCGATGCTTTTAGTCATGTCTTTGCTGGTCAGGTGTGATGGAAAGTTCACAGTTTTGACTTCTGTTAGTGTCCTTGGTTCCTTTCCTTTAGCCTTGTACATGGCACTGTAATTGCTACCCAGTGAACTGTAGTTAAAAAGTTACTAGTTTTCTCCCTACTGACTTTTGACATGGAGAAAATTTTAGATATTTGGACACAGAGGATTTTGCAAAATGTAAAAATAAAACCGTGGAGAGAGTATTTCCAGGCACACAAACATAGGAATCCATCTATTTCAGTGATATTGCAGATTGAACTCTATAGTTGGAAGGACCTTGCGCACCTTTACATCATATCCTCCTAGCCACAAGGACATTTAGGCTCCAAAAGGGTCAAGCATTTGCTACGAGTCATAGAGCTGTTTTGTTTTGAAAGCAAGAATAGAACCTGGATTTCCTGACTCTCATGTCATTGTCCAAGTCCAACTAGCTTTCACATGAGAGCAAGTAAACAAATGGTTCGCTTCTCAGCATTGTTTAGCTTTGATTGATAGCAAAGGAGATCACGCACCACTTACAGTAATCTCGTAAGATTTTATAATAATCCTGGCATTATCCTGTTAAATGGTTGCTGCAGCTCTGTGCTTAATAGATTGAAATCTATTATTCATAATGCCATCGTGCTCCTGTTCAAATAACATTATCCTTATGGCTAAATTTTATGGATTCATACTTAATTTCATACCAGAGAGGGATGATAAATCATTAGAACCAAGTTTTTATTTGTGAATTCAATTTGGCAGGTATTTTTAAAGCACCTGCTCTGCATCTGGCACTATCCTTGGTGTTTCAGAGAACTCAGAGACTATATATGGATGGGAAGTAGTGTCTGAGGGGTAGTATTCTGTGGTAAACTTCAGAATGATCAGGCTACCTGGGGCATGACACTACACTGTTTCTAAAGCTGAGGGCTGGGTAGGGGTAGTGTTGTGGATAAAGCCACTGATTCTGAGAACAGACTGTATTGGGTTTGCATCTCTGTTCAGCTGTTTGCTAGCTGTTTTCTCTTAGGCAGGTAACTGTGGTCAAGTTTCACTGTTCACATCTGAGGGTAGAATAACACCTGCTTTGTCAAGTTGTTTCAAAGACTGTGTTAAAAGACAAGGCAGAAATCACTTAGCACATTCTTGGTACACAGTTCTCAAAAATTATAGCTAATATTTAAACGTCTTATTATTTTATGTCAATGAAAGCTCTATCTCAACAGAGTGGAGAGTAGAAACATTACCTAGATACTTCTAGTGCAAGAGAGTTTGGTTTTTCATCTGACCTACGTGGGTATTATTGATTGATAGACTTTTGGTTTCTGGACTAAGTTCTCATAGGTTGATTTAGCAGGGGCTGCTTACTAAGTGTAACCATCTCTACCTTTGATAAAGAATGCAAAAGGTGTAGTTGGGGATAACAGTGGCTTCACCCTGGTGCTACGTTCAATTTATGTTGAACTTTTTGTTTTGTGAGAGGTATACTCCAGGCAGCTGTCTCCTTTCTGTTCACCTCAGGTTCTCTGCCAAAGGCTTCCTGAATGACAGTCAATTACTTGGGCACACATCTGCCTTGCCTCTAATATAGTACTGTTGCTTATAAATTGGCCCCTTAGAGAGAGCATTCTAGTCAAATGGTACAATGCTGAAACATATGAAGTACTCTTTTGGTTGATCTAAAAATCAACAAATGATCAAATGATCTCATTAATTTCTGACCCCAACTCTAATCCTATCTTTTGATCTCCTCCTTTTATTTACATTTTTGCATATGTGAGTAATATGAAGAATATATATATGTGTGTGTGTGTGTGTGTGTGTGTGTGTGTGTGTGTGTGTGTATGAGGAAGGAAAATGACATTAATGCATATAAATCATTCCTAATTTGAAATTAAATGCTTCTTAAAAAATGTTGCAGCAAGACCATCAATAATCATTTCTCAGAGAAGTTGACATAAACCAGAGTATATTAGGATACTAAGGATCTGTGAATTGCTGTCAGTTTGAAGTTTTATATACTTTCTCATTACTGAAAAATACTGTGACCTAGTCTTCAGAGAAAGAAGAAACTTGTGGAACATAATAGTGTTGTCGTATACTTATGTGAGACCACTTCTCTGTATGCAAAGTTAGAAAGCTAAGACATTTGTATAATTATAAAGGTGTATTGACTAGAACACCAGTTAAGATACTTTCTTTTTTTTTTTAATTTTTATTTATTTATTTGAGTGTGACAGACACAGAGAGAAAGATAGATAGAGGGAGAGAGAGAGAATGGGCGCGGCAGGGCTTCCAGCCTCTGCAAACGAACTCCAGACGCATGCGCCCCCTTATGCATCTGGCTAACGTGGGACCTGGGGAACTGAGCCTTGAACCGGGGTCCTTAGGCTTCACAGGCAAGCACTTAACCGCTAAGCCATCTCTCCAGCCCAAGATACTTTCTTTCTAGACTCATCTACATACTTGTTTGTATGCATTCTCCAATCCAGTTTGCGTGACTAAACAGTTTCTTTTTAATTTTTTTGTTTTTGTTTTTATTTATTTATTTGAGAGTGACAGACAAACAGAGAAAGAAAGAAGCAGATAAATAAAGAATGGGTGTGCCAGCCCCTCCAGCCACTGCAAATGAACTCCATATGCATGTCCTCCCTTGTGCATCTGGCTTAAGTAGGACCTGGGGAAATGTAACCTCAAACCGGGGTCCTTAGGCTTCACAGGCAAGCGCTTCACTGCTAAGCCATCTCTCCAGCACCAACAATTTCTTGTTAGAAAATGTATCAACTGGAAGAAAATTCTAACACTAAAATAATTGAGAATTCCAAAGGCTGAAAAAAATCACAAGAATCCAGTATATTAGCCTTGCGTATTAGAGTTGAAATCTGATTTTGGTAACTAATGCTATACCTATTGTTAAAATTGGAGAAAATATACACAAGAATCACCAAACAACTGCAAATCCAACTTAGAGAGAGAGAGAGGAAAAAAAAAAAGACTCAATGTATATGCTTGTTTCCCTCTACTTCTGACTCAGTAGTGATCAAGATAGATCATAGTCAGGAAACTGCCTTGTCTGTAGTTTCCATCTGTGTACATAGCAACCATCACCAATTCTTTACTCATTCAAAAGGATGAGTGCAAAATATAGATTTTGAGGAGATTTTTAGCACAACTATAGTGTTTCTTACCCTCATTAGTCCCCTCTCTCCCTATCCTTCCCCTCCTCTCTTTCTGTCTCATACACACACACACACATACACACCCCTATCTCCTTCAGAGACCTGGGAGGCTGCCTATAAGAGAAAGATGTCCAACCACATCTGTGCCAAAGTACAGTAACAAACGTCTTTGGCCTCTCTAGAACTGCAGGGGAGAAGAGCATTGCACCATACAGGGTAAATAGCAACTAGCCTGTTATCACCAACCAAAGGGAGTGACAAGTCCATCTGTCCAGAAGTTACTTTAAAATACCCTATTATGCCCCATTTTATAAACACCATTAAGGTGAGACAGAAATTTATTTATCTTTTAAAGCTCTAGGCCTATAAACCATGAATTGATTTTACCATCTTCAAAATTTTGGTAGAATGATGGCAAAAACAAAGAGATAGAGAGCCAGAAATGAGAGGAGCTAGGTATCGATCTGGTTCATTGATCTTGCTTTACAGAGCTGAGGAGTCTGGTTAGAGTAGACTTGCCCACTTGCCTCTGTAGTTACGGCCTCTTCTTCATTCCTAGAGTAAGTTCTTAGATAGCCTTTCGTGCTGCTTGTTTAGGCACAAAAGGTTCCCTTTCTCTGTTTTGATTTCAGATGTACTGAATGTGGCAACTGAATTATTACAGTTGATATCTGTGTGTTCTCTAGGCAATCTGAAATTGACTTGGTTTATAATGGCAAAATTCACACGAGTCATAAGAAACTCTTAACAGATGCAGGAATTCAATTGGGCCCATATAATAGTAGCAATAATGATGAAATTGAATTCTTTCTCTCTGTTACAAAAAGCTAAAAACAATTTATGGATTTTCTTATTAATCCTCACACAAGAACTATAGCTGTTTTGCTAACTGAGATCTTAGTCACAGAGATCTGAGGCAGAGTGTGGAGGGGAGCGAGCGCCTGTGTGGGCATCTCAAGGCTTTATATCAATTTCTGGGTGTTGCAAACTTGGGGGTGATCAAATATCAGGACCTCTTTGAATCTTAGTTTTCTGGCCGCTTACAGGGGTGGAGTTGACTGTGATGATATTCGAGATTCATCTATGGGCCAGTTTTGAGTCTGTTTACAGACAGCTGAATCCCGTGGTTAGGCTTCCTTACCCATCTTAACATCTTGTGTAAGGCTTTTTTTTTTTTTTGACACACTTATTCTTCTAGAACATTACTGAGTATAAATTTTCTCTTCCTTTTTCATGAGAGGAATATCAAAAAGGCACCGATGTCTTTTCTGTGTCAGAGAGCTCTGGCTGAGAAAGACAAAGAGAATAAGCTGTGATTGGACAAGCATCTCATTTATCCCTGGTCAAATGCATTTTATTCATGTGGGCACATGTATGTTGAATGCATGAACGCGTAGTGTGGGCGTGCAGGCCAGAGGCCAACATCAGGAGTCTTTCTCAATTAGGCTCCACTTTGTTCTTCAAGACTGGGTCTCTGGTTGAGTGCGGAAGTCACTGATTCGGCTAGACTAACATGCCAATGAGACCCAGGAGTGCCCTATCTCTGCCTCTCCAGGGACAGAATTATGAGTACAACATCACCACCACATCCAGTACATAGCTGGATGCTGGGGCTTATAACTCAGGTTCTGGTGCTTGTGCAATAAGTAGCTTACCCACTTACCCACCAAGCCATCTCCCCAACCACACCTTTATCTTTTTTGAAGATTTCTTACGCAAGAGAGTGAGAAAGACACACACACACACACACACACACACACACACACACACACACACCCTGAGAAAGAGTGAGAGAGAATGGGCACACCAGGGCCTTCAGCCACTGCACTCAAATTCCAGATGCATGCGCCCCCTTGTGCACATGTGTAACCTTGTGCCCTTGTGTCACTGAGCATCCGGCTTACATGGGACCTGGGGAGCCAAATATAAGTCCTTAGGTTTCACAGGCAAGTACCTTCACTGCTAAGCCATCTCCCCAGTCACATCTTTTCTTTCCTTCTATATTTAAAATGGAATCTGGGTTTTCACACATGTTAGGCAAGAGCTTGGCTATCAGCTCATCCAAGCTTACCTCTTAGTAGTAGTTAGGCCCATGGTAAGTTTTCCTCATTCTAAACCTTTTGCTTCTTAGACTGAGAGCATCCTTTGTGAGTTCTTCCAGTGTTCTTCCTTCAAAGCATTTCAATTCTTAATCCTGTCTTACTCCCCAACCTGATACCTCCCTCTCCTCATCACCTGCCGCAGCCTTAATCCAATGTCCACTTTTTCTAAGATAGCAGTTGTCATACCTAGAAATGTATTAGAATCACCCAAGAAATCTAGTAGGTAAAACAGGTACCCATCCAGTCTAGCTCTGAAGGTCAGGGCCATACAATTAATATGTTGTGAATGTCTGAAGGTGAATCTTACTATTTTTTTTGCAAATCAGTATGCCAATAGTCCTGGAGCCCTGATTCCTTAAGTAACCTTTGCTTACACATGAACTTTAATCCATTTTGTTGCCTACTTCCTTTTAACCTGTGGAGGCAACCCCTTGTTATTGTAGGCAACTCCTTCCTTTGCCCCTCAAATGAAGATTCTGTGAATCTTCCTCCTCCCAATTCATTTTCTCTATGATTCTGCTTCAATTAGGTCTTCAAATGTCTTTCTTTGCTGTTATCAGGTGGACAGCAAAATCTCTCTTGTCTTCAGCTTCCTTGAGGTCTCTTCAGGGCCTAACATTATTTTTCACTGTTGGCCTCTGAATTCCTTTTGTTCTCTTGGCTTCTGTGATCCTGCCTTCCCTTAGGGGTATCATTAGAATAAGAGCTGAACTCCAAAGGTGTATGGATTAAAGGCTTCCTGTGGGCTGATGGGCTTTGAGTAAGCCATTTGGGGAGGTCCCAAGGTTGCTCATCTCATCAGTAGACTCATCTATTGATAGGTCCACGATCTGATGACATTATAGGGAGGTGTTGGAAATTAGGAAGCGGGCCTCAGTTGAAGGAGGTAGATTATTGGGACTATTCTGTTGGAGGATATATATGGCCCTTGTTCCTGTAGTGCTATTTCCTGCCAATGTGGGGTGGAGGCTGCATTTCCATTATATTCCTTTCCACTGTGATCCATTGCCTTACCACAGGCTCAGAAATCCCAAGCTAAGTGAATAGAAATTGAAACCATAAGCCCAAAATAATTTTTTCCCCTACTTTGTTGTTTATCTTAGCTATTTTATCACAACTACAAAAAAAAAAAATGACTCACATACTTGGTTTCCCCTCTGGGTCTCAAAAGAATCCTTTTAAATTAAGATTTCCTGTGGTATAGCTGCTTCTCATTTTTCTACCCTAGTTATTCTTATATTTTTTATTACTTTTTTTGCTCCAATGTTTGTTTGCTTGTTTATGTTTACTTTTGAGTGTGTGGTGGTATGTTTGCATGTGTGTATGCCTGTTTGCATGTGCCTGGGAAAATATACGTGTACAGGTCCACATATACACACATGTGGAGGCCAGAGTTTAACCTCAGGTGTCATTCTCAGGAATGCTGTCCACCTCCTTTTTTGACAGGGCCTCCCATTGGCCTGGAACTCACCAATTAGTCTACACTGGCTAGTTAGCAAGCTCCGGTGATCCACCTGTCTCCACCTCCCTAGTCCTGGCATTTTAAGTTCATGCCACTGTACCTGGCATTTTAGATAGGTACTTAGATAGGATTGGATTTAGGTCCTCATGCTTGCAAGGCACACACTTTAACCACTTAGCTATCTCATCACTCTCATAAGTTTAACTGATCATATCCCTGGAAAGGCTTCTAAAATCTGCCTATATTTGTATTTAGTCACATCTCATGAGAACCTCTACCCTTTAATATCAGTGATCAAATCTTTTTCTTTGATGAAATAGTGCCAAGAACAAAGGACTCACAATCTGCCCGCCTATATAAAACAATTCCTTCCCTGTCCTCAACTACATACAGTCTGCTAGCTGCAGCCCAGTAAAAATGGCTATTCATCACAAAGTACCCTGGGGCTTTGGAAGCATACAAGATGCTTTATAACAATGGTATGTATTGCGTGGTTACCCATGATATCAGTATGTGTTTTATATGCGTTGCAGTGTTAAAACTTTCTAACAAACTTGCAAGGGCTGAATTAGGAGATTTCTCTTACTAGACAGAGAGGTCTTTGTTGAAAACATTAAATGTGGCCAAGTGGCTAAAGTGATGCAGCTACTATTACTACTGGGAGAGCAGGGCCCCCAAACCCTGTTGATGACAGGACGTCATATCAGACCTCATGTCATACACTGCTAGTTGGTGCACCAGGGAGGGAGACTCTACTGAAGAAAGTTTTGTGGGAAGCACAGAATTTTTTTTTTTCTACTATTGAGAAAGAATAAAATATGGGCCAGGGAGGTGCTCTTCCCCAGACTCGCTGCCTAACATGCATGAGTTCCTGAGTCCAATTCCTAGTGCAACAAAATAAAAAACGTGTCTGGGACAATTTTCTAACTCTCATTGTTCTTAGAACTTCCCATTTGCAGAGTGGTTCTGAGCAGCAGATCACGGTGTCTCTTGGTCTCAGATTGCAAAGACTCCCTTCTAGGAGGCCAGATCCTCTGGGCTGTCAGTTTGTTATTTCGTAGTATCTCCCTTCTCATTCTTTATTTTATTTTATTATTTTATTTTATTATTTTATTTTATTTGAGAGAGTGAGAGAGAGAAGCAAAGAGAGAGAGAAAAAGAGGAAATGAGCATTCTAGGGCCTTCAACTACTATAAACAAACTCCAGATGCCTGTGCCACATTGTGCATCTGACTTATGAGGGTCCTGGGAAATTGAACCTGGGTCCTTTGGCTTTGCAGGCAATCACCTTAACCACTAAGCAATCTCTTCAGCTCTCCCTTCTCATTCTTAACACACTGTATTGAAGTAATTCCAATTAATATGACAAGAGCCTTGGACTTGGTCCCATATTCTTATCAGCTAACAGCTGAGGAAGGATTAGTTCACAGCTTTGTGAAGCAGTTAGTAGATAGCTTCTACCCCTGAAGAAGTTATTTGTAGAGAGCAGGGACTTGGGTCCTTTACACAATGCCTGTATGCTTTTAGAAACTTAGACAGTACTTTCTTTTAAGTAGTAATCAATACTAATTTATAAGTAAATATAGGGCAAAGGAGCTTGTCTTCTAATCTGCCTATTTTGTTATTTTTGTGCGGTGGGTGTGGATGCATGCATGTTCATATGTGCCTGGTGAGGGGTGGGACCCACATGGAAGTGTAAGTGCCTGTGGAGGCCAAAGGGCAATGTTGGATGTCTCCCTCAATTGTTCTCTACCTCCCTTCCTTTCTTTCTTTTCTTTTTTTTTGAGACTGTCTCTGTTGTAGTAAGTTTTTCACTGCTAGTAGAAAACATCCAACCAAGAGAAATCTGTGAAAAAGGGTTTATTTTGATTTTCAGACTCAAGAGAAACTCCATAGTGGCAGGGGAATATGATGGCATGGGCAGAGGGTGGACATCACCTCCTGGCTAACATCAGATGGACAACAGCTGCAGGAGAATGTGCCAAACAATGGCAAGGGGAAGTTGGCTTTAACACCCACTCCCAACAATACATTGCCTCCAGGAGTCTTAAATTTCCAAATTTCCACCAGCTGTGGACGTAGAATTGAGAACACATAAGTTTATGGGGGATATGTGAATCAAACCACCACAGTCTCTCACTGAACCCAGAACTCATTGCTTCAGTTAGACTAGCTAGGCATTAAGATCTAGGGATCCTCTGTCACTATCTCTCCAGCACTGGGATTACAGGTGAATGCCATTATGCCCAGCATACTATGTAGGTGCTGAGGATCTGAACCAGGTCTTCCTGTTTGTGCGGCAAACACTTTATTCACTGAGAAATTTCTCCAGTCCTAGTCTTTAAAAAAAAATCAGCCTTAGTATCTTATTAGAATACTGGTTCTGAAGGGAAGTTTTACTTGATAGAAATGGTATGAATTTGTGCTCTCTGTTTTTAAAGAGAAGCAAAATCATAAGTGTTTGTGTTGGAAGGGATTCAATAATAGGTTTAAAAAACAGAATCAAATTAATTTGTAGTTGGATTATTTGTTCTTCCATTAGAAAAAAAATTGAAGAAATTTTTTATTTCTGATAATATTTAAGGTGGTAAGAAAAGCATCACTTTTCACTTTAAAAATGGATGTTTATAAGTGTTCTCTGTCTTTTGAGTTCCATCCTGTAGTAGCAGTTGGTGAATGGGCACAGTAACTATTATAGTCTCACGACTTGACTTGTAAATGTTTCAGGCTTGGGTCCATATTAGAAATGCATTTGAATCACTCATTCTCATATGCATAAAGCTTTAGAATAAGTGTAGGAATTTCTTTAGCATGGTGATGTAGTGTAGAAATTCTGGAATCAGGATTGGATAACTTGAGTTTGAATCACTTGCTTACTGTCTAACTTTGGCCAAGCTGTAGGATTTCTCTGTGCCTTAGATTCTGCAAATGAAAAATTAATCCATGAGCTACAGAGAAAGCTCAGCAGCTCAGTGTACTTTCTCCACAAACATGAGGGCCTGAGACTACCTAGGTTCAAATTTTCAGAGTGCACATTAAACATCTGGGTATGGCCAATTACACTTGTAACCCCAGCACTGTAGGAGAGCAGAGACCCAGGAATTGTTGGGGCTCCCAAAAAAAATCAACAAGCTGCAGGATCAGTAAGAAACTCCAGCTCCCATAGCTGGGTGCAGACCTGGTTGTTGTTAGGGCTCACAAACCTCCCAGAAAATTCTGGGATCAGTAAGAGACTTTTATTCAAACAAGAAACATCAGAAGAATAATGGAACAGGGCAATACACCTTCCACTCTGGCCACCTCTAGTGAATACACCCCGCTTTAGGTGAGCACATGGGATGCTGCAAGGTCACATACACATGTGTACACCATACAGAAACACACAGAAACACACACACACACACCACAATACCACATCCCATATGCTTATAAGCAAAAAAAAAAAAAAATTAAAACTGGATAGATGATTCCTATTATTCACCTTACTCAGAGCTCTGTCATCAGATGAGAGGAAATTACATGTGGGGTTCTGAGTCCAGTGCATGACACATTGATTAATAGTCATAATAGCTATTATTGGTTTTTAAAGTTTTTGCTAAATCAATCTAGTGGTTTTATGTTGATTTTCAGTGATTTTTCTCATTTACCCACCCTCTTTTCTCTACTTAGCCCTGTTTACTGTGAAAGGCATAGTTTTGGAAAAGCCAGTTTGAACAATTCCATAGAACGTGTGAAGCTTCACCAGAGAATACTGTGGGGTCAGATAGCATTCTTCTTAGGAATGTCCTAAAGGTCTATGTTGACTGGTATCTAGCTCATTTTTTTAAAAAATATATTACAAGCTGGGCATAGTGGTACACACCTGTAATCTCCTTAGTCTGGAGATGAAGGCTGGAATATTAAGAGTTCAAGGCCATCTTCCATTATATAGGGATTTCAAGGCCACCTTGTACTATACGAGACAATTTCAATAAATAAATAAATTAAATAATCATGATGTAAGTTCATCAAGTATTATTGATAAACCCCAGACCCAGGCTAGCTCTTACCTTTAGTTTTATTTTGGCACACATTTGTCTATGTGTGTGGTATGTGTGCATGTGTGTATGTGTGTGGGCATACCTATATGTATGCACATGTGTGAGCATGAATGTGGGAGCCAAAGGTCACTCTCCACCTGATTCTTTGAGACAGGGTCTCTTGTTGAACCTAAAGTTTAAGGATTTGGTTAGACATGCTAGCCAGTGAGCCCCCATGGATTTCTTGCCACTCTTTCCAGGGTTGGCATTATAGACACATGCCTCCCCCCTACCCACTCAGCAATTTACATGGATTCTGGAGATCTGAATGTAGGGTCCTTGCTAGGCAAGGACTTTACCCATTGAGCCATATCCCACTCCTCACCTTTTGTTTTATTTATCTTTTTTAGCATGATGGCAGATGACATTTACATATGATAGCAAAGGAAATTTGTTTCTTCCCTCACATTTTACATGTCTTCACAAGTTTTTCCCTGACTTTCAATGAACAGCAATTCAGAAGTTCAAGTTTCAGGTGAAAATTCAGGTTGAATTCAGCTTTAATATTTTATTAACACTGATTTGCCTCTGAATATGAATTAGTGCAGTATCATTTTAGGAGCACTTGATGACAAGCAGAGACAAAAATCCAGCCAAGATAATACTGAACAGGGCAATTTCTTTTCTCTTATCTCTATTGAAACACCACCAGTAAGAAGCCCTTAGGTCTTATTATGCCTTTGAAATGTGGATAACATCTAACTCTCATCCATTTAGCAAAGAAGAAAGAAATCTAAACATCATTATGGGTGCTGTCAGAAACAACCGTGGTGTTTATCCACAAATCTAGCAAACTCCTGAGCCTTACCTTATTAGGCCATTGTGTTTGAATGCAATTACGCTAATTTTAGGGTAAGAAAGTGCTTGAATTTCTAGAATGTAAGGAAAAGAAAAATCAAGGATAATTATGATATTTGCTTGAACTGAAATTGCAAGAAGAAGAAGGTGATCAAGAAGGAGAAGAAACTTACAGAAGAAGGGGAAGAATTATTGTGTATGTAAAATTCTACCCAGTGCTGGGAAGGTGACTTTCCAGGAAGGCAGTTTTGGGCTGTGTCAGTGAGGTCAAGGCTAATGTGGGGGAAAATGAGAGGAGAAATTAAAAGCTTATAATGACACTGATGTGGATTGTGGGAAGTATCTGGTAAAAAAAAAATTGAAACCTAATTAATATTTTATCCAAAATGGAATATCAATCTGTATTATCTTAGAGATTTATAATAGAAGAAGCTCACTCTCTTTTCCTCCCTCTCTTTCTTTCTTTCTCTTTCTTTAGTTCTTTCTCACACTCCCTCTCATTTTGAGTATCAAAAGATAGGCTAGAAACATAGAGGAATGATTTTATTTCCTGAGAAAAGTTGTGAATCTGTGAGGTAGTGTGCTGCTTGACTAAGTCTCTTTTCTTTCTCTCCTCAGTGTGGAAGTCTAAAGTGGAACTTGGGGGCACTGTCAAATGACTCTTTCTTTACAGGTGCCCTGTAGAATCACATCTGTAAACCTTACCTAGCACCTGGATGAGGCCCAGGGATAGGCATCAGGGCTTTACTTAGCTGGTACAGAGAGCAAAGACTGGTTTTAATCCACCAGAGAGCTGATTTGCCCAGGTCTTGGAGATGTGTGCAGGAGCAGGTGCCTCTCTGTGTGTCCCAGAGCTCTGGGCGTGTCCTCCATGGAAATTCACAGTTCCAGTCTGCACAGCTGGAGTCTGGGCATGCTGGCACCTAGCCAGCAAGTGGATAAGATGGCCAGCAGGTGTTGAATGTGATGTTGGAAGCTCTGAAGGTATAGATTGGCTTCAAATTACACCCTAACTTTATCTCATTCAAGCTGGGTATGTTGGGCAAGGTGGTTGCCCTCTCTGAGTTTCAGCTTTCTCTAAGTCAGAAATGGGGATTTTAAGGTTGTTGTTTGTTTTTTATTCCTTCTCTTCCTACTCCTTCTTTCTCACTCCACTAACCTGACAGGGTTTTATGTAGTCCAGGCTGGCCTTAAAATTACTGTGTGGCTGAGAACAACCTTGAACTTCTGATCTTTTTGCCTCTACCCGCTAAGTATTGGGATTACAGATGTATGCTGCAATGCCTGCTTTATGCAGTGCTTGAGATGGATCCCAAGGCTCTTCACAAGCTAGGCAAATTCTCTGCCTACTGAGACACATCCTCAGCCTTGTTCTGAACATTTAAATGAGACAATGCGTGCACAGTCCTTACAGAAAGCTGGGCCCTGAAGGATTCTCAGTGAAATGCTTGTTGTCCTACAGAGTGCACTATCAATGTGCACCATGGCAGATAATTTGAGGGCCTCATTGTTAGCAAGTGACCATATACAAAGGAGGCACTATCTCTGCATATCTTTTGCCCCAAGTGCACTCTATAATGTGCATGTCTCTGTGGATGAGCTTCCAGGGGAAAAGGTGATTGGTTCATAGTTCAGCTAAAATGGTATGCCCTGTGGTTTACAGGCTGGGTAACTAGGGCTAAATTTTGTCCCTAGAAGCTTTAGTGTATTTCATGTTCAGTTTCTCTGTACCAGTGGGAGTAATAATGCCCCCACTTACAGCTCTAAGAATGATAGGAAATGGGCAAGTATGTTCTATGTGTCATCTGCATGGAAGGGCATTATGGCAGTTCACCAACTATGAAGAGGACCTCCTATCCAGGGTCTCCTGGAAGAGCGTCTGAACCACTCCTGTGTTAATTGTCCTCCATCACATTTCCCTTTTGAAAAAATTCTGTGAAAGAATAGTCTTTGTTATTAGCACCTGCTCCATCCTTCAATGCCATTTTAACCAGATTTTGGATCTTAACATCCTTGTGAAAAAGGATTTTTTTAAAAAAATTGTCATTGAATTAATAAAATCCAAAATGGTAAAAACCCAAAGCCCTTTCTTTTTGATCTGTAACATCTGACCTGATGGCCCATGCCCACCACAGTGACATGGTGCCAGTCACCTTACACATTTGACTTCTTTTAACTTATATAAAGCCCTATATGAGTAATAGGACCCCATCTTACACAGGCTCAGAGATGGCAATTGATATGATTACTGGCATAACTGACACATAAGTGGCCAAAAAGTGTCTGGAACTGGGCTTGGCTCAACCAGTAAAGTGCTTGCTGTGCAAATATGAAGACCCAAGCTTGATTTCTAGAACCCATGCAAACAAACAAACAAACAAACAAACCAACAAACAAAAAAAAAACAGTCCATCAGACATGACACATGCTTGTAATCCCAGTGCTAAAGTGATGGAGACATGCAGATTCTTGAGACTTACTGGCCAGCCAATCTAATTACTGAGCTCAAGGTCACTGAAAGACCCTGTCTCTAAAAAGGAGGATGGCATTTCTAAGGAATGGTACTCAAGATTGCCCTCTGGCATCCACATGTATGTGCACACATTATACCACCTTCGCCCTCCACCCCCCACATGTTAAACAAGATAAATCTTGAATATTTTTGGAACTGGTGCTCCTGCTTTGGGCTTTTAAAAATTTTTTTCTTAAATCCTGTTTGTTATATCTTTGTAATAAAATATTCAAACACTCTAGACTGTTTTATGGTACTCTCACTTTGTGTTAAAATATCCAAAGTACCATGGGCTGTTTTATGGTGTTTGTCCCACTCCTGGCTCGGGGCATCTTCTTGACATACCTTCTGAATACTCTGAAATCCCTGAGCACTTCTACTGCTACAGTGCCATGGTGTGGAAAGTAGTTTTCTTTTCTCTTTTTTTCTTAACCAAGGAAGCTTGGATTCTTGCCTTGGGCTGCTAATTCTGAAGTGTTAAAGTAAGACCTAAAGAACAGCCTCAGCTCCTTCCTGGCTCATTTGCCCTTATAGTCAACACAACACTGACCTTCTCCAGTTAAGAATTCCTTTTGGGTTAATTGTTTGTGTGTTTTTATTTTTAACAAGAGTACACAGGGAAAGACAAATAGCCCAAGAGACCAAAATGTGCTTATTTTTCTTAAAAGTTGCATTTGAAAACATCCCTTAGTGCTCGAGGTAATGAGAGAGACTCCTAGGTAGTGTGAAGTGCAGGGTGATTTAGATGCTAAGGCCATGCAGAGGAGCAAGTGCCAGTGTGCACAGGCTGCCCAGGGGCACCATAGACAGGACACAATGAGTGTTGCTGCCTTTCCTACTGACCTTTACTAACAGAGCTCTCCTTAGAAAAGAGCTTGCTTTCCTAGGTTATTGTTCAACCTGCTGTTTGCTCTCCTGCTCTGAAGAAGAGGCACAGGGCTATGTCAGCAGTGTGCTAGCTGATGCCCACTGTGTTCTCTCTCTCTTCTTCACCTGTGAAATCTCGTTCTTCTTTCTCTTCAAGCCAATAATTGATGCCTTTGCTACATTCGAAAAGACACTCTGTGGGCATGGGGCTGATGTGTGGTGTGAATGAAAAACAGTGTGGGCTTCATATATATTTTAAAGAAAAACATATCAAACATAGATGGTTACTTGGCTCAATGAAATGACCAATTTTATAAGTGAGGATCATTAAATGTTGGACAGTTCAGATGGCTTATCTTTTATAGATATCTTAACTTATACTGTCCGAATTTCTGTAAAAGACACTGTCCCATCCTAATAAACAGAGAAGATAAATAATTTCCTCAAAGAAGCATGTTAGATGGATTTGGGACCAAGGTCAATGTTTTATCAATCAATCATTAGAAACAAAACCAGTATATAACTTTGATGTGTAAGTAGGAAAAGACATTTGTGAACAATTGTCTGAGCTTGCCAAGTGTGAAAATACATAAAAAAAAGGTAGAGATTCTTTCTAGCCTGAAGGCCAAAGGATAGAAAAAAAATGAGCATGGAGGAGGGAGAGCTTCATTCAGGAAGGACCACTGGGGACTAGCGTGATGTTAAGAGGTTAAAATAAGAGGGGAAGGAGAGCTTTCTTAGATATTGAAATCTATGGGGTTACGGGACGGAGGCACAAGCAGACGACAGAGGTGTTTGAAGGGTGACACCTGGTTGAGTTCAGTAGCAAGACAGGGTGAGAGAAGGGAAAAGAATATAAATTAGGATTGAATTTTTTTCTAGACACCAGAAATTGGTGGAGCTTGACAAGTCATTCTGGGAAACTTTATTTACTATATTAGGTGACAGCAAAGGTCTTTGGACAGGGAACTTTAAGTTCCCTTTGAAACTTTCAAACTGTTCATTTATGAAGTCTATGTGGGAGGGAATGAAGCAGGAAGATATGGAAATTGTTTTTCTCAAAATTTATATTTGATAGAAATATCTATGGTGTTTGGCTAATTTCCAGCCCTTAACCAAAGGATTCTGATTCAATGTAGTCCTTGTGAATTGACAGTGTTTAAAGTTCCCCAGATAATTCTTAGGAAGGTGATTCAAGCACTGTACTTTGAAAAATACTAGACTGGAGAGGAGGTAAATCATCAAGTGGAAGGTCAAAGGGGAAGTCTTTGTATAAGGAAGGAAAAGCACAGATGCAAAAGATATTTTGCAGGAAGCATCATGAGGACCCAAACCATTAATTCTATAGTTGAAAGAGGATTCAAAGAGAACTACTGACTTTAAAATATGGGATGTTGGTGATATAGAGAATAGAAACAAGAGGCAGTGTGGATTTATCAGGTCCTGACAAGAGTTAGTTTTGCCAACTGATTTTGGAGGTCCCAAAATGGCTACTGCAAGGACATGTGTACTAGGCAGAAGGCCACCTGAGATTTGGGTTGGGGAACAAGGTCTCAGCTAGAGAGGTGGCTTGTGATTTAAGTGAAGATTTGAAAGAAAAAGAAATACACTCTAGAGTGGAAGGTCAGTTGCAAGCAGGACTGTGTGCCATTATGACAGAAAAGAAAATGGAGGAGAGCCAAGATCATCAATAAGACAAGGTAGCCAACTGCCCACCATGAGACTAGCCACCTCTACCACATCTGCTAGGGCCCAAGAGAAATCATAGTGGAAATGGTTACATGAATATTCCTCTTACTACTAGCCTGACAACAAACTCCAGGGTGATGGTGACAGACACAGTAATCAATCAGAACTCTTCAAAGTAGATATCCAGAGGATGCAGAGGACTCAACACTAGATCAGACTGCCAACAGGCCTACCACGGCTCAGGGAACAATGGGGAAGAGGGGGCATAAAGATTGTAAGAGCCACAGGGTGGGTAGGAATATTCTGAGGTATGGCTCCTCAGCTACCCTGTAGGGACTGACTGAGAATTTTATGACCCCATAGTGAATACCATAAGCCCACTAAGGAGGGCCTCCAGGGTTAGCCAGGGCAAGGACATAAAACAGTCAAATATTTTACAGCAAGGAGACAAAACAGTAAAATACGATACACACACACACACACACACACACACACACACACACACACACACCTGTCTTTCATTATGCTTAACTGTTTATGGTTCTTTCCTGTCTTTTTTTTTTTTTTTAGCTAAACCATCTTTTAGCTTTTCTTACTTTTCTAGATTTTATTCTGTTTGTCTTTGAGAATACTCTGTGTGTGTATATATATATAAATAAATAAAAATATTTTAGAAAGATAATTTCAAATTGTAGTCTACACTTACTTCTATAACACACACACACACACACACACACACACACACACACACACACACATATATATATATATATATACAGAGAGAGAGAGAGGGAAAAGGGAGAGAGAATGGGGTCACAAAGGCATCTTATCACTGCAAACAAACTCTAGACACATGGGGAACTTCATGCATTTGGCTTACATGGGCACTGGGGAATCAAATCTGGGTCCTTAGACTTCATGGGCAAGCGCCTTAACTGCTAAGCCATCTCTCCAGCCCTCAAATTCCTTGTTTTTGTTTGAAATTTTTTTGTTCATTTTATTTATTTGAGAGCAACAGACAGAGAAAGAGGCAGATAGAGAAAGAGAGAGGATGGGCGCGCCAGGGCCTCCAGCCACTGCAAAAGAACTCCTGACGCGTGTGTCCCCTTGTGCATCTGGCTAACATGGGTCCTGGGGAATGGAGCCTTGAACTGGGGTCCCTAGGCTTCACAGGCAAGTGCTTAACCAGTAAGCTATCTCTCCAGTCCTCAAATTCCCTTTTTAATGAGCTCCTGAGAATCCTCCCAAGTGAAACTCTTTAAAAACATTATTTATTTGTACGGGAGGGACAGGGCCTTTTGCTACTGCAAATGATGAAAGGGGATTTTAATCTGCTACAATGCTCTCTTACCTTGAACCTTGCTCAAGTCAGAAACCGACAGTCATCTTTACCTCCTTCTGCTACACCCTCGTCCTCTCAAATGTAGTCTGTCACAAACCCTATGACGTCAAGTCTTAAGCTTGACTTCTGGTCCCCTCCTGGCTGTATTGCTACACGGGCTTCTTTGCTGGTGTCTTGGCACCCATTTTGATCACTCCATTGAAAAGGACATTACTTTGCAGAAGGTCCTATCAGTTCCCTGAGTAAGTTCTGGATGGCTTTCCATCATAACTAAATAAGGCACACAGTCCTGATGTGACTGGTGACATGTTACCTGACTTGGCTCTTTTCTGCCTTCTCAGCCTTGATCCCTACCTGCCATCCAACACTTGCCTTCCCTCGGGACACAGTCCTGTCTTTCTCTCTGTAACAGATTTCATTTTCACCTGGTTTATTTATTTATTTATTATTTTCTACTATAACAAAAGCACCATAAGCATATGAAACTCTATTCCTTGGTCTCTTCCTATCTCTGCCCTTTGTCTCTACTCTGTCTCTGACTCTTCTCTCTCATTCTCTCTCTCTCTCTGTCTCTCTCTGTCTCTCTCTCTCTCTCTCTCTCTCTCACACACACACACACAGAGCACTTGGTAAATGTTGAAGAAACTGGGCCATATTCTGGCCTCCTCGTGTGTGTGTGTGTGTGTGTGTGTGTGTGTGTTCTAGAGAGCTTCTTCTTCAATCCTGTGGTTTCATCGCTTGCTTTTTTTGACTTTTAAACTTTCATTTATACTTTTTAATTTAGCATCTCAATCATTTCTTCCTCAGAAAAGGTTTCTTTGACATTCGGATACATTAATATGCCCAATTACAAAAAACATTTAGCACTTACTATATTAATATTTGCATGTTTCCTGGCACTTGAGTGACATATTTCTCCTCTGGAAAGACTCCATCCTTGGAGGAGAGACTGTCCCTGAACTGTTCAGTGTTGTAATCCTTGTAATCCCCACTCAATAAGCATTTGTTGAATATGTGAATGAATGAATGAGGAATATAAATAAAGCCTATGGGATGGAGAATTGACTTTTAAAAATGTGGACCCCTGAGCTCTTTCATAGTTTAGTATGAGGGGATTTTTTTTTTTTTTTTTTAGTAAATATACTAAATACCATCATGTGTCTGAATTCAAAATTACACATAAGGCAGTTTCTCAACAGTCATACAAATCGGAGCACATCTGTTTTGTTTATATCTTTTTTTTTCAGATTCAGTTCAATAAGCATTCAATCCATCTGTCAATGGAGTAACAGACCTAGAAGGCTAAGAAGAAGCTGATGATAGACACTCTCTGTCCAGATTGCTTTGGCCAGAGCTGCTGTTTATTTTTTTTTTTCTACACTCAAAAATATTTTGTCAATTTTAGTGATGCTACCTAAGCCTTTTTATCCTTGAGATCCACTTTCTCTCAACAGTCCTTTTGATTCATTCCAGCAGAGAAGCGAGCCCTATACTGTTCTATTTTTACATCTTAAAAGCAAATAGTTACCTTGAGTTGTCTAAACACAGAGCCTCACTGGCTGTCCCCAAGAATCACTCAGGATCACATGAAGCACCAGGCAGCAAACCTAAACCACTCATGGGTCATTCTCACAGGGAGACAGAACTTGGACTAATCCTGTGGTAATTTTTCTCAAATTCAAGTTCTTTTTTCCTTTTTCTAGAGTTGTCATTTAGGAAGTGAAAAAAATATTGCAAAGACCATCAGATGATCCCGAATTTTGACCACAGACATGCAATCCTTGAGGAAGGTTGTGGTGGTTTGGTTCAGGTGTCCTCCATAAACTTAGGTGTTCTGGACACTAGGTTCCCCAGCTGGTGACAATTGGAAATGAATGCCTCCTGGAGGCCGTGTGTTGTTGGGGGCGGGCTTATGGGTGTTACAGCCAATTTCTTCATGCCAATGTTTGGCACACTCTCCTGTTACTATTGTCTACCTTATGTTGGCCAGGGGGTGATGTCTACCCTCTGCTCATGCTAACGTTTTTCCCTGACATCATGGAGCTTCCCCTCGAGTTTGTAAGCCAAAATAATCCTCCTTTTTCCCACAAGTTGCTCTTGGTTGGGTGATTTCTATCAGCAATGTGAACCTGACTGCAATAAGGGTTAACCTCTGTTTGTTTCTGACCCATTCTTCCCATGCTCTGAAGTTTTCAGATGCTTAAGCAAAAACACTCTGAATATTCAAAAATTACCTCATGAGCAGGATTGACCAACTGTTCTTTGTCCTCATAAGCTGCTTTATGTGACACACCTAGAACCAATCTCATCTGACATAAAGCAAGAAGAATTTAGATTTGCACTGGGATTGTGGCCATTATTAACTGGCTAAGAGTTTCATGGTGGAGATATGCTTTGTAGATAAGTTAGGGAGTCGGGCACTTGAACTTTCCTGGCTTTTCAGCTGAAGAAGGGACTGAAAAGAGGCTTTAATATTTGTAAAGTCTAGAACTACACCTTTAAAATCAGTAGAATTCCAAGACACTTATTGTATAATAATGTCTTTATGTGGAAATATTTCCCTCTTTTCTGTTTAAAACTTTTAGTTGTTTTATTTTGTTTCTGAAGGCTGAACAAGGCACTCATGTTGTGGAACCTCACAGGCTACTTACTTATATATAGGAAGGCAAGGAGAACAGATTGTGATTGTCAAAAAAAGAACATGAATCCCCAAATAAATTATCTTACAAAAATAGCACACTTGCTTTTCCACTTTCCTATCACTGGTAAAAGTCAAAATAAAAATCACAATCTGTATTCTGATAAAACAAGTTAAGTACCATTATTTACATATTAAGCAGGTTCTTCACATAGATATATATTTTACACAAATTTTTTTTTTCAAATAGGTCACGTATTTACCATCTATTTCTTTGGTCCATTACAAATCATTTCTCAAACTGACATCACATTGCACTGGTGGGTATGAACCCTCTTTAAAAAATATTTTTAGTTTTTAATGTGTAAGGAGAAAGAGAGAGAGAGAGAGAGAGAACACAAAAGCTAGGTAGGGCCTTTTGCTCCTGAAAATGAACTCCAGATGCATTTGTTCATCTGGCTTTACATGGGCACTGAGGAATTGAACTCAGGTCATTAGGCTTTTAGGCAAGCATCTTTAAGTGCTGAGCAAGTTTTCTAGCCCTGACCCCCCATTCTCTCTTAAAAAAAAGAATTCTACATGGATAAGTTTCATAAACTATTAGCATTCATTGACATGCCTGGGGGCCATGTGTTCAAGGATCAAACATAAAGCATGAAGGCCTTGCAGCTCTCAATCTTCCTTTCTTAAGAAGCTCATTGTTCCACCATGCACAAAGGGGGTTCTGGTGGATAAAAACCTATGTCCTTTTTAGAACTCCAAATCCCCAGGAAGCAGTCTGGTAAACACAGATAAAACATTTATCTGGTTTCTGTATGGTTTTACCTTGGAGGAGAAGAAGGTGAAGAGCAGTGTGTATATTAATAAAAAGTTATTTGAAAGTGGTATCCACACATAATACAGTTCTATTAACTGAATTATAAAGACACAGTGTGAAGGTCTTGATAAGTTTGCAAACTAATTATGGGCTTAAATTATACTTCAAATATTTTATTTAAAAAAAAACTTTCATTATTATTTTTGGTTTTTCAAGGTAGGGACTTGCTCCAGCCCAGGGTGACCTGGAAATCACTCTGTAGCCACAGGCTGGCCTCGAACTCACAGCCATCCTCCTACCTCTGCCTCCTGAGTGCTGAGACTAAAGGCATGCACCACCATACTCGAGCTAATTATAGTTTACATTCTTAATTACATTTTTTTTTTTTACTGCATTTAACCATTGCTTTTACCTCATTTGTTGAAAACTGACAATGAAGTCTCATCCAGAACCTTCCAGGACTTTATCTTCCACTTGAGGAAAATGCCTAAGCGACAAGCCGTTTGCACGTGCTTTTCACTTGACATCTTCCCTGCTGGGTACAATGCTGGCAAATCCAAACGAAAGCCCTCCCATCTAGCATTATGAAGGAAAGGTCCTACCATATTTTGTAGGAACATACTGCACCCAGTGGATGTGGACTAACGGCAGGGAGGACGCGAGAGGGAAAGAGTGGAAAGGAGCAAGGCCTGGGAATATAGAGTGGAGACAGGAGGACAGGTGGGCGATTGGTTTGGAGGCACACTGTAGGCCCATGGCTCTTTCAGTATGAACTAGCTCTGCTCATAACTCTCTTCCTTATGTGATTGCTCACGTGTGCAGCTTTGTGCACATGGTGTTGTGTGTGAGTGCAGACGGGTGCATGCCAGAGTGCGCATGCCCCAGGTAAGAGGACAACTTCCAGGTCCGTCCTCGCCTTCCCGCTGCATCTGAGGCAGGCTTTCCTCTGTCTGCTGTTGCTCATTACCCTCTCCGCAAGCTTTCTGGGAAACTCTTCTGACTTCACCTCCCGTCTCACCATCGGTCAGTGTGCCAAGACTACAGAAGCCCACCAAAGTTTACAGGGTTGATGTGGGATCCAGTGACTGAACTCGGCTACTCGGGCTTGAGCAGGGAACTGTATGAAGGGAACCATTGCTCCAGCCCTCAGAACTACTTCTGGAGCTTGTGATTCATTTGTACCCATGGTCACTTGCCCTCCTAAGGTCCAAGAAGACACTGAGAAATCTAGTGCATATTCATCATGAATTCACCCAGATTACGCTGAATGATGCCAGGAGATCTGCTAGGTACTGTGGTGACTATGACTCAGTCCTTCACACCCCAGAGACTTATAGTTGAGTGGGGATGGAGGAGGAGGTATGAAATATTGCTAAAAGCTTTTTTTTTTTTTACACAAAAATTTTCAGTGTTATAAAACACACAATTAATGTTTGTGATTTTTGTGTCAGATCATGATTGTTAAGTAAATATAGATAATATGTGCGATATAATTCAGTTGTGTCAGGTGAACTGCTAGCAGCTAGTTTTAAGTGATTTTATTTAAATGTTGTGACCTGCATCCACTGAGGAGAATGAACTCTGCAGGTAACAGGCAAAACCAGTATTCATACCAAGGAATAAAGAACTACAAAGCTGGTTCTCCTATACTGCAAACCTTCTTGGCTTGAAATCAATGTCCATTTAAATTGTTTCATAGAAGTATGAAGGAGGAGCTAAGTCCCAAATATTGTTCAGAGGAGCAGGCAAAACTCTCTTCTTCAATTTCTTTCTTTAATAGAATTCCTCCAATCATTGTCAGATTTTGGTCACTATTGACATTAAAGATGTTTAACCTCACATTCCATTCAAAAGGAATCTGTACGGCAAAAGGGACAGTATATGTGATAGGCTGTGGACTCTTTGACCTTGAACAATTTGGTTAGCTTCTTTACACCTCAGTTTCCTTCTCTGTTCGAGGGAAAATATAATATTTGCTGCTGAGGCATGCTGTGAAGATTAAACGACAATAGTAATAGAAACACACACCTCATAAGCTTCTCTGTGCCAGGCAGTCCAATAGAGAAGAGGCATATGTTAGAGAGCAGGCATATGCTATAGTTACCTCATTGCTGGGTTAAAACATCCAATCAGAATCAGCTTATAGAAAGAAATGGTTTATTTCAGGCTTATGTTTTAAGGGAAAAGCTCATTATGAAAGCATAACACTAGCAGGAAACCGTCACATATCTGGGTGCAAGTAGCTAGCACTGGTAAGATGAACTAATACACTACAAGGTCCACCCAAGCCCCTGACTTCTGTCATGTACTTCCTGCAGCATGACACCATCCCTCAAGTTAACACCAGCTGGGGACTGAGTATGAGGCGTAATCACAAACACATGAGGCTATAGGGACACTTTACATAGAAACTTCCATAGCATACATCATCAAATTTAATTTTCAACCCAAAGAGGCAGTTTTTTAAAACCATTAATTCAAAGGAAGATACTGAGGCTAGGTAAGATTTAAAAAGTTGCCCAAGATTATAAGCCTATGAAGAAGAGTGAAAGTAAGATTCAAGTTACAATTTTCTGTTCTCCGATGCTGTGTGCTTTTTCTAACATGCCATCTTTAATAAGTATTTATTTGTTTATTTGTTTATGAGAGAGAGGGGGGAGACAAAGAGAGGATAGGCCGTGGGACCTCTTGTCACTGCAAATGAACTTCAGACACACCGCTTTGTACATCTCAATTTACATGGATACTGGGGAATCAAACCTGAGTAAGATGACTGAGCCATCTCCCCAGCCACTACATTGTCATTGTAGAGAAGAAAATGTTGTAGAAATGTTGGTACTAACTAACTTGCTTACAATTAATGTGGATAATAAGATTATTTATAATATTTTAGTTCTTTGACAACATACTTTATGAATGGTAGGGCATGGCTATTAAGGAGACCATGGGGTTTTACACCATGTGGATTTGGGGAGAATTTAACTTAACAGTACAATTATTCATTACTATTGGTTGATTCCATTTGTTTCAAGACTGCTGGGACTTATACCCTCAAAATGGCATACTGACTCTAATCAAACCTTCCAACTTGGCCTTGCCATCCCTTTCTTGACTAACAAGGAAGGCAGGGGAAATGTAGGGCATGTCTATATCTATAGTCATTCATATAGGAGATCTGTAATGATGTCCTTTTTGAACTATAAGTCATCTTTTGGATAAGATCGAATTCAGACAAATTGAATTTATATTTCCTTTGACACAGATCAGAATCAGGGATATGGCTTTCCCCCTCCTGTGCTGAAGAGGAATAAATCCTCTTAGCAAATCTCCTTGACTTTGTTGAAGGTATTCTATATTTTTCTCTTTGGAAATAGCAACAGGGTATTGTGATGCACAGTTCTGGCCCTGAGATTGAAAAACTCTTGCCTGGAATCTAACAGGAATAATAAATGACTCTGGATGGGGATATTCCTTCTGTTTCTGTGTTGAGCAGTTTGTTCATTTATTTGCCTGTTGCTCTCTAAGAGACCCTCTAACAGAGATCTGAGAAGGTGAGAGGGCCAGAGTTGAGGTCTATCAGGAGGGTTTTCTAAGATGCAGATGCAATGAAGTCAGAGGATGTGAATTATGAAGTGTGTGGTGGACTTATGGCCTCATCCCAAAGCCCAGAATGGCTAAAATGGGTTGGGATCAGTGAGGGAAGAGACAAGCTAGGCTGGACCTGCATTTACTGAAAGGTTTTGGATGTTATCTCTAGGCAGACAGAAGACATTACAGACTTTTGAAGATAAGATTTAATTTCAACCTTGATATGACCACTGGTGTTGGGAACAAAATTGAATGTGTGTTTGGGAGCAGACAGATGCAGAAGACAGAGATCAGTTGTGAAAAATATGCAAGAATCTGAGAATTGGTGGTGAGCACTGAAAATACCAGTAACTGAATTTTAGGTCTATTTTTAAGGTAGAGGCAATGGGATTTTCCTGTGACATGTGAGGGAATAAGTGGACTCCAGACTTTTCTTCTGAGGACGTAGAGCAAGGGAGTCTCCAAGGACATAGGAAACAATTCCATGTAGAAATTTTGAATCTTGACTTAAAATACATTGAGTGTAAGATGCCAACATGACATTTAAATAAATAGTATGTTGAAAGTTAGATATATAAGTAGGGAGGCTAGAAGAAAAGTTCAGGTCAGAGATTAGAATTTGTGAGATGTCTGTATTTGTATAGTTTTAAAGGACTTGGAACTGGATTTGACTTCTTTAGAATTTAAATATTTAAAAGAAGAAATTTATAGGTGACCCATGGGACACTTTAGTATTTTAATGCTTGGGAGTGAATGAAAAAAGAGTTTGAAAAATAGTCTACATTTAAGAGATCATAAAACACACACACACAGCAATAGAGCTCAGTGAAGAGTTAGTCTACAGTCAGAATCTGAGAAAGGATAATGTTGAGTTCCACATGGTATATCAGGAAACTCAAGGACACCTTGGCACAGAAATGACATCTTTGCTTAGTGTTAGGCAAGCAGATGACTTTGGAATTTTCAGTAAAAATTTAGTGTGAGATATGAAGTGAGATAATGGGTAGTTGGCAACCTGTCTTGAACAGGAGCTGTGGATAAACTTTTATGATACATCTTCTTAAGACTACTAGTATGGCACAGTCTCTTAGAAAACATTTTGGTAATTGCAAGTAAAGAGAATAAAATGGACAAATCACACCACACTAAGGAAACAGCTGCATTTCCTCTAAACTTTTCATACTTGCATATACACGAATAAAATTAAGAATATCTGGCATATACCTTACTGCAGTCTGCTTTTCTATGTGTTTCATAGCAGAGATCTTTGTGGGGAGGGTTCCCTTTTCATCACATTTTCATGAGGAGGGAGATTATGGAAGAGTAGTTGAGTCATGGTCAGAAATATGAGGGTCAATCCCTTTCAATTAGGTAGAATGATGACTGCGTGTGTATATTAGAGAGACAGAGAGCAAGGGCTCGATGGGTTCTCATTGCCTCTGTGACTATTGCGTCTGCAATATCCAGGAGGACCCAGATAGCATCGCTGATTATTGCCTTGTTAATTTTATGTCAAGGTGGATTCCAGACTTAACTTTCTGAAGAAGATGAAAGGAGGAAACCTGGAGAATTTTGGCTGATACCTACCAACATACTTGGGCAGTGAAAACAATCTGTCACACGAAGGAGACTGACTGAATGACTACTCTTGGCTTCCTCACAGCTGACAAAGAAAAAAAAATCATCATCTGTCCTTCTAGCTTTCATTTTGTGGGGTTACTGTCTAGACACTTGTACCAGCCACATTCACTACCAGACCCCGTGACTCTTAACAGTGTGATAATCATTTTAGCGTACCATCACTTCTGTGAACAAAACCACAGTGAAATGATTTCTTCTATTGGCATTTTCACGGCACAAATCACCTATCCAAGCAATTCTTGACATAATTTGACTCAGATGAGATTGCTAAGACTAAAGCCAGGGAAAGACCTTTTATCATTAAAGGAAAGAATTAAACCAATTTTCACTTGCAAACTTCTAACAACAGTTGAAGGAGATGTATATGTGTCTGTTTGGGAAGTCCACACTGTTTCTTTCTATAGCTAGAGTCTTCAGTGGTGAGTTCAACTGGATACAGATGTGACTTTACAAGGTCAAGGTCACACATTCTACTGGCCACAGAGAACTAGGAAATATGTTTTAGCCACCAATTGCACCAGGAATTCCATATAGTTATTACATTGGCATAGGGTCCTTTTCACATGAAGAGTGGCCAAGACTGGTCAAGTGACTCAGTGATATCCATCACTACATTAGGAAAGACAGACGCATAACTTCCAGCCTAAATGCCTCCCATCACGGGATGGTGGTTTCAATTTTGTGTGTGTGAATGAGCAATATACACAGAGAAGCTCACAAATACACAAACTCAAGTCCATCTGAGAAGAGCAATTGCCCCACTTATCCTGAATCCCAGTTTTTAACTGAAAACAAATGTACCATAATTGTCTTTCATGTTTATCTCTAGTTAATATTGCATTAATATATAAATTATAGATGAATTTGGAGCATGCTACGTTCTTCACAGACATAAGATTATTGTAAGTATCTTCACCATCTGTTTTAGCTAAATCAATGCATTGCAACAGAGTTTTCCAACACAGAAATCGCTGTCTTTACACAGTGGAGTTAGTGATGTCCACTGAGGAAAGAAGGTGCCCGAGGAATCCCGTGGTTTCTGCCACTTCACATTGGGTCTCAATGACAGGGCATGAAACTTGTGCCACAGATCTGATTGTGGAAACTCTGCGTTCTGATCATAGTACTTTTGCCGCAAAAATCTCAGCTGATGATTTCCTGACATTTCCTTCTCTGACCGAGCCTTGAGGATTCCGTGTAGAGTACAAAGCAATATAAATTCCTCCAACAAACCTAAGCATGACACCCTGGACTTTGAAACCCACCTGCCCCTCTCATCGTCCAAGGAGAAGTACACTTTTTATTTTTTTTTTTTGCTGTCCTTAAGAAAATAATAAATACAAAAGGCAAAAGGTCAAGTTCATAACCTCTAACAGATCACCATTTCCCCTCCGTATCCAGCACTTGTTCAAGGAAGAGCACGGACAGAGAGACAGCCGTTTCCTTTCTTGGCTCTCACACTCTTGCTGTGCTTTTTAGCAAAAAACGTTAATGCCAATGCCAGCTCAGCTGTGCAATATGCAAGATGGAAGAAGGTACCCAGTTTTATTTTAGAGTAGGTTAAACCTCAAATAGTTCTTTATCAGAGAAATCCATCATAATCCTTCATTTCTTCTTTTCCTCAAAAAAAAAAAAAAAAAAAAAGATACTGGCCACCCAAACACATTTTCCACAGAAATGAAGTATTTACCAAACAGGTTTGAAGTCTTAAGGACAGCTTCCTCTATTTTTTTTTTCTTGGATCTTTCTGCCTCCCACCCACCCTCCGGAGGAATTTATCAGCCTTCACCTTAGTCCATCGGCTGGCTTCTCGGTGACCTCTAAGCAGTCCACCCCATACAAAGCAACGTGGGATGCACGCTCAGCAGGCTGCAAGCCAGCCTGGAGACAGTTTGTCCGCGAGGTGTTTCTTTTTTCTTTCTTTCTTTTTTTCCCTGCCATAAAACCTAACACTATGTTCTGTGTTTTGCTCCAAGCAGTCAGTCCTTCCTCGCCCACCTCTCACTCCCCAACCCCGCTGCAGTTCGCGACCTCACAAAGCGCAGACCAAACAGAAAAGCCCCCCAACACAGCAACAGATTGATTCCTTTGTTTCACATGCAAATCCTACCTCGGGTAGTTGTCACATCTTCCTCAAAAGCCAAGCTTAATTTTTTTTTTTTTTTTTAACGATTCAGTGCAGTCCTCCAAAGAGCCGCGGATAAGTCATCATTACCTCCAGTGCCCAGAGGCTTTGTGGACCATTGATGTCCCAAGCCTGGCTAACTCATATCTTTGCACTCCCTGCTCAAAATGTCTGAGAGAGTTTTTAGAAGGACTATCGGAGTGACAGGCACGCTAGACAGCCATGCTTAAAATTAGTTGTCAGGAGCTCCGTGGAAGCGGCTTCATTCTGTTTTGAAAGCTGCTAGAGGCAGGATTTATTAGCCTATGATAGGCACTCTGCTTCTGTTTTTATTAAATACTGTAATAGGCTGTCTGTTAGCAACGCCCTGATAGGTCCAGCATCACTTCCCACTGCTTTCGAATTCTCATATTAAAAAGGGAGCGAGCTTAGCCCAGACTTGCTTCTCACTCACACCACCCTGTCTCCTGGATCGCATTGCCAAATCCTCTCGCCAAAGGAGGAAGAACTCTTCTTGTAAATAGTGTTTTCTACCTAGACAGTGAACTTGGGAGTAAACACCCTTCAATTCCCTGTGCGATATTCTTACTCCCAGCAGGGCACTCCGGCTCTTCCTAGTTAAAAATAAATAGTAACAATAACGGGAAAAGTTTCTCATCGATGACTGAAGGATGCCTTGTTGTACATAGGAAATCTCAAGTCATGCATCACACGGACAGAATGGATCAACGATTACGTTGAGTAATCGAGAAATCCGATTCACAAGGCTGTTTGTTCCCATTTAGGTAGGAAGACGGGGTGGCTGGTGGATGGAGAGGCTGGGGATGTGCGCGCTGCCTGAATGCCCTTCGCAGGATCATGAACCCTGAAGAGGAAGATGAATTCTTACCCTCAGCCACAGGAGGGTGTTGTAAGTTCTAAGTGCACTTCCAAACAGGAAAGCAGAAAAACAAACAAACAAACAAACAAAGCTCTTGGTAGAGGGTGTTTTATGCTCCGGCTACCCAGGTTTAGTTCTTTTCTTCCTCCCATCCTGCGACCCCAGAAGCCAGAGTTTTGTAGTAGTTACTATGGAAACTGAGCGGTCATGGCTCCAAGGGAGGGGCTTAGAGAACAGCAGATGCAATATGGGAAATGTCCTATCTTGGCCTTTGGAACTGGAAACAAGCAGTGATAAACAAACAAACGAAAACCTACCATAAATCAACTATACTCAAGGGAATAATAGTAAATCACCACTATTTAATTGCTGGTAACTTTGTTATCTGGAAAGGCCACCAAGATCAGGTCACAGAATCCACATTTTAATACATGCAAAAACTGAACATATGAATTGTTCAGAAATTTGATGAAATACATTACTTTTCTCCCTCTCTTTCTTTTCTAAACTCTTGGTTGTCGGCTTGAATATGCCATGATTATGTATGAATTTTAGTTGTTACTTGACTGGTCACTTTTTTTTTTTCCTCCTTGGAAATAAAATGCAATTTTTGTGGAAAAAAATCTCCTTGTATCACAAACCACAATCATATTTCATTTGAATTGAATATCCTTAGAGTGATTTTTTTGGAGCAAACCCAAAGTCAGAATATACTGCAATTTGAATTTAGAAAGATATTTCTGTTCGTATTGAGTTGCTAGTACAGAGAAGACTTTTCCTTTTTTCAGTTCTTCACACACACACACACACACACACACACACACACACACACACACACACAAACCCACCAAAAACTGATAAGTGACCAAGGCATTTTAGCAGCCTCCTGATCACCTAAGATAAACTATTTCTTACCAGGATAATTAAATACCCACAGTTGTGTGTGAGGAGTCTGGGTAATGCTATTGCCTTCACTAGCTCAGTTTCCCTGTTTGTGATTGAAGTAATTCACACCAACAGACTGAGAACAAACATTCCAAAGTGAAATTGTTGAGGTAATTCTTCCAGACTTGGAAAGCCTCAGTGTATTTTTTAAATTAATTAATTAATTTTTTTTTTTTTGAGGTAGGGTCTCACTCTAGCTCAGGCTGTCCTGGAATTCACTCTGTAGTCTCAGGGTGGCATCAAACTCATGGAGATTCTCCTACCTCTGCCTCCTGAGTGCTGGGATTAAAGGCGTGCACCACCACACCTGGCTTATTTTTGTTTTTTTGAGGTAGGGTCTCACTCTGGCTCAGGCTGACCTGGAATTAACTATGTAGTCTCAGGGTGGCCTTCAACTCATGGCAATCCTCCTACCTCTGAGTGCTGGGATTAAAGGCGTGCGCCACCATGTCCAGCTAGTGTATTTTTTTAAGTTTTTTGTTCATTTTTATTTATTTATTTGAGAGTGATAGAGAGAGAAAGAGGGAGAGAGAGAGAGAGAGAGAGAGAGAGAGAGGGAGGGAGGGAGGGAGAGAGGGAGAATGGGTGCGCCAGGGCTTCCAGCCACTGCAAACGAACTCCAGACATATGCGCCCCCTTGTGCATCTGGCTAACTTGAGTCCAGGAGAATCGAGCCTTAAACGAGGGTCCTTAGGCTTTACAGGCAAGCGCTTAACCGCTAAACCATCTCTCTAGCCCTAGTGTATTTTTTTTAATAGGCAAGCATATCATCAAGAAATTTGTAATGGAACAAGGGTTATTCAGGAGAAAAAAATACACCTGATAGTCTCTATAAAATGACAGTGTGATATTGTAAGTTGTATATCCCATATATTTTTCAAAAATATTTTACATTAAGCCTTCATATATGCTAACAACAAACACACAGAGGATGAAATCAGAAAATCACACCCATTCACAATTGCATCAAAAAAAATAAAATACCTTGGAATAAACCTAACCAAGGAAGTAAAGAATCTATACAATGAGAACTTTAAAACACTCAAGCGAGAAATTGCAGAAGACACTAGAAAGTGGAGAAACATCCCTTGTTCCTGGATTGGAAGAATCAATATTGTGAAAATGGCAATCTTACCTAAAGCAATCTACACATTTAATGCAATCCCTATCAAAATTCCAAAGGCTTTCTTCATGGAAATAGAAAAAACAATCCAAAAATTCATTTGGAATCACAAAAAACCTCGAATATCTAAAATAATACTGAGCAACAAAAAAGAGGCTGGTGGTATCACCATACCTGATTTTAACCTATACTACAGAGCCATAGTAACAAAAACAGCATGGTACTGGCACAAAAACAGACATGTAGATCAGTGGAACAGAATAGAGGACCCAGATGTAAGCCCAAGTAGCTATAGCCACCTGATATTCGATAAAAATGCCAAAAATACTCATTGGAGAAGAGACAGCCTCTTCAGCAAATGGTGTTTTGAAAACTGGATATATATCTGCAGAAGGATGAAAATAGATTCTTCTCTCTCGCCATGCACAAGAATTAAGTCCAAATGGATTAAAGACCTTAACATCAGACCGGAAACTCTGAAACTGCTAGAGGAAAAAGTAGGGGAAACCCTTCAACATATTGGTCTTGGCAAAGACTTTCTGAATACAACCCCAATTGCTCAGGCAATAAAACCACAGATTAACTACTGGGACCTAATGAAATTACAAAGATTTTGCACCGCAAAGGACACAGTGAAAAAAGCAAAGAGGCAACCTACAGAATGGGAAAAAAATCTTCGCCAGCTATATATCTGATAAAGGATTAATATCTAGGATATACAAAGAACTCAAAAAGTTAAATAATAAGGAATCATACAAGCCAATCAAAAAATGGGCTATGGAGCTAAATAGAGAGTTCTCAAAGGAAGAAATACGAATGGCATATAAGCATCTAAAAAAATGTTCTACGTCACTAGTCATCAGGGAAATGCAGATTAAAACTACATTGAGATTCCATCTCACTCCTGTCAGATTGGCCACCATCATGAAAACAAATGATCATAAATGTTGGCGGGGATGTGGAAAAAAAGGAACCCTTCTGCACTGCTGGTGGGAATGCAATCTGGTCCAGCCATTGTGGAAAACAGTGCGGAGGTTCCTAAAACAGCTAGAGATTGATCTACCATATGACCCAGCTATAACACTCCTAGGCATATATCCAAAAGACTCATCACATTTCCTTAGAAGTATGTGCTCAACCATGTTTATTGCTGCTCAATTTATAATAGCTGGGAAATGGAACCAGCCTAGATGTCCATCAACAGATGAGTGGATAATGAAGATGTGGCACATTTATACAATGGAGTTCTACTCAGCGGTAAAGAAAAATGAAGTTATGAAATTTGCAGAAAAATGGATGGACCTGGAAAGTATTATACTAAGTGAGGTAACCCAGACCCAGAAAGCCAAGCGCCACATGTTCTCTCTCATATGTGGATCCTAGCTACAGATGACTGGGCTTCTGTGTGAGAATGAAAATACTTAGTAGCAGAGGCCAGTAAGTTAAAAAGGAGATATAAAGGGTAGAGAAAGGAAGGGGGGAGGATACTGATTGATATTGAGGTTGATATTGTATATATGTAATTACAATGATTGTAATGGGGAGGTAATATGATGGAGAATGGAATTTCAAACGGGAAAGTGTGGGGGTGGGGAGGGAGGGAATTACTACCATGGGATATATTTTATAATCATGGAAAATGTTAATAAAAATTAAAAAAAAATTTACATTATAAATACCACATATATGATTAGGAGAAAGGGAAACAGAGAGGGACTGAGAAGGGATGGAAAAGAGAGGGAGAGAAATACAGTGAGAGAAGTGAAGGAAGGGGAGAAGAGAAGGGAGGAAGGGAGGGCAGTGATGGGAGGAAAGGTGCAAAGATAATGAGGTTGAAGTCAAGCTCTCTACAAAGCCAAACACTAAAATGATGCTGGTTATAACTGAGTAGAACTCAAAGAGAGATGGACAAGTATAAATGGGAAAAGAAAGAACTGGGAAGAAAAGGAGGCTTGGACAGGAAACAGAGGGGAAATGAAAGAGAATTTCTTCCTTTGAGTCATACAAGAGTTCCCTCCTTCCTCTTGTTTTACTTTCTGGGTTACATCCCAGTATCTACTTTTTTTTTTTCCCAGTTCTACCCCTATCTGCTTAAAATAGAGTGTGTTTGGTGGGGGTGGGGCACTCATTCAGTGAGAGAAACCCAGGCTGGATATGTTAAATGCTAGTTCTACCATTTTGGAAACAGCTGATCTGAGAGTTTCACTGGGTAAGCCCCTGCTTTGTTCTTCTATTAACTTCCCTGGAGAATGAAGTCGGGGCTAGCAGAATGCAGGCACCAAAGCGGAAAGTCAAAGCCACATAAACAGATACATCAGCATGAATGTTTGGTGTATCTGTAACTTGATAACATTTCAACAGCATCTGCTCTCTGAATGCACATAAGAAAACTTGTCCTGGAAAAAAAAATTGTGTGTGTGTGTGTGTGTGTGTGTGTGTTAACAAATATTAGGTTGAGAACTAGAAGCTGAGGGAAAAGAATAGGATCCCACATGGAATTGGCAGTTTGCTTGCTCAGCCGGCAAGTGAAACGACTTAATGAATGGAACGACGAATGCATAATTTCATTATGAGTCATCACTATTAAAATGAAAATTTTATAGATACATAACTAGAAAATGTCTCTGTCTGTTACAGACCCGAGTAATAATTATACTGTGGAGTGCATAATCTGTGCTCCCAATGATACAGGGAGAGGAGCAGTTGACCTGCTTTATCCATATTCTAGGAATAACAAAAAGTTTAGACACTGCCTCCTTCCTCTTAAAACCCTGTGAATGCTGCAGCCAACTCACTCTGCAGCGACCTTCACTCTACTGCAGGTGTGTGAAAAAGTCATCTGTAGTATAAACTTAAATGCTCTATTGTACAAATTAAAAGGAAATAGCACAAACAAGCCTGTTAGTGAACATATACTTTCTAATAGTGCTCACTTGCACAGTTTATTCACCTACATTTTAATGAACATGTGTGTCAGTGGATGCAAGTGTGTAAGCATCCACATGGAGACCAGAGATTGACATCAGATGTCTTTCTCTATCACTGTCCACCTTCTTTCTTTGAGACAGGGTCTCTCATTGGATCCAGACCTCTAGCTAGACAAGATAGCCAGCAAGCCTTAGAATTCTCCTGTCTCCATCCCCCCAGATGTTATAGGTACATGACACACACCATGCCCAGCTCTTCTTACATGGGGCCTGGGGATCAGAATTCAGATCCTGTTTTCTTTTTAATTTACACACACACACACACACACACACACACACACGCACGCACAAACACACACACGTATATGTTACATACATACATACATACATATATATATATATATATAGTTATAGTTATAGTTATAGTTTTGTATCCCTTTACCTCTCCTCAGTAGGGTCCTTGGTGCTCAGTGTGGATTAATTTGGGCATCTGTCAGTCTCTGGGGTAGGGGGAGCTATGCCCAGGATATTTCTACCCACCCCATGGCTCTTACAGTCTTCACACCCCCTCTTCTACAACAGTCCCTGAGACTTGGCAGTGTTTTAGTGTTGAGTTCTCTATAGCCTATTTCTGCTATGATGTGTTTCAGGTCCCATCCATGTTTGTTGATACTACCCTGGTTGTGGTTGTCAGGCTAGCATCGGGAGCAGTACTTCTTGCTTCTTCCTCTGCTCTGCAATTTCCTCTTGGGCCCCGTGAATGTGATAGAGGTGGCACATGTCCTGGTGAGCAGTTGCCTATCTTTTCTTGTTGAATTGATGGTCTCCAGTATTCTCTGCCATCTGTGAAATAAAGCAGATTCTCCAACCAAGGATGAGAGCACTATGACTAAGGGGGCATGCATATATATAGATTTGAGAGACATCTTGATGAGATTACCCATTCTACTTGTCCAGAGAACAGCAGGGGTTTCTCTCTGGCAAGTGTGACCTTCCTGCCCGTGGGACACTGACTTGGTTCCTAGTACCAGTTGTGAGCTCTCTTCCATTGAGCAGACCACATGTTCAATTGGAGGGCAGTTGGTTACCCGCAGACGCTCTGTGCCACTGTTGAGCAGTGTGTATGTCTTGTCTGGGCTGTGGGTTGCATGGCTTGCAGGGTCTCCTGTTTAATCATGTTGTTGGTGACCATTGTCACAAAGTACTTCCCATAGCACTTTTCAGTGCATTGAGGGTTTTCCAGGAGAGGACTGGCTTTCCTCTTTGTTCCCACATGATCTTATGATGTCCTGAGCAGTAGGGTCTTACCTTTTATCTCTGTTGGGTAACCAAGTGCTGGGCAATGACTCACATTGTTTTGGGGACCCCTTGGGTCTCACTATGGGTGTAACCCTGTTCTAGTCCTGGGATTCATAAGTCAGAGCCAGTGATTTTAGGATTACGCTTTCTTCACCTAGAATTCAGATTCTTATTCCTGCGCAGCAAGTGCTTTGCCCACTGATCAATTCCAGCCTCCACCCTGGGTATGCTTACGTAGCTATGGCTGGCCTGAAATTCATGGTAATCCTCTGGCCTCAGCTTCCCAAATGTTGGGATTATAGAAATGAGCCACAACACCGGGCGCATCTATAACCATTTTAAGCCTTCGTATAAAATTATTGAGAGGCAGGGCAAATATGAATAGTTCCATTTTCTCCAAAGGAAACTAAAGATGAAGGAAGTTAAATTATTTTCCTGAGATTAAGTAGCCTATAAATGGATCTTTTAACTGATATCCCTGGGATGTTTTTAGTTCATGAAAATTTACATCTAGCTTCCAAGAATTTTGCTAGCTAAAACTTCTACTTTGTGGTATCCAGACATACAAGCACCAAAGGATAAAGAACAACAACAAAACCTTATACATTGAGAACAGAAAGAGGAGTCCCAGAGGAAGAGAAAATATTTGCAAGCAATCTGTCTGATCTACTACTATTCTCCAAAATTTAGAGAGACACCTTAAAACTCAACAGGGAAGAAGAAAACAAACAACCCAATTAAAAAAAAATGCTCAAAATATAATAGGTATCTCTTCAAAGAAAATGTAAAAATACGCAAAGGCATAGGAAGGTGTTCTATAGTATAGTTACGGGGAAAGTACAAGTTAAGGCAGTGGGCTGCCACTGTATACCTGTGAGACTGACTCCAGAGTGCCAACAGTGGCAAATAGTGCCCAAGTTGGGCAGGGGCAGGGATAGTGAGTGTCGTGGTCACTTTGGGAGATAATGTGGTGATTTCTTACAACATTGGGCAAACCTTGCACTGCTAAGCTTTCAGCTTTCAGTGTGTCCCCACAGTTAACATGTGGGAAATGTCACCCCCAAAGCAGTTTATGCTGAGAGGTGGGCTCTTTAAGGGGGTGGTCCTAGGAGCTCAGAGGTCATAAGCACTTTGCTGTTGTGGGGGAGTGGATTCGTAATGGCAAAATAAATGCTTTAACAACATTTTTTGAAAAGCATAAAACAAAGGCCATTGGCATAGCTTTTTATCTGTTTGGTGAATATGGGGTTGTTTTTATCTTTTATTTTTCAGTGTTAATGTTTTCAAGGAGGTTAGGTAAACCTTTTAGAAAAGATTCATCACAGGTTTATTTTAATAATTCTTCCAATAATAGCATTGATAATAAGAAATTCTTTTCTTTTTGCATGTGTGTTCGTACATGGATGTGCACGTGTGTGTGTGAGCTATGCAGTTGTGCACATCCTGTGCCTTGTTGATCTCACTTTTGGGTTTCATGCAATGCAGTTCCATGTTGTACGCATGTGGTAGAAATGGGAGGAGGAGCTAGATGATAATATAACACCCTCATTAACTCATGCATCTCTAGAGGAGGATAGCAGCAGCCACACCAGTCCATTCCCTCCTTTCCACCAAGCACAGATGTCCCAGAGCCCCAGATGGCCTGCCCAGCCCAGGAGAAAGGATGCAGGTAAGCTAGTTTTAGAGCCCTGAGGCCATCATTCTTGGGCTGAGCCATTGCATTTGGCAGGTAGGCTATTGAGGCTGCATTACCATCCTTCTGAAGCCTGTCAGAATATTGGACATAAATCAGTTTCAAACTAAAACACAGAGGGAAGCATTGACAGTTGTTGGAGCTTTATTTCACTTGGATTCAGTCACTTCCTGGGGCCTAGCTGTGATTTTCATGCTTACCAGAAACAAGGAGTATTTAGTGGTGGTTTGTAGCATTAGTAGGATACCTGCTGCTTTTCATATATTAGTTTAATTAAAAGAAATCTGTCTTCTGAATAAAATATAACAAAACCAAGAATTCATGGTGTGTAGAAAGCTCTAAGTTTGAGTGGAAAGACAGGATTTATATCATGTTGGAGTTCACATTCATTGAGAGTGTTTTCCCAGCTCACTTTATGCTGGTAGATTGTTAAGTAAATGAAGAATCATTTGACAGATTCTTCTTAAAATTATTTTTATTTACTTATGTAAGAGAGTGGGGGGAGGGAGGGAGGGAGGGAGATCCCATTACTTTGTGTGCCAGTTTTTTGGTGTGGGTAGTGTGTAATGGGTGTGTGTAGATGTGGTATATACATGTGTGTGTGTAGAAGTCTAGGCCCTCTGTATATTGGTGTGAAGGACATAGAAGAGCACTGAGTGTCCTCCTGTATGGCTAAATTTACTGGAGAGTCCCTCACTGAACGTGAAGCTCTCTGTTGTTCTGACGAGACTGACTGACCATGGAGGGCCAGAAATCCTATCCATGCCTCCTCAGTGCTGGGCTTACAGATATGTGTGACCATGTCTGGATTTCTTTCATGGGTGCTAGAGAATGACCTCAGGTCTTCCTGAGGCAAGTGCTTCACCACCTGGACCATCTTCCCAGCCCCCTCAGATCTTTTAAAAAGGAGCACAGTAACATTTTGACGTAGGGCCCATGCCTCATTTGTTTAAATAGCTCCCATGGTTCAACACAAAAGTGCTTTTTATTTTTTACTAATCTAACACACAATACTTGTTTAGAAATCCTTGTCTGCCTCTCCGATTATGTTTATTTAGGATAAATTTTCACAGCTGGATGTCCAGGCTGAAAAGGATGAGTATCCTAAGGTTTCAGCATTTAGTGCTGTTTCATTCTCAAAGGCCTGGGACATGTCAGGCTCTCTCCTGGTGTGTGTGTGTGTGTGTGTGTTGGGGGTGAAGTTCTGACTCAGGCAGGGTCTTTATGGAATGGAAAGAGAAGGAAGCTTTGTACTCTTCTTCCACACAGACATGTTTACTTCATTTTCTTTGTGCTTTGGGGATTGAAGACGAAGTCAGGTGTCCTGTCACAAGAGAGGAGGGAGAAGAGACAAATAGGGCAACTAAACTTGCCCTTTTAATTTTAGTTCCTGAAATAGAGATGCCTTTATTCCCATGAAGGGGAGAGGGAAGGGGACGGAGCACAGGGGAAGTCCCTGCTCGCCCTTCATTTGCTGGTATTGTTCAGGCAAAATTTCTCCAGTCAGTTGCTGAAAGCCTTGGGGGGTTCCCACTCCCTCAAGACTCCGTTGTATGTCAGATAAACAAAACCCACAAGTTAAATCCGGTGTGTTGTCTTGGGAAATCAATTTGCTTAAAGACTTTGGGGACAGGAGTTTTTGTGTTTTGTGTCCTGAGAAGATCTTTTTTGAGTGATAATTTTTTTTTTTGACATTATTAGATCTGGATGTTTCAGGTAGGCTCACAATAACAAGTCTTTATGACTGGAAGTCATGGGAAATGTGGAACATTCCCTGTGTTCAGGTGAGTTTTGTGACCTTAGTTAAAATGTGCAGAAGACAAATCCTCAGTAAGAGCTGAGTCTGCTGATGCAATCTGGCTCGTTGGTGATTTAGTATGCTACTTTTGTACAACAAAAGGTATGGTGCCTTTCTATTTTTAAAACAATTATTTATTGCCAGGTGTGGTGGTGCATACCTTTAATCCCAGCAATCAGGAGGCTGAGGTAGGAGGATCACTGTGAGTTCTAGGCCAGCCTAGACCACACAGTGAATTCCAGGTCAGCCTGGGCTAGAGCAATACCCTACCTCAAAAAGCTCACAATAATGATAATGATAATAGGGAGATGGAGAGATTGCTCAGCACTTAATATGCTTACTTGCACAACCTAATAACCCAGGTTCAGTTTTCCAGTAACCATGTAGAGGCAAATGAACAAAGTGGTGCAAGTGTCTGGAGCTCATTTGCAGTGTCTGGAGGCTCGGGCATGCCCATTCTCTCTGTCTGTCTCTCTTCCATCTCTCTCTGCTTGCAAATAAACATGTGAAAATATTTTAGAAAATTATTTATTGATATAACTTTCTGTACAATGACATACTGTACTTTTTGCACATTTCTTACCTTACACTTCCTCTTTCTTTTCTCCCTCCACCCTGTCTCCTTAGTCTCCTTTGTCCCCCTAGGCAATTTGCTTCCATTTTTATGTCATATATATATTCTTCTGTACCTTATATAAAACCTAGGAACCACCGATGAGAAAACATAATATTTGTCTTCTGAGACTGGTTGAATTCACTCAATGTGATGATCCCCTGTTGCATCTGGTTTTCTAGTGTGCTTCCTTTCTCAGTAGTTTGGGATCTTGTACAAACACTCAGTAGTTTGAGATGCTATGCATGCATGGGAAAGTTACCCCACTCAAACCAGACCAAGCACCCTGCCAGCAGTTTACTAAATCAAGTGTTAACTATACACACGAGTATATGGCTTTTGTTTGGTTATTGAAACAGTCTCGTGTGACATAAGCTTGCCTTGAACTCATTATGTAGCCGAAGCTGGTCTTTAACACCTTATCCTCTGACCTTCACCTCTCAAGTGCAGGGGTCGTAGGTGTGCACCACCGCACACAGCTGGAGTTTACGTTTTAATTCCTGCTGGCGAAATAGCTCAAATTGTGTCTGCTGGTTTGAATATCATTCTTAGTTAATCATTTTAAAGTATGCTATTTAAAAATTATGTTTTGTACTGGTTCACTGATTAAAACTAGTTCATTTTTATTTTATTTAAATTATTTTATATTTTTCCATTTTTTTATTAGTTATATACAAAAGGGCCCCAGCTGAAACTAAGAGTAATTGGGGAAATAAGCAAGAGTACTGCTTTCTTGGTGAACCTGCTACCAGCACAGAGTGAAGGAGATAGACACAGAGAACATTCAACTCCTACCAAACCAGATATCTAGAGACACAGAGGCTCCCAAGACCTCATCACTGAAGCAGACCTAAAATTATTTTATTTTTATTGGGGTTTGTTTTTTGATTTAAGGTCTTACTGTAGCCCAAGTAGACCTGGAACTCACTTTGTAGCCCATGCTGGCTTTGAGCTCACCGTGGTCCTCCTATCTATGCCTTCTGAGTGCTGGGTTACAAGCATGTGCCACCATGCCTGGCTAGTTCAGTTCCATTACTTTAAATGAGGTTAAAATATCAGAAAACATGCAAGATATTAAGGAAGTCAAGAGTAACCTGAAAATACTGAGATGTGGGTTAAAACTCAAGCCCTTCAAGCTTTGTACAGGGCCTTGGATAGAGCCAAAGGTGAGAGCATCAAATAACCGAGTCTAGAAAATTCCAAACAACAGCCAGCAGCAAGATACCCCAAAGTACAAACTGTTCATGAGAGGAATTCTGACACAGGGAATAGATGGCATCTCTATGTTTTTATTTTTATTTTTTTCTGCAGTCAATTGATGGCTGTGAGTGGGAGTGGCCTTAAGTTCTGATGCCCATCCCTTGTGGAAGACATTAAAGAATAAAGAATACCTGAAAAGAGACTCCTTCAAATCACAGAGGCAATGGAATAGCACACCACTGGAAAGCTTAACCTATGGCATCTATGGTTTCCCAAGAAACTTATCAGAATTTATTTAACGTTTATGGAATTCATGTAAGAACTATGTGTGTTGACTGCTTCTTGACCTAAGCATGGTAGAGTACATGAAACATCTGAAAACAAGGAGGCTTATTCCAAGTGCCCAGGAGGAGGTGGACACTCTGCTACTTTTGCACTTGTTAGCCTGAGAGTAGAGACCATCTGCCCAAATCATAGCTTCTTGTATCCTCTAAAGACACCATATGATGGCCAGCTACATAATGAGGAGCATCATAGCCCAACTGAGGCAATTTTTATTTTTTTACTGACAACTTCCATGATTGTAAACAATATCCCATGGTAATTCCCTCTCTCCCCACCACTTTCTCCTTTGAAACTCCTTTCTCCATCACATCTCCTGCCCCTCTCAATCAGTCTCTTTTATTCTGAATGTCATGAGCTTTTCTTCCTACTATGATGGTCTTGTGTAGGTAGTGTCAGGCACTGTGTGGTCATGGATATCCAGGTCATTTTGTGTCTGGAGTAATATGTTTTAAGGAGCCCTACCCTTCTTTTGGGTCTTACATTCTTTCCGCCACCTCTTCCTCAATGGACCCCGAGCCTTGGAAAGTGTGATAGAGATATTTCAGTGCTGGGCACTCCTCTGTCACTTCTTTTCAGCACCATGGTGCCTTATGAGTCATCCCAAGGTCACTGCCATCTGAAAAGAGAAGGTTCTCTAAACAAAAGTAATAATAGCATTAATATATGAGTATGAACAGTAAGAGAAGTACTTACTGAGTACGTTGGTCAACATAGTATATACATTTAGCTAGACACCAGCAGACATTACACCTCTGGGGCTCATGACTACTCTTGTTGTAGGTTTTCAGTATCAGAGATGTATTCCCTCCCATGGAGCAAGCCTCCAGTCAAATTAGAAGGCAGTTGGTTTCCCCCATAACAGATGTGCCACTATTGCACCCATTGGCTTATTTGACTGGATGGCCAAATAGAAGGCTTGCAGTGTCCACTGTTGAGTATCTTCACTGATGATATCTTTCCTAATGAACTGCATGCCATGTGGCTTTTTCCATCTGTCTTCTCAGCTTGTCTACATGCAGGGGGTTTTCAGCTCAGCTCCAGCAGGGTTTCTCAGTGACCTTGCAGCCTAAGTATGTGGACTCTTCAGTAATAGGGTCTTACCATCTATTCTGGTGGGAAACCAAGAGCCTCATCAATGGCCTGTAATGTTTTTGGGGCATCAGTGGCCTCCCTGTCCAACAACTAACTGGATGGTATCCCATCCTTGGCACTGAAAATTTTCTAGTAACGATCTATGGCTCCTGAGTGTTCCATTGACCTAAAAAGTCGATTTCCATATGACTTATTTATATCTTTGTAGATTTTGAGTAGCCCTCCATCTACCTTTCCTTTACTCAATCTCTTCCCCTGACTTCACTTAGGCCTTGTCACCCCTATTAATCTGTTCTTCTACTTACATATATACAATACCATCCTCTTAAGTCCCCTCTCCCTCCCTTTCCATTCTCTCTATATCTTCTTTTTTGCTATGCTACTGAGTTTTCTTCCTACTCATACAGAAGTCAAAACATTTGTAGCTACTATCCACATATGAGAACAAATATGTGATATTTGGGTTTCTGGGCCTGGGTTATCTCACTTAGTATAATCCTTTCCAGATCCATCCATTTTCCTGAAAATTTCATAATTTCATTTTTCTTTACTTCTGAGTAGAACCTCATTGTGTAAATGTGCCACATCTTCATTGTCCACTCATCAGTTGAGGGACATCTAGGCTAGTTCCATTTTCTAGCTCTTGCGAATACAGCCGTAATAAATATGGTTGAGCAAGTATCTCTAAGGTAGTGAGAAGAGTCCTTAAGATATATGCCTAGGAGTGCTATAGCTGGGTCATATGGTAAATCTATTTTTAGCTGTCTGAGGGCACTGATTTCCACAATGGCTGGACCAGATTGCATTCCCGTCAACAGAATAGAAGGGTTCCTCTTTTTCTGCATCCTTGCCAGCATTTATGGTCATTTGTTTTCATGATGGTACCCAATCTGACAGGAGTGGGATGGAATATCAACATAGTTTTAATCTGCATTTCCCTGATGACTAGGGATGTAGAACATTTTTTAGATGTTTATATGCCATCTGCATTTCTTCTTTTGAGAACTCTCTATTTAGTTCCATAGCCCATTTTTAATTGGGTTGTTTGATTTCTTATCATTTAATTTTTTGAGTTCTTTGTATGTCCTAGATATTAATCCTCTGTCAGATGTATAGCTGGCAAAGATTTTCTCCCATTCTGTAGGTTGCATCTTTGCTGTATTCACAGTGTCCTTTGCCATACAGAAGGTTTGTAATTTCATGACTGAGGCAATTTAGCAGAAAGAGAGGAAAAGGTCATACAAATTGAACATAAGAATTGCAGAACAGAGGTAACTTGTGTGTGCATGAATGTACGTGTGCTTGTGGGGGTAACTTAAGGCAAACTCTGGTTCTAATTTTTAAAGCTAACCATATGGTTTCCAAGCTATAGTATTTTATAAGACATCAGAGAGGCTGGTCACTGCCGAATCTATGATTAGGTGCAAGATATATTTTGAGGCATGGACCAAAACTATAAAGAGGTAGAAAAATATAAGACTTGAGGATTTAATACCAAAAAATAGAAGCTTAATATAGGAGCTAGGGAAATAGAACAAGGAAAAGTTAAATACATTAAAAAGGCAATTTTTTTAGTGGCACCAGTTTATAGGATCAAGGTCATTGCTCCTAAATCTCCATGGAAGTTGAAGGGCAAACAAGCAAGTTTTTCTTGAAAGTGAAAGAAAGGAAAGCTCTCCATGACAGAGTGTGGTCCCAGAAAAATGGGTGTCTGAGGCAATGAATTTTTTTTAAGGTATCAAAGAATTTGTTTTCCTGAGCAGAACAAAACATCAAAACCTATTTTGAGTAGTATCTACAGCATTTTCTCATCATTTAAAAATAGCAGTATGGCCATACATCTTTGTTTACTAAGTGGATATTTGTTTGTTAAGAAACCTGACCTGGGCTGGGAAGATGGCTTAGCGATTAAGGCACTTGCCTGTGAAGCCTAAGGACCTATATTTGATTCCCCAGATGAACAAGGTGGCATCTGTATCTGGAGTTTGTTTGCAGTTGCTGGAGGCCCTGGTGTGCCCATTCTCTCTCTCATCTCTCTCTCTCTCAAATAAATAAATGAATTTTTTTTAAAGAAATCTGATCAACAAATGCAGGTGGTTATACAGAAGAGATCTTCACCTGCTCACACTGGACTTTGTTTAGAGAAAGGCCAACTGACACGATGTGGCCCAGAGCTCTATAAGGCCTATGGAATCAGAGATATCCCACTGGAAAATGCATTCAGATAAAGAACTGGAACAAAAACATACATGGACTCCACAACACTACAGTTAGGCTCATAAAAGCACCAAGTGACAGCACTTCAAAGGACTCCAGAACGTGGCCTGGGGAGCCACTCAGGGCCATGGGGAGGACTGGAGTGGTGCACCTTGAGGAGATAGCCAGCACCTTGGTCAGGCAGACAGCATGTGCAAGGGGAAAATGTGCAGCACTTTGTGTTCAAAAATAGTGAGTGTGGGGAAGGGGAAGCTAATCATTAATAGAACAGAACAGTACAAGAGACTCCCAAGTAAGCAAGAGGGAGAGGAAAAGAACACACTGCAGTGGACATCAGCAAAATCATCCCAGCAGATGAAGGACAAAGGAAGAGCAATGCGTATGAAAAAAAAATTTACATAAAGTACAAAGGACACACACACACACACATTTTTATTTATTTGAGAGAAATGGGGCACAGAGAGAGAGAGAGAGAGAGAGAGAGAGAGAGAGAGAGAGGGAGAGAGAGAGAGAAATACTGGGCACGCCAGGGCCTCCAGCCACTGCAAATGAACTCCAGATGCATATGGCCCCTTGTGCGTCTGGCTTACGAGGGTCCTGGAGAGTCGAACCTGAATCCTTTGGCTCTGCAGGCAAATGCCTTAACCGCAAAGCCATCTCTCCGGCTCCAAGGACACTTTTTAAAAAATTTACAAAGATAATAAAACCAGCTATTCCATTATTTATTATTATTTCCTTTAAAAAATTGAGTGTCGGTCTGGGATAAAAACGAGTTCAAATGATGTGTCTACAGCAAAAGTGAAAGTGAAAGTGGTAGTGAAAGGAAACAAAGTGGGAAGGTGGTGCTGAACCAGCGCAAGCAGAACAAAAGCTTATCCACCACTGGGCTTTGAGACACTTAACCTGACAACATGACATACAGAAGCATTATGCACTGGGAAATCTGATACTATCTGAGGCTATAATAATCATAACCCACTGTTTACTTTTGACAATAAAAATGTATCAACTGACTAAGTACACAAAGAAAACATCATAAGAAACTAAAGAACTTTCAAAAAAATTACAACAGATAAAACTATTTTCATTGAGTGGCAATTCAAAGTGCGACAGCTTGAATAGATGAAATGCAAGAAAAGTCGTACAAGAACAGTGGCAGACAACTGATGGTCTGTAAAAGTTCTCCTTTTTAAGATTTATTTATTTATTAGAGACAAAGAGAGGCACAGAAAGATTGACAAAGAGAGAGAGAGAAGCAGATAGGGAGAATGGGCATGCCAGGGCCTCTAGCCACAGCAAACAAACTCCAGACACAGGTGTCACTTGTACATCTGGCTTACATGGGACCTGGAGAATCCAATCAGGGTGTTAGGCTTCATAGGCAAGTGCCTTAACTACTAAGTCATCTCTCCAACACAAGTTCTCCTTTTAATCAGAGAAGTATAATTACAAAATGATTGCAGCAATGATGATGATAATGATGGCAATTCAGCGCTGGCTAACAAAGATGAACTTTACAATTTGTTTTTTTTTTTTTGAGTCATGGTTGCACTCTGTAACTCAGACATAGAACTTGTGGTAATCTTCCTGCCTTAGCCTTCCTAGTGCTGGGATTATAGGCAGGAGCCATCATGGTTCATTTTATCATTACATATTGTGGTGGTTTGACTCAGATGTCTCCCATAAACTCATGTGTTTTGAAAGCTTGGTTCCCAGTTGCTGCAATCTGGGAGATAAGCTTTGGTAGAGTTGGTGTCTCGTGGGAGTAAGGGGCTAGCTTAAGGGTCTTATACTCAGCTCTCCCTTGCCACAGTTTGGCTCACTCTTATGTTCTACCTGATGTGGCAAAAATGACATCCAGTCTCTGCTCATGCCATGCTTCCCTTTACTATCATGAAGCTTCCATTGGAGACTCTAAGCTGAAATAAATTACCTCTCATCAGTTGCTTTTGGTTGGGTGCTTTATGCAAGCAACAAGAGGGCAAAGAAAATTGGTACCAATGGAGCGGGGTAATTACTGCTAGGCACCTGAATGCATGGCTTTTGGCCTCTTGGAACTGATTTGCAGTCAGAAATATGGGAGGATTTTAACCCTTGGGCTGACAGAAGTCTTACAGTGCTATAAGTAGAGCTTGGTGGACCATTCTGTTGAGAGTTGACAGATCTCAATGCAGAAAGTACTGTGGACTGTGTAGGCTTGGCTTATGAGGGAAATGAAGAGCTTTATCTGCACTGGGCTAGAAGCAGTTTGTGTGAAAGGCTTGTTGCATTCTGCCTGTTTCATAAGAACTTGAACACAACTGGATTTAGAAGAAATGGACTGGTAGGAGCAGATAGATACATCACAAAGATAAATGAAAGTTTCCAGTTGGACACAGAGCCTGCTCAACTGCCAATGTTTGAGAGCCCACCACCATCGAGATTAGGCTAGCTGTTCTGTATTGGGACAGCAGAAAGAATGCTGGATATTTTGAAAGTGGGGGACCTGAATGCTGAAGGAGTATCCTGTTCTTCAAAGTCAGCTTTATTCCCCCCCATAGATTAAAAAATTTGGTAGCCTATCTGTTACTATTAGAGTATAACAAATGTAGGAAAAAAGGGTCATTGGATTTGCAACACGATTTTGTTGGAGATAGCCACTGGGCAATGTGTGACAGTGTTGTAGTTTCTGTGTGGAGGCCCAATGGAGCCGTGAGGGTGAACATTGTGTTGCAATGGGGACCCTGGGATTTTTTGAAGATACAGGAACTATGTGATGGTTCTTATAATCCATTATATTTTCAAATATACATAAAGGCAGAAATAAACAATGCAGAAGTGACCAGGAAAGAATGCTTGAGGTTAACCAAGCTGTTTTACAAACAACACTCCTGAATCGACATTATCTTAAGGGGCAGTCAAATGAAAGTATATCTTCCATCAAAGACAAAGGAAGACCTTTCCTCCTAAAACTCACCACTGTGAACATGGTAAGTATTAAAATGCAACATGTAAAAGTAAAGCAGGAAGTGTGCCATCAGAAGAGACCAGGGAAACAACTCAAATAAGCAACAACTAGTAAAAGAGAATGAGGCAAACAAATCTATATTTAGAAACCCATGAAGATTAAGACCTTCTCTGAGCAGGATGAAAGTAAACACAGTGACCAAATCATGATATGAAGGTGCAACTATAATATAGAAGATTAGGATAACCATGAAAACAAAAATCTAGGGATGATGATATGGTTCAGTCAGTAAAGTGATTCCCTCACAAGCTTGAGGACTTACGTTTGATCCCTAGAAGATGAGGTAATAAGCTGGGTGTGATGGTGTGTGCGTGTAGTGTCAGCATTGGGGAGATAGAGACATGGTGATCCCTGTGGTTTGCTGGTCAGTGTAGCCTAACTGGTGATCCACAGACCAATGCAACACCCTGTTTCAAAGGAACTGGAGAGCATGCTTGAAGATGGTACCTGAGATAGCCTTTAGCCTCCCAATGCACACATAAACATGCTGTGTCATACATGTACACAAAGAAAGTAAAAGATTTGAAAAGGAATGATTTTTCCAACAAAATATAGCTGCTGAAGCTGACCTTAAAAGAAAACAAACATTTTCATAAACCAGTTGCCACAGAAGAGATCAGACCTATAACAAGATATCCAGATGTGTGAAGTCCAGAGTCACATGTGTGCAGAGATGAATTTTATCTAAACCTATAAACCTGGAAGAACTCAAGACTTAAAGCCATTTTGATTCCAGATACTAGGAACTAGTAATTCAATTTGGTTTTTATGAAGTGAGAATAACTTTAGTATCAAACCAGATAAAGTTACTGCTGCCAAAAAAAAAAAAAAAAAAAAAGCGGGGGTGGGGGGCAGTAGAGGAGAGAAGGAAACTGGTTTGGATTCACCAAAAATTAGGAATATAAAGCCTGGAAGTAAAATATTAGGAAAGAAAACATAACAATACATCAAAATAGAAGCATAATTGTGACCAAGGGTTTATACATGAACATATTATTTATCAAGCTATCAATAAAACCTTCAGTAAACTCAAGGGGAAGAGGTATCTGATCTTGATGAAGGATGTTAAAAGGTACTTGATAAAAGTTGACATCTAGTTCTAATAAAATTTTAAGTAATCAAGGGAAAGAAGTAAATGACTTAAATATAATGAAGATTGTTTTCCAAAATGCAACAATGAATATACTAAGTGTGAATTCCTGAAATAATTTTAATTAAAATAAAGAGTTGGGGATTCATCTTACACCTCTTCATTAGTCCCTATTACTGTATTCCAAATATTCAGACTTCTGGGCAACTCACACCTTTCTTAAGTGGCCTCTGCTCACTTCATTACTCTTTATTTTCTTTGCTGAATCACTTCTGGGTCAGGGTCCAACCTCTGTCCAGATATCCTAGTCCTCACTCCTGCCCAATTTTCTAAAAAGTCTCCTCAAGCACTCAGTATTACTTTCTGGGGAAGACATACAAAATCGGTTATTACAGCCTTTAAGAAAATATTTTATTTATTTATTTATTTGAGAGAGAGAGAGAGGAAGAGGCAGAGAGAGAGAGAGAATGGACATGCAGAGCTTCTAGCAACTGCCAGGAATGAACATCTGGCTTTATGTGGGTACTGGGTACTGGGGAACAGAATCCAGATCCACAGGCTTTGCAGGCCAGAGATTAACCCCTGAGCAATCTCTCCACCCCTTCCAGATTTTTGAAACATTATTGTCACTTTAAAAACCCTGAGGTTCAATAGCACAGTAGAACTTTCTACTCCTAACTCTAACTTAAGTGTATACAGTGATCAGCTTTCTTCTTTCTCCCTCCCTCAGCTCTGCTGAGCACCACCACTCTCAGCCTCTGAACTCAACATTCTTGAATTTCACAGACAATGAAGAAAGAACCTTTGCTACTTGTCTCTGTGCCTGGTTTATTTCATTTAACATAATGACCTCTAGGCCCATTCATGCCATTGTAATTGACAGGAAATAACTTTTACAGACAAATAATACTTTAGTGTGTATGGGTGCCACATTTTCTTTATCCATTCATAAGTTTGTGGAAGATTTTCTATAGTTTTTCTTCTCTTGGCTGCTGTGAAATTTACTGCAGTGATTAAGGCCCTGCCCACCTCCCCCAATTTGATATTTGATAGGGCTTTGTAACACACACATATATATATCGTCAGTGCTATCTTTGTCTTCCATGACTACTAATGCATTTCTCTTTTCTTTTGGGGAATTTCTCATTTTCAAGCCTTGTCTTACCCTCCCAGATACATGTTTCTGTGACATTGCTCATGGGAAACGGTGCTTGGGCACAATAATGTGGGTCCCATTTCCCTGTGTCCATCTAGTATTCAGAACTGTGCCTGGCACATAAAGCATGTGCAGTGAATATTCACTGAACCAGGTATGAAGAGATGAAGGAATTCTTGAACACTCAGGGCCTCTGTTGCGCTCGCCAGTAACAATGATGGCAAATAGTTCCTACTGAGAGACGCACTCATAATGAGGAGAACACCTGTCTCTCTGTAAATGCTTGAATTCTCTTTTGTTTTTATGACCCACATGCACACATGCTAAAAGACGCTCTTAATGGGTTTTATCTGCGCTCTGCTTCATGAACTGCCAATCGCGCCTGTGTCTGCTGCTGGGTTATTTGTTCATTCCTTTGTTCTTGACATTGTGTTCTCACAGCATGGGGGTGAGGGTGAGGGTAGAAGAGAGGCTGCATTGATCCAGAAGTCTTCAGTGCCCTGTGGTGAGTGGCCTGGAAGAAGTCTTCCCCTGGTGTGTGGTGTTTCACACAGATCAGCGGGTGTTTTGCTGGGGTGCTGTTCTTGGCTGTCAACTCACTCCTGGGGCCTTGCTTGTAGGAGTGGACTCTTAGGGTCCTTGATCTACAAGTCTTGAGAGTGTCTAGGGAGAAAGTTTTCCCCCAGTGGCTTCAGAAGGGTTCAGTAGCTGAGCATGATCCTCCAGCTGCTTCACATAGGTGCTTTCCTTCCTTTTGCAGACTTCTATTTTTCCTCCAGCCATCTGCCGTCCCTGCTAGCCCAGGTGTGCAGGGCTCTCCTGTGCACACGACTCTGCAGCCTCCTCTGCTTGCCTGGTTATTAGTTATCAAATTGCTGATGGTCCCTGAAACAGATGTTCTGATGATCCTCCAAGGTGAAATAACTACTATGGGCTTTTAGCTATTTACTTACATTGAATATTTTTGTTGTTGTCCTGATTCTGCTCAACTTGCAAAATTTTGACAATGTAGAATACAGGCTGAGATGCTCAGTTGATTTGAGTCTGTTAGATTCGCCACATGGAAATGAATATCACACTCCTCTACTCTTGGAAACTTGTTTCAAGTACTGTAGTTTTAGAGAAATCTTGCTAGCCTTACCCCAGTATGTTAGACTTTCTGTAATTACATGATCATGAAATCATGTGGTCATTCTGTAATCCAGTGTCCATGTCACTAGGTGCTCATTTTATCATGTGCTGCCCTGTATTACACTTGTTTCCATCCCTTTTTACTAAGCGAGGAAGTTGATTGGGTTTTATTTAACTTCCATAGTCTTATTTATTAGCACAATTACCAAGTGCTTAGAAACTAGAGGTTGTTCAGTAAAAATATGCGGCCTGGTTGATCAGCTGCCATCCATTAAAACCCTTTGATTAACACTGGCCAGCCATAGGAGAATGAGTCGGATGGTACCAGGAAGTGCTCTGATAAGCCTAGGCCCCTTCTAGCAATGCTTTCTTTGAACTGGAGCTTACAGGCAAACATATTGAGTTATGGCTGGAAGATGTGGATTTTGGTATTACAGTTACCACTAAATAAATATGGAATGCTTCACGAATTGGCATGTCATCCTTGTACAGGGGCCGAACTAAGCTTTCCTGTACTCTGTATCATTCCAATTTTAGTATCCATGCTCCTGAAGTGAGCAAACCACCGTTACCTTCTTTTTTTAAAAAAAATTTCTTTTGAGGTAGGGTCATGCTATAGTCCAGGCTGACCTAGGATTCACTATGTAGTCTTATGGTGGTCCTCCTACCTCTGCCTCCTAAGTGCTAGGATTAAAGGTGTGTGTCACTGTGCCCAGCCACAGTTATCATTAAAAACAACAATATTTTCTGTTTTTATTTATTTATTTGAGAGTGACAGAGAGCAAAAGAGACAGAGAGAGAGAGAGAGAGAGAGAGAGAGAGAGAGAGAGAGAGAGAGAGAATGGGTGCACCAGGACCTCCAGCCACTGCAAACGAACTCCAGATGCATGCATCCCTTTGTGCATCTGGCTAATGTGGGTCCTGAGGAATGGAGCCTTGAACCAGGGCCCTTAGGCTTCACAGGCAAGCGGTTAACTCCTAAGCCATCTCTCCAGCTCACAGTTAACATTTTTGAGCTTTGCATGATGAGGGTTTTGAACGCTGCCTTGGTAAAGTCATGTGTACTCCACCTTTCAATCTGGAATATGGAAATACTAACAAGTCATGCAACTTCTTCATGAGAGCATTGGGAGACCCCGATAAGAGGACATCTGAGGGAAATTGATAAAATGTTAAGCAGCAGAAAGAAAGAAATTTGGGGCTGGGAAGATAGCTCAGTGGATAAAGGGCTTGCTTCTCAAGCCTAAGTACCCAAGCCCCATGTGCAGGGCCTGTGTAAGATGCCCTGGCAGGCTTCTGTGGTCCCAGCATGCTGGCTATAAGCGGGGAGCCAGAAACAGAATTTCCTGAAGGTTCAACAGCTCAAGGTGGGCATAGCAGTGAACAACAGTAAGAACAAGGGAGACCCTGTCTCCAATGGGCCAGAAGGCAAGAACAGACTCAAAAGATGTCCTCTGACCTCCACATGTGTGCTGTGGCATGTGTGTGCCCACACTCACACACAGACATACACACCTACATGCATGTCAAACACATCACACACCAAAACAAGTACATAAAAAAAGAAATAACCTTTTGACATTGCTTCTGCTCACTTTGATACATTCAACACATACACATGGGTCATACAAATATATTTAGTGCCTAGCTATTTGAAAACAATCTTATAAACTATGTACAGAATTGTAAAAGTGATAAGGGAAATGGTTTGCTTTTGGGGACTCCTCAAGGCCTCTGTGATTCTTCTGTGGTGGGAATGTAAAATTTCAGCAAATGGAAAGCATTTAACTAAACTAGAGCATAACTTTGAAAACCTGCTTGCTAGCTGCCTCTTCATTTCCTTTCCACATTTATGTGGGCTCCTTTGACTTCACACATGCAGGTGACAGCTAAACAATTTGGGCTGTCTATGTAAGAGATATATTGAGTAATTCCAGAGGAATTTCACTTTGCCCTCCTTCTTAATGAGGCTACTGAAGTTTGAAATGAAACTATGTAGGGCTTGGGAGTTCCTTCAGCTTTCCCATCTTCCACATATTCCCTGAGATCCACTTGGTGCCGGCTGGTGTTTCATCTGCTAAGTGATGGCTTACTGATCAAACACTATCTTTCTGAGTCCAGGAGGAGTCAGAGCCCCTCACAGTTGACTTTTTAAATTCAGAGTCCCATCTTCCCCACCATATAATTGCTCATTTCTCTAAAGCTTTTCCCAGGTCCTTCCCACTACCCCTTCCTTGGGGATAACAAAACAGCCTTGAGCCTGAACTATCTCTCAATACTAGGCAAAGTTTGGGACCTAAGCCTTTCATTAGTTCAGTTCCTTAAGCCCCTTTTTCATCACATAGGGGAGGCTTAGTTAAGGTTCCTTTAGGTACAATAAGGAATTGTACCTCTTAGTAACTAGGGACTAAATTATTCCATCTTAAAGAAATGATGAAAGATCCATGATGTTTTAGAAGACTCTATATACTTTAAATTTCATTCTTCTCTAACCCTTGTTCAAAGATAGTTATTCAGTGCTTTTTACCTGATATGAAAAACACTAAACATGATTTAAAAATATAGACCAGTTCTTTGGAAAAGGGCAGACAGCAGACTGGAGGGCAAAAACAAAAGTCCAGTGAAGAGGTGGTGGAGAAAGTCTTTTTGAAAACATTGAATACTCCATCCTGTCAAACACCACTTGTTCTGCCCCTGGCTGGCATCTATTTTCAAGTGCGACTCTCTGATTATGTTTCTTGTCTAAAAACCTGTATTGACTTACATGCTGTGATATTAAAACAGTCCCCTGTCATTGCTGCTGGGATAGTAATTAATTCATATGAGGATTCATAGTAATCTGGAAACATGCTTAGAGATCCTGTGGAAATTGAAGAATGAAAAGTATCATAAAACCCATTTTTTTTTTTCCCCCAGAGCTCTAGAGCTGGTGACAGTAGCCAGTCTAGGAATACTTGTTTATGAGTCCAAGTGGAACCATGAGCTCATGTGTGATTTGGGGTGAGCCCCTTCACTTCTGTGTGCTTTGGTTTCTTTATCTAGAGGCACCCCTGCTGTATTAATGGCATATAGTCAGTCCTGTGCAGCTCCTCTGCGCACTCTCAAGACCACAAACGCCCATTAAAATTCTGTTTAGGCTTGTTCAGAAGAAGCTCTATCAAGGAATCCTAGTCAAGAAGTCAGTCTTGGTTGAGCTATCCAGCCTCATGGACTGAGAAGCTCCAGAATTTCTGACTCTCCAGCCTGCAGACAGCTATTGTTGGATTGCCTCGAATGCGTTCTTATTCTGTAAGACAATTCATTCTGGTGGTTTCATTCCTCTAGAGAATCTGATTGACACCCCTTGTCACAAACTCATTTAAACTCTCCCCATCTTGTGTGTATTTTTTAAATTTTTCTTTATTTTATTGTGGAGAGAGAGAGAGAGAGAGAGGGAGAGAATGGGCATGCCAGGGCCTTTCAGCCACTGAGAACGCACTCCAGATGTGTGTGCCACTTTGTGGGTGCATGGGCAACATTGTGTGCTTGCATCACTGTTCTGGCTATGTGGGACCTGAAGATTCAAACATGTGTTCTTAGGCTTCACAGGCAAGCACCTTAACTGCTAAGCCATCTCTCCAGCCTTTGCGTGTATTTTTGCTCCTAGATAAATACATCATTGTATGTATGGTTGCACATATATGTATGTACAGGTACATGTGTGTGTGCATACATGTGAGGGTAAGAGAATAACCTTGGATGTTACCCTCAGGCACTATCCAGCTTTGTTGAGACAGGGTCTCTCAGTCGCCTGGAACTCACCAAGTATGCTAGACTGGCTGGCCAGTGAGCCCCAGGGATCCACTTGTCTCTGTATCCCCATCAGTAGGATTACAAATACATGTTACCACACCCAACACCAGAACAAGAGGACAGTCTTGGTTCCTGTAGATGGCATTTCTCTTTACTTGGTGACAGTTCTACATTGATCTTTGTTTGCACAGTATTCACTCTTATAGAAACACCACCAAGAACATGTAATCCTATGTATGTGTTTAACATTGGTTGTAAATGTAACCTGTGAATGATTCTTAAAAATACATAGCAGGCAAAGGACATAACAAGCAATATCCATTAGTAAAGTGTCTGGGTAGAGTAAATCTTATTTTAATCAGTGCTAACAAAGTTCAATGAATATTATTAAGTTATTTAAGTACATCAACAACAAGGTTGTATAAAGTGGGTTCCTTTTGATAGACAACAGAATCAGAATTCAAAGTGTCATAAGTGATTTAGAAAAGAGAAGAAATAGACACAGTAGAGATATCAGAGACCCAACACCCACCAGTATGGCAAGAAAAGAAAGCCGGGTGTCTAGCACCAGATGAGCCATTTCTATGACCTCTTCCAGGGTCCAGGAAACATTACGGAGGAAGTGACTCATTAAATATGAGTGTTTCTGGGCGTGGTGGTGCACACCTTTAATCCCAGCATTTGGGAGGTAGAGGTAGGAGGATCACCATGAGTTTGAGGCCCCCCTGAGACTACAAAGTGAATACCAGGTCAGCCTGAGCTACAGTGAAACCTTACCTTGAAAAACAAAATAAAAAATAAATAAATATGTGTGCTGCTCTCACTGATGGCCTGAGAACTTCCTCCAGGAAGATGATGATAGCCACTGAAGAGACTCAAAACTCATTAAAGCAGAAAATTAGAGGCTACTGAGAGCTCAATACTAAAGGACACTTATGCCCTCCAGGGCTCATGAAACATTGTAGAAGTGTAACAGAAAGATTTTTTTAGAGCCACATGGTGAGATGGAGTACTCTGCAGCATTGTCCCTCCCACAGCGACTGACCAGTGCTTTCATGACCCCACAGTAAATACCAATAACCCACTGATGACAGAGCCCTCAGTGGCGTGGGGCTGAGGGAGAAAAAATGTTAAGAGAATAAACTGACAGGGAATATAGACAATATGCAATATGTTAAAATTTAATTAATTAGTTAATGAGGTCCTGAGATTAATCCACATAACCTGTGTATTAAAATTACATGTAAATAGAAAGTTCTTGAAATCTCAGTGCTGGGGAGACAGAGACAAGTGGATTTCTGGGGCTCACTGGTCATCCAGTCTAGCCTCTTGGTAAGTTCCAGGCTACTAAGAGACCCTGTCTCAACAAAGGTTTATAATGCCCGAGCAACAACATCCAAGGTTATTCTCTGGCCTTCACATTGATGCACACACACACACACACACACACACCTGTAGGTACATGTGCATCCCAATACATACAAAGATTTCTAACTAGGAGCAAAAACACACACAAGATGGGAGAGTTTCAAATCAGCCCATGCTCGTGGCAGGGTGGGTTAGTTGGAATTCTCTAAAGGAACAAAACCAACAGAATGAGTGAGTTTTTTTTTTTTTTTTAAAGGGGATTTACTGGATTACCTTACAGCATAAAAACACAGGCCAGGCAGTCCAACAGTAGTTGTCCGCAGGATGGAGAGTTAGAATCCCCATGGCTTCTCAGTCTTCTCACAGGGCTGTATGCCTCAGCAGTCACAATCTGGCTCTGAAGGCCTGGAAGATTTCTAGAGAGCTGCTGGTCTCCAGTCCACGTTGGAAGGCTGTGAAGCTGGATCCCAGCATGCACAAGAGACAGCAGCAACAGGGTAGGTGCGTGTGCCAGCGAGTAGCACGGGCAGCCAAACCAAAGGATCTCTTTGTCTCTGAGCTTTACCTGTAGTTCAGCCCTGGAACTGTGGGGAGAAAGATTTCCTCATTCAGTTAATCCTTCCTAGATAGGCCCTCAAAGACTTGCCCAAGAGGTGTGATTCTTCCTTGATTTCTGACAACAGAAATCCCACAGGGGCAGAGGAGTCATGAGATGCGTGAGGAGGCAGGAGAAGAAGAGCAGATTCGAGGGAGTCATCAGCCTGCCCGTGAGCCAGCCACGCAGCACTGCAGTGATAAACAAACCAGCAGCCCTGAACCCAGCACGAAGCTGGCACAGGGGACGCCGGAGTGACAGCTACTCTACGGCAAACCTGGGCAGGCTGCACGGGGGTCACTAGCTTGAGCATCCCCGTGGTCTTCTCTACTAAGGATTTCGTCCTTGGTAAAGCACTGTGCATATTTACTGTACAGATTCTTTTCTTTTCCCCAGAGGGAATTATGGTCTAGTTGTTTCTGCCTAGAGCTATAGGGATGAAGGAAAAGGGTAGAGCTATCTGAAAAGTGAATGTTGTATCTGTCACCATCTGCACCTGAAAGTTGTTTAGAAAGTTTCAGAATATTTTAAAGAACTCCCAGTTTGCATGCGACTCCATCTCTCTTCATCTCGTCTCCTCTCCTCTCATCTCTTCTTCACTTCTCTTCTTCTCCCTGTTTCTTAATGCAAGTGCATGTGCAGTGCTTAGAGGACAACCTGGAGCGTTGTTCCTCTCAGGTGCCAGCTGCCTTCTCCTTATCTCCCTCCTTCCCCTCTCCTCCTTGTGAGACTGGGTCTGTCATTGCTCTAGAGCTCCCCAGCAGTGCTACACTGGCTGGCCAGTGAGTTCCAGGGATCCTCCTGTCTCGACTTTTCCAGTGCTGCTAGGATTATAAGCATAGATCACCATGTTTGGCTGGTATGTTTTTTTAAAGGATTCTAAGACTTGAACTCAGATCCTCAAGCTTAACTCAGGTCCTCAAGCTTGCAAAGCAAGTACTTTATCCACTGAGCTATCTCTCCAGCTCTACTCCATCACCTTCATCAAAAAATTCTACATTTCTGACCCAAATAGGTACTGAGAACACAGACCTTTGATGAGGTATTTTCTCTCAACTCAGTCCCTTCCCAGCCAGCCCTCCCTTTGTGGGAGACTCAGCTGAAGCCTCACTTTTGTTTTAAGCCCTTTTTGCCCTTCCTGCATAGAGTTACATTCTTTGCTGGCTTACACCATATCTTGTACATTCCCCTTTTAAAAGCTCATTAATCATACTAGATAGAATGTGAGCATCTTGAAGGCCCGGATCAAAGGCACAGATCTTATTCATCTTTGTATTCTCATTAGCCAGAAGGTTCCCAGGCAAGTGGTGTATATGCTATAAATATTTATTGGATGATTAAATGAAGGAATGAATGAAGTATATAAATAAAAGATGTATGAGAATAGGTTTTTAAAAACTTGGTATTTAACCAGGAAAAAGGAAACTAAAACTTTCTTTTCTTAGTGTCCCACACAGGTGGGGAATTATATTTTAAACAGAAGTTTAAATTTTTAGTGAATTATATATAAAAAATCATTGAGGGGTTGGAGGGATGGCTTAGCAGTTAAGGCGTTTGCCTGCAAAAGCCAAAGGGCCCAGGTTCTATTCCCTAGGACCCATGTTAGCCAGATGCGCAAGGGGGGCGCATGTGTCTGGAGTTCGTTTGCAGTGGCTGGAGGCCCTGGGGTGCCTATTTTCTCTCTCTCCTTCTTTCTTTGTTAAATAAATAAATAAAAATAAAATATTAAAAATATCATTGGGCTGTGTATGATGGTGCTCACTGGTCATTCCAGCATGCTGGAAGCTGAGGTCCGAGGATCTTGAGTTTGAGGCCAGCCTGGGCTACATAGTGACACTCTGTCTCAGTGGAGAAGCAGGCGGGGCAGGAGGAGAAGGAAGAGCAGAGGAGGAGTTACTGCTACTGGAATAACAACCAGGCATCATGTCCCTTTCCTTCACCTCCAGGGAGAGCTCCTCTGTGGAAGTGATCAAAAAGTTTGACAGTAGTGGAAATTTCCTTTTGTCACACATTCATTTAATCACGACAAAAGAGAAACCAGCACCAGCAAGTTTCAAGGCAGCAGTGTACAAATGCGTCCTTTTGATTCTGCGATCTCTCTTCTCAGGCTAAGACTGATCTGAGGAAACAAACGCTCCATCTCCGTCATTGGAGGGAAGCGTTTGATGCCCGCTGAAGGTTTTAATGATCTGATCCTGACTCTGAAGTTGTTGGTCTCTGAGACATAAGCCTTCCCCCACAAGCATCTTTTGTTTCAGAAACAAACAACAGAAAACTGTTTGTTTGCCTAGTGACATGTGCTTTCAAAAGAACCCTTTCTCTTTTCCTCCCCCTCCTTTTCAATGTTTGTCTTTCTATGAGTACATTGAGCCTGATGTTAAATGCTGTCAACACATTCCCAAACAGGGTGACCGGGGTGTTGGAAAACAGAGCAACAGGAATTCTTCATTCCCTGACATTCCCTTAGAGAAGACTCCCCTCCAAGACAGGACTTCCAAATGCACATATTAGGTCATTTAAAGATATCTTAGGTATCTTAATAAACTTATTTCATTATTTCATTGTCTGTTTAAAAGTGTCCTCGTTTTCTCAATGTCTCTTGATTCCCTCTGATCCTCTGATGGCCAAACGAGTTATGGATATTTTAATTTGCAGCTGACTCCTCAAGCCCAGTGGACATGATTTATCAATCACAGACCTACAGATCTTGGTGAGATTGGTTGGTTGTGGGGTTTGGGGAGGGATGAGCTTGAGAACCAGTTTCCCCAATCTCAATGACACACCTGTTACATCCTAACTCTAGCACTTGGAAATGAACCTCTGAATGCTTCAGTTTCCCCATGTACTAAACAAGGTTGACATCACTTCACTCCCCCTTAGGAGTTCATGTTAAAATGAAATAAGTTGTTAGAAGACTCATGATACTCTTTTAGACACATAAAATCTCAAGAAATGGTGATGATGGTGAAGATGGAATTGAGCATTTACTAGATATACTCAATAAGCCCTCTTGGAGAACTCAAATCATAAAAACAAATTCTATCCTTTTAAGGATAAAAAGGATGGATTTTCCAAGCATTATTTTTCAATTTTCTGGGAAACCATCAAACAGCTAAAAGCTTCCTTGTTCAGATATCCTGACAGTACTGAAGGCCCAAGCTCAGAATTTGTCATGTTGCTGAAATTGGGGCTGGAAAGATGGCTTGGTGGTTAATGCACTTGCCTGTGAAGCCTAAGGATTGAGATTTGATTCCCTAGCACCCACATAAACCAGATGCACAAGGTGGGACATGTGTCTGGAGTTCATTTTCAGTGAGGCCCTGCTATGCCCATTCTTCCTCCCTCTTTCTCTCTCCCCAGACAATTTAGGGCATACTTATATCTTTTGGCCTGTTCTATTTACTTCAAACATTAAGGTGAGGTGGAAAGGAAATATATAGGTGTGGTCTTGTGTGTGTCCCAGTGACTCCAAATGAAAATGAACACCACACTAAATTGTTGATTCTCTAGATTTTCTTTACGGTTCTTTGGGAGTCTTAAAATGCTTCACTAGTCTGATCCACACTGCACCACATCCCAATGATTGTAGCATGTAAGAAATGCATGCCCCCCCCACCCAACTGCTTTTTTTACATGTGGAATGATTCTAGCATTCATATAGCAGGTAAGAGCTGCAACCTACTCCAAGTGCCCCTTTTCATGTGGAATAGTTGTGGCTTGCCTGTGACAGCTAGTTTATTTCAGATCCATGGGGAGAGGAAATAGATTACTGCCTTGATGGAGCCCTCAGTGATGTCAAGTGGATCCAGGAGCACATTTACAAAAGAAATTCACCAGTACTGATGAGTGAAGATAATTAACTCACGCAGAGGTTTAGGGACATACTATCATGCTTGGAAATATCGTCTGAAGCCAGACAAGTTTACTGACGATTCATTATTTCCCCAATCAGCTGAGGCATGAGGGAGAGAGAAAAGACAATTTGTTTTATGTTCTCTGTGGGTACAATCATAGAAATCTATCTAGCTTTATTGTTTGAATTCTAGACTTTACTGATTCTTCTGAGATTACAGAGGCCAATGCTACTGAAAGAGAATAGGAAATACTCAAGAAGTTCACGCTAACACATATTTACCTAAGCAGAATTTTAGCAGCTGCTGGTGTGTTGAGTACTTTGTAAGTTTTCTACATGTATGATCTCCCTCCACAACAACCTTTTATTTAAAAAGACATATATATTTACTGCCAGATGTAGTGGCACACAACTTTAATCCCAGCACTTGGGAGGCAGAGGTAGGAGAATCGCCATGAGTTTGAGGCCACCCAGAGACTACATAGTGAATTCCAGGTTAGCCTGGACTAGAGTGAAACTCCACCTCAGGAAAAAAAAAAATATTATTTGAGAGAGAGAGAGAGAGAGAGAGAGAGAGAGAGAGAGAGAGAGGAAGAGAAGGAGAGAGAGAAACAAAAATAAGAGTCAGATAGAGACAATGGGCACACCAAGACCTTCAGCCATTGCAGACTTACTCTAGATGCATGTACCACCTTGAGCATCTGGCTTTATGTGGGTAATGAAGAACTGAACCCAGGCCATTAGGCTTTGTAGACAAGAGCCTTAAGTGCTGAGTCACCTCTCCAGCCCTTACAGCAATCTCTGAAGGTGAGAATGGCTATGTGCATTTAAAATCTATTGGCGACTTGGAGAGATGGCTTAGACGTTAAGGAGCTTGCCTGTGAAGCTTAAGGACCCAGGTTTGATTCCTACATACCCATGTTAGCCAGATGCACAAGGTGGTACATGTCTCTGGAGTTTGTTTCCAGTGGCTAGAGGTCTTGGCATTCCTACACTTATCTCTCTCTATCTGCCTCTCTCTCTCTCTTAAAAAAAATGAATAAATAATTTACAAAACTCTATAACATCCAACTCACACTGTCATCTTTCTTTCACTGTCAGGGTAAAGAACTTGCATTCTGCACCCAGAGCTGCTCAGTAATGATGGCACCCCATGGCAGGAGCCCAGGACAGTCCTGTGTGGTCTCCACCTTGTTAACACTAACAGTGAACACTCCCTCAGAGGAGATCAGGAGGGTGATTTGTGAGATCAGCTACTTGGTTCACACTTGCATCTATGCCTTGGGTGTGGCTTCAGGTGTCAGAGCATACACATGCTTGTGATGGCCATGCCAGGGTGAGCTTTCAGCTGTGAACCAGAGCACCACAGGCATTACTCCTGAGCTGCATATGGACAGACTTCTACCCTCTCTTGATCCTTCTACCTCTGTTTCAGCATCTCAGAACCACCAAAACGGAAGGGTCATCTGGATCAACCTGCAATTTCACAGATGAGAAAAAGACACTTAGAACGAGGAAGTGATTTACTCAAGGTCACGGGCTCTTCTGAGGCTACCTCAGGAACAGCCGGGATAGTTCATTTTCCATGCTCTGTTTCCCACTTCTCTCCTTCACTTTACCCTTTGATCTCTTTAGGAAGTATTAGGGTCAACTCAGACCCTTGGAGCTATGGAAATCCCAAACTTGTCTATGCTGGTTAATACATGTGTGGGGGTCAAGAATAAAAACTTGGAAGAATGAAACTGTCTTGTTAAGGACCAAAAAATTAAAAAAAGTTTGTTGCATTGGTTTCATTTGGATATTAGACAGAACAAGGAGAGCATCTGCTACCCTGCCTCTGGGTGATTAAGTTCAGCAGGAAGCTCCAAGTCTGAATCTGTTTGACACCTGGGAAAGAAGTGGATTCGAGCTAAAGACAGATCAGAGCTATGCTTCTCGCCTGGACGGGTTATTCCTCCCTGTATTATGAATGCCTAGCAAATCAGCCTTTATTATTATATGCTTAATGTATGCTTTTGATAGTTCAGGAAAATATTGCCAAGCTTCTGAGAGTCCTCCCATTTGTTTATATCTGCTTCTTTATTTTTGCTTAGGCTTCTTTTTCCATTTTACTTGTTTCCCCCAAACACACACCCTTATACACATCTTCCATTATGTAAATCAATATACTTTGAAGATTTTATATGTGATGTACTACCACAAAAGTCCACGTGCAACCTTTTTAAAGAGTGTTTTTGATTCTTCAGGGCATGTTATATAATTTTAGGTGATTTTTTTTCATAAAATAATACTGTCCTCTGTTGAGCTTTCTGGCACTAATACATAGTTTAGGATATGCATATACACAGTAAGTTTGAGGTCAGCATTGGTTATGTGAGACCCTGTTTTTTTTAAAAGTAAATTTAAAAATTTAAAAAAGCAAAACAATCTCAGAAAAACTTAAAGTAAATTATGACGCAGGTGCTGAAATGCCATCTGGCCTGACCCTTTGAACAAATATTCCCCATTGGAATGTCTAACCCTAAACAGTCCATGTTGGCTTTTACACTCACTCCTGCCTCACTCAGTCTTCCCAGTCTTCAGGTGTGGCAAGCCCTTGACCTTAGGTGAGACATCTCTCTGGAGCAGAAGGTAGCAGAAGCCAGCTTTGACTGTGGACAGCAAGGTCTTCCATACAGGGTTTGGAGCGTGCAAGTCCATATCTACCACACAGAAACCCTTGCTTGACTCTACTAGATTTAAAGAGAACCTTTATCTCTAAATTGTAAGTTGTCTAAAGACATCCATATTTTCTTTAAATTTTTTTTATTTATTTATTTGAGAGTGACAGACACAGAGAGAAAGACAGATAGAGGGAGAGAGAGAGAATGGGTGTGCCAGGGCTTCCAGCCTCTGCAAACGAACTCCAGACACGTGCGCCCCCTTGTGCATCTGGCTAACGTGGGACCTGGGGAACCGAGCCTCGAACCGGGGTCCTTAGGCTTCACAGACGAGTGCTTAACCGCTAAGCCATCTCTCCAGCCCACATCCATATTTTCAATCTACAGTGTCTCCATTGCCCATTGGTCCAAGTCTGTGAACAGTGCCATTGGACTCAAAACTGCATTCTGCAATTATGTACTCACAGGCAGTAGATGTCTCTGTCCCGACCACACTAATTTGTCTCTCCCTAGAACATGACTCCCCATTCTTACTTCCACAGGTTTACATAAACTCCTTCCTTAATATTGACTACCTTTTGAGAAGACCAGAGAGATGGAAAAAGTTTATTTTAGTCTATTTGCATACCCAACTAACTTGCACTCATTTCCAGAGGTTGGAAAGGTGTTCCGCTCTGTGCCATTATAAAGTTTTATTGACACCCAGCCAGGCTGGTTAATTTACATTTTGTCTATGGGTGCTCTCACATGATATCATTATAGAGCTGAGTTGTTATAAAAGAGACAAGCTGGCCTTCAAAGCCTTTGGCAGGAAACAAAATCGCTGACCCTCTAACCTGTCCTTTTTATGTAGAAGCAAAGGATCCACCTTCTCTTGAAGTCCCCTGAAGAGCACCTGGTCTCACCCATATGCCCAGCTCTCCAGAAAGTTGGCACACAGCAGGGATTCTGCTGGGATTCGGGCTTCCCAGGTCTGTTACTCAGCCAGGATGTTCGCTTTCTATTGACCACAGACCATGTGTACATTTGAGTTTAAAATGGACTCAGTGGGGCACCTGTAGATGACGTGGAGATTAGCATCACTTGCTTGTGAGGCAGTTTGTGGATCTGGAGAGAGAAACAGGTTTTGAATTTTAACAGTCTCAGGCCCGCCATATTACTGGGGTGGGTGACCTTGGGAATGACGCATGATTTGTCAGCCTCGTAATTCTGCTCGGCCTTGCTATGGTTTTCATACTTTGGAGGCTGTTAGAGTCTTCTAGGTGGCTTTTGGTCTAGAAGACTGCCACTTGTTTCACGCTAAACCTCGTGAGCTCCCCAGCCTCTCATGCTACCTCAGGGTGGATGACACACGTAGGAAGCATTGCAACAGTGACACGTTTACCTCCTACACAGACACGCAAGAGTGGGGAGGGGTAGAGAGCTCTGAGCTGTCAGTGAGGGCACTTATAGCACTGGGGTTTATGAAAGAAGAAGTGCCCTCTTCTTTGCAGAATGCCAGTGGCGTCCCCCCCCGCCCCACTGTTGGGATGGCCAACAATGTCCCCGACACATTCCCAATTGCACTCTGAAGGTCACCACCACTTTGGCTAGGGACCCTAGCCACTCTGCAAAATGTGGTCAGTGCTCTGAGTGTTTAACTGCTCTTAAAGGGAATAAAACCCACAGAAGATTTATTTATCTGTTTTGCATCACTAAGATCTTGTTTGAAAAGATGCCTGTGGCTAAAATTTTTGAAATTAAATGGAAATTCAGTGTATCATTGAAGCAGAATACTTACAGTAAAAAGCAACTGAAATCTGAACAGGGATAGATCAAAACTGAGAATGGGCTATCTGAGGGATGGGTGATAAGGAGCAAGGAAACAAAAAAAGGTGGGGATGTAGACCAGTACTGACGAGTCCCTATCAGGAAAACTTACACACACATACACACACACACACACACACACACACACACACCATGATGCTGGATAATGACACAGAGTGTGATATGCACGTACACACAAGAATATTAGTTAGCTATCAAAGTGATGAAATCTTATCATTTGTGACAATGTGGATGGAGCCAGAGAATATTATGGTAAGTGGAATACATCAGGCTCTGAGAGATAAATGCTGCATGTGTTCACTCATATGTAAAAGCTGAAAATGGGTCTCATGAAAGTAGAGAAAAGAAGAATAGTTTCCAGAGCTGGGGAGGTTAGAGGTTGGAGGGAGCAGGGGAGAAAGAATGGTGGGTATAGAGATGCAGACCTACATCACTGTAGGTAATTATGACTCAGAACATTAGCTGTGCATTTCAAAATAGTTATTAGAAAGGATTTTGGATATTCCCAATTCAAAGAAACAATAAATGTTTGAGGTGATGGATATACCCCTTGCCCCACACTAATTATTGTCCACCTTACACATGCATTAGAATATCACATTGTGTTCCATGAATATTTACAATTATTATCAATCTTTCTTACATAAAAGGAAAGTATAAAGGGATATTTGTTTTTTTTATTTTTAACTTTCTTTTATTGGCAATTTTCATAATTATAGGGAGTAAACCATGATAATTCCCTCTCCTCCCCTATTTTACCCTTCGCAAATCCACTCTCCATCATATCTCCTCTCTCCCTTAATTAGTCTTTCTTTTTGTGTCATCATCTCTTCCTCCTATTATGGGGGTCTTGTTTGTGAAGGTAGTGCTGGGCACTGTGGGTCATGGATAGTGAGGACAACTTCTGTCTGAATGATTGCATTATAACCTGTCCTACCCTTCCTTTGGCTCTCACAATGGACCCTGAGCCTTGGAAGCTTGATAGAGATATTGCAGTGCTAAGTACTCCTCTTTGACTTCTTCTCAGCACCAAGGTGCCTTTTGGGTTATCCCATCCCAGTGGTCACTGCCATCTGAAAAGACAAGCTTCTCTAACTAAAAGTGAGAATAGCATTAATATGTGGGTATGACTTCTAAGAAAAGTGCTTACAGGGAAGTTTGGTGAGCATAATACACATTTAGTCAGACAAAGCAGGTGCTACACTCCTAGAGCTCATGACCTCTCTTACCCTAGACTTTTGACTGGGTTTTCAGTATCAGCCATTTATTCTATCCTATGGTGCGGGCCTCCAGTCCAATTAGAGTGGTTGATATCCCCCCTAACATAAATGTCATCATTTCAACTGTTAGCTCATTTGGCCTCACATGTCAAGCTTGAGGCCACAGTTATTGATCACTACTGATGACTTCTTTCTCCCACAGAGCTGCATGCAGTATAACTTTTTCCAGCTTTCTATCAGCTGGTCTATGGGGAGGAGGTTTTCAGCTCAGCTTGATTTCTCAGTAACCTTGCAGACCAAGCATGTGAAGCCTTTAGCAATAGGGTCTAACTATCTATTTCTGGTGGGAAACCAAGAACCTCAGCAATGGCCTATAATGTTATAAGGGCATCAAAGACCTCCCTGGCCAACACCTCACTGGAAGGTATCCCATCCCTGGCACTGAAAGTTTTCTAGTAACAGTCTATGGCTTTTGGGTGTGCCATTATCCAAATAAAGTAAGTTTCCATATGGCTTACTCATAACATTCTGCATTTTGATTAACCCTCCCCCACCCCTTCTTTGGAAACTTTGCATTACATACCTGTGATTTCTACTTGCACAGCAACCTAGCACAGCATATATTACAGAGGTAAAATTGATTCAAGGAACTTGAACAATGTCTCCTTACAGAACCAGTTAGGGGTTAAACTTGAATTCAAACCCATGCTGCACAATAAAAGTCAAATACTTTCTGTTTTACCAACCCAGGTAATGTTATTAGTAATTTATTCTTCACCTGGAATACCAAATTAATAAGTACTTTTTCTGGGCATGCTGCTGTGTTTGCCATTTATGCTTCAGTGCAAAAAAAAGTATGTGGTGTGTTGCATGTGAGGACTATTTTCTTTCCAATTTATCTATAATTTGTCCTTATAAAGACTGTCTCCAGGGGCCTGGAGAGATGGCTTACTGGTTAGGGCACTTTCCTGCAAAGCCAAAGGACCTAGGTTCAATTCCCCAGAACTCACAAAAGCCAGATGCACAAGGTGGCTCATGTGTCTGGAGTTCATTTGTAGTGGCTGGAGGCCATGGTGTGTCCATTCTCTCTCTCCTTCTCTCTCTCTCTGTCTGACTCTGTCTCTCTCAAAGAAATAAAAATAAAACATTTTTTTAAAAGACTGTCTTCAGGTATGTATGTGAGTTACCTTCTCTGAGGGGACTCACTAACATTTCTACTTTCCTGGAGCCCACCTCAGGCATGCCACACAAGGGGCCTTTCCTCTGGAAGAGATCTTAAGGGGCCTCTTCCTGCGTGATTTATTCCTCTACATTGGTACAGATTAGAGAGCAAAGGGATAATGAATGAATCAAATTTCTCTACAGGGGCCAGTTTTCTTTCTCATAAGTCTTGAGAGTAGTTCTTGAAGGTAAATAAAGCTTTAGTTGGAAACTGGGGATTTTTGTTTTTTTCTTAGCCAGAATATGTAAGTGCCACTTACAAAGTCTCTGCATCAGGTTTGCAGATGACAGAGTATTTCTATCACTGAATAAATAGGACAGGTCAATTGGCTCTCATCGATGGGCCATGAGAGTCTATCCTGCAAAATCAGCTAATGTGTGTCAACATGCAAAGAGGTTAGATGAGAGAGCCCTACGTGTGCATCAATAACTAGCCACAGTTGTGAAACAGACAGGGCCCTTGCCCATCCTTTTGCTCATACCGGGAGCCATCCCTGTGTGTCATCTTTGGCAACTCAGCAAAGGCATGCAATATTTCTTACTTATTTGCTGTTTTATCCATAGATCACTTGTCTGAGAAATGCCATAAGGATGGTTGCTTGTATTTTCTTAAATTGCTCCCACCCATACACTACTCCATTAGCTCAGTGTATATGGCTCTGAAGAAACTATATTTTTATGTCTGTCTTTATTGTGCTTGTTAGTGTCATCATATTTCTTCAAGTTATAAAAAGATTATCATGAAAATATCAGGTTTTACATTCCTCCATTCCATCTCAGTATTTAGTCTCTTCATATGGTTGCAGTAATATATGGTTGACAAAATGAAGTCTATTTGTGATGTACATGAATATATTAGAGGCTGGGAAACACTGTACCTGCAGCTTGAAGTAGATACTCTTGGCTTTTCATTACTTGTCTGACCCCAACATTAGCTAGGGAGCAGAAACCAAACTACTATTCCTCTGGGTTGAGGCTTCCTTGATTGTCCAGTAAGCGGGTTGGTCAGGGAGGGCAGCAGTGAGTGAGGCACCTTTCCTTCTTGTTCTGTGTTTATGCCAGGTGGGGAGAGTCAGGTCTTCACCAGAAAGACCTGGAGGCAGAATTCCCAAATCCACTAGCACAGGGCAAATCAAGTTGTTATGTCTTACAAAATGAGTCATTGGGTCTTTGTAGCTCTCATCAAAGGGTCATGATACTGCCTTCTTTGAGATCTTTACAGGTGGCAAAGGACATGAATGGAGCACACCATTGATGGGAAGCCCTGACTTCCTGATAATGGAGACGGGATGAGAGAAACAATTTTCATAGAGACTGATGGAGGATGACTGGGTTTTCTTGGTGTCCAAGCCTGATGGAGGGTTGAGACTGACGATTCCCTCACATATACCTTGAATACAATCCTTCACTAGCTCCCTTCCAAACCTCAACCTATTTATTCAGACTTTTGAAAACTAAAGAGGTTCACTTGCAAACTCAAAAGTATTCCTACTAGCTAAATGTTTGGATGAGAATTTAAATGTGTGTGTGTGTGTGTGTGCGCGCGCGCGCGCACACGCGCGCATGCAGATGTATGTGCCCCATGTGCTTGTGTGTAGGGGCCTGAGGAAGACATCTGGTATCCTCCTTCATTGCTCCTTTGGCTTATTTCCTTGAGGCAAAGTTAGTCACTAAACCTGGAGTTCACTGCTTGCTTCATGGTTAGACGTGTGGATGCAGGACAGCCAGCAATCTTCCTGTCTCTGTCCCTCCCACCAATGGGTCACATGTGTGTACAGCCATGACCAATGCTTTAAGGGGCTCTGGGGATGGCACCCTTGATCTCATGCTTACACAGAAAGCACTATAACCTACCATTTCATCTCCACAGAAAAAAACTTTAAAAAAATTAAATAAAAATACTATTATTTGGTGACTATTTTTAGAATTCACTTAGAAAGTCACTATATTTCACAGCACATTTGGTGGGCAGTTGATTCTAGAATTCTTTAAAACACACAGCACCAGTGAAATATATCTTCTTTAATATTTTAACTTTGCCTAATGTTCTTATGATCTGCAAAAGCCAGTTGAAATCTTTATGAATGATTTATAGCTTCATTTAAATCATTTTATTGAATGAAACACATTTCTAATCTGGGTAAGATTAATATCTTCCATATTAGACAATGAATAACAAAATAGTCTCTTACTGTGCAGTATTATTGATAGGAAAATGATTTCTAATGTATGTTCATTTATTTAATCATCTAGTAGCCGACTGCACTATGTAGAAACATCCTTTGGCAAGGAGGGAAGTTATGACCAGAGAGGTGATATGAACAGGTGCCCCATGGCACATCAATACAGTGTCCTGATTCTAAGTTTCTTCACCTTGTGTCCTAAGCTATATATATATATTTTTGCCTGCATTTTACTTCTCTTAAAAATTATGTTTGTTTTTTCAAGGTAGGGTCTCGCTTTAGCTCAGGTTGACCTGGAATTCACTATGTAGTCTCAGGTTGACCTCGAACTCATGGCGATCCTCCTACTTCTGCCTCCAGAGTGCTGGGATGAAAGGTGTGCACCACCATGCCCAGCTTGTCCTTACCTCTTCATCACACTTCCAGTTGCTGGATCCTGGGCTTCTGGGACCCAGGCAATCCTGTTCCCAGCTTCTATGCTCCGGGGATGATTGTGGTCAGGGCTGGAGGCTTACAGAAGGCAACGTGAGACCTTTTTCTCCTGGTTTTCCTATCAACCCTCAGCTTGACAAGGACAGACAAGACAACTCTTACCTGCTTTCTGGAAGGACCTTCTTTCTGGAATTAGAGATGTACTGTGGGAAGAGCTGACTCACAATGTTGCCACAGGAGCTGCTTTGTCCTTGAGGTCTTATCAGATTCCTTCTTTTCTTGTCCCTACTGCAGTCTTCCATGGGGGCCAAATGCAAAGCCCCCTTGACAAGTCTCAGCCTTGCCTTCAAACAGGCAGGGTTGGAATCAAGCCCTCCTGAGCAGGCCACTCAGCCAGGACAGTGCTCCCTGGTGGCAGATGGGGCTCTGGGAGGCACTTGGACTATGGACTAAGAGCCAAGGGAGGGGTGAGGAGGGCCCCGCTGTCTTGCAGACCTGGAGGCCAGGGAGGTGGGCAGGGAAGCAGGATGGGTGACGTACAAATAGTTCTGCAAAGCTGGGGCTGCCGCTCTGCTGGATTTTTTGTTTTGTGAGAAACAGAGTCTCGCTGCAGACTGTCTAGGCTGGCCTGGAAATTGCTGTATTGACCAGGCTGGCCTTGAAGGAAAAAAAAATTATGTTTGAGTTAATTGCTTAGAAAAATGTAAATAAGATTAAGAAGCAGTGCGTTCTAATTGATACTATTGAAGGAATACTGGGAAATGGCAAAATTTTGTACAAATGCAAGGAAGTTTTATTACTGGGGATGGCTTCCTTAGTTTGAGAGGAGCTGATACCTGGCTCAATCTCCAGTGGGAATTATTTTCATAGATAATAGTCTCTACATGCTGTTAGCTTTGACATGTTAACACAGAGTTAACACAGAGAAGACTCCTTCCTCCTCACTTACAACTTGCACATATGCACACATGCAAACGCATACACACACACACACACACACATACACACACACACACACAGAGAGAGAGAGAGAGAGAGAGAGAGAGAGAGAGAACTTGCTCCTTTTTGTCAATTACGAAGCCAATTTTGTGTCTTTGAGGAAGCATATCAGAGCTCCTCACAGGAGACAAACAGTATCCCGAGGTGGCCATTTGTCTTATACACACTGGCAGGTTAATTTTGCTTTTCTTTTAAATAGGTTGTGGCCTTTCATATATTACAAAGAAACCACCTGTTGTTTTCCCATATACCTCTTTGTTTTTCTCAGTTTCTTGGTCACTTTTAAACTCAATTTAGCCAAATAACTCATGTCAAATTATACTAATATCACCCCAAACAAGTTCACGCCATGGCTATATGAAGAGGTTTGCTGCCAAGGGCCTGTGAACTTTCCTGTGTCCTCACTGGAGTTCCTCTGTGGATGCGCTGTGGACGTTTTGCTCACTTTGGTGTAGATATTTGTCACAAGTACCTGAAGATGAGTCAGAAGGAGGTGCCATAATGGAAAACATTGATGCTTTTGGAATTGGACTTTTGCCTCCATGTTTACTTGGATTCTATATATACTTGGACTCTTTTTGAGACTCAACTTTCCAGCCTGGGAAATTGGAATAATATTTGTATTCAACAGTAACCAGGAATGTTCTTAATACATTATGCATGTCCCAAAGTACCTGAGAATAGTATTATGTTAACTTTGTTGTGATTTATTTGTTATCAAACAAAAAGTTTCAAATATGGAAGCTAGGGAGATAGCTCAGCAGTACACAATGCCAGGCACAGTGCCACACACCTGTAATCCAAGAGCTGGAGCATCAGAGACAGATCTCTGAGGTTTACTGGACAACCAGTCTAGCCTAACTGGTGAGCTCCAGACTAAAAGAGCTTGTTTCGAAAAGAGGTGGACAATGCTTCTGAGGAGGACATCTGATATTATACCTGGCCTCCACATGCATGTGCACACATGTACATACATACAGACCCGCACTCACAATTCAAAATATGGGGAAGTCATTAAACTTGGATACTTCTGATTTGTCTGAGTTGAGAATTCAGTGTTTTCTGTAAGGAACACTAAGGGATGCTTTCATCTTTATAAAGTAGAAGAGAGGTCTTTATGAGTATATGGACTGGTAGTCTACACCCAGACATCTAGCCACTTCCTGCATTCACTCTTGGTTTAAATTTAAATAGAAACCATTGTCTTGAATATCTACATCATTAATATCAACTCTTATCTGTGGAACTGTTACCTTGTTATACTTGCTACACTAAACACAGGTGAAGTAATGATGACTTGAGTGATTCTGTCTCCTCACTCTTGACTATCTAGTGGGGTGAAGGCAGCCATAGTTAGACAAACTTGATGACTCTCATAGATATTCTAGTTATAGTGATTAAGCATCATAAGACCATCATAAAAGGAGGAAAAGATCATGACATCAAAATAAAAGAGCGACTGATTGAGATGGGGAGGGGATATGATGGAGAATGGAATCTCAAAGGGGAAAGTGTGGGGGGAGGGTATTACCATGGGATACTTTTTATAATCATGGAAAATGTTAATAAAAATTGAGGGAAAAAAAGCATCATAGAATGTATGAAGTGGAACCAATGAACTCCAGATTCTTCTCAAGTGATATTCAAGGCCTATTTATTTATTACCTTGCCTTACTAGTTCTCCTATTTCCACTTTCACTGTCCACTATATATATATATATATATATATACATTTTATTACATCTTATGACATCAAGATGAGTCAATCATCACCCTGTATTGATTGATATGTTTTGGATGCCCATGTGTATTTGTATCAGTGTAACTTTTGAATGACCTTGGGGTATCTCTAAGTTGTTAGGAATCTAAACTCTGGGTGAGATTTAAGTTCAGTCTTATGGTGGGGGAGCAGTCATATGTTCCAGGAGAGATGACTTTTCTCATTGAGAATTTGAGAAACTGCATTTCTCAGGTAACTGCTTCAGCAGCATTTGGTTTCTTGAGCCTGGTGGTGTCTAAGGAAAAGCCTAAAGAACACCACGTTGTGAAATGAGTCAGGATCCAGCCAGTGTCCTCCCAGGAGAGCCTTCCAAGAGTGCAGACAGAGCCTCATGGGCACACTCAGCCTCGGGGTAGCATCTGCTCATGTGCGACAGCTGGGGTGGGCCTGAAAGCAGCATTCACGCATTTACCACCGCGTTGATCTTGCACCTGATGTCAACATGCTATCTCAAGAGACAAGCTTTGCAGAAAGACAGTCCCAGGGGAGCCAGTTTATAATACTAGGCTTGTGAGTCTCTTCTCTGTCAGGAGCAAGCCTGGTAAGCCTCCTATTCATCCCTTATTTCATTGTTTCTACATGCAGTCTTTGATGGCTTGCATTAGATTACATGGGAAGAATTAACCCGAGCTGCTCACAAAGATGTGGAGAGGGTTTTGGGTCAGGGTCTGATGTGCAAGCCCACAGGTTCTGTTTTAAGGAGTTCCAGATCTGGTCATTTTTCTTCAGTGAAACAAGGACATTATTCTAGCAGAGTTCTTTTTAGACCATTATTGAATACAACTCTGAGATGAGATCTGTCAAAGGAAGCCAGCCTAGGTGGAATTTTCCATTATCTGAATCACTTCCTAAAAATACAGTTTACCAAAGCAGAAAAGGAAAATATTTTGATTCACTTATGATGATCTCTGTGGTATGGCATCAAACTTTACAAAGATTGACAAATCATAAAATGAACAAAGCAGATCAGAAAATACTTGCTATTTTATAACTATTTTGAAGTGTTATGGATTGAACCCAATATTCTCATTGTATTTTGGTTAAATTCCTAGTTTGGGAGAACTGAAGATGAAACTGAAGGGTGAGCTCCTTGAGTGAAGCTGGAAGTGGCTCAGAAGTCTTCTGGGGGCTGTCGCTCTCATATTTATGATGATAGTTTGACTCATACGTTATTACTTAAATATCACAGCTATTATTATTCATAGGAAGAAAAGCAATTTAAGAGAAGTAAGTATAGCTACACCATCTTGAAGATCTTCACAGACTGTATATACATTTTTTTGAGGCAGGGTCTCACTCTAGCCCAGGCTGACCTAGAATTCACCATGTGAATAGAGTGGACTCAAACTCTCAACAATTCTCCTACCTCTGCCTCCTGGGTGCTGGGATTAAAGGCATGTGTCACCATACCTGGCTATAGACTGTATCTTTAGGCAAAAATTTATCTCTATGTATATCATATACCAAGGAAGTCTGGTAGAGTGGGTAGAAAGGAGTGATTCTATATGGATAGGGCCTTGGAAGGGCACAAGGCTGGAATCTGCATCTATAAAGAGTATGTCTTGAGAGATTTAATAGGTGAAGTTTGCTTTCTGAGAAGTGAAGCACATGAAAGTTAGGCTGGTTTCTAAAATTCTCTTATGGACTCAAAGAATTTGTAAGGCACAAAAGGGACTTTATCATTTGTACATACTTAATCAAGCCATTCAGCCTTAGCAGAGTTATATGCTCATCTGTAAAATGAAGGAGATTGAATGTAATAATCTGGGGCTGGAAAGATGGTTTAGCAGTTAAGGCACATGCCTTCGATTTTCCAGGTCCCACGTAAGCCAGATGCACATGGTGTCACATGCATCTGGAGTTGTTTGAATTGTCTAGGGGCCTTGGCATGCCCATTCTCTCTTTTTCTCTTCTTGTCTCTAATAAATAAAAATAATAAAGAAATAATCTGGAAGGTTGGCTGAAATGCTGTTATCTTTGAGATTAGAAGCAACGTTACTGAAAGAGCTGTTAATGACAATATGTATCCATCTCTCTTCGTCCCACCAACAAAGCACATGAACCAAACCTGACTCTATCCCAACATAAAAAGTCCAGGCTTAGAGAGTCAGGGCAGTGTTAATGGATACTTCAAACATTTTCCTTGTGCTTGGAGAAAAAGGCATCTCAGCAGAGGTAGATCTCCTCAAGTCTTCCTTCACTTGGGTGATGGAGCTGAGTCATTGGTGCCTCTCTGCTGGTCCCCTATCCCAATGGGAGGCCTGAGGTTTCCCACAGCACATGCCTCTCTCTCATCTTTATCATGGTACAACCCCTTTTGCCTGGCTTCCTGTTGTACACACACTTCAGGATAACCTTGAGAAACACCCCACCCAGGGTCCTGACCTTCTGGTCACTTTTCCCTATCCCATTGAACCAAAATGGTATTTAACTGGTCCACTCATTGTTCCCCAGCATCTCAGCTTATTTCCACCAATGATATTTTAAATTGTTTATTCTTCCTTCTCCCCACTAGTCTATAAGCTGTTGAAAGGCAAAGGTCTTATTTTTATCTTTGAATTGCATAGATGAGCACTTTACCTGGTTCTGGGACATGCTCAATTAATGTTGCTAAATGAATGAGTGAATTAATAATTTAACACTATTCAGGGGAAATGCACAAACAGAACAACATCTTTAAAGGACAGCGTAGAGGCAGGTCTGCCTTTTCTAAGCCTATTGCAAATAGACACTTTATCACCTTCCCATTGGAAAGATTCTATCAGCAGAGGTAGTACTAATCACTTCCCATTAGCACCCAATTGTCAATTTTCCCTAGCTGTGTTTTGGCAAGTTACAATGGAGCCCATTGTGGTCTCATCCATCGGAGAGCATTCTATTTTAACAGTCATTGTCTGTAAGTTGGAAATGCGTCACACACAAGCTACTTATTTCTGCATCATAAACTTCTAATGTTGCTTTAGCCTGATGGGGTTCTGTGTTTTCTTTCTTGAAGTCGGGAAATGAGCCAATGTTTTAGATTGCCCCTCTCCTGGTACCACCCTCCTGTTTTTATGCACGGTGGAAACCTGGGGTTTCTGGAGTTAGCAGACCTATTTTCCCAGGATGCTATTTCCTTCTTGGAATCAAACACTTATTTCCAGATGTTCACTGGAGATGAGACATCAGTCATTCCTGAAGTTGGTGCACAAGTCTCAATTTCTGAGCACATTTGGGCTGTGGTGGATTGATCCACGTGTCCCCCATAAATTTAGGTGTTCTGAATGCTCGGCTCCCAGCTGATGGGGATTTGGGAATTAACGCCTCCTGGAGGGAGTGTATTGTTGGGGACGGGCTTATGGGTGTTACAGCCAGTGTCCCTTGCCAGTGTTTGGCACACCCTCCTGTTGCTGTTGTCCACCTGATGTTGGCCAGGGGGTGATGTCCACTCATGCCATCGTTTTCCCCTGCCATTGTGGAGCTTCCCCTTGAACCTGTAAACTGAATAAAACTTTTTCCCACAAACTGCTCTTGGTTGGGTGGTTTCTACCAGCAATGTGAACCCAACTGAGACATGGCTCTATCCATACTCCCCTCTCCTCTCTCCATTATCTTCTCGTGCTTCTACTTCTCATTCTCTGGGAGGAGAAGACAGGGGGAAGGTAATTGGCTATTTTTCTTGCTGCTGTGACTACATAGCTGACAAAAGCTACTTAAGAAGGAAGGGTTTAAAATGGCTCACATTTTGAGGGTAAAGACTATCATGACAGGGAAGCTATTGGTGATGGGGTCATGCAGCTGCTGGTTACATGGTGTTCTCAGTCAGGAAGAGGGGGTGATAATTGTGCTCAGCTCACTTCTCCTTTTTACTCAGCCTAGGATCCTAGCCTATGCATGGGGCCATCCACGTTCAGCTTGGATCTTCCCAGCTCAGTGAAACCTTTCTGGAGATGCCCTTACAGACTTACCCACAGGTCTGTCTATTAGGTAATTCTAAATCCAGTCCAGTTGGCAATGAAGGTTGCCAGAGGGACTATAAACACCAGCTGGTGGAGGGAGGAGGAAAGCAGGCGCCTGCACATGGCCACTGTGCCTTGTGACCAAGTCTGAGGACAGATACTGGAGTGGACCTGGAAGCACAACAGTGAATAAGGAGCAGTCCTGAACCTCATAAAAACCGCAATCTAATAAAAAGAGGCAATTAAAGTATAATACAGTGTGATAAATACTAACCCAGGGGCAAGGATGTACTGTTTCTTGGCATTTCTTACCTCTTGACCCTGTGATAGTGGGCTACAGTGCATAGAATGGACCCCTGCACTGTCTTGAGGACTTGCTCTTTAGTTGTTTTGTCACAAGGTTTGGACAAAGCTGCTTCTCCACTCAGAGTGATGATAGCGAATGTGGGGCATGAAGCAAAGATCAAAACCTTTGACCTTGGCTGGGAACCCTCTCACTAAGGCATTCTTCTTTTGCCTATGTGAGTTATAGAGACCATGGGGAAGAGACTCCCATATCCTTGGCCAACATTAAAGGGCAAGGGGTGTGCATGTGCGTGCATGTGTGAGTGTGTGCGTGTGTACTGGTGGCAAGTAACTGGGGGAATATGGCTTTTGAAACCCAGTCTTGGGAGGTCAGCAAATGATACCAGGCTAGCAAGAACACAAATGGCATTCCAGGTAAAGATGGATCTAGAGCTCTGAGCCGGATTGCTCACATAGTCTTTGGTAGAAGGGATATAGACAGGGATTTAGATAGGACTGTTTTAGAAGACATAAAGTTTGTAGTCATAGCACAAGTACATGACAGGTATCATAAGTCCTAAGGCCAGGAGTCACAGCACAATTTTCATCCAAGAGATAGTATGTTTTATAATCAGGGTTCTCTAGAGGAACAGAACCAATAGAATATGTATTATAAAAGGGGATTTACTGCACTGCCTTATGTGATATGAGCTGGACAATTCAACAATAGCTGTCTGTAGGCTTGATCATCGAGGAACCAGCTAGCTGCTCAATCCAGGAAGCTGAATGCCTCTCTGACCCCTGAAGTCCTGGAGGATTCCTGAGGAGTTGCTTGGTCTTTAGTTCACACTGGAAGGCTGGATGAAACTCATCCCGGTGTCTAGGAAGGATCGCCAAAACTTGGTAGATGTATGAGCCAGCGAGTAGCACAGGCAGCCAGGTGACAGCTGTGTTCTCTCAAGAGTTCCTTTATCTATAGCCTGCCACCAGAAGGGCTGCCTGCTCTGGAGGAAGGCCTTTCTCATTTCATTACTCCTTCTTGCAAACACCCTCCCAGACCTACTCAGGAGGCTTATCACTTACTAGATTCCTAATCTGCTATTGACAACAGAACTTAACCATCACACACAGGAAGTATTCAACACCATGGCCACTAAAATAGCCTATGAGGTTACCTCCACAGAGAGGAGATGACAAGCAACAAGGCGTCTGTAAACATTATAGCTACTGGGAACCCCAAGGATAGAGGGCCACATAGGAGCACAGGGCTCATTAGTAGATCCCCATGCCTATTGGTAGTTTAGGGAAAATTTTGAACACACAATGTTATAGCACACATGTCAGTTCTGAGCTTCAGTTCCCTCACTGGTTAAAATGAGGGTAATGAGAATATTTAAAGAGGTATCATATAAGGCAGACCATAAGAGCAAAGTGTCCCCAGAATAGTGCTGGCATCTGGCAAATGCGTAAGTGCTTTATCTCATTATTAATATTATTATTTTTTATTTAGCATTAATTTTCCTGTTCAAATCTTAATAACATTATTATTCTATTCCTCTGTAATGTGTCTGGAGAATCAAACATGAACACGGCTCTTAGCAAGGATGGAAAGTTTTCTGCCAGTAGTATTTTGATCAATGTTAAGCCCCTGGCTTATCCCCCTTTCTCACATAATGTCCCAGTCTACAGTGTTGGCTGATTTCTGTGGTGGAAATATTGCTGTGGTGGTATTAGTGGCCCTACGGTGGTATGCAGCTAAGACAGCAGGTAGAAGCCATCTCTAGTACGACACTGAGTTTTCTCCACTCTGTAATACACATGAGCTATGAAATCACCTGGTGTGGCTGCCTATGATATGTACTGGTGATATATATTCGCACAAAGTCTCCATGGTCATAGATTCCAACTGAGATAACATACCCACAGGGCTGAGGATCAGGGACTTGGGTTGTAATCCTCCCCTTGGAAAAGTCATTTAAACCCCTTGGGGTTAAACTAAATATAACACATGGAGACTCTCTAAGGTATCTTCCAACTCTAAAAGCTATTCAGTTATTCAAAATGATGGATCTTTTCCATTTCTTAGTTTTATTTTTAGATCATGTCTTTTTTACTGTAGGACAAACAGAGAGACCTTGGATTTTAAGAAGCTCCATGGGGGGAAAAACAAGTTAAAAGTTTGTTATTTTTACAGGCCTTGGTGAATATTAACTCCCTGTGAAAGAGGTTTTATTGATCCATTCTGAAAAGAGCTCTGCTAGTGATCAGGCAGCTGAATAAACGAGTCTCATCTTCCTCTCGATGTTGTCTTAACGTGTTTATTGCTGTCATAATAGGATACTTGGTGCTGAGCAAGGTATAAAGAAAGGAATAGCACCCTTCATCTGAAGAAGTTTCCCCAGAGATGTCAAAGGATGGTGGGAAAGCAGCAAGGAAAATAGCTGTATGGAGAAGTGACAAGATGATGCTGTGCTCTCACTTTGTCACACCCTGCCCTTGTGAGAATGCACCATGACACAGGCCTCAGTCCTTCAGAGGACCCCTGACCTAACCACTGTGCAGCAGTGTCCACCACTTACAGGTTCTGTCTCTAGAGCTGGGCACAGCGAGGACCAAGTCTCTGGTATACAAACCACTGGAAGGCAAACCCCACTTAACTCATGAAGCTACCATGTGGTTCAGTAAGACAGTGAACATAGCCAAGCACTTAGAAGAGTGTAAGGTGAAGTCTGCTCTGAAGGTGTCATTTCAAACCATTCCCAAGGTCTTGCTGACTGGCAAAAGATACAACTGTAAAACTGAAAGTGAATTAATTAAAAAAAAATATTTTCTGAACACCTCATTATAGGCTGTTCACAGTATTTGCCTGCAAGAATGATTATTTCAGGCAAAATTATGCAGTGTTTTATATAATTAATGTTCCCTACCTCATTATCAGACATGCACAATCTGATGCATGTCAGGAAATGTTTGCCAATGGTTAGAATTAAACAGAAATGTGATCCAATTTTGTTTCTTATAAGACTCATGCAATACAGCACTCCTGCACTGAAATATATAATAAAACAGAAAGGAGAGCCTTAATTGAAGCACACCCATGAAAATTCTCTTTGATTAAAAAGTGAAAAGTATTTAAATAAATATAAAGATTTGAAAGGCTATAAAGCTATCAATAAGTAATTTATCGGGCTCAAAGGCTTAAGTCAGAAATGCACCAGTTATTTGCCTTCGCATTTTTCATAAGCTTACTGAATCGCTTTAACACAGAAATGACGTGATTCACTAAGTTTGTTCATTCGGTGGACAAGCTGTCGAGCATCAAGATGGAGCTCACAGGTCCTGGTCATTCATCCATCCGACTCATATTGCTTGAGCAAACTGTGTATGCAAGGCTTGTTAGACACTGTGGGGATATAAAGATGGATCGATCAACTCCAGTAGTAGACTACAGACCCACAAACATACATCTATGAGCTCACCCTAAAAGCCTGTGACAGTGGAGTCTCTTAATTTCACGAGCCCCGGTGATTCTCTGGTATCTGCTCCCCACAGAACTAGAGTTACAGAAGTACATGTCCAGGCCCAGCTCTTTACATAGGTTCTTGAGATTCAAACCTGGACTGTCTTGGGCCACCTTACACCCTCATGCTTATGCAGTAAGTCTGATTACAGCCTCAAAGCCATCTCTCCAGCCAAGACAGCTAGTTTTTTTTTTAATTTATTATTTATTATTTGAGACTGACAGAGAAAGAGGAAGAGAGAGAGAGAGAGAGAGAGAGAGAGAATGGGCACTCCATGGCCTCCAGCCACTGCAAACAAACTCCAGATGCATGCGCCCCCTTGTGCATCTGGCTAATGTGGGTCCTGGTGAATTGAGCCTCAAACTGGGATCCTTAGGCTTCACAGGCAAGTACCTAACCACTAAGCCATCTCTCCATCTCCAGAAAGCTAGTTTTTAAGTAGGGCAATATAAGATCTGAACTGTGTTCAGGAAGGATCTTTGGCCATGGTAGAATTTAGAGGAGAAAGTACAGGCTGAATGGAGAAGACCTATGAAGAGGACATAATATTAGTCCAGGAAAGAGAGGTGCCCATGCTGATTTCCAAACCTCTTTGCTCCTTCTAAATTCATAGGTTGAAGTACTAGTCTTCAATGCCGCCAAATGTTAGTGGATACAGTACCTTTAACAAGATAATTCAGGTAAAATGATTCAGTCCCAAGCCACTATGACTGCAGTTGGTGCATTTGTAAGGGACACAGGCTGGAACACAGACAATGCAAAGATCCCAAAGCATCTGTGTGATGTCACAGGGAAGGTGGCAATCTGCTAGCCAAGAGAAGGACCTCAGAGAAACCAAACCTGCAACCCCTTGAACTTGGGTGGTCAGCCTCATAGCTGTGAGTATGTCATTTCTGTTGTTTAAGCCACTCAGTCTTCTGGATTTCCATAGGAAATTCTTAAGCAAACTAATACAAAGGGTATACACTGGGGATGATGACAGATCAATGCTGTAGCGGTAGACCCCTTAAAATATAATTATTCAAACACATTAGCTGTAGAATTTAAGGGGTTTCCTTTTGACATACATTTCCCTTTAACTAGATATCTTCTCTCCCCTCCTGGCCCCCTATTCCTTCTCTCCTTCCTGTTCCTTCCACTTCTTGTCATGTAACTTATTCAACAGAACCTTCTTTACCCCGATGACCAGGAGCTCTGTGGGATAGAGGCAGGTGCCACACTCCGTGTGTGGCTCCCATCTCCCATGACTCACTGTTGCGAACATACATGAAAATGATCGGATGTGCATGTTGAATTTCATAGACTCAATCATATTGTGCTTATGCCCACAGCAAGACAGCAAACTGTAGCTCAACCTTTTTCCACACTAATTTACAGTAATTGATAAACTGTTTGGCATGTGACCCGCTTTCCTGATGAGTATCAGCCTCCTCAGAGCAAGAAGCACTTCTCTTCTGCTTCCTTCAATGTCTGTTGTCTATTTTCAAGCCCTTTCTGGGGTTTGTTTTCGTTTTCACGTAGGAGAAAAAACATGTGTTCATTTTCTCTGTGTGTCTGGCTCATGACCTCTACCTGGAGGCATTTGACGGTTGTCAGCATTTGCTCTCAGAGAGACAGCTGCGGCCCATATCAGACACTCAGCCAAGTTTCACGACATCCCAGAGGACATGACTCTCAAAGTGTGGCACAACCCACAGCAGAAGAACAATATCATTTTCATAGCTGCTCTAATGTCGCTTTGTTCCAGGATATTAAATAGAACCTTTTCTGGTTCACAAACTCTGTGCATTTTGCCTCTGGCTTCCTCATCATAAATAATAATATAGGACAAAATGCTGCCCTTAGGTATTTGTTGATTGAGTTATAAAATATGCTTACCATGTCAGCTCCTGGGCATCTAGACATAGTAATCTGTTTTGATCTTCCCCTCACTAACCTGTCTCAAATTCACCACCAGTCAGCTTCACATCTGATTAACAGTGTAGGCCCTGCCCTGGAGGTGAACAGTCATTGGGAAATGAATGAAAGAGAAGTACATTGTCTCTGTGGTTCACTCTGCAGGTTTCTGAGGAGACACTATGGTTGGGACATCAAGATGGGTGGTGTAAAGAGACTCAGTCAAAATACCACTGAAAGCAATAGAAAGCCCAGTGCCAAACCTGGTTGCCAAGCAGATGGTAGGCTGCCCGTCCTCATTCTTCTGAAATGATGAGTGACATGTGGAAAGCCAAGGAGGTCTGGAAACTCAGACTAGGCTTGACTTCTTCCCATACGGTAGTGGCTAAACTCAACTGGCAAACTTCAGAATCTAGTACCACCCAGAAGACAAACTTCTGGACATGCTTATGAGGGAGTTTCGAGATTGGGTTGAGGAGGGCAGATCCACCCTAACTGTGGATGGTATTGCTTCATGGGCTGGGACGCTGGACTGTATGAAAAGGACTAAGTGGTGAGCTGAGCACCAGCATTCATTGCCGACTGCAGATGCGATGTGACCAGCTGCCATATGCTCCTGCCCGCCCCCCACCACCATGAATTCCCTGCCATGGTGACGGTACCCTCAAACTGTGAGCTGAAACAAACCTTACCTTCCTTAAGCTGCCATTGTCTGGTATCTTATTGTAACAACAAGTAAAGTAACTAATACTCCTATTGATACACTTTTTTAAAAATCAGGTCTTGGAAAACATAGTTACTGAGTGCTTCAGCCTGTTTGGTGTGTTCTATTTGCCTGACTCTGACAAGCACCCGTCCCCAACCAGGAGAGAGGAATGTATCTTCACTCTTAGGAAGCTGATTATCAAAAAGGAAAACAAAACAAAACAAGGGCTGGAGAGATGGCCTAGTGGTTAAGGCGCATGCCTGATAAGCCTAAGGACCCAGGTTTGATTCTCCAGGTCCCATGTAAGCCAGATGCACATAGTGGCACATGTGTATGGAGTTCATTTGTAGTGGCTAGAGGCTCTGGCACACCCATTCTCCCTCTCTCTCTCTCTCTCTCTCTCTCTCTCTCTCTCTTTCTCCCTCCCTCCTTCCCTCTCTCTGTCTCTAATAAAAAATAAATAAAAATAATTATTTAGAAAGGAAAAATAAGGGCTGGTGAGATGGCTTAGTGGTTAAGGCACCTGTCTGCAAAGTCTAAGGAGCCAGGTTCAATTCCCCAGTACCCACATAAGCCAGATGCATAAGGTGGAGCATGCACCTGGAGTTCCTTTCCAGTGGCACAGCCATTCTCCCTCACCCTCTCTCTCTCTGGTTCTTTATCCCTCTCTCTAAAATAAATAAATAAATATATTTCAAAAGGGAAAAACAGGTCACATCCTGAACATCTTGTCAATTCCTATAAATTAGCATGGAAAACGTTGAGCTACGGTTTGCTGGCTTGCTGTGGAGCCACTGGACACCAGAAGATCGTTGGGCCAGTTAAGTTCATCATGCACAGCTGAACATTTTCTGAACAGTGAGCCACTGGAGAGGAGAGCTACACAGTAAGCATCTGTCCCAAGGAGCTCCCGGTCATTGGAGAGAAGAAGACTGCGTTGAAGCGGCCAGGTGATAAGGAATGTAGCAGTTCAGGAAATCAAGACTGTGCAAGTCAACTTGGTTGTAGGAGGTTTCTGAGAAAGTCATGTTTGTGATGTGGAAGTTATTTATCGCTCGAGGACGTGGCTTACGCTGTGCTGTGTTTGACAAAGTAGTGGAGAAAACGAGACACTCTCCCACCCTTCCTGGAACTCCTAGTCTAATAGGAGAGACAAATGTCAGCCATGTATTTGTGCAGATACTGATTTATAAACTCTGTTAAGGGCCTTGAAAGAAAATTCTTAGGGAAAAGTTTACCACGGAGGAGTAGGTGCTCACACAGATATACTATCAAATATCCAAATATCAGGAAGTAGAAATGGAAAGAGCTCTGTACAGGGTTACAACACTTGCAGAGAAAAAACTTGCACCTCTGGTGGAGAAGGAAGGTACCAACTACCCACAGAAAGCAGATAAAGCAGTAACAAGTGAACAGCTCCTGGAGGATTTCTTGTTCCTGATCTTTTGAGCTCTTACGCATCTTCCAGGAAGGACTGGAAGCTCTCTGCGTCCCAGCTGCCCACTTACCCCACCTCAGAAACCTAGTCTTCATTCACAGAGTGCCATGCTCAACAATTTCCAGAGGTCAGTGTAAGGACTCTAACCTTTGTATTGACATGATTGGGATTGTCTCTAAGGAGGGCAAGGAGTTTTCAGCACTAGAGAGGGTTTATGGATGAGCAGACGCTGGCAAGATGGTGGTGGGGCAGGATTATGCTAGATGGGGGTATCTTTCCCTCCCTCCTTCCCTTCTTGCCTCCTCCCTTCTTTCTCTTATCTTTTTTCCATTAGACTTAGCAGCCAGTACTCTCAATTCACAAAAGTCAAAGTGTATCACAAGGGACATAATTCTGTGCTTGTGTGTTTCTTTGAATTTTGAATCTGCTTGGAATGCTCGTGGTAGCATTTAGCCTTTCAATAATAACTTTTTTTCCTGCTTGGCTCTCTCCTCTCAGAGAAGTATCCATAGACTCCAGCAACAATGTGCAGGGCCGTGGCCAAGAAACAGACTGTATGGCATTGATTTTCTGTCTCGGTGGACTTGGAAACACCCATAAAAGAAATAGCAAAGTGGTAGCATGCAGAGTATTTTCTAATGCTTGTTTAATTTGCATTCAGCCAGTTAAGTTATCACTTTGTAAAATAGGTGGAAAGAATGGCCTATTAAAATACAATTCATGCTTGGTGTAAGCTTTTCCATAACTGTGGAAGTACAGAAAATACAAGAAGTATGGAATGGCAGGTATGCAGATCTCCTGTGAAGACTATTTTCAATATTAATTATCTTGCTGAGTCTTAAATGGCTTTTGTTGGGTGTTAGGAGGTTTGCACAGATTAGATTATTTAAATGGGAAAAAAATCAATTTTCTTCAACTTGGACAGTCTTTTGAAGTCAACTGTTAAAAGCCAATAGGCAGGTGGTGGGGAGAGCTCTATGCATCTTATTTGTTCTTTTCCAAACATGCAAACACTCAGAATTGTTAAAATGCACCAAAGCAGGGGGTTTCTGAGGAGAGCAAGTATTCTGAGATTTTTTTTCTTTCTTTCTTTTTTTTCTTTTTCTTTTCTTTTCTTTTCTTTTTTTTTTTGCCTCTCTTAGGTTCATGGTGGCCTGTGGAATGAGATGGTTAGCCAGGGTGAAGCCCTCATCATTGATGTAGGATTTGAAGGTTCAGGAGGGGTTCCCATGAATTTATGGACCCCATACTTTGGGTTCTGTCCTACCGTTAATAAAGAATTAATAAAGACAGACTCAAGAAGGATAAATTATTGTTTACTTAGGGGGAAATCACAAATTTTGGGGTTTATTTAAGGGAGATGGGGTCTAGGAAACGGGTTAAACAGGTGGAAAGTAGGAAACACCCTCTCATGTGGAAGCACTATAGTTTATGAGGTTTACTTAAGAGAAATTGAGGTCTGTAGAAAGGGACTAGAACAGAGGTGTAAGCACATGAAAAGTACAACTTACCCTTCTCTGAGTCCATTTTTTTTCCCCAATTCTTTGTTAATTGGATAAGAACCCAAAAGTTGGAGTTCACAGACCTGAGATCTCTTGTAACTTCATGGCATCCCTCCATGGACCCCAAAACCCTCCATCAATATGTGTTGAGCATGTGCATGTGCACATGTGTGCACACATGTGTGGAGGTCAGAGGTTGATGACAGTTGTTTTCCTCCATTGCTCCCCACCTGATTTATTGATACAGTCTCTCTCACTGAACCCAGAGCTTAACCGTTCCTCTAGTCTAGTTTGTAAAGTCTCAGAGCTCTCTACCCAGCCCTAGTCTCAACCTGGCCGTGTTAACCTTGGGACTCTGGAACTGCCTCCTTTCCTGGTATCCTCTAGGCTAAGCTTAGGTAAAGCCACTTTCACCCAATGCCCACTTCTGTGTACCTTTCCAGTTCTCTCTTTCCAGAGCAATTTCTTGTCTCTTCCCATAAAACCCACTCCCTAGCTTGCCCTTGCTCTGCCTTTTTTGGATCTCATGCTATAGATGCTTGCATATTCCCATTTCCCCCATCTCTTCCTTTCTCTCCCCAGTCTCTCTCTCCTCTATTACAGTAATGTCTTAGAATCAAGAAGCTCTCTGTCTTGATCCTCTATGGTGAATCCAAAAATCTAACACTAGCTAGCTCGCTTGCCCCAGGGACCTTCCTGTCTTTATCTTCAGAGCTCTGGGCTTGTAGTTGTAAACCACCATACTTGGCACTTACACGGTACTAAAGATCAGAATTCAGATCCTCATACTTGTGTGGAAAACATTTATTAATTGAGTCATCTCCTCAACCTAATCTTTTCTTACAAAGACACCAATCCTACTGGATTAGGACCCATCCTTTTGGCCTCATTAAACCTTAATGACCTCTTTAAAGGCCTGCCCTCACTACACCATAAGGTTAAAATTAGGATTTCAGTGTAGGAATTTTGGGGGATCACAATTCCATCAAAAACATTAAGAATTAATGGACTAAAGAGGGAATAAAAATGTAAGTCCACAGTGTTATGAAAGTAAATGAAAAAAAGATTAATTTAGACTTGCAGTAGAGGCATTTTAGAATTAAGTCATGAAAGCATTAGGAGGAGAAGAGGGGAAGCTCTGTTGTTCAGAGGACACAACTGCATGACGTTGAAGTCTGGAAGGCATGAATGCTCAGAAGAACCACATGGGGAAGGAGCAGAGACTGGGCTGTGGGCATGTGTGTCTGTGTGGCAGGGAGGGCAGTGGACTATGTAGGTGAGGCTTGAAAAGACGTAAGATTCTCTCATTTTTTATTATCGATAAAGATAATATTTTAGGGAATGGAGGAGACACTAGGTTTCAAGCGAGGAGGTATCATCATCCCATAGAGATTTGGAAAGATCACTTTGGTTTGTGAGATGGTTGGTCATGGGAAAATATTAAGAGGTAAGTAACCCGGGGGACCTATTGTTGGATTCCCTGTGTTCTTTTTTCACACCACTCACAATACTGATTTCCCAATGACCTCTCACTACCTTGGCAAACACCTATGTTCTCCTTCTCCCTCTAGACGGGGCATCTGACTGTGGTGTAACTGTTGATCCTAGGTTAAATTTGAAATCTATAACAATGACTTACAATTAGATGTGATAGGGAGGGGTGGTTGTTTTGGAAGAAGCACTGGAATTTCCTACCAAGGAGGTTCCAAACTATAGCAGCCACCTTCCTGGCCCATCCACAGCCTCCAACGCCAGTATTCTGGAATTCTTCCTGGAGGAATCTGTGGCTTTTCCACTCCCCATGGGCGATCCTTGCTAGGACCAGCTATAGGAATGATGACAGAGTGCCATTATGTCATATGTGATTGGAGGAACAAGAAGGTTGTGAATCAGTTGTCTACAATGTGCTGGTTCTCAGCCTTATCTTCCTGACACACGCAGGGTGTTTTTGAAGTCATGGAATAATTTGTCTCAGGTCAGCTATTGGCTCTGTTGCATTAACAACAGAACCTTTTAGGGCTTGACGAGGAGGAATTGAACTGTTATCATAGGTTAGCCTGATGGTATTATTAAGGGTATTTCAGCAGCTCATGGAAACAACAGGGAACAGTTAAGATTAGTTCATAGCACAAATTTGCTGTTTCAATGACATTTCCTTTGAAATCTACAGAACTTTTGCTCCTAACCACTTCTCCGTCACCCTCTCACTTCTTCCTTTTTGGGTACCATTCTCCATTACATCTCTCCTTCCCCATCCTTTTGTCCATCTCTGTTATAGGATCTTCTGAGACATCGGCAACAAGAAGACAGGGCCTCTCAGTAGAGTGTTTCAGCCATGTAGAACACAATTAGGACCCTACAATTTCTGTGAGCAGTCCCACTCACAAGATGAAGAGGAGAGGAAGGAGTCAGTTTGTCCTGCCTGTGTCTCCTTCAGGCTTACTAACTCTTCATCTGAATCCCCAAGACAAAAGCAATATGAGATTTTTTTTTTCCTTATGTGAAATTATGTCAGCAAAACATCATTCAAACAGGACTCTGGAACACTGATGCTAGGAGAGCGGGACACTGCATGTGTTTTCACACTCTCATGAGAAATAAATAAGAAATGAGCTTAGTGTTCTCCTCCCTTCAAGCTCCCCAGTCTGTGGGGTACTAGGCCATCTTTTCTTTCTCTTCTCTGTGTGTCTGCTTATATATTTCAGTGCCTTTTCAACTTTTCTAATTTCCCCTTTCCTTATCAATAGGATTTGAAATGTGATTTCGGCCATTTTTATAAGTGATGGGGTTTTTCTTTCATTTTATATGGTATAAGGCGTCATATTCTTTTATGCCACATTAAAAAATTAATTAAAAAATTTTTGTTTATTTTTATTTATTTATTTGAGAGTGACAGAAAAGAAGAGGCAGAGAGAGAGAGAGAGAGAGAGAGAGAGAGAGAATGGGCACACCAGAACCTCCAGCCACTGCAAACGAACTCCTGACGCATGCACCCCCTTGTGCATCTGGCTAACGTGGGTCCTGGGGAATCAAGCCTTGAGCTAGGGTCCTTAGGCTTCACAGGCAAGTGCTTAACTGCTAAGTCATCTCTCCAGCCCTTATGCTACATTTTTAAAATATGTGGAGAAAGTGTACACTAGCAATTCTAAGTGATAATATTTTTAAGCAAGTTTTTGGAAATAATCCTGACTTCTGAAGATCTTTACTCATCATAGAATATATCACATAAGTACTCTACACAGAAAACATGGTGTGTGCAGAGGCCTTCATCATTTCTGTGTGTGAAGCCAATGACCAGTTGCTCCTTTTATCATTTCTATATCAAAGCCAGATAACAGCCAGCCAAAACTGAATCAATAAAACAAACCGTAAGACAGCCTTGGAGAAAAATATCTTCTGGTCGCACAGACTTTAATTTGGCTGTGGTGGGAGGCTTAGAGGACAGTTATATGGAACTTGAGCTCACCTCTGCCCACCTTCTTTCCCAGAAGCACACTTGCACATGGCTTACCCACGGCCTTTTATATCACAGGCTTATTGATTCCAGCTACCATACGCAGGAATGTTCCTCAGTGGTATAGACGCTGACTCCCTTGGGAAAATTTAGAGTGAAGTTTAGGTGGGAGAAATGTTAGAAGGAAGCATTCGCAGAAGAAATTTCTTAGCCAATTTACAAAGGCATTATTTGCTGAAGCAATCAATGTTGGGGTGGATTTTCCTACATTTCCTACAACATGGACGCCAGCCTTTCCCAATGGTGCCATTTCCATGAATGCTGCACGGTGTTGTGAGCACTATTTCTCACCCATGGGCTACAGCCATTAACGCTCCAATTTTTAGCCACTGTGACCTCTCGTTACCTGAGCTACTTTGCCTCATGATCACACAAAGCACACACTAATAGAGCCACTAGAGTCCCAGACCTCATTTCAATTCATCCTCATTTAGTAGCCCCTCTCTTGTACACTTTAATTTCTGTGCATGACTGAATTGCCTTGTTTCCACAAACAAAAAGATGGAGTGAGGCCCAAAGGCTGCCAACCTCTGGGCGGAGGCTGTGAGTCACTTCTGAGCTATTGTGTCTTTTACCCCGTGTGAGAGAAGCTCACAAACCTTCACAGAGCCGACTTTTCCGGGCTTTGTCGTTTTCATTGTCTTTTCGAAGGGTCCATAGGGAAGTAAATCTTTGCTCTACTCAGTTGTTTTTTTTTAATACTATGGGCCAGTAGAAGTCATAGAGCAAGTCCAAGGGAGTGTATTTTAGGAAAGCTGTATGACCCAAAGGCTCTGGCTAGTTGATTGATATTTCCTATGGCTATTTGAACAAGCACAATCTGCTACACACACAAACACACTTAGTTGACCCATGCATGCTTGGTGAATGAAAGGTCTAGGTTTTATCCCTGTGGTTTGCTTGTAATGAGCAATAAACCTGCCAAGTTGGTCCAGAAATAGGGACAAAACTTTCCCAGCAGGTTAAGGTGCTCTGTTTTCCCATTGTTGGCATAGTTACACCAAGTGTTGATGTAAAAAAAAATGAACAAACAACTCCCTCCTACACACACACACACACACACACACACACACACACACACGAGTATATGAGATGATATATATATATCTTATTCCCTATATGTAGGGAACTAGAGATTGAAGTTTATATAAGAGATTAAGTTTTGGACTAAAGAGCAGTTAAGGCACTTACCCACAAAGCCTAATGATCTGGGTTTGACCCTCAATACCAAATGCACAAGGTAGCACATGCATCTAAAGTTTGTTTACTGTGGCTAGAGGCCCTGGTGTGGCCATTCTCTCTCTCTCATAAATAAATAAATAATTTTTTTTTAAAGAGAGAATAACTTTATTTTGGAACCATGTGCATGTGAGACCATAAACCAGGAAGACAGATTCAGGCTACCCGAAATTCCTTGTTCCAAATATGGTAACAATTTCATGAAGTTCTTACAGTTGTACTACAAAAGGAAAGTGAAAAGAAAATAGAGGCACTTCTCAAATACATTGGTGAAAATATTAGGCATTTTATAGCATAGTGGAGAAATCTGTTATAGGCCTCAGATAACATTCTTAGCTTTTGAGTAGTGATCTGTTTGCATATTCAAAAAAAAAATTAGGGCTGGAGAGAGGGCTTAGCAGTTGAGGTGCATGCCTGCAAAGCCTAAGGACCAAGGTTTGATTCTTCAGGTCCCACGTAAGCCAGATGCACAGGTAGCACACACATCTGGAGTTCGTTTGCAGTGGCTGGAGGCCCTGGCATGCCCATTCTCTCTCTCTCTCCCTCTCTCTCTCTCTTTCTCTGCCTCTCCCTCTCTATCTCAAATAAATAAAATAGATAAATGAAATCTTTTTAAAAAAGTACCTAATAATCACAAGAATGTTAGGTTACACACAGAAGCAGGCAATACATACGTATTTAGAGATCTAAAATAGCTCAAGATAATTTGGCAATGGATCTGCAATGTCTAAACTCCCCACAATCATTAATGCTTTATTAGTCAACCAGCCTTGTACACTGCTGAATGTGGATAGAGTGACCTTCCAGGAGACTTCATCAGCACAAGAGTCTTAATGAAGTCTGAATGCAGCCTTCACAATGAAGGCAAGTGAAAGGCATCATGTGCCTCTTGCCTGCAGATCATTACAACAGCTTGAGAATGACACCATATCTCTCTACTAGTTCATAGATCACACCACAGGTCGAGGTTCTGGATTTGAGTATCTGCCCAGAAGAACTACTCATCAAGACAGACAAGGTTTTTTTCCAAGCTGGTTTAGATCATGCCCGTTTCCTGTTCCATGTTGCTGTATCATGTCCTTGTTGGATATTGAGAGGGCTGGCTTGCTTTGTCTTTGATTTTTGTTTTTTATTAAGTAGAAACTTTGTATGCACATGTCATATGTTGGTCCCATCATTTCCATCTTCCCTGCCTCCCATTCCACTGAGGGCTCTCTTTAATGGAATGGCTGGTATTCACTATGGGATTGTGGGTTATGAGTTGTGAGAGCTTCAGTCAGTCGTTGTTTGGGGGTGGGGATGTCCCTGGAATTCCCTCCCATCTTTCCACCCCATCTTCTGTGAAATTCCCTGAGCCCTGGTGGGTGTGCTTTAAGTGTACTATGGTGTTGAGCTCTCAGCAGCTTCTGGACTTTGGCTTTGGTGTATTTTGAGTCTCCTCAGTGCCTGTCTCCATCACCCTGGCGCAGGTTGTCAGGCTTGCCATGGGAGCCGTACTGTTGCTCTTCTCACCAGTTCCTTTGTCCAAGTCTTTAGATTTGATCTCTTTCCTCCTAGACCTTCATTTTACTTTATGGCTGTGTTAGTTATTTTTGCATGGCTGTTACCAAGATTCTTGATACAAACAACTCAAGGGAGGAAACGTTAGTTTGGGATCACAGATTCAGAGGGTCTCAGTCCAGCATGGCAGTAAAGGCATGAAGGGGTTCATGATGGTGGGAAAGTATAGCAGAGAACACTCACAGGAGGGTGGGTCAGGAAGCAGAAAAGAAGGCCAGGAATAGGGGCTGGGCTGTGTTCTTCAAAGACCAAATGGAAGCATCTTAGGGAAGAAAAAGGATTCAGCTTACAGTTAAAGCGGGGAGCTTTAATCTTGTCAGGAAAAGCATGGCCAAACAAACAGCCAGGTGTGCCACATTTGGTCAAGTTAGCTGGATGGAAGCAGCAAGAGTGAGATACCGAGCACCAGCCAGGAGGCCGGAATATCAAATCCCAAGGCCTGTCCCCAGCGAAACACCTCCTCTAAGGTTCCACCTCCCAAAAGCCCCACAAATTTCCCTGGGTGCCACTAGCTGGGAACCAGGTATTCTAATACCTGAGCCTATGGAGGACATCTCATTCAAACCACCACAGGTCTGCCCCTAGTGACCTATGTGTGCCAGACAGGGTCTACTTTGAAAAGCCTCTGTAGTCTTCAAAAACAGCCCTACCAACAAGGGACATGCATCCTAAACACCGAGCTTTGCAAACATTTAGATACACATTACAGTGCTTCTCAGTCCATTTTATATTCAACATCCTAAGTTGTTTTCTCCATTCCAAAACAAGGCCTGTATCTTTGAATTTATTCTACCCAACATGCGAATTCTGTGACATGTGAGAACTTACACATTAAAACCCTGAGTGGGGAGGAAGGAGGTTAAATGAACTAGAAATTTTAATCTATTTCTGGAAGATGAAAAGGTAGGTAGGAAATGTTATTGGATAGAAGTGGGTCGAGGGAGGCAGGAAAGAGAGTACACACAGGGTAAGTTAATACAGGCACTAAGTCTTATTTTCAAGGTTTGACTCCCCTCAAAGGATGGTGGGTATGTGGAGCTGACCTGGGGTGAGAGGCATAAATCCTGGTGATTTGATGCAAAATGAACTTCTAAATGGCCATACAAGTAACTTTTCCCATCACAGTATTGACTCTTTGGTTGTAACATAATGATTTTCTCTAAAGAAATAGAATGGCCTGATGAGAGGCAGAGTGTCTGAAAATAGGCCTCCTTCATTTTTCTCTTGGGAGTTCTCTAGCCTCTTATCCACCTGTGTGCCGCTGTGGGAGCCTGCCAGGCAACAAACTCACTACTGCACACACCTAACCCTCTAATCCTTGCTTTAAGGGAAGGATGGATACTGTGAGCTCAAAGTGGGAGGCATGAAGAGTCTGGTGAAGTCAATACTGCTATTCACAGAGACTCCAAAGGTGACCCTAACGGAGAAGCAGCAGACTTGAGAAAGAGAATGCTTTACTTGAGGAACTTAAGGCACCAATCACTGAGTCCAAATTAGTTAGCAGACCAGAATGGAGGCTAAACAGACCTATTTGCTAATAGTCATACAGGAATTTTGGGGTTTCTCGTGTGCCAAGGCACCAACAATTTGCGGGTGTTCCTGAAAAATAGAATGTAAAGGGACACAGTAGACCTGGCTAAACATCCTCCCGTGCAGCCCTTGCCTTTAGGCACATATAATGGAGGTTACTACCCAAGGTGATCTTCCTGACAGATAAAGAAGAAGTTTCAGGAACCATTAACACAGGCCTTATTGCAAAATGCAGGTGTTTTCTGTTATCTAGGGCATGGGATGACCCCTCTGTGCAGTGTACCATGACCTTCCTGTACCTCTATGTTTCTAAATACCTTTGTGATCACATAGCATAGAATATTTCTTGCCTCAGTTCTGCCTACATGAGCCATGTAATGAACACCTTGTGACTTTTTGTAATAACCCCTTTGTTTAACTGTAATTTTGGGTAACTTTGTGGTTAACTCCCACCCTGTTCTTGAAATGAACATCTTGTGGTATCCTTCAATAAAGCTGACACTCTGAGCAGTTTGAGGTGACATTTAGCGATCCCAACCTCTAAGGTGTAATCCCAGTGCATCGGCATTCTGTAAGTCAGTCGTCTTACTTGCGTGACACTGTACCCCACAAAATTCCCAAATCCTTGCCTTGTGAATTCAAAGAATGAAATCCACAGACCAGAGGGCAAGGTTCAGAAAGATTTTATTATAGCTTAAAGCTTTAGGAGGAAGAAGAGAAGGGGGGTTATGCCTACAACATAAGAAATGGATGCAAGGTGCAGCTCGCGGGAAGTTTGAGAAGCCCCATGGGGGAAGAAGACAGAGCTTTTGCCCAGAGAGCTAAGAGGGGGTTGAGAAGCCCACCTTGACAGACTATGGTCTGGGTTTTTTTAATGGTGAGTGGCTATGTGAGGACGACCAGGTTGGCAGATTACTATGGACAAAGACCAGACTTTATAGTTTTGTCAGTCATCTTAGGTAAGAATCAGAGTTTCTGTCTTCTAGGAGGGTTCCAGATTAATCTCAAAATCTTTCCTGGAGGGTGCAATGTCCAGGTTTCTTCAAGTTTGGTGACATTTCTTGCTTTTCATCAGGAATAAAAATACCACTCACCTTTGGTGTTCTATTACGCTGACTGCCTAGCCAATTTTTGTCTCCTATCAATAGGTACCATTGTAAAAGAAAGGAGAGAGACAGAAGAAGAAGATGAAGAAGAAGAAGAAGGAGGAGGAGGAGGAGGAGGAGGAGGAGGAGGAGGAGGAGGAGGAGGAGGAGGAGGGGGAGGAGAAGGAGAAGAAGAATAATGGAAGAGAGGGGAGAGAGAAAGAGAAGAGACTCCCTTTAGCTTGCTGTAAAGAAAAAGTTACTTTTGTTTCAGTGAGAAGATTGAGTGGGAAAGACCTGTGTTTACTTTCTTCACAAACCTCATTTCAATCTGCATAGCTCCATCTCTGCAAAAACTCCACTGTGTGACACCTGATGCCCCATCACAGCAGCTCTGGATGGCTGCAGTCTTGGGTGGCCATGGTCTTGGCGGTGCCTGCCTCAGGGAGGACTTGTTTTAGAGGGATGTGGGGAAGGAAATGTACACAGTATGTCCTGGGAGCTGTTACCTTCCGTCACAACCAGAAGCTCAGTGTAAACCACGGAGCCTACTGCCTTCTTGACAGCTCGCAGAGGACCTCTCAAAAAACAGCCTATTAGATCAGATAGCATGCCAACTCTTTGAAGACTGTCTTAAAACTCCTGGGATTGAAGGTTCAGATTCAAAGACAAAAGCCTTCTTGTTCCCATAGCAAGTGAACATAACTAGTCAAGCTATTCATAAGACGCTGGAAGCCCCTCTCTTGCCTGCAGGTGCCTTGGCTGAACTCCCAACCATCCCACTGCTGGGTAGAAGACAGGTCCCAGAGCAGAGCAGGGAGCAGGTGTGCTCACAGCCCTGTCACGCTGGGCTGTCCACGCCTCAGAACCCAGGCATACAGGGGCCTCGGGCGGAGGCAAGCTTCTCGGCCTTGCTGATGCCCAGGGGGAGCAGGCAGGCATACCTGGCCCTTGTGTTTTCTCTCTGATATTGAATGACACCACACGGCAACATCTCTCTGGCTTCATTTGCAAAGGGCTTGGGATTAAGGATCCCATATAAATGGAAATTATCTTATCATTGAAAGGAAAAGTGCAAGCATGCACGAAATGATGAGGAATTTTTCACTGTTTTGGGGATCATTTTATATGCCCTTTATTCACCGAGTGTGTGTCAGTGGGCAACACAGGCAGGGCTGAGAGAAGATTGCGTCCTTCCTGACTGTGCCCTGGATACGCACCTTAACACTTCACCTGGGGATTATTTCTTTATTTTTATCTATTTTTTTTTTAGGTGTCTTAGGTCAGTTTTATTTTTAAATTCAGATCTTAGGTGTGTGACCCTGCCTAATCCAGTGTTGCTGGATTAGAAACCGTCATGCAGCTTCCTCTGAACCACGAAAGCATTGCAGATACTGAACTTGTTTCAGCTGTATACCGTACCTGTGTCAGAGTACATTTCGTATTGGCAAAGCAGCAGCTAATTTTTACTTTGTCTTCCTGGTGGGAAGTTAATCTGAAACCAGGATTATTTTGGCAGATTCTAGAATTAGTAACTTGTACTTTTCCTCACTTAGGTTAATATGAACAGGTCATTTTAAATAGAAACCTATCTGCTTGTATTCTCATGTTTTTAGCCTAGTATAATTATTATAGTGTACATTGTTATTGCTTCCTTATGTTTTTTTCCTCTTTTTTAAATAAAATTTTGTACTCAGTGAATACAGTCAAGTTGGTGCCATTTTTAGCCTCCTCCCTGTCCTCTGCCCTCCACAGGGACCCTCCTTGTTAGGGTAGATGGGTCGTGCATTGTGGGGTCAGCCATAAGTTTTGGGTAGGAGGAAATGCCTCTGCATATCATGACCCAACGTGTGGCTCTGACATTGTTTCTGCCCCTCTTCCCCAAATTTCCCTGAGCCATGTTGGGCTCATTTTAGGTCTGCTTCATTGTTGAGACCTTGGGAGACTCCGTGTCTCTGGGTATCTGGTTTGGTAGGAGTTGATTGTTCTCTGTGTCTATCTCCTTCACCATTGTGCTGGTTCCTGGTTCACCAAGAAAACAGCATTTTGCATGTTTCCACAATTATTCTTAGTTTCAGCTGGGTCCCTTTTGAGGTATGATGGGGTGGTTCTCTCCTTAGGATCTGCATCTGTTTGAAAAAGAGAAGCAGTTGTTTCTCCAGTGGAGAGTAATTTAGCACCTGATAAATGTGATAACCATTATTTTTTAGAGTGAGTTTAATAGGCGTAGGCTCTCTTTTAGCCCATGATTAGTGGGAGCTTGATAATGGAGAGCGGGCTCATTTTTGGATATGGTTCTGACTTATTTCCCAGCTGCAGCTATGGATTCTGTTCCAATGAGCAGATCAGTTAGCCAAATCAAGAGCAGTTGGTTTCCCACCATGGATGTGCACTACTATTGCACTTGTGTAAGCATCATGTCAGGTTGTTTGCTGCTAAGTACATTAGACCATGCATTTCTTGGACAAATATTGGTTATTTTCCCCCAGTCACTCTTATAGCACCTTCTGGCACTAGACATGCTGACTGGGGACTGACTCTCTTCCAGCTTCCTGCCATGCCACTCCATGTAATGTGCCAACAGCGTATGGTGTCTTTAGCAATAGGATCTTACCACTAACCTACGGTGGGTCATAAAGCACTGTGACAGAAATCTGTCTTCTTTTGGAAAACTTTGTAGGTCTCTCTGATCAAACTGCTCTTTGTAGATGATAGCCACCTGCTGGTACTGGGAGTTACAGGTCAGTGCCTAAGAAGAGAAGGAAGAAAAAGATAAGTGATATAAAAGAGATAGAGAAGCGAGAGAGAACAGGGAGAGAGAGAGAGAAAGAGAGAGAGAGAGCAACAGAAACAGGAGGAGATAAAGGTCAGTTTTTGTCCTACCCTCTCCAGGGCCATGGGAATCAGGTGTTCCCTCTAATGGCCTGGTGAAGATTCAACCACCCTGTCTGTCTTTCTGGATGTAGAGTTTTATGGTACCATTGCTGTTTGGGTCCAGTTTTGTGTCCCCTGTCCCACTCCCTTCCTTACCCTCCCCCTCCACCGTTGTCCTGTCCTCGAGATGCTTTGTAGGTATGTCAGCAACTTGGGTAGATTCAGGTTAGGAGCTGTAGATGAATGAGACTGTGCAGCAATTATCTTTCTGTGATTGGATGAGTTCTCTGGGAATGATCTGTTCCTGGTTCTACCATTTTTCTTCAAATTTTATTGTGTCAATTTTCCTTACTGCTGTGTAGAATTCCATCTTGTAGATATACCTCATCTTAGTTATCCATTCATTTAATGATGGACATATGGGTTGATTCTAGCTCTTAGCTATTATGAATTGAGCAGCTATAAACATGGTTGAGCAAATCTCTCTGAACAACTGAGGCATGGAGCTTTTAGGGTACATGCCAGTAAGGAAAAAAAAAAAAAAAACTGGATATGTGGGTAACTCTGTAGTCAGCTTTTTTAGGAGTCTACATATTGCTTTCCAAAGTGGTTGTACCATCTTACATTCCCACCAACAGTGGATGAGGGTTCCTATTTCTCCACATTCTCACCAGCATTTATTTTCGTTTGATTTTTTGATGTTTGCTATTGTTACTGGGGTAAGGTGGAATCTCATAGTTGTTTTAATTTGCATTTCCCTGATAATTAGGGATGATGAACATTTTCTTAAGTGTGTATTTGCCATTTGTATTTCTTCCTCTGTGAACTTCCTGTCCAGTTCTTTGCCTCATTTTGTGAGTGGGTTGTTTGGCTTTTTATTGTTTAGGTCTTTGAGTTCTTTATAGATTCTAGAGATTAGGCCTCTGTCAGGTGGATATTTAGCAAATATTTTCTCCCATTGAGTGGGTAATCTATTGGCTCTTCTTATTGTATGTTTATCTGTGAAGAAACTTCAGCTTCATAAGATCCCATTGGTTGAGTGATTGTTTAAGATCCTGTGCTACAGGGGTGTTGTTCAGGAAGTCTTTTCCCATTCCTATATCATGGAATGCTCCTCCTAAATTTTCTTCCAGTAGGAGCTGAGTTTCTGGTGTTATATTGAGGTCTTTGATCCATTTGGACTTGACTGTTGTGCATGGCAAGATGTGTGGATCAAGTTTCAATTTCCTGCATATGGTTTTCCAGTTTGTCCAGCACCATTTGTTGAAGATGCTGTCTTTTTTACAACCAATATTGTTAAATATCAAGTAGCTGTAGTTATTTGACCCAAAGTTTGGGTTCTCGATTCTATTCCATTGGTCTATTCTCCTGTTTTTATACCAGTACAATGCTGTTTTTGTTATTATGGCTTTGGAGTATAGCTTTAGATCAGGTATGGTGATGCTTCTAGAGGTGTTTCTTTTGCTGAGGATATGCTTGGATATCTGATGCTGTCTACTTGTCTATATGAATTTTGATATCATTTTTTTTTCTACCTCTGTGATGAACGATGTTGGGATTTTGATTGGAATTGCATTAAATCTGTATATTGCCTTTGGTAGGATTGCCATTTTCACAATGTTAATTCTGCCTATGCAAGAGCATGGGAGGTCATTTCATTTTCTCAAGTCCTCCTCAATTTCTTGAGTGTTTTTATGTTTTCATTGTATAGATCTTTCACTTCCTTGGTTAATATTATTCCAAGGTATTTTATTTTTTTTGTTGCTATTGAAAATGGAACAATGTCACTTATGTCTTTCTCTGTATCTTTGTCATTTGCATATAAAAAGGCTTCTGATTTTTGTGCATTGATTTTGTATCCTGCTACTTTGCTGAAGGAGTTTATCACCTTAAAGAGTTTTGGGTTGGAGGCTCTCGGGTCTCTTATGTATAGAATCATGTTGTCTGTGAATAGTGCTAACTTAACTTCTTCCTTTCCAAATTGTATCCATTTTATTTCTTTCTCTTGTCTTATTGCTTGAGCAAGGACTTCCAGTACTATATTGAAGAACAGAGGTGAGCGTGGATAACCCTGTCTTGTTCCTGATCTTAATGGGAATTCCTCCAGTCTCTCTCCATTAAGTATTATTTGGGCTTTAGGAGCTTTGTATATAGCCTTTATTGTGTTAAGATAGTGTGGATTATTTCTATAGTGTCCTGAAAACTTGACCTGTGGTCTCTCTCCACTGTCATTCTCTTCAAAATACTCTGCAGGATACTTCTGTGTATATCCACAAAGGCTCAAGTATACCAAGGTTGGCAAGGATGGGGAGAAACTAGCTTGTAGATTGCCGGTGAGAAAGTGCATTGTAACCCATCAAGGGAAAACGCTTAGCTGGACCAACAAAGGGTGACCTCCAAAGGTTCCACTTACATGCTATTTTTTCCCTTTTCTGATTTTTTGGTGGTGGGGAAGCAGTACATAGCTGGTAGAAATCATACTTCGCATTTTGATTTGTCTCTGGGGTTGGTGGTACATAGGACCATATTTTCTTTTAGGCTGTTCTCAGCCAACAATGAGACCTTGAAGCAAAAGACCCAAGCTACAGCACACAGGGCTGCTCAGCGAGGGGCCGTCTGCATACTACTGTTGATCCTGTCATAAGTGAGGGGCCGTCTGCATACTACAGTTGAACCTGTCATAAGTGAGGGACTGTCTGCATATTAAAGTTGATCCTGTCATAAGTGAGGGGCTGTCTGCATATTAAAGTTGATCCTATCATAAGCAAGGGGCCGTCTGCATACTACAGTTGATCCTGTCATAAGTGAGGGGCCGTCTGCATATTAAAGTTGATCCTATCATAAGTGAGGGGCCGTCTGCATATTAAAGTTGATCCTATCATAAGTGAGGGGCCGTCTGCATACTACAGTTGATCCTGTCATAAGTGAGGGGCCATCTGCATATTAAAGTTGATCCTGTCATAAGTGAGGGGCCATCTGCATATTAAAGTTGATCCTGTCATAAGTGAGGGGCCGTCTGCATATTAAAGTTGATCCTATCATAAGTGAGGGGCCGTCTGCATACTACAGTTGATCCTGTCGTAAGTGAGGGGCCGTCTGCATATTACATTTGATCCTGTCATAAGTGAGGGGCCGTCTGCATATTAAAGTTGATCCTGTCATAAGTGAGGGGCCGTCTGCATACTACAGTTGATCCTGTCGTAAGCGAGGGGCTGTCTGCATACTACAGTTGATCCTGTCATAAGTGAGGGGCCGTCTGCATACTACTGTTGATCCTGTCATAAGTGAGGGGCCGTCTGCATACTACAGTTGAACCTGTCATAAGTGAGGGACTGTCTGCATATTAAAGTTGATCCTGTCATAAGTGAGGGGCTGTCTGCATATTAAAGTTGATCCTATCATAAACAAGGGGCCGTCTGCATACTACAGTTGATCCTGTCATAAGTGAGGGGCCGTCTGCATATTAAAGTTGATCCTATCATAAGTGAGGGGCCGTCTGCATATTAAAGTTGATCCTATCATAAGTGAGGGGCCGTCTGCATATTAAAGTTGATCCTATCATAAGTGAGGGGCCGTCTGCATATTAAAGTTGATCCTGTCATAAGTGAGGGGCCATCTGCATATTAAAGTTGATCCTGTCATAAGTGAGGGGCCGTCTGCATATTAAAGTTGATCCTATCATAAGTGAGGGGCCGTCTGCATACTACAGTGATCCTGTCGTAAGTGAGGGGCCGTCTGCATATTACATTTGATCCTGTCATAAGTGAGGGGCCATCTGCATATTAAAGTTGATCCTGTCATAAGTGAGGGGCCGTCTGCATATTAAAGTTGATCCTGTCATAAGTGAGGGGCCGTCTGCATACTACAGTTGATCCTGTCGTAAGCGAGGGGCCGTCTGCATACTACAGTTGATCCTGTCATAAGTGAGGGGCCGTCTGCATATTAAAGTTGATCCTGTCATAAGTGAGGGGCCGTCTGCATACTACAGTTGATCCTGTCATAAGTGAGGGGCTGTCTGCATATTAAAGTTGATCCTATCAGAAGTGAGGGGCCATCTGCATACTACAGTTGATCCTGTCATAAGTGAGGGGCCGTCTGCATACTACAGTTGATCCTGTCATAAGTGAGGGGCCGTCTGCATATTAAAGTTGATCCTGTCATAAGTGAGGGGCCGTCTGCATACTACAGTTGATCCCGTCATAAGTGAGGGGCCGTCTGCATACTACAGTTGATCCTGTCATAAATGAGGGACCGTCTGCATATTAAAGTTGATCCTGTCATAAGTGAGGGGCTGTCTGCATACTACAGTTGATCCTGTCATAAGTGAGGGGCCGTCTGCATACTACAGTTGATCCTGTCATAAGTGAGGGGCCGTCTGCATACTACAGTTGATCCTGTCATAAGTGAGGGGCCGTCTGCATATTAAAGTTGATCCTGTCATAAGTGAGGGGCCGTCTGCATACTACAGTTGATCCCGTCATAAGTGAGGGGCCGTCTGCATACTACAGTTGATCCTGTCATAAGTGAGGGGCCGTCTGCATACTACAGTTGATCCTGTCATAAGTGAGGGGCCGTCTGCATACTACAGCTGAACATCTAGCTACACTGACTCAGCCAGTCTATTCCTGCTATGTCTTCCCAGCAGAGACGAAGATCTAAGCCCAACAAAATATTTGTATGCAGTGTCCTCAATGGCATTATTTGTGCATATCTCAATTTGTGGACACAATCCACATGAGCACTTTCATTTGTTTTGTTTCCTTTACTTAACAAAATATTTAAGGCTGGCAGCTTTATAAACATAGAGAAAGGTCTATCACAGGTCCGAGGTTCGAGAGCACAGAGAATGCTGCTGTGGCTAACGTGAGGAGCTCAAGGTCGATGGCACCACAGGGTGTGGGCGAGGGGTCACATTGCCTGATAGAAAAGCCGAGTGAGGAATTCTCAAGCAAGAAAACCTCTGTGAGGCATTTACAGTAGAACTGCTTGAGAATATTGCAAATATGGGAACAGCTCCCTTGCCTATCTTAAAAAAAAGGAATAGATTAATTGTGGCATACAATGGAATAATCTACAATAATAGGAATGAATAAACTCAGCTCTCGACTTCATCCTTATGAATTCTCTGAATGTAATATGAGGAGAAAAAAAAGTCAAACAAAGCAGGCATGCCACCTCTTTCCATTTCTAGGACATTCAAAACCACACAAAAGGTAGCACCAGTGTCAGAAGTGAGAACAGTTGTGTCACTGGTGGAATATTGGTGACAGGAGCGGGCATGGTAGGGGCCTGCTGAGGAGCTAAAGGCATCATGGTTTTAACCCATATACTGGTTCAATTTGTGAGATTCAACCAGCTGTATCCTTATGTAAATATATATTTGATTATATATGTATGTATATATATACATGTATATGTATATGATCTTCAATAAAATGTATAAAGCAAAATAAAATCTCCCCAGTTCTGATCATGTTTTCACTTCTCACCATTGAAGTTCATGCTCTTTGACTTCAGAGATGAGCTTTTATAGTTTGTCCATATATAAGTTCTACAGGCCTACTCTCTCCCCATCCTGACTGACGTCCCTATGTTCCAGCTACACTGTGTTCATTTTAAATATTTCTCTGGGGCTGGAGAGATGGCTTAGCGGTTAAATGCTTGCCTGTGAAGCCTAAGGACCCCGGTTCGAGGCTCGGTTCCCCAGGTCCCACGTTAGCCAGATGCACAAGGGGGCGCACACGTCTGGAGTTTGTTTGCAGAGGCTGGAAGCCCTGGCACGCCCATTCTCTCTCTCTCCCTCTATCTGTCCTTCTCTCTGTGTCTGTCACTCTCAAATAAATAAATAAAAATTAAAAAAAATATTTAAATATTTCCCTGGGGGCCTGGGGTGAGACAGCTAAATGGATTGAGCTCTTACTGCTCACGCATGAGGACCTAAGTTGGGACTCCCAGCATTCATGTACAAGGGCAGCTGTGGGGTGGAGAGATGGCTTAGCAGTTAGGTGCTAGCTTGTGAAGAGTAAGGACACCAGTTCGAAGCTCGATTCCCCAGGACCCACGTTAGCGAGACACACAAGGGGGCGCACATGTCTGGAGTTCATTTGCAGTGGCTGGAGGCCCTGGTGTGCCCATGCTCTCTCTCTCTGCCTCTTTCTCGCTCTGTCTGTCGCTCTCAAATAAATTTAAAAAATGAACAAAAAATTTTAAAAGAAAGGGAAGCTGTGGTGGGGTTTGGGAGGTGGACATAGGGGAATCTCTAGGGCTTTTGGGTGAGCTAGTCTAACCCTGGAGTCAATGGGAGATCTTGTCTCAAAAAATAAGGCTGAACACCATTGAGGAAGGAAGATTCCTGATATCAATTTCCGGCCTCCACATATATGTGCACGTTGCTCACACATGTATACTCATGCCCATTTGGGCATGCATACACACACATGTGTACCACATGCACATCCAGACTCCCCTCCCCAAACATCATCTCAGTCTTCTGTGCACCTCAACATGCTCATTTCATTCCTCCCATCTTTGAGGACCCACTATGTGTTAACTCGACCCCTCTCCCATGAAATGTCCTTATCACAAAGCTTTCCCTTGCCTCACCTTGTCAGGTACATTTGATTTCTTGCTGATGATGCAGTATTTGGTGGTTCAGGAAGGGCCCCCCAAGTTTATATAAACCATAAATTTGGGTTCTATCTTATTTTTAACCAAGACTTGATAAAAATGGACTCAAGAAGGATAAATTATGAATTATTGATTATACCTAGGGAAAAATCACACATTATAAGGTTTAATTAAGGGAAATTGGTATCTAGGAAGAGGGTGCGAGCAGAATCATAGGAATCAAGTACGGAACACACACCCTTATGAAAACAGCACAGCCCAGGAGATTCATTTAAGAGAAGTGGCTGGGGCAGAGCCACAAATAGATGGAAGATAGAACCTAGGTACATATGTATGGAGGCTTAGAAGAAACACACACAGCATATGCCCTGAGCTTCCCCATGGAAGGAAGTTAGGAGGGCCAATGGTGGTGGCTTAAGGAAGAATAGCAGGGAAAAAAATAACAAAACAGAGAACAAGAAATTCAGGTAAGAAATGACTTGTATAGAGAGTTATGCCCATGGCTACACAGGTAGCAGGACCAGAGTTAGATTAAGCACTCATGTGGTAGATCTAGAATGTAAGACAAATACATACATGGTGGATTCAGAGACCAGAGGAAAATCATACAGGTAATTTAAGTGAGAAGTAATCAATCCCAAAGTATAAAGCAGAGGCAAGCAGAAAAACTCAGACCAAGAAAAAGAATTTTGCTCCCTCCCCCACTCACCTAGCTAGTCCAAATTGGGGAGGGAAGCCACACTCATGTGTATCCAAGCAGCACATAATAAGATGAGGAGGGATCTCTCTCTCTCTCTCTCTCTCTCTCTCTCTCTAGAGAGAGAGAGAGGGAGAGCAGAAAAAAAAAAAACACCCTTTATAGTAAATTGGAAATGTATTCTTTAGTCAACTTCAGGTGTATAAAGGCCTGATGGTTTGTAGATTTGAAGGGACAGGCTTCAAGGCCAGCCCACCTGGGTAGTGAAGGCCACCTGTCTAGGTGGTGTGCTAAACTGGGCAGTAGGAGGCGCTGTAGATGTTATAGCTCAATCTCTATGAATCACAAGTTGTGCTCCTACCAAAGGGTTTCATTCATGCCAGGGCAAGATGGCCTCTTCAGCTCCTAACTAAAGCTGTCTAAGAGAAGCTAGCTTCCTCCTATTTCTCCTTCACTAACACTTTTTACTTCATTTGGGGTAAGCTCTCTTATGTATTTGTTAAATTAATTTCTTTGTGAGCTGGGCGACCTGAGAGAAATGTGTCCATATTTCTAATATCCTCCCCACATGGATAGACGCACACATGGTACCCAGCAATTCTGGGCTTGACTTCTCTTCATTCTGTTCCCTGAAACTGCTTTCCGGGCCTAGCTAAGTGGGAGCGTGTCTGAGGGTTCAAAGCTATTTATGTGGTACTATCCTTACCACTGCTATCTCTCCACAATTCTGGAAGCAGCTGTAGGCTAATTAAGATTTTTTTTTTAAATTTTTTTTTCTTTGTTTATTTATTTGAGAGCGACAGACAGAGAGAAAGACAGACAGAGGGAGAGAGAGAGAATGGGCGTGCCAGGGCTTCCAGCCTCTGCAAACGAACTCCAGACGTGTGCGCCCCCTTGTGCATCTGGCTAACGTGGGACCTGGGGAACTGAGCCTCGAACCGGGGTCCTTAGGCTTCACAGGTAAGCGCTTAACCGCTAAGCCATCTCTCCAGCCCTAATGAAGATTTATTTTGCTCTTATCTTTTGAGGAGGAGACATAAGAGAAATATGTTCTTGCTTATTTCAAGTTGAAATCATATTTTAATCTACCGAGTATGAGCAAAAGTACATCATAAGGTCAAATTCGACCATGTTCTTGGGATTCGTGATGTTCTCTTGCCCTGTGTTTCATGTATCCCAGTTCTTCTTAAGAGAAGTTTCTAGAGATATTATGGTTTCATTTCTGGGGACTTTAGGTCTCTGCATATTAAATTGATCATAGTGTGATACAGAAGTAATCTTCCAATATTCTAGCCAGTCATTGAGTAAGGGACAAGCGAATATTATATTTCTTGTTAGAGTTCACTCCCTAATGTATGTGAGAGAAAAAAGAAAGTAGTAGACTATATGAAATTTGTTTAGTAGCCTCCAGAGATGTAGCAGAGAATCAGAAACAAGTAGATAAAAACATACTAATTTAACTAGATACCCCCCCTTCACATTTATAGACATGAAGCCTCATAATTCTTCCAGCTTCTGCAATTACAGCCATCTAATTCTGTGTCTACCCTGGAGATACAAATGGGCTAAAAAGAGACTTTCTAATCAGTTCTTATAATTACACAGTCAGATGGAAAATACTGGTAACTAAATCTTGTTCTGAGTCATGTGTTTTGCGTCTTTGTAGGTAGGTGGGTGGGCTGCACCATGTCCCCAACTCCTAGAGCAGGTGTCCCAGCAAGATTGGTTCACTGTCAGTCTTAACATGCTTTAAAAAAAGGTCCCTACACATTAGTGCTTCTATTGTGTTTTCTGCATTATTCATATTTATTTTCAGATACCCTCAGTTCATTCTCATGGGGTAAAGACCTTCTTGTATAACCTGAGACAGAGTCCAGTGAACCTGCTTCCCTAAGCAGCAGCAAGGGGACACAGAGAGCCAGCTCACAGCTGAGGGCATGTGAGCTGATGCTTGGACCCGCACCCAGGGCAGTGGCAGCTGGCCTCAGCTGCTCACATGGCTGTTTTATGAAACTCACAGGTGTTGGATTAGAATTCAGAGGAACCCCAGGTGCTGGAACCCTCAGTGTTCTGGGAGCCGTTGCAGAGTCACTGTCAGCCTTCTCTGCAGCCGCTGCTACAAGGATGCTGCACAAATACTCCCTCCCCAGAAATACTCCCTGGGGGCTCCTGCCTTAATCACACTAATGACTACAACCAGCTCTCGGCTTACCCACCCCGCCTCCTCCTTCAGCTACTTTCTCTTCACCTGTAGTAAGCTGGTGAATGGAAGATAGCACGGAGTTTGAAACACTACAGCTCCCAGTTCCCCTCCCTTCTCGTCTCAGGCACCCTTTGAGCCACATTGTGCTTCGAGGCTCCTTCTTTTGTGCAGCTGTCTCCTGGGATGCAGTGAAACCTGAAAACTGGCCCAGCTAAAAAGTGGCCCCTGAATCTTAAGTATCTAAAACCCATGCTGTTTAAGTCCCTTCTCGTTATTAGCAGTGCAGAATTTGCTAAAGGTATTAAACTTGTCTCCAGTCTTCTCCTCCTTTTAACATTATAATGCCTTCTAGTTCCAAGTTGACATTTTATCTAGAGATAGGCTGGATCTTTCTGGATATAGAAAAATATGTTATTTACTTTCTGATCTGTGATCACGGCCATTCAAAGAAACTTCTGTTGGGAAGGTGTTCGCGTGGAGTGTAAGTGGTGGGGCAGGTGGTGGGGATCTGGGCCTGCCTTGCTATCTAGCAGCAGGATTAATGAATCCATGGCTGGTGACTGTACCTAGCCCCATCAGTTGAAGGAAACGCAACTCTGAAGGCATCATCCTTACTTTCAAAGTTCAAGTGCCCATTTTGGGCTGTCAGGGTGTTGAGTTCCCACTTTGCATCTGCTGTTGACTCAATAGGAGTCTTGATAATTAAACTTAGCCTTGAAACTGAGGGGGTCATAGTTGATGTTGGTGATGGGGGATGAGCTAGTGAATGAGAATGGCATACTGCTCTGTAGAAGGCAGGGGATAATAAGGGTTGCATTAAGGCCAGTGCGTTCACATGTCTACTACAGCATGTGTTTTGGGATCTTTCAGTGAAGAGCTGCAAGGTGGCATGCTGCTTGTTACATCAGTGAAGGAGAACAAGGGCTGGAGAAGTGGCACTACCTAATCCACATTGAATCAAATGGAAAGCAGAGGAGAGCGTGCCAGCTCTAGGTACCATGAAGGTGCTCTCTTGTCCTCTGTTTCTCTCTTTCTCTGTCCTTCTCTCTCTTCCTTAGCATCATTTTATTGTGGGTTTCTGAATGTTGCGACATGCCTCCTTGATTCAGGGGTCTTCAGAAGCACAGAGTAGCTGACTAGAAAAGATCTCAGAATTCAAATACTTCCACAGCATAATCCTACCAATCTTAACCCATTATGAATGATTCCCACAGTGTCCCTGTCATGGGTTTATCCATGCTGCTGATGAAATTAACCTGATTCTTCTCTCATTGGTCTCAGTTCTGCCCTAGGATGTACAAGGAAAAAATAATCTGTTTGAAGTGAGCTTCTTTGTTCCTTTACCACTCTCAAGATAAAGGCTTCTTTCTTCCCAGTGATAAGTACAGTGTAGATTCCTGTCCCCTCCCTAATCTGCCTTCAGTTCTCTGGACATATCTTTTTCCAGCTTGTCCGCAACCATCAATCATGGCTTTGCATGGGTAAACATTGCACACACCGTGTTGACCTGGCCATCTCCGTGCACTGACATCCTTACTGGTCTGATGCTCTGGTCCCCACGTATCCCAACAATACAGTGCTTTGGATGGTTCTGATCACAGTTAGCTGGATTCAAGAGTTCTGATTTGATCCTTCTTGGGACCCGTGATCAAGTTCCTCTTGGCTGCTTGGTCTCTTCTGGGCTCCTGCAGCAGAACTTTAGTAAATGGATTGTGCCAAAGTTCATTCACCCATTCCTCTATGTATCCTCCACACAATATTAATTTAAAATCTATTTTTGGAACTGGGTATTTAAAGATAGATCTATATGGTTAAGGAGTTCCTAGTTCAAGTGGAGAGCTGTCTAGATACATAACAACAGATCTTGGTTGGTAAAGTGTTTGCAGAGTGCCAGGCGAATCAACAGTGAACCTCATGTATACCTACTGGGTCTCCCACTGTTTCTCTGGGCCAGGTTCTTCTCATCTGAGGACCCTGTCTGTTCAGGATGGAGGGCCTTGTGCCTCTGGTGGTAGACTGGCTTTCTACTCACTGCTGCACCAATGAGGCAAGGTCCTTCCTCACTCCTAGACTCCCTAGTGCTTCTGTCTCTTAGTCATATGGCAGTTAAAACCAGGCTTTGTGACTTTTGTTAAGTTAAAATGACTCAGATAATCTGATCTAGAGATGTCTTCTGTTAAGCACGGGTTACTAAATTTACAGGATTATGGGCTCAGTATGAGTCAACACATATAGACCTCTTAGGGCATCGCAGCCCCTCCGCAAGTGTTAGAACTCCCGCTGTCTTGCATATCAACACACACATGCACACATCTGTCACTTCCATTTGAGATTGCTTCACTCAACCTAAGCTTGGTAACCATAATGCATTTGTATAGTAGTTATGACAACCGGAAATTGCTCTCATAAACCTTGGAAAGAGATTGTTGTGACAATATCACTGAAAGTGCTTTAATCTTCATACAGGACAGACTCTAGAAAATGGATGTAAACTACCTGTGGTGGTTTGGTTCAAGTGTCCCCCATAAACTTAAGTGTTCTGAATGCTAGGTTCCCAGCTGATGGAGATTTGGGAATTAATGCCTCTTGGAGGAAGTGTATTGTTGGGGCCTGGCTTATGGGTATTAAAGCCAGTTTCCCCTTGCCAGTGTTTGGCACACCCTCCTGTTGCTATGGTCCACCTTATGTTGGCCAGGGGGTGATGTCTACCCTCTGCTCATGCCATCGTTTTTCCCTGCCATCGTGGAGCTTCCCCTTGAGCCTGTAAGCCAAAATAAATCTCTTTTTTCCAGAAGCTGCTCTTGGTTGGGTGATTTCTACCAGCAATGCAAACCGGACTGCAACACTACCTTGGTTAAGATTAAGAGGACCCTCAATAGAGAATATATGTATTTTCTGCTATTTGCCATTCTTAAGGTTAGGATGTAAGTGTGTTTTCAGAAGCCAGCAGAGAAATACTACCCATATAATTGAGCAATAGCACAATGGTTACAAGCCACAGTTGCATAACCTGACATTTTGGGTTTAAATATCAGGTCTACATTTATCTAGCTGTATGATCTTTGTTGCCAGTTCATTTGAAGCAAAGAATTATTAGAATTCTTATAGTAGGGCTGGAGAGATGGCTTAATGGTTAAGGCACTTGCCTGCGAATCCTAAGGACCCATATTTGACTCTGTAGGCCTCGTGTAAGGCAGACACACAAAGTGATGCAAACACATAAGGTCACACATATGCACGAGGTGGTGGACACAACTGGAGTTCAATTTCAGTGGCTGGAGGCCCTGGCATGTCAGTTCTCTCTCTCTTTTGCTCTTTCTCTTGCTCCTTGCATTAAAAAAAAAAAACAAAAAAACACAAGTATATTGGGCTTGCTTTTTTTTAAAAAAGAGTTCGTATAGTAACAATTCCTAGTTTGAAAAGTGTTCTGAGGACTAGAGTTGGTTCTTATAAAGTACTAAGAAAAGAATATGCCAGAAAGGAACTGTGACTATTCTCCCCTTCACCAGCACTATCTCCATTTAGGATAAGCTTGTGCCAGTCTGTAAGTATAATACGTTAGCTGAATTAGTATAATCATGAAAAAGAGAGACTCCTTTTTTTGCATTTCTTTTGCTTATCAATTTTATTATTTGTTGATTTGTTTACCATTTGGGCTATTTCTTGAAATTTAGTGTTTTTTTAAATATTTTTTGTTCATTTTTTATTTATTTATTTGAGAGCAACAGACACAGAGAGAAAGACAGATAGAGGGAGAGAGAGAGAACGCCAGGGCCTCCAGCCACTGCAAACGAACTCCAGACACGTGTGCCCCCTTGTGCATCTGGCTAACGTGGGACCTGGGGAACTGAGCCTCGAACCGGGGTCCTTAGGCTTCACAGGCAAGCGCTTAACTGCTAAGCCATCTCTCCAGCCCTATTTCTTGAAATTTGAACTCATATTCCCTACCCATTTTAGTTGTTTATAGTCAATAACTTCAAAGAGTTCTTTTATATCCCACTGTCAACTTTTCCTTTATTTTCCTTTAGCATGTTTATTTATGTATTTACTTATTTGAGAGAAACAGGAAGGGAGGAAGGGGGAAAGAGAAGAGGCAGATAGGGAGAACAGGCATGCTGGGGCCTCCAGCCACTACCAATAAACTCCAGATGCATACACCACCTTGTGCATCTGGCTTACGTGGATATTGTGGAATTGATCCTGGGTCCTTAAACTTCACAGGCAAGCACCTTAACCATGAAGCCATCTCTCTAGCCCCAACATGTTTTTCTTTTGCTCCCAATTAAATTGGTTCAAAATAGTAGTAAAGATAAATTTTACTTAAAACTCTCTAAACAACAACAAAAAATACTAAAATACATGAATGGTTTCCATCTATTTGTCCTCCATTTTATAATTTTAAAGGTAATATAGTGAGCTAGTATAATTGGCCATAACTACTTAGATAATGCTGGTGTTGAAACCCTAAAATCAATATCCAATTATGTATTTCATTAGAAAAATAATTTCAAGAGCCTTAATCTTATCTTTAAGCAGTATGGTTAATGTATCAATACAACTACTTTATCTAGCTGCATTTTCAATCTTGAAATAGTGGACTTCAAGATAATACTAAGGCTTTGGTTTAAGAACATCATGGGATGATGGGATGAATAATAAATAAACATATTTCAATTCATCTTTTGTGGAGTTTTGTTTGCTAATGTTATATAACACAACACTTTCATAATTAATTTTATATCTAATGAATTATGTTATCACTTACAGATTATTTTTCACAACTTTCTAAACTAGAAAAACTGTTAAATATTTTAGAACAAGCACAAAAATAGTAACACATTTATGTGTTGCTCACTGTGTACCACAAATTGTTTTGAACCTTTTATACCAACTTACTCATTTTCAGTTCTCACAAATAACAGATGTGGTTTGTATTTGGTATTATAATTTTCTGATGGAGAAAATGAGGCACATCAAAATTAGCTAAATCACCGATGAACACTTGGCTAACACATTGTGGACTAGGATATAAACTTAATCTAGATGATTTGGGGCATTAGTTGGCAAGCTTTGTGAACAGGGAAGATAAAAATATTGTTGGTTTCATGTGTAGTTATCCAACTCTGGTTGTAGCACAGAGCTGGCCCTAGACAGTTTGTGAACAATGTAGTTGTGTTCTAACAAATGCCAGGACTCCAAAAGGTGAATTTTATAGAATTTTCACACATTATATATTTTTATTTTTAGAACTGTTTGAATATTTGTAAACATTTTTATCATGCAAGTGTCATGAAAGCTGACAGTAACTTGCTATGTAGACCAGGCTGGCCTCCAATTTATGGCAGTTCTTTTGGTTCTGCTTCCTGATTGCTGGGATCATAGGCATGCCTCACTATACCATAATGGCTGCTGAATTGAGAATGGATGGGATCTTAGTAGCTATGATCCTCTGAGCATGTGTGAGAATGTGAAATATGAAGGTACGTCAGATTCTTATGGGGGAGTCCTAGTAAAGCTAATACACTTTTGTTTAGGTGCAGGCTAATTACATGACCAGAAGATAGTGCTCAAGAGAGCTGTTTTCACTGGATAGAAGTCAGAAGTTGATCAGTGGAATTTTTAAAGTTTTCTTAGGAGCTTGCATTCTTCCACCCTAAGTTGTGCTTATGACATTTTCAGACCAAATCTATACAATAAAAATGCAGTCCAGCCCAAAGGTGTATTTGTAGGCAAATCTGAATTCCAGCCCAAGGCTATGTGTTTGCTATTTTTTTTTCCTGGCTTTTTGGTTATTTCTCTGCTTTGATGTATGGAAGCAGCTTCTTGTGCATTTCATGGGACTTTCCTCTGGATCTGTGAGCTTGAAATGAATTCCATCTTCCCATGAATTGTTTCTGGTTTGAATGTTCATCCAAGCCATGTGGAAGTATCTAAGACAGTATCATACTCACTCAAAGTTTAAAATAGTACTGGATCATGGCTACCTCATTTTAATGGCTACACCAGATTTGTTATCTGTTATCATTCTTTAAATCTACTGCATGCTCAGAAGGTCCCCATGAACCACATCTAAGACAGTTCAGAGGCAGAGAGCCAGTTGTCTGTCAAGATGTGTCAAGCCAATAAGGAGACCACACTCCGAGGACTTTCTGTCCTATGATGATCAATCTGCATTGACAACTTGACAGGATCTCAGGTCAACTAGGAGATAAATTTCTGGGTGTGCCTGTGAGGAAATTTTTACATTAGATTAATTGAATTTGTGTAACTGTGGGTGACCACTTCCTCCATGGGCTGGGGTCCTGAACTGTGTCAAAAGGTAAAACAAGCTGAGTACCAGCACCCATCCTTCTCTGCTTCCTGACTGGAAATCAAGTGTGATTAGCTGCCTTGTGCTCCTGCGGCCATGCTTCTCCCAGCATGATGGAGTGCATCCCCTTGAACTTCAAGCCAAAATAAACCCTTCTTTTCGTAAATTGCATTTGTCAGGCATCTTACCACAGCAAAGAGAAAAATTAACTAATACACCCCCTCAGGGGCTGATTCTGCACCTAGGGATGGTATTTGAGTTGGACTGGCCTGGGGCTGGAGGGCTTGTGGCCTGAGAGGTCAGATGTTATTTACCATCAAGCTTCTTGGTTGCATGAACATCTGAATGCCAATATATATATATATGAACTGGAAAGAATGATTGCCTTGGAGAAAAGAAAAACAACCATGGAATATAGCCACTGTTGAACCCAAAAGGCTTTAAATGCATGGCAATGATGTAGCCAAACAATTTGGACCCAGCTTTGTAGAAGTCTGGCATCAGGGCTGGAGATTCTAGATTCACTGACTTTTACAGCCCTTACTATTTTCAGATGCTATGCACAAAGGCTGGCCTGTGGCCAGGAAGAGTACTTCCACAGCCAGGAAAAGTAGGGTCAAGGTGGGTTCACTGACCCACCTCCGGTGACTGGAGGTGGACGTCAGCTCTGTGATGGGCCTGCTGTTCCAAACTCCTGCTTGTTACTTACTTTGCAGCACATGGGGATGTGAAATACTGCCAAAGAACCAGCACTCCGGAAAAAAAAGCAGGGGGGCGGGGGGACTGAATGAACAAGGATGAGTAAAGAATGACCCTAGGCAAAGTCTTAGGAGGCAGGGATCTGAGTCCCCAAGGTCATATATACTAGGAATTGAAACCTAGGCTAGTTAGCAATAATCTGTAAGTTTCCTCTTCTATAAAACAGAAGCACAATGCAACACACAAACTGACTGAAAACAAATAATGAGAAAAAGTCAGTGGAACACTCTGGTACCAATATGAGTTTCTTTCTTGAGATATGAAATTGTTCATTTTCTGAAGTCCAGACAAAACATTAGAGGTATTCCCAACAATCTGTGTGAGTGTTAAATGACTTTCTAAACTCAGAACGAGTTTTGCAGGTACCACTGTTCTTTCTCTCTCCCTTTGTGTCTCTTCCTCTTCCTTCCTTCTTTCCTTCCTTCCTTCCTTCCTTCCTTCCTTCCTTCCTTCCTTCCTTCCTTCCTTCCTCCCTTTCTTTCTCTTTCTTTTTTTCTTGAAATCAATCTCTGTGAGGCAGGCAACTATAGGAAAAGTTTAGCATCTCAAGACTATTTAGTTGAACCAATCCTATTCTTAACAATGCACTCAGCAATTGTATCTGTTACTTTCTCCTTGTTGGGACAAAATATCCAACCAGAAACAACTTATAGAAGAAGGTTTTTACATGAACCGACACTTCCAGAGGGTAGAGTCAGTCCATCAGGGCAGGAAAGCCAGGGCAGGCTAGAACAGGAATCCATAGTTACCTTGGCAAATAAGAAGCACAGAAAGAACAGAGAGTAGGGTTGGACCATGTGTACAGGGGTGGGGAGAGGAGGCCCACATGTCTGGAGTTCATTCATAAAGGCTGAAGGGTCCTGGAATGTCCATTCTCTCTCTTTCTCTCTCCCCAAAAATACCTCGAGAAAGAAGAGGTTCAAATGAAAATGTGATAGGTCAGGTGGTTCAAAGGAGGCTAGGGAAGGGCATTATGACCAGGGTATATTGTGTATATGTATGGAGGTTGTCAATTAAATAGTTAAAAAGAAAAAAAATCAAGGCATACCCCCTAGTGACACACTTTCTCCAGCAAGGCTCCCGCTCCTGAAGGTTCTACAACCTTTCTGAACAGCATCACCAGCTAGAAATCAATTATTTGAACACATGAGCCTATAATAATTAAAAGATAAATCAACCTTTGCATTGTGTTAAACAGTTGTGTTTTATTGTAGTGAAATATACATAGGAAAAAATTCATCATGTAACTTTCCTGCTACCTACTAAGCACTATACCCCTGCTTCTGGGAGCTTCTATTCCTCTGTTCCTGTGTATTTGACCATTCTTCCTATGAATTACCCTGTCTTCTCTTATACTTTTCTTTAATGTAGTCTAGAAACCTAACTTCAATTTTGTGTAAGCAATATTATGCAAGTACAATATGAAGTTATTTGGTTAACTTGAATCTCAGAGGAGACTCAACATTGAAAATTATATCTCTATCCAATCAAAACAAATCTTCCAGTAGAAAATGAAACAGCAAAGGATTTACAAAGTAATTAAAATACTTTTGAAAGCAAACAGTACCAATAGCAATTATATATCTAGCATGGCCCATACACATACACTGGGTAGACATGTAAAGGAAAAAATACAACTAAATTATCTGAAATGAAATAATACTGGCTTTTACTTTTATGTATGTCATTCATCTGTTTGCACTTAAACTTACATACACCAGATCAAACATTTAAGATACTGGGTAAAACAACATGACCACTTTATACACGAGTGTTTCTTTACATGTTACTATGAACAACATAATATTTATAAAGCTACCTGTTTATCATGTATCTAAACTTCTAGTGGCCTTCTAACCTTCTTAAAACCTGCTCTCAAAAATTAAAGCAGCAATAACTTCTAAATGATAGTTTGAAGGGCCAATATTTTCTGTTTGATATTTCTACTTCAGAGTCACCCAACATTGATCAACATACATTATCTCAGCAACGCAGTCACATGGGAAGAGATTATTTATTCTTATGACAGCTAGCTGAGGGCATGAAAACATGTCATGCTATTGCAGTAACTTATAGTTGCTGGGACAAAACACCTGAACAAAGATAGCATATGCAAAGGAAGAGTTTATTTTGTCTTATTGTCTTAAGGGGATGTTTCATCATAGCATGGCAAAGAGCTTGGGCATTGCATTCTGCCATAGCAGCTGAGAGATGGCAGCAAGATTAAGCTAGCTCTGGCTAGTGGAAGCCGGGTTATAATACCCCAAAGACTATCTTCAGTAACAGACCACCGAGGCAAGGCTCCTCCACTCAGATGGCCACTACCTGTGAATCATGAGGCTTAATCACACACACATGAGGCTATTAGGGACATTTCACATTCAAACTATCATACTGGCCTTGAGTCAAGCTTAGATCTTTCAGCTTTTAGTCTGATGCTTGAAGCAGAGACATAGTGTGCCCCGCACAGTGGTCTCCCTTCTCTTCAAACTCACCATTTATTTATGCCACAGCACCACATTTTTGTTTGTTTGCATGTGTGTTTGAATGCATATGCATCTATGTATATACGTGTGCATATGTGATCTACCAGTAGTCAATGTCATGTGTCTTCTTCCACTTTGGTTTGGTGATGGGGTTTCTCACTGAACCTGGAACTTGTGAATTATACTATTCTTGTTAGTCAGTGATCCCCAGAGATTCTGTCTCTGGATACCCAGCACTGGGAATTCAGAGGTACACAAACACATCTGGCTTTTACATTAAGGCGCTGGAAGTCTGAACTCAGGTCTTCATGTTTACCATGCAAATACTTTATTTCCTGAGCCACCTCTTCGACCCCATAATTATTGCATCTTACCAGATTCATTTCTCTGGTGCCTAAGGTAATAGTTTGGTATCTCATACAAGACCTTGTATGCCACTGACTAGCCTTCCACTGAAGTGAGGCGGTGTTATGCTTGCAGATATTCCAAGTGAAATTACCTTCCTGATTCAAATTATTAGAGAAAAAGCAAAAAAAAAAAATAAAATAAAATAAATAAATAAATAAATCAGCCAATAGCGCTGGAGGGATGGATTAGTGGTTAGATTATTTTCCTGCAAAGCCAAAGGACCCAGGTTTGATACCCCAGGACTCACATTAGCCAGATGCATGAGGGGGCACACACATCTGGAGTTTGTTTGCAGTAGCTGGAGGCCCTGGTGCATCCATTCTCTCTCTCTCTCTCTCACACACACACACACTCTCTCCCTTTCCCTCCCTCCCTCTTTCTCTGTCAAATAAATAAACAAAATAAAATATTTTAAAAAATTTAGCCAATAAACCAGCTGCCTTTCCCATCAACTCTATTTGGAAGCAGACACATGATTGCATCTTCCCATTTTGAAAGATTATCAACATGTAGCAGGAGTTTTACAATGAGCAGAATTGCATGTTCAGAAATATGTCTTCATAACCTCTACTTTTTGAAGTCACTCTACTGTAAGATTTCAGGAAGAGTACACAAACGCTTGGTGAATTTAGTTTTCTAAGTGGTAATTGGGCTGATCTCCATTTACAGACTGCTCTCTCACCCAGCTATAATTGCTGTAAAGTTTGATTGCCATAAGCTAGTAATTACTGAAAGCACATGAAAGAGATCAATACTGTGCCTCCAAAACACAAGGTCATTATGGTTGCAAGTTACAGGTTAGCTCTTGGATATTTCAAAGTGTAAGGTCTATAAAATATTTTTGGAGTTTTTTGATTATATATGGGTATATTCTTTATATAAATACATAAATATTCATTTACAACAAATAACAAAAGTTTGCATTTATGTTTTCTGTATGATGCAAGGCAAATTGAAGTATCAGTGTAATAAGTTGCATAGATAGTCCTGCCAAAAGTTTCTCTTTTTAGTGTCTGAGAATAGAGAAATTTCTAGAGATCAATTGAAAGTTTGTATATCTTGTGTCTGCTATATATTCCTAGGGCCCATATATTCATTTAATTAAAATTTCATAAAGCCTGAGATTATGTTCTCTCCCTGGACTATACAAAACCTGTCATCTTTTGAATTCACTGTCACTATAATTGTTTCTTCCTCTGCCAATAACAATACTGTATATTCTTTGGGTTTTAGACAGGCTTTAATATGAACTTTCTCCCCAGATATTTTGCAGTACCATAGAACACAATTAATGAGCTAAGTTTTGTAAGCAGTCTTAGTGAGAAAGAGAAGGTAAGAACTACTAGCCACAAGGGAAACAGAAACATCTCAGTAAGATCAGAAAGAGGAACGGCCTTCAAGGCAATGTCTGTCGCTTCAGTATCTGCAGATGTCAGCCCCTACTCCAATTAGCACTTCCCTGGTGGAGTGCAATGTCCTAAAGTCCTAAGTGGACTTTGAAGAAGGGAAAATTGTTTGCAATTCACCAGTTGGCACAAGTGGAATCCTAATGGCCCGAAACTAATTGGGGCCTAGAAACGAAGCCTTTCCCTGGGGATCCCAGGCTGAAACTGGGTATCTGAGAAGCTGCATGTATTTTGGGCCTTTGCATAAGACCCTATTGGCATAGCGCCTCCAGTGACCCCTGACCATCATGAGTCTGTAGTCAAGAAGGTGTTCTTGTATCATTTTATCTTCTCCTCCTTGACTTCTAAAATTTTCACACTATCAAAGAGTTTTGTTGTGGGAGATGGTTTATATTAATTGTCAGCAGGACATGGAACCTCTGAGTGTGCGTTATGAGATTTTTTTTTTTAAAGACTAGGTTAATTGACCCACAATTAAGATAGACCTACCTTAACTGTGGGCAGTAGCATTCCATGGGCTGGGGTACTGGATTGTATATAAAGGAGAGAGCCGGCTGAGCAACAGCATTTATGTCTTCCAGATTCCCAACAGTGGGCAGAATGTGACCAGCTACTTCACGCTCCTGCCACCAAACCTTGACTGCTGTCATGATGGATTTGCACTGTCAATTGAAATACATCCTTCCTTGGTCAAGCTGTTTCTTATCAGGCATTTTGTCCTGCCAATGAGAGAATAACTAGTATGTCATATGCGATGTTCTTGGTCTCTTTTACTCTTTTCTTCTCCTTCCATCCTGATTCAGCCAAATTTTCATTCCATCACATTACCATTATTGTAAGGTCCAGATCAATACAATACAGAGCCAGGAAGGAACTGTGCTTAGCATGGCAGTGACCAGGTTTAGTACAGCAGGAATCAAAGGACACATTTTGCTCCTGTGTTCTACTCCACTATAGGTCGGGCAAACATCCCACAGGCAGAGAAACCTCCACTATAATGGCAGAGATGGAGCATGACTAAGCCATTCATGCGGCAATCCTGAGACCGCCTCAAAGAAAAGATTTTATTAAGTATGGCTGCTGTAAAGTGGCCTTCATGGGCATTATGTAATGCATTCATCACACTCACTCTGGGAAGGTAGGTGTTATTTTGCCCTTGTTTTACAGATGGGGAAACATAATTAAAACATGTTTCTCTGAACTGGATGCCAAAGTGCTTAGCCCCCTGCTGTATCAACTGGTTGAAGTCACCTGACTTTGATGTTTACAACCTGGCATCAATCCGTAGTTTCTGTCACTTAGGACTGTTAGCAATGGTTTCATCACACCTGCTTTCATACGGGTCCTAGAAATCCTGAAATTCTAGCGCACTGCTTAATGCACAGTTCTACTTTTTCCTATCTAGATCCAGATTCAAAGCAAGCAGCTCCTACAGCCACCCACAGTGGGGGGCGATTTCGGAGAAGCTGAACACCAAACAACTCTTCCCTTCCATTTTGGGAGCACTTGACTGCCAACAAGAAGCTCTGTTTCCCCTTCTTGGGTTGTAGAAAGATACCCAACTAGATCCACTTACAAATTAGCACAAAGAAGAGAAAACTTTATGACCCAAAGTAAAAGTTCTGATAAATCTCTGAGGAGATTTCTAGGTTCTTGACTTATTCAGAGACTGATTTTTCAGTGTTCTTAGTCAGTGATGTGGTGTACCCTTTATTATACCATTTGAATTTTGAAGACAATTGCCAGCTTGATTTAGTTGTTTAACAGGAAAGGATTTCAAGTGAGTTAAGTTTAGCTATAAAAGCTTTGTATGATTCTGTCATACTAATTGGTGGATTTTTAAAGCGATAACAGAGTAGACCTAGCCATTCATGTATGTCCTCTCCTGTCGTGATCACATTATGCCAGAGCAGAGTTAGCCAACCTAAAACCTTGCTTTTTTTTGCCATTTTAAAAAATATTTGATTTTGGGCTGGAGAGATGGCTAAGCGGTTAAGCGCCTGCCTGTGAAGCCTAAGGACCCCGGTTCGAGGCTCGGTTCCCCAGGTCCCACGTTAGCCAGATGCACAAGGGGGCGCACGTGTCTGGAGTTCGTTTGCAGAGGCTGGATGCCCTGGTGCGCCCATTCTCTCTCTCTCTCCCTCTATCTGTCTTTCTCTCTGTGTCTGTCGCTCTCAAATAAATAAATAAAAATTAAAAAAATATTTGATTTTAATTTATTTATTTGACAGAGAAAGAGGGAGGGGGAGAGAGAGAGAGAGAGATTGGGCACACCAGGGCCTCCAATCACTGCAAACAAACTCCAGACACATGTGCCACCTTGTACCTCTGGCTAATGTGGGTCCTGGGGAATCAAACCTGGGTCTTTTTGCTTTTCAGTTAAATGCCTTAACCACTAAGCCATCCCTACAGCCCAAAGTAGCCATTTTTGAAAATGGCCATGTAATTCCAACTATACAATGTTCTGGAAGAGACAGATGCACGGAGACCATTAAAATGTCAGTGGGGAGAGGGGAAGATGGCAGAAGTCAGAGGACGTGAAGGGTAGTAAACGTGCTTGGGGATACAGTAATGCTGGGTATGAGGCAAACGTTCCCCACATCCTAGGATAAACATCATTGCGTGAACCCTAACGTAAGCTGTGCGCTTTGGGTGATCATAACACGTCAATGTCTGTTGTGTCTCCGTGTCCTCTAGGCTGGGCATGACCATGTCATCATGACACCAAACCTATGAATGCTACCCCATGGAGGAGGCGGGAAACTCACAGCCTTCAGGGGGTGCTCGTAGGCCCCTCCCCTCCCTGAGGTCACTCAGGAGGTGAAGGTTGACTGGAGTTCGGGGCTCTTGGGTAGTGTAGCTGCCTGTAAGTAGCCTAGGGGCCTCTTCGGTGCTATGGTCACACGAGACCCTGTAAGTCACCCCAAAAAACTCGTTAGTTCACTAAAATGGATTTAGATGGAAGCACTTTCTTTTGTCTGTCATTGTCCTTTCTTTTCCCTCCCCCGTTCCTTCTTTCTTTCTTTCATCTTTCTTTCCTTCTTGATAGGTAGTAGAGGATGGGCCTCCTGCCCCCACCTCCTAAGTGCAAGGATTCTAGGCCTGTGCCACCAAGCCCAGCTTGTTGGACCCTTTCTGCCCATGGTGGGTAGCTGCTAAAACCTTTCTTTACTCATGGGCTCATTTTGGGCAATTAACAAGGTAGAAAAGTACAAGTAGGAAAATTCAGGAATGGCATTTGCTTTGCAACTATTTCCTCCAGATTGAAATGTTCCCTCCAGGAGGCCCCTTAAAACTCAGGAAGTGGGATGGAGAGATGGCTAAGTGGTTAAGGTGCTTGCCTGAAAATCCAAAGGACCCAGCTTCAGTTTATCAGTACCTACGTAAAGCCACATGCACAAGGTGGTGCATGTGTCTGAAGTTTGCAGCAGCTGGATGTCTCAGCACGCCCATTCTCTCTATCTGCCTTTCTCTCTCTCTCTCTGATAAATAAATACAAAATAATTTTTTAAAAACTCAGGAAGTAAGCAAAACTTCTCAGGCTTAGGTACTAAACCACTCACAAGTCTCAGGAAGATCCTCAAGCTTAGAAAATTCACAAGACCCCTCCCTAAGGGGAAAGGGGACTCTGCTAAGGATGGGCTACCTACAAGCTATGCAGGTTGCTCCAGGAATGCAGCCTTCATGAGCCATCATCAATAATAAGGACTTTCTTGTGATGTAAGCTGCCATTGAGGTATCCATGCTCCAGAAAGTAACCTGTTATTCAATGTAGTAAACAGTTTCACATTGCTGGGATGAACAACCAAATGAGGCCTGGTTTAGGGGAGAAATAGGTTTATTTTAAGCTTATAGATCCAGGTGGAGTTCCAATGATGGCAGAAGATGCTGGCTCCTATTCGTAAATCCAAGCAGACAGAGAAACCCTCATGAGTCAGCAAACACCAAAAAGCAGCAAGCACCAAACCTGCCAGAGTTCAAAATGTTCTGCACACCTTAAGGCTGGATTCCAGCATCTACCCCCAATGACACCTTTTTCAGCCATGTGGCTGAAGACTCAATTTACAAGCTTTAATAAAACACCTGAGTCTATAGGGATGGGAACATACATTCTACCTACCACATCCATACTCTTAGAAATGACCCCAATATACTCTTTGTTTCACCATGTTGGGCTTTTATGGGATAGTTACTTTGGTCTGTCATCAACACCTTACCAGGTCTGAATAAATATCTGTTCATACCTCCCCAGGAAAACTCAAACAATTTAAGAGAACAAAGATGACATGAGAAAATCACAACTTAAGAAAAAAATGAGAAGAGAGATAATCAAAAAATAATAATGAGATATTTAGATGCATATGTTTTCCAGGAAACAGCTTCTGGGGAACACTTCTCATCATTGATATGACTGTTCTATTCAGTAACATCACTGATGCCTTGATATGTGATGCTTGCAATGTAATGCAATTTGACTGGCTTAATCCATAAGAAATGACACATCAAAAATGGATCTGTCAACTTGAGTAATTGGAAAAGAAGCTGCTCTTGGAAATTTCAATTTTAAATGAATTTTGACAATGTTAATAGGCTTGATTGCCAACTTCAGAAGAAAAATATTCTCTTTCAAAAACTGGTCTTTCCTGTTCTCATAGAAAGCCTGGTGTTCTGCAAATAAAACACTCTGAGTCCCCACTCATGTTCCAGACATACTGACTGCTTTTGTGTTCAGTTTCAGTGACCCTATATGCCTTGGAACATACTCCTCTGTGAAATTCCTTTAATATATGCAAATTTTAATATTCTAAATATTCATGTATCCATTAATTTCTCCCTGCCACTTTTTTGAAGAAGAAAAATTACCACACAAAGGATAAACATTAAACACTTAATGCATAATTTCTTTCTCTTAAGCCTGCTGTGTAACAGCTGTTAAGAGTCACATTCTTTACCCAAAACTTCCCTGTTACTTTTTTCTTTTCCTTTTGCATATGTGTATGTGTGTAAGTAGGTTCATATGTACGTGGGTACACGTGTGTGTGTGTGTGTGTGTGTGTGTGTGTGTGTGTGTGTGTGTGTGTAGGCCCAAAAATTAATATTGAATGCCTTTTTGCAATCATTCTCCACCTTATTTATTTATTTTGCTTTTTCAAGGTAGGGTCTCACTCTAGCTCAGGCTGATCTGGAATTCACTATGTGGTCTCAGGGTGGCCTCAAACTCACGGCGATCCTCCTACCTCTGCCTCCTGAGTGCTGGGATTAAAGGCGTGCACCACCAAGCCCCGCTGCCACCTTATTTTTTAGAGACAAGTTTTTTTTTTTCCAACGAATTCAGAGATCACTTATTTGGTTTCACTAGTTAACCAGCAAGCCCCAGGGGTCTTCCTGTCCTCCTGTTTCTGCCTCCTCAGTGCTGGGACTATAGATGTATGTCATATGTCCAGCTGCTATGTGGTGCTGGGGATCCAAACTCAGGTCCTCTTGCTTGTGTGGCAAGCACTTTACTGACTGAGTTATTTTCCCAGGCTCCTGTCACTTTTTGGTGAAATACAGTGAACTCCGCCTAGGCTGTGTTCTAGCAGCCAAGTCAACATGGGTGTACCAAGGGTCAATGAATGGACATTGTTGAAAACATGCAAGGTAGAAAAAGCTAGAAGAAACAAATTCATAGGAGGAACTTAACTTGAAAAGGATAGATGGAGGACCACATACCATAGTTCTCTCTTATGAAAACCACCTACAAACAAATGAGAACATATCTCTTCCCCTTTCGAACTCAGTCTAGTGCAAGAGCCAAATAAATGGTGCAGGTTAGCCATTCATAGAGCATGGATGGAGATGACCACATAGAACACAGAAATAAAAGGACAATTAGCTCTAGTAGCATTCAGGAAATGCCATTAAAAACAACAAAAATATTTCTTAAGAGATACATTCAAAAACTTGTTCAGCTGGGCATGGTGGCACACACCGTTAATACCAGCATGTGGGAGGCAGAGGTAGGAGGGCCACTGTGACTTTGAGGCCAGCCCAGAACTACAGAGTGAGTTATAGGTCTTCCTGGGCTAGAGTGAGGGCTTACCCGAGAAAACAACAAGAACAACAAATAATAAAGCAAAACAAAACTTGTTTACTGTGGGTATGGTTTTGTGGAATTGAGTTCTTACATAGTATTGGTGAGAATTTAAGTTAGGATATTCAGTATTATTTATTCAAATTTAAATTATATATTTTTCTTTTTCATTTGTTTTTGTGTATCTGGCTTAAGTAGGTCCTGAAGAACTAAACTTGGGTCCTTTGGCTTTGCAGGCAAGTGCCTTAACTACTAAGCTATCTCTCCAGTCTCCCCCAAGTATTTTAAATCTATGCTTTACTCTTAAACACCTATAGCACTTGTGGTAGTTTGAATGTATGGCCCCCATAGACTCAGGTGTTTCCAGCCACCTAGCTGGAGGAGGTGTCACTGGGGGTAGATCCTGGGACCCAGACCAAAGATGTGTTCAGAGGTGACTCTGAATTCTAGCCCAAAGCTGTAAGAAAGCAGTCTGAATTCTGTGGCTGGTGCTTGCTACAGTTCCCTGCTGCTTGCTGCTGGTTTCTGCCTGTTGCCTTTGGTTTTCACTGGCTAGTTGATTGTTTCTCTCAGCTTGAATGTATGGGAGCAGCTCTTCCACCAGTGATGGAATTTCCTCCTGAATCTGTAAGCTCAAAATAAATCCCTTCCTCGACTAAACTGTGCTTGATTTGTATGCTCATCCCAGCAATGTGGAACTGTCTATAACAAATCTTTTAAGTTCAATATGTAGGCATAGCATTCAAATAATGTTGGGTTGAGACTAGTCCTTGATTAAGGGAGCCATTCATAGTTGTCTGAACAAATGATTTCTAAGAATCACTACTGTTTGTCGATAACGTCCTCTCAAAAAGCTCTTGCTTTTATAGCTTTCATTTCACAGTTACCAAATGTGAGCTTCACCTAAGTTCTTTTTGGCTCCTAAAGGTATGTGTACTCAGGCTGGTCAGAATAGCATTATTAACATGAACAGGCTAATGGTCGGGCCATGGGGACTGACCCTCCTCAGCCCCTAATAGAGCCAGCTCCCAGTCCTTCACGAAGGCTGTGAATTGTCTTTGAGCTTCAGATGTGTCTGGAAGCGTTGCATGGTAGGATCTAAACTGCACCCGGGTGGGGTTCAAACCTGCTGTGGGGGCAGGGATCCCACAGTGCATTCAGTAGGTGTCCTATGGTGTCACTGTTCCCGCACATGCCCAGAAAGCCATCCACAGCCAGTGATTTTCCTGAACAAGCCCTGTCTGTTCTACAGCTTCTGAGCCACTGCACCAGGAGACATAATTGATGGCTTTGATTTACCGAAGGAGAATAACCCCAGGCAGTTATCCAGTCCAGGGACAAGCCCTTACAGATGTGAAAACTGTGTCCTCTCAGTAACAGAGAACTGGTATCCATCTTTAAATTGTCATTTGTGCCTTTAAGTGTCCCAGACAAGTAGGGGCTTCCCTTTGGGTAATCCTGTTCTTGATTTATTCCTAGAATAGTCTAGAAACAAACTAGACATCCGTCTCAGCATAATATTGCCACCACACCTACCTATTTTCCGGGACTCCATTATAGCCTGTGATTCCATCCGTGTTCTGTTGTTTCACAAGTGGCATTCTTGTTTTGTATCATCTTCAAGTCATGTTGGGCACATATCTCTAGTCTCCCACCTTGGAGACAATTTGACTCAGAAAGGAAGGAAAGTGTACTGATGCTAACCAGAATGTCTACTTTCTCAGAGTCTTTTCACTAAATCATCATGACAACATCACAAAAGTATGAGACCATGTTTTTTTTTGTTGTTGTTTTTTGTTTTGGAGGGGGCCCAAGGCTTTGTAAGAGATTAAATATATATTTGTGGACATAAGCTAGTTAATTTGTTATGACATACAAAATTTGAAAAATACATACTTTACAAATCCTTTTTTTGATATCTCACCTACCACATTTATCCTCATTGAGTGCATGAATAAAATTTAAAATTATTTAACAGATAACAAGACACGGCAAGAGAGGGAACTCTGTATCCACGGTTCTCAATTTTATGACTAGACTATATACTACTGGGGATATGCACAGCTGGGGATTGGAGAAGTAGGATTGTTGCCATGAAAAAATAAGGCCTGACCAAAGCCACTTGAGGAAGGAAGGGTTTATTGCGGCTCACAGGATCAGGTATAGTCCACTGAGGCCAGGAAGGCACGTCAGCAGGAGTGTGAGGCAGCAGGTCACTCAGGGGACACGAGGAGAGATGAATGATGGTCTCAGTTCATTTTCTCCTTTATCTTCGGTCTGGGACCTCAGCCCATGGGGTGTGCCACTCTGGCCAAGGAATCTTCCTCCTCAGCTCAACCTTTCTGGAAGTACCCTTATGGGCATGTGTATTTCCACGATGATGCTAAATCCAATCAACTTGGCAATAAAGATTAGTCATCACAGTCAAATAACACTCCTGGTAGGAAAGTGGTAACTTCATTGTAGTAACAACTTGCCATACCCAAGGGATATCAACACGTTTGCACAACTTTGTGAGCTAACATGGAAAATCTGGGTTCATAACAGTTATTTTCACTGAATAGAAACAGAATATTGAATTGCTATTCTATTAATTTTATTTCTTCTCTTTCACGTCTTATCACTGAATAGTTTTCTTTATAAAATTTAAAAGATGCCCAGTAATGAGTTCTTTTTGATAATTTATTTACTTTTTTGATAACAGAGTCGAGAAAAGGTGAAGCATCATCAGGAACTCTACATGTGTGTGTTGTGTGTGTGTATGTGTGAAACTAGAAAGGTGATCATGAGGGAAATGGGAGATGGGAAGGAGAGATCTTAATATTGACAGTGAGTGAGTGGGATGGGCTAAGGTGAGTCCTATACACAATTTTTTGAAGTTCCAGACACAGTCTTGTACTGAGGTTATTGTCTTTCTATCTGATAGATTTGGCAGTGACCGGGTAGCAAAACACCATGTCGAAGTTATAATTTGTAATGTCATCAATACCTTCCTGTGACTGGGTAAAACATAAACTCTCTGTTCCCTTTCATCACTCTAATCACGGAAGGAGTGAAGAATGAAATCAGTAATCTTTGAGGTTCTCACATAGTTGTTTTGCCCCAGGAGAAGCATCCATAGAAGTTGGAAAGAATCCACATATGCATTGGCCTTTTCATAGTATTGTTCATTTTTAATTCATGTCTTTTCCCCCATAGTATGCTATGGTACCACATCTACATTTGGTTTTATTTTCTCAAATAGTTTTGGTGTTTAATGTCCTACCCTAGGTGAATGAAGTAACAAATTGACTGATGCTTTCCTGGTGGGCCCATATTCACCTGCGTGTCAACAGTTCTGCACATGGTAAAAGTTTCCTTCCAGCTTCTTCAAGGGGCTTAGTGGAGTTTCAATTTATCCTGGCTCAGTTGCATCTCAGTGTTATTTTCTCAAGGTGGAAGTCAAGGTAAAGAAAGCATGTTTCCCTCTACCAGCATCCTTTAGTGGCCATCAAGGAGACTAAGGTTTTCAACAGTCTTCATTGTACACATGGTAGTTACAAACAACCAGCTGCCCAGTTAACACCCAGAGCCCACAATGCTCAGTTTCACTTTCCTCTTGCTCCTGACTGAATATTTTATTTAATATTCTTTGACAGAGAAAACTCTGTGTCACTGTCAGGGTTTCTTGGCAGACTGATTTGGATTTGAGTTTTGAGATTTATTTAGGTCTAAGAAGGAAGCAAAAAAAAAAAAACAAAAACCTTAATGCAGGAAATTGCAGGGGGACATTATTAATTTATCCAATCTCATGCATTTTAGATTTGGTGCAAACAATTGACTGATGTTAATTAATTTGAAATCATGTGAACCACTATCTTTTGCTGTGCTTTCTAAGTCCTTCAATTAAACAATTAATAATAGTCACTTATAAAGTTTGGTATCATCCACAAACCTTCTTCCTCTACCATTAACAATAGCTAGTGATACCAGATGGAGGAGATTCTTTTCTAAATTTCTTTAGTTTCTAAATATCTCACTTTATTTATAAATAAACCAAATATTTATTTGTTTATTTATTTATTTAGTTAGTTAGCTAGTTACACATATGTCTCTGTGTTTATGGTTGCAACCAGAGTCTCTTGCCTCTTGCTGCAAGTAAACACCGATATTTGCATCACTCTTTGCGTCTAGTTTTCTCTGGGTGTTAGGGAATCAAAGTCAGGTTACAAGACTTGCAAGCAAGCACCTCTGACTGCTGAGCTTCTGAATATTTATTTAAAACTAACGGGCAAAATGGTTATAGCTAATCTCTGGTTAATCAATCTTGGGTAAACTAACTTGACAAGATTTGGAATCAGCATGGAAACAAATCTCTAGTCATATCTGTGAGGGATTTTTCCAGATCAGGTTAGTTGAAGTGGGAAGGGTCACTTTAAGTGTGGGTGGCAGCACCCCATGGCCTGGGTTCATGGATGGTATAAAGGGACGAAAGCTAGCTTTCATCACATTTTAATCCCTCCATGCTGATATGATAATGTGACTCTGGCTTCCACCTCCGATCAGGCTTGCCCTTTGATGATGGACCCTACCCTGTAGAATGATATGCCAAAACAAACCTTTTTCCTTCCATTAGATGTTTCTGTTGTGGAATTTTGTCCCAGTGAAAAGAAAGTTACTGATACAAAAATCTTTGACCATCTTACCAATAACACATAAGGAGCAATCAATAAAGAAAGTGTTTAGCATCACTAGTCTCTAGAGGAATGCCACCTAAACCCATGATGAGGTACTACTTGATAACAATTAGGGTGGCTTGAAAAATGACAATGGAAAGTCTTTGTACGGAAGTGGAGTAACTGGAACTCTGACACATTGCTTTTGGGAAGTTGTTTTTTACTTATTGCATGACTACAGTATCCAGGGTTTTCGCCCCAAGGTATTTACACAAATGAAATTTTTAAAACATACAGTCACATGAACACATAGATAATGTGTAATCCTCCAAATAGGAAGGAACACTAATATCCTTTAATTAGGATACTTTGGTATATTAACACCATGGAATACTACTCAACAGAACAAAAATAAATAAATGAAAATAATTTTTAAAAGCACTATGTTAAACAAAGTAAGCCAGGGCTCAAACGCTACTCACGTTGGCTCTAGAGGCTGGACTTGAAAGGTTGATTGCAAAAGGGCACATGAAGGATATTGGAGAGTGATAGAATCATTCCGTATCTCTGTGGTGCTGTTCTATGGTAGTGACTACACCATGGCATACCAGCTTCAAAATTGGGATACAAAGAGAACAGATTACATGCAAATTATTTCTTAATAATAGAAGATGATAATGTAGAACACCCCATGTGTAAGGGATAGCTAGCATTCAAGAAGTAAAAAGACAAAAGAAGCCATTGCTTGATAGACTCTTGTGTCCTCCTAAGTTCACCTTGAACTGTGTCTACTGTTAGCACTAACATTCATGTCCTTCCCATCTCCTTCCTTGGTCTTCTAAATTCATGTTTCTGACAGTACACTCTCCTTTCCTAAAATTTGTTTTTAGTAATGTTGACAAAGGAATCATTTTATGACACAAAATTGATTTTGTGATACAAATTTGTGTTGTTGGAGGTATGTGTGTATACACACACACACACACACACACACACACACACACACACACACATATATATATATATATATATATATATATATATATATATATTTACTTTTCAGCCTGTTAGATTCTTTAGAATGTCACTTCCATGTTTTAATTTTTTTTTCACATTATGATCATGTTACCAGAAGTTTGGGGTCTCTCAGCCTAGATATAATAAAAGGAAAAGAGCAAAGAGCTCCTACTATGGGAATGTTTGAACACCATTAAGATTGATAAAAACTATAGGGACTTTTAAAGATGGACTGAATGCATTGCATTTTACATCATGCATGCTTATCCGTTTATGGGGGTCAGGGGTGGAGTAAAGTGGTTTGATTCAGGTGTCTCCCCATAAACTTAGATGTTTTGAATGCTAGGTTCCCAGGTGATGGAGATTTGGGAATTAATGCCTCTTGGAGGCAGTGTGTTATTGGGGGCGGGCTTATGGGTGTTATAACCAGTGCCCCCTTGCCATTGTTTCCTACACTCTCCTGTTGTGGTTCATCTGTTACTGGCCAGAGGTTGATGTCCACCCTTTGCCCATGCCATTGTTTTCCCCTGCCATCATGGAGTTTCCCCTTGAATCTGTAAGCCAAAATAAACTATTTTTCCCCACAAAAAGATACCCATTTAAGAGCATTGGGAGCACCATTATGGCTTTAATGGAACCCTGATTTGTAAGCAGAAAAGAGCCAGGGCTGACAGACGGGGCTGCTCTCTGAGTAGGGAAAGACAGATTTGCTGGGGTGGGCTGACAGGTAATCATCATCTTGCCAGAAGGACCTCAGATACTTTGTAGCAGGAAGCCAGTGAAGAGGCTGAGGGATCTAGGTGCTTTAGCTCCTGAGGGTAGAAGACAAGCTATAACAGGCAATTCTTTTTTTTTTTTTTTTTTTTTTAATTTAATTTATTAGTTTTCTTTTCAGTAAATACAGGCAGTTTGGTACCATTATTTAGGCTCATCTGTGATCTACCCCCTCCCATTAGACCCTCCTTATTATTGAAAATGGGTCGTGCATTGTGGAGTTAGCCCCCAGTTATTAGTATGATAAATGTCTCTGAAAATCATGACCCAACATGTAACTCTGACATTCTTTCCGCCCCCTCTTCCGCAAGATTTCCCTGAGCCATGTTGGGTTCATTTTTGGTCTGCTTCAGTGCTGAGGTGTTGGGGGCCTCTGAGGCTCTGGCTCTCTGATTTGGTAGGAGTTGATTTTTCTCTGCATTGATCTCCTTCCCCTTTGTGCTGGTATCCAGTTCACAGGAAAACATCACCCTTGCTTATTTCGCCAGTTGTCCTTAGTTTCAGTTGGGCCCCTTCTGAGGTATGTTGGGGCATATAACAGGCAATTCTTGTGTCTGCATGTGGGGCTGAAAAGAACTTGACCCAAAGGTGAAGGCAGAAAATGTGAAGAAAAACGCTGTTGCAGTTAGCTTCGTGTTGCTGGCAGAAAACACCTGACCAAGAGCAGCTTGTGGAAGGAAATGGTTTATTTTGGCTTATAGACTTGAGGGGAATCTCCACGATGGCAGAGGAAAATGATGGCATGAGCAGAGGTTGGACATCACCCCCTGGCCAACACAAGGTGGATAATGGCAACAGGAGAGTTTGCCAAACACTGGCAAGGGGAAACTGGCTATAATACCCATAAGCCCGCCCGCAACAATACACTGCCTCCAGAAGACTCCAGTTTCCAAATTGCCACCAGCTGGGGACCTAGCGTTCAGAACATATAAGTTTATGGGGGACACGTGAATCAAACCACCACAAATGCCAAGCCTTTTAAATCTCATTCCAGTGACCATTCAGGCATCTTCCAGCCCCAAATGAAACTAGAGGGTATGGGTTTTCCTTGGGAACACAGGTAGACATTGGAAATTCTCTTTTCTGCCTCCCTTGCAGCTATGGCGCTACCTGGGCTAGATACCTGGGCTCTGCAATCAGAAGAAAGTATGAAACACTTAGATTTGAATGAGCAATGTGAGGGGGAAAGGCTGTGCAGAATTCATGTCCATTGAAGAAGATAGCAATAGCTTTCTGGAAGAACTGCAGCGGTTTGTCCACCTTGCACACAGGGTCATGGATCCAACTGCTGGCGTGTGTGCTCAGTGGAGTTGATTGCCTTTGCTTACAGCATCTGAGTCTAGACTCACTTCCCTTCCCAGGGTGTCTCTTAACTATGTGATGACCCTGAATAAATTATGTTTTTTTCTTTCTTTCTTTAACCTAGAGGAATTTACTCTTTGCCAGTTTCCTCGTTTCCTTCTGAGTTTCAAATGCTATATCTCAGCTATAAACTTCCAGTGAGTTCTCATCACCTTAGGCAGACATCAATACATTTAGCACTGGTAGCTGAGACTGAATATACAGTTCAGACGTACCCCTAGGCTACATGGTTCTCAATGTGCTCCATGCTTTTCCCACTATGCAACTGATATTTGTTGACCATTTTATACCTTCATGCCTTTGTGGAGGATCTGTGTGTCTGGCATGAGCTGTCCTAATGCCTCCTCGGCTCTTTAGACCTGCCTCTCAGGTTGCTTCTACTCATCATTCAACAGCACTTATCCATCCAAACACATCTCAATGGTTTCAGGTGTTACACAGTTGTAGAGCACTTGCTTAGTATGTGCAAAGCCCTGGGCTCTAGTTCACTCCAAGAAAAATGACCTCAAATATCACCATGTTAGTATGCATTGTGAGGTTTGTCTTAATGGTCTCATGATGGTCCTGATCCTCCTGAGATGTTTACTCCTCACCTTACAACTCTTCTATTGTATCATGTAATAATTCATGAATGAATTCAACATTTCTTATAAGCAAGTGCCATGTGTCAAGGCACAGAGCTGGAATCTGATTGATGAGTAGGATTCACCCAGGAAATGAAGGATGGGCTCATAGAGAATGCAAACCTCAGCATGGGGGGCAGTGCCGTGGTGAGGGCTGGACCGCAGGCCTCCCCATCCCTCTCCTGTGAGTTCTCTGTGCCTCTAGGACTGTGGAACGAGGTATAGAGTGTGTGCTCCATGAAGGCTTGTGTGAGTGCATATGCACATGCTGAAACCTGCATGTGAAGGTCAGAGGACAAAGTTGGGGGGTTGCTCCTCAACTTCCATCTTGTTTGAGGCAGGGTCTTGCATTGTTTAGTATTTACTGCTGCATTTGCCAGGCTAGGCTGCCCCTGCTTCCCATACCATCATAGGCACACTGGGATTACTGATGTCTGCTGCAATGTCTGGCTTTTTATGAAGGTTCTGAGCATCCCGTGCTTACATGGCAAGCAGTGTATCCACTGAGACATCTCCTCAATCCCTCAAAGAAGGTTTTTAAACTAAATGAATATCCAGACCTTCTGTTTCCCCAAGACTTGTGTTTGATGCTTGATTTGGAAGAGACAATTTAGTCTTCATTTTTTATGTATCTGATCATGGCCAGCATATAGAAAATGCCTTTATTTATCAATAAAGATTTTCATGTCCTTGCTAATCATCCAGTGTAAGTTCAACTTCAAAAGTAGATAAATATAGGCTGGAAAAATGGCTTAGGGGTTAAGGCACTTGCCTGTGAAGCTTAAGGACCCATGTTCTACTCTCTAGGTCCCATATAAGCCAAGTGCACAAGGAGACACAAGTATGCAAGGTCACACATGTGCACAAGGTCGCGCATACAGCTGAAGTTCGGTAGCAGTGGCTGGAGGCCCTGGTATGCCAATTCTCTCCCTAGCTCTCAATCTGTCTCATAATTTTTTAAAAAAGCAGATAATTATTCAGGAGTCATCAATTTGCTCATCTTGAAAAAGCTTATTAACACAGCAAATATCTCAGCCCTCCCTTTTTCATCTGATCCTGTCACCACACCTTAGAAAATCAGCTCTCTGCCATGTTCTACTATTATATTCCAGGCAAAAAGAAGCAAGAGAATCATCTGATCTTGACACAGGAAATCCACAGTGCAGTTAGCATTTGTTCCCTCCCAGACCCCTCATTAACAGACCAGGGCCAGGGCTTAGTAAAAGAAACATGACACAAAGTAAGGGCTGTGTGATTAATGTGGGGGGTAATATGGGCACTGCCAGGAGCGCCCACACCCACAGGGTATAGAGGAGAGATTCCTGGTGAGAGTCAAGTGCAGACCCTGAGTTTCAGTGTTAAGCACATGGCTTGGAATTTAAATGCAGGCTATTGCTGCTTTGTGTGGTTCTGAAAAATCCTCTCTGACCATCAGATAGCAATGCCTTTCCTTCACTTTGGTACCAAAGTTAGGCTGAATTTTAATCACCTCCTTAATTTCCAACTTCACATAGAAACAGACTGAGTATTAGGGATATCTTTCTGATGTTTTCAGCGAACCAGAGGCATAGACCTTGCTGTCATCTTCAGCCAAGAACAAGCTGTAATTGGCTAGACGAGCAAATTGCTTTTTCTTATTGGAAACTGCCATTGGCACATTAGACTGAAAATAAAATCCTTACTGTGTGGATGGGATGCGTTCCTTCTCCATGCAGCTGTGAGCGAGAAGTTGTTTTTCTAAACTAATTTTTATAGAGATAATTCAGTTTGTGATACTGAGGGATATAAATTTGGGAGATTACTGGGGATGATTCAGCTTTCATTTCTGTTGCCTGAACTTCTGCAATTGCCTTTTTTTCCCCCCTCCTTCCTTCAATGTGTGATGTTACATCCGTCTTGCTAGGAGCAACCTCAGTGGATATAAATGAGCAGTCTTCAGTAGAAAGTGAGAATTGAAAGGAGGAATATACCATTATCACAAACATTATCCTCTGGTGACAGACGTAGCACTTTGTATCGGCACACTGTTAATCATGGTGGGGCCTGAGGCTGTCTGCTACCCAGATCTCAACTAGACACTCGTCTATGTGTCTACAAGGCTCATTTATGGATGTTAAACACAGCTGGCTTCAGGCCATGGGAGTGTCTTTACTACCCTGAAGACAAGACACTCTGAATTATTTTCTTCTCTTTGTGTATGTGTGTGGTGTGTATGCATAAATGCACATCATATGTAGGTGTGTGTGTGTGTGTGTGTGTGTGTGTGTGCGTGTGTGTGCATGGTGTGCCCACAGGTATGAGTGTGGAGGTCAGAGGACAAACTTGGGCATTATCTTCAAGAACTCCACTCAATTTTTTTGACACAGGATCATTGGACTGGATACAACCCATTACATTAGACTGTCTGTCTAGCCTATGAGCCTCAGGGATCCTGTTGTCTCCACCCGCCCTAGGATTTCAGGTGTGCACTGCCACACCCAGAGTTTTAGGTGTGTTCTGGGGACTACGCTCCAGTCCTCACACTTTATACATCACAACCATTGATTAAAGAATACAATAGAAATAAAATTGGGTGAATAATGGACATTGGTATTCACCAACCTCTAAAGACGACCCTATCTCACGAGAAATATGAAGAGTGCAGTTCAGTAGTGCTGGTTCGAGTCTCTGTGTTTTCCTCAACCAGTGGACTTGGAGGTTGCAAATGCTGGGGTTTTAGCCTGGGACTCACCACTTAGGTATGATCTTTGGCCTCAGTTGCTTTAGCCCTAAAATGGAGTCATAGCAGTTTCTAATCCATTTTTTGAGGATTTAATAATAGACCTTCTAAATGTTTAACTCACATGCCTGGCTATGATAAATGACAATCACTTAAAAAATTACTGACAGCCTCCATGCATGTAGACAAAGTACTATAATATTAATCCCCTCATACCAGCTTGCTCTCCCCTCCACTGAATTCCTTCTCTTTTGAACTAGTCCCTCTTTTATTGTGATGTCATCATTTTCCCTCCTATTACATAGGCCTTTTGTAGGTAGCATTGGCCGCTACAAGGTCACAAATGCTGTGGTCACTTTGTGTCTGGAAGATGCTCTTGCAAACACTCCATCCCCTTCCTTTGGCTCTTACATTCTTTCTAGGACATCTTCCACGCTTGTCCCTGAGCTTTTAAAGGCATGATAGAGATGTTTCCCTTAGTGATGAACACACTCCGTTATCTCTTCTTCTCAGCACTTTGATAAAGTTTTGAGTCTCCCCATTGGTTACCACCATCTGAGAAGAGAAATTTCTCTAAACAAAAGTGAGAGCAGCATTAATATATGAGCAGAAACAAGCATTTAGAAGGCAGTTTGGTGGGCACGGCATATTCATTTAGGCAAACAATAATAGTGGCTTTCCTCTTAGGATTATGATCTACTCAGACACAGACTTTACATTCGGTTTTTAGTATTAGGCGTGAATTCCCTCCCATGGAACTGGCCTCAAATCCAATTAGAGAGCAGTTGTTTTCCTCCATAACAGACATCCCACCATTGCCCCTGCTGTCACATTTGGCCTGCCTGGCCCGCCAAAAAAGCTAGCAGCATCCACTGCTAGCTAAGATCACTGATGACTTTTCCCTCCCAACAGGCTTCATAGCTCTTTCCAGAATCCTGACAGCTGGCCAACAGGGAGGAGGCTTCCATCTCAGCTCCGACATGATTTCTCAGTGCCCTGCATTGCAACCATGAGCTGTCTGTCTTGAGCAGTAGGATCTTGTTATCTAGCTCTGGTGGGCAACAAAGAGCACTTTTAGTTTTGATCTTGTGACATCTTTACAAGGAGAAGATTCATACCACTAAGCCCCAGGCCTATAGCCAGGGTTAACACTGTCAGTGCTGTTTGTGGCAATAGTGACTACAGGCTGTAACAGGATGACAAAGGTCTCTCAGAAGACATGCTGACAACAATATTTATGTGTGGGGCGGGGGAATAAATTTCTATATGATGTGAAATGGAATGTCAGTGCCACTTTTGTGGTAACAGATAATTCTAGTCAAAGGCTAGGGGTAATTGAAAGAATCACAGAGAGTGAAACTGTCTGTCTTTGAGGGGTTGAGTAGCAATTTTAATATCAGTTCTCTAAGTGCAGGTGGAGTAAAAGTGCTGAGGAGGAAACTCAACTGGTTGAGTGCTTTCTCTAGCATGCACAACCTCTGGGCTTAATCCCCAGGAGCACCCAAGTCTGGCATAATGGTGCATGCCTTCATTTACTAGAATGTGGGAGGTAGAAGCAGGAGGATTTGGACCTCAAGGTCATCCTTGGCTATATACCAGCCTGGGCTACATCAGACCCTGTCACAAAGAAAAGAAGAATAAAGAGGAGCATAAAGAGATGTAGGAAGAGGCAAAGGAAGGAGGAGAAGGAAAGGAAAGAAGGGAAAGGTGTGATGTGATCTGGTCCTGGGTTTCCTGGACTTTTCCTGTAGGACAGATGTTGGTGGAACAGCCTCACTATTTTCTCAGATGACTGGTTGACAGTATCAGCTTTTGGAGAAGGAATGTGCCTGTTTATGAATCCCCAGTGTTGATCTAGAGCCTGGCATATAGAAAATGCTTGGTCAGTGTCAGTAAATGCATGCAAGAATGAATGAGTGGGCACTGAGAGGAAGGGCTTACAGTATGGCAGATGGAGGTGCATGGGATCAAGCTACGTCCTACCGATACAGAGTAGGAGGAAGGAGCTGGTTAGGTACTGAAGGAAGGGACCTTGAGAATTTAGTTTTGTCTTTTGTCCTTGCCTCAGGAATGTGAAAGTTAGGGTTAAAATAGTGAAAATACTGAGGAAGAACAGGAGAGTTTGCCTAGCTGATCAGATAAGAGGAAGGACAGGATTCTGGAAAAAAAAAAAAAAAAAAAAACAACCAAAAAACAAAAACAACCAAGCTAGTCTCTCCAGGCCCTGGCTGATCCCCACGAAGCCCCTCTTACTTGTGCTTGGCTGATTTGCTTCAAAGCTTGTAGGTGGGCGGTGAACCCCTCTCCTGAGCAGTAATTGTGATGAAGAGGAACAGGAGCGGTTCCCTGATTGGAAAGGAGACAAGTCTGCACCTTGTGTGGACGGGTGCTGGGCCAGAACTTCACTTACCCCTCTCTAAGTCCAGTCATTTTAATGACCGATTTATTTCTCTAGCCAGAAAAAGAACCTTAGAAACCCCAAGACAAAGAAACTCACTGGCAGCCTGCTCTCTGGGACCTGCCTCTGTTGCGGAGAGCTTTTTATTTTCGCTTCTTTTACTTTCAGTGGCAACCTGTCTTTGGGTGCCCTCTTGCATGGAATCTCCCCAAGGTAGACTTATCTCCGCTTTTTCTTTTTTTTGTTGTTGTTTCAAAAATATTATTTATTTATTTATTTTCAAGAAGACAAAGAGGAGAGAGAAAGAGAGAGAGAGAGAATGGGCACATCAGGTCCTCTGGATGTTGCAAATGAAGTCCAGATGCGTGTGTGCCACTGTGTGCTGCTGGCTTTATGTGGGCACTAGGGAATTGAATCCATGTTGTCAGGCATTGCATCAGCTCTGCTTTCACTATGCAACCAAGTATGCTTTCTCCTCATCTATAAACTTTTGCTCTAAACTGGCTTTTTCTCTGTAATAAATTTTTTCCTTTTAAACACATCTATCTTGTCCCTGAGCTTCATTTCTGAATTCCTCCAGACAAAAAGACCCTGAGCCACTGACTCAGTGGGGCTTTGGTGACCATCAAAAGTCTGGTACCCTAGCTCCTGAGTTAAGCCCACCTAAGAGCTGAGATAAGGCCGGTTTCTCTCGAAGAGATCAGCTTCACCATTGATGGATGAGAGCTCACCACTGCCATGCTTGAGGCATCCAGACGGAGAGAAGGCTTTCTGTTTCAGATGTTTATACCTTATTAGAAAATGATCAACATCAACTCTGGGTTTTATATGGAGAAATAACCTTCTGATTTAGAAGTAGTTCACATGCCATATGTATCTAAGGTTTTCTAAAAGCTTAGGACATCATTGTGTCATTGTTAGTTGTAATTTATCTGATAAGGCATTGTTTCATTGTGGTGGTGACTAATAGAGTTAATGCTGTTTCTAGATCTCTCAGTAATTTTTTTAGAATTCCTAATTTATTTTTCTAATAAATATGTATTCTTGAGATAGATAGGGTCAGACTAAATGAAGAGAAGGAAGTGTCTAAATTTCTGACTTAATGGAATGGAATTATATTAGGTAGGGGAGAAATTACAGGCAGGTGCCAACCCATATGAGGAATGGTTTAAGGGTGTCAGAGCTCCTTTTGATATTGCTAAGGTAATTCTGAGCAGCGAATCAGTAATTCTCATGAAGTTCATTGTCAAGGGGACACTTAAGCAAGTATTTTTATACATAAACATTTTAATTACCCAAATTTGTCTCTTTAATGATGAAACAATGGTATTAATGAACCAATCTGAGATTACATAGAACTTTCTAACTCTCAGAAAGCCTTTGTGTCCTTCTAGAAATGGATGTGTGTATGTTAGGAACTCTGCAAGGTCTTTGTAAAAAATATTTTATTTATTTATAAGGAGAGAGAGAGAGACAATGGACATACCAGGGCCTCTTGCCACTGAACACAAACTCGATACATGTGCTACTTTGTATATCTGGCTTTACATGGGTGCTGGGGAACTGAGCCAGGTCTGTCAGGATTTTCAAGGGGATGCCTTTAGGCACAGAACCATCTCTCCAGCCTGGAACTCTGTAGGGTTTAAGATGATAGTGAAAACCACTTCAAGCATGGTGTTCTGATTCAGGTCATAGCAGTAACGTGAAGAGCAGCATGCACAGTGTATAGTGGTTTAAAATGTCATGGGTGATGAGGTGCAGCGTTCTCCATGTATGCCTCCTTGCAAGATCTTGAAATGCTCTTTGCCTTTTGTGTGTTAAGTTGAAACTTGATCACATTAGCTCACTGGAACTAGTTCAGTAACTCAGAGATTTAAAAAAAAAAAAAAGCACCAATGGATGCTTTTTAATAAGGATGATCACACTCGAAAGCTATAATTTTCTACCCTTCTATGTTATGAGAATGAATGTTCATATTTACCAAACTCAGCTGCAGAGGTTAAGTGTGACTGGATAAATCTCTGCTTCTCAATGTTCTCTGTACCCTTATCTGAAATGAGAGAGATGGGTGAACTGGTTTCCTGTGTCTTCATCCCTGACATCCTGAAGTCTAAGAATTCACATACCATGAATAGTCAAAGGGTATTTTAAGTACAGATAGTCACAGTAGAGAAAACATGCATAGGCATAATGGCTGCATTGGTTTCTTTTCTTTTCCCTATGATAAAATACCTGAACAAAAAATCAGCAACAAAATAACCTGACAGGAAAAAATTAAGGAAGGAAAGGTTTATTTTGGCGTGCCATTTCAAAGGGCTTTCCATCTATCACAGTGGGGAAAGCATGCCGGAGTTCTTGGCGGCAGAAATATTAGTTGACAGCTTGTTCACATGGTGGCAGACAAAGCAGAGGACCAGTGTGCAATGTGGGTTTAACCTTCAAAGGTCTCCCCCTAGTGGCTTCTGCCAGCCAGGAATTTCTGAAGACTCCACAGCCTTCACAGTAGGACCACAAGCTGAGGACAGTGTTCAAAACATGAAGCCCTCAAGGAGATTCCAGATTCAGGCATCATGGTGGTTATATATTCACCTTCATAGAGCCAAGGAGTCTTTAATTGGTTCATTGTTTTAGAATATTCTCTCGGGTGGGTACTTTCTGTTGCTACAGAGATTGGTGATGACTCAGAAATGCTGGGACAGTCATGTTGGATGATGTCAAAGGAAAATACCTTGAAGATGGCTCTCTTCAAGCCTGCCCTCTCCCTGTCCCCACCACGAAGTGTCCTGACAAGAGTCTTTCAGAAGTCAGAAGCTTGCGTTTCTGCACTGCAGACTTATTCTTCACTACACAATTTAAATGGTTGAGGTCCATTCAATTTAAATCACTAAGTCATGAAATCTAAAGGCTGTAAGGAAATATTGAGATCATCTGTTGGGATATTTTGATTCTCTGAAACCTCCTGTTAAACCCTAGCATGTGGGTCAGGAATGTAGGCTCAGAGGCAGCCGAACTAACAAACATTCCTCAGGACTGGGTCTGTGTGGTCAGCCAGTAATTCCATAGCTGGGAAGGAGCAGTTAGTACAGTTCTTGGGGAGAGCCACCTTATGCCCCACTATATGGGAGGGCTTGGAGATTAGACAGGAGTTGGGAAAATGAAGTTTACTTCCTGGTCATGTGACACTTAAGTCTTGTGAAGAAGGTGGACTTGAGCATCACAGAAATAAACATGAAGAAATATACAGTCTGGCTCTCCCCTAGAAATCTGTCATTTTTTAAAATCCGCTAAGAATGAGATTTTAAGACTGGGGAAATGGCTTAACAGTTAAAGGCACTTGCTTGCAAGCCTGCTGATCTGTCTTTAATCTTCCTCAGTGCCCACATAAAGCTGCACATAACGTGGTGCGTGCATCTGTAATCCCAATGTGCCTACATTCAACAATCGGAGGTGGAACCAGGAAAATCCAGAAGCTCAAAAGTAGGAGAGAGAGAGAGAGAGAGAGAGAGAGAGAGAGAGAGGGAGAGAGAGAGACTGTTTCAAAGTGATGGAAGAAAAGAGACACCTTGGGTTGTCTTCTGATCTTCACAAGCACTGTGGCAAGTCCATACCCATCCATACACATCATACACACCTGTACACACAGATTATAAAAATAGAAAAAAATAAAATCAATGATATTTTATTTTTTTATTAGTTTTGTACTCAGTGAATACAGTCAAGTTGGTACCTCCCTGTCCTCCCCTCTCCTTAAGGGGTCCCTCCTTATTGGGAAAGTGGGTCACGCTTTGTGGTATTAGCCATCACTTATGGGTAGGAGGAAATGTCTCTGTGTATCATGACCCAATGTGTGGCTCTGACATTGTTTCCACCACCTCTTCTGCAAATTTCCCTGAGCCATCTTGGGTTCATTTTAGGTCTGGTTCAGTGATGAGGTCTTGGGAGCCTCTGTGTCTCTGGATATCTGGTTTGGTGGGAGTTGATTGTTCTCTGTGTTGATCTACTTCACCCTTGTGCTGGTACCAGGTTCACTGAGAAAACAGCACTCTTGCTTGTTTCCTCAATTATTTTTAGTTTCAAGTGGGGCCCTTTTGAGGTATGATGAGGTAGTTATCTCCTTAGGAACTGCATCTATCTGAAAAAGAGAAGCAGATTCTCCAACAGAGAGTAAAGTTAGCACAAGATAAATGGGATAACCATTATTTTTTAGAGGGAATTTAATAGGCTTAGGCCCTCTTCTAGCCCACGATTGGTGGAAGCTTGACAATGGCGAGCAGGCTCATTTTTGAATATGGCTCTGACTTGTTTCCCAGCTCCAGCTATGGGTTCCATTCCACTTAGCAGGTCAGTTAGTTGAATCAAAAGTAGTTGGTTTCCTACCATGGCTGTGTGCCACTATTGCATTTGTGGGAGCATCACGTCAGGTTGGTTGCTGCTAAGTAGGTTAGACCATGAGTTTCTTGGACAGATATTAGTAATTTGCCTACAGCCACTCATGTAGCACCTTCTGGCACTAGACATGCTGACTGTCTGGGAACTGACTCTCTTCTAGCTCTTCCAGCCATGTCACTCCATGTTATGTGCCAAGAGCATATGGTGTCTTCAGCATTAAGGTCTTACCACTAACCTTTGGTTGGTCATCAAGTACTCTGACAGAAATCTGTCTTTCTTTTAGGAAACCTTGTAGGTCTCTCTGATCAACAGCTCATTGTGGATATTAGCCACCTGCTGGTACAGGGAGTTACAGGTCAGTACCAAAGAAGAGAGGGAAGAAAAAGATAAGTATTATAAAAGAGATAGAGAGATAAGAGATAAGAAGGAGTGAGAGAGAGGAAGAGAGAGAGAGAGAGAGAAACAGAAACAGGAGAAGATTAAGGTCAGTCTTCATTGTACCCTCTCCAGGGCCTTGTGATTCATTTTAGATTAAAAGTCACAGGACAAAAATATTACTGTATAGGTGTTTGTTTCACTTAAATATGAAAGTCTAAACATCAAGAGGTGATATCCTATGAGAAAGAAGTGTAAAGCCCAAGTACATCTTTAGAAGATAGGAAGAATACTTATAATTTCTGATACACTCAGAAACTTTGTTATATTTTTTCAAGTAGCGGATAACATATAGCCAGATAGTCTTGGCAAGCTTTCCTAAGTGAGGCAAGATTACATATATCTTTAATGTATTTGAGCATAACACAAGTGCACACAAGCTGGAAAAAGAAAATAGAGCAGACATCACTCCTAACCATGTTTCCCTTTGCTTATTGCAAAGAAAAGTAATTATATAAGATGAAACAATCTAATTATGTGGAGTGTTTTCATAAAGTAGCAGAATGCAATACTCACAAAGACGATGAAGATATACATGCCAAAGTGTAGTCAAACATGACAGCCATTAAATGCTTGGTTGGAAAATGATAGTTAATTACACAGGATATTAGATGCAGTTGGATTGAGAAGGATTATTGGCCAAATCAACAAAATCGTTCTCAAGGCTAAATTCATGATCTTCCACTGAACACAATCCCAGAGTACGTTTCCAGCCACACTCAGAACTGAGGTACCATCAATAGCAGACAATCTGTATTGTCTCCTGGGATCACTGTCTATGCTTCTTTGAGAAAGGACCATTCTCATGCTCATGGAGGCTTTGTGGAGTGTGATCTGTCAGAATGGTTACCAATGCCTCAAAACAAGGAGCCCCCAGCAGCCCCTCAAGCAGGAGGGCTGTTGGTATAGGGAAGAGCAGTATGGGAACAGCAAAGGAAGACAGGGCTTGGGAAAGGCTAGCTTTGAGTGTTAGGCTCTGGGCAGGGCTTTGATTTCTTGGAAAGGTTTGGCAAGAAAGAAGCAGTCCTCCAGTTCCTGACATGGTATGAACTGATGAATACTTAGAGGTCAAAGTACTGTTACTGAGTGGAATGCATCATCCCATGCCAAGCAATGCACACACACCTCATTTAGCTGTCATTTTTCTTATATTCCCTTCAGGCATTGAAAGTGCAGGTGTCTTGCTCAAGGTTGTATGGTTAGGATGTGAACTTCCTTCAAGAGGTTCACTACACTGTTACTTTTCTTGAAGCTGTGATAATATTTGGGCCAAAGCAACCTAAGGAAGGAAGGAAGGGTTGATTTGACTCATTGTTTGAGCGGACAGTTCATCACGCAGGGAAGGCATGGTAGCTGAAGCATGAGGTAGCTGGTCACATTGCATCTGCAGTCAGGAACCAGAGAGAGATGTGTGCTGATGCTCCTCTAGCGTTCTCTTTTTCATTCAGCCTTTAGGACGGGTCTTCCCCTTTCTGCTAAGCCAGTCTAGAACTCACTGTGTGACAGCCCTAGGATTTCTTTCCTAGGTGATTCTAGATTCTGTCTAGTTGACAATATTAACCATCACACTTAACCTCAGGTTGAGGGATGTCTTGTGTAGCTCTTGACTTTTAATGGGTAAATAGCCCTAGGTGAGCAAGGATGGGGTTGATAACTCTCGAGGTGACAGTACTGAGACTCTGCTTCAGAGGCTGAGATTGCCATCCTCATGCTGTGTATTCTCCTCCTAAGTCGGGGCCTCAAGTTCAGCCCAACAAGGCAACAGGTGCAAATGAAGAAAGAGGATCATTGTCTAAGACTCAGTTACAATGCTGACCAGAAAAACCAACAAGGTGAACTAACTCTTGAATCATCCAAATAAAGGAAGGATATAGCCAGCAAACTGTAGAAGGGTAGATGGCTGAATGGGTGGTTTGCTTAAGAAACTTTAGATAGAGAACTTAGGGTATAGCTCAGTGATATGCTTCTGCATCATGCTCATGGTCCTGGGTTCAATCCCCTGCAAAGAAAGAAACCAACTCTATCAATGCCCATGATTTACACCAAATGAGACTTCTGAAACTAACAAATATTAGATAATAATACATGTTGACCAATTCCAAGGGCCATGTCTTTTTTTTTTCCAGTCTTTGGATATCCCTGGGAAGTGTCCCTGTTGTACTCATAAAGCAGAAAAATAGTCCATACTAACCACAGCCCCAAGATGTGTGTCCACTCGCAAAGCCTTGACCTCTTCTGTTTTCTTGTTGCCTTGGCAAGGTATGGCATATCATAAACTGCTCGGAATTGGCGTTCAAGCAGTGCTGTCTTTGAATATTGACTGTGGCACTGACTGTTATTGTATGCTTTGGGAAACTGACAATTTTGTAAACCTACCTTAGGGTGTATAAAAAGTTAAAATGGAAAATCATATCAGTACAGAGTGCTGTTGTCTACTGAGATATCTGTAAGAGAACACCATAGACTGGAGCATATTGACTATCAGAAATTTGTTTCTCTTCCATTTGGAGGTTGGTAAGTTCAAGGTCAAGGTAGACTCAGTGTGTAGGCATTTACTTCTTTGTAGATGAATGTCCATGCTCTTGTCATAGCCTCCCATGGTGTAAGGGGTCACTGGTTTCTCTTGGGTCTCTTTAGGAGGACTTCAATGATATTGATAAGGGGTTTGCCTGGATTAACTAGTTGTTTTCCTAATGTCATCCCGCTAGGGTAAAGATTTCAACCTATGATTTTGGGGAGGCATGAACAACATTTTAATAATCCTTATCTCAGGACTACTTTGAAGATTAAAAACAATGTACGTTAAGTACATACCCATGGTAGAAACTAAGCACATAGAGTCCTACATTCCCATAGATTTAGAAACTCAGAAACCCAAGATGGAAGCTTGGAATCTTCATATTGAAACATTAAAATGCCTTTCCAGTATTCAAATTCTCATTTTAGCCCTAGGCTGACACCTTGTGGAATTCTCTGATAACTGTGAGTATAGTTCAGCTCTCCATGCAGTTCTCAATTCTCTCTGGTGGGGGAACTATAAGGCAGATTAAGGGAAATGTACTAGCAATTTAAATCAAATAAAAAAGAAGCACAGCAAAAGTAAATTAACTTGGGCTGGAGAGATGGCTTAGCGGTTAAGCGCTTGCCTATGAAGCCTAAGGACCCCGGTTCGAGGCTCGGTTCCCCAGGTCCCACGTTAGCCAGATGCACAAGGGGGCGCACGCATCTGGAGTTCGTTTGCAGAGGCTGGAAGCCCTGGCGCGCCCATTCTCTCTCTCTCCCTCTATCTGTCTTTCTCTCTGTGTCTGTCGCTCTCAAATAAATAAATAAATAAATAATTTTTAAAAAAAAGTAAATTAACTTTTGTAAGAGCTTTTGAGGAAATATTTTCCATATTTAAAATTTGACTTATTATCTGTTTGCTTTTAATGCTTTTCCAGCAAAAATATTAATTCAGAATTTATTATTATTATTATTATTATTAGTTTTTTTGAGGTAGGGTCTCACTGTAGCCCAGGCTGACCTGAAATTCACTATGTAGTCTTAGGATGGCCTCAAACTTACAGTGATCCTCCTACCTCTGCCTCCCAAGTGCTGGGATTAAAGGTGTGTGCCACCACGCCCAGCAGAATTTTTTAAAATAATAAATACTTTATATTTTATTTATTTTATTTGCAAGGGGAAAGAGAGAGAGAGAGAGAGAGAACAGGTACACCAGGGCCTCTAGTCTCTGTAACTAAACTCCAGATTCATGTACCACTTTGTGCATGTGGCTTTATGTGGGTGCTGTGGAATCAAACCCAGGTTGTCAGGCATTGCAAGCAAACACTTAACCATTGAGCAATCTCTCCAGCCCCTTAGCTCATAATTTTTAGGCTCCCTTTCACTTTGCATAAATTGTCTAACTTCCAAATGTGTAAAGCCTGTCATAAATATTTCTATTCTGCTTCTACCCTCTGACCAGTTGTATACTTAGTAACCAACCATGTGAGCACTCTCTAACCCCTCATAAGCAACCGGGGTCACACGATATGCAGGTCTAGTGCAAACTTAGAAGGGTGACCACAGTCCGGCAGTAATGAAACACAGGCACTTTCTAGGAACAGAGCCCTCCCTGTGTAATGATGGTTTACTTTTATAGACATTTCATCTGTCTACACAAAATTACTTTTGCTGTGATTTCTGAGACCATTTTCTCTCTCTCTCTCTTTTTTTTTATGGTGGATAGTTCTGCTTTTCTTTTCTTTTTGGTTTACTGAGGTAATTTATTTATTTTTTTTTTTAAGACTAGTGACAGACTTCTTTTTGAGTGTTAGGAGAGGTCGTCCTAAGACTCTTCTTTCTTGGCCTCACCCTCTTTTCAGGAGGGGCATCAGTAGAGAGGGGGCTTCAGCATGCGCAGCACCAGCGGCTGGAGCAGACACACCCGCCCCTGCTGATGAGGCTGCCAGGGTTGACATTGGCAGGGCCTTTGCAAACAAACCAGGCCCAAACCAATCAACATTCAGAGTAGATGGCAGCTAGCCCTGAGACGGAGGCCATGGTGCTGTCTGCCCTGATAAAGTGAGGGACTCACCCCAAAGGACTCAGCTTCCTCTGAAGAACCGAGCACCTGGGGAAAGCAGCAAATTTATTTATTTTTGTTTAAAGTATTTTTATTTATTTGTTTGAGTCAGAGAGAAAGAGGCAGGCAGAGACAGTGTGAACACACCAGGGCCTCTTGCTACTGCAGACAAACTCCCAGTGCATGAGCTGCTTTGTGCATCTGGCTTAAGTTGGTTACTAGGAAATTGAACTCAGGCCATCTGACTTTGTGAGCAAGTACCTTTAATTGCTGAGCCATTTCTCCAGCCTCTCACCTACCTTTTTTCCCCCCCAAAATTGTTTTAATTAACAACTTCCATGATTGTAAACAATATCCCATGGTAATGCTCTCCCTCCCCCCACTTTCCCCTTTGAAACTCCACTCTCCATCATATCTCCTCCCCTTCTCAATCAGTGTCTCTTTTACTTTGATGTCATGATCTTTTCCTCCTCTTATGATGGTCTTGTGTAGGTAGTGTCAGGCACTGTGAGGTCATGGATATCCAGGCCATTTTGTGTCTGGAGGGAGCATGTTGTAAGGAGTCCTACTCTTCCTTTGGCTCTTACATTCTTTCCATTTTCTCTTTCCTCCAAATCTCCTCCCTTAAAAACATTGAAAAAAGGGCTGGAGAGATGGCTTAGCGGTTAAGTGCTTGCCTGTGAAGCCTAAGGACCCCGGTTCGAGGCTCGGTTCCCCAGGTCCCGCGTTAGCCAGATGCACAAGGGGGCGCACGCGTCTGGAGTTCGTTTGCAGAGGCTGGAAGCCCTGGCGCGCCCATTCTCTCTCTCTCCCTCTATCTGTCTTTCTCTCTGTGTCTGTCGCTCTCAAATAAATAAATTAAAAAAAATAAAAATAAAACATTGAAAAAAAAATCAGTACAGGTAGATTTTTGACCTAGAAGATAGTCTGGGTGTTAAGGGACAGATAGCCTGTTTTGAAGCTGCACCAACACAGTAAGTGTCTTGTTGTCACTGATTTGTATGGTTTTGTGGGGGCAGAGTGGACCTGCCAACTGCAGACTATGGTGAGGTGATGCTATTTACAGATGATCCCTTGGGTAATGTAGTTACATTCTCACTGCTGGGACAAAACACCAGGCCAAAAGCAGCTTATGATAGCAAAAGGTTTATTTTAGGTTTATAGTTTTATTTTTATTTTATTTTAGAGAATAAGAGACAGACAGAGAGAGAGAGAAAATAGGCGTGCCAGGGTCTCAGTCACTGCAATAGAACTCCAGATACTTGCGCCACCTAGTGGGTAAGTGCAGCCATGCCCTTGCCTCACCTTTGTGCATCTGGTTTATGTGGCATCTAGAGTGTAGAACATGGCTCCTTAGGCGTTGCAAGCAAGTGCCTTAGCTGCCAAGTCATCTCTACAGTGCCCAGGCTCATAGTTTTAATGGGAAATTTTTTCATGCTGGGTGGGAAAAGGAATGGCAGAGCAGGAAACTGTCACATGGATGGAAGTTGTTATTGGAACAGTGTTTGGAGCTGGGCTAAGGTCTGCCCACAGTGACACACCTCCTCCAACAAGGCTCCAACTCCCAAATTGCTACGAACTATTGATCAAGTAAGAAGCTTGCTCACAAATACATGAAGCTATGGTGAACCACAAGTACCTTCCTATTCATCAGCAGAGAGCCCAGGATTATTTTGTCACATTGATCTAGATGCTCTTTGGGTTCAGACTTCTTTATTTTTTTAAATTTTTATTTATTTTTTTATTTTAAAGTTTTTGTTTATTTTTATTTATTTGAGAGCAGCTGACAGAGAGAGAAAGAGGCAGATATATAGAGAGAATGGGTGTGCTAGGGCCTCCAGCCACTGCAAACGAACTCTAGATGCATGTGCCCTCGAACTGGGGTCCTTAGGCTTCACAAACAAGTGCTTAACTGCTAAGCCATTTCTCCAGCCCTGGGTTCAGACTTCTTGAAAGAGAATTTTTAAAAAGTTAGTTGCTGGAGATATGGCTCGGAGATTAAGGAGCTTGCCTGCAAATCCCAAAGACCGGAGTTGGATTCCACAGTAGCCATGTAGAACCAGATGCACAAGGTAGCACATGCATCTGGAGTCTGTTTGCAGCAGCTGGAGGTGATGCCCTCCCTTTCCATTTCTCTGCTTGCAAATAAATAAAATATTTAAAAATAACAGTTTGGAAGCGACATGGTTGAGAATGTCCAATAGAGGCATTGACCTTGGTTCTAATGACCATTTCATTTGAGTCAAAATAGCATAGGAGTTTTGACTGGTCCACTTATCACCATGTAGATGCATATTGAGTGCCTAGTAACTATTTTCACAATGGTGATGGGAATTCCCCAATAGCTGCCCATGGTTATTAGCTCAGTCAAAGACCAGGATGGTATTGTATTGATCATGGCTATTTTTCAGCTTTTATCTGGGAGAAGTTTATAAGAGGAAAAGCTGGGTTACATAGCTCAAATCATTTCAAGTGAGGGCTAGAAACATGCTCCCCCCCATCTCCCGCTTTTCTTCCTAGTGTACCTTTGAAGCCTCTGCAATGTCAAGCTGCCCACAACTTGCAGAGTACACCAATTGCTTTCTGTCTTGCAGGCTGGGGACTGGCTTGACCACCTCTTCCTATTATTACGCATCCTTTAAGACTAACTGCATACATCACCTCCTCATTATACCAGAGTCCAAAACAAAGTTGTTTCTTTTGGGCTCATAATGATCACAGGCTGGGAGACAATCACCTTTGGCAAATTGGAGGCCATATTTAAAAGCATAAAATCACGGGATGGAGGACTGGAGAGATGGCTTAGTGGTTAAGCGCTTGCCTGTGAAGCCTAAGGACCCTGGTTCGAGGCTCGGTTCCCCAGGTCCCACATTAGCCAGATGCACAAGGGGGCGCACGCGTCTGGAGTTCGTTTGCAGAGGCTGGAAGCCCTGGCGCGCCCATTCTCTCTCTCTCCCTCTATCTGTCTTTCTCTCTGTGTCTGTCGCTCTCAAATAAATAAATAAAAAATTTTAAAAAATAAAATAAAAGCATAAAATCACAAAGGAGAGGATGATGTTGGCTGTTTATCAGGGTTTTGGACGTCTCTTCTTTGGTGTGAGCAGGATCTGTTAGGTGTCAGCTAACACCTGTTAGGAGTTAGCAGGTTCAGTATATTGGAAAGGGGGAGGAATGCTTTGGTTCAAAAGTTTTGCAGAAAACAGCAGTGAATGTTTCTGGGGGTGATATGGTATATTTTATCAGCTTATACCTCAGCACATTGTACAAGTAATCAGGATGAAATGTTACATATAGCCATATCTGGGCTCCCATAAAACAGTTACCCATGACTCTGTCTTGAGTGTTTGGACCTAAATGTTCTGTAGTGAATATATTGCCTCACAACAAGCATGTGAAAAGTAGAAGAGAATTTGTCATACTGCTGTCACAGCTGAAGTCTTGATCTAGCTTATTCCATAAACAAATGACAAGTGTCCCTTTCACAGTCCATTCAGTGACATGTTTTTTTTTTTTTTCTGCACATTATGTGCTATTGTTGGTGGTTTTATTCTTTCAAAGTGGCCTCCCAGCTGAAGTGCGCTGTGGTGCCCCTGAGTAGAAGCAGGCCGATGGTGGCATGCTGACCTTGTGCTTCTCAGCCAGAACTGGGAGAAATAACTTTATGTGGTTTATAAATTACCTAGTCGATGGTCGTTTTGTTACAGCATCAGAAATGGACTGAGATATTACCTGAGGAACGGGTTTCATAGGCACTTTCCCCACCTTCTCTAATTTCTTGTTGGTGGGAGAAAGGAAATCACTTGAATGTGTTTTTTTTTTTTTTTTAAATCTTGCTTCAAGATGGATACTCCAGAAAGCCATGAATACCCTGTTTTTCTGTATTCCCCTTGCTCAGAATGAGGTCTGTGTGTGCAGCAGTGGGAGAGGCATGCAGGGTGGCAGCTGGAGATGATCTGACAACCTGGTGTCCCTGGTCTCTGTAAGAGGGAAAGGCTTGAGACCTCCTCTTCCTAATAGCAGAAGGACGTAGGTCACGCTCATGTTTCTCCTAGTGTGTGCCTCTGGGATGCTATGCTCTGGCCACAAGCTTGAACCTTTAGAACTGCTCTTGTCGCATCTTTTCTCGTGACTTGTAGGGGTCCTATTAAAGAAAGGGAAATGAGATGAGTCTGACAGGGACTAAAATGAACTTATGTAATATTAATAATTCCAAATCCAAGGAACTGTCAAAAGAGTTTCATTACATTAAGTGTTCTTAAGTGTCTCTTCCAACTAGAAGCTGTGGTTCTGAATTTCTTTGATGCCTCCCCCAGATAATTTGATTTTATATGGAATGGTTTTATGTTTGAGCCCATATTTACTTAACTCAAGTATATATATATATATATATATATATATATATATATATACATATATATATATATGTGTGTGTATACACACACACACACACACACACACACACACACACACACATATATATGGCAAAGTATACTTTTTTCACTTGGGAGTTTTAATTATCTGTCAAAGGGACACACCACTTAAAATCATAAGTAAAAACTAAAACCTAGTACCTCATTATTAATGCCTTAATTAGCATATTGAGAATGTATGGCCCCCTCAAAGAGGCCATCTTTGCAAGGTCCACCAACATTCCCTCTATATTGCTTCTATAGCTCTCAAAACCCTGCGACGAGGAGCTGCTGAAAATGCATTTGCCTCGAGTCCCGTGGAAACCGAGATTCAAGCGCTGGAGATGAAAGGCAATGTCCTGCCTCTTGGAGGTCCCTGCGCTGCTCTGTGAGCAAAGTGGCTGCAGTAACTCCGAAGGCCGGAGGCGGGGGCTGCGCTGAGGTGGGAAAGGCAGTCTTGGGTGTTGGCACACCTGCAGCCTGTGTTTCCTACACAGATGAATGCGTAAGTGGCTGTGAAATAAGTGACAACGTTCAAATTGAATTTAGCTACAGATAGCTTCCGGAATTCTGTTTGTAGATGTTTGGGCAGGCTTTAAGTCTTCAATGTAAGAGTGACAGTCTCAAGGCCTGGCAGGAGTGACCCATCAACTTCTCCCTGTGGCCTGAGGCTGCAAGAGGAGAGGGCTGTGTCACCAGAGCCAATAGAGCCGTAATCACAGACGGAGGATAGAAGCAAGGGCATCGTTACCCCCGTACAGGCACAGTTGGTACCAGCAAACTATCCCTTAGCAGCAGCAGAACTCTTGAGAAAGTTCTCCATGATAGAAGAAAAGAAGGAACAAAGAAAGAAAGAAAGAGCAGATGACAGATAGACAGACAGACAGATAGATGGTAATAGATGGATGATAGAGAGACAGACATTCAAAGAGACAAGCAATTATGGAGGCTGGGGATACCTACAAGAGAGTATCTGTAAGCTGGAGGTCAAGGTGCTGGTAGCATTCTTCATTTGATGTCTGAATGTCTCTGAACAAGGGAACTGGTTAACTCTGGGTCTTGAAGCCAAAGGTCTGAGAACCAAGGAAACCATTGGTTTTGTCCTGGATTCTAGAGGCTGGAGAACTTGCAGGGCTGATGTTCAAGTAGAGGAGAAGTGTGTCCCTTTCCAGAAGAGAAGGAAGCCACCTTTCCTGTGTACTTTTCTGCTGATTGCCTGCTGCCTGCCTCCACCGAGGACAGAGATTTCCTACACAGTCCACCTCCTCACAAGGCCAGCCATCCTGGAAAATGATGCTTTTACCAGCTGTCCAGGTAGCCTTTAATCCAGCCACACTGATGCCTGAAATGAAGCCTCACAGGAGGCAAAGTGACTGAGTGAATGTGGGGCTGGCTTTGGCTGAGGTAAGCCTGGGTTAGATACCGCAGCATTCCTCAGCTGTTTGGCCTTGGGTTAATAGCACACACGTTTTTATGTAAGTGTGTAAGATTAGTCCAGGGCTCAGCTCAGAATGGAGCCCTGCTGTGGAGGAAGGCAAGGAACCAGATGGTGTGGTTTATCCCTGAGTTCCCCAAGCTCCACCGCGATAGGGTACAGGAGCTTGGGCGGCTGAGCAAATAACTGCAAAACTCCACCGTGACTCAGCACAGACCAGAGCCACTGCCTCCTCCTCCTCCCCTCCTTCTTCTTGCAGCTGGGCCCTGTGCTGACTCACCCTGCCTCCCTGTGCAGGAGGTCCCTCAGGGGTTCTCACTCCAACTCTTGAACTTGAATTAGTATTTGGGGACTACATTCTCGTAACCTGGTGAATTTAGTATTAACACAAAATATATTAGTTTGGTGTTTAACGTGTAGGCTGTTTATGGATTTATGCAAAACATCACCAGGGGACTCAAGATGAAATAAGTACCTAAGATTCTTCACAGTATGAACTTCCGTGGGCAAAGTGCAAAAGGAAGCAGGTATGCATTTGCTTCATGTTATTTACAGTTTGCAAACCCTAAACTTCCTAAGGGCCACAGATGACAGTTAAAGGAATACTTTGTCTTTCAGAGCCATTAAGATATATATTCCAGGGCTGGAGAGATGGCTTAGCGGTTAAGCGCTTGCCTGTGAAGCCTAAGGACCCCGGTTCGAGGCTCGGTTCCCCAGGTCCCACGTTAGCCAGATGCACAAGGGGGCGCACGCATCTGGAGTTCGTTTGCAGAGGCTGGAAGCCCTGGCGCGCCCATTCTCTCTCTCTCCCTCTATCTGTCTTTCTCTCTGTCTCTGTCGCTCTCAAATAAATAAATAAAAATTTAAAAAAAAGATATATATTCCAGAGAAAAGAAATAATGTAGATAATGATTTATTGAAGTAAGCTTGCAAGGCTAAAGCCGAACAGCTGAAATACATTACTTCAGTTGTTCCTGGATGCAGGGCAATGAAAGTGCATCCGTGACGGAAGAACGCAGAGCTTTTCTGGTAAGAACTCCTGGCAATCCTCCCTGGTTCTCTGTCCAACTCACCACACCCCACGTGAACCACATCCCAAGGTTCTGAGCTCAACAGTATTCTGGCTCTCATTGCTCATAATCAGTGAATATAATTGCCATTTCCTTGTCTGCCCCCACTTCTTTTTTAATGTATAAGTCTATCTTTCAAAGCCTGGCACATAATGGGAAATTAATGCACGTTTGTTAAATGGGCTGATTCATACATTTGTGGGAGCCATAATAGCTTTTACAGGCACAGTAAGAGGAGCTATTAAATAGCATTCTTGTTTTAGCAGCCGGCCTCGAAGCCGGTTCTCTGAATGGGTCATTTAAAGTTTTTCTTTGCTATCCCACAAAAATTGTGTCTGCTATGACAGAAGAAGGCCTTTCACATCTGTCAGGTGTTCAGTGGACACATAAACAAGTACATGTGGCATTCGGAAAACCATTTTTCCTCTCCATGTTTCTCATATTTCGTGTTATGGTTAAAGTATATATTCTCGGGCTGAAGAGATTGCTTAATGGTTAAGCACTTGCCTGTGAAGCTTAAGGACCCCATTTCAAGGCTCGATTCCCCAAGATCCACATTAGCCAGATGAACAAGGGGATGCACATATCTGGAGTTCGTTTGCAGTGGCTGGAGGCCCTGGTGTGCCCATTCTCTCTCTGTCTCTCTCTCTCTCTATGTCTGTTGTTCTCAAATAAATAAATAAAAATAAACAAAAAAATTTAAAAAATGTATTCTCACTGTAAATGAACAGAATTCTTTTTTTTCTGTGAATATTCTGTTGGTGAGTTGAATAAGAGATTTAAATTCCAATACCTATAAGAAAGGCTTCTTGTGGGGGGGGTTACTTACATCAAATTCTCCCTAGATTAATAATGCTTATTCCATTTAAACTATGCTGACTTCACCCTCCATTGGAGAATGTGTTCTTCATTTTCAGAACATAGTGAGCCCGGAGGAGATAAACCACCCTCACACTTCACTCAAGCCGCAGCTGAAACCAGAGAGGAATTGGGGAGACAAGCAAGAGTGTGCTGCTTCCATGGCAAACTTGATAACCAGCTCCAGGGTAAAGGAGACAGACCCTGAGGATACCTAACACCTAACAAAGCAGAGATCCAGAGGCTCCAAAGGGCTTACTACTGATGTAGACTCAAAACTCACCCACCATGGCTTAGGGAATTTTGCAGAAGAGGGGGCACAAAGATTGTAAGAGCCACAGATTGGGACATCATGCCCAGAGACATTCCCACTTCCCCCCAAATAACTGACTTTTGCTCTCATAATGCATAAACCACAATTCTATAGGGAATACCTGCAACCCCACTGAGGAGGGTCCCCAGTAGAATGGGGCCAGGAATGAGGGAAAACCAACACATGATGTATCCATATGAAATATGTTGTTAATAACAACAATAATAATGAAAAACAAAGGCCTCTTGTGATCCTTCACTGATTATCAAGCTTTGTCCAACTTAACTTCTACCTTTAACAACCTAAGCGGATTACACACACACCCACACACACACACGTGTGTGTGTGTGTGTGGGTGTGTAGTATCTGTAGTGTGATGTGTGTGTGGGGGGGGGTGAAAGCACTTGTGTATACAGATGCACTTGCCCTATGCATATATGTGTGGAGGCCAGAGGAGAACATTGGGTGTCTCTCCATTGCTCAGCTGCATGTTTTTCATGAGTTGGAGTCTTTCTCCGTGAAGCCAGAGACGCCAAAGCCCTAGTGATTTTCATGTCTCCACTCCTCACAGAAATAGGGTTATAGGCGTGTGTGGCCATGCCCAGCTATTTACTGGGTGCTGGGGAATTGAAGTCTGTCTCAGGTCCTTATGCATATGCAGCAAGCATTGTTAACTACTGAGTCATTTCTCTGGCCTCTTGAGATATATATATATATAATATATATATATATGTATATATATATATATTATATATATATAATGTTTATTGATTTTTCAATACTTTTCATTGTAGGATATCAATTTGTATCACTACAAAATTTAAGTGGGACCAAAAGGAGGGGACATAATAATCTCCCCCACATTATCTTTCCTGGGAGGATCATCGAGTTGTAGGTGCAGATGAACCTTCACTGTGGTTCTTTCTGTTGGCCTTAAGGCTTCCAGGATTATAAGCATTCTAGCCACTGCCTCCTGCACAGTAATATGCAGACAGATGGCCTGGAGGTGGGTTAAATGCAGTCTATGGAGTGAAGCACAAGCTCAGGTTTATTCTTAAAGGCTCTTGGGAAAGTCCTTTTCCAGCCTCCTTACCTTCAATTGATTGGGTGATAATAGAAGACTTCAAACAGGATGAGGTTTTGCTAATACAGTGTGGGATAAGTAAGCAAATCAAAGCTCAGAAGGGAAGCAGGAGAAGTTTCCAGAACGTCTCAAATACTGCACCTAATAAACTTGTACTAAAACACTCTGTTGAATGATGTTTTACTTATTTATTTGTTTCTGCAGGAAGTGGGTGGTGTGAAATATTATCAGCAATTTTGCTCTGTCTCCCTCTTGGGCATTCTGTATTTTCTGTTTGCTAAATCTGGTGATGTTATACCGGCTGCATCGTGGGAGGCACCTTGAGCCAAGAAAGGCTCTTTGTTTCTTATGTAAGGGCATTACCTCTGCCGTGTTGTGGGGATTAAGCGAGCTGATACAAGTAAGGCCATAGCAAGCAATTAATGTAAGTTAGGCCATCCACATGGTACTGATGAGGTTTGCCTGTGCTGTCAAACCTTGTAAAGAGAGAATTGCATTCATGATCCAATATCACTTCTGATGTATGAGTTGTATTTTATGGAGTCAAGTGAAAAATTGCCTCGTGTTTCTGCAGATTGTTTCCTTGAAGAGTGATATGTGGTGTATGTGCATGTGTGTGTGGAGGCTCCAGGACTACCTTGGATGTCTTTCCTCAGGCATAATCACCTCTTATAAAGATACTTTTATTGCTTGCTATAAATAATATATTAAAATTGTAATTTGCTGTTTAAACTTGTGGGTGCTTAGGAATGGAATCAGACCTGGGCTAACAAGCTTTGGAATCAAGCTACCTTAAGTACTGAGTCATCTCTCCAGCCCCCAAATAGCCAAACTTTTAATATTTCTATTTCTTGGAATGCTGAAAATAGCTTTATATGACACCACTGTCTTAATTAGAAGCTAAAAAATACATAGATGGCTGAAAATCTAATATCTAGGGTAATGATGTAAGAAGTCTATAGGAAAAAATTACCACACATAACAAAAATGGTAATTATTCCAGTCTGCTCTGGAATACTATTTTCAAGGTTACCTCTCTTGCTCAGATCATCTTTCAAAATCATACTGGGCTTTTACATACTACTAATCTCATGAGATTAATAACAATTATGATTTTAAAAGAACATTGCATCTTGTATGCTTCTTTGCTTTTACTCACTTAAACAGTGCTGCAATAATTATTCTCAAAGACTGAATTATTCAGGGAATCATCTTTCAAAATTTTCTTCATTGTATTTCAAAGCCTACAGCACATTGAAATTATATATCTAGAAAACAATTATAACCTAGGTAATTATTACATGTTTGATGCTTCTAAGTAAATAATTTGGACAATTAAAAATAATTTTATTTGTTTATGAGAAAGAGATAGATTCAGAGGGGGAGAGAGAAAGAGAGAGAGAATATAGCTACTCTGGAGCTTCTTGCTTTTGGAAATGTACTCCAGACACAAGCACTATCTTAGGTACATGGGTACTGGGAACTGAAATGGAGTCAGCAGCCTTTGCAAACAAGTGCATGTAACTGCTGAGCCATTTTCTCCAGCATTATAAATATAAATCACTTTTTTTTTTTTTGAGACAGGTCTCTTACTGGCCTAGAGCTCCACATAGGCTAGACCAGCTAGATGGTGGGCCTGAATGATCTGCCTGTCTCTGCCTCCCAGCACTGGAATTACAAGCATGTGCCACCACACATGGCTTTTTAAAAAGTGGGTTCTGGGGAACTGGAGAGATGGCTGAGTGGTTAAAGGACATGCCTGTGAAGCCTAAGGACCCAGGTTCGATTCTCCAGGTCCCACATAAGCCAGATAAACAATGTGGTACATGCTTTTTTAGTTCGTTTGCAGTGACTAGAGGCCCTGGTGCTCTCTCTCTCTTTGTCTCCGTCTATAATAAATAAATAAAAATAAAATATATATATATAAAATGTGGGTTCTGGGGATTGAACTCAGCTCCTCCTACTTGTATGGAAAACATTTTCTGAGTTCTGCCCTCCAACACTCCTTAGGAATAATCTTTAATAATAGTTCTCACCTTTTAGTAGCTAACACAGTCCACTTGGGTGATGTTTGAAAGAGACTGCTGGGAACAACTTCTAGAGGATCTAGTTTTATCTATATGGACCAAGACCGCCCCCCCCAAATCTGCATTTGAAGCAAGTTTTCAGGGGATACTACAGATGGTCTGAAGACCAATCTGTGCCCCTTTGGCTATCCATCTCACCAGTCTCTTACCTAATTGTGCTTGACCTGCTGCCATCTGCTGGCCGTAATGGGGAATTGCAGAAAGATAACTCCCTGACAGTCCAGTGAAGATTTTTATAAATCCGTGTGCTATATTTAAGAACAGGGAATAGACAAGGGATTTTGACTGAGACTTAAGGGAAGAATTTTGATTACAGTGCTTCTGAGAAGACAGTTGGCACATTCTGAAATCTGTTTACAGCTGCATACATAAAAGTCCTGCTGTCACTGAGGTCTGCCAATTATCTACTGATTTCTTTCTGATTTTCCTTGACTGTGGGGCAGGAAGGAAGGCAGCACAGAGCCACAGAATAACAGTTTTCTTTAAAAATATTTTATGTATGTATGTGTGAACATATGTACACTTTAATTTATTATTTGTGTCCCATGGTGCATGCCTGGATGTCTGAGAAATGCATTGGAGTGTTTGTCCTTTCCTTCCACTTTGCTTGAGACAGAGTTCCACAATTTGTGTTTTTTAAAAAAAAAATTAATTTATTTATTTGCAAAGGGGAGAGAGGGAGGGAGAGAGAAAGAGAGAGAGAGAGAGAGAGAGAGAATGCCAGGGCTTCTAGGCACTGCAAATGAACTCACAAAGCAAATGCCACTTGGTGCATCAGCCTTGCCATGTATACTGGGGGATTGAACCTGGGTTGTTAGACTTTGCAGGCAAGTGCCTTAACCACTGAGCCATCTCACCAGCCCCTGTGGTTTTGTTTTTTTTCTACTTCATGTGCACTAGAGTAACGGGCCCAGGAGCTGCCAGATTCTCCTGACCCTGCCTCCCATTGCCTTAGGCCCATAGGGATCACAGAAAAGTGTGCCACTTTGTGTCCAGTTTTACATGGGTGCTGGGGAACTGAACTCAGGCAAACAGGCTTGTAAGCAATTGCCTTTAACTTCTGTGCCATCTCCCTAGCCACAGCTTTCTTATTTGAACCTCTGCTTTTCGTCTAGGTAACAAGAGAGGGCAGGACATACTCAAGAAGCTTCGTCTGATATTTTATGAACCTAGCAGAGTTCCCTTCATTTCCCTATGAAAGGAGAATCATATTCAGAATGAAAATTTGGGTTTTTACATCATATACTCCTCACATTTTCTAAAACTAATCTTGAGGGATATTTTGGGAGGTGGGAGTCATAAATACTTCTGTTCTTTCCAAGTGACAACTTCTATTGCAAAATGACAATAATTACACCACCATTTGCCCTTCCGGACATGAAAATAGCTATTGTGTTAGTCTTCCAGAGCTTCCATAACAAAGTACCACAGGTTGGGTGTCTTTCACAGACATTTATTTCTCAAATCTAGAAGTCCAGGGTCAAGGTGTCTTCAGGTGCTTGGTTCTTCCCGTCCCAGCCTTGACCAATGGGTATACCCATCATGGTTGTATGTCTTTACATTATTTTTTTTTCCCCTAAGTGTCTATATCTAACTTTCCTCTTCTTAAAAGAACTAAAGACATGGAGCTGGTGAAATTGTTTAGTGGTTAAGGCATTTGCCTGCGAAGCCTAAGGACTGCAGTTCGATTCCTCGGGACCCACATAAGCCAGCTGCAAAAGGGGGTGAATGCATCTAGAGTTCATTTGCAGTGGCTGGAGGCCCTGACACACTCATTCTCTCTATTTGCCTCTCACTCTCTCCTAAATAAATAAATAAAAAAAATAAAAACACAAGTCACATTGGATTAGATACCATGTTTAAAAAATATTTATTTATTTATTATTATTTGAGAGAGAGAGAGGCAGAGAGAATGGATGCCCCAGTGCCTCTAGCAAACAAACTTCAGACAAGTGTGCCACCTTGTGCATCTGGCTTTATGTCGGTACTGGGGAACTTTGCGGACAAGCCCCTCAACTGCTAAGCCATCTCTCCAGCCCTAGATCCCATCTTAATAATTCATTTTAAATTTCGCTGAATAAGGCTGGATGTGCTAACAGGGTCAGCTCTGAGGCACTCGGATAAGGACTTCAGCATAGGAACTGGAGGGAGACATGGCATTTGAACACAGTATGAGCATGTTTTGAAGCAGAACTTAACCCTCTTTGGCTTCATTTCCCATGCTTTTTGAAAGAAGAACTTTTGCCTGGGGGTTTGAAATAGCTCCCACCTTAATATTCAGTCGTTCTCCCATTTTCTTTCCCCTGAGAATCCAGACTTTAGGAAGTGTCTCTAGGGGATATGCCTTCCCAGTTTCCAGGCCATTTGCCTTCAAAGTGTAATTTCCAGAGCATGGACTTGGAGGACTGAGCTTTATTTCAACTCAGCACTTTCCTTCTTGAGGAAACTTGATATGATTCTCTTATCTGGGGCTCAGTTTCCTTGTGTGTGGAATGGGGCTGGAACACCTGTCTGAAGACGCCATGGAGGCATGAAGTGACCAGAATAGAGCGTCCTGCACAACAGGTCTCAGACAATGGTAGCCACATGCCACATACATGTACCACCATGTGTTGTGCTTCTGAGGTAGAATAGCTCTCACAGAAATGTCTCAGGGGCGTTTGCAAGACTGTACCATGTGCTTCCGAGAAACCTCCATGGCTGGGGCTGCTTCCCACTGAACCACACCATTGAGGTGGAAGGCAGAGAGCCACCATCTCTCTCGCCATTGCAAAAACCTCTTGGCTTCATTGGGGCCAGTGAGTAGAATGGTTATCCCAACAACTAACTATTCATCACTCCTGTCAGGTGCTTTTGAAGTAAACTCTGGAATCCCAGTATCAGAAAGCTGCTTTTGAGGTGGCAGCTGGGAAGATGGCTCAGTTAGTAAAGCTCTTGCCTTGAAAGCATGAGCACCCGGGCTTGATGGCCAGACCCAGCAAGGTATGATAACACAGGCTGTAACCCCAGAGTTGGGAGATGCAGACAGGTGGATCCCTGGGGCATGCCTGGCCAGGGATCCACTAAACTAATTGGTGAGCTCCAGGACAATGTGCACCCTTATCTTAAAGGAAGGGTATGTCACCTGGAAGGAACAACACATAAGGGTGTCCTCTGGCATTCACACAAGTGCATCTGCACAGACACATATGCATTAAAAACAAAGGAAGCAAGCTGTTTTTTTTGTGTGTGTGTGTGTGTGGGGGGGGGTCTCACTCTAGTCCAGGCTGACCTGGAACTCACTGTGTAGTCTCAGGGTGGCCTTGAACTCATGAAGATCCACCTATCTCTGCCTCCCAAGTGCTGGGATTAAAGATGTGCATCACCTAGCCCAGCTCAGAAAGCTACTTTTTAATATACCATCTTCCAGAAGGCAAGAAATACACCATCAGATCCAACAGGGACTTGGGAAAAGGGAAGCTGCACAGAATGTATTTGACAATGCTCTGATGTGAGGATGCTGGGTAGAGAACTCTGGTGGGGGAGGGGGCCTTCAAGTTATCTAAACTTCTTTCCTTACTGCACAGCTCCAACACCCACAATCTAGTGCTTTCTGTGCAAGTATCTGAGGAAAAGCTTTCCTGTCATATTTCAATGGCTATAGAAGAACCTAACAGACTTAAATATTCATTGCTCTTCAGGATTTTCCTATGTACATGTAATTATGTGTGTTTATATATGTTACATTGGCAAATGCTTCCTGGTGCATTGTTTTCACTGTATGTTGGCCATGAAGCATTTTGTCTAGCTGCTGCTACCATGGCTATCACTATTATGCATGTTGTATGCATGACTGCAGTCTCCATATGCGCATGTGGAGGCCAGAAGAGAATGTCAAGTTTCCTCCCCTGTCTCTTATCTATGAGTTTCTTTTAGACAAGAGTAAGTCACTGAACATGGAGCTGCCATTTTTGGTGAGAATGGTTGGTCAGTGAGCCCCAGTGATTTTGCTTCCCTTGAGGCTGTAGCTTTTTACATGGGTGCTGGGGAATTGAACTCAGGAGGGATTCTGGTCCTCTCGGGCCCTCATGCGTGTGTGGCAAGCCTTCTTACCCACTGAGCTATCTCGCCAGCCTCTCTAGCTACTAGTGTGAAGGTTGAATTACATTCTGTACATGGGAGGGAATTCGATATCCTCGTACTTGTAACTCAGATCACCTCTGTTGCTCCTACTTTTAAAAACTGTTGTGTACTACTGGGCTTTGCATAGATGTCTCTTCCTTTTGTCAAATCAGTTCCTTTGAGTAGATTTCTAGAACTGACTGAACATAGACATTTCAATGTTGTTTGGAACCAAGTCTGTTCTACTTCCTGCAAGGTATTGTGAGTTTTTGTTTCTCTGTGGAAAATCAACCTCTCCTGTCATTAAAGCCTTCAGTTGTGGCATTGGAAGACAGTGCCTTTGCTTTGGGAACAGAACTTCCTGCAGTGTGTCACTTACTATCAGAGGCTCTGGCCACTTCCCTGTCAAGGGGATTCTCCCCCTGGGTTGCATATTCAAGAATGGAATAAAGGGGGCTGGAGAGATGGCTTAGCGGTTAAGCGCTTGCCTGTGAAGCCTAAGAACCCCGGTTCGAGGCTCGGTTCCCCAGGTCCCACGTTAGCCAGATGCACAAGGGGGAGCATGCGTCTGGAGTTCGTTTGCAGAGGCTGGAAGCCCTGGCGCGCCCATTCTCTCTCTCTCCCTCTATCTGTCTTTCTCTCTGTGTCTGTCGCTCTCAAATAAATAAATAAAAAAATTAAAAAAAAAGAATGGAATAAAGGTTCACTAAGTGTGGTTGCAATACCAAATTATCTCATTTTATAGTTCAGAGGGTGGCTAAGGACTATTTCTTGCTTCCTTTGGAATACTCGAGTCTTACAATTGGTTCAGTAGAGCCTCTGCTGCAAGCCCCTGCCAAATGCCACAAGCCTGATCTGTCTCCATATTGATGTTCTGGCCCTTCAGGTTCTCCTACAGTCCTGCACACCATTTAAACTATTCAAACATGACAGCCTTGATGCTTTGAATAATGTGCTTCTCCAAGACAAGCTCACCTTTCACAAAATCTTTTGAGATATGTATGAAGTTTGTGACTTGATAGCATCTGTTAGATCCCACATAAGCCAGATGCACAAGGTGGCACATGTATTTGGAGTTTGTTTGCGGTGGCTAGAGGCCCTGGTACTCCCATTCTCTATTTGCCTCTTTCTCTCTCAAATAAATAAATAAAATAGTAAATAAAAACTAGAAATCAGACACTAAGGTTGATTAAAAACACAAAGCACAAGAAATAAAATCAGCATAATAATTCATATCTATGTTATTTTAAATGCATACATATATATACATATATATGTATATATATGTATATATATATATATTCCATTTTGTACAGTAGGCAATGTGAATTCATAGATATAATACCAGGAGTAAATGACTTAGAGGAATAACAAAAGTCTGTCACTTGAGAGATGAAATTCATTGGCCTTAAATGTGAGGGATAATATAAAAATAAACCATAAGATAAGATAACATGCACTGAGTGGCTATTGTACTTTCCTGCTGTCCACCCTGCAGACAACTACTGTTGATCTGCCTAGCCTGTACCTTATAAGCTAACCTAATACACCCCCTTTACAAGATGTGTTCATCCTATCAGTTCTATTCCTCTAGAGAGCCCTGACCTTCCCTTGTGCTCCCCTTCCCCTCTCTTCCCTTCTCTCTTTTCTTTTCTTAACCTTGAACTCTAGGTCCTCCAGCCTCAGCCCTAAGGAGTGCTAGGACTATAGGCCTGAACCACCATGTGCAACATTCTTTCAACTCAAGGCCAACCACCTGGGAAACACTTCCTTTAGCAGGGCTCTACCTCTGAAGTTCCCACAACCTTTCCAAACAGTGGAACAGTTGACCAAATGTTCAAACACATGAGAATATGATGCATTCTTTTTTTCTCTTCAATCCACTGCAGCCTCCTGCCTAGACACTTGATTCCTTCTGATCACAACAGGACCCTCCTTGCTAGAATTTCAGAGAGAGTGTACTAGTGGCTACATGTTCAGAGCCATTTGGGATTCTCCAAGTCCTGTAATGATTCCTCTCAATGTTAAAGGAGTGAAATTGGTGTGGAAACTTTATCTGTGTAGTTCCTGTTTGCCTTTGAAGTGCATTGGGTCTCAACCCAAAAGCAGCTGATGGTGCTAGCAAGTATTAGAGAAATAGTACTATCCCTGTGGCAAGGATTTAGACATGACTTTTCTTAAGGAAGGTAGTGACATTATGTAGTGGTTAGAAATAGAATCATGTAAAAGACAGCACTTACAGTATTTCATCGTTCACAATATGCACCATTTTCCTGTATGCTTAACATCTCCAAAATAGTGGCAACAAACTACAGCTGATAGAGTAATGCAGCTTATTTGGCCATATTTTTGTCCCTTAAGAGTGGTAGATAAAGCAATAATAGTACAATCAGTTAAGATGATGTAGAATTAGCTTTGTGAACCATAGAGAAGTTACTTAAATGTTCTATTTCTTGCATTATACACTGACATAATGGGCCAATTCTTTATAGATTGGCTGTATATATTGAATTTAAATGATGTGCACAGTTCTCACTCTACAATAGTTGTTTCATAAGAACTATAGAAATAAAAGTCTTTATTTTTCTGAAAAAAAAAGTTTCTCCTTACTGTATCTCTCTTTTTTTTTTTTAATTTTTATTTTTTTAATTTTATTTAATTGAGAGCGACAGACACAGAGAGAAAGACAGATAGAGGGAGAGAGAGAGAATGGGCGCACCAGGGCTTCCAGCCTCTGCAAACGAACTCCAGACGTGTGCGCCCCCTTGTGCATCTGGCTAACGTGGGACCTGGGGAACCGAGCCTTGAACCGGGGTCCTTAGGCTTCACAGGCAAGCGCTTAACCGCTATGCCATCTCTCCAGCCCACTGTATCTCTTTTGATACCCAGTGGAACATATATTAGATTTATTTGATAGTAAGAATGATATGCATTTTATAATTGCTTAGTCAATGTTATTATAGTTATCGAATGCTGACTTACTGTGACATGTAGAGTGGTCATGGGTAGGACAGGGAACTAAATGTGGAAATCACATAGGGATACAGATTTGCAAAATGCCGTATGTTTCCAAGACTACATAGTGCTCTCCCCATTTGGTTTTTCTATTGTCCTAAGGAGGAAAAGATCTGAACACCTCCATTGATTTCAGAGAGGAAGAAATTGGGTGTCTTAAGGAACCTCAACACTTTTTTTTTTTTTTTTTGGTTTTTCAAGGTAGGGTCTCACTCTGGCCCAGGCTGACCTGGAATTAACTCTGTCATCTCAGGGTGGCCTTGAACTCATGGCAATCCTCCTACCTCTGCCTCCCGAGTGCTGGGATTAAAGGCATGCGCCACCACGCCCGGCTTCAACACTTTTTAAATTCCCAGACTGTAGGCTCCCTTTTGTGTTTGAAATCCTATCCATACCCACACCACCAACTCCTCTGAGGCTGCCTCAGGCAGTGTTTCTGGAACAAGGTCTCCTGTTTCTGACCTGTTACCGCTGTGTATCTTAACCAAGTGCCCTGTGTTTCTAGACCTGGTCATCTCTTCTGTAACAACCCATTGTGGTTTATTCCAGTCTGTTCGGCAGCCTACTTCTTCATGGGAGTATATGGCTGTGATAACTCTCTCCTTGCTCTCAATCTCCTTCAGTAGAGCTTGCAAATCCACTTTGGAGCCATTCTTCCTCCCTTGTGTGCTTTCCCGTAAGTCCCCACCGACATCACGTTCTAGAAAGGCCCTTTGATCAGCTTAATCCCCTAAATCAGTCTGTCCTCAGCCACATTAAACTTTGTGTCAGAGAACACTCCACAGGCTATGACAGGGCAGAAGAAGCCTGCGGGTTGTGGTGAAGGATGACTCCAGGTCTGATCAGTGTAGGAATTGGGTCACAGAAGGCTGGGCTATAAAGAGCCTGCCCTGATCGCAAGTGGGCAGGATCTTAAACAGAGAAAAGAGAGATCATTCCAGTCTAGACTCACAAGTCTCTACCCAAATTTGGCTTCTCCCTGACCTTTTAAACTGACCTTGTGTTAACCTCAATGTGAAGCACCCCTGTTCTTTCAATAAAAGAAGGACACACCCAGCCTTGCTTGAATCACCTCCCAGTCTTTCTAAAGTGCACACAACTCAGCATTTATCAAGCACCCAAGTCACTGGGAATATACAAGGGAAGACCCTCCACTGCCTTTTAGTAGCTCTTGGAGACATAAGGTGAAGGTAAGATGGGAGGGGACAGAAGAAACGGTTGTTTGCAACACATTGTAACCAGCCCTGATGGATGCATGAAACAGCTGCTAGTTGTCCCCAGAGCCATTAGGGAAGGTGAGAAAGTGGAGGTGTTTGGAACAGATTGACTTCTGCCCTCAATCTTTCCAGATCCCAATCAGGTATGGGTCTATAGTGCTGGTTCTCGCAATGCCTGAGGCCTCTAATTGGATGCCGACACACTTGCATCATTTTTTATGCCTCCTGCTTCTCCTTTGGAAGTTACTGCTATTTTTTTGTTGTTTGGCATTAATTATTACTAATTATTAATTATCATCTCTCACTCAACTACTTACTGTGTAGTACTTACTTGCTTGGGTCTCTACAATTACATTATCAACTAAACACCCCCCTAGTGTTTGAGGGATTATGTCTTCTGTAGCTAGATAATCAACTCAATGCTAGGCCCTTGGTGTGTTAAGGATTATGTTTTATGTTTTTTAAGTCTACCCTTACAGAGACAGAAAAGTATAATAATGTGTATTCAATTTCCTCAACCATCTCAGGAAGTCATATGCTTTTGGCCAACTCATTGGCTCCAACAATGACAAATTCTTCACAGAGATCACACTACTAAGATTTAAGTACAGTCACCATTTCTGGCTGGAATTAGGAGATTGTGGTCCCTTAGTAAAAGAATAAGTAGACTGCTATGGGCAGTGAATCTGTGTGCAGGGAGAAATGGCCAGGTGTTTGGAAGCAGGGCTGCAGCAGGAGAAAACGATGGTGTGTGGTCAGCAGTATCTGCAGTGTTATTACCACAAGCGTGCTGCTCAGGATGGCTGCATACAGTTTTTAATGCCTATGTAGAACTTCAGGTCTATGAAACACGCAATGCTGCCGCTCAGGATCAGGTTGACTCCAGTGCTCCCTTACCGAAGATCAACAGACTGATCCAGTAGTGTAACCCGTCTCCTTCTTCTCCTGATAGGAAAGGAAAATGAGAGCTAAGACCATTTTGTTTCAGTCACAACAAACAAGAAACTCAGATAAAACAACTAAACAGAGGGACTTTCTATCAGAGGATGTTTGCATGCCAGAAATAAATTAATAATTAATAAGTATACTAAATTAATAAATAAATTCAAGGTGGACTCAACTTTGCTGCTTCTGGACAATCCATTCTATTTGTTATTTAGATTTTCTGTTGTTAAATTTTATCTGATATTTTAAGGCATTTGATAATATGTGGATTTTTTCTGCACAAATAATAGTATCTCAAGATCTGTATATGTAAATGGTAGCAAAACCTTAAAAAAACAAAACAGGATAGTGCTGGAAAAATGGCTTACTGGTTAAGGTGCTTGCCTGCAATCTAAGGACCCATATTTGATTCGCCAGTACCCATGTAAAGCCAGATGCACAAATTGGTGCATGCATCTGGGGTTTATTTGCAGCAGCTAGAGGCCCTGGTGCACCCATTCTCTCTCACTCTTTCTCCCTAATTTTATTATTATCTTAAAGAATTTTTTAAAATGCATTTGTGCTGGGCATGGAGGTGCATATCTTTAATCCCAGCAATAGGGAAGCAGAGGCAGGAGTATCACTGTGTGTTTGAGGCCAGCATGAGACTACATAGTGAATTCTAGGCCAGCCTTGGCTAGAGTGAGACCCTCCATCAAAAAAATAAAAACAAGAAAATCAAAATTTATGTGCAATGAGAAAGAGGGAGTGAGATAGGTGTGCCAGGGCCTCTTGCCACTCAAATGAAATCTAGATACCTGGGCCGCTTGCCCATCTTTCTTTACATGGGCATTGGGGAATTGAACCTGTGAAGGCAGGCTTTATAAGCAAGCACCTTTAACCCATGAGAGCCATCTCCCTATCCTAACTTTGTTATTTTATAAAGTGGCAATTATAGTGTTACTCAGAGAATCTGTATGGCAGAGCGGTTGCTGTCTCTGAGTTTGGGGAGGATAATTTCTTAACCTTTTCTCTTAGTATTAAGCACTAAATCACCAAAGACACTCAAATACAAATATGGGTGTTGAACATTGTGGCTCATTGGTGTCACATCATTTCATAAGAAAACTTATACAACTCTGTTCCTGTTGTATTAGAGATGAGCTATTAGCAGACTAGAGGCAATTCATCCAGGTAGGACTTTGTTTTCAGTTCGCATATAAATTGCATAAGCACACATTTTCATCTGGTGTTTGCAAACTCATGTCAACTGTGCTACTAGTTCATGGGCTGTGGTTTTCTGGCGCGAATAAGACCGCATGCCCTGTGCTCCTGCTGTCCCAGATGTATTGAATGAAAGGCTTTGCAACTGACGGGGCCAGATCCTTACTTCAAGCTAATATTGTCATGAGATTTGAAAGGAATAATTTTGATTCTTACTTACTGGAACTATTATGCTGATTTCTAATAAAATCCATTGGTTTGCCAGGCATGGTGGCACATGCCTTTAATCTCAGCACTCTGAAGGCAGAGGTAGGAGGATAGCCATGAGTTCAAGGCCACCCTAAGACTTTGTAGTGACTAGAGTGAGACCCTACCTCGAAAAACAACAACAACAAAAACAAAACCAAAATATCCATTGGTTTCCTTTACTTGCACAGTTTCAAATGTTAGCTAAATATTAAAGACAAGTCAAATTTTAAATTCAAATGGAGATTTGTTTAAATACATCTATGCTGAAGTGTAGTTGTCATGCTTAGACATTTTCACTAGAATATGTTACCATTTTCTTAGTACTCTGAGTTTATTTCTTTTACAACATCTACTATATCAAGCAATAAGGTACACAAGCAAAAACATGGAACAATACTTCAACTTTTCTTGTCAAATTCACTTTTACCTAATGCAACAGTAATTGACAGATTAAGCTATTAACATAACTTTGGGCTATATATATATATATATATATATATATATATATACATATATATATATATATATATTTTCAAATCTGATTGTCTAAGTTTGATTATTTTTAAATTTATAAAAAAATAAATTATGTAGTAAGAATTGTAAATTTAACCAAACACGCATACAGTCTCAATTTGACACTTCTACTACGTCTTATATCATTTTATTGGCAAGTGCAAAAAGTTAGCATCTTATGATATAGTATCAACACTCCTAAAATTCATTTTACTATTTTTTTTCATTTTGAAAATAACTTACCTCATTGTCAATGTGATAGTCAAAGTTAATTTATTTATTTTTTTACTCTCCAGGTAGCAGGGAAGCTATATGTTTAATATTTATTTCTGGCTTATTCATATGTTCTATCCATGGGACCAGGGAGCAGTGAGTAAAACAAACACAGAAACCCAGGAGGGGTGAGAACCCCAGAGACATGCACTAGCAGTGATGGAGGGGAGGAATGCCTCCTCTGACACTTCCTTGACTTTCAACTGTATCAGCACGAAGAGCTCACAGACACAATTTTAAAATATTGAAATGGCGTTTTAGCCCATCTGCTGAAACTAATTTAATTTCCCAGCATAAAAAGACTTGCCATATACTTGTAAACCAATATAGCACACAATGTGCAAAGATACAGTGACATTTCTGAATTAAATAGAATTATAACAGGGGCCTATAAATGTAATCTGTTGATTTAATAACTGTTGGAACCTGTTAGTGTGGGATGTGGGGGTGCTGGGAATCCAACCCAGAGCTTCATGCATGCTGGTCAAATACTGTGCCACTGGGCATCTTTATAATTCAAGTCACAGAACAGAGTTACTGCTTTGAAAAAGGCCCAAATTACATCATCTAGGCAAAGTAGCTGGTTCTAAGAGGAGACCATCAGGAAACACAAGCCAGTTTTATTGCTTTGAAATGATTGGCATCTTTGATGTGTCTATCAATGTACTCTAAGTTGAAAAGCAGTATTTTCGGGGTAGAGAACACAGAAATATACCTACAAAAATAGATGCAACTGAGCTTTCAAAAGGAATCAAGGTGATACAATGGGGGGAAAAAAGAGACTTTTTGACAAATTGCTGGAACAACTGGATATTCACATGAAGAAAACCAGATCTAGATAGAGCCATTAGACCCTTTAAAAATAGCTCAAAGTAGATAACAGACCTGAATACATAATTCAAGTTTTGAAATTCCTGGAAAAATATATAAAAATATCTAGATGACCTAGCGTTTGGCAGTGACATTTTAGATTCAGCACCAAAGGCATAATGCCTGGAACAAAGCACAGACTGGCTGGACCTCATTTTAAAATTAAACATTTCCATTCTGCCAAGAACATTGACAAGAAAGTAGAAAAAGGACTACTTTTAAAAACACACAAAGAATTCCTTAACCACAGCAATAAATTTTTTAAAAAATTGTGCTAAAAAAATGAAGTGATATATGACAACTGAATTTTTTTTTATAGAAGGGTCTCTATAGCCCAGGCTGACCTGAAATTTCCTATGTAGTCTCAAGCTGGCCTCAAATTTACAGTGATTCTCCTAACCCTGCCTCCTGAATGCTGGGATTAAAGAGAGAGAGAGAGAGAGAGAACACATCAAGGCCTCTAAACACTACAAATGAACTCCAGACAAATGCACCACTTTGTGCATTTGGTTTTATATAGCTACTGGGGAATCAAACTCTAGTCATTAGGCTTTAGAGCCTTAATTGCTAAGCCATCATACCAGCCCAGACACCTCATCATTTTTAAAAAAAATATTTTATTTTTATTTATTTCACAGAGAAAGAGGGAGGGGGAGGAGAGAAAGAGAGAGAGAATAGATGTGCTAGAGCCTCTAGCCACTGCAGAACTCCAGATGTGTGCACCCTCTTGTCCCCTTGTGCATCTGGCTAATGTGGCTCTTAGGGAATCAAACCTTGGTCCTTTGGCTTTGCAGGCAAACACTTTAACCGCTAAGCCATCCCTCCAGCCCATCCTCATCACTTTTTTCGAGAGAGAGATAGAAGGAGGGAGAGAGAGAGAGAGAGAGAGAGAGAGAGAGAGAGAGAGAGGGAGAGAGAGAGGGAGAGAGAGAATGGATACACTAGGGCCTTCAGCCACTGTATATGAACTCCAGACTCATGTGCCCCCTTGTGCCTCTGGCTTATGTGAGTCCTGGGGAATCAAACCAAGGTCCTTAGTTTTGCAGGCAAGCACCTTAACTGCTAAGCCATCTCTCCAGCCCTTCACCATTTTTTAATAAGCATGTGCCTTTAACTACTGAGCAATCTCCTCAGCCCACACCTCACCATCTTTATTTGCCATCTACAAATAGCAAACAAACAGAGGAAAAGATACACTTCCTTGCATGTCGTATTGGGAATGCAAAACCAAGGAACAATAGAATACCACTACACAAAATCTAGCATACTGGCCAAACTCTGGCACATGGACAACTCCAGACTCTGAAGAGAAACACATGGGGCATCGGGGACTCTCGGTGTTCGCTGGAGGGGATGAGAAAAAGGCACAGCCATTTTACAAGATAATGTGTCAACGATTTTCTTGTTGTCTCCTCTCTTGTAAAGCCCTTATAGTGTTGGAAAATGCTATGGCAGCTACTATGTGAGAATGTGTCCCAATGTCAGGAATAATCAGGAGACCCTGCAAGCTATGCAACCCCCCAGGTGGACAAGGAGCACACACTTGTGCAATAGTGGCACCCAGCCTTTGTAGGTAATCATCTGCCTTCTGATTGGACCTGAGGCCTACTCACTGGGTGAGAGCTTATAACTGGTACCCAGAACCAAGTAAGCACTCCACAGGCAGGAAAATTACAATACCCAGAGAAAAGCACCCATTGTTCTCTGGACAAGTTCAGTAGGTATCCTCATCAAAATGTCTCTCAAAATAATATGCATATGCCCCTTAATCCAGATGACCGAATATTACTTGGCACAGAAAAGAGGTGAACTATGGAGCCATGAAAAGAACCAGAAGTGCTTTCAGTGTGTGTTACTGAGACAAAAGCTCATCTGACAGGGCTAGATATTACATGATTCCATCTATATGACATTTCAGAAAAGGCAAAGCTATGGAGATGGGAAAGGATAAGTTAGTTCCTTAGGATGGGGCTAGGGAAGGACAGGCAGCAGAATGCAGAAGATGGAGGGGGCGGTGGGGCTTCCGTGTACACTCTTCTAATGGCACCTGCACCCCAGCATCTACCTGGCCATGCCCTCAAGGTGTGCAACACTGAAAGAAAACCTTGAGTTCATCTAAGAAGCTAGGATGATAACTACGTGTTCTTTGAGTCTTTTTTCTTTGTCACTCAACCAAATGTCTCTGGTTGACTTTGTACTCTCTCTTGCTGTGATGTGGAGTGAGCTATGGCTTTTATGATACTGTTTCTTTTCAGAGCGGGTTGGCAGATTGGAATGAAGTCCTGAGTACTGGCACCATTGTCTGTACCAGGATATTGTTTCTAATCCACCTCAGTCCCCAGAGCTACAGAACTTAATATGGAGGATCACAAGTGCAGGGATTGGGGCTGGAGAGATGGCTTAGCGGTTAAGCGCTTGCCTGTGAAGCCTAAGGACCCCGGTTCGAGGCTCGGTTCCCCAGGTCCCACGTTAGCCAGATGTGCAAGGGGGTGTACGCGTCTGGAGTTCGTTTGCAGAGGCTGGAAGCCCTGGCGCGCCCATTCTCTCTCTCTCCCTCTATCTGTCTTTCTCTCTGTGTTTGTCGCTCTCAAATAAATAAATAAATAAATAAATAAATAAATAAATAAATAAATAAATAAATAAAACAAGTGCAAGGATTGGGAGAAAGGTCACTGGTAAGGTGCTTGCCTTGCAAAAATAAGTTCCCCAGCTTGGTCCCCAGACTCCAGATTAAAACAACAAAGCTGGGCATGGTGAGGCACCCTTTCAATCTCAGTGCTAAAGAAGCAGAGGTAGGTGGATCTCTGGGGTTCATTGGCCAGTCATTCCAGTCTATTTGTTGAGAAATCTTGTCTTTAAAAAGGTATATGGGGCTGGGGGCTGGAGAGATGGCTCAGTGGTTAAGACTCTTGCCTGTAAAGGCCAACAACCCTGGCTCAATTCTCTAGCACCCGCATCAGGCAGATGCACAAAGTGGCTAGGGGCCTTGGCGTGCCACACTCTCAGTCTCTATCTCTCTGTGCGTACCTCTCTGCTTGTAAATAAATAAAAATATATTTTTTAAAAAAGGCACATGGTCCTGAAGAGAAATAATACCTGAGGTTGTCCTCTGTACTCCACGTGCACACACATGTGCATGGGAAGTACGCACACGTACGCCTCGGCACAAAGACGCACACAAATCCCAAGTTTAGAGCAGTATTTTTTATCCAAATTTCTTACACATTCAGTTTGAAGTTGATGCTTCTTATTTTATATATGCATATATTTTGTTTTATGTGGAGATCAATGTAACAATAACATTTAAAAACATTTAAATGTTTTATTCCACAATGTCTATAAAAACTTCAAGTCACACTGCCAGCACATTACTGTCACAAATAAAATTATAGCTCTTAGAAAGTCTCTGTAAATTACAAACAATGCCATTTGGAAAATGTAAAGAATTCATTTAGAATAGAATGCTCACACCAGGGCTGCCAGCCACTGCAATTTGAGACACATGGGCTACCCTGTGCATCTGGCTTACATGCATACTGGGGAATTGGACCTGGCTCCTTAGATATTGCAGGCAAGAGCCTTAAGTGCTAAGCCATCTCTCCAGCCCTTGAAATAATTTTTGTTGATATTACTGTAGTATCAATTTGAAATATAAATTTGTTCATTTAAGATTAATTTTAACATTTTTTTCTTTTTAGAGTTTAGTTTTGTTTTTTGAATGTATAAAAACACTTAATTAATTAAAATTAAAATTAAAAAGAAATGCTAAAGAAGCCTGGTTTCCCTTCTTGTATATTTCATGCTACTCTTGTACCCACAGATTGATGACAAATGTCATTAGTTTCTGCCTTGTTTGTCCTGTGTTTATTTTAGAAAAACTGGGTAACTAATCTCTTTTCATAAAATGTTACCAACTGTGGTGATTTGAATAGAATAGATGTTCCCCAATATATTCAGTTGTTTATTTGTTTGTAGTTTACATTCTGCAGCCACCTGGCTGGAGGCAGTGTCACTGGGTGGATCTTTAGGTGTGATGGTGGGTTGCAGATTTCAGTCTAAAGATATGCAAAGTGTACCTAGCTGGAGTTGCTGAAGTGTGCTGTGCTGTGTGGCTTTTTGGCTTTTGGCTTGTACTTCTTTCTGTCTGCTTGGACCTGTGAAGGCAGGCCAGCTTCTTCTGCCATTATGGAACTTCCCCTGGATCTGTAAGCTTCAATAAATATCCCTTCCTCCATAGTTGTGTCTGGTCTGAAAGTTCATCTCAGCGAACCTGAAGCTGTCTGATACACCAACTAAATGCATCATTAGGTGTAGCAGTGGATCTCATTTGTGACACTTACCACACATTGTTTTAGGGGAAGTTTTGTGTGTTTCACATAACTTCTCCAATTCTTATTTGGAATTTTTCTGTAAGGAAATTTAGCTCTCAAACTCCATTTGATTATCTAACAAATCACGTATTTATGCAAGTGTAAACTAGAAAACAGTTATTTTATAACTTAGCTTAACAAAATTGTTATTTATTTTGTTGTTCAAATCAGTTCAAGTTTAAGTCTCTTTTTTTTTCCTTTCCTCTTAACCATCTATTTTCTGAATGATAAAATACTTCAAACTCTCATACTGAACCTGCCATATTGTATGTATGCAAAAAGGTTTTAAAAACTAGTTTTTTGTTTCCTCTTAAGTGCTGGGATTGTAGGTGCAGTCTACCATACCTGGCTTTATTCTTAAATACTTCTGTACTTACAGAATTATTTGTAAAAGCAGTGTATACTTTCAATGCACCTGACAGTCTTTTCATATGGTCATCTTATATATTCATAGTACCAAAACTCAAGCAACGCCCCCCCCCCCCAGCTTCTTCATTTTTACTTAGCTTTCACAAGCTTGGCACTTTTAAAACTAATTGGTCAACGATTTTCTATAATTACCTTTAATTGTGATGATCTGATGTGTTTTAAGATTGAGGAATTTTAAACTTTCATTTGGAGGGCTGGATATATGGCTCAGCAGTTATAGGTACTTGCCTATAAAGCATAGTGGCCTGGATTTGATTTCCCAGTATCCACGTAAAGCCAGATGTACAAAGTGGCACATGTGCCTGGAATTTGTTTACAGTGGCTAGAGGTCCAGGCATGTCCATTCTCTTTGTCTCTCTCCTCTCTCTGCTTGCAAGTAAATAAATATATATTTTTAAATTAAAAATAAATAAACATTTTGTTATTAAATTTACTGTATGAACACATTCATGTTGGCCATAGTTTCAAAGGGTTATATTCTCTCTCCCCTGGCTCAATTCCACTGTGGGGCCCCATCAGGGGGATTGCTGGTATTCAGTATGGGGTTGTGAATGCATCATTCAATCTGGATGGAAGGGGACAAAGCCTCAGGATACTCCTTCCCACCCTGTGGCTGTTACAACATTTCCTCTCCCTTTTCCACAATGTTCCCTGAGCCTTGGCAGGTGTGTTTTAAGTCACTTTAGTGTTATTGGCAACCTCTGAATTTCTGCTTTGATGAGTTTTGAGTGTGCAATTAGATATACTTTTTAAACTTTTGTAAGCCTCAATTCCTTATCTGAGAATAAAAGATAAGTGCTTTCATTATATATTAAGTATGATAATTATATGAGGCATTGGACTTAGTGTATGAGAAGCTTTTGGTCAATGTTATATATATCATCATCATTGTCACCATTTCTGTCACCATCATTAATATCACCATTTTTCACATTGTCACCATATTCTAATAAATAAATATTGAATGACTAGTCTCGTCCTCTGTCCTCCTCATACATCCACTATGGTAATCCATTACAGTAATTCGATTCATTTGGTCTGATTATTAGTTCAAATCTTTCTTTTGTTTTAAGTGTTTTTTTTTTTATCAACTTCAGGGGAATGTTTGAACTCTTTAATGTGCTAGAAATTCTTTTATATCATAGATTCTTCTGCCTTTTCCTAGCTGATTTATAGCTAGTTCTTGGGAAAGTTGCTTGCAGGTCTTTATCAACAATACTTCTTTCTCTTTTTGCATCTTAACTCCTCTGGATCTCTGCTGGAATCAACCTCCATAGCAGTCCTCGTCCTCCACCTAGGAATTGACATTCACCTCTTAAAATTCAGTTTCAACTTAATCTCTTCCTCAAAACTTTATTTACCTTGAACAGTTTCTGCTAAAGACATTTTCCTTCATGTCCAACTGCTCATTTTTAGTTGGAAGCCCTTCACAGTACATTTGCTGAGGCATGAGGCACTGTGCGATTCCACAACTTTATCATTCTTTTGATTGCCTCATTCCATGTTTTAAAAATATTTTTTTATTTATTTGAGAGGAGAGGGTGTGAGCAGCAGAGAGAGAGGCCAGAGAGGAGAGAGAAAGAGAGAGAGAGAGAGAGAATGAGTATGCCAGGGCCCCAGCCACTGCAAATGAATGCCAGACTTATGTGCCACTTTAAGCATCTGATTTTACATGGGTACTGAGGAATTGAACCTAGATCTACAGGCTTTACAAGCAACTGCCTTTAAACACTAAACCATATCTCTAGCCATTTCATTCTATCTTAAACTTGATATAAAGAAAATTTCCCCTTGTATTAGTCAGGGTTCTCTAGAGGAACAGAACTGCTAGCATGAATTATTTTAAAAAGGGAATTTATTGGGCTGGAGAGATGGCTTAGTGGTTAAGCGCTTGCCTGTGAAGCCTAAGGACCCCGGTTCGAGGCTTGGTTCCCCAGGTCCCACATTAGCCAGATGCACAAGGGGGCGCACGCGTCTGGAGTTTGTTTGCAGAGGCTGGAAGCCCTGGCGTGCCCATTCTTTCTCTCTCCCTCTATCTGTCTTTCTCTCTGTGTCTGTAGCTCTCAAATAAATAAATACATAATTTAAAAAAAAAGGGAATTTATTGGATTAGCTTACAGTAGTCCAATAGCAGTTGCAGGCCCGAGAATTACGGAACCTGGTAGCTGCTCAGTCCACGTGGCCAGATGCCTCAGCAGTCCCGACCCGGCACTGCAGATGGTGCCGGAAAGCCTGGAGGCTTCCTGAGGAGCCGCTGGGTTTCAATCCATGCGGGTCTTCAGTTGATGTTGGTCTTTAGTCCGTATTGGTCTTCAATCTGGCAGCCAAGTGGAAGGAAGGAAGGAAAAGGGAACTCTTCTACCTAGAGCTTCCTTATATCAAGTCCCTCTCTGAGCGGGGCCGCACACTCTGGGGGAAGGGCTTACCCTGGAGGAAAGACCTCCTCCTTTAGTTGATCCTTCCTAGAAGCAGCCTGTGGATTACTAACAGATCAAGTTGACAACACCTTAACTATCACACCCCTTGATATCCAAACTGCACTTTTCTCATTTCTGCCTATTATTTTCTGTTCAGCCTATCAAACAGACCATCTCCTTTGCTGGATACCAGCCATCAGAGTCCTGTGACTATGGATAGGACCATCTTTCTTCTTTACATTAACCATTTCTATTCCCCTCATTTTTCTTTCTTTTTTTTTTAAAAAAATTTATTTATTTATTTGAGAGAGAGAGAGAGTGGAAGGGAGAGGGGGGAGGTAGAACTGGCACACCAGGGTTTCTAGCCACTGCAAATGAACACCAAACACATGTGTCACCTTGTGCATCTGAAATTGAACCTGGTCCTTTGGCTTTCAGGCAAGCACCTTAACCATTAAGCTGTCTGTCCAGCCTGCTTTCACTTTTCTTATAAAGCATGGTTTCAAGTCATCTTAGTATCCAAGGTGTGCTTCCTTAAAACAATTCTAGTTTCTCTCTGTTACTTACAAACTTGTATATTTATAACTACTTTAAAATTCAAAAATACTCCTTAGTGCATTATACTGTAAAGTTGTAAAGTATCATAATAATGCAATAATATGGTATAATATAATATAATAGGATTCATATTACTCCAGAGAAAGAATTTTTTTCTTTTGGTTTTTTGAGGTAGGGTCTCACTCTAGCCCAGGCTGACCTGGAATTCACTATGCAGTCTCAGGGTGGCCTCATGGTCAAACTCATGGTGATTCTCCTACCTCTGCCTTCCGAGTACTGGGATTAAAGGTGTGTGTCACCACTCCTGACTCAGAGAAAGAATTTTTATCTTTCTTTTAACATCTGCCTTTCTCTATCTGATTGTTATATGGCCAAGGAACATGTCCCTTTTATCATTATTATTTCTTGCATGTCTACTATAGGGATCATCTGATACAACTAGTATTTTGTAGGCATCTGCTAGTTAACAGGTGGATGGATAGATTGTTAGGTCTGCAGCATCATTTAAATTCTAATCCAATAATAAATTACTTATCTATAGCTTCACTAGTACTCTCATACAAACTGGTTCACGATAGTAAATCTTATAATCTATTTTCTCTGAGAGCTATAAAAGTCTTTCTAGCATGGCTTTTTATAGAGGGGGAAAATTTATCCAGAGGATATATCAAAGAGGATAAAGTGATTTTTGGTTTGTGGAGTAACCAATTTATTGATGTCTATTTTCCTTTGTGAATTCTTTTATTATCCCCTCACTTTGAAGTAAGGTCAAGTGGTAGATGATTACTTAGTTGATTTAAAATAACCTCAATGCTATGCTATCAATCAATTCCTCAGATAGTTTTCTGTTGCTGTAATAATAATCTCCTCTCTTACTCAGCTTATTTTTCTTCCATCCCTACCTTCAGCAACTAGTATCTTACTATATACATCATGATAGCTTTATTCTTTCATTACCCAAAATTATCAGAGTAGAAGAGACAGTTGTTTTAAATCATCTATAATTGTATTTTCACAGCAGGGCTATTCATCAATTATGCTCAATTTTGTAGTTAGGATTCCATTCTCAAATTAGTACTGAAGTTTGCCCCTGGTGTTCTGAAGCTATTATGAGGTCTGAGGGTCTGAGCTACATTCTTAGTCCCACAGGAAAGGATGGAGGAATGCCACTTTAACCCTACTGCAATCTAGTCTCACTTGACAATTGCTAATATACTGAAAGAATATGGGTGATCTCAATGGACCAATTAAAGACTTAATCCCTAAGAAATTGAGGAAAAAGATAACTAATATACAAGAGTTAGAGAGGAGAGAGATAAAGGGGAGAGGGGGAGAGGGAGGGAGGGAAGATGTAGGAGATTTAGGTCAGTTTTGATCCTACCCTCTCCAGTGTCTTGTGGTTCAGGTGTTTCCTGTAAGGGTCTAGTGAAGGTTCAGCCATTTGGTCTGTCTTTTAGGAAGTAGAATTTTATGGTACCATTGCCGTTTGGGTCCGGATTACTGTTTTCCACCCTTTGATTCGCTCCCCGCCCTCCCATCCATCTTATTGTCTAGTCCATGAGGTGCTTGCTGGGTATAATTTCTTAGTGGACACTGACCTGTAACCCCCACTACCAGCTTGGGCCTACCATCCACAATGAGCTTTTGATCAGAGAAACCTACAAGGTTTCCCAAAACAATGACAGACTTCTGTCAGAGTACTTGATGACCCACCAAAGGCCAGTGGTAAGACACTATTGCTGAAGACTCCATACGCAGCTGATGCATAAAATGGAATGACATGGCTGGAAGCCAGGAGAGAGTCAGTCCCCAGACAGTCAGCGTGTCTAGTGCCAGAAGGCGCTACATAGGCGACTGGGGGAAGTGACCAAGATCTGTCCAAGCAACACATTGTTTAACCTAAGTAGCAACAATTAACCGGATGTCATACCCACACAAGTGCAATAGTGGTACACAGCCATGGTGAGGGATCAATTGCTCTTGATTTGGCTAACTGATCTGCTCAGTGGTACTAGACCCATAGCTGGAACTGGGAAACAAGTCAGAACCATACCCAAACACAAGCCCACTCTACAATATCAAGTTACCATCAATCACGGGATATAAGAGGGCCTAAACCTACCGTACTTTCTATCAAAAAAGTAAGTGTTATCTCAATTTTCCGGGTGCTAACTTACTCTCCGTTGGAGAATCTGCTTCTCTTTTCCAGATAGATGCAGATCCTAAGAAGAGAGCTGCCCCAACATACCTCAAAAGGGGCCCAACTGAAACTAAGGACAACTGGTGAAATAAGCAAGGGTGATGTTTTCCTGTGAACCAGATACCAGCACAAAGGGGAAGGAGAGCAACGCAGAGAAAAATCAACTCCTACCAAATCAGACAACCAGAGCCTCAGAGGCCCCCAACACCTCAGCACTGAAGCAGACCAAAAATGAACCCAACATGGCTCAGGGAAATTTTGCGGAAGAGGGGGAGGAAAGAATGTCAGAGTCACATGTTGGGTCATGATATGCAGAGACATTTATCATACCAATAACTGGGAGCTAACTCCACAATGCATGACCCATTTTCATTAACAAGGAGGGTCTAATGGGAGGGCGAAGATCACAGATGAGCCTAAATAATGGTACCAAACTGCCTGTATTTACTGAAAAGAAAACTAATAAATTAAATTAAAAAAAAAACAAAAATAAAAAAAAAAAGACTTAATCCCAGATACACAAACCTGGACTCCATCCACCAAGGCTCATGTTCATAATGGAAAGAAATACCAGTCCTTTCCAGGATAAACACAAACTAAAGCACTATAGAATATCAAGCAAACAGATGAGGACAGAGAATAGCCTTCCCATGCTACATTATAGTAAAAACATTAAGTAAAGGTAAATAAGCAAGAATATTAAAAGCTATAATAGTGAAGCATCAAAGTATATATAGAGGTGAACCCAACAGAGTAACAGTAGCCTATGAAAATTTCTCTGACATAGACTATATTTTATGACAAAGGCAAGTCTTAACAAGTACAAGAAATTGAGATAATTTCTTGCATTTTATCTGATCACAATGGAATGAAGTTAGAAATCAATAATGAGTAAACTACAAAAAAATATAGATTTTCATGGAGATTGAAATATGTATTTTTTCTATTGAATTATGGGTGGGTCATTAAGGAAATGAGAAACTTTAAAATTCTTACAATAAAATGGAGATAAAATACATCATACCAGAACCCATGGAATACAATAAAATGCATTTTTTGAAGAGGGGCATTCTTAGCTAAAATGCCCACATTAAAAAAATCAGGGGTTTTAAATAAATAACTTAATAATATACCTCAGGGCCTTAGCAAAATAAGAATAAACCAAATCCTAAATTAGTAGATGGAAAAAAATAAAGAGATTAGGGCAGTAATTAATGAAAGGGGAATAAACAAAAAAAATACAAACAGTCAATGCAATTGTTGATTCTTTGAAAAGATAAACAAGTCTGACAAATCATAAGCCAAAATAACTGAAGGAAAGAGAGAGAAGTCCTACATTGTTAAAATAAGAAGTGGAAGGCTGCAGTGACAACAAAAACCAAGGGAATTCAGAAGATCAATTAGATATGATGTAAAAACTTTTATTCGAATAAACTGACAATTCTAATAAAAAAGTAGCTGAAATACTAGGCACATATATAAGCTACCAAGAGTAAACCAACAGTAAACAAGTAGTTTAAATATACCTGTAACAGCAATGAACTTGAAGCAGTAATAAAAAGGAATCTCAGGCTGGAGAGATGGCTTAGCGGTTAAGCGCTTGCCTGTGAAGCCTAAGGACCCCGGTTCAAGGCTCAATTCTCCAGGACCCATGCTAGCCAGATGTGCACAGGGGGTGCACATGTCTGGTGTTCATTTGTAGTGGCTAGAAGCCCTGGCATGCCCATTCTCTCTCTCTCTCTCTCTGCCTCTTTCTCTGTCTGTTACTCTCAAATAAATAAATAATAATGAACAACAACAACAAAAAGGAATCTCCTTACTAAGTGAAAAAAAAATCCCAAATGCAGATGGATTCATGGCTGAATTCTACCAAATCTTCAAAGAAAATTTAGCATCAGCACAAATGAAAATAGTCCATAAACTAGCAAGAATGGAAGCTATCAAACTCCTTCCAAGAAGCTGTATTACTGATGCACTGAATCCAACTAAGCATCAAAAATATCATTCACCAAGACCAAGTGGGCTGCATTTCAGGAGGGCAAGGTTGATTCAATATAGAAAATGAATAAATATGCCACAAACAAACGCAAGTACAGAAATCACATGATCATCTCAAGTATAGAAATGACATGGTCATCCCAACAGACATAGAAAATGCCTTTGATAAAGTCCAGCATCCCTTCATGAGAAAATTCCTGAAGCAACTATAAGTAGTTCAGTATTATGTAATAAAGGCTACAAGGTGACAAATTTATAGGCAGCATTATAGCAAATCGGGAACATAGGGGCTGGGGATGCTCAAAGTACATGATCCACATATGAAAATGTTTTTATGAAATCCAAGATACAAATAAAAGATAAATAAACAATGCACCATAAGTCATATATTAAGATTTGAAAACAAGAATTCTGGTCAGACCAGACACTGTGAAGCACTCCACAAGAGGAGGGCAGGAGGTGCTGGAGACAGGGCTTAGTGGTTCAAACATTTGCCTGCAAAGCCACAAGAGCCAGGTTGGATTCCCCTGGACCCACGTAAGCCAGATGCACAAGGTGGCACATGCATATGGAGTTTGTTTGCAGTGGCTGAACAAAAAAAAAAAAAAAAAAAAAAAAAAAAAAAGAACTAGGAGAGAAGGAATCTGCATCCATCAGCTGGGTTTTCTATAGTAAGATTGGAGACCAGGGTGAAAAGTATGAAGGACTCTTCATGCTGGAGAGAACTTGTAAGTACTTTATCCTGAAACCTACAAACAAGTAAAAGAGATGAGAATTGCCAAGGAAGATCTTGCCAATGCAAGAAGGAAGTGAGAATGCCCTCTTAGACTGCGTTAGTTGAATACAGGAGGAAGTAGTTCCATTTTATTACTTGTGTGTGGGCCTTACATTCCTCATCATCTGTGTGGAAAATCAATTCATTCCAAGGAGTAGCGGATAGAGAGAAGTTTGAGGTTTTGTCATTTGATGTACAATTAAAGAAATAGACTGTTTGGCACACTTGACCATGCATCAGAACTATCTGAGTTTGTGTTTTTTTTTAATTTTTTGTTCATTTTAATTTATTTATTTGAGAGCAACAGACAGAGAGAGAAAGAGGGAGGGAGAAAAAGAGAGAGAATGGGTGCACCAGGGCCTCCAGCCACTGCAAACAAACTCCAGATACGTGTGTCCCCTTGTGCATCTGGCTAACATGGGTCCTGGGGAGTCAAGCCTCGAACCAGGGTCATTGGGCTTCACAGGCAAGCGCTTAACCGCTAAGCCATCTCTCCAGTCCTCAGTGTGTATTTTCAATGCATGTGTACATGTGGTATGTGTATGAGCACGTGTCTGTGTGCAGGCACTCATGCAAATATGTATGGAGGGCAGAAGTCGGTGATGGCTGTCTCCATCCACTGCTCTCTAACTCGTTTACTGAGATCAATACTCCACCTGAGCCCAGAACTTATGTATTCAGCTAGACCACCCAATAAGCCCTGGAGATCCTCCTACTTCTACCACCACAGTTCTGGTGTTACAGGTGCTTACCAACACACCCAGCATTCATTTCTTCATGATTTTAGGGAACACACTTCACCAACAGGGTTACCTTCTTAGCCCATCATGTTTGTCTTAATGAACACATGAGTACCCCTTTCTTCAAAGACTCTTACTTTTAGATATTGAGTGAGCAAAGCATAGGCATTTAAATACTTGACAGACCATTCTCATGTATGTGCCTCCTCCTTTAAAAAATTTTTTTTTGGTTTATTTTTATTTATTTGAGAGTGACAGACAGAGAAAGAGGCAGAGATAGAGAGAGAATGGGCCCACCAGGGCTTCCAGCCGCTGCAGACGAATTCCAGATGCGTGTGCCCTCTTGTACATCTGGCTAACGTGGGTCCTGGGGAATCGAGCCTCGAACCGGGGTCCTTAGGCTTCACAGGCAAGCGCTTAACCGCTAAGCCATCTCTCCAGCCCAATGTGCCTCCTCTTAAACATTATAAAATTAGAAATATCTCAGAGAACAAAGTAGAATGATAGATAACAGCTTATGAATCCCTTTGGGGAACTGGTTGTCTAATTCTCACCCGGAGTCCTTTTGCTTTTCACACTACTGTGACAAAATACCAGGCAAAGTAACATAAGGAGAGAAAGGTGTATTTTGGCTCTGGCTTGAAGTACTGAAGTTCACTACGATGAGGAAGGTGTGGCAGTGGTTGTGCCTTGCACATTCAGGATGGGTCTTTGCTACTCAGTTCAACCTTTCTGGAATCATTTTGTCTCTGTTCATGCCACTGTGCAAGGTTAGTACCTCATAGCCAAAGGACAGACTTTTTATGGTTGTGTTTATGATAATTTAATGCAGAGAATCAGGTGTATTGGGGATTTTTTTCCCCACATATTTTTACATTTTCTTCTTCTCTTGGAAAAAGAATAGCAGCAATCTTACAATGTTTGACTTGGAACATAGATTTTGGCTTAAAATGAGCCTTTGTCCAAACATTTTGCTTCTAAAATTGCAGATTTGGCTGAAAGAATACTTGCCTAACTCTGTCATAGGTTTTCATCTTTTTTTTTTGTGTCATTTATTTATTTGAGAGCGACAGACAGAGAGAGAAAGAGGCAGATAGATAGATAGAGAATAGGCACGCCAGGGCCTCTACCCACTGCAAAGAACTCCAGACACGTGCGCCCCTTGTGCATCTGGCTAAAGTGGGTCCTGGGGAATCAAGCCTCAAAATGGGGTCCTTAGGCTTGACCGGCAAGCGCTTAACTGCTAAGCCATCTCTCCAGCTCACAGGTTGAATTCTTAAATAAGCTGAGGCAGTAGCTGTCACAGTCTTTGGAAGAAGGGCTTTCCAGGATCAGGTCTATTTCTTGTTCTGGTGGAGAGGACCTTGGGAGAGGTTGGAGACACAATAAGATATGGAATGGGTCACTTACAGCTTTTGCCTTCAGAGGAGGCTTTGAGAATCAAATCTATCCCTATACTTCCCCTAATAAGTAAGATCCACATAAAAGTCAGGCCTGAAGGCTGACAACTGGGCATGCAATGTGTCACTCATGTTCCTCTTTGTTTCAGAAGACCCAATGTTTGAAAGCTGACTTTGGAGACATGGAAGTGAGAACAGCAATATAGGTTCCAAACAATGTCCTCCTTCCAGTTTTGTGTGCAGGAGACACAGCCTCACGGCTCCCTTCCCTCCATGTGGTATTGGCGCGGGAGACTCGATATAAGCCAGGGCTTGCTTCCTTCAATGATAAAACTACTCTCTGGCTATTGCTTTTAAGAAAAAATGCTGATTACAGTTTTATTCCAACTTGGGATGATTCTAATGTTTAACTCTCTCATGTGGATTTCTATTTTAAACCTCTCCTCCCTTGAATGGATTTTTTAGTCTCTTGGTCAGTAGATGGCAGATGTCACTGAGCGATGTGGGCTGACATGCATGCTCTACAGCACGTGACTGTCTCTGGGCTCTGTCATTCATATCAAGAGGTGGAAACACCTCTCATGTTGTCTGTGAGAATCTCTATCACCCCTGAGCTTTCTCAGCTGTGAGCCTGCTTTGCATAACAGGATGCTTTAAGGCACATTACTGCCTTTGGTGTTCTAGCAAAAGCTCCACTTGCCTGTTTTTGCCACAAGAAGTCTGCCCATAATCTCTGCATGATTGGTTACCAGAGACTTTTCCTATCAGCAAGGTCTCAGTTCACAGGATCTGACTGTGGCCTTGAGTCAGAGGAACTCAAGCTTGAATTCCATCCCTACACTGAGAAATATGATCTAGAACATGCCACTAAATGACCCCCCACCCCACCAACTCTCAAATTCCTCATGCACACCAATGGGATGGCGCTCAACGTCCGAGGGAAGAGAGAAGGTCTATGAAACCTCTGGTAGAGTAAGCAACAAAGAAATTAAACCGTAGCTGTTGTTTTGATGGACAGCCCACTCACTTGACAGATGTCTTCTTATTTTCTCTTTGCTTATGTGCTAAGCCAATAAGCAACAGCATTGATGGGTATAATAGTTACCAGTAACAAGTTCCCTTTGTTTTCATGACAGTGATAAATTTGTATCAATTACGTGGCAAATAATAAGCATACTAATCTTTGTATTTCTAACAGGGAGTGAAAAGCTGAAAATTAAGACCGCATATTGTAAGTCTAATTTATACCTACTCCTACTGCGTGACCCAAGAGAAATCTCCTAGTCTATTTTTGAATTTCAACCTTTGCTTTCTCTTTTCTTGATTAAACTTGGCCTTTTCCCACAATGAATGCCATAAAAAAAAAATACAAGTCTGAGACAGTAGTGGCAAAGATCATTTTAAGGACAATTTAAGCTGTAAACACATTTTCCTTCCAGCACGCACTTCATCCCAAGGTACTCTGGACAGACTGAAGGCTGCTCCAGGCCACTGGCTTTTCAGGTACTCATTAATCCTGAAGAAAGCTTCAGGTTGGGGTCATTACCACTTAATTACAGCTTGTGAATACTGGCACATTCTTCAGTGACCTTCTTCTGTGTGCTGGCCTGTTTGTTCATGAGAGAATTTGTGCAGCTGGAAATTCTGGCTGACTAGAAAGTTTAAATGGAGATTTTTTTTTCTTCTTTTGGCTTGAATCGAAGGCCGTTCTTGCTAAAATGTCAACACATTTTTCTTCCATCGGGGCATGGTTAATCACGTGTTTGCTTTTAGAAGCCTTCTTCTGTGCTTGCCTATGCGGAGTGCCTGAACTTATCAAAATGCCATTTTAAAGCGATCTCGAGTAGCAATGCCTCTCTACCATTATTTACTCTTTGTAGACATAACAGTGGATTTTCTCATGATCATGTTGGCATATTCAAACCTGTAGTCTATGCAACATTTAAGACTATGTAGAAATTGGAAGGAAGTTTATAATCTGTGATTATTCTAAAAATAATCATGTTCTAAAAGTGTAGGGAAAGAGGCTCACTTTAAGAGCAAAATGTATTTGGCAAGGCTTTCTAGTGAATTATAACCAATTTGTGGGCAAAAATAGTTTAATTTATATATTGTTTGCACATTATTTATGCCATCAATGTTTATTGGGTACTTCCTATGAGCCATATGGTGGGGAAGATAACTATAGATACATATAAATGCACAAGGACTACTTTCTTTTTTTATTTGTAAAAATACTTTACTTATTTGTAAGAAGAGAGATACAGAGATAAAGAGTGTGAGAAAAAGAAACAGAGAGAGAGAGAGAGAATGGCCAGAACCTCTAGCCAGTGCAAACACCAGATGCATCCACCACTTTGTGTATTTGACTTATGTGTGAACTGGAGAACTGAACCAGGATAGTTAGGCTTTACAGGCAAGCGCTTTAACTGCTAAGCCATCTCTCCAGCCCCATGGGATAGGACTTTATTTCATAATCTTTTATATTTCTTTCACAATATTTCCCACTATGTGACCCTATCTATACAAATGTGTAGACTGTGCTCCAATGAAATTCAACTTGTGGACAATGACATTTCAGTATCATGAAATCTTTCACATAGTATGAAATCCCTCTCTCTCTCTCTCTTTCATATACATATACATATACATATACATACACACACACACACACACACACACACACACACACACACACACACACATATATATATATATATATATATATACACACACACATATCTATATCTACATATACATGATATTGTTTTTTTGAGGTAGAGTCTCACTCCAGCCCAGGCTGACCTGGAATTCACTATGTAGTCTCAGGGTAGCCTTGAACTCATGGTAATACTCCTACCTCTGCCTCCTCCCAAGTGCTAGGATTAAAGGAGTGCACCACCACGCCCAGCTTTTTTTTTTTTTTTTTTATTCAGTATTAGTGAAAGATCACAAATGCTGTTTCTAAGTGATCTTCTAGGCTTCATGCTCATGGGTACTGGTATTTCTCAAGAAAAAATGGTGACTTCTTCATGGAGGCCATGAAAAGCAGAAGGATGATCAAGTTAAAGTCACAAAGAGGAGTCGATACAATAACTCTGAGACAAGAGAATCCAACAGGAGTGGAACCCCACAGCACAAGTGGAGAATTGTGAGGAGTGTGAAGTCTATAGGGTTGAGCAGCAGCCATATCCTAAATGTGTGAACACAGGTTCCCAGGAAAAGGGAAAACTGCCACACACGTGTTAAAGGTTTTACCAGGCCAGCTCTGGGTAATAGCTCCATTGGTAAAGTGCTTGCTATATGAACATGAAGACCCGAGTTTGAGCTTCAGAACTCATGTAGGAAAAGCTGAACATGGTGGCATGGCTGTGATTCCCATCGCTGGGGAGGCCGAGACAGCAAGGGGCTCAGGGGTTATTGTTCAGCCAGTATAGCCTAGCTTGTGAGCTCCAGGCTAATGAATGACCCTGTCTCAAAAAAATGTGGATAGGAATTCTGAGGTTATCCTCTGTCCTCCACAAGCAAACACACAAATGTGTATATGCATCGCTGATGTGCATATGACACATGTGTGCACACACATACACACAAATCTACTAAGATGACTCATCGATTAGAACTTCTGTGATTGTGCAGAGCTGGAATGGTGCAGGTCTAGTACTTTGTGTATGTGATCTAGCATCCATCTGTATGGTTACTAGCAAATCTTTTTGGAATGCTCCTAGCAAACCATTGTCTTCCATCAACCCAAAGGTTAAGAATGCCATCTGGAGGCTATAGCAGAGATTTCCCAAATTAGCTATAACTTATAAGCCTGATGTTCCCAACAATGTATTTGAAATTGCTTTGTTCTATGTTTCTTTTGTTCTGCAAGTGTAATAACTTCATGAAACTGTTACCACGTAAAAACATGTTATTTGGGATAATCTATGCTGATGTTCTCAGGCATGGCTCCAGAATAAAATATCTCTTATTCCCTTGAGGCAAGAGCTGGGTTGTTGGATCAATGAATGTAAAGGAGTTTGGAGCGGTAGTAAGTCATAGGACAGTTTGCATAATAATTCAGAAAAGTTGAGTGCTGATGAAGTGAATGTAAAATATCCCCATGGTTACACATGAACATGGAATAGATCTACATGTGCCTGCAGATTGAACTCCACTCACCAAAGCAAGTGCCAGGTCATTTTTAACCAGTGGGCAATATGACATGGAACCTTGCTCTAAAGCCAGAATAAAAATCTTATCCTATATGTTTCTGGATTTTTTTTGTCCAGATTATCACAGTTCATTACACTTGTGTGTTGGTGAATCCTTTTCCTCTTTGTAGTACATGAGCATCAGAAATATGTGAACATGAATGAAGACTACACCAAAAGGAGCAGTGTTTGGGGGCTAATGCAGTGAATTTATTTTACATCAGTGCTGTTCCATGTGTCTCAGAAGACTTGTCTTCCATCTGTATAACCATCCCCCATCCTGATTGCTAATGTCCTCTCTCACATCTGGACCCTTATTTCCAGCTCATGCTAATGAAAGGTAGCTACCTTAAAGTCCAACCACACACCTTTAGTTTCAGTGATTTTAAATTGAAGTTGAGAATGGCAAACCCTATCTTCAATAGTATTTAACTTTAAAGACATTTTGGTGATTATGTATGCACACATGTGTTCATATACACACAGGTGAACATATGTGTGTATGCATGTGGAGAACAGGTGTTGGCTTTGAGATGCCATCTACCTTTTGGAGTCAAGATTTCTTTCTGGCCTTGGATTCACTTAGTGGGCTAGAGCCCAGGGGTCCCCCTGTCTCCATCTTCCCAGTTATGGGGCTGTATATACATGCAACTATGCTCAGCTATTTCTTCATGTGGGTTCAGAAAACTGAACTCACGTTGGAATGCTTCCAAGGTAAGCAATTTATCCTATATCACTACCTGTCTTTTTGCTAATTTTGATGTAAGGAAACACAATCTTTCAAGTGGTGAAAATGTTTATAATTAACATTTAACAATAGACATAAAATAATAGGGCCATGTGAGAGCTCTGATATAGATGACTATGAGCAAACAAATATCTTTTTTGCAAAAATATTTCAGCACAAAAATGTAAGATGAAAAATTTTGGCTATAGTAACAAAGACTGGGACTTTGGAAAGCGATAAAATTAATAACATGTTTGACATTATGAAAGATCTGTTTAATGATATTTTGTATTTCAAAAGACGAAAACAGTTTAAGGATGCAGCTCCGTTGGTAAGTATTTTCCTAGCATAGCAAAACCCTGGATTAAATCCCTAGCACTTTATAAATTGGGTGGTTCATATTTGTAATTGAAAGGTAGAGAAGCTTAAGATCATTGTCTTCTACATAATGAGTTTGAGGACAGCCTGGGTTACATGAGAACTTGTCTCTAAGAGAAAGAAAGAAGGGAGAGAATCCAAAAGATCTCTTCAAGTACATTAGCATGTGTGATGTATGGTGGAAGAACTGCTGAACAAAGAGCCAAAAGCATTAAGTCTCTTGTTCACTGGTAGCTGCTGCTTGCCTCTGGGCAGATGTTAGTCTGCCTTATGAAGAGAGAAAGCCATATTCCCTGAACATCTGCTCCCGGCCTCTGCCTCCTCATCACTCAGAGGCCATCTGGACTCAAGTGAGGCATGTTTGCTTTAACAATGTATCTATTGATAATATTATATTAATGTGATTATACTAATACTCTCCATAAATAAGGCCCTCAATATATTTTTTTATAATGGATTATGTGTTGATTCAATCACTGAATAGACGAAGTTCTTTCAAAAATTCAAATTACATTTTAGTTCCAATCAAAATCCTCTCAGGTCCTACTTCCACGTATAATTCCAAGAGCTGCAAAAAGAATGTTACTTCTGTCCTAAATACAAGGAAAAAACCCAGATAATATATCAATTCATAACTATTATTAAAGGCATGAGAGTGATGACATTGACATCACATGGCAACCTAGTAAACAAAATTTTGAAAAGAAATAGGTCCCTTTGACAGGCAGAGGGCTGACTTGTACAAGCCTTTTGACTTTGCCAGAGAGTGGGAAGAATGCATGATTTTCATAGAAACATATTGCAAACAAATCAGCTAAAATTATCAGTGCTTCTTTAAGGCCAAGTTTGAGATAAGATTTCCCTTTTTAGAAAAACTGAGAGGTCCAGATACAAGCATTTTCCCTCATTCAACTCTTCTGTACGGGCTTCTCTCAGGTGATCTCAGAGAGACTGAAGCCATGAATACACAGTGTTGGAGATCATCCGAGCAAGTAAAATAAGCCAAAGAAAGAAAGATGAATACCACATTATTTCCCCTCTCGTAGGCTGATGAGAAGAATGAGATTTTAAAATAAAAACAACAAAACATGAGGGTTGGGGAGGCGGCTCAGTGGAAAACAGTGCTGACTGTGCGAGTGTCAAAATCTCAGCTCAGATCTCCAGGACCTGTGCAAGGCGGGATGAGGCAGAATGAGTGTCTGCAGCCTCAGTGCTCTATGGTGAGAGGGGAGAATTCCCCAAAATTCATGAACTAGCTGAGTTGGCATGCCCAGGAGCAAACAAGAGACTCTGCCTGAAGCATGGTGGGAAGTGAAGACCCACACCAGAAGTTGTCCTCTGGCTTCCAGAGATGTACTTACTATACACCAGGACATGATGCACACACATGCACCCACGCACATGCATGCACACAAAATATTTTTAAACAGCGTGAAAGTATAAGGGAGTGTATTTGTGGGGAGGGGAGGGAAAGGATAGGGAAAGGTTTATTGGAGGGTAAATATGATAGGCATGTATTGTATGCAAGTGTAAAATGTCACAACAAAGCCTATTACTTTACACAATTAACATATGCTAATTGTTTTAAATTAGAGAAAATGTGTATTTACAGGGAAGAGGTAAATGAGAAGAGGGAAGAAATTGCTTTTAATTTTCAACAGTATTTGCTATCTATTTGTTCTTGAATCTTGTCTCCTCCAAGATTAAAAATATCATGAAATTGGATGCTTTGCTACTGTTTCCCAATAGGAGCTATTTGATTGATACTTGTTTATTAGTTTGATGGGGCAAAAAATAAAAAGCATGTATAAAAGATGAATGGCTATTGAGGTTTTGATATTGTTCTTAGTTTACAATGGGGTGCTTTAAACTTTGTCTACTCATGACCCATTTTTGCCTAAGAAACTTACATAGCTACAGGTTTATAGGTATATAAAAGAGGTATGCAAACCAAACATTTATTTAGAAATCTTAAAGAAGTTGGTTTCAAACAATTCTTTGGTAGACATAGTTTTATCAATCATTAAAGAGGAAGCAAATTTACATACAGAGTGGATTTGCCTGTTTACTTTTACATAAAACATGAATCTTGGCTATGAATCTGATGTGATAGGATGTAGAGCATCTCCAGGGTTTCCAGGGTTGATCAATATTTTGCCTGTGAAAATTGTCAGTGCTAAGCATACTGTTTTGCATAAATGCATAGTAGAAAATAGCAGAAGTAGGTTTAGGGCTATCTCAAAAATGATTAGAAATTTTGTCCTAATGCTCAGCCAAAATTAATTAAATGAAACTCATCAGCCGCCAAAATAGCAATTTTTGGAATATCAGTCTCAAGCATCAGTTGAGGTGTTTCTGGCAGCGGTTTTTGGATGTTGAGTGGCATGACGGCATGCACAGTGCAATGTGTGTGCGTTGTGTGCTCAGAACCAAGGCCGCAGTGCAGTCACACCACGTAACACACGTGAGCACTGTCAGAAGCATGTCCGAGTCAGTACATGTTTAATTTGGAATTTACTTTTGGTGGTTATGTGTTCAGAAAACTTTCACAATTGCATTTTGTTTTTGTACAACACTCACATTCAATCATGCAGCTTTTGTGGGGTTGCTACTCATAGTTTAAGAATCCTGGGGACCTAAGACAATTATTAAAATAGGCTACCTAACGGCAATTGTTTTCTGAATATACATAAACATTTTGATAAAAACTTCATAGTACGTGTACAAAAATAGCAGAATAAACTTCTACAAAGTGAACAAACCCATGTGACCAGGACTCTGGTGAGAAAGAGAGCATCAGTTGAGGGACTTGCTTAGCCCCTAAGGGTAAATATTCACAATCAAAACACCGTAGAATAATTTTGCCTGTTTTCTATGTTTTTGAATCCGGCTCTTTTGTTCTGTATTATATGTCTGTTACATTATGTAATGTGCTACATCTTTGCTCTTGTATAGTTACAGTTCATCTTCACTACTGAATAGAATTCACTGTACAAATGTGCCAGCATGTATTTACCAATCTATTGTTGTGTATTTGGGCAGCTCATTATTGATAGTACTGGTATGAACATTTTTAACCATGATTGTGGAGACATGTACATTTCTGAGCAGATGGGTAAAAGATGAATAATCTGAGCCTTCGTGTGTACCAGAAGGCATGTTTTAATTTGTGTAGCTGTGAACTGTTTATGGGAGTTCCAATTCTAAAAACCTCACTGACACTTGGAATTGTGAAATTGTTTATTTTAGCTTTTTGAAGATACTGGTATGTAGTTAAGTTCTCATTTTTCCTGACTGCCAATGAAGCCATCACCTTTCCTTATGATTATTGGCCATAAGCATGTGCTCCTTTATGAAGTGCTTGCTCCTAGCCATTGCCCATTTTCCCCTTGCAATTACATTACATCATGTGTTCTTAGTGGTATGAGAAGATCCTTTGCATATTATAGCTTTAACCCTTAAGTTGCAGTATTCCTTTCTCTTTGTATATTGCCCTTTCACTTTTTAAGAATCTTTTTTTACAAAACTGTCAGGTTCTGAAGGACCTTTTGGTTCTTTAGGAGATTGGTTTATTTTTTAGTTTCCTGCCTGATATTGCTGCAGAATTTAGTAACTATTGTAAAAAAAAAAATAAAATATACATTGTAGTTCCTGCATGTCTATGAAGAAGTTTAATTTCCCTCTATCCTGTAGTAATCATGTCTCAAAGTTCTTCAGAAAGGCAGAACCTATATATAAGGAAAGTAAAGAAGGAAGAAAAGAGGGTGAGAGAAGAAAAAGAGGGAAGATGGAAGGAAAGGAGAAGAAAAGAATGGAGGCAGGGTAGATAGAAAGCCCATACATATTCCAGTTAAGTCTGAATCTCAGGGTTTCAGGGTGCTGGAGCTAAAACTATGTCCAAAAGTCTCAGAAGAGGATGGGAGGTTTCTGGTTTCAGTTTTGGCATCCAAAGACCCGAGAACCAGGAGCTTCAATATTTAGGGGTAAAAGATGATGGATGTCCCGGCTCAAAGGGAAAGAAAATGCTTTCCCCAGCCTCTACCCATGTGGTCTATGCAGGCCCTCCTAATCAGTCAGGTGGTAGTTGCTCACACAGCAGAGGACCTGTGTTCTTCACTCAGCTGCATTACCTGCATGGGAATGCTTTTCAGAAATAGCTCCACGATATAGCCTTCCACTCTCTGGGCATCTCTTAGCCCAGCCAAGTCCATACAAGACTTACTCTCCCATTCCTTATGCCAGTGGTCAAAGCTGCCAAATGTCCCCCGGGCCAAAGTGACTTCAGAGTGCTGCTGACTTCAGCTGTGCTCTTTCTACTCTGGAGTTATGGCCTTTCTAATTTTCACTCTTATTGCAACAGCATGTGACCTCAGACATGGGATGGCTAGACTCTTGTTCTCAGTGGTATCATCAGTCTGCCAAAATCCACTTCTTCCCATTTTTAGGCAGAAGTCTATGACAGCATATTTTTGGATAGATACTGAAATCAGATATTACTCTATTAAGAAATACTAGTTAATAAACATTTTATGTAAAATGGACCTTGAAGTATTTATAACCTCAATAGTGACATAATTTGAGGTAACTGGGCCTCATCCAAGGCTCAGAGGGAGAGTGTCTTTGGAAGGCTGCAGGATTTCTCAGTGTTATTTTCTTTGCGGAACTGAACTGTGATTACTAGTACTGGAAAACCAGTGTGGAGTTGATGGACCTCACAAAGAAGGAGAAAGGACACGTTGAAGAGTGTTTAAACACACTGTAATGGTTTTCTTGTGCATGACTAGCTTTGCTGCCAGTTTGAATAAATGTAACTAAACCATGGGTTTGCTATTTCTCAAGAAACCATGAAAAGAAACTGAAAAATCACTTGGCAAATCACATGGAACTTGTGATCTTTTCTGCCATGCATTCTTGAATGACATTACCAGCCCAAATCCTGCTTTTGTGCCAAGGGTGGAATTTGAACATAATGGTGTCATAGTGATCACTGGGGAAATTAGAAACATGGACTTGGGCTAGCAAATCCCATGGCTATTGCTTACAGCTAACAATGTGATCTTTCCGTCTTTCCATCTACATGGTCTCGGTGGTATTTTAACTGAGGCCAACTTTTTAATTAGGCTTTAACAGGGCTGGCATATGTAACAATAACTTCAAAAAATCTAAATAGATGCAGCAAAGCAGAAACATTAATACTTAGCATCTTCCAGGGGATACTTTTGGATTTTACATTTAGAGTTTAGAGGTTTTCTGAAAATGATTACAAGAATTTTTTTTTTTTAAATCACATCCAAACAACACTCAGTAAGAGTTGGCAACTAATATTGTGACCCTTGAATAATAATGACCTAATGTTGATGTATGCTCTGGTTCCAGTGGAAATAAAATAGCATTTATTGTCCTTTTTTCTAATTATAATAATTTTCAGAACAAAACTTTAAAAAAATTTCATTATCATTTCAGCTAGAAAAGTGTTGAACCTTTTCTTAATGTGGTACATATAATACTTTTAACTTGGATTTGTAATATATGTAATCTCTTTATCATCTGACTTCTATCATTGGGCTACATAAGGGACTTCTCATATCATTACAGTTTAGGTAAAATGTGATTTTAATAGATGCATGATTCAGTAAGATATACATAATTTCACAGATGGCTGCCAGGACATGTAAAGTTGGGGGAAGTGTTCACTATGTTTTATGGACATCTTTGTTTATGACACTTTTACACATATGATTTTAATATAAGTGTTGTGAGCCTTTAGTTCTTTGTCATATATATTTTTCTAATTATTTATTAAATTTTTATTTCTTACTCATTTGTAAGGACAGAGAAAAAGAGAAAGAGGTGTGTGTGTGTGTGTGTGTGTGTGTGTGTGTGTGAGAGAGAGAGAGAGAGAGAGAGAGAGAGAGAGAGAGAGAGGGATGGAGGGAGCACAATCCCATGTGAAGGCCTTCTGTCACTGCAAATGAACTCCAGACACATGTGCCACATTATGCATCAGGATTTATGTGCATATCAAGGAATCAAACCAAGGCCATCAGATTTATCAAAGATATACCTTTAACCACTGTGCGATTGCCAACCCCTGGTTTCTGTTTATAATTTGATATTAATTTTCTGATGCAGTGGGAATTTTACCATTTATATAGCTATTCCCATCATACTTTTTCTTTATAGTTTATTTTGTTATCATGCTTAAAGATTATTACTAGCTTCAAATTAAAATGGGTGTTTACTTATATTTTATCTTCTGATTTCATTTATTTTGAACTTAGCTCTTCAGTTAATTTGGAATATATTTGGAATGCAGCACTGATCTAATGTCACAATTTCTAAATGCCAGTTCGTCTAGCAGCTTTAATCACATACATGTTTGTCTTTCCTTTTTGGGATTTTCTTATACTAGTTGTAGTAGCTATTACTTTGTGGGAAAAACAGAAAAAAGCTACAAGAACAACTACAAAGACATGGCTTAGCAGTTAAGGGACTTTCCTGAGAAGGCTACAGACCCAGGTTCAATTCCTCAGTACCCAAGTATGGCAGATGCACAAAAGGGTGCACACGTCTGGAGTTAGTTTGCAGTGGCTGGATGCCTTGGTATGCCCATTCTTTCTCTCTCTCTCTCTCTCTCTCTCTCTCTCTCTCTCTCTCTCTCTCACACACACACACACACACACACACACACACACACACACACACACACTTTTTCTCTCAAAATGGATAAATAAAAATTAGCTCCCCTTCCTTCTTCCTCCGGACCAGGCAGCAGCAGCGGCGGCGAGAGCAGCCATGGCTAAGATTCAGGCTCGGGACGTTCCGTGCAAGAAGGAGGAGGAGAAGCTGGGCGTGGTGGCGCACGCCTTTAATCCCACCACTTGGGAGGCAGAGGTAGGAGGATCGCCGTGAGTTCGAGGCCACCCTGAGACTCCATAGTGAATTCCAAGTCATCCTGGGCTAGAGTGAAACCTTAGCTCGAAAAAAAAGAAGGAGGAAGAGGAGATGCTGAAACAGCTGGACGACCTAAAGGTGGACTTGTCCCAGCTGCGCAGCTCTACGGTGACCGGCGGGCACAGCGGCCGAGCGCTCCGAGATCTGAGTTGTCCGAAAATCCATTGCCTGAGTTCTCACAGTCATTCACCAGACTCAGAGAGAAAACCTCAGGGAATTCTGCAAAGGCAAGAAGCATAAGGCCCTGGAGCCGCGGCCCAAGAAGACCGGAGCTGCGCACCTCCCGAACCACGAGGAGACACCGAGGACCACGAAGCAGCAGCGGAAGGAGTGCTGTGCCCTCTGCGCAAGTATGCCTAAGGCCCGAGCTGACCGTGGCCGCAGCAATGAAACACAAAACTGTCAAAATTTAAAAATTAAGTTTGAATTTAAAAAATGACGCAAATTAGGGCTGGAGAGATGGCTTAGCGGTTAAGCGCTTGCCTGTGAAGCCTAAGGACCCCGGTTCAAGGCTCGATTCCCCAGGACCCACATTAGCCAGATGCACAAGGGGGCGCACGCGTCTGGAGTTCGTTTGCAGAGGCTGGAAGCCCTGGCGCGCCCATTCTCCCTCTCCCTCTATCTGTCTTTCTCTCTGTGTCTGTCCCTCTCAAATAAATAAATAAATAAATTTTGAAAAAAAAAATGACACAAATTACATTTGCTTGAATATTCCAAGGACTTCTCTGGAGTCCTAAATTAGAGTGGTTAGTTTCAGGGAACGAGCGAGAGAGAGAGAAAAAGAGAGAGAGAGAGAGAGAGAGAGAGAGAGAGAGAGAGAGAGAGCGAGCGAGAGGGGAAGGAGATTTACTTTTCAACCAATATTCTTTAGTAGTTTTGGGATTTTAAAAAATTTTTTATTTATTTATTTGAGAGTGACAGATAGAGAAAGAGGCAGGTAGGAAGGGATAGAGAGAATGGGCATTCCAGGGCCTCCAGCCACTGCAAACGAACTCCAGACACATGCGCCCCCTTGTGCATTTGGCTTACGTGGGTCCTGGGGAACGGAGCCTTGAACGGGGGTCCTTAGGCTTCACAGGCAAGCACTTGACCGCTAAGTCATCTCTCCAGCCCTAGTGTTTGGATTTATAATATACATGTTGTATAAGACAACACAACCACATATACACACGCCGAATATTTTCATTAAAATTTTAAAAAAAGCCCTAAAGAAGGCTTCAAATCATGCCGAGTTTTATATCCATTGAGAGAATGGGAGAGGTAGCACAAAACTTGGCTGATAGAGAACGGCCGGAGAGGATGCCCTCATCTGGATGCTGTCGGGTGCTACCACTCAGCTGACCGGAACTCTGGTGCACCACCTGGGTAGAAAGTGAGGATAGGCAAGGAGAAACGTCCTGAGCGCTGGTCTTCGGTAGAGTTTTAATTCCTCAGTGTTGACGGTAGGCAGGGGTGGCAGCGTGTGTTACACCCTTGCTCAGGTGTTGGGAATGCTTGCCTGCAAATGTCGCAGCTCCTGTGAGCCTAGACTTCCTCCCCACTCTCCCATAGCTGGCTTGAAGGCTCTAGGCCAGCCTAGGGATGAAGATTTCCGGGTCCTCTTCAGAGGCTGGGGTTACACCTCCCAGGCTGGAGGTGTCTGAGAACCGTGTCCCTAAAGACCTGACAGCTGCGTGGAGCTTGTCCGATGACCAAGGCCTACAGCCTTTCTTCTCTTTACAGCTTTCTGTGTGTCTAAGGACACCTCGGCATCCTCCCTACTGCCAATCCGATGCATTGTTGGAGTCTGGGCTGCGCTCACGACCTGCTCATCATCCTCCACCTCCATCAATCAGCCTTCCTCCTTCCTATTTTGTAGGTAATTCTGCTGACTGCTCAGTCCTGGCCATTGTTCTGCTGGGAAATAACCTCTTGCCTTGTAACTTCCCTTGTCAACCCTTCCGCTGTTACTGCCCTCCCACTTTCTGACTCTCTTGATTCTTTCTTCATATTGCCAGCTCAACCCATACTACTAAAAGTAGCCCCCCACCCCCCAAAAACAACACTTGAGAAAAGTGTTTCATTCAGCCTATTGTTGCAACACGAGGACATGCGGGCCAGGAGAATATCTCCTAGCCTACTCTCTAAGTGAACCAGGCAGCCTGCATATATAGCCAGAGAAGGGAAATGGCACCATTCACAGAAAACCCTGCATACAAATCAAGATTTGTATTTTCACCAATGACAGCCAACCTTGCAACAAGTGAGGTTTGTGCCTGCACCAATCACCATATATTGCTTCTTTTGCACTGCAGTCTCTGTGGTAGGCCACCAGAAGAAGTGCTCCCCTCTGGTCTAGATGGAGTTGAATGTGGGATCATTCTAGAGTTCACTAAAGTTTGTGATAGCTAAACGTCTGGTACAAAGTAAAACCTCCCTGGCTGAGACTGCCCTTCAGTAGCTGCAGCCAGCAGCTATGATCTTTGTGTGTCCTCAGTGTGGCTGTGGAGTGATTAGAATGGCCTTCAATGGCATGAGGGCAGTCCAGCTGATTGCCTGCTGGTCCTTTTGCTCAAGGGAGCCAGGGCAGCTTATAATTTGGAAGTCAAATTGCCCCATTCTCCAAAATCTTTGCTTATTTACAGGAACGCAATAGCACAAGAAGTACTTATAATAAGGACTTAAATAACTTATTGACATTGATAATGAGATTAACAGATTTTTTTTTTACATTGCTTATCATCTTCCTAGTGCCTCAAAGAGAGATAGGTCCCTCTGACCTGTCTCATACACAATGATGCTCCTTCCATACCTTATTCAAGGTAGAGAAAAGAACCCACTATGAAGTTTAGCCAGGAAGTACAGTTTTGCGGCTCCCTAGTGTTCTGTAGCCTACAGCTTTGAAAAGGAATTGAGAAGGGGAAGTTGTTTTTGAGAAGAGCAGGAAAAGTTGTAAAACACAAATTTCATGTAGTGAAATATAGCCTAGAGATAGGTCCATGGATAAAGTGCTTGTCTTGCAAGCATGAAGTCTCGTGTTCAATCATTAGCACACAGGCATGGCGACACATCGGTAATCCAAGTGCTGGGAAGGCAGAGATAAGAGGATCCCCGGGTCCTCACTGGCCAGCCAACCTAGACTAGTCAGTCAGCTGCGAGCCAATGAAAGTCTCTGACTAAAAATGAGGTGGACAGCATTTCTGAGGCTAACACCTGAGATTGCCCTCTTGCCTTCACCAGCACATGCACAACGTGTGTGTGTGTGTGTGTGTGTGTATACATGAACAAACATATGAACATGCACACACACATGCACCACACATAGACACACTAGAGAAATAGAGCTGAGAGTGTAGAGGGACATAATAACCTAAGGGACACATCACACAAAAGTTATGTGATACCAGGAACTACTTCGGTTTTGATAATGGAGGCTTGAATGGTAATGCATGCAAAGTGTCACATTCCAGGACAAATGGGCACTGACTGGGGAGTGTCTAAAGAAAGGACTCTGGAATGCTTCCTATCTCAGAAAGGAAAAAATGGAAACCATTGTGCAGACCAGTGAATAGCCAAACACCCCAGTCAATTAGAGATGCTGGATGAAATTGTAGATTTTATAAGAAGAAAATAGTGCTTTTCATTGCAGTGGACTCATTGGGATGGGCTTTGTGACTCTGAAATGTTTCCTTGCTGGAATTGTTTGCTTGATTTTATTTTTTAAGACAGGATCAATCTTGCTATGTTGCCTGGGCCTTGAATTTGTAATTCTCCTGCCTCAACCTTATAAATGCTGAGATTACAAGGCATGTGCTACCTCACCCAGCACATCATTTTTATTTGAAGTTAGGAAAAACTTGGTCAAAATGTACCACCAAAACATACAAAACATACCTGCTGAGTGATCTTGAATAATCTACCTATTCTTTGATAATATTGAGGCAAGACAGCAGTAGTAAGCCTTATTTTTAATCTGTCAAGTATTTATTCTATTACCTTAACGTTAATTAACTCATTCATAGTACACTGAAGGTACCATTTCAGGAGTTCATAATACAAGTCCCTGTCTTCATGGAGCATGGACAAAAATGACTCCTTTGTTGGTAGGACACTTTGCACAGCAAAACACAGAATGAATGATGTTGTTGATATATTATAAAATTATATACACATTCCTTAATGTTCTGTATTATTTTGTTATGTCAATGGGTATCTAGGCACAACTTCAGTTTTCACTGTAAAGATCATAGCAATAACTGTCAATCAATGACCATAACTACATATACAACAATCCCAATTTCATCCTTACACCAGCATTATCTCCATCATAAATAACTCAATCCCACACATCTCTGAATTCAATAACAACTTCAATCCCAAATGGCACTGGACAGAGACAGAGCCCATCAATGTTATTTTAAAAAAGTATTTTATTTATTTATTTGAGAGAGAGAAAGAGGGACAGAATGGGTATGCCAGGGCCTCTAGCCACTGCAAACGAATTCCAGATGCATACACCACTTTGTTCATCTGGCTTTACATGGATACAGGGGAATTGAACCCGGGTGCTTTGGCTTTACTGGCAAGTGCCCTAATTGCTAAGCCATATCTCCAGCCCACAATTCAATTCTTAAGCTCAGAGGCTAGTGGCTTCCATTTGTATTTAGCAAAGCAGTGTTGCATCTCTTCATCAACCTAATGTTCTTACCATCTTTACCTGTGTCTCAAGGCATGTCTGTTTTTCCTTAGGCTGGAGGCTTCAGTTCTTTCCAATAAATTTTTCTGCTATTTTTACAGGACATTGAGCTCAGGCACCCTTTAAACATAGTTCTGTGCTGGTGCCCAGATCCGTAGAATGCCATTCAGTGCCCTGAAAAGAAACTTAAGGGAGAATTATGGCTTAATGAGTCCATATATTTCCTTTGTAATTAGACAAATCCCAGCTTGGTAGGTTTGAAAAAAATGTACCTCTCTAAGGAAAATTATGACCTTTCTCTGACCTTTAGTATTCATTTAACATTTATTAAGCCAGCAATCTTTCAAATTGCTCAGAAAATAAAAAGAAGAATATAAGAAAGCAGCAGATAGAGTTTGCATTGATTTTCCAAAGCCCTTAAATTCCCTCGCTTTGGGGCTGAGGAGCAGCTGATAGGCCAGTGCTGAAGTAGGAGACAAACCCTTTACCACTCACGATTTAAATTGCTACACTGGAAACCTATTGCATTCACTTGTTAAAATGAAAAAAAAAAATGGTGTTGTTATAGGGATAGTAGAGAAGGACATGTTTGCTTTGTAGAATTAGGAAATCACTGTGAGCTTGTAGAGTTGCAGAAATTGTAGAACTGTAGTAAACCTACGGAAAAGATATGTTGGCGATGTTTTGGAAGTCCAGGTCACCGGGCTGTAAGCCCTAGTGATATTTCTCTGTTCTTTTCTTGCAAAAGCTTTTGATCATTCATTTCCAACTAAGAGGCTCAGACATATGGCATTACCCATTGCTCCACAGGCATATTCTCAATTGGAAAACATGTGCACTTTTCTTTTAGATTCATCACAATACACTGGAGAAAACATCTTGCCATCTACGGGCCAGTCTGTTTCTTTATCTGCTTCGAAAGTTCCGCGTTAACAAACCCGATTGCGATCCTGTGACAACAATTGCTTTTCTAGTTTGGTTAATTAAGTATCTGAGCTAAGGGTGAGGCAGAAAAAAAAAAAAAAAAAAAAAAAAAAAAAAAAAAAAAAAACAACTCTCTGGAACAAAATAGATTGAAAGGAAAGGTGCACGGGGTAGGGGGAGGTCAAAGAACTCTCTGTAGGTCTGTAGGTGCATTTTTATCAAGGGTACTCTGGAAATAATCAGTTCTCTTCAAAGAGGAAAATGCCTCCCAACCCCTCTCCTACCATCTTGAAGTGAATTATAGGGATCTTCCCATCACAATCAAAAGTTTGGGGACTTGGGGGAAGAAGTCTAAATGACATCCTCTTCCCTTAGTCTTCCAGTAGCCTCTGTGCCACATCTCACTGTCATCTCTCAGCAGCTTCAGGCACAGGGGTGAAGGTAGGATGGGTGGTGAAGCGTCTTGGGTGGTGGCAGTTCAGCCCCAGCGCCCTTCTCTCTAACCTCTTGTCATTGTACCCAGGAGAACTGCCCACAGCTCTGTCACTCTGCTCTCCTAGCGTGACCGCGGGGACGTTAGTCCAGATAGCTTTCTCAGAAAGACTTCTTTGACGTAGAATTCAGATAGGTGAAAGCTTCAAGGTCGCATAGCAAAACAAGATGTATGAATCACTTGCCTTCCCAGAACTGACAGCCTTCATTTAAGTTCAATATTTTGCTATGATGCGCTCGCAGTGTCTATCAGCCCCAAGGTACAGGACTTGAAGATCTTACTAACTCAGCCTTGCCTGGAAGGTCCCTTTTGTTAGGACTCTAAAATCGGTCACCTTAGTTTCCTTTTCTCTCAGTTAGGTAGTGCATATCTGTTGCTTTGACAGAATTCTGGGAAATGGAAGACGAAGAGATTGCTTAGAGAGCATGGCCATACAAACAGCATGTGTACAGTTTCATGTGATTTCCAGTGTGACAGAACATGACATATGTGGTCACCCTACTTGGTTGGACTTTTAACCCCACCTGTTATTTTATGCATAGTGTTAGGCAAATATTTTCATGTGTGTGGATTTCAGTTTTCTTTTTTTTTTTTAATGAAATTGGTTACTTATAGCTTATACATTTTAGAAAAGTTGAGATGATTACATGGGTTAAGATATGAGTACTTGGCACTGGTAAATGCTAAATCACAGCTTCTTGTCCCTATTAGTAGTTACAAGCTCTTTCACAGCATGAGATACAAATGTCTTATGCACCACTTGGGAATGTATACAGAACTTGGTGTGCTAATACATAAAATTTCCTGGCAAAGTGTTCATACTGCTAACTGAAGTCACTGGCAAATTCAAACAGTTTAAGAATTACTGTATCAGGGCTGGAGAAGATGGCTGAGTGGTAAAGACATTTGCCTGAAAGCTAAAGGACCCTGGTGCAATTTCCCAGGACCCACATAAGCCAGATACACAAGGAGGCGCACGTGTCTGGAGTTCGTTTGTACTGCCTGGAGGCCTTGGCATGCCCATTCTCTCTCTCTGTCAAATAAATAAATAAATAAATAAATAAATAAAATATTAAAAAAGAATTACTGTATCCAACTATTCAGGCCTCTAAGCACTAGGAGCTAGTTTCTAACACTACCAAGATTCAGGGGGCCACTGTAAGCTCAGGTTCCTAAGAACAACTGAAGGTTCTACTTAAGTAATCTTGAATCTATTTACTAGCTGAAGAGAGAGCTCAGTAAAGTGCTTCCCTGGCAAGCATAAGAACCTGAAGCTGATCCCCAGACTCCACTGGGGAGCAGAGAGAGGCAGGCAGGGCAGTGTGCTGGGGAGGGAGATAAAGAAGGGTGACCCCCTGGGGCTGGCTAGTCAGCCAGTTTAGCCTAGGTGCTGAGTTCTAGGCTACTGAGAGGCAGTCTCCAAAACAATGGACGATGCCTGAGGAGATACAACTGAGATTATCTTTCAGCATATTCATGTACATACAAAAAACAATCTATTCACAAGATATATGAAAGCTATTGGTTAGGTATTACTATTGTTATTATTTTATTTATTTATTTATTTATTTTGCTTTTTACAACTTCCATTAAATTGATGTGTGAATTCATGCTTTCCAGCAGAAAGTAGCTAATGAGAACCATGGGCCAAATTGACTAATCCGAGAATATCACACTGAAGAGTTCAAAGATTTGAGGATTTTTTTTTTTCCAGAGCTGCCCTGCATAGAGGCAGTGACCCACTAGATGGCAATGTTTCCATGAGAATGGTGGTGAGAGGCATTCTGTTGCCATCCTTGAAGCAGAGAATTAATTGATTGCTATAAAAGTTAGATGAAATAAAATGTTCTCCTTGCTCTTCGAACTAAGATAAGCTAATAACTTTGGGCACCATTTCACTCATCTGCATTCTCCAAATGTCCAATTACATCTCCTTTCTACCCGGACCTTCAAAACAATATGAAATTGAATGAAGGCAGTGAAAGAAGTCACAGGAGGGTTTCTGCAGAGCTACAAGCCACTTCAGAAACAAAGCAGCTCAGCATGCATCCCCAAGATTTCTAAATACAATGGCTTAGTAAGCAATGTTCTTTCCCTACCATCCTCTATGTCCCTTTTTCTTTATTTGAGATAGCTAAAAAAACCAAAAACATACCTATGAAACTGTATTTTAGTCTTCAAGTATCCTGGCTTAGATCAGACAAAGAATATTATATCTGAATCTTAAACCTGTTGGGAATCTTTCTGCGTCTGAGATTTTTCTGTTTGGGCCATTTTTCTGAGCACACATTTCAGATGATGGCCCCGACTGCCAGATACAGACAATCAGGGGAGCCAAAAGGAGCGAGCTGAAGAGGCAGGAACACAAGCAGATGGGGTATAGGAAAATTATACAGCCAGAAGCATGGAGATGAGTAAGGAGGATGCAGCAAGCATTAGTGCAAGGAGAATGCCAGCTCACAAGAAGCAGGCCAGCACAAGACAGCTTAACAGCATGGGGCTCCTGCTTGGCTCCAGTGGATCACACATCTCTTTCCTAACACTGCACTTGGCAACCCGGAATCCCCACCTTCATGGAACTGCAGTAGGCTCAACTCCGTACTGTAAGGTAGGAAAGACCCTCCTCCTACAGCAACCCTCTTGGTATTCCCCTTTGTGCTCCACACATTCTGAAACATCCTGAAAACAAAGGGGATGGGCTGATCCAGTCAGGACCATAATGGAGTGCACGCACAGTAAGGAAAACTATGTCCTTGAAGTGAACTTTAAAAGAATCCCCCATCTGTCATATTAAAGCTTATGCATAACTGGGCTTGCAGAATATTCAAGTCAGATGCATCGTGGGAAAGCACTCTGTGGTGAACTAAGACTTCCAGAACCCAAGATTGCTAGTTAAAATAGAGAAGTACCCACACTATGCCCCTTAGCAACCAACTCCTCCTCTTGGACCTCATAAAAGGAAGCCCCAAAGAACAGCTGCTGCGGCTCTGGGGCATTCTGACTCAAGGATCCCACTGTTCCCTTGCAGTGTGTATTTGTACTCTCTAATATAGCTTTTTGCTGCTTTGGTATTTGTGTGTGCTTTTTCAATTCCTGGAAAAAAAAAATGCCATGAGCCTGGAAAATCCTCGTCCAGACAAGACCACCAGCAACACAAAGGCTTCCTTATTTCCCTGCGCCTGTGTTTCCATTTAATACCTGCTCCAGCTCTGGTGCATGGAATCCCTTGCCATGCCTCCCACCCGCCTCCCAGATGCCACTAACCTCAGACTTCAAAGTCTACTGTATATACTAAAGAATCAAACATCACGTGTCTGTCAAACAAACATTTTGCATTGGAACAGAGAACAAAGGTGGAAATGGTTTTCTAATTAAAAAATAGCAGTGGGGAAAAATGTGTTAGTTATCTCTGGTTATTTTTAGGGCTGAAAGCAGATGGCCTAGAGGCCGGGCTGGACACTGGTTCAGAGATATGGCCCAAGGTTAACAGCGGCAGATGCTGTCATTTACAGCTACCAGATTTCCAAGATATGTGTTCATTCATTTCAGTTGGACAGTTCTCTGAAATATTGTTTCCTTTGTGCATTTCTTAAAAGTTAATGTAATCATGGCTTAAAATGGCTCAGACAGGGGCATTTTATTTCTGTAGGTCCAGCTGGGGAATCCCACAGCCTTTAGCCTGTTGACTCTGTCTTTTGCAGTCTTCTCTCACAACGTGCCAAAAGTGAAGATAGCTATTTGTATAGGAAATTTTGCTATTTTAATTAAAAGAACATTTCAACAGAATAGCCTAAACATGTTCAGTGTGTTTGTAGTATGTGTAGTGTTGTATGTGTCATGTGTGTATGCGTAGTGCACAGACCTGTATATGCAGATGTTCTTGCCCTGTGTACACATGTGTAGAGGTCAGGGTGGCACACTGGGTGTCCTTCTCTATTATTCTTTTTCCCTTAATATTTTATTTTTATTTAGTTATTTGACAGAGAAAGAGGGAGAGAGAATGGGCACACCAAGGTCTCCAGCCCCTGCAAATGAACTCGAGATGTATGTGCCCTTTTGTGCATCTGGCTAACATGGGTCCTGGGGAATTGAACCTGGGTCCTTTGGTTGAAGTGCCTTAAATGCTAAACCATCCCTCCAGCCCCCTTCTCTATTATTCTTTGTTGTTTCCTTAGGAGGTTGTCACTCATTGACCCTGGGACTGCCGTTGTAGGTCACAATGACTGGCCAGCAAGCTTCATCAATTCTCCTGTCTCTGCTTCCTTCAGGACTAGGGATAGAGGTGTGTGTGGCCACTCTTGCCATTTTTCGTGAGCACTGGGGATCAAACTCATCCCATACCCTCATGCTTGCATGGCAAGGACCCTTGCCTATTGAGCCACTTCCCCTGATACTTACATATTTTTTATCTGTATGTGTGAGCATGTGGGGGTTGTGGTGTGTGTGATGTGTGATATATACACCTGTGTGTACAAATGTGCATGGCCTATATGCATGCGTGTGGAGGCAGAGAAGAGTGCCAGGCATCCTTCTCTTACAGCTCACCTATATTATTTCTTTTTTGTGTGTGTGAGAGAGCTCCAGCAGTGAGCCCTAGCAATTCCCATGGTATCTTCCTACACAGATGGGTTTACAGATATGCACGACGTCACAAAGCTTTTCACATGGATTCTGGGGAGCCAAACCTGTTAGTCTCTGGCCAGAGAGGCCCTCATGCTTAAGTGAAAAGTGCTCTTAACTGCTGAGCCATCTCCCCAGCCCATCCCTTAAACATTTTTAAAGTTACAATTCTATACATTAAAAACAACATAGATAAATTATTAATCTGAATTCAGGTAGGATACTTGAAAATATTCATCTAATTAATAGACATGGTGAATCTTAGGGTAAATAATTGCAAATAAGACTAACCACTTCCAGACACATTACAGCTTGACACCAGTGTCTGTAATGACCCAACCTGTCTATGTACCACCATAAAGATTCTAGCACAATCTCATTGATTTACCTCTTTCTAGTGCCATGGAGAATGATGAAAAAAAAAAAAAAGGGGGAGGACTGTACCTAGAGAATGTAAACCTGGGACATTGCCTCATGGCGGGGGGGGGGGGGGGTTCTGAGGATGCACCAGCTGTCTTCGGAATGGGAGGAAAATGAAAGCATCCACAGAGGATGTTCAAGAGTTAACAAGGAAACCTCAGGAGAACCTCTTTTACTTCCTCTCCAATTTTACATTGAGTAGTCTAAGAATACGACACTGGTACCAACACGTTATATGAGCAGTATATGACTGAGAAGTGTCATTTTCTAGTGGGAGAAGCAGGATGACAAAGAGGAGGGCAATCAATGGAGTTCAGACTACACTGACATGTTGAGTTTGGTGGTATATCCCTTGACCTCCAAGTGTGGTGCCAATGGGTGCTGGGAAAGCCCGTTCTGGCTCACTCCTTTTCCTTACAAGGAGAGAGCCAATCATACTTTTAGAATGAGAAAGGAAGTTTTCAAGTGTTACTTTGCTATGTCTGTGTGCTAACCTTGAGAATTTCGCTGCAACTCTCTTCACCTCAGTTCATTCCTCTTTAAGATGTGGGACAATACCATTATCTGTCCAAGTAAGTCATATAATAGTTTTAACTTAAAAAAATAATAAAAACTAACTTTGTGTGCTCTGATGGGGTCTACATAATCTAAAGTGCAGCTAGCTACTTATAAAAGTTCTGTGATTTTTAACCTTATGTGGTCCTTTTGTCATGAAATGTGATGTAATTGCTATTAAGAACACAGGTTGGAAAGCTTGGAAATGCATATAACAAGATTAGAGAAAGCATACTTCTCTAAGAAAACAAGAAGCATTGTAGTTTTTGTTGGACTCCTGCCAGTGAGATTGGCTTTGCTGCGTTATATTAATAGGTTTGTGGGGACTGAGTGACTTGTGACAGTCTTCTGATGTGTTCTTTGGAGATGAATGACCTACCTCAATTTTTAAAAGCATATCCTATATGCTGACTTAGCACGTGATCGTTTCAAAACATCCTTGATCACTCATTTTGATGGCCTTTCTGATGTGACTACATCTTATGAGTTATTTTTATAAGGGTCTTGAAAATTTGCCAGTCGGCTAATTGTGGTGGAAAACAGCCAAGAAGCAGGGCCAGATTCATAGTGTGGACTGTCTCTCCAGGATGTGAGTCATCTCCTTTCCCAATCCTTCCGACAACCTCCTTATAGTTGGAACACATATATTTCTCTTCTCTCTCTCTCTCTCTTTCTCTCTCTCTCTCTCTGTGTGTGTGTGTGTGTGTGTGTGTGTACATGGAGTGTGATGTGTTTAAGACAACACTGTGCTCTAGATATGACTGAGCTCCTTACTAGATTTATGCATTTTGCTATTGTCTTCACAAAACATGTCATATTTTTCCATGATGACTCAGAAAAGAAAGAGAAATCGCATATTCCCTCACATGAATTCATATGTCAGACACTTGAGAGTCTGGTGCATTTCATGTTCTGGATAGGGACTGGACTTACAGGTTGGAACAAAAGAAGGATTCCATCTTGAGGCACAAGTGAATTAGATTTTCAGGGAAGAGAAACTCCGAGCAGGGCAATTTCTGATGGATGAGGCTATGGGAAAGGTGGCTCCATATGCCCAGTTTTACCATTTAGATGTTTTTGTGTCTTACTTTTTTTTTCCTTTCTATCATGGATATCTGTACCTTGTTAATAGTAGAACACTTGAAATTATTGTACAATTTCAATGTTCCTCACCTCTAAACCTGGATCTCCCAAAAGGTTTTTTGGCACAGTGGGATACAGGAAGAGTGTTCAAACAATTCAAGCAGCACTCTGAGGTATGACTCAATCATCAAATGACGTGCAGATGACTAAGAAACGGGGAACTCGACAGTAATGAGGTAAGAGAACACCAAAGGAAGATATCAGAAGATACTGAGGTATGAAAATTCTTATGACAGTGTTTTGGTGAACTCAGCCAATGAAAACAGAGCCATTAGGTGAGGGAAGGGTGGCTGCTGTCAACTGAAATCTCTTACATTGACGTAGTTTCTGACTTAATGTAGAAAAGCAAGAAAGCTCTACTTACCCTTGTTATTTCCTAAGCCTCCTGCAAATCCTTCACATCACTCTACCAGAGAAAGCTGAAATAATTTTGGCTAAGAGCTATAATTGAAATTAAGGGGGCTGATCCTTATATAGATGTTTCTGAGTTTTGGGGAGCTGAAATATATCCCAGTTGTTCATCATAAATTAAAAATATTATATCCAAATGAATTTAGCATTTAGTACACCTAAGTTACTGGGGATGGTAGTTTGCCAACACAGGCCATTGCAAGACATCGGTTTTTATTTATTTATTTAAGAGAGCTAGAGAGAAAGAGGGAGAGAGAGCAAGAGAGAATGTGTATGCCAGGGCTTCCAGCCACTGCAAATGAATTCCAGATGCATGTGCCATCTTGTTCATCTGGCTTACGTGGGGTCCTGGGAAATCAAACCGAGGTCCTTTGGCTTTGCAGGCAAATGCCTTAACCACTAAGTCATCTCTCCAGCTTCCATGAAATTGATTTTTTACTCTTGGAACCATATAGCTGAGGGGAGCTGACGCTCTTCTCTTTCCATGATGACAAATATCACTAGCCATAGAAAACTAAAAATTTTAAATATATCTGGGCTTGGTGGCACATGCCCTTTTCATCCCAACACTCAGGAAGTAGAGATAGGAGGATCACCAAGAGTTCGAGGCTGCCCTGAAACTATGTAGTAAATTCCAGGTCAGCTTGAGCTAGAGTGAAACCCTTCCTCAAAAAACCAAAAAACAAAGAAAAAAAAATTTAAATATAGTTTCCACTGAAGGCTTATTACTTTTGCACCATGTAACGTTGAAAGAAAATCATGTAAAACCATTTTAAGTTGGGGGACTCCATGTCCTTAAAAGTCTTGAAATTGGTTTGTCAGCAAAAGAAGGTCCCAATGACTGGTCGGTTAGGCAGGAGAAAGGAGCTGTGTTTACCACATGCACTTAAAATGGTATTAAGTTATGGCAGATACAACTTTGCTCCTATATTTATGCGTGTGGCTGAACTGGTTTATTGGTCCAGATGGTAATACCATCTGTTGAGTCCTCATCTTATGGCTGTGGCTTAGGTTGGACAGTGGCTGGTATTTGTAATTATGCCATGAGCTCTAGAGCAGGCTATTTCAGATAGCTAGACATATAGATGATAGGAGATAAATGATAGGTAGATAGATAGATGAGAAATTACTGACCACTGTGTTATCATTTCCTCAAGAGACATTTCAAACATCTATTGTCCAAAAAGATAGGTCACTGTCCTCTTTTGGGGATACAACCATGAATTTAGAGAAGGTTAACCTCTGGAACTTTCCTGTCCAGAAGTGGGCAAACTGCTTCTAGGAACAGAGTATGAGACGTATGAGAGTCAGCTCTTGGCACACCCATGCTAGGAGTGGGTGGCTACCTCCAGCAGCTGCCTGAGGAAAAAGGAAACCAAAGAGAAGTTCAGTTTAAGCCATTAGTAAACCTGCTGCATCTGCTGTCGCTGCTGCCAAAGTATATACACATGTTAATTAATTCAATGTTCAGGTTTTTTTTTTTTTTTTTTTTTTTTTCATTTTTCAACATAGGGTTTCACTCTAGCTCAGGTGACTTGGAATTCTGTATGTAGTCTCAGGGTGGCCTTGAATTCGTGGTGATCCTCCTATCTCTGCATCCTAAGTGCTGGGATTAAAGGTGTGTGCCACCATGCCCAGGTTTTTTTAAAAAAAGGTTATTCATTTATTTGCAAGAGAAAGTGAGAGCGAGTGTGTGTTCCAGGGCTTCTAACCACTGCAAATGATCTCTAGATGCATGTGCCCCCTTGTGCACCTGGCTTACCTGGGTTCTGGGGAATTAAACCTGAATCCTTTGGCTTTGCAGGCAAGCATCTTAACTGCTAAGCCATCTCTCCAGCCCCTGAATTCAATATGTTTTTCAGTTTACATGCTACCGCCAAATTCAAAACATTTTAATCAGTTGAATGATTAATATTTAAAATTTATACTTCCATTGGAAAAATGAAAGTTACTAGTCTTCATCTGGAACTTTTAATTCCACTCTTATAAGCATTTCTTTCTCTGCATAGTATTTATTTCTTTGATTATTCATATATTTATATATTTGATATATTTACTGTTTCATTTATTTTCATTTCCCTTTTATTGTGTTTTAATGTCCTAAGTCCAATTTGCATATGTGCATTTTATAGGTTATTCATATATTCATACATATTGCAAATACTTTAAAAGATTTTATTCACTTATTTATTTGCAGAGAGAGACAGAAAAGGAGAGAGAAAAAGAGAGAGAGAGGATGAATGGGTGCGTCAGAGCCTCCAGCTTTTGCAAATGAACTCCAAATTTATGTGCCATGCCAGTTTGTACGTCTGGCTTTATGTGGTTACTGGGGCATCAGCCTGGGTAGTTAGGCTTTGTAGGCAAGCACCTTTTAAGAGTTGAGCCATCTATGGAGCCCTGCAAATATATTTGACAATTTGATGTTAGCAATTAATTATATCCTCTTTCCTAATATTATAGGCAATTACACTCACGAACCTGGTGCTTTTGGTTCTTATGTGATCTGCCTAGATTGTCCTCACCATGATATTATACAAAATGAATATTAATTTTTCTCCTCATAGCATCAGTATGGCCTAATTTTTTCATCTGTAATTCTTCAATCTTGACAAATTTGTAATGGCAACATGTATAAATCTAATCCCGCCATATTCCCAATGCTACTTTTAAGAGAGTCTTCATTATATTCTAAAACTTTTCACATGACTCTTTTTCAGACATGCATATTCTTACCCCAAAACACACTGTCCAACTATGATATTATTCTGTGATAGATGCTTTTTCCATTTTATATGTTTATCCTGTACTTTTTATTAACAAGAAACTATTATACCAAACAATACCAATACAAAGGCCTTCATGATTCTGTTGTAAGAGGGAGAAGCAGACATATGAAGGATATATTTGGTTGATATCTGGAGGATTCTAATTCTGATATTCAACACTGATATCCATTCTGACTTGAGTACAGACCCCCTGATCTCTGCCGATGCACTTCATCCCATAACAACCACTGCTTGGCAGATTTGGAAAGCATTTTGCCTACAGAAATTAGAAAACATTTATGTAAATAAGGCACAAGGAGATCTACCTACAGTGCTCACACCCTTACTTTCATGACACATGAATGGTAAGAGAAGATTTCTGTCCCCCAAAGGCTATAAAAACCATGTGGCATGCCACATGTGAGATGACTCAGGCTAGATCTTGGATATTCCCTATTCTCACCATTTCTCTTTACTCAAACATTATGACACAAAGAAGAAAACCAGACTTAAAGAACTGAACTGGAGATACGCATCTCCCTTGTTCTCCAAGGGTGGATATATTTGTCGTTTGTTCTGAACTCACCTTCTAGTAATCTTATCATACCAATAACTGTGGGCTAACTCCACAACGCACGACCCATATACCTCAACAAGGAGGGGCCAATGGGGAGGGGGTAGGTCACGGATGAGCCTCATAATGGTACCAAATTGCCTGTATTTGCTGAATACAAAGCTAATAAAAAAAATTAAAGAGAAAAAATAATTTCCAAAGGCATATAATACAGTATAGTTCTAAAACAAGGTGACTCGACAAAACTGTCTTTCAAAACTGCAGTTCCTGCTACCTCAGATTAATTCATTTAAGTCTAATTTACATAGAAGCTAAAAGCCCTGTTAGGATATTTCTGAAATGTCGTTTATTTAAATAGAAGCTATTCATCCCCTACTTGAATGGTTTGAGGTAGAAAGTATTTCTATGAGTGTGTATGAGTTTGTGAGTGTAATTGACATTTTCAGTGCAAAATTAATTTTTAAAAATATGTGTATATGTGCAAGTGATGTGTGTGTGTGTGTGAGTGTGCACATGCCATGGTGGGTATGTGGAGGTCAGAGGGCAATTTTGAGTGTAGGTCTTCTTATTTCACCTTGCTTAAGGTCTCTCGTTGCTGTTTGCCATTGCATTCACCAGGCTCGCTAGCCCATGAGCTTCCAGTCTCCTAAACCTGCATCCCATAGCACTATATGAGGGATGGGGCACAGATGTTTGTTTCTGTGGTTCTGCTCTAAATGGGCCAAGGAGATCTAAGCCTGGGTCATTCATACTTGCCCAGCAGGTTTTTCTACCCAACTAGCCATCCTTGTTAATAAAAACTACTCCATTGTGCTCTTCACCTTTATTTGGTCAACATGTTACTCCTCATGATTTCTGTGGTCTTGTTTCCTGGAGACCTACAGAACCCACCTACCCTTTTTTTTTTTTTTTACAATTTTTTTTAAATTTATTTGAGAGCGACAGACACAGAGAGAAAGACAGATAGACGGAGAGAGAGAGAATGGGTGCGCCAGGGCCTCTACCCACTGCAAACGAACTCCAGACACACGTGCCCCATTATAAATCTGGCTTATGTGGGTCCTGGAGAATCAAACCGGGATCCTTTGCCTTTTCAGGCAAATGCCTTAACCACTGAGCCATCTCTCCAGCCCTTGAAACTGTTTTTATCTGTCCAACAGATGCATTCTTTAATTTTTTTTTTAATTTTTTTTATTTATTTATTTGAGAGCGACAGACACAGAGAGAAAGACAGATAGAGGGAGAGAGAGAGAATGGGCGCGCCAGGGCTTCCAGCCTCTGCAAACGAACTCCAGACGCGTGTGCCCCGTTGTGCATCTGGCTAACATGGGACCTGGGAAACCGAGCCTCGAACCGGGGTCCTTAGGCTTCACAGGCGAGCGCTTAACCGCTAAGCCATCTCTCCAGCCCCCACCTACCCTTTTTGACAAATCAGCCCTTTAAAGAATAAGAGCCAAAGGATCTCTGCGCTGAGCATGCTCATTCAGCAGTGGGCCCTTGAGGGATGTACTTCTCAGAACCTCCCAAGCCTTTCCTAAGCGTCACTCTGGTCCTCACACCACATGCAGAGGCTGGCTTGTATTCCACCACCTAGCATCCATGATGTAAATTATTTTACGGTATCTGTTTGTATTTTCTTTGTACTCTTTGTACTCGCAAAGTGTCTAACCTCTCACACAACATGTGCCCAGCACAAGCTTATCAAAACGCGGAGCTGTAAAGGGATCACTCACAGCTTATGCTCTTGCACAAGCATTTCAGGTTGCTTTCTTGCCACGGTTTGCATATGTGCACACATCCCTTGAAGTGTGGAAGAAAAATTACCCTTGGGCAAGTTCAGTGCATTTTTGGCTTATACGTTGCACACGCAGCTTCAAGAGTTATACAGATTTATGATTTTCTTGTTCTTTTGCTACAGTTCTAGTATCCAAAGCTGAGGTTTGGTTTGTGACAGCTCTCCCTTTTTTTCTGGAAGGAAGATTTTGTGCAGAAAGTTCCTGCATGGTCCTGGTTCACAGACATTGGGCTTTTTAGATGTGTAGGTGCTTAAGTGGTGGACCTGAAAGTCTGTTGCTCCGCTGCAGATTGCTTTTGTCAGTGTTGCTGTCATGGATAGAGACATTTTCTGTTGGATTTGGCCTCCATAAACATTCTTCTTCCCAAACCAAAAGCTAATTTTGGCTTGAGTGTACGCATACCTATTCACTCTTTTCAATTCTGACTTTATTCTCAAGTAATAATCAGAAGGAAGTAATTTATGTTTTTTTAAAATTTTTAAGTGGGCATACCGAGTTTCTATTCATTCATCAATTCATTCTGGCATTTTGAAATTGCTTTTGTTGACTCTCACCACTTATTATATCCCTATCCCTTCCCTCTCCCTAGTTCTGCTCCCCACTCCAGTGTCTTCTGTACTTCTGCTCTTTGTAGTCTCTTTGGTTATGGTTCTACTTTCATAGATTTTACCCATATTTGCCTCTTATATATACGTACACGCAGAGATTATAAGCTATGACTTGCAAATCAGAGAGAGCATTATTTTGGTCTTTGTGAGTTTGGGTCACTTACTTAATATGATCTTTCAAGTTCCATTCATTTTCCTAAAATTTTCATAATCATAATTTTATTTTTTTCCTATACTGCTGCATAGAATTACATTGTGTATATGTACCACATCTTTGTTATCCATGTATATAAGCTAATTTCAGTTCTTGGCTATTGTAAACAGAACAACAATGAAAATAGATGTGAAGGCATTTCTGTAGTAGAGTGTGGAGTCCTACCCTATAGTAATAATATTTTAACTTTTTTTTTTAATTAATTAATTTATTTATTTGAGAGCGACAGACACAGAGAGAAAGACAGATAGAGGGAGAGAGAGAGAATGGGCGCACCAGGGCTTCCAGCCACTGCAAACGAACTCCAGACGCATGCGCCCCCTTGTGCATCTGGCTAACATGGGACCTGGGGAACCGAGCCTCGAACCGGGGTCCTTAGGCTTCACAGGCAAGTGCTTAACCACTAAGCCATCTCTCCAGCCCAATATTTTAACTTTTGACCCAATTATTTATTTTTCCTAGTGTTTGTTTCATTAGAAACTAAGTCAAACACAGGTCCATTGATTTTTTTTAGTAGCCCCTTTTATTACTAATCCATGAATTGTCTAAGTCTTCCTTCCTCTATTTCTAAATTTCTACCTTAGCTTTTTAGTCTGTTGCTTTATATAAGCTTTCTTTTTTATATCACTTAAATTGGGTTGTCTACCTTATAACCTTATAATGCCCACATAAAGTAAGTGTGGTTTTCTAGAGTGGTCTGGAATTCTTTCCTGGGTCATGAAAAATTAGCCTCAATACCAGCCAACATCACAGAAGCAAGTGATGGAGTCAAAATTCCTAAAGGTCAAATTCAAGAGTGACAATTGGTTTGAAATAGTTAGGGAAGGGTATGGTGGGCAGATGTATTGAACCTGTATTTGCATATAAAGTAACTTTCTCCATGGAACATAATTCTATTGAGAGCAAGAGGTGGTAAAGATTACTGTAGCAAGTAAACCCACTTTAGCTAACCCATCACCTTCTTCCTTCACCATTGTTAATGATTCTAGAGAATTCCTTGTGGGTTCGTAGTAGACCTCCCTCTACTCTTCCTTCTCCAGGGTGCCTTGTTATCATCACAAAACTGCTATAACAATTTTCTTCTCATTGCTGGAACAAAACACTTGAAGCAACTTAGGGGAGGAAAGAGTTTGTTTAGACTTATAGTTTAGAGAGGATGTCTCATCATGGGGGAGAAAGCATGGCACAGCCAGCAGCTGGGTTGTCACATCAAGTCACAGTTCTCTGAACATTCAATGGGCTAGACTCCAAAAGTCTCAACGTCCACCCTAGTGACATGCCTCCTCCAGCAAGGCTCCACTTCTCAGAGGCTCCACCAGCTGGGGATTGAGTATATGAGGCTTAATCACAAACACTTGAGGCTATGGGGGATATTTTCCATTGAAAACCACAACAACAGGGATTACAAGGGGGCTTAATAATGGAAGTCAGAATAAAGGCAAGTAAGCTAGAAAGGAGCTATAAAGAAAATAGAAAGGGAGGGAGGGGGACTTAATAGGATGGTATTGTATATATGTAAACAGAAGAACAGATTAATTGGGGTGAAAAGGCCTAAGTGAGGTCAGGGGAAGAGATTGAGGAAAGGAAAGGTAGAGGGAGGGCTAATCAAAATCTAAGAGGATATAAACAAATCATATGAAAACCTACTTTTTGGACAATGGAACACACAGGAGCCATAGATTGTTGCTACAAAATGTTCAGTTCCAGGGATGCGTACCTTCCAGTGAGTTGTTGGCCAGGGAGGTCCTTGATGCCCCCGAAACATTATAGGCCATTGCTGAGGATCTTGGTTTCCGACCAGGAATAGATGGTAAGACTCTATTGCTGAAGACTCCACATACTTGGTCTGCAAGATCACTGAGAAACCTTGCTGAAGCTGAGCTGAAAATTTTCTCCATGTAGACCAGCTGGCTGAAAGCTAGAAAAAGCCATTCTGCATGCAGTTCAATGAGAGAGAAATAACCAGTGAAGATACCCAACAGTAGACACTGCAACCCTTAGATTTGGCCAATCAGGCTAAATGAGCCAATAGGTGTAATAGTGGCACATATGTTATGGTGGAACATATGTTATAATTTGACTAGAGGCTTGCTTTATGGGAGGGAATACATCCTTGATACTGAAAACCTACAACAGGGGTAGTCATGAGCCATAGGGGTATAATTTCTGCTGGTGTCTGGCTAAGTGTGTATACAAAGCTCACCAAACTGCCCAGTAAGCACTTCTCTTAATGTTCACACCCATATATTAATGCTACTCTCACTTTTGGTTTGAGAAACTCTTTTCAGCTGGTGTTGACTTTGGGATGACTCAGAAGGCACCATGATGCTGAGAAGAAGTGACAGAGGAGTGCTCAGCACTGAAACATCTCTATCACACCTTCCAAGGCTCAGAGTCCATTGCAGAAGAGGTGGTAGAAAGAATGAAAGAGCCAAAAGAAGGGTAGGACTCCTTACAATGTGCTCCTCCAGACACAAAATGGCCTGGATATCCATCACCTCACAGTGCCTAACACTACCTACATAAGACCATCATAATAGAAGGAAAAAATGATGACATCAAAATAAAAGAGAGATCGAGTGACAGGGGGAGGAGATACGATGGAGAGTGGAGTTACAAAAGGGACAGTTGGGGGAGAGGGAGGAAATTACCATGGGATATTGTTTACAATAATGAAAGTTGCCAATAATAATAATAAAAAAGAATCCAGTTGACACCTTACTTGGGAGGAAACATCGCAGGAGAAAGGGCAGAGATATTAAAAAAAAATTCTTTAGGCTTTTCTTTCCTGATTTGTGCATGTGTACTTTCTCAATGACCACATTATAATAAATCTTAGGTCCAAAGATGCTCTGGACAATAGAGTGTAAATACTAGGGATGGGCAGACACTGAATATCATAAGTAGCACCAAGTTTTTCAAACCAATGTGGCCACCACTGTTCACAGTAATTTGATAGATCCACCCATTATGATTTCATTATAGCATTAAATGCCCCGAGAAAAAAACCAAAGTCTCTCAGGGTAGATTTTCAGGTGAATGTTCTGCATATGACACTATGTATAGGCTCCTAAGAATCCCAGCTGCCCTTCCAATGTGCTTTAGAATTTAGAAACTCAGGCATATTTCAGCCCCAATTAAATTAGAATCTTAAAATGCTAATGCGTTTCCCTTGGGCATCTAATTAATTTCCATAATGTGGTTAACTTATAGTATACTCTGAATAGCTAGGTAGGAGCTGCCTTAGCCAATTTTGTTGAGGTGCTAAATAGTCTATGCAAAAAAAAATAAATAAATAAAAAGGAAGGAAAAGAAGAAGAAATACTGCTCTGTGTCCCCCTGGGCTTATGTTTCAATCTTAACACCATTAATGCATTCAGACAGTTTGATGAAGTCAGGTGTAAGAGTGACGGAGGTCAGAGTTACATGTAGTTTCTTCCTGATCTGCTCAAACTGATGGAATGTTGCTGTGTCTGCCCACTGGGGTAGATTTCCAGAAGGTAGTCAAGGCTTACAGGCAAGCTTCCTTGTTAAAGATGGGATAGAAGCACACACAGCTCTTTATTGTTTAAATTTACATTTTATTACTTTTTAAAAAATATTCACATATAAAGTAATGGGTCCTGTCATGGCATCTTCACTCATATTTTGTCTTGTGATCCTTCTCCAATGCTCTGCTCCCCTGTCTCCATGCCTTGCTCCCTCTGGTCCCTTTATTTTGCACACTAGTCACCTTTATGCTTCATGTCACATGGATTCTATTGTCCTCTTTCCCTGTCTTAAAATCCACTTTCTAGTTTCATAATCTACACATGCGCGCATGCGTGTGTGTGTGCGCGCACACACACACACACACACACACACACACACACAGATATATGCATATACTATAATAAGGCATTATATAATATCAGGTATTTTGTTACAGCAATAGAAAGCTGACCAACACACAGCGACTCATCAGCGGGCTATATAGTGCAAAAGATACTATTCAATAAGTTACATTTACCTGGTACTGTTAATTTGCTTGCTCTGTGTGGTATGAGGATGTGTTTGTGTGTGTATTTGTATGCGTATGCAGCTGCCCATGCATGTGTATGTGGAGGCCAGAGGATAACCTTGGATGTCCTTCTTAAGGTATTGGCCATCATTTTTGAGATAGGATTTCTTACTGGCCTGGAATTGCTGGCTGACCAGTAAGCTCCAGGGATCCTTCTGCCACTGCTTCCCCAGCACCGTGTGGTTTATAACCACACACTACCAGGCTCAGCAGTTTTACATGGGTTCTAGGGATCAAACTCAGGTCATCATGCCTATGAAGCAAGCACTTTTAATGACTAAGCTAGTTCTCCAGCCCAGTGTCCTTGCTTTTTAAAATAGTAAATCTCGACAATAGATTATCACTAGTGTGAAATAAGCAGGGTGGGCATGACATGAACTGTCACTGGACCTTGGCAGGTGACATGCTGAGTATTCACAAGGACGCGGCACTGGGAAGACGATGGCTTGAGACTCAGGGTGCTGGGACCACTGTGCCCCCCCCCCCCAGCCCTGGATCTCCAGCCAGCTCTGCTGCCTTTTGTTCTTTGTGAGTAAGTTCTGACTCTTCAAAAGGGATTGAAAACTCTCTTGTTCACAAAATTATCTATTTTCAAGGTTAGTATTATCCCAATTATGTTGTGCAATGCCATTTAAAGTCTGGGTGTATACTTGTGAGTGGACGGGCAGGAAGAATTGAAGTTAGGACATACAGTCTATAGTTCTACTGAGGGTGTACCGAGTTGAAGTTTATCTTCAGTTGCCATGTGTACATTCCAGAAGATACTTTATCCTTGATGTACTCATGGAGCGAGGAGCTGGGAAGTTCCTGAGATCTCCTTGGCAGTGTCAAAGGCATGATGTGCCTCCAGCAAAGCCAGGCAAGGTTAGTTAGCATTTCAATGATCATAGAGTCTCATCCAGGAAAAACACTTGATTCCTATTTTCATTTTTGAGATATTAAATATAAAATAAAAATAAATAAATAAATTCCATTATGGTCATTGTGAACTCTTACTTAGATAGTGATTTCACTGGAGGCGTGGGAACCAGCTGCTCACTGGGAAAGAGCCCAGAGGCCTAACTTGATGACTCGCTGCTCCCGAGTCTGTGCAGTGATGACTTTTGCACCTGAGATTTTAAGTCACTTCCTGAGAATGGCTATTATTTTTTTAGTCCAAGCCTGGGTTCAAGGGAAGAGCGGTCAGAACTGGAAATAGAATACAGGGTCCAGGAAGTTGTATTATACATGTGAAAGAAAGACAAAATAAACGACAATTGGTACCTGGGATTGAAAATCTTTTCAGTGTTATCGATTCTGAAATTGGGGAAGATGCTTAATCTTAAAAATAAGTACTGAGAACGACTAAGGCAGCTGGGGTCATATCTTTCCATAGAAATCCCAACCAGAATAAAAGAAGTCCTTACTAACTTATATCTGCACGTCACTGGAACGTGTCTTTCATTCCCATTTCTGGTGTGTAATTGGCAGCACATACGACGCTTTCCAAAAACTGTAGCTGAAAGAACAGAATATTCATGCCAGTCTTAATGTACTTTGCCAGGGCTCAGAGGTGATTCTAGGTCACCAGTCCCAAGCCAAATAACTCCCCGCTATAGAAACATTGCTTCATGTGTTGGGAAGGGAGCGCGGGGGATGGGTTCTATAAAGCTCCATACTCTATTCAGAGCTCTTCCAAGCGTCATTACTTCCAAGTTAGATTTCGTTCTATATTACTTTCCAGAAGGCTGGAGTGCAAGTTGGCCCACTAATGGCAACTCATTTAGTGGAACGACAGTTGTTTGATGCTCGCAGGGAATGAAGCCGCATTCTCTGGGATGGCATCCACTCTGTCCGCAGCTTCGCTGCAGAAGAGCTTCCCCATAATGAGTTAGAATAAAGCGTGGGCTACTAATGAAGGGATATATCTCACCATCACGTAAAAGCCCCAGAAAGCACGGACCGCCAAAGAAACCCTGGAGAAATAGCAAGATGCTTCACTGTGCTCTGCTACGGACTGCTATGACTGTGAAGCTCAGGGGTACACCGGAGCGTCCACATCAATCCTTATTTACATCCACTTAAGAATTCACAGGAGCGGGTGTCACCGGCAATATGGCTTCTTCAGGCTGCGCATCTGCGTGGAAGTGGGCTGGTACACATAACATTTGTGTGATGTAGAATTTTCACAGCAGTTGGTGTGGATCCTGTAAGTTTTATGTAAACTTTAATAAAAATGAAAAAAAAAAGGGATTCTATAATATCATTTTGGCTTCCACTTTTAATTTTTTAAAGGAACTTTTGAGTACCAATTTGATTTACTATTTCTTTCTTTCCTCTCCTTTCCTTCTTCCTTCCTTCCCTTTCTTCCTTCTTTTCTTTCTCCTTCTCCTATAATCTATAATCTATTATCTCTGTCTCTCTCTCTCTCTGTCTCTCTCTCTCTCTCCCTTTCTATCAATGTATATAACTTTATCCCTATTTATCTCTTCCTTTCTTCATAAGAACAGGCCTGGAGACAGTTACTGACAGTGCTGTTGAGGGTCTCCTAACGGTGACTTGGTTTACACACAGGGTCCTGTTTGCTTCTGCTGCATAGAACATCATGATTACAAGGAATCTTAAAAGAAAAAAGTTCCATTCAGATTTTGTATTTCATGGTAGTATAATTTATGCAGGAATTTATCATGGAAAAAAGGGTTGCTTCCTTTTTTCTTTTTTTTTTTTTAAAAAAAGACTTCAGATTCCTTTTTATAGCCATACACAGTTGGCTCCATGAGCAGACACATGTGAACACGTTCTGAGAGATGCTACTGTTAAGAAAGAGACAAATTCAATATACAATCAGGAAACATCATTCTCTGCCAATCTGAGAGAAAGGATAGGGTGGCTGTTTGTGCCAGAGCTCCATTAGCATTAAAAAGGTCCACAGCATCTCTTTGGGCTGTTCATTACTTTTCTTCCTCTGAACATTCATTCATAAACCTGAGAAAATGGTGTTCTTCTGCCTTATGCTGACTCATTCTTACTCTAAGGCAAAATAGTTTTCAATATGTTTAAAACCAATGATTTGATGTAGTCCCTTACTTATGGGCTATATGTTTCCTATGGGGAGTCACCACAGAGCCTTTCCTGCTTTGTATGTCCTGCTGGGAAATCTTACCTTGACTTAACATTTGGATGGAAAACAGTGAGGGAATAAAGTTGCTCTAGAGTGCTGTGGTGTCCCTTAAGGAATACCTTTCTGTTTTTGTTTTAAATTTTTTTGTTTATTTTTATTTATCTATTTGACAGCGACAGACAGAGAGAGGAAGAGGAAGAGGCAGAGAGAGAGAATGGGCGCTCCAGGGCTTCCAGCCACTGCAAACGAACTCCAGACGCGTGCGCCCCCTTGTGCATCTGGCTAACGTGGGTCTTGGAGAATCGAGCCTGGAAACAGGGTCCTTAGGCTTCACAGGCAAGCGCTTAACTGCTAAGCCATCTCTCCAGCCCAGGAATACCTTTCTTAAGGGTGGAACCTGTGTGTTGTGTCATCTCTTGTTACAAAGGTTCTCTGAAGACCATTGAGCCTGCTCTGGTCATAGGAGCTTATAGCTTATGAGTGAGGATTATGGTGTTTTTTTTTTTTTGTTTTTTTTTTTTTTTGTATGTTTGCTTTGTTTTGAAATAGCTTGTGTGTCTCAAGCTGTTTTTAAATCTGCTATATAGCTATGTAGCCTTGGATAACCTTGAATTTCTGATCCTCCAGCCTCTGCTTCTCGTGTGTTGGAATTTCAAGGTGCATCACCATGGCCAGATTGTGTGTTGTTGGGGGTGAAAGCTAGGACTTCGTGCATGATAGGAAAACATGACCCGCTGGGCTAAATCTGCACCCATAACAGGGTCTTTCCACATATTCCTTAGGCCTTGCCTCCTTCTTTCAGTTAATGCTTTATCAGCTCTTATATTTTAAGTGTCTTTGTGTCCTTTTTTTTTTTTTTTTTTGATGCTAAGCTCAGTGAGATTAGTGATTGCTTGTTTTGCACTCAGTTTTATCTTGGATACATAACATATTTCCTGGAACTTATGTAAGCACACAATAAACTGTTCCTGAATGAATTTATAAGTTAATTATTAAATGATTTGGTTACAAAATTTCCTAGAAATTGCCAATCAATAATTTCAGTGATGTTCAAGTATAATGAGCTTTTTCATATCTTAGATACACAGACTCTGCCTATAGAATAAGACTTTGTGGTGCTTTTCCTTGTATGTAAAAAGAAGAGGAAAACAGAAGAAGATCATAGGTTCATTATTTTTTTTTTAAATTTTTTATTTATTTATTTGAGAGCGACAGACATAGAGAGAAAGACAGATAGAGGGAGAGAGAGAATGGGCGCACCAGGGCTTCCAGCCTCTGCAAACGAACTCCAGACGCATGCGCCCCCTTGTGCATCTGGCCAACGTGGGACCTGGGGAACCGAGCCTCGAACCGGGGTCCTTAGGCTTCACAGGCAAGCGCTTAACCGCTAAGCCATCTCTCCAGCCCAGGTTCATTATTTTTTAAAGGCTCAATGTTACATTGGTGGGTTTTTCCTGTTCATCGTGTAAGTGGTTAGGCAGCTTTGTCGTTTTCGCTGGGTGGCACATCCTGACAGGGAGAAGCTGGCATGATGAAAGTGCTGTGCCAGGACTCCATTTCATTTGTTGTCAATAGAGAAATCCAGTGTGAGAGGGCTTGCCTGGTGAGAACATGCCTGGGCTGTGTCTTGAGGCAGGTGAGGGGACTTGACTTTCAAGGAAGCTACAACTACAGTGATTAACAGAAGTGATTATCAGGGCTAGCCCAGAGTCATGAAGAATTGTGTCTCTGGCTGCTTCTCTGAATGTGTTAGTTTTTCTGACTCCTTGGGCTCCAGCCACACTGAATTTGTACTTTACCCTGAGCACGGGCCCAGTCACAATCCCACCCCACCCTACTCTCACTTCTGTTCCTAACCTGAAACAGAACATAAAGCTGAGAGATCTCAAAGGGTCAGTATTGTGCTACTTCATTTGTATTACCTTATGGATATTCTATATCCTCTTTGGTAGGTGTTATGAGTTATCCTCAGTTTTATCTTGTCATTCATATTGGATAACTCTCCTGGCTGACTTGTAGATTTTTTTTTTAAGCATGGGCCTTTCTTTATATAGTCTTCTGTATGTTCTCACTTTCATGTCTCAGTGCTCTTTCCACTCTGAGATTCACCATTGCTTTCACGGTCTTGCTATTGACCTAACTGCATTTCTTTTTCTCTCTCTCTCTCTCATTTGTCAGAGGGTGTCATATATTCCAGGCTGGGTGAAGATAACCTTGAACTAGAACTTCTGATACTCCTGCTTCCACCTCCCAGGAGCAGGGATTAAAGGGGCTCACCAGCACACCCAGCATCCTTGTCCTTCTCTCTTTTGAGCCACTGGTACTTTCTTTATTCCTTCCTGTGTTAGTGCTTATATAACAAAGATCCTATTTCTCTATTCAAATAAAAACAAAGGCTTTTTACTAACTTTGCTCTATTTTACAACATTTGTTTTATCAGGAATAATCTGGTCTTCTTTGCCTCTATTTCTCATTTGAATTTGAGCCATCTTTACAATGTCACCAAGATGCTCTACCAAATTAAAAAAAAAAATCCTTTGTCTTCTTATTCTTTGAGGTCTTAGTGTACATTAGGTACCATTCTCATTGCTGTAACAGAACACTTGACAAAAAGTAAGTTAAGGGAAGAAGAAATTGAGTCACAGCTTAAGAGGTCAGCATCCACCATGGAGGGAATGCACGTGACGTTCATGACAGTGGGGACATGAAATTCTGACTTCTAACATCTGGGGAAACCAGGAAGCAGAGAAAATTTTATGTTGACATGCCTTTGTTCCTTTTTATTCAGGTTAGGATACCAGGCCATGGGATGGTGCCACCCACTTCTAGGGTGAGTCTTTCCTCCTCAGTTAAACCTGTTTGGAAACACCTTTACATATCTGCTCTGGGGGGTGTCTCTAGGTGACTCTAAATCCAACAAAACTGACAATGAAGGTTAACCATCACATGGTGTTATTATCTCTTAATTCTGTTGACAGTTTTAGCCCTTTTGCCAAATCCATTCCTTGGTCTAGAGTAGCTCAAGTTTCTCTTGGTTTTCTTCCTGTTAGTTTTTTACCAGTAACTCCTCTATCTTTTTCAGACCTTCAGTCTGCAAATTTTAATTCTTGGTCTTCTGCTCTGAAAGATCAGAAATCCAAGGAAAATGGTACAAGTGTATGATAAAATTCACATGGTGTGGAATGGCATTAAATAATGTAATATATAAAAATCATGATACATGAATATTTGAGGGTGATGCATGTTTGACTTTAGTAGTATAAATATACATTAGTTCAAATGATGTATAAAGTTTTATGAATGTGTTTGCTTTTGAATATTGCTTGTAATTTCCTGCATTCAATGTATTAACCACTCACTGAATGAAAGAGAAAAATAAATGTTTCTTTTGCAAGCTTCCATTCGCTGTTTCTGCTTTAACTCTTCATCTGGAAATAATATGCTTCCAGTTTCTAAATGTTTGCCAGATATCTCTATGAAGCTATATAGCATTTTAGGTCAAACAATATCTAAGAAAGCATCCGAAGTTAGTTTCCTCAAAACTGAGACTCTAATAAACTATCTTTTTCTTCATCATCATTTGGAGAAGTGTCATGAATGGTCCACAAAGTTCAAACGCTTATAACTAATGACAAAACCCAGTGTGTACTCATATGGTTTTCCTCTCGGCAGGCAGACTTCACAACTATGTGTAAATTTAACTTTATCCTATCTCCATTTTCTCTTCCACATCTTCCATTTTCCAGAACAATATCTTTCTTAAATTTCTGTCACATTAAAAAAAAAAAATCTTACCATTCTCTAAGTCCTTTTTCTCATTGAATCACTGTACTATACAACTGGGTTCTTCCATTATAAATATGCTATGAAAGAGCACTCAAGGTTAATTTATTAATTCACAAAAATACTCTCAATAATTATGCTGTCCTTCTTTTACCACCCACAATACATTCCTGCCCTTAAAAAAAAAAAAAACCTTACCATATACAGGAAGGTTAATCATATCTTGAACCACCTCAACAAATAAACAAAACACCTTGCAAGCCATTAGGTAAATAAACATGATGTTACTCAATTGAGAAGACATCTGTTGGTAACAGAATTGACTAGCTTCTCAGTCTGGCTTCTGTCTCCAAAGTTTATAGGGAGAATGTATGTGAATGGAATTTTGGAACTATTTTATTATCGTGTGGTGCTGTGCAATTTATTTTAGTGTTTTCTATTATGTTATGAATTTTTATTTGATAAATTCTTCCATAGTAATGAAAATTGTAATGTCTACCAATTGTCTAGACTATATTTCACAGTAGGAATAAAATCAAAACCAAAAGAAAAATACTGTAACAGTGTTGGAGAGATGGCTCAGTAGTTAATGGTACTTGTTTGTAGAGCCTGATGTCCAGGGTTTGATTCTCTACTACCCACAGAAAGCTAGATGCTCAAAGTGGAACACGCGTCTGTAGTTTGTTTATAGCAGCAAGGGAGCCTTGGTGTACCCATTCTTTCTCTCTCAGGTAAATAAAATATTTAAAAAGTACTGTAACCACAACGAATGATTTTCATTATAGACAATATGGCTGTCAATGTGGAGACAGCGATCTCATAAGTAACAACATACTTGAGCAAAACGAGTTGCAGGGGAACCATTTGACATTGGCTTGTGGTTCAGGGATTTCAGCGTATGGCACTTTACCTCCATTATTAGGAACTGTGGTGAGGTAGAACCTGGTGGTGGCAGCCTGCAGCAGGCAGATAAAAGCTACTTACCATGACAGTCAGTTATCTGAAGTTGAGAGGAAGGAGCCAGGGGCAAAGTACACCTTTTATGAAATGGCCTCGTTGGCAGATTCTTTGCACTAATCTTCACTTAATACTTTCAATTACTTCCCAATAACCCAACCAAATTATGAATCCATCAATGGATAAAATCAGTGATTTAGGTTAGAGCCCTCAGCATCCAGTTCTCAGTTGTCCTAACCTATGAACATTGTGTAGAAAAGAAGCATTGAAATACTCCTGATCCTTTGGGGGTACATATGATATATAAATTATAATAGTACAAGTAATCTCTCAATCATTACAGTATTTTAATATGTATAATTATTAAATATATGTTTTACTAATTATATATAATCAAAATAAACATAATTACGCACACATATATATTTTTGTTTAACATCCCTTAAATGTGATCCTGTTGGAATATCTGTTAACAGTTTCTATATTCTTTTCTAATTTCACTTCATATTTTTTATATTTTGCCCAACTTCAGGCATTCATGGTATTTTTCTCTGAAAATATAGAAATAGCATTGTGTTATATGTTCTTGCATATGCTGTAAGTCTTTCGTGCTTTTCTGTTCTTTATTACATGATCTAAGGAGAGAGTTCAATAAGGTCTAAGGACTTAAACCAAAGGTGTACCTTCCCCTGGTGATAGGCCAGCTGCCCATGAACTCTTCCAGCTTGAAGCCCACTGCCACACGCTGCTGAATGGCATTGGATCTAAAGCTGTTAACCAGTAGGGAATAAGTAAGGCTCACTGTTTTGAGGTTTGAAAAGTAGATCAGAATTGGCTCCATGTAGGAGAGTTTCCTTAATGTTATACAGATTTAAATCCCAGACTTTTTTTGTTTTTAATCTGACTATCCAAACAACCTCATGCTGAGAAGAAAACATGCAGCCATTTCAGTGTTTAAAAATGCAAGAAATGTGATCTTTTCCCTTTGACATTTCTGTCACATCAGCCATCTTCTTGGGCTGTCAGTCTCTGTCCTAATACTTAGAAACCCTGTTTAATCTTCACTCCTCAGACCAAGTGCCTCAGGGTTTTCCCTAAGAACTAGCTTATGAATGCCAGTCTTAAGAACAGAAGTGCTAGCTCTGACATTTTACATGTGTTTGCTTATGGTTTGAAAACCATTCAATTATTTCTTTTGTGGGGATTAGTTTTCCCTTGTTGATAATTTCTAGCTTTAATGCATTGCAGTCAGATATGATGCAGGATGTTATTAGGGAGGCATGCTTTATGCCCTAATATATGATCTATTTTGGAGAAGGTTCCATAGGTTACTGAGAAGAATGTATATTCTGTAGAATTGGGGTGCAATGGTCTCTAGATATCTGTAAAATCTCACTGATCCATGGTGTTGCTAATATCAATTATTTCCCAGATTCTAGACACTGAACAACACTCTATTAAACAATGAATGAGTCATGGAAGAAATCAAAAAGGAAATTATAAAATTACTAGAACTGAATGATAATGAAAGCACAACATATTGGACACAATGAAGACAATCCCAAGGGGAAAATTTAGTGTACTAAATACCTTCATTACAAAGACAGAAATCTCAAATTAGTAACTTAACTGTCCACCTAAAGGCTTTGGAAAAATAAGAACAACCCTGTGTTCCAGAGGGGAAAGAAATAATTAAGATCAGAGTAGAAATTAATAAATTTAAAACTAAGAAAACAATTTAAAATTTAGTGAATCTAGAGTTGGTTCTTTGAAAAAATAAACAAGATTGACAAGCCCAAAAGAATTTAAAAAAAACAGATGCCTCAGAAATTAACAAAATTAGAAGTGGTGACAACAGACATCAATGAAATTGGGAAAATCATCAGGACATATTTCTAAAACCTCTACTCCACAAAATTTGGATAACCTGGAAGAAATGGATGAATTCCTAGACATATACCACCTACCAAAATTAATTCAGAGCAGATAAATCTCCTGAACAATTCTATTGCATCCACTGAGATTGAAAATGTAATCAAAAACATCCCCCAAAGAAAAAGTATAGAATCTGATGGGTTCTCGGCCAATTTGACAAAACCTTCATCAAATAACTGAAACCACATTTTCTCAAACTGTTTCATATAATATGAGAACAAAAGTACTCTCCTTTTACCTAATACAAAAACTTGATAGCGACACAGAAAAATAAACTATAGGCCTATATCACTGATGAAATTAGATGCAAAAACTTAGATCTTGAACAAAATCCTCATAAACCGAATTCAACAATACATCAAAAGCATTATCTACCTCAGCAAGCAGGTTTCATCTCAGGGATGGTTCAACATATAGAAATTGGTTAGTGTAATTCACTACATAAATAAACTTAAACCACCATGATCATCTTAGTAGATGCAGAGTAGGCCTTTCACAAAATACAATGTCACTTCATGATCAAAATGCTAGAGAAAAAAGGCATGAAGTGTTTATATCCATAGTAAAGGAGATATATATAAAATTATGCTTGATGGGAAGAAGGGACTCAAGATATTTCCATTGAGACCAGGAGCAAGATAGGGGTGCCCACTCTCACCGCTGCTCTTCAGCATAGTTCTAGAAATCCTATCCTAAGCAATAACACAGGAGAAAGAGATAAAAGGGCTTCAAATTGTAAAGTAAGGAGTCAATTTAGCCCTATTTTCAGATGTTATAATCCTATAAGTAAGTGACCTGAAAGTTTCCATCTCAAAACTTCTAAAGATGATTAATTCCTTCAGTAAAATGTCAGGATACAAAATCAACACACAAACTTAGTAGCCTTTCTATATTCAAAGGACTAATGTACTAAGAAAGAAATCAACGAGGCTGTCCCATTTTCAATAGCAACAACAACAACAAAAGAAACACCTTGGAATCACACTGGCCAAGAATATGAAAGATCTATATAACAAAAACATAAAAACACCCAATAAAGAAATTGCAGAAGACATTATAAGATCGAAAGGTCTTCCATGCTCATGGATAGGTATAATTGATATTTTGAAAATGGCAATTCTACTAAAGGCACTATACAGATTCAATACAATACCAACAAAAATCCCAGCATCGTTCTTCACAGAGTTAAAAAATATTCTCAAAACTCATAAGGAACTCCTTAAAGCCTTTTGTCCAAAAATACTCTAAGCAAGGAAACAACTCAGGAGGTATCTGAATAATCAATTTAAGACTATACTAAAAAGCCAAAGTAACAAAAGAAGCATTGCACTGGCATAAAAACTGAAATACAGGGGGCTGGAGAGATGGCTTAGTGGTTAAGCACTTGCCTGTGAAGCCTAAGGACCCCGGTTTGAGGCTCAGTTCCCCTGGTCCCACGTTAGCCAGATGCACAAGGGGGCGCACATGTCTGGAGTTCGTTTGCAGAGGCTGGAAGCCCTGGCGCGCCCATTCTCTCTCTCTCCCTCTATATGTCTTTCTCTCTGTGTCTGTCACTCTCAAATAAATAAATTAAAAAACAAAACCTGAAATACAGATTAATGGAACAGAATTAAAGAACTTAATTCTTAGTTCAAGTAACTACATCTTCTTGATCTTTTACAAAGGTGCCAATAAAACAAACTGGAGAAAAGATGGCATCTTCAACACTGGCTAACCGCATGTAGAGAAATGAAACTAAACCCATTTCTTTCAGCATGCACAAAAAAAATATATATATATATATATATCAACTCCAAATCTATTCAGGACAACAATCTAATACCTGAAACTCTTAAATGACTGTTAGGAAAAATAGGGAGAATCAACCCAGACGCCCATTGTTTGCCTACTGTATAATGAAAATGTGGACCATATACACAATAGAATTCTACGCAGCAGTAAGGAAAAATGAAATAGTTAAATTTGTAGGGAAATTGAAAGAGTTGGACCAGATCATAGTAAATGAACTCACACAAGCACAGAAAGACAAATGCTGCATGTTATCCCTCATCTGTGGTTCCTAACTTGGAACAGCTTGAGTTGCAGGCATAACTGACTGGCAACATGAATGCTAGATAATAGAAGTAGAAGGATTTGTTGGGGGGGGAGGGGAATGGGAAGAGAGATATGCATGAAACTAAAGCCAGAATGAATTAGTGTCATAGTGCCCTTCCTCCTGGATAGCAGGCTAAAGGATACAAACCTGTGTAAGTGTATGGAGGATCTTCTGGTAAGTAGGGCCCTGTGGAAGTGGCATGAAGGCTAATCCTTAAACAACTGGATCTGACTTAAAACTTCCAATACCAGAAATTGATTCCAATGCACATTGAGCTGTTGGGCAGAGAGACCTATGACAGGATCTGTCAAAGCACCTGGTAACCCACCTGAGGTAAAAGGTAAGACTTTATTGCTGAAGACACTACATGCCGCTGTCACAAAACACTGACAGAATCAGCTAGAATTTGGAAGGTGGCCAGTTTCCAGATGGTTAGCTTCTATAGTGCTGGGGTAAAATGGTCAACAACATTGTGAGCAAGCAGGGGGCACTGCTATATGAAGTCAACCAGCCTGAAAAGATACACACATTTGTGCAATAGTGACACACAGCCTAGAAAGGAAACCAATGGCTTTCTGTTTGGTTATGGGACCTTCTTAGTGGAAAGGAACCTATAACTGGAACTGGGAACCAAGTCAGAATCCTGTGAAGACCGAAATCATGGATTCCAGTGAGAAACTCCGCAGGTCTTTGGCCAAAAGAGATGGTACACCCACCACAATCTCTCTAAATTAACAATTCTTATCCCACTTAGCCTATGCTGATCTCACCCTCCATTGGCAAATCTGTGTTTTTTTTTTTTTTTTTTTTTTTTTTTTTTTTTTTTACAGAAGGCAGCAAAAACTGAAGACAACCAAAATCTGCCAAGAAAATATAAATGACTTCCTATCATGAGATGAGCCACTCCTTGCACATTGGCCAAGGCCCAGGCGAAACTACAGAGGAAGTGGTTCGATGGGCAACAGTGCGGCTTCTATGGTGAGCCAGACCTGTGCCAGTGCGATGCAGACAGACACCGAGGACACTCAAGACACACCGAAGCAGAAATTCAGAAGTTGCTGAGAGCTCAACATGAAAGTAGTCTTAAAACACACTTTCCAAAGCTTAAGGGATTTTTGTGGAAGAGGGGTGTGGAAAGATCCTAAGAGCCACAGGGTCCAGAGACATGACTGACTGCTGCTTTCACAACTCATGACCCACAACCCCATGGTGAATACAAGTAATCCCATTGAGGAGGGCCCCCAGTGGAAAGAGGACAGGGAGGAGGAAATGGTACCAACACGTGACATGTCCATACAAAGTTTCTATTTGACAACAACAACAACGAAAGTCATAATATATTTGGGAAATTCACTTAAAGCCATAATTCAAACTATAAAAAGAAAAATTAACAAGACCACCATTGCCGACTCCTTCATCTTAGAGAAATCACATTTTTCCCTTAAGGTCTTTTATCTGTTACTGTGCACCATGAACCTGATGCACCACTTCTATGTCAAATGCTAGTAGGACTAATTACTTAATTTTCTAATGCAGGTAACATTTAAATGATGTATTAACTGTCACTGTGAATTAGTTAAACCTAGTGATTCTCAAAGTTTGGTGTATAGATTCTTCAAAACCTCTGAGAGTCTAACTGGTGGTGCATGAGGTCACATTTGTTTTCAGAAGGAAGCTATTTGTCTTTTTCTTACTGTGATGATGCCTGTATAGATGATGCATATACCACAATAGGAAAAGCTGTTGGGATTTTCCATGAGTCAAGTGTTGGAAATCTTGTTCTTTATTGCCATACATCTACACAAGGGGAAAAAGCATGGTTTGTTTGTAAATGCTTTGAATGAAGATAAAATATTAATTTCATTAAAACACAACTTGTGTGATAAAGTCAAAAGCAGGAATAGAGCACTTTTAAATGGCTGTCTGGTTGTATAATTGTTGAGCCTCCCTTTTTTTCAGGAAATGTTTTTTTTTTTTTTTCTTAAATAAAGTATGTTTATTCACATTTCAAAATTTGACAGCTGTATTCTCCAGAAGAATGAAGTGAGGCTGTCATTTTAAGGGAAACAACTGATAATATTCATAGCCAATGATAAAATTTGACCTTTCAAGTTAAAATCAAAATTTTGCAAATATGTGTCTGCCACTGTAATTTTAGTAGCTCTTGGAGATTAAAGACAAGGAGACAGGCAAAGCTTTATAATTTGCAGGATCAATGTTGAAGAAATATGTGTGGTTCCTTGTCCAAAAGGCAGTGGAATGGGGTGCCAATAAGGTACACAATTAGAGCTTTGTTCCATGTTCCAAAGTCTTCTTGACTTGTCATCGTGTGTTTTATTTGTTTCTGAACCTATTATTTTCTGCTTGTGGGAACAAAATACCCAATGAGAAGAAGCTTATGCTAGGGAAGCAGCTTAATTTGGCTTATAGTTCCATAGGTTAGAGTCCCTCATGGGGGGGAATCATGGAAGAAGCAGGAAGCTGGCCTCACATTGTCATATGTTATGGAGGAAGTAGCAGCGTAGAAGGAAAAAGAAATCAGCAAGCAGGGCCTGGACTATAAAGCCTCAAGCGCAACATTCCATGACACATTTCTTGCAGCAAGGCTCTACCTCCTAAAGGTTCTGCAACCTTCCCAAACAGTGGCACTGGCTGGGGATTGGTACTAAACATCTGAGCCCATGGTGCTTGTCACAGTCCAACCCCCATAGTACCTAATGCTACTGTTTAGAAAAAGATAGGGCTGGAGAGATGGCTTAGCGGTGAAGCACTTGCCTGTGAAGCCTAAGGACCCTGGTTCGAGGCTCGATTCCCCAGGACCCACGTTAGCCAGATGCACAAGGAGGCGCACGCGTCTGGAGTTCGTTTGCAGTGGCTGGAGGCCCTGGCGCGCCCATTCTCTCTCTCCCTCTTTCTCTCTCTGTCTGTTGCTCTCAAATAAATAAATAAAAATTTAAAAAAAGAAGAAAAAGATAAAAGTTTATTCTGTTAGCATGAATATAACTGTCTACATTGTACAATGATGGATTCTATGTGTAAGAATATTTGGTTTATATGCTAAATCACTAGCCTACACTCTCCTTTTTAATATATATAAACATATATGTATACATATATGTCTTTCAGTATCTACAAACATATGTGTGCATATATGTGTTTCATTGTCATTGGAAGAATGGGCATGCACATAACTTCATCAGCGTTTACCTTTTCACACTTATATATTCTGTCAACACCTTTCTTAGCTTACTTAGGAGTAAGGAAGGACAGAAAAGAAAAGGAGACATGAGCTGCCCTTGTCTTTACTTTCAGTAATCATAGTTGATGAAAATTGTTGGTCATTACAAGAGAGTAGCACCAATAAGAAAGGATTTGATTCAATTCCCCTTTAATTCATCTTTCCTGAAAATCATTACCTTCTTTCTGAGTTAAAAGAAAGTTCTGGGGCTGGAGTGATCACTCTGCAGTTAAGGCTCTTAGCTGCAAAGCCTAATGCCCCCAGTTTGATTCCCCAGTTCCCACATAAAGCCAGGTGCACAAAGCAGAGCAAGCATTTGTAGTTCCTTTGCCGTGGCTAGAGGCTCTGGGGTGCCCATACTCATTTAATTGCCACTGTGAAAGTTCTAAGAGGGAAGGCTTTTGGTGGTGGCTTGTATTGAGGGTTTCATCCTCAATTGGATTTCTGCTGTTGTTTCAGGAAGGACAAAGCTCTTATCTTGAAGTGGGCTTACCCATCTTGCTCATTGGTGGTTTCTCTATCTCTCTTCTTCCTTTCCTTCTACCATCCTTCCATCCCTTGTTCTCCTTTGTTCTTCACTCTTCCATGTTCAAATAGTATAGCAAAATAGCCCTTGAGAAGTGATTCCCATATTGGACTTCCTACTTTGTAAATTACTAAGTAATTTACTCAGTAATTACAAACTCTCAGTGTTGAAATTTGACTGTAGTACCACAACAGGGTCCAAGGCTAACTTTGAACTGACTTTGAACCTCCCTGAACACCACACAGAATGGGCTCTTCAGTGTGGGTGTTTGCATGTCCTCAGATGAGGCATCCAAGAGCAGAAGGTGTGCTGCATTCTGATGGTAGGATTCCCGTTTGCTTGACGGACTCATTGGGCTTCACTTACAGAACAAAGTTCAAAGGTAAAACTGTGAAACACTTTCTAGAGGAGAACAGCAGAGCCACTAGCTGAGCACGAGGCCCCGCTGAGTGTGGGGTCCTCTGCCTTGTCACAGCTTGTGCTCCTGTGGACCTGGATGAGAGCAGTTGCACTATTACTGGACGTGAATTGCTGATTTTTGTCAAATAAAACATGACAACATTGGGAAGAGTTACTCAAGCAGTGAACCGATATTCTCCAAATGATCTATGCATCATATTATAATGTCATGAATGAGTAATATATCCATTCCATGTTCAAAACAGACCACATGTTTTAATGTTAACAGTAGACATAAAGCTAATTCCTGTGGTTTTAGATCCCACATGGCAGCTAACTTGCGAAAACTTTCATGTATTGATATTTGGTCTAGGATCCAACAAAAATGTCTACACTTATCTGACCAGGTGATGCTAATTTCTTTTCCTTTTGCCCATTATGTAGGCAGATTCAGTTTAATTGACTTTGATACAGACATCTTATCCTGATGCATTGATTATTAAGCCAATGTGAGAGCCCAGGTTTCTTGTTGTATGTCAGAATTAGTTAAGGATGTTCTCAAAAAAAAAAAAAAAATTAAGAAAGCAGCTGGGGATATGGCTTAGTGGTTAATTGTTGTGCTTATTGTGAAAGCCTGGGAAATGAAATTCAGGTCCCCACAACCCACAAAACACCAGATGCATCTGTAATCCCTGTGTGTGCCTCAGGAGGGGAGGTGGAGCCAGGAGAATGGCTGAGCTTGCAGAGCAGCTAGCCTGGTGTATCAGTTGCAAACAAGAGACCTCTGGTCTCACACAAGGGGGAAGGTGAGGATCGACCCCCTGGGGTTGTTCCCTGGCATCCATATGTTTGCTGTGGCATGCTTGCACCCGCCCTCACAGACAGGCACACATGCATACACACAAAACATTTAAATAATTTTTCCATTCCACACTGAATTTTTTTGCAGAAATACTTAACATTAAATTAAATTTCAGAGTTTTAGACCTACCAGGCTTCATTTGTTACTTCTAAATGAACTTGTAAATTTATAAATCTGTTGTCATTTGGAATTTAGGCAGTCCAATAGATATAATTAATGTAAGAAAAGTTCTTCAGGACTATCAACAATTAAAAAAAAAGAGTTTATGGGGTGCAGTGGAGGTGGCTTAGTGGTTAAAGGTACTGACTTTCAAAGTCTTCAGACCAGGTTCAGTTCCCAAGCTACCAACATAAGCTGGACATGAAAAGTGGTGCAAGCATCTAGTGTTTATATATAGTGGCAAGAGGCCTGGGTACACCCACAGTCACCCCCCAATGCAAATATAAATAAATAGACAAAGAAAGAAAGTTGAAGTGATTTTGTGTCTCCTATCCAAAACTTTGAGAATCTTTTTTTTTCTAGAATATTAGCAGCTATCATAAAGTTCTTAAAATAACATTGCTATCCACTTCACTCAAAAAAAATATCCATGAATGCTAGCACTTTTAAAAGGCATAAAAATATATTTCTTCTTAAGATTAAATTCTTAGTAGCATGGTGATATAAGGCAGTTGAAATAATTGGCACTCAGGTAGGAAGAACAGATTGACAAACCAAAATTGAACAACTGTAGTATTATTATTGACTGTCATAGTTTTTTTTTTTTCAGTTTTCAAGATGCTCCTTCTAGATTCCTTTTATTTTATGTATTTTTGTAAATTTTAATGTATTTTTATTCCCTGATTATGAAATCTATATTTATTTTTTAATTTTAAGTTATTTATTTGAGAGAGAGGAAGAGATAGATTATGGACATGATATAGCTACTTGCCTCTGCAAATAAACACCAGATGCATGTTCTGCTTTTACATCTGGCTTTGTGTAAGTCCTGGGGAATTGAACCCAAATCTGTAGGCTTTGCAAGCAAGTGTCTTTAACCACTGAGCCATTGCCCCAGCCCAGAAATGTGTATTTATTTTAAGAAAAATGATATGTACCCACAGAACACTTGAATTTACTGAATTCTTTCACTTCAAAGGGATTGTCAATTTCCTGCACTTACACACACTCTTTATATCATTTAGTACAAGTAATATTATCACTAAATAAATAATTAATAACTGTATGACAATTTACATCAAAATCTGGTAGTTATATCCTCATATTTTCACTTCTTATAAACCACGTCATTTTGCAAGCTCTTTTTATCCTTATTATTTAAGATACACCTTTTAAAAGGCATAGGTATTAATTAAATCATAGAATTATGTGAACAGTGTGAGTTGATTTTTATTTAAGAAGTTGACAAAAAATGTTAATTAATTAATGTGGTCTGAATGTAAAATCTTCCCCAGAGGCTCACGTGGCTGAACATTTGGCCTCAGATAGCGGTCTTGTTTCGGAAGATTGTGAGGCCTTCAGAAGGTGAAGACTTACTGCGGAGAGTGAATCCCTTGAGGTGAGCCTTGAGGTCTTGTAGATCCGTACCACTTCCTGTTCTTGTCTTCCTGACTGTGACGAGGTGTGACCAGCTCTAGTCCTACTTCTGCCATCAATCTTCTCCTCAAAATTGTAGGCTGTATTAACCCTTTTGTCTTCTATAAGTTGTTTCTGGTTGAGTATTTTCTCATAGCAATGTGAAAGTGACACGAGTGACTCAGAAAAAAACCTACTTATGTTGTTAATTGGATTATTCAGGACATTCATGAATGTACTTTTCTGTTATGCAATCTTACTGTGACTAGTAAGCATTAACTAGTTGACAAATTTAACATTTCAAGTTTTAATAGTGGGAATACATTTATAGTTATGATAAGTGGTAGAGAATGTCTAGTCTAAAATGCTTGAGTAAAGTAGAGGGGAAATCGTGTGCAAAAGTAGCCAAAATAATAAATCATATATCACAACCCTATAGAAAAACAGTAAGACAGTCATATGCCCAGTGACTTTCATGAATTTACATTTGGTGAGCAAAATTAAATCCTAAAGAGAGACATTTGATAAAGCATTTTAGCAGCTGCATAGATTTTTTTTTCCCAGAATAAAAACAACTTTTTTAAAGCACTTATGCCATGGCTTGCCTATGGTAATATCAATAACCCAATAAACGTTCCAGAATATTTCGGCTCCTGCTCAAATAGTAGTTATGGATCAGTTGACCTATTTAGTTGTAGGGAAGAATATCTATAATTCATTCACTAGTCATTTGAGGGTTCAAATTTTAAAAATTCTATTATTATGGTCAACATAAAATTATTTTCCCAGTGTAGGCAGACATTAGAGCGAGATTGATCATATGCTGGAAGTCTGTCTTTTCATAGTGGTATGCAATGTGCTAATATGTATAAGGAAACAGGCATTCCCATTTTGAAAGATTTGATTAGGACACATTAGTTGTATACAGTTGTGGGTTTCATTATGACATTCTTATATATATGACTATATTTTGATCATATTCACCCCAGTGCCCTGTTCTGCTATCCTAGTACTTTTGCTGATCCCCTTCCTTTTGTCCGCTAGTTTTCCTTCTACTTTCATCTCTTTTTAAATAATTTTTATGCTATTTATTTGAGAGAGAGAGAGAGAGAGAGAGAGAGAATGGGGACACCAGGGCCTCCAGCCACTACAAAAAACTCCAGACACATGTGCCTCCTTGAGTATCTGGCTTATGCTGATCCTGGGTAATTGAACCTGGGTCCTTTGGCTTTGCAGGCAAGCACCTTAACTGCCAAGCCATGTCTCCAGACCTCATCTTTTTTTATTTTTTGATGACCCAGTAAGTTTATTAGGGATGCTTGTGGGAACATGAGTGAAGGATTAAGTGCAGAAGCATAAGCACACTGCAAGTGGCTACATCACTGATGAACATGTCTCTTTCTCCCACTGGCAATCATTACTGTCTATTAATCCACAGGGATGAATCCCCACTCTTAGTTCAAGAGTCTAGTTAGTAGAAATATGTCACCAAACACCAAAGAAAAATTTTATGCACTTGACTAAATTGTTTCTCACTGTATTAAATATAGAATATCAGTGAACCCTAAATAGTGTTCAAGTACCGAGTCTTATGCAACAATTAAATTAAGAAGCATGAGTAAATACATGATAATATGTTCAGTAAGTGAAAATGACAGACATGAGAGAATACTGGAATTGGAACTCTAAAATCTTCTGCATAGTTTTGGGTCAATTCCATCAGGGAATACACATACACACATATATACACACAAACATATACAAGCCAAGTTATTCTAGGGTAATGAGATTATATTTGAATTGTTTGCATTTTCTTAGTATTCTTTATTGATTTTTTTTCTTTTTTAGTTTTTAGTTAACATATACAGACCTAGAGAAGGTCTTATACTTTGGGAATTTCACTAGATGCTTACTATGCTTACTTATTATTTACTATGCTTACTACTTTCCGATTTTGACTGCTTGTGCTTGGCTAATTTTTAAATAGTAAATCCATTTTTACCTTCAAAGGCCATGTCTCATCTTGTTACATTGATAAACAGTCAAGTATAGATGTGTAGTTAGTTCAGGAAAAATGTGCTGCTTTATCAAAAAAAAAAAAAAGACTAATCTGTAATGAGTTTCAGTAGGAAGACTTTCTTCAAAATTTTAAAATATTTTGCATTGCACAAATAGTTGCAAAGGATTATAAATTGTTTGGTGCCTTTGACTGCAGGATTCTATGGAAATGTCTACACATCACATTCTGGTGTAGCAGAAATAGCACAAGAGTGGGATAGCAAGAAATGCATTCTTATCATTTCAGCCTCATTTTCTCCACTCACCAAGAAAATTAGAGGTTGCAATCATTACTCATAATTTCGATCTTTTTGTCATTTTACAAATTATCATCTATGGGTCTCTGTGTATCCATTTAGATCTATGTTAGATTTATCTGTCTATCATCTGTCAACCTACCTATCATCTATATTTATATAAAATGATTATTATATTTTTTCATTTTTAATTCTTATTTTTTCATTTTGACGTTTTCATAAATGTATATGATGTACTTTGATCTTATTTCCCCCAATGAACCTCTCTTTTTCTCTTCTCCACACACTAATACCCTCCTTTTCCCTCTTACTCCCCATCTTACTTTAATGCCTTTTTAAAAAATAATTGTTTATTTTTATTTATTTGAGAGTGACAGACAGAGAGAAAGAGGCAGAAAGAGAGAGAGAGAGAGGGAGAGAGAGAGAATGGGAGCGTTAGGGCTTCCAGCCACTGCAAATGAACTCCAGACACATGCGCCCCCTTGTGCATCTGGCTAATGTGGGTCCTGGGGAACTGAATCTCGAACCTGGGTCCTTAGGCTTCACAGGTAAGCGTTTAACTGCTAAACCATCTCTCTAGCCCATGTTAATGCCTTTTTAACCTGTTGAGTTAAATCAGGGTTGCTGCATGTTTGTGGGTAGAAGATTATTTACTAGTGACTGTTCCACTGATAAATCTGACTATCCTTCTCCCAGTAACCATTAGCAGCCTTTGGTTAGTTTGGGAGGTCTTGGGTCTCATGAACTCTTCCTCAGTGACAGGAGAATATTATGAGGCCCAATCTTGCAGAGCAGACACTTAAAAGTTGATCATTATTATTATGGACTAGCAAACAGTGTATCCATAAATACTAAAATCTCTACAGTAAACTCCATTTAAAAAGGCTGTTTAATTTCATGAATATCTTGTTCTTGCAGGCTGAAGTCCTTCCTTGCTTATCTAACTGCTTGTTACATGAATGTATATAATATAATATAATAGTCAACAAATTAACTGTTTATTGGAGTTGAGGCTAATAATTATTGAGCATTTATCATATTCTAGCATCTGTCTGTTTTACATAATAATATTCATGCTATATCTTAGTAAAAAAATGCCAAGAGGTGGTATATTCATAATTATATTTTAAATGCAAAATAATATCCTAGGAAAATACTGCTTAATATGTAAGCCATCTGATTGCTACATAATATATAAAACCTCCCCAAGGCCATGTAGTCAAACAGCTGATCTGGGATGAAACCCAGACCCACCTATGTCCAAAGCAATGAACTGTTGACTCAGCTAAACCTTTCCTCAAAAAGTTTCTCTTGGGGGCTGGAGAGATGGCTCAGCAGTTAAGGTGCATGCCTGTGAAGCCGAAGGATCCGGGTTCGATTCTCCAGGTCCCATGTAAGCCAGATGCACATGGTAGTGCATGTGTTTGGAGTTTGTTTGCAGTGGCTAAAGGCTCTGGTGAGCCTATTCTCACTCAACTCTCCATCTCCTTTTTCCCTCTCTCTGTCTCTAATAAATAATAAAAATAAATCTTCTTTAAAAACATGTCTCTTGGGCTGGAGAAATGCCTGAGTGGTTAAGGCATTTACCTCAGAAGCCTTATGACCCTGGTTGGATTCCCCAGGACTCATGTAAGGCAGGTGCACAAGGGGGTGCATGTATCTGGAGTTCATTTGCAATGGCTAGAGGCCATGGCATGCCCATTCTCTCTATCTGCCTCTTTCTTTCTTAAATAAATAAAATATTTTTTAAAAGTATCTCTTATGTATAATCACACACTTACTGAAATTCATAGGCAGTCCTTTTTACAAAGAGAAACAAAAATGCCTGTTTTGGGCTTTGGGAGCCCCAGCTTGCCAAATGAAAAAGAAAAAAATGAAGACAAAGAGGGCCACAAGTCCATTTTTCAAAAAGTACTAGAAGTGAACAGTTGCAGGGATGTAACAAATTGGAGGCAGGGAGAAGAAATAGAAAACAAGACAACAAAGATATGATTAGGAAAGTATGCTTTTCAAATTGTGAGGCAGGATGGGCAGGAAGGAAAAAAAAAAAGTCACGAATCATGATGACCAATTGGCAAAAATATTTCTGAAACAAAATAACCCATTTTGTTTTTCTCCACATGCCAAGTGATAGGACCAAGTCTGGACTGGAATAGAGAAACATGGCTGTGACGGAGAGCCCTTGTGTGAGAGCCACAGGCTCAGCCCTTTCAACTGACATTTCCATTGAAGAAAGCAAGATATTATTGAAGTTGCAAGTTCATCACTTTCTAAACTAGATGTCAGAGCTTTTAAAACACTCCAGAAGGAAAAGTCCCATCTTTTATATCATGAAAGAGATAAACACACAGCAGGAAATGTAGTGTAGTGCTCTGGAGGATTCTCCCCAGTGAATTCACAAGGGCATAGTGTGCTTGTGTGATGTGAAACAAATGGCCTGCACAGAGATTGGGCACTTACGTTCAATTACAGCTGTAATGCCTTGATGAGCACCCTCCCTTCATAACCTAGAGAAAATTGAGACTTGACTGTAGTTTTAAGTTAGCTGTAATTTTGTTTCGGTTTAGTCACTTGAGATCTTACTGCATTATTTGATGTTGGTTACAGAAAGAAATACTAGTTACTTATTTTTTAAGTGTGCGTGAGCACACGAGTGTGTGTGTGCGTTTGTGCATGGGAATGCACGTGCACACATGAGTGCACCTGGAAGGCAGAGCATTGCCTTAGGTGTCATCCTCAGCAATTCTAACCAAAATTTTTGAAGTGAGGTCTCTAGCTCACCCCACATGTCATTAACTAGGCCAGTGTGAGCCAGCTTTTGTGCTTGCTGTGCTTGACAGAGCCCGTGGAAAGGCTGGCCATGCTAATGTGCCCCTGTAATCCCACAGCTGGGGCTGCAGAGGCAGAAGTCTACCTGGGGCGTGGTGGCTAGCTCGTCTAGGTATAATGGTGAGCTCTGCGTTCAGTGAGAGGCCATGTCCCAGTAAAGCAAGTGGAGAGTAACTGAGGAAGATACCAGATGTTGACACCTGGCTCTTACACACATGTGTGCACACATATGCATATGCAACTGCATGCACCACACACACACACACACACATGCACATGCAAAGTAGGAATTATTGAAAATATCCTTCAAATATTTGAATAAAATAATCCATTTTTTTTATAAAATATGAGGAGATGTCAGTATATGCTAAAGAAAACATTCTAGAACCTCTGAGGGGGGCTTAGCAGGAAAGGATGGCATACAGCACGAAGGGTAAATGAAGGTAAGCTAACACTGAAGGCATACACTGCTGGAATGGTGTGCATGTCTATACATCATGACTTCAAGGCCAGCCTGGGCTACACGGCAAGACTCTGTTTAGAAAACAAAATGAGACGATATTAAACAATAACAGATAGTAAGGCACTGGGTGATTTCAAACAGAGATAATTGAAATGAGTTCATAAGTGGAGTGTAGCGTCTGAGGTAGATAGAAGGAGTTAACTGATTGTGAAGTCTTTCCTTTGAATGGAGGGGAAATAAAAGCAATTATGAGATGCTGGCATTCAAGTCTCACACATGACAGCTATCAAATTTGAAGAACAAAGCAACAACATGATGAAAGTAATCACAGATGCTGGATGATGGGGGTAGATTTCAGATCGAAGTAGATACTGGTAGCCAGTTCCTGTCATTGAGTGTCCTTGATCCTGGGGTTTTGCCCTAAGTGGCCACAGTTGGTGCCTTCACCTCACAACTTCTGCAAATGTGAGAAAAAGAGTTCACAGTTGTCACAGCCAGGCACACTTACAACCAACTGAAACTTCAGAATGTTCTGGCTTGACTGGCGCCTCTAGTGCTCATGTTGGATCTAATTGCCATTGTAACAGTATTATTAGATGGAACCTTTAAGGGATGAGTGGTCATGAGGGTATCATATGTGTAAGGCACTATCTTGGCAGTAGGGTCTTCATAAAATGATGGTTCTCCTTATGTTCCTGTTTCACCCCATCTCTTGCCATGTGATGCCCTCTGTCAGGTTCTGCTCTTTACCATGTTCCAACACGGTGTCCTCAGGCTTCCTAGTATCCAGAGTGCAAGAAACAAACCTCATTTCTTTAAACATTACTCCATACCAGGTATTCTCTTGCAGCATCAGAAAATAAATAGCTTGTCATTGAAAGAGAAGCACCTAGACAGGAGAGACATGGAGAAAGGGAGCCTGTTTGTGGAATAAGATCTCTGAAACATTTTTTTAATGACTGCAAGATCTTGCCACTGACAAAGGACACCTTCACAAGGAAACACCAAAAAAAAAAAAAAAACCAACAAAAAACAAAAAAAACTGCTCAACATTTTTCAGTAGGCAAATACAAGCCAAGGAAACACTGTGTCCTGATGGAATGGAGTGTTCAGCTGAGCAGATGTGGGCCAGGAAGACCTGGAACTCAGAGATTGCTTAAGGCTTCTGAAGGAGAACTTGTGCTGTAATGACAGAGATTGAGAAATAGAGAAGTTAAGTGATTTACCTAAGATTACCCCACCTTTTTTTTTTCTTCCATCAATGATATCCTTGGCCCACAGAAATAAGACTTTTTGAATGTGTGTAAACACTTCTGTATCAACTGCTCTTTCTGGCCTTACCCAAATAAAGATACATTTATACATTGCAATTGTTAGTGGCGGACAGATGTCCTTCATCCCTGTTCTCTGAAAAGACACCAAACGTTAAGTTTTTGCATCCATAGTATGTGTATGCTTTGCATGCGTGTGTATGAGTATTCACATCATGTGGGTGAAGATGTGTGTGAGGGTATGTGTGTGTATGTGTGCATGTACATGTGTATGTGTACGTAGACCAGAGGTTGATGTCAGAAGTCTTCCTCAATTGTTCTTCACATTGTTTCCTGAAGCTGAGTCTCTCACTTAAACCAAGAGCTCCTCAATGCAACTAGTCCAGCAAGGTGGGATCCCCTCCATCCACCTCCTGAGCATTCAAATTACAGGTGGGTTGCAGCCCCTGCTGGACATCTGCTTGGGAGCTGGAGATGTGGACTCAGATCCTCGTTCTTGCACGGCAAATGCTGGCTTGAGCCAGGCATCCCCCACAGCATCAGCAACACCAGACACTTAGGCAGCATGCAGCTAACTCTTCTCTAACAGAAACAGATTTAGAAGTGGGAGCAGGACGGTGCAGTTTGCCGCCTCATCTTGGTCAGAATCCTCTTTGCTTGCTCCTTCTCCCCCTTTGGGGATTCATGCTCACGTTGCCTCAAACCTTAGTTAGTCCTGGGCAATAGGGTGATTGCATGAAGTTTGTGAAGACTCCAGTGGCACCAAAGCAATCAATTTACAAATTTATAAAACCTCTCTCTATATTTGAAATATTCTCTACCTTATTAAGCTTCATTTGTCAGTGTCATTAGGGTAGACAGAAATATCAATGTTTTCCCTACACTTGAGAATTGAATAATATGAAAGAAGTAAAGGAAAATCTTGAGGCATTGATTCTAGCCCAGGATTAAAATATTATTCATGAAAATTAGGAGATTCTGGACTACAGCTTTTATACAGGATCTGAATTCCTTTTAGGTGAAACCCTTTCTTAGAAATAGGAGTGCACCCATATATATGTGTGTGCCTATGTGACACACATATGTCATAAAACTTATTTGGGATCATACCTGATTTTTCTTTTCACACACTGCATCATTGATTAATTAATGAAAGTGCAGAATTTTGAAGTGTAAAATAATAGTCTATTCCTCAGGCACTTTCAGACTGTACTGCATATTGACTCCTAAGAAGCCCATTGTTCTGGTTTAGCCTTCTCTCCATAGCCTTGTTTGCTCCACTCTTGGCAACTTTTATTTTGTGATCACAATGCTTAATACTGTAACGTCATACTTCGAGGTGTGAGTTTTTGTGGAAAGTAGCACTGTTCAGAAACCCAAAGAATCTTAGCAAGAAATCATGAAAGGATTATCTAATCTTCTCAAGGTTACCATCGCTAGATGGACAATAGGAATACCCTGTTGGATGCGAGGCACACTCAGTGGGAAGGAATTTATGCTGGGTACTGAGAACCAAGTTGGGAGACTATAACTTAGAAGATTATAGGATCTAGAGGGTCTGAGTCCATCAAAAGCTTTCCACATGTGCATGCTTATCCCTGCTATGGTGCTCTCACTCTTGACTAGAGAACCTGCTTTTCGTAGTTGGCAAGGGATACTGGGAAGACACAAGATCCAACACAATGATGTAAAAGGGCAATCAGAGCACTGCCATTGTGGCAGAGAAAATGGAGGATGGCCTAGGTCCATTGATAAGACAAGAAGATAGCTGACTGCCCACTATGAGACTTTCCACCTCTAGCACAACTGCTGGGCCCCAGGAGAAACTGTAGAGGAAGGGACATCATGATTGTTCTTACCATTAGCCTGACAACCAGCCCCAGGTTGATGGTGATCGACACAGAATATTCAAAACCTCTGAAGGAAGAAATCCAGAGGCTAAGAAGAATTCTCAACACTAAGTCAGACTGCCAACAGGCCTACGATGGCTCAAGGAATATTGCAGAAGAGGGGGCAGAATGAATGCAAAACCCTCAGAGCTGGTAGGAATACCACATAGGGACTGACTGAGGTCTTCATGACCCCACAGAGATTACCATAACCCCACTGATGAGGACCCACAGTGTAATGGGAGTAAGGGCAAGGAGTTAATAGTACATAACCTGTTACAATATGAATAAATAAAATTAAAAATAAAAGCCTTGGCTTCCAGAGAAAGGTGAGTGCCTAGCACTAGAGAAGTCATCTCTGTCACACCAGAGAGGGCCCAGGAAACATTACACAGGACATGCCCAATTAAATATGAGTGCTGCTCTTACAGCAAGGCAGAGAACCTTTGCCATGCAGATGGTGGTAGACACTCAAGAGACTCAAAACCCATCAAAGCGAAAATCAGAGGATACATAGTGTTCAATACAAAAGGAAGCTTCTTTCCTGCAAGGCTCAGGAAATATTGTGGAAGAAAGGGAAGAAAAAATGGCGGAGCCACATAGTGAGAAGATATAATGTGAAGTGCTGTCCTCTGCAAAGGAACACACTGGTGCATTCATGACCGCACTGTGGTTACTGACACCAGTGAGGAGGACCTCCAGTGGAATGTGGGCTGGGGACAGGGGCGGGTCAAAAGCGAATAACCTGATGGAAACATGACCAATTTACAGTATGTTCACGTACAAGAAGAAGCTACCAACGCCACCTCTGCATATTACCCCCCCCCCCACCAATGTACAGCATTTTATGCATCAGCAAGGCAAAAGCTATGCTCACTAGGGTGGTACTGAAGCTCAGTGCTCGTCTTTGCCAGGACTGAGCTCACATATCAAGAGACATGAATACCAGCAGCTCCTGACCTTTATCCATGCTTTCATTTTCTCTTCACAATTCTACACAGTGAAATGTGCATCAGAACCCTTGTTCTTAAAAGTGGGAAATCAGGTCTAATGACATGAAACAGCTTGTTTGAAGGCACTGAAATACTCACGTGACCAGCTTTGGTCATCAGTTGGAGAGTCCTCAATTATTTGTGGAGCAGTTCTTGTTAGCTTTTATGTTTCTAAACTCTACTTCCTTGCTGATTTTAAAGGACCTCAGTATTTTTTTTTAATTAGAATCATTTACATTTTAGCTTACTGACCTCTCTTCTTATAGAGAATTTTGACATGAGAGTCAAAATATTACTTTCTTACTTCCAGCCAGAACAGTAAGCCAGAGAAGTAACACTCTGGTGGATGTCTTCTGTAATGACAGTTGTGTGTTCCAGCTACTTGAGGGATTTTAACAGAAGCCATAAGCAAAAATGTCTTCCACGGGAGCTGGCTCAGTGGGTAAATTAGTTATTGCACAAGCATGAGAACCTGAGTTTGGATCCCTGGCACTCGTGCAAAAGCTGGGCATGGGCTGTGGAGATGGTTCAGTGGTTAAAGGTGCATGCTTGCAAAGCCTGACAGCTTGGGTTTAATTCCCTAGTACCCATGTAAAGCCAGAAGCACAAAAGTGGTACTTTTATTTGCAGTAGCAAGAGCTTCTGACAAACCCATTCTTTCCCTCTCTTTCTCCCTTCTGCTTTCCCTCTCTTCCTGCCTCTATATCTGTCTAACTCAAACAAACAAACAACAACAACCAAAAAAAAAACCCCAAAACCAAAACAACTAAATAAACCTAGGCATAGTGGCACTTGCCTGTAATTCAAGCACTGGGAAGGCAGAGACAGGAAGATGCTTGGGAACTGCTGGCCAGCTTGTTTATTCAAATTGGTGAGCTCTATGTTCAGTGTGAGACCTTTTCCTAAAAAAAATAATGTAGAGGCTGGAGGGATGACTTAGCGATTAAGGTGTTTGCCTGTAAAGCCAAAGGACCCAGGTTCGATTCCCCAGGACCCATGTAAGCCAGATGCACAAGGCGGCGCACGCATCTGGAGTTTGTTTGCAGTGGCTGAAAGCCCTGGCACACCCATTCTCTCTTTCTCTGTCTCTCTCACTTTCCCTCTGTCTCTGTCAAATAAATAAATAAAAATAAATCCCTAGATTTCAAAGTAAAAGAATTTCTTTTAACAAATAATGTAGAGACTGATTGAGGAAGATACCAGATGCCATCCTTTGACCTCTTTAGCATACACATGCACACATGTGCTTGTGCATCCACATATATTTGAATAAGCATACACACATGCAAAAAGAGTTCCCCAGTTATTTGGTTTTAATGTGAAGAGAAGTAGGACAGCTTCTATAAAATGGAAACACAATAGTTTCTCATCTACCTCTGAAACATTGAGAGAGTAATGAGATGCTCAAAGCATTGTGTAACTCCTTAAAAGAATGCTATTACATATGCCCCAAACCTTCTTTTCTTGCTTAGTTATTGTTATATCTTCCTTGAAATGCCATAGGATTTAAATTGAAATTTTAGCCCGGAGTTCTGACTCTGCCTGTAATTACTTATGAGACTTTGGGAAAGTTATTTAACCTCTCCAGGATTGTGTTTCTACATCTCTGAGATGAATATTGTAATGCTGACCTTAGAAGATAATTTGGAGAATTAAATGCACAAAAGTCAATGCAAATGCATTGCAAGCTTTAAAAAATATAATACAAGTCGCAGTCCATTTATACTTACACACCACTAGGAATTTTGTATCACATCAATACAGCAGTATATAAGTGGTTCTTACAGTGTCCTACAACAATCCACAGTGGGTGGAGGGAGTGAGAATATCCTTAGACTCAGGAAGTTCATGAAACTTAGAAGGTTCAGGAAGCTTTGAATGCATCAGAATCCACAAGGCCACTTCCAAAGACAATAAAGAAATTTAAAAAAAGAATTGCCAGAGAGAGAAGGGTATTTAGTGGAACTGCCTTCAAATTGTGAGGGAGCTTCAAGGCTGCAGCTTTCATAAGTCAGCACCCATGGTGTTCCTTAATTTTTTTTTTTTTTTGATGATGCAACTGTCTTTGTGTCACCTATGCTCTTGTAAGTAACCCCTCACCCATGGTCCTGAGAGTAACCCCTCACCCATGGTCCTGTGAGTAACCCCTCACCCATGGTCCTGAGAGTAACCCCTCACCCATGGCCCTGAGAGTAACCTCTCACCCATGGTCCTGAGAGTAACTCTTCACCCATGGCCCTGAGAGTAACCTCTCACCCATGTCCTGATAGTAACCCCTCACCCATGGCTATGAGAGTAACCCCTCACCCATGACCCTGAGAATAACCTGTTACCCATGGTCCTGAGAGTAACATGTCACCCATGCTCCTGAGAGTAACCCCTCACCCATGGTCCTGAGAGTAACATGTCACCCATGCTCCTGAGAGTAACCCCTCACCCAGGTTCCTGAGAGTAGCCCCTCACCCATGGTCCTGAGAGTAACCCCTCACCCATGCTCCTGATAGTAACCCCTCAGCCATGGTCCTGAGAGTAACCCCTCAGCCATGGTCCTGAGAGTAGCCCCTCACCCATGCTCCTGAGAGTAACCCCTCAGTCATGGTCCTGAGAGTAACCTAAGTTTGCTTGTTGTTTCACCCATTTGGACGTGAGCGGAATTGCTTTCTTGATATACCATCTGTGTTCTATTTGAAATAAATAGTTCATATCTCCTGAGGAAAAGTCACAATGCATGTTTACAATAAGGCCTTGCAAGAGTGGCTCTCATCATTTTCTTCTGTCATCTCTCACCCTTTCCTGCCGCATAAGGAGGGCACAGAGAGCAGGCACTCACCTGAGGCTGGTGTCAAGACCTTGGGATTTCCAGCTTCTTGGATTGTGAGAACAAATTTCTATTATTTATAAATTACCTAGGCTCTGGTATTTTGTGACAATAGCACAAAGGCCTTGATATTTTCCAGAAGCTCCTCTCTATTAATAATGAAGTGTGGCTGCAGGTTTCTGCCTTATATGACTTTTAATCATACCTTGAGCCCTGGATATCTTTCCCAGGACCTGTTCCAATGTGCACTGGCTTTCCTTAGATGAGGCACTCTTGTAACATTTTATTCTTTTGCATCTTTCTCCTTAAGCATTGGCATAACCCATGGCATTGCTCTCCTCTGGGTGAACACACCATGCAAGGAATGATAAATGGCATGAAACAATTTGTTTTCCTGAGTCTCATAAAAAGTGAAAAGAGCAGTCTACAATGCAGTATATTGATTTTTTTCTTTTAACCCAAAAAGCTCAGCTTACTGTTGGATTCTTTTCTATAGCATTTTCAATAATTTTCTCCAATGAGATAGGAGATTTTTCTAACTTCCCTTATTTGCCCAAGTCCTGTCAATTGAAGATCTTTCCATCTTGAGTCTGAAAGTTATTTATCTTCTGGGTCAGGAACCCTTTTCTGTTTTTTAGATATTGATGCCTGCTTATTAAAGGAACCTGGAAACCTTTCAGAGGTGGAGGACAAAGCTTCCCATCAGAAAAGATGGATTTGGTCTTTATACTGAAAATTCAGTACTCTTGCTTGAGCAGCACACATGTTTAATATTCCAAAGCTGAACGATAATGGTGCTGCTTCTAGATTCAATGTCACACATTATATTCCACAAACAGGTACCACTTAGGATGACTCTATGTGGTGACGTGCTCCAGACCTGAAGTTGCATGGTCTTAAAGATGCCAGCCCACTTGCCCTTGCACAGTATACCAAGAAAAATGTGACATGTTTGTCATGCCTTTCTGCTGAAAGTCCCTGAAACTGCACAGAAAAACATCTATTGTGTGCTATGATTAAGAGGCTAATCAGGAGCTAGGGAATTTGAGAGTATATTCACCTAAGATGTACATCAGGACAAGGCAGGATTTGTGTTGACTCCTTAACACGCACCTGTTTACTTCATTCATTCATTCATTCATGCACTCAAAGCACCATGCTGTGTAGAAAACTAGGGGGAGTTCCGAGTCACCAGGTACAGAAAATTCTGTTTGTTGCATATCTGGTATTCCCCCGCCCCATGGTGGTTTGACTCAGGTGTCCCCCATAAACTTGTGTATTCTGAATGCTAGTCTTCCCAGCTAATGGCAATTGGAAATTAAAGTTTCCTAGAGGCCATGTATCTTGGGGGGGGGGGGGTCAGGCTTATGAGTTTTATAGCCGGTTTTCCCTTGGCAGTGTTTGGCACCCTCTTCTGTTGCTATTGTCCACCTTTTATTGGTTGGATGATTTCTACCAGCAATGCGAACCTGACTGTAATACCCCCTCATCCTGTTCCTAAGGCAGACCCAGGCTCATAATTATTTCTCCAGGAACCTCCTATGACTACTTGGCACAATCTGCTTGCAACCACTCCATTCCATCAAAGTAGGCATGCACAAAACAAACAAAGAGTAGTGCCTCTGCCCTAGCCAGTCACAGTAATGTCTGACAGGTATGAAACCTGGGCTATCTTTTGTTGTGGCATATCTTAGTCTTCTTGGAAATCTTCTATGGCATAAACTATTTTATTTTCTTCCTTACAGTATGGGAACTGAGGAGGCCCCGAGAAGTTAAATACTTGGACTATGGTCATTTGAGTTAGTTTGCAGCTAGTCAATAGTGTTGAACCCAGACAGCTTGAGTCTAAAACCAGCACCCAGGGAGAAAGTGTTAAGATTTTTTTTTTTTCACATGCGAGAACATGCAGAGAAACTCAGTGAACAGAGTTCATTTACAGCTGGTGATAGGGACATATGGTTGTTTGGAAAATCTTGACTCTGTTTCTAACTCTGAAATGCAAAGCTGCCTGGATCTTAACAATTAGTTTATGGATAAATTACCTCCATCCCAGGGCTTGAAAGAAGATTAAAATGAGGTAAAACGGATAGTACAGGTGGGGGAGTTATTGTGAATGGTGTGTAATGGACACTCAGTAAAGACTGGGCTTCTGTCTAACCTAAAGAATAAAGGGAATGAATGAAGGTTCCTCATTCTTGCTCCAGCTTCTTATTCTCAGCTTAGACAAGAAGCACTTCCCCACTGCCACATGCTTCTGGGCCTGGGGTACAACATTTGGCATGATGACAGCCAGATGTCATCCTCATCTAAGAAGCCAACATTGCAAGGTGGGCTTTCCCCTATGGATAAAGACTTGAACTTTCTCAAACTTCTGGGCTAAGTCAAATCCAATACTGGGTTGTCTGCCATTTACATTATAGCATGTACTAAATCTTCTATGAGCTAAGCTTTTTGGAGAGCTTATGTTCATAATACATCAGTTAATTAATACTTGAGTGACATCACTATGAAAGAAGAGAAACACAACTGGTAGAAGGTTGAGCCAAACATAGTTCACCTACAGTCATGCACAGGGTTGCCTTGTATTCATATTCTTGTATTCATATTCTTGGTTTGAAGATGTGATGATGGTTCCAAGAGATTCTGTGTGTCTGACAGGTGACAGCCTGGGGTCAAGGACCCGAATTTTGTGGCATTTTATGGATGCAGAGACATAAATAGGAGGTTGGTCTGGGATGTGCTTTTACTTAAACAAGATATTCTTTGAAATTATATCTGAGCCTGAGATTGGCATCACTTGAAACAGCTGGAGTTCTACTGTCATGATTGTAGAAGAGTTTTAGGGTACAGCTAAGGGAAATGGCTTCATGGGGTTAATCATTCCTACATCCCATTAAGGCCAAGGGACACTCGATGATATTGTTCCTTAGTACTTGGTTTCAGGCATAGTAACTGTGAGAAGTTGTTTCATTCTTAGTTGTATGCCTTGTTTCACAGTTGAAGAAACTTTACTGAGTGATATTGCTGAAAGAAGGGTGGGTGACTTGGAGTTAAATGAGATAACATGGGTTTAAATGCCCATTTTGGTCTTTTAAATTAATGTGAAGCCCATGTTATTTAACTCCTCTGAATATTCATTTTTAAAAATGTATTGATACATCCTGATTGTTGACAGCATGGATAACCTAGGCATATTAAGATGGAAAATCCTAATATCAGCTTAATGACGCTGGGTTTTATTGGTCTATCTCAGGGGCTGTGGGTAATGAAGAGCTATCTGGGGAAGAGGCCTTTACCAAAGAACTGAGTTCAGAAACTATGGAGTAGGCCCCACCTGTATGTTTAAGTGGAATCTTTACACATGAAATGAAAGCTATGTGTCTCTTGCCTATTGTCTCTGTTGATGCTCTTCGACTCTTCTAATTTCTTTATAAGAAAGAACACACTGGCAATAATGCTAAGCTGGATTCAGGAGATCTGAGTTTGTAGATTATGGTGATTTCCCACCTATAAAATTGATAAGAGGAGGAATGGCTAAAAAAAAGTGTGTGTATGGGGGGCGATAATTTCCAATCTGCACTTTAGCTTTCCTCATTCTTTTATTCAAATTTAATAATGCCTGACCTTCCTAATTCCCCATGTTTCCTATCTTTTTTGGTATGTTTGAAAAAAAAAAAGGGATATTTTTTTTGCCATGCAACTGTTTAGATTTAAAATGGAATACCTTGACTATTTATTCCAATGCCACTCAGCTTGAACACTATCCTATTATTGCTAAGTTTTTATAGATTCCCTCCATTTCTGTTTCTCATGTAACTATGTAGGACAATTCAGTTATTTATTGCAATTATGTATTCAGGTAAAAACATTCTTCCCTAAATAAGTCCTTCACTCATAAAGATTCCTGGAGTTTCAGAATGAGGCTGTTCATATTATTGTCT